>NC_140755.1:98217500-99580000 GCF_051527215.1 Medicago sativa | reverse complement strand
AGTCCCGAGGAACAAAGGTAAGCTTTTCTCCTGGATTGGCCCAAACAGAATACTCAAAGACAGAAGTATTTGTTTCATCTTTCCCGTGGGACTTGAGTATGGCCATGGCATTATCACCAACGCCAGCTCCTTCATGATAAATATCAACAACTATTTTCTCAGGCAATGCATCATGTAAGCCGGAAAGGACATTTATTTGTCCTTTAATAAGATGCTTTTCTCCTTTTAGATGGATGGGCTACAAAAACATGTTGAAATTAAAATAAAATGAAGAAAATCCTAGAAAGAAGCAAATATAAATGAATAAACTGCAAATTTAATCACAATATCTTCAATTCTTCGTACCAATAGATTCGATGTGTCAATTTTCACAGATGAACTCCCAAAGAAGACACATGAGTCAATAAAACTAAATTCATGTATTCCGGGAAATTCAACACATATATGTTGGGAACCTTTCTGCAGGTAACAACACAAAAGAACAAAAATTAACTTTATGAAGTTGCAATTTCCTGACATATTTAAACGAACCAACGATCAAATACAAATACCCGAATCTTCAAATTCACAGTTGACCCATCTGGTTGATTTATGTAACCATCAACATCATGAGTGGAGATAACATTGACCCAGTAGCCTTTTTGAACAAAAACAATTCCTTCGAAGTCCTCGGCTCCAACATTTACATCTATGAAGCTCTTCTCCCAGCACCAATTATCTTCCATGGTCACTGATTCGGGGGAACTATGTTTCACCTAAAAGAAATATTATAAAACAGTTTAAAAAAATGAATTAGAACATTCAAGCAACCAATGCTGAACAAAAAGCAGCAACTATTTAAAAGGAATGAATTCAGGCATTAAAACACAAAACTAAAGGAATTCTACTTATACAAACCACAAACAAAATGGGAGCGTGAAAAAGAACGCAAACCTCAAGCCTGTATTTTCCAGGAATAACATCTGAAAACAGAAATTCACTACGCTCGGAGGTCAAGCTAATTGTCTTTCTCTCTTCATTATGTTTACCAGCCTGCTTGACAAGAGTCACAGATACAGATGGATCGCATTTCTCCTTGCAGACTACAGCACCACGGACATTGACCAAAGCCTACAATCACGCAGCAAACAAACAGAATAACCAATTTTTATGGAAATTTAACCTCACAGCATATAAAAGCAAGGCATATATCCTGGTCCAAATGGGGGATCCCAAAGAAAATGATGGGAAAGCATAAAATATTTAGTAAAATCAAATAAAAATCTTACAATATGAGAAATTTATAAATTAAATTAAATTAAGGTTAGCAATTGTGTTCAAGTTAAACGAATCACAGGTTGTGCTCGATAGAAACTTTGAATTTTTAAAGAAATTGAAATACAACAAAATTATATTGAGGCAACTCAGTGCCCATTTTTAAAACCCTGCTTGGGTAATTATTGTGGAATTCAATTTGGTAATCAATCAAGTATCTTATTTGCAAACAAATCTGCAACCACCAATAACTTCACATTCAACCACCACAACTGATCTCACTGACACCATATAAGATCTAGCTGCAGAAACCATTATTTTGAACCATTAGAGGTTCATATCATCGGGATAGAACTAAATTTTGTTGAATCATTTTACTGCCATCTTGTTCAACTCATCCTTGATGAGCACAACTCAGAAAAAGGGCAGGACATTTGTAAGTTAATGACACCTTTGCCATCAATAACATCAGAGTAAGGAGATCAAATTGATCTTTTTCTTTAGCTAAGGATCTCAATCCCCACCATCTCACCAACGAAGACTATGAATCTATGCATTATCTGGGTCAATCGCCACCCATGATGTCAACGCCTTCTACAATCGTTTCAACGGCACTTTTACATGACTCATTATCTTCTACTTTGACAATGATGAGAATGCATTGAGCAATCCATCAAAATCAGTAAAGAATGGGTTGGAAATTTTAAAATCTCCACGTTGAGATGTCATTACTGATTCTTCATTGTGAAAGAAAATTACCCGATGTTAATGACAAAGTTATTACCATCAATGGAAACAAGTTTTTGAAATTCTTGTGTTAGATGTACAAAACAAAGTATTATTTGATAAATCGTTTTAAATCTTCTCAAGTACATTCCATCCTGAATTTTTTTTATCTGAACACACAAATTAAGTTATATTTATATAGTGTCGCATATTATTATTGGTCAACAAGTCATACAACCATAAAAAAGTTGTCATCTCATGCTGAACTATGATGACAAGGGACTCTAATTTTCAACCCCCGCATAGTTTGGCATGCATGTAGCACAAAAGACTAAAGGCAAAAGGACGAAAGAAACGAGAAGCGTAATATATCATTTACAATGGATAAGAACTTTACCTGTGAAAATTCAACATTCAACAATGGACTTTTGATCGCAACATCAATATAAGATGGAGCAAACATGAGTCCAGCAGCATTATCGGGAGTAGCAGCAATAGCTGACAAGCGATATTCACCAGGAAGAACCTAGACATTAAACCAATAAGATAGAATACCGATAAGGAACAATCAAACTTAGAAGATCATTTAGAAGCGGTACTAAAGAAAGTAGGCATTAAGTTACTTTAATTTCAAGACATGCAAAATCTCTGTATTATATTCAAACAAAATTCATATTCTTTTACATTTCAACCAAAATATTTGATATAAAATCATCACTACCTAACCTGAACCCCTTCACAATAGATTGATTTTTCAATTCTAATTGTTCAAATAAACCTCTAAATAATAACATTTTTAAAATTCTTAAGCTCAGAGCTGCAACCACAAATTTTGTGCTTTTGCTTGTGTACATGATCACTGCTTTCAGGGTTTCCAATTTGAGTTCATACAGAAATCTATCGCCAGTATGCATAAAAATATCATCACATATTATATATTTCTAATGTTAAGAACCTTCCTGTTAAAGTTTGAGACTATATAAAATACAATATTGACAGATTAAATAGCAAGTAATGTACTATTCCCTAGACATGCCAACTGCAATTAAAGCAAAATTTCCAGCCCATGTAGTAGAATATGCTATTTAACATCCTAATCCGCCACATTTCTCTTTAAGCCTGAGCAAATTGTCCTCCAATAATCACTACGAGATAAAACAAAAGGGGGAAATATAATCGATTTATTGCACTCTTATAAGTACCTCAAAGCAGAAATTCCCATTTCCATCTGTTTGTTTCTTTTGTGGTTTTACATTATCAGGTCCATGAGTCAAAGCCACCTAATACAATTAACAAAAGGTAAACTGTGATTTTAATATGAAAATATTACCAAGAAAACTACAGAAAGGGGGCATGCATACCGTTGCTTTCTGACCGCTACTAACCATCCTAACTAAACCACAAAGATCATATGAAACGGCGACAATGTCTTCTATTGAAGCCATATTTGGCAATACCTGAGCAAGGAGCAGAGTTTGAAATTTAATTATTTAAAAGTATAAAACCTAAATTCCAAGCTTTTCACAACGACTGAAATGCTTTTATCATCATAATAAACAAAGCAACAGTATTAAACACATAAAAATATGATAAAATTTATGATATATTTTACCATATAATTCTCCAATTTCTTGAACTTGTAATGCTTCTTCCTTGCTTCTATGGTATAGTGTGTGGACGTAACCTATAATAAATTCAACACAAACAAATGAAACATAAAATAAATAAATTTAGAAACATACCCAACAAGGTAAGGAACTGCTGAAAAAACTGAATTTATAACAATAGGGTATATAAACCTTTAAAGTTTAAACTGTAAAAGAAATTACTGAAACAAGAATTCAACATTTATTCTGCCATTTTTTATGAAATGGAAATATTGGTTTAATATATAAATTGAGTCATATTTCCCCACAGCGCAGCAAGTGACCCAAATTTAACATTCGAGTGTTATAAGACAACTTCTGTGAATCATATTCAATAGTTACAAACAGCCTGCGTTGACACTAAATTCACTTTAATTAGAATCTAATGTCCTGACGATTATGTTTACATTCTGAATCATTTGGACCTTTTGGAGGGATTTTAAAAATAACAGATAAATAAATCAAGTGATCAAGCAGGTTCACCATAAAGTAACCAGCCGAGACCGGTTCATATTAGTAAGGATGCAAGTCCAATCTAGTACGATGCTCAGACCAATTAATCACCTGGCTAATTGACCGATCCGGTCTGAGTTTTATAACACCAAATGACAGAAATAACCAATTTACAGAAACAAGGAAAGTGGGAGAGAGAAATATTGTTTAAAATAAATGAAACCCCTATACTGAAAGTTAACTGAGGATTCTGAGACTAATTTCCATAAAGAATGCATTGTCTATGAATGTGCTAAATGAGCACGTTTCCTCATACTAATACCTGATCAAGCTTGTAATAACCTTGATTGTCAGTAATAGACCTTTCATGACCATCAACTATGATCTTGACACCCTCCACTCCCATGTCGTTTCCATCAACTACACGACCCCCGACAGAAAATCCAGTTACCTGTAACAGTTAACATTGATAACTATTAACTAGCATACATGTTTCAACATTAATAGAAAAATTACAGTATAACTATTAATGCATCGAACATGTTTCAACGTATTAAATCTTTATAAATGTTCAAACAGGTGTGTGTGTGTGTGTGTGCGTGTGCATGTGTGTGTGTGCGTGTGCATGCGTGTGATACCTAGATGTAATGGAATTCCAATATTAACTTGCAGTTGTTATATATTTGCTTTTTTCTTTTCTTTTTCACGTGTTTTTTCAGAGGGAAAACAACTAAAGTCTTCTTCGACTAAGTGGGGTCACCTACATGCTTCAACAGCACCACAAGGTCTTGTAATAAATGATAACTCAAGTCCCATGATAAACCATTTTTAAACCTACACTATATATACGCAAGTGACTGAACAATTTTGTTTCCATCATCAATGAAGGTCTATTTGATTTATTTCAAAATTGGGATTGGGCAAGACAAAAAAAAATGTGTTCTGAATTTTATATTAAACTGACCATGTCACAGAACAAATCTAGGAGTGAAGTACAGGACTAAACTCTAAAATTGTTACTTGTGAGACAACGGGACAACTGGTCCCAACTACAACACTACTAAAACGACAGCAATACTCGTTTTCATTTCCTCCTCAAGAACTAAGATTATTTCCCTATCCTACCCCAAACTCTCCATCTCTCTATAAAAAAAAAAGGGCAACCCGGTGCACTGAAGCTCCCGCATATGCAGGGTCCGGGAAGGGGTCCCACCATTTGGTGTATTGTACGCAGCCTTACCCTGTTTTTTACACAAGAGGCTGTTTCCAGGACTTGAACCCGTGACCTTTCGGTCACATGACAACAACTTTACCAGTTGCGCCAAGGTTACCCCTCTTTACAAAACTCTCCATCTCTCTATCTATGTATATAATATATATAATGTTTACAGTATATTAATATTAATGTAATAATATATTATTATTATTATTATTATAATATATAATGCTCAACATATAGTCATATACATGTGTGCATGTGTGTGTGTGTAATATGTATTGTATCAAGATAACTACGTACATGACAATGTCAAGTGCAAAATGAATATTGGCAGAGTGTTGCAGTAAATTTTAAGTACTTTTTCTGTGTCATGTATTGACTAGCAATGGCGTTCAAAAAAATGTATTGACTAGCAAACAACATACAGAACAAAGAACTGTTTTGCAACTTGTAACTCAAAAAAAATTTCTATGATGTTCTGCTTTTGTTGTGCATCAGCGCTCATTGAGCAATTTAATGCAACTTTTTTTGTGCAAAAGCAATTTAATGCAATTATTTAAAGTATAATCATACTGCTCCTGACAGCCAGTGCAGGAAGTGAAATATGTTCACTAATAAGATGTAATTATGAGAAAAGTGATGCAAAGAATTTTATCTATTCATCCAAAATGACTTTTAAGAAATGTCACAATACAACCATTTGCATCCATTTATTGAAAATTTCACGTGGACTGATCTCAATAGTGATACATAATTAGATATTTTGATTAACTCCACATTGATAGAATAAACTCATTTTTATTGAATGCCATGGGAGAAAAAAAAATGAAGATGATTAGTATCTGCCACATGTTTAACCATATAGTGTACCTGGAATTTTTGAGGCACTGTTACATGTTGATGCTTAACATTAACTGGGACACTAGATGGTGAAACATCAAATACTGTATTTTCACCCTTATAGTAGGGCACTAGTTCATAACTTCCTGTAAATTAACAAAAAGGATGAGCTCTCAATTCAAGCAAATAGGTTCCAGCAGCATGTAATCAAGATAAGCAATTTTCATGCACACCAGAAAGATAATATTCAATTCATAGAAAAGAGAATTAATTAAATACAATGGGGAAAATGAATATCAATTGTGAAGTCAGCATACAGACAAGTGAAGTATTATCATAACCAAGAGAGAAAAATTGCAGTATGCATGTGAAGATTGAAGTTCCTAGAATCTTGAAGACTAATTCACGTATAAAAATGCACATCGCTGTTTGTCTACTGTGCAAACTACAAAAAAGATGTGAAAAAAAAAACTATAGGAGAGATTCTTCTTTGTTTTTCAATATATAAGTGCCAGAAATTCAACAGACTAGCGAATAATCTTTCAGAATGAAATTACCACAAGGTATTGAATTGAATGCGAACTTTCCATCGGCATCTGATACAGCGTGACAGAGAGCTACTTCTTGTCGTGGACCATTAGCAGAACCTTGCAAACATTCTACCTCGGACACATCCTCTGAATACAAGAATATATGGACTCCTAATATAGGGTTTCCCTGGAAAAAGGAAAAACCATAATAAAAGGCATAACTACAAGAGAAAGGATTCAATAAACTGTATATCAAGTTAAAAATAAATCATGTCATGCCATGCTAGTTTGGAAGTTTAAGCCGATTGAGAGCGAAAATATCCTCTGACGCCCCCAAAAAAGAATGTTAAATGAAGCGGTCAAAGCAAACAAGAATTTATTCTTTGTTCGAGATGTCACAGACACAAGTGGATCCCTTAACTAAATTAGAACGCAATATTCAACAAAGAATGTGATAATATAGTGGTTCTGTAGAGAAAGTCAAATTTTAAATAAGATAGTCTTTCAGCAAAGATTACCTGTGCAACAACAGACCCACTGATACTATACCCAGGGACAAAGAAAATATCATCAATCACCCCATTTCCAAAGCCCAATTCCACCTACAAGAATAACATGATTAGACAAAACATAGCAAGGGCAATATGCACGCTCATTAAATGTATTGTGAGACTAAATAGGATGTAGGAAAGACAAGGGTATCAACACATGGCAAAATGCTGGAAGCAGAGTTAAACAAAATAGTTCAGACCTGTGTTGAACCTTTAACTTCAACTTTCATATCACGATTTGAAGCTCGTAGCTCATATTTTCCTGCACATTGGCAGTATCGTCCACTTGTTTGAAAGAAGAATAACAAATAACACAAACAATGAATGATTAAACTAAATCCTATCAACTACACAACAGAAGCAGTTATAAAAATAAAATAAAAAATACACAACAGAAGCCATAATTCTAGACAATATACCAAGTAATGGACAATGTAACTCAATCGGCTATCACCCATTGCAACAAACATAGACCTTTTACATCTAAACCTCTTTTAATTATATAATATTTTGACCAATAATATTTTCTCTTGAACCCCACACCTCTAACTACTGGACCATCCTCCACCTAGTCTACACTCATTTCTAGTGCTTTTATAGGTCCTCCCCATACATGCCCAGACTACCTAAGATGAGATTCTACTATCTCTCCTATTGCGTCAACCCTAATGATTGTATTTCTAATTCAATCTTCTTTTTTGTGTAACCACTCATCCATTGTAACATTTCCACCTCTATGACACTAACTTCGCTTTTTTATTGGCTTTTTCCGGCTCAACATTCAATACCACACAAAATTGTGGGTCTTATAGGAGTGTAATAAACTTTCCTTTCAAACTTGAGAAGTAATTTTCTATTGTATATCACACCCAAGGCGTTCTCCATTTCATTCACCCTACTTGGATTCACGTTGACATCTTCCTATATCTTCATGTTATGCATGATAGACCTGAGATACTAAAAACATGACATTTGTAGTATTTTATGCTCTCCAATATTCACCTCTACATAATAGGTTGGATGTCCTTTGCTAAACTTGTGTTTTATATACCTTGTTGTACTTCTTAGGATGAACTGTGTGGGTAGAAAAAATCCTAAACGGTGTAATATTAATCATTAATTAGACATATCTTGCATTTCTGGCTGTTAATCCTTTATACACAGCTACTTTCCAACCATATCATTTGTATTGTCGAAACATGATATCGGTTTTGTCGATACCATTGTATTGTTTATACAGTTTCATTGTACCTATATATATATATATATATATATATATATGCATGAATCTTGGACAACTACTAATGTTATATTTGGTAATAATTACCAAAATAGTGCAAGTGAAAGAGTTTCCAAAAGTAAACATAAACTTCCCTACCTGGAATTACATTTGTAAACAAGTAGCTTCCTGATGATGAAGTCAAAACTGATGACACAAGATCGCCAGAAGGAGACAATAGTTCAACTTTTACATTTGAAGGACCTCCATTTTTAACTGGACAGCTTTCTCCGCCTGCAGCTCCCACAACTCTACCAGATATAGAGAACCTACAGAGTACAAATTTCTGTAATTAATTTGCTAAATCCAGATTAAGCAAAAGTATACCATGCAGTAGGACATAAAGTAGAAAGAAAAATATATAGCAAATTAATGACCAACCCTGTGAAACGAAAATTTATATCTTCATTGTTGTTGCAACCTTGATTGTCAACTACCACAGGAACCTATACAGATAAGGGGGGACAAAGAAGGTGTAAGAACTCATAACAATACTTTGAATCATTTTTCCACTATGTCCAGATTCAGAAAAAATAATGACACATAGGTCATGCATAATTGCATACAGGTGTGACATAAAAGGAGAAACATAAATCTCCATGATAAAATTTCACCAATGACAAAGAAATAACAAACCTTCTCAGGATCCCATGACCACCCATCAGGTCCATTAACTTTAATTACAAAGGATCCCTACGACAAAAAATAAATGCGTTGAGAAAAACTGAATAACATATCCACACCTAATATATATATATATATATATATATATATATATATATATATATATATATATATATATATATAATGCCAAAGTTGACCAGAAAATGCTTATATATACACATCCATGAAAATTTTACCTTGTCATAAACCGGAATAAAATAGTATCCGTTAGGAGCACATTGTGTTCTATCCTTTACCAATCCATCCACGGTTTGAAGCTCAACCTACAATAGAAAAATCCATTTCAACACGAGTTGTGAATAGAGACTATTATCATATCTAATTAATAATAGGAATATACTTGCATTGCATCCTCCTCCGAGTATGAACAGCAAGATACCAAAAAGTATCAAATAAAAAACAGCTTATATCATAAGCACCTACGAATAAGTTGTTTCTATAACACAAGATAAAGTAAAGTAAAACTGTTTTTGAATAATCTATAAACTGTTTTCATAAGCCATCTTCAAGAGCTTCAGAATAAAATTGCATAGGCTGGCATAAAACTCAGTTGAGAGAATTAACGAGATAATTGTTGATTACATACACAGATGCAATAAGAACAACTAATTAGTCAAATTTAAATATGAATACAAACTCTTACAGTGACATGTGAATAATCCAATTTGGCATCCGTTTGTTTCCTGGACTTCACCAAAGATGAACTCGCCTGCGATAACAACGAAAATATCACTATCATCAAACTCAAATAACCCCGATAGTAATTAAAATAAATAACAGAATTCAGTTAAGATAATTAATTTTCAAATCCGAATGCTTAACAATCAAAATAGCAATCGCAGAAGAGAAAGAGTAGGAGTGATCTAGATGATGAATTTTACCTGAACGAATCCACCGCAGCCATAGATGGAATCAGCAGAAGCAACTGAAATTGAATAAGTTGTGAGGAATAGTAAACATAGGAAAGCATCTCCGATCGACATTTCCGATCTGAGATTGGGCGATGAATACAATCAAATCAAACCAGATCTTAGAGGCTCATACAATATTTATTTAGTTGAGCTAACTACACTGACTCACTCCTCGTGGGTGAGAGTGAGAGCTAGACGATTGGGTTTATGGGTTTTGATTTACAGTACTTTACTACTTAGTAACAAGAATCCCCGAAGTTACTACAAATATTACCGTAGTTAATATAATTTATTAATTAAAATTAGAATTATCTTGTCAACAAATTTTGTTTTTTTAGGGATTCATTCAAAATAAAAATTGTTTTTTTAGGGATCCTACCAACAAAATATCTACCGAGGGTTCATATCACTCAATATAATGAATTTAACTTTGCCTGCCTTCTGGGAAATACTTGTGTGACATTAATGTCACGGTGACATTAAATTTGAGCCACCCATTGGGTGACATTATATGTGTTGTGTGATCCAGATGCAATGGCAATGGCAATGTGTGGTCCAGATACAATGGCACGGTGACATTAATGTCACCAAAGTGCCACCCTTGCCTTCTTTGGTGGATGAAATCTGTCATAGGACAGGATGAAACTAGAATTCTTGTCCTCGCTAAAACAATTTTTGTTCAAAGTATATACGATCAAAAGTACCAAAATACCACCTTTTCTTATTTTTCAACGTAAAACATATTATCTTTCTATTATTCTCTATTACAGTTTTGTCTTGTATTGTTTTATACTATTTTGTCGAGTATTTGTTGTTATGCAAATCAAACGCACCTTTAACTTATCAATTAAGCAACAAAAACAAGATTAAGTGATGATGTTAAGGACTAATGCGATAGGCTCAAAGACAAACACGGACATTAAGTTTAGAAGCAAAATAGATAGTAAAAACATGGGAGCATCTCAATGTTGCAACTAATTATAAATACTCTAATGATAACTGAACAAGTTTCCACATGGGAGCATCTTAAATGGTCATATGGAATTGGACATTATTAGGTGTGCAAAGTTTCCACGTGCAGTAGTATGAGATGTTTGGTCATTCTCCTTAATAATTAGGGTATATGTTTGTATGAAAGTTTTAGGAGCAGAAGGAGGGTAAGGCTTATTTTTCTTTTCTGAATCACATGCACTATAAAATATTTTTTAAAACAATGTAGGTTTGACTGAAATATTATATAATTATTTATCATGTTGTAATTTATTTTTTTTAAAGATAACAATTATATTTAAAAATATAGATAGATTTAACAAAGTGTAACAACAACAAAAAAACCTTCCTTCCTTCAAAAAAAACAACAAAAAACCTCCAAAGTCAACCCCTTCAAAACCCTCTTAAAATTCCCTCATAAACAGATCCTTAGTTTTAAGGGAGGATTTCTGCAAATGCTTGAATACTTATCGAATAAATTATCCTTGTTGTCAACATGCAACCTTCCCAAGGGCTGGGTTTTGAAACTTGATTTCGATGTTGAAGAACGTTCTTCAAATACTCCTCAACAGACTTGGAAAAGTATTTTCAAAAGTTGTGGCAACCATTAATTTTGTTCGTCTAGATTTTGGAAATTTGATTACGTTGTCATATTGTTTTGAATTCAAGATAGGTTTTTTAGAGAGTAGAAGATAACGTGTTGAGTAAAAAAAATATGTTTGTTACAGAAGTTTTGATTGAAGAATTCAATAAGAGAGGTTTGTATTCATATTCATTGTTGATAAACTTGATTGAAGAATTCAACAAAGATGTTAAGGAACTGCAATGCACACAAGATGTTAAGGAACTGCCATGCACACAAGACTTTAAATTAGTATAAAATGTTTTTACACATGTCAATTTGTATAATGTGTAGTTGATTTCTATGAAAATTAGTTGTTTGAGTACCGTTGAGATTGAAAAATATACCACATCATATCACATACCGGTTATGGGTTACTATGACGTGGAAAACCAAGTTTGTAATTCCAGCCTTCATTTTAATTCATACTACTTGATTTGTTTAATTTTTTCAACTATTGTTTTACATCTTCTAATCTCATTTGCTAAGTTCTTTCATCTTTTGTTCTCTATATTCAAGTATCGTTCTTGAAATTTATCTTGAAGTTCTTTTTGTTTTACTGTGCTGTTCTTAATTACAACAAATTGAGAACTAACTTAACATCCCTACACCTAGTAACATAAAGTTTTCAAGAGGACTATAATTGAATCTGGATGGTTCTTTAAATTGAAACTGGGAAAAGCAACTACAAAGGGTAAGTTTGAGATAGTCTGTGTTGATTGAAACAACTACAAAGTGGCAAAACAAAAACAAAAAATGGCAAATTCAAATATACAAAAATCTCCTGGAACCTGTTTTGAGTGATGCTACGGTAATTTGTTTCCTTACATGGTAATTTTGCTTTGTTTTTTGTACATATGAATAAAACAAAAACATGTTATTAACTGGACTAGGATAAGGCTTAGTTCTTTCACCAACAATTTTGAAAGGGTGTAAACAAATTGCCTCTTTACAACCAAAAAAATGTCTCCCTGTGAAACGGACGGTAACACGATAGTACTTCTGGTACTACATCTAACTGATCTAAGTTTAATCCTAGTTCTTTTAGTGTGCGAAACGGCTTTTAACAAAGTAAGAACCACACGAACTGCGAGCATTTCTAACCTCAAATATTTTGCTTAAGACATGATAAAGTCCAATATTTTGAGAGTGTAGTACCAGCAGAAGAAAAAGAGAGAGTGGGAGAGTTGGAGCACTCTCAGCTCAGTGTTAGTAAAGACTTTCCGATTCGTGGATGTTGAGATTTGGCTCACTCATGCCATCATTATTCTGGGGTCGTACTCATGATAGAGGTAGGCTGAGAGAAAATGTTTGAGCCTTGGCTCTGGAATATCTATACGAGTTTGCTCTCCTTTTTCAGTACTCAATACAATTCTTACAATGTTATCAATTTATGTTCACCATGCTCTATCAATTGATAATACAAGCCAAATCAAATCAAGACTTCACCTACAAATATGAGCATTCATACACTTGAGTTTGACAGCGGTGTCGTTTCACTAAGACAAACTATCTATCCCAACCTGATGGCCTTCGCCTTTCTCTAGGTTTAGAACTGCGCAAAAGAAAAAACAAGAACTTTATCAGCAAGTGAACTAATTAACACATGAAGATATGTACGAAGCAAGTTCAGCTTAGAAAAGTAACCTGTTCGTGTTGTTCTGACCAGGATTTACTCCAGAATTTTGACTAGTGGAATTTACAGTTGAAGGAGCAGGATTGTATGAAGCAGTTTGCTGATGAGTATTTATATCGCCGCCAATTGATCCACCAGATACAAAGCCAGCTAGTGTTGGTCTCTTATTAACAGCCATGCTTGTATTGTTGCTGAATCCTTCATTTTGGGAGGTTGATGATGCAGCAACGAAGCTACTCCTAAATTGGGACATCATTCCTGTTCGCAGAGAATTTACAGCAGCAGACCGACCTGGAACTGCGTTAGATGATGCATTGTTTGACTCTGTACTATATCCAATGCCCAAGCCAAAATCCACTCCGCGCACACCTTTGCCACCTGCACCCCCACCTCTGCCTTTGCCTTTTCTCCCACCTACACAACACAAGAAATGTAAATAAATTTTTCTTCCAATCAAGCATACTGATATTACGACTCTACTGTGCAGAGATAAGGACACAGCTTATTGGTGCATAAACTGTGTGTTACATTAACATCAGCTTATTATTCTGTACGCAACAGTATGCAAGTCAAATAGCCTACCTCCTTTTCTTGCATCTCGTTTTGACCTGAATCTCCCGTCCTGCGGAATTAGAAGACAAATTCAATTAGTAATTTCAAGACACCCAAGAGATATCTAAATCTTATACCAGCATCATAAAACATCGTCAGAAAAGTGTTCAGAAACCAATGACATATGAATTGTGACGAAAATAAATGTATTATTAAAAGAGAAAACAAACGATAAACTCTTTTATTGTTAGTGCACAAACTCTATAGTCATAACAAGTCAAATGGTCGAACTAATATATTTTTCGGCACATACTAAAGAAGTAAAGATTATTAGGGAGAGGTTTTTGTGGATTCATGATGACAACCCAAGTGGCAGCACTGTAGAAAAAGCCAGAATGACAGAGTCAACAGCTCGATTAAAACCAGAGGGGAGACAGGACTTATTTGTCGCAACTCACAAAATGCCTAATTTTATTCTCATCCAAACAATTTCCTGTTAGCACGAAACCCAGCAGTCAAATATATTTTAGACCCTAAAAAACAAGTCCATTCTACCATAATTTTACCAAAATGTTCAATCAAATAGATTTTACTATCTGAATGCTTCTCTGATCTTAGTTTATATTCAACTACTCACAGCCCATTTAGTCGTTCAGGAAGACAGAAACCATTTCATCTTTTGAAAAAAGCAATTCAATCATTTTAATATATTTATTTATAAATGATCAGATAGTCTCCAACAGTCAAACCTATAGATATATAACTTCTATCAAATTTGTTTTTGATGTCCAGCTTCTTAGAAACTAACCTTGTCCACCATTGAATACATTAATATATAACCATTTCAAAAAAATATGTACTAATTAAATAATTCATTTTTGCCTGTAAATAGCATAGGGGGATAAATGGGAGATTCTACGAAATTTACAACTGCATGAACCAAAACCAACAATAATCAAAGGGATACGAGAGTCTACAAGCATGAAATTAGTTGCACAAACATCAATACTCGTAATGAAGAAAAAATACTGTATAGGGCATCATTACCTTCATAGCAAGATCCATCAACTCCGTGGACACATTCTGACCAGCAGCAACTAAGCTATTAACCAATTCACCAGCAAACCGTGCTTCTTTTTGAGTTATAAGAGTGTATGCAACTCCGTCCTTGTCACCAGCACGGCCTGTTCTTCCAATGCGATGAACATGCATGTCCATATCTTTAGCAATATCAAAGTTTACCACGGTTTTAATTGACTTGATGTCAAGACCACGAGCGGCAACATCAGTAGCAATAAGCACATGGTAGGTGCCAGATTTAAATTTCTGTAAAATATCCATACGAGAAGATTGATCCTTATCACCATGCAGGGCAGCAACTTTAAAGCCTCTCTGACCCAATTGTGCTTCAATTTCATCCACAGTGGCCTTTTTGGAAGCAAAAACTAATGTATCACCTTGATCAATCATTTCGGGTAATTTCTCCAGAAGCCACGGCAATTTCTCAGAATCAGAAGGAATTACTTGAACAACTTGAGTAATATCTTCATTTGCCATCCCCACCTCTCCCACTGTCACTCTGATAGGATCGGAAAGGATTTCCCTGGCTAACTTTTCGACTTTGCGAGGCATTGTTGCAGAAAAGAGCAAGGTTTGGCGGTCCGGCCTAATCTGACCAACGATGGACCTTACTTGCGGCTCAAATCCAAGATCAAACATTCGATCAGCCTCATCAAGCACCAGGTAAGTTGCTCTGAGCATTGCCAGCGCCTTCATTTTTAGCATGTCTATCAATCTTCCAGGCGTAGCAACAACTATCTCACAGCCTGCCTTGAGTTCTTTGAACTGTTCAAGTTTTGACATTCCACCATAGACAGCAGAGACACGTATTCCATATGCTTTAGCAAATTTCTTGGCCTCGAGATATATCTGATGTGCCAATTCTCTGGTAGGTGCACATATCACTCCTATAGGACCTTCCTCCTTCTGAAGTTCAGGCTGATCCATGATATGCACGATCATAGGAAGCACAAAAGCAGCAGTTTTACCAGAACCAGTTTTCGCTATGCCAATGATATCTCTACCAGAAAGCACAACCGGTAAAGCTTGGCATTGTATAGACGTCGGCTTCTCATAACCTTGTTTCTTTATAGCACCCATAATTTGTGGAGCAAACCCACAGTCCTCAAATGTTTTTACTGGCTTAGGAACTTCAAACCCTGATACCCGAATAGCCAAACTCTTCCTATAATCAGTTACATCTTGCTCACTCATACCTGTATCAAGCACACAAAACACAAGATTGCCAAACGTTCAATCGCACTCAACTTATAACATAGAGGCTAGGCTATTTGAATTGACTTGAGCTTATCTACCGACACAAGCACACTTGTGAACCGTTAGGGACAGCTTATTGAAAGAGCTAATGATGTGGACATTAGTTGTTTTCGGCTTATTTCCATAAGCTCTCCAAGATAGCTTATGAAAACAACTTATAGCTTGTGTGAAAACAGTTTGACTTAATTTTCTCTTTTGATATAGAAATAGCTTCTAGCTTATACATAAGCGATTATAAAAGTTCTTCGCTATATGCTTTTAATTAAGTTGATTATTCAAACAGGGGTGTAATGGCATTATCTCCCATGTGAAATATCAACACACACACACACAGAAAGTAGCTAAGTAGATGCAATTCTACATAAACAAAACAAGTAAAACATAAAAATAGAATTTCATGGTCGTGTTAAATTACCTGATATTGAAGGTGACTCCTCATAAAAATCCTTGTTAAAAGGCTGATAATCAATCTCAGTATGATCAAGAGGAGCAATAGGTTCGATTTTCTTCTTGTCAAGAACAATAGGATTATCATCAGAATCATAATCAATCAAACCAGCATCCACGGCTTTAGCAGCAGCATAAACCTCCTCATCAGAATCATATCCAGCATGCAACGCATCCGACGCCAACGTCAACCCTAAATCCTTCTTCGCCCTCAAAAAACTCTCCATTGGATCATCCTCTAAATCATCTTTATATCTATCTTCCACTTTCTCCTTCGGCTTCGGTGGCGGCGCCGATTTCATCTCCTCGTGTATTCCTTCCATGAATGCATCTAATGGATCGATTTCAGCCTCTTCACAACCACCACCACCGGCGTTATCATCGTTGTTGTTGTTGTTTGATTGTTCTTCTCTGGAATCATCATCGTACTCGATGTTATCAAGGTCGTTGTCTTCGAAATTGTCGTGGCTTTTACGAGATGAAGGAGGAACGTAAAGACGTTGAGGAGGTTGAGATCGTTCGAAACTATAGGTAGATTGACGGTTTATGCCGAAACCTTCGAATCCGAACTTTCTCTTCGACATCTCAGATTAATTCTTTAGCTTTTGCTTCGAAATTTCACTAAGAAGGAGAAAACCCTAACTTGAGCTTGCACACGATAAATAAAATTTGAGGGAGATAATGGAATTTAGGTTAGAGTTGAGTTTGAATAAAAAGAAGGGTTTTAATTTTGGAGCTATGGGTAGTAGTGGAATGTTGCGAGCAGTGTTGTTGTTGTTCCCACCGCGTATGGTCGAGTTTCTGGTTAAATTAAAGGATGAAGGTGAAGGCGAGTATAGGTATTTTCAGTTGGGTGGGCGGGTACCCGAACCGCATGATAAAGCCCGTTAATAAGGTAAAGTAAAACAAACACCTATATATACTACTCCCTCTATTTTAAAATTCATGTAAAAAATTTATAATGTGCACTATTCACTTGACTTACTTTGATCATACTATCTTCGGTCACTATTATAAGTAAAAGTTCACTTTTTTCAATAAATGATGTATGTAGTCTATATGTAGACCACATACATCATTTATTGAATGAACCTAAAAAGTGAACTTTTGCTTATAATAGTGACCGGAGGGAGTACTTTTTAACTAATGTATAAATACAAATATTAGCATGTAAGATGTTGTTTGATTTATCTCGACAAATATTTTCAAAATATTAAATTTTTATAATTTTTTACTTTAGATAATTAACGATATTGATGGTCAAAATTGTGCATTGACATATGTGAAGTGTTGACTTGGACATGTATTTTGAAACGGAGAGAGTACATCATTTCTATAAGCATTTTTAGATGTAAAATCACTAATAATTATGTTCACATCAATATGTTTTATCATATTTTTCTCAATACATATAATAGCTAGATTGTTCAAACTTTATTCTGACATTGACGGTCTCAAAGTAGTTTTTCGGTATTAGTGATATGCTATTTGGTTTCTCACTTAAACTAGTTACAAACCCGTGTTTCGCACGGGGGTTAGCTACTTTTTTGACAAAATATTATATCGGACGGATAGATTGCGAAATGACAGATAATTATAAACTATAACACAATATTTAGAGTACTCCTGTATCACGGGTTGGAAAATGAAATGTTCAAAACGGCTTATCACGAATAACAAATGAAAATGTCAAGGACTTTTTTTGTAGAGAGAGATACAAAGCAAGTTGCAGCGAAGACAACAATTGAGAAGGCTAAACGTGCATTGGAAAAGTAGCGGCTTTCAACAACTCAATAACTGTAAAGTTAATTTAGTAGAATAATTGTGAACTGTGTATTTGATCTGATCCACCACCCATGTACTATGCAGAGTCAATCTAGCCTCACGGGTACCCACTATACAGGTACTCGTGGGTATTCAGGTATCCATGGGTACCCATGGAGTTTTGAATTTATTTATTTTTTGGTACAAATAAAAACTTTTTTTAATTACCAAAAAACCTCAACTTTTAAACACTCATATATAATCTGTTCAAAATTTCATAAATCATACATAATCCATAGGAAATTCATGATTCTTAGATAATCTATATGTTTTATGATGTGAATGAAGTGGAAACGGTGAACCTAATAAGATGAATTAAAAAAATTTAAAATAAAAATAGGTTATTATTGAGGATTTTTAGGTGGGCGGTAACATTTTCTTCAATAAGGTAACAACTTTAAGTAATAATAAGATATGACATATATAAAGATATTTTTAAAAAAAAAGATATATAAAGATATTTTAGTAATTTACTTAATTTATTATTGGGTATGGGTACCCGTGGTTATGGATACAATCAAATCCGTGTCTGTGTCCATATAATAATGGGTAGTCAAATACCCGTTTATTATACCCGTGGATACCCGTTTAGCTACCTGCTTCATGCCCGTGACGGATTTTACCCACGGGTACCCGTGGGCATTTAGAATATTATGGTTTTGAAATTCTTTATTATATGTTTGAATAAAATTTAGAAAATCTGTTTATTACGAAAACCGATTCGTATTTGCGCTCAGGTTTCTACTCTTTTTAATAATGTTGATACAATTTATCTAAGAACATATATGTAAATGTTGCAGATTAATAACTCTAAAATGATAAACAGTCAAAGTTGCACATTTATAAAATAAAACGGATCATTGCATCTACTAATGCGGGTGGGGTTCCAGAAGTGGACCTCGATCCAACCGAAAAACTATTGTGCTAAAAACTTTTTAAAGTAATAATACAGTAGAGATTAACAATAAACATTACCATGCTAATCTAACCTCGTCAATGTCCTTGCCACATGACCTCTTTGAAATCAAGAAGGATATTTTTTTTATTCCTCTAAAATACTATTCCTTAAATTTAGCCAATCATAGGTTTTCAGTTACCAAAATCAAAACATTTTATACCCATATAATTAAAATTTTGGCAGATAAGTAAGCAAGTTACGTCTTCAGGTGTGTGAAATTTTTAGTTATAACTTGCTAGCTTACACCTACTCATTATTTCGCAGATGTAAGTTAGCAAGGTATACCTTCGGGTGTATTCGACAAATTTGTAGTTATAAAAACTAAAAGAATATTATATCGAAGGGGTACAACTAATATTGATAATTTAAGGAATAGTATTAGAAGATCAGTGAGGGTTCTGGATGCATGAAATCAACTTATTTCTATTTCTGCATAATAAGGATCCTTAAAACTACAAGTGTCTTCAAATATTATTATGGTTTATCACTTACTGAAATACAATAATCATCCTTGGCAAACTTGCTTAGTAAGAAATAATCTCTCAAGAAAATTTGCTGATTGTTTAAAAGAATACTTCCATTAGAAGAGTTTGTGAAAGGCTATTATTCTTAAGGTAATTGTAGACTAATATCCTACTATTTCTTTCAACACAACAACCATACAACTTAACCAAATTTTCATGCTCTACTTCAGAGATCACACTAATCTCCGTCAAGAACTCTTTCACTTGTCTTGATTCAGCTGAAAGAACTTTTATAGCAGCAAGTTTTCCATTTTTCAGTCGTCCCTAATCATCCACACCGTAATACAATCAAGGTTTCATACTAAACGATAAGAAAAGGAACGAAAAAACAACGATCAGGTAGTAGTCTAGATTACCATGTAGACAGAACCAAAACCACCCTTTCCAATTTTATTGGTAGGACTAAAGTTACCAGTCGCATTACTTAGTTCTTTCTTCTCCTTCAATTCGAGCTCCTGTAAAGACAGGGATAGATATGCTCTTTCCAAACTGCAGCTGCAAAGTTCTTGATTATGAAGTATCCATCTCCTTTCCACATGTCCTGAAAACAAAGCAAAAAAGAGGCATGTGAATTTAAATTACGCTAAAGTTTTTTATTTCCCTAATCCATTCCCTTTGCTTCATATGCAACTCGGCAAATGAGGCATGTGAATTTAAATTATCATTAGAAGATTATTTCTTACTGTTTCATGCTGCTCAAATGCTTCTTTAGAGCCAATTCAAATTCTTCTCTAACCTGCAAAGAAGTCACATAGCATCAATTACATACCAGTAAGTGGAACAAAAATCCAAACTAGCTCCTCCAAAAACATAATCAATATATGGTATCAGACCAAAAGAATAGCCACCATAAAGTGGATACAATACTACTACACAAGTTATTTACAGCCCACAAAGCATGGTGGTAACTCACAAAAAACACTTAAATACTCTAAGTAAATGAATTCACTTATTCTAAGATGCACTTAACCACTAAAAAAAATCCTAAAACCAAATAATATTGCATCTTATAAAACATAATAAAGTCATACACAAACAAACAGAAATGAACATGATATATATAAATGGAATGGACCATAATATAAGAGAGTTCACACCACTCAACAAACCATATATATATATATATATATATATATATATATATATATATATATATGTATATGTACCGAGGTGGATCCAGTATGAGCAGGGCCATGTCCAAATAGTGTGAGATATTCATGGAAATATTGTGGAACAGATAAACCTATGAAGAGAGAAAAGCCGACGATGAACATTGATCTGTAGCTGTTTAGATTGCAGAACTGAAGAAAACCAAGTCCTGCTGAAACTGCTCATCACAGAAGAAACATTACATTCCAATCAGAATGAATTTGACATTTTCAAGGAAAAAAAACAATGCAATGCATGAAAATAGTATTGTAAATACATTTTACATGTCAAGTTTCATTGAAATCACCTTTTTTTTTTTTTTGGTTTCTAGTTCGTCAAGTTCTCAGTTCTTGCAGACCAACATAACGATGATATAATTATTGTCTCTAAGTGATATGAAATTATAATTGATGATGAATAAATCATACATACCGACATAGGCAAAGTATTTACCTGATTTATAAATCCGAATACAGCAAGTAATTAGGCACACATGTAAAGACAAGATAGTTTAAGTTTTAATCACTTGAATACTCTCATTCACTATATCATAAATGTGTGAACAATGCTGTGGTCATTTTATTTTGTTCATTCTGTTTCACATATTCAGATATTCCAACCAAGCCATAGGAATGAACAAATTGTTTCATACAAACACATGAAAAGTGTTTCACTTTAATTAGTAATAATACATCAGAATGCTCAGAAACTCACAGAAGGGAATGAAATGTAATAAAATATCAGAAAAGCTTATGTAATAAATTCATAGAAGAATATCATAGGAATGAAAAGCTTGGAGATCAATATTAACTCATGAAGAACAAAATGAGTAGCAGTTAAGTAGGAAAATAAAAGTATCTCTAAATTGACAATGATGAAATGAATACTCATTACCATATTGGTAAACTCTTTCATTCAAACAAAGAAAAACAAAAAGAAAAATTAAAACCCTCAAAAGTCTACCGACTATTTCTTCACTTCATATCATATTTTTATTCTTTCTAATATTCCCTTCTTATTCTTGCTTGAAAATTAGTCTTAACTACTTCCTAGCTCTCCACACTGTTGTTGAAAACAAAGACCTTCCTGCCAGCAGGTTACTACAAAACCATTTTCTTCTCTCATTCTATATCCGTCACAACCATAACCCTGTAGAAACCTTCTTGCCTGCAGTATACGATAATAGCTTAAGGGGACATTACCAAATCCACAGGAATCAAGTCTCATAAACCATTTATGAAGTTTTTCATGTCTTTATTAGGGAATTGATTGATGAATAATATCGGATCCTTTTTTATCAAGTTTGTACACACATATGCTTCTCAAGTTTGAATATGTTTCAGTGACACTGTTAAGAAATAAACCAACCATAAAAAAATGTATCAAAATCAACTAATTTCCTATCATAACCCATGCAGCAATTTAATTGCAACCTTTTTATACATTTACTATTGCTGCTATCAAAATTGTTTTAATACTGTAAATACACTTTTGCTAGAAAGGGACACCATATGATTGAATGAAAGGATATCATCTTTCATTCTCATTTCTCAAAGTTTAACATAATGTCAGAGATGTGTGAACCAAATTCAGAGGCATGTAACTATTGTTTGCTCAGAGAGAATGCAGCTTAATAGCAACTTACAAATATGAGGTAAGTAACCATTGCTGCTAGTACCTCTTGCATAAGATGCAGCAGTTCTAATAAAAGCTTGTACTTGACCTTCCATCCCCTATTCATGTGAATTGGAAGCAACTATACCTCTCCTAAACAACATTCAACACATACAAATCAGGACATATGAGGTTTATATAAATTAACTCATCAAAATTTAACAGACTCAAATCAATTCAAGTTAATATCCTGCAAAAACAACTTCCCAAATGAGTACCAATCTGAATTTCTCCATAAAAAACCTGCAAAATTGTAAGAAAATAAAAAAAAGGATATATACAATGTGATAAAAAAAAATCAGCAATCAACAGACTTATCACAATTGAGAGGCTGCACAATATCTTAGAGGTTGCACAATAGTTTGATTTTAAAATTAGAAGGCAGATCAAAACATGATTTTTTAACAAACTCTCCTAGAAAGAGGACATTTTACTACCAATGGAAAATGATGTTAACATTGTTATCACAATTGGCAAAAAAAATCATGACATTATTCTTTCAAACTTTGAATAAAATTTCATGATAACATCAAATTATGTAAAGTCACTATCGAAAAGAACTAAAACCGAATAAAACAAATCAAAAACTAAAATTTGGGGTTCAACTGGTAAGCAAGAAGAAAATCCCTATAAAACAAATCGAAAAAGGGAAACATAGAAATGACAGAAACCCTAAGAAAATCAGTCTCATTCACTGAAATTTATATATATTATGACATTTTTGCAAGAGGCAACAAATACTCAAGAAGCCATTGGTTGCAATAGACAAAGCAGTATACCCAGGCCAGTTACAAAACCATGTTCTACTTTTTCTACCACTTTCTTGAGATCAACACCATATCCATCAACCCTTGAGGCTATTCCATTTGTGGTAACCTGCATTAAGGAAAAACTCTATTTATTTTAAGTATAGGCACTAATGCTCAAAAAGAAGTATCTTTCAAATACAATAATGAGAAATTCTATCATAGAATAAATGTGATACCATGCTGAAGTAGGGAAGCATCCAGAAATATTTATAGAATAAAAAAAATAGTATTCTTGTATTTGAATTGATAAATAGTAGGGTTTCAATCTATATTCAACAATAGTGATTTCTTTAAACATAGATAAAATTCAAATGAAATGGGTTCTTAACAACCAAATGTATCAAAAAGGATAAGCAAAAATAAATTAAACTCCTCCGAATCTATGGCCAAATCCAAACTAACAACAAAGATAAAATACGCATACTATCATGATTCATAATTGTGATATGAGAAGAGCATCAATTGCATCAATGTAATCAATGTAAGATAAAATCATTAGAGAAATGCCAAGGAAACCATAGCGAATGATTCAAATAATGCCTCAATTAACTAAGAATCAATAGCCAATAATTGTTTACTGTCTTATTGATTAATTAAGTAGTGTAATGAAAATTATTAATAAGACACACATTCATAAATTGTGTATTCTCTTAGCCAAGAATCTCTACTGTAGTTAAAAGCTTTTAATTGCTTTGAAAGCTAGTTAGAAAAAAGGCCATAGTGAGGCAATTAATAGAACATCACAATAAGTTGAAACGAAGCACACAGTCAAGATAACTTTTCAGGCACACCAAATTATTTTGGTCAAAATTACTATCTACGATTTAGGCGACTACATGATTATAACAGCAACAATAGAAACATGCTTCAAAAACCATACTTGAGACAAATCCAGTCCGTATCAGCCGTATCAGGCCAAAATTCAGAAATTCCAATGGTTAAATGAATGTATATAAAACAATATATAAATTAGGCTCAAAGGAAAATAAAAAAGAATGAAGGGGAAATATCATTCGAACATTAAGAAAAGAAGGGGAAATAGCTCATGCTAACAGCATGCATTGATGAGAAGTGCTTGTGAAAAACTACCTTTGTCCAACCTCTGTTGTTGTGCTTGTGCTCTTAATCACTACCTGTAGTGGAACTAAGCTCATCGTCAACATTCAACGAAAGAAAAAAAAAAGTAGAGAAAATGTAGAGAAAGAAGGAAGAGGGGATTAGAAGAGATGAGGATGCACTTTAGTAGAATTCTTCATTCAAATATTGCAAAAAACAAAAGTATTTCTGTCCCATAAATTTTTATCCCATCAAATAAACAATTCAAGCAATTTTACTAACACCAATGATATAACCAAAAAGGTAATCAATTTTATATCTCATCAATTATGCCAAAAAACCATCTGTGTTAGAGAATTAGCATCACATCAAACAACAATGACCTCTATCAATTCTCATCAATGATGACCTCTATGATAACATTGACTTGAATAATGTGAAGTTTAGCTCTACCTTTTCAATATTCTCCATCATGACACCTTTAACTTCAGAAACCTGAGCTTTTCACCTTTGCAAGCTTGCTTATCTTGTCAGAATGATCAACACAGTATTGCATATGTTCCTTCAACTTTGGCCTGTGCAGAGAGGTTGACACATGAGCCAAAATATAAATAGTCTACCAGATTAAACTCCAAAAGTTTAGAGCAGAAAGTTAGTACCCAAACTCCTTGTTAAGGCTATTGGGAGGATCTGTAGAAGCCTTTTCACCACCATATTTTGACACAAAATCATCCTTGACACGCTCTCGAAAGGCCATAGGAACCTGTCTTCTAGTTGATTCATCTGCAACAACACAATAAGCTGCAAACCCAAAAAGTTAGACATTTCTTCTATATGCCGCCAGTGAACTAAAGCAGCAGCATCAACAAAAGTAATATCAGTTGATGAAATTATAATTTAAAAAAGCAACCTCTGAAAACATAAATGCTGGAAAATTAACTAAGATGATAATTTCCTTTATGGTTACCTAAGATGATAATCTCCTATTAGTACTCTGGTCACCACTCTTAGCCTTTCCCAGCACAATACCCAGCTGCACAGAACAGTACCAAATAAACTTGTAAAAGGGAATTCAATTACCACATATTAAAGGAACATTGTGTTTGTTCAAAAATCTTAATATCAAGCTCTTGGGTTTGTTCAAAAATCCTTTAAAAACAATTCTCCATCAGAATGATTAGGAAAAAATCAAACTTCTAAAAGCATTGAAACACTTAAATTGTTGAAATTATCTAAGAGAGTGCATTATTTATTCACTATTCCATCTTTCTAAGTATGGTAGGATGACTTACTGGTTCATATTTTGTAATGGCGTAAACCCAACCAAGACCAACTTGTTCATATAATATCCTAAAGGCCTGCAGTAAAAATAGAATTTCATACTGGAACAAAAACATAATCCGCTGAACAGATTCATATATCACTGAGACTACAAATATGCCATCAATTTTTAAGTCATCAAGTAAACAATTCATGTATCACCAATTTTAGTCAATTTCACAAACACCTTATGTGCAATTTATACCAAGTGTGATTTCATCTCAAAAGAATCAATTTTTTCACAAGTTACATGTATAGAAACATCACAAACAAAAACATAATCACACCAAAAACAGAATCAACAACAAAAAAAAAACCAGAATCACCAAACCACAAAAGGAAAAACAAAAATAAAACATAAAACACACAAAACTCATTCAATCTGAGACATGCATGGCATTAGATTCATGAAAAACTAAAGAAATCACCTTGAATATTCATCATAAGCCAATTATGCATTCCCACAATATAGCAAGAAATCACCTTGAATATTCTTCTCCAACTTCCCTTCTTCCTCTTGGTTACCCACTGTTTCCTCTTCTTTTCTTTCTCCATCGGCTTCTTTTCCTTCTTCTCCTCTCCCTCCCTTCTCTCGTTCTGTTTCTCCCCCGTCACTTTCCCTTTCTCCCCGTCACTTTCCCTATTTCTGTATAAAATCACAAGATCAAATAAAAAAAACATCAATTAAATCAACAACATTAACAACATAATTAACAATTTCATTAACAATAACAAAAACACAAAAACCCAATCAAACAAAACTCACCATAAATCAGAATTGAGTGGGTAAAATGAAGAATTAGAACTTGTTAGATCATTAGATTAGGTTGAAGATTACAAAATCCTATTTGCATGTGTGAAATTTGATGGAAAGGAGATAAGAGAGGGTGAGGCCGTGTTTGAGAAGAGAGAAGGAGAAGAACACATTTTTGTTTTTTTAGAGAGAGAAGGAGAAGAATCTGTCTTGTAGTGAGAGAATGTGGGTGGAGAAATGAGAAAAAGAGGGGAATTTAGTATATATATAGAGGAACACTCCCCTAATTACCAAATGACGAAAATACCCCTCTGAGGGCAAAATTGGAATTTCAACGGACATGTATTTTCCTATCTAGTTTAGTAGATGTTTTCAATCATTCACTTCATCATTTGTTAAATGTCACACCATCACGTGCTAAAATACCCATGTGGCTACTATTTTGAGAAGGGAACACTTTGCAACAAAAATATTATACTTTGTCGACATGTTCAGAGTAAACCAACAATCTTCTTTCAAAAGTCTCTCAATTAGTCGATTTTTTGGAAAGATAAGAATATGAAAAATGTCTAGAAATTATGTCTATAAGAAATATGGTATTTAATTCCCCCTAATAGGCACCTTTTCAAGAGAAATTCTAATATGGTCATAGGACCAAAGAAATAGTGTTTGGTCACACACAAAAAGAAATATTTTTTTAATAATAAGAAAGAAATTGATAAAAAAAGATGATTGAATATTTTGAGGAGAATCATTTTATGTGTGTGTGTCCAAACATTATTGATTTGGTCTTGTGACCCTGGAAGAATACCTCCCTTGTCAACTAAGATGTCTATGGTTTTAGCATTAAGAATACTCCAATGGATTGTAGATATTTAAAGGAAGGATGAAGTGGTCATCAATGCCTACATTATTACTTGATGCGTCGAGAACGTTGTCGTTATAATTGATGAGATTCTCATCATTCAAAATTTCATTATATTGTTCAAGAGTATCCTTTTCTATGACATATCCATCATTATTCGAAGATTGTCTTACTGGTTTCAAACAAATCTATCTATTTTCCCCCTTTTGTGATTCTATTACTTATAACCAGCGACGAAGCTAACAAAAAAACTACGCAGGGGCCAACTATAAAGCAACAATAAATATTTTTAAAACCAATATATTAATTTTAAGGATAAAATATGTTTTTAGTCTCATAGACTATAATTTTTTAGGTTTAGTCCTTACAAAAATGTATTCAATTTTTTAAAATTTTACAACAAAAAAAAAAGTGTTTTTAGTCTTACATTTAATCTATAACAAAAAATTAAGGACTAAAATCAAACAAAATCTTAGAAACTTAACTTAAAAACCGCAAGTGTTGCAGTGACTAAAAACAAATTTCATCCGAAAATTAACCAATACATGAAAAAAATTACAATAATTTTTACTTATACGAAATGTAAATTAAAGCAACAACAAAGAATAAAAATTGACAATAATTATTTAGAAAAGTTGTGTAAAATGCATTTCAAGATGCCAAACTTACCCGTAATTGACCGTTTACTAAATAGATTAATAATGTATTTTCCAATGTAAGCAAATATAGGTTATTTGCAAGAAACTATTGTTCATTTAATTTGTTTATGACTATTGTCTTTATAATTTTTACTGTTGAAAAGTTGTCTCTATGACTGTTATTGAGACCGGAAGCATCAAACCAATATAAATAAATGTATCAATCATGTACTAATATTTTTACTTTCTTATTTATGTTAATTTTTGACAATTATATTTGTCTGGGGTAGCTCAATGTTTATTATTTGAGGTAGCCGAATATAATTACATACCAGTCAATTGAAGAATAATATATATTTTGGGGTAGCCAAGGCTACTCCTTGGTCATGAAGGGCTACAACCCTGCTTATAACGATTGTTTATTTTTATATATTTTGGGGCCCAGACTTTGGATTTATTGTTTGGGGTCTAGGACGGTCGTCCTCCACGTCCTCCTATCAATCAATCCTACTAGTAGTTGTGCTTAATAAGATGCCACACTTATACAAAGCTAAATTTTATAGTACTTTCATATGCTCCAGTTGTTTGAAGTGGAAGATCTAAGCATCTTATATGCTTTCCATGAGACAACCAAACTCGGACCATATAAGGTGATATTTAAGATGGACTTAAAGAAGGATGACATAGAATTTAATCACGATGGCAAGTATGAATATGAGTATGTTATTTTAAACTAGGTATTTAACCCGTGCGTTGCACGGGTTTCATCCAAATACGTATATTTTTTTGGCACAATGTGCTTATTGTTTGATTTTATCAAAGATTATTAAGAATCTTAAATATTATTTATTTATTAAATCGAAGAATTGTTTTTAAATTAAATTGTACAATCACATGTTATACTCAAAAATCTATATAGATCTGACCTTAATAATAAAAAATTTAACAACATTTATACAATTAATTAAAAAAGTACAATCTTGATGTAATCCATTCTACTATAATTTTTTGTTTAATTACGCTCAATTTTGGTTTAAAAGAAAGATAAAAATTCAATTATTTTATTTAATAAATAAAAAGTGTATTAAATATTTAAAACATATAATTTGTTTACTTTAATTAAAATTGTCGATGTCATATGGATATATGTGAAAAATCAAATCCATAGTGCGGAAAGTGTTTCTCCATGCACATGTGAAATTTATAAAAAAAATTAAAAAATATGTGTAAAACTTTTTGTTGTCCTATATAGAAAATTTATCTTCTCTGCAAAAAGACATTTAAATGGCACAAAATACAATTTCCTAAATATATCAAACAATGTGATTCCTAAAATATAATTTCTCTGACTCACAATGAGCGTAAAATAGCTAAAACATAAATGCAAATATATGTTATCAATATCTTAGTTTATATAATAACAAACTTAATATATACTTATATGTTGCATCTTTTTTAGAGGCACCATTATCTAGGTCTCTCAAGTCTATCATTCTCTAAATTATGATATCAATTTATAATAACTAATATTAGAATGAATCATAACCATTAAAAGCGAATTGTATTAGTGTAATTCATAGTGTTATTTTTTTAAAATTGTGTTATTTGAACAACCATTTGCATGACAACTTATTGGACAACATAGAAAAAGAAATATTTGCACAAAAACCAAAACAATAGAGAGTGAAAGTAAAAACATAATGTGAGTATGAGAAAAAAAGTTATCACAAAAGTTGTTGAAAAATAGTGGTTCAAATATCATTTCTTGTTTTTTTACTAAATGTCATGTGACCTTTTTCACAAAAATTGTCATGTCCTTAGTTTTTTTTTTTTGTTTTGTTACGTTTAGTTTCAATGAATTTTGAAATTTGAACGGTGTTTTTATATAATAAGTTAGTCTTCAATGTTATATCTAAAAGACTTGAATAAAAAAAGTACTCAATTGTTAGTTCTTTAGGTTGTTGTTGTTGTTGTTGTTATTATTATTATTATTATTATTATTATTATTATTATTATTATTCCTTCTACCATTGATATGATTTCTACTGATGTATTCTTTTTACAGCATGGAAATACTAACTAAATATGCAAGGGACACTGATTACATGCATTCGTAAAATAACTATTAGTCCATTAAATTCAAGAATTTCTTCAGAAGATATATATAAAAAAATTAATGCAAAAATTAGAAGAATTTTTTCAGAAGATTTATTTTGATTGGGTCCATTTTGTTGTATCTGGAAGAAGAAAAAATTAGAGGACAAACACAAAATTTGAGGTAGAAATCAAATTCAAAAGCGAAAATTGATTGAAGGACTAATTTGCTTGACTCTTATAATATCATTGTCCAGAATAATGATTTACATGTCATGAATAACTGTCTTTCAAAAAAAAAAATGTCATGAATAACTGCTCAGTATTTCACTATCCTTATAAAATATAGTACACATGGTTTAACGATATGTAAGATTGCCTTAAAAAACTGATAAGTTTTATCAGCATAGCTTGTGAGATTAATAAGTGTTAAAAAAATGTAAAAAATAAGCTTATGACCCAATTACTTCCAAAATCGGCTAAAACCTTTAATTTAACGAAGTTTGAGATTAAATTTCATGCAACATATACCATGCTAAGATCGTCTATGTGAGACAATTGAGCAGTTCTTTATTTTCTTCCGCTACATCCAAAACAAAGTAGTAACTGAACAACATAGAGAAAAAAAAACATTTTGTGGAAATGATTTGAAGCCTATGCCCTATAATCACTGAACGACACATGAAGTATGAATCTATTAAATGTTACTATTCCAAGTTTACTCTCATTAAAACCACTTCATTAATGTCTTTACTACTCCAAGACAAGGGTAAAATTAGAAAATAATACTTTTTATAATGGCTTAAACGTGGTCAATCCACTTTTTTCTTAATATGTGTGCATTTTTTTTGTTTCTTACGTTTGAGACCGAAGGGAGGGAGTACCATTTTATTCGACTTAAAAGATTAATTTGTATAATTGCACGTGGAAGATATCGGATTATGTGGAATCGCACACGGAGATATTCGGTTGGTGATGACAAAGAAAGAAAGAAGTACCGACTACCGACAGTGCATGAATTGAATTGAATGAATTCTGGGCTGTCTCTCTAGTTACTATCTAGCACCTGCAACACGATTCGGAAAAAGAAAAATACAGATATCAATATCATCATCCATGCATAATCCTTAGTGGTCCCTTTCATCTCACGCTCTAACTGACTAGAAGACTGTTACCGTTAGTGAGTATTGTTGTTTTCCGTTAACTCCGCACTTTGAGGTCCCCGCATTTAAAACGTCTCTTCTCTTCTCTTCCATTTCACGCAACGGAAATACCCAAACAAACCCCCATTTTCCCACTACCACCCTACTATACCATCTCACCCATTTTACTTTATTCCCAAATCAAACAAGACAACAAAAACATCTTCTACTTCTATTCCATTTCCATGGCACTTACAAAAAGGAAACTAACTCTAGTACTACTACTACTACTACTAACACTTTGACTACAACCAACCAACCAACCAACCAACCAACTACATCTTCATAAATAATCACGATTTGAGTCTCTTATGGAAACTTTGACTCGGATTTCATTAACTCAATCTCAATTAACAACACTTTCGCTAATCATAATTCCTGATTTGGATCCTCCTCCCAATTCTGCTTAGATCTGAACCGTTCGGGAAAATCAACGGTGTCGGTCATGTCAATCGGTAATTGTAGCTTTTTTGCTTATTCTTCTTTTTCTTAATTTATGATTAGTTTTTAGTTTTGCATGCTAGATAATGGAATTGTACCTTTGTTTTTTATAGTTGCATGGTTGATTTTTATTATGACAGTTTCGATTTGAAGATTCTGTGTGTGTTATTATCAAATGCTGCGCAAATAATTAGAATTTAGAGACACCGTGTGTGAAAGTTCAACAGAGTTTCTATTTTCATTTGTCGAAATTAACGAAAATGTCATATTATTAATAATAATGGTATGAATTCATGCTTAATGGTGTAATTATGGAAAATGCTTAATGTTATGCACTTAATCTTGTAAATTATTTGTATTTTTATTATATGATGTCTTCAAGTACTTATAATTGGGGGATTTGGTTCCTCTCATGCTTGAACCCAACTTATAGAACCCTCGTTCGTTTTGAGTTCAACTATGAGAGAATCCAAATTTTTATTCTAAGCGGAGCTCAATGAGTTTTAAGGGCGAGATGTTGAACATAACATAACCCCCTTGTGTCTTGCTTAAACATGAGAGGATCCACATTTCTATATCCCTATAATATCATAATCAACCTTGCCGGCTGCCACATTTGGCGAAGCCCCATGAGTGAATAATAATAAGAAAATCAATTAATGAAACTATGAAGACAGAAAAAGGATTCATTTGACTTGGTAGATAGGATTTATGTAGCCAAAGGTCTTATACTTTTGTTCATCTTATGATCCTTGCTTACTAACCATCCAATAATGTGAGTTCTTAGGGGTAAGAAATCACATCTCAAATGTTGTTGTTATGCGAGTTCTTATACCTTAAAACCAGTCATTTCCTGTTCCATCATTGGAACAAGCTGACTTCAAGTCCAGCAGCGAGAGTTATTGTTCCATAAAAATGGGTATTCTATAAATCTTTGAAATTCTTATCATACAACCTTGACCAGTGGCACCAACTATACTTGAGAAGCAATCATAGTTCTTATAGCTCTGCTTATGTTATTCAAGAGTATGAATTTTTCGTTTTTTCTGTCTGTATCAGATTCAGAGTTTTGTAGGGCATCCTTAATAGTTTGCTTTGGTTTTTTACCCACAATGCAGATATATTCAAAAAGATTCAAGGCTCATTAACGAAATGGATGCTTATATTATCTTACCTGGTATTTATGATTGAGTCTGGTGTACATGCTAAAACACTGGAACCTCCATTGCTATCTGCAGCTAGATCACCTTTGGCTGCTGTTTTTGTTCATGATCTGCCTCTACCAGGAAATTCCCACGGGTCCAAGCACGCACTTTCTCGTGGTGCACCAATTGCAACACTGTCACCGGATAATCCTCCTTCATATGGTCCTATCGTAAATCCTGGCCAACCCCCAAAAAGTTCCCATTTTTCCATCCCATTCAAGAAGAGGAGTGAATGGAAACTCCCAATTTCTGGCTTTAAAAATATTGCACCGATTCATTCTACGGAAGCTGCTGCCCCTTCTGCTTTGCCTCAGCCACCGTTGACCCATCATGCTTCCAGTAAGTCATCTTTTTTTTTTTTTTTTTTAAAGTAAGCCCAGCCTAGGGACCTATTGTAAATAACTGCTTAATTTTGAAAATAAACGTTACATTGTCTTGCGTTATTTTTGTGAGCTTAGGAACCTGAAACTGATAATGACATAGTTGCTTATTTTTTCGTTCTTCCAGATTGTTGTAAACAAGACATGGTGTTGAAACGAGGCAGTAAAGGTTGCCACTGTGTATATCCCATAAAGATAGACATTCTTCTTTTGAATGTCTCTCAGAATCCTGATTGGGATAAATTTCTTGATGAGCTAGCTGGCCAGCTAGGGTTGCAAAATAATACCCAGATTGACCTGATAAACTTTTATGTAATCAACTTCTCAACATTAAATATCTCGATGGATATTACTCCACATAAAGGCATCAGTTTCTCTGCCAATGAAGCTTCTAGAATAAACTCTTCGCTTTCAATGCATAAGGTTCAACTAGACCCTAGATTAGTAGGTGGGTACAAACTTCTCAACATAATCTGGTTTGAACCTCCACCACCGACTCAAGGTAGGTCCAGGCCTTTTTTAATCTAAAATATTTCACTGGTAACCATGGTGCTTTGGTGTACTTGAATTATGAAAGTAGCAGAAAGGTGACTATTGTGCAGGTTACAAAGAATAGTGTTTATTGCATCTAGTTTTTGAACTTTTGTGTATATAAACTGTACTGTTACAGCTTTGGTTTTATCTGTCTCGGTTTTTTATATTTGATCATTTCATGTTTCCTGCTTAAGTGGTAAGGAGAAGAGAAAGTTATGTTTATCCTAAAGGGGTCTATGTTTTTCTCAAATAACTTTTTTTTTAATTAATTTTTCATATATTTTGTATTCAACCAGCAGACAATGCTGATGCTTATAGAAGCTTTTGCACTGTGAAATGTAAGTTTGAATTGTGATAGTGAAGATGCAATATCTGTTATAATGTTATTATCCTCGTTTTCTGTATGTGTTTGTGGATTTACACATGTTATTTAAAATTGTACTGTTACTTACACTTTGAGGCCCTGGTGATTGTCTAATATAAAGTCAGAAACTTTTCTTCTGTCATTGAACTCAAATAATAAAGTGAGCAGTTCCTTATGCTTTTATCCCTATCAACATATCTTTGTATGTTAATGCAGCTCCTACTTTAACTGCTTCGCCGGAGAAAGCACCTTTGTATCATTCACCTACAGCTACATCACCAAGTTCTTCAACTAAGGGAGGGCATTCAAATCTATTTCTTATTCTTGGAATTGCTATTGGCATGCTCTTCATTGCAATCGTATCTATATTAATATTCTGTTTATGCACGTTACTGCGGAAGGAAAAAACACCCCCCATGGAAACTGGTAAATATCACTTATTGAAGTTTTGTTTGTGAGAAATGTAAATTGGGATCATAAAAATTCTTCATTTTATTCTTTAGAATTTCATCCTAGCGGTTTTACTTTTTAAACAGCAAGGTAGAGTGTAAGATCATATGCCTGTGATGATCAAAAGGTGTTATTTATGGAAAAATTGGCATGCCAGATATCGATAAAATAAATATAACTTATGATACTCATATCTACAGCATCAATATTAGTGATACTTTTTAGATGTTGACGATTTATTTTATTTATAATTTGTTTCGTTTATCCCGTGTTATCTAATATTGTATTTTAGTCCACACTGCTCATGTTTCTCCCTTTCCTGCAGAAAAGCCAAGGATAGAAAGTGCTGTTTCAGCTGGGGGTTCTATTTCCCACCCAACCAGTACACGGTTTATTGCTTATGAAGAACTTCGAGAAGCCACAAACAACTTTGAATCTGCAAGTGTACTTGGAGAAGGAGGGTTTGGTAAAGTTTTTAAAGGCATCTTAAGTGATGGTACTTCTGTTGCAATTAAGAGGCTTACAAATGGAGGGCAACAGGGTGACAAAGAGTTTTTGGCCGAGGTTGAAATGCTTAGCCGGTTGCATCATCGTAACCTTGTAAAACTAGTGGGATACTATAGTAATCGTGAGTCGTCACAAAATCTACTTTGCTATGAGCTTGTTCCTAATGGAAGTTTGGAGGCTTGGCTTCATGGTAATGTAATTTTTCAAATCACGTGTTCAACTTTTAAATTTGAACTTGTGCCATTTGTTATATTATTTTTCTTGGTATATTTTTTTTCCCTTTCAAAATGTGACACCTTAATCAGAATCCACATTGATTTATTTCAGGTCCCATGGGAATAAATTGTCCTTTGGATTGGGACACTCGAATGAAGATTGCTCTTGATGCTGCACGAGGACTTTCGTACCTGCATGAAGACTCACAGCCATGTGTAATACACAGAGATTTTAAGGCATCCAACATATTACTCGAGAACAATTTTCATGCTAAGGTTGCAGATTTTGGTCTTGCTAAGCAAGCACCTGAAGGAGGAGCTAATTATTTGTCTACCCGTGTCATGGGCACATTTGGGTTAGTCTTGGTATATTCCTTCTCACGGTTGTTATATATTCGTTGAACTTTGATTTAAGGTGAAATGAAACTTTTTCTGTAGGTATGTAGCTCCTGAGTATGCCATGACTGGACACCTACTTGTTAAAAGTGATGTTTATAGCTATGGAGTTGTCTTGCTAGAACTGATCACTGGAAGGACACCTGTGGATATGTCACAGCCAGGTGGACAAGAGAACCTTGTTACTTGGGTTAGTTCCATATCTATCCATACCACGTTACTGTTGTCAAAATTGGAAGTATCTTCCCCTGTTTTCTGCCTTTTATAACTAGAAGCATTTTAATGATTGAATTTCAATATGTTCTGTGAAGTTTTCACTATTGCGCAGACTGTAAATTTTTTTATTCCATTCAGGCCAGGCCAATCCTTAGAGATAAGGACCGGTTGGACGAGATTGCCGATCCAAAGCTTGAGGGAAAGTATCCAAAGGACGATTTTGTACGTGTGTGCACCATTGCAGCGGCATGTGTTGCTCCTGAAGCAAACCAACGACCCACCATGGGTGAGGTGGTGCAATCACTTAAAATGGTGCAGCGCATCACAGAGTATCATGATTCTGTATTAGCCTCATCCAATACACAGACCAATTTGAGACAGTCATCTAGCACTTTTGAGTTTGATGGAACATCTTCAGTGTTTTCTTCAGGCCCTTACTCTGGTCTAAGTGCTGCCTTTGACAATGACAACATTTCTAGAACAGTGGTTTTCTCCGAGGATCTTCATGAAGGACGATGAACACTGAGAAAACTAAAGGCATCCATGAAAAGATTTTAACCTTGTAATTTATATCCATGGCTAAAAGGTTGAATCATAAGCCGAATTTTTTTCCAAAGTGATTGAATCTTTTTGCTGTTGGTAACCGGTTCGGGTGATTAGATTTTAATTGATGAGTAAATAGTGTAGTTAGCAGATTGTGTGTTTTTTAGGACTTAGCAATTTAGCATACTAGTATGTTTTTGATACAAAGCAGATTGTGTATCGTAAAAAAAAAAAAAAAAAAAGATGAATTGGCTAATAAGTTAATAGTTTTTTTAGTGGATGTATATGGTTTGTATAAAATATAGTTTTATTGAAATAATATAAATAAAATAGATAAAAAATTATAGTTTTTACGAATACTACAAAATTAGCTAGATGGCTCGCTATTTAACTTACAAATCTCAACCCCAATAAATCAAATATTGATAATGTTCCACACAACAACTTAAACAAAGCGAGACACATAATCTCATCTTCTTTCTAATTCTAATTTTACGCTAATTCATCAGCTTTTTTCACGCTTTACAATCTAGACTTGCTAACTTGATCAATCCAGACACATGATTTTAAAATATATGCAATAACCACATATTGATACGAATAATCAAATTGATAAGAATAAGCCATAGCTTAATGATTATGGGAGAAGAAATGCATGTGAACCCAAATTTCATCTTGATTTTCTAACTTTATACTCCCTCCGTCCCGGAATAACTGACCCATTTTCTAAAAAAAAGTGTCCCAAAATAACTGACTCATTTCAATTTTCAATACAACTTTCATCATTCCCAATACAATATAACACTAAATAATACTACTTTTATCATTCCCAATACAATATATTCCACTTTCCCCTTTATTTATACACTTTTCTTAATCTGTGTGAAAAACTAAAGTACGTCAATTATACCGGGACGGAGGTAGTATTCGTGATTGAGTTCAACAAACCACAAAGTGAAATATCCTGAGAAGAAGGCTTCTGCAAGTCTTTAGTGCAATCAACCATGTGACAAAGGGAAAGAAGAGGAAATTGCCGTGTGCTTTGGGTGACTCAGGGATGTTTTAATTTTCCGTGTGGAGTATTATGAGCCGTTTGATTTATTGGATTTAACGGTTGAGATTTGTGTTGCAAAATCAACGAATATTTGTCAAAAAAATGGGTGTTCACAGTCGTAAAGAGGTTTAACCTCTATGCTGACACAATTCAAGTTATATAGTCTGAGCTATTAGTATTTGTTTAGATTATATTTTCTAAATCGTTTGAAAAAAGAATTTTATGAACTGGAGTAATTTGTAAAGGTTTTACGATTTTTCTTTTGAGGAAATGGTTTTACGAGTTTTGAGTGGATTTAAATTGTATTAATCCAAAATATTGTAGAAATTTCCATATTATATAATTCAAACGTGATAAAATGCGAAACGTGGAGGACACGTAACAAGCAAGTAGGATGAACAAAAATTTCCATTAATGTGACCTACGGGTGCCAAAATGGGTCAACCCATCATGACGTACTCTAGTACAAAAACACTTATTAAGTAAATACATTCATGGTTTTTTTTTATAGATAAAATGCGGAAAGTTATATAATTCAAATGTGATAAAATGCGAAACGTGAAGGACATGTAACAAGCAAGTAAGATGAACGAAAATTTCCATTAATGTGACCTACAGGTGGCAAAATGGTTCAATCCATCATGACGTACTCTAATACAAAAACTTATTAAGTAAATAAATTTAGGGTTTTTTTATTTAGATAAAATATGAAACGTTATATAATTCAAACATGATAAAATGCAAAACGTGGAGAACACGTAGCAATAACAAGCGACATACGAGTGGCAAAATGGGGCAACCTGGGGGAGGTGCAACACATGACACCCATCCTAGTACTACTCTCGCCCAAACACGCTTAACTGCAGAGTTCTGGAGATCCAGTGCATTAGCACTGGTATGATCGCAACTAAAATGAGACAACCTATCGTGACCTACTCCAATACAAATACATAAATAAATTTAGGGGTTTATTTATTTATTTATATATGTTGAAACATCGTGAGTTTGTGTCTATCATTGAGAACTTACAAGCGGCTAACTGTTTTTCGTCGCTGCCGCTGTGCCTCTTTCGCCGGTAAGCTTGTTATTGTTCTACTGTTCATATTATACTCTCTGTTGAACGCTAATATTTTTTGCCGTAAATTTATTTTTTTATTCTATAATCGTGAATCGACATCAACCCGATGAGTATGGTTTTAATCTTTTATTCGTGCTTTGTGTTCTTTTTTCAAAACCTTAAAACGAAAAAGAAAGCCACAACAATCCTTCGTCTATAGGCCATAGAGTACACTTTTAGTATGACACAACGACGGCGATGTCGGTGCTTAACTAAATAAATAATTTTTTTTATTTATTAATTATCAAAATTAAAATTCAATTTTCAATTGATCCTACCTTCGAGGTTTTTTCTTCGAAACCTTAACTTCATAGGGTGAACAACAACAATTTTGCTCTCCGATCTATGAGCTTCACTTCAATTCACTCCACTGCATAGCACTTCTTCACTCTTCGGAGAATTTCAAGATTTCTGTTTTTTATTTTATTTTTAAAATTGATGGTTTTATTGGTCTTGTTTTGGATAAAGATTTTTATTTTTTTTGAGAAAAAATTGAAGGTTTTGATTTGATGATGGATTTTGTTTGTATTTGTTTTGTAAACTGAGCTTGGTTTTTAGGGTTTTTGATGTTTGGTAATTGTTTTTTTTTTTTTTTTGTATGAAGGTTTTTGTGAAGGATACAATGATTTTGTTTCAGAGGCTTGTTACTTGGAGAATAAATAATCAAATGTTGCTTCTTGCTCATCTGTGCCCAAAGGAATTCAATGCAATTCAAAACTCTCCTGGAATATGTTATGTAGCCCCACGGCTACATCCACATCGCCCTCACATCGGTAACATTTGTTATGTTATTTACTTTTTTTGGTTGCAATGGTGATTATGGATCATGATAATGATGTTGTATCTTGAGGGAGTGTGATTTATCATACCAATCTTGTTATTGGCTTAATTTTACATTCTGCAGCTGATTTGGCAAATCTTTGATGTGGCGTTATGTTCTTTTACAGCTTTCCTGATTAATCTGGCTAGAGCAATAACATTTATCAATCCAAGATAAAAATAAAGACATACTATTGATTCAAGAAAATAAAAAAAAATCCATAAGCATGTTCAAGCCATGTAAATCTCCTTTGTAGGAGATAAACATAAATCTTGTTGTGAGCATGTTTTGAGCCTTAAATGTTCCTTAATTTAGATTTAGACAAAGGCACTATCACCTTGCCTTAAAACATTTCTATCATAAAATAAATAAATAACATTTCTCAATTGAATGTAAAAATAAAGAAATTAAGAACAAACAGAAGTACTCTTTTCCATTCCAATCGAATCTTCAATTATCATATTTTTCCTACTTTGAGTTTGTCGTTGGCACCAATCATATACTATTTCCAAATGTTAATTTGCTTTTATAATCAACTTTATTTCCTTTTCTTTCTTTATCTTCCATGCCCATTGGTTAAAGGTAAAATACATAGAAGAACCATGAAAGATCACGTTGAAGAGAAGAACAATGACAGTGCGGAGAAATCAACATTAACGATGCCAGTGTCATCCTTTTCAAGCTTGAAAGGAAATATTCTCTTAATGAACCTAAAACGTTTATTTACGATGAACTTAGCGAGAGTTTGATTTTTTATTTTATTTTACCTATCACATTTTATTTGTTAAATTTCTCTAATATTATTATTATTATTGTTGTTGTTGTTGTTATTATTATTATTGAAAACTTTTTGCAGTAGGAAACTCCCAAAATCATCAATACTCATCCCAAAGGAGATTTGAATATATTATTTTTTGGGGTTGAATATTGATGATTTTGAGAGCTTCCTTCTGCAACAAGTTTTAAATAGAACTCTGGCTAAGTTCAATTCATCTTGAAATAACGTTTTGGATTCATTGTTAAGAGAAGATATCCTTTCAATCTTTGAAAGGTTCGATATTGGCATCGTTAATATTGATTTCTCAGCCTTGTCATTGTTCTTCTTTGCAGCGTGATCCTTGGTGGTTCGTCTTTATAGATTATGTTTAACCAAAAGTCTATTTAAGAATCTTTATAATACCCATTTTTTATGAAGACTGGATATGGAAGGAAAAGAAAGAAAAGGTAATAAAATTGATTATAATAGGAAATAACCATTTGAAAATAGGATATGATTGGTGCTGATGACAAATTGAAGATTTGATTGGATATTGAAAAGAGTGCTTTTGTTTGTGCTTAGTTTCTTTATTTTTTGTTCGATCGAGAAATGTTACGTATTTATTTTATTTTTTGATAGAATTTTTTTAGGGTGAGAGGAATATTAATTAGATAAACATTGATATTTAGACTTCTTTTTTTTCACACATGTCTTCTCTCCATTTGTCTTCAATCACATCCCAGTTTTCCCATTATGTACTAATAATTTGATAGAATTTTTTTAGAGTGAGGTAATAGTGCCTTAGTCTAAATTAAGGAACGCTTTAGGCTTAAAGCACACTCACAAATTATATTTACCGTTTTCAAAGTAGATTAACATGGCTTGAACTCAAATCGTATAGATCTAAGACCCACCCTTTTTTATTTTTGAATCAATAGTTTGTCTTATTTTTACCTATGATTGATAAATGTTAATGATCAAGCCGGATTAATCTAGAAATATTTTAATTGGCGTTACAACTATTTTCGGGATTAATTATGCCCAACTTCCAACATCTACAATACGACTCCTCCAATATTGGATAGACTGAAAGAAGTTTCTTGGAAATCTCCTCATCATCGAAATAAACTACTTTCATTGGAGGGTTTTGAGCAAAGGAAAATCAGCATAACTATTGTGCAGATTGGTTCATCTATTGTTACCCTCATTCAATTTTTTTTTTCTTCGTTTTAATGAACCTTATGATATGTTTTCTTTTGCATTAATTTGATTCTTTTAATATTTTTATCTCGTTCATCATTCATCCCATTTTTTCTAAACTCTCCGGTACTGACTCCGAGGTGTGACAAACATATTTGAACATTGTATCGTCCTAACAGTTGTTCTCCATAAGCTATGTACAGGGCGACACAAAGTTCTTAAAGAATATTGCATGCTTTGTAGCTGGCAAACAAATTCATAAGATTGGAGGTTTGAGAGATAATCTCGTTCCTTCTGTAGTCGTTGAAGTAGCAGACGTGGAGGAATCTGGTAACTTGATGCCTTCTGTTTTTTTTATTTTATTTATTATTTGCCTTTCATTTTTTCAAATTACTTGAATATAATTCTATTTACCGTATACTACTTCTATGAATGACATTGACATCAAATTGTATCTTATCGGGAATGAACCATATGATGAGCAACAAACAACCAATGTATGTACCATTTGAATTGGTGAATCGTGTATCAAACAACAGGAACACAATCTACTATATTTTAAACTAGATACAAGCTTGATCCAAAAATTGGTACATAACTTGGTTGCTCCTCATTCATTCCCTGTAAGATTTCGTTTGATATCGATGCCATTCATAGACGTAGTAGACGGTTAAATAAAATTTTACATTTAAGTAATTAAAAAAAATGAAAGGCAATAATAATAAAATGAATAGAAGGCATAAAGTTACCAAATTCCTCCACGTCTGCTTCTTCAACGACTATAGAAGGAACGAGATTATCTGTCAAAGCTCCAATCTTATGAAGTTGTTTGCATGCTAGAAATTATGCAATATTCTTTAAGAACTTTGTGTCACCCTGTACATGAATAGCCTGTAGAGGACAACTCTTAGGGAGATACAATGTTCCAGTTTGTTTGTCCCACCCCGGAGTCGGTTTAAAGCAACCGAGAGCTTAGGCAAAACGGGATGAATGATGAACGAGATGGAAAAATTAAAAGGACCAGATTAATGGAAAAGAAAACATATTTTAAGGTTCATTAAACGAAGTGAAAAAAATGGAACGAGTGTAACAGTTGATGAACTAAGCCATCTGCTGGGAGTGGTGAGCAATATAAGCATATCAAAGTAATGCAGGAACTAAGATTTCCATTAGTGCTTGCAACACGATATCTGGATGAATTGATTCATGATTAACAGGGTTGATTGATATCTGAGAGTAATTTTTCCCGAAGTGTTTTCTTTATGTCCAGGTGTAATTTTTTATCGAATCCCATTGGATTTGTTATATTCTGTTTCACGTTTTTCTTTGTCATGCATCAACTTTTATCTTTTGCTGTTTTCATTAAGGATCTTGAAGCTGCCAGAGGGAAAGGGACAAGTATGATTTCCCATATTATGCCCCCACATGATCAAATAGCTCATGTTATCAAGATGTTGGTGATGAGTTTGGAACTGCTTCAAACATAAAAAGTAAGGGGAATCGACAGTCTACGCTTGGTGCAATCGCTTCTGCTCAGCAGAGGCTTAAGCTTTATAACAAGGTTCCTCCAAATGGGCTTGTTTTGTATACTGGCACAATTGTGATGGAAGGCGAAAAAGGTGACAGTTGATTTGGAACCATTTAGATCTTTGTGATAAGTTTCTTGAGTGATAATAAAAGAGATGTGCCTCACAAGTATAGTGTGGATCTTCAAAAGAAACATGGAAAAGGAGGGTAGTCAGCCCTACGATTTGCTCTTTGCATGGAAAAATGTCATAACTATATGAGGAAGACTGCTGATTTCAAAACTGAGCTTAGTCAGTCAGATATGTTTGATCATCCCTGTTTAGAGATCCTGAAAGCTCTCCTGATTTTGAGTTTCACGGAAAGTCGTCTCTGTTGGAGTAGTTTGCAAATGAATACAGACGGTGATGTGAGAACATTTGAAGATTTTTCTGATGATGTATAGTTACGAATTTCCTTCCAAACATATTTATCTATGTACTCCAAGTACGAATGAATATTCATAAATTTATATTATTTTTGTACATATTTTTTTTTTCTATTAATTTGTCCTCAATCTTAACTTAAATTTCGTTGTTTATATGTGGATGATATTTGGATCTACTCAACCTCAATGTCATATCAAAATTACAACGATGATGAATTTTTTTTTTCATCTAAAAAATATACTTTTATTGTGTAAGATTGTTTTGCTAAAATATTTTCAACAATTTTTTTAAAGAAAGTTTCAAATAAAAAATTAGAATAACTCTTAAAATTTCATTCCAAATATTTCGTCATTTTGTTATAATCTTTTTTTAGTAAATTTTTTTAAAAAATCAGCTACTTCAAATCATACAAATCCATTTTTGAAAACCTAATAATTTTTAAACTTAGAGATAGAGATATGTGATTTTTATTATGTAAAATCTTTAATAATGGTATTTAAATTAGTGAATGTCAAAATCTCTTTTTTAAAAATAAATTTGAAATAAGGAGAAGCCAAAGAAAAAGAGTCAAAGTCTCAAAGAAGCCAACTCAAGTAGTAGTTAAGAGTCCTTCCAAACATAAAAAGTACTCCCTCCGTCCCGGTTTAACTGAGTCGGTTGACATTTTGAGTGCCTTTGTCAAGTACTGGTGCATTCTTCTTTATCATAAATGTAAAGTAGAATATATTGAATTGAGAGTGGTGAAAGTGGTATAATTAGAGTTATAATTGGAAAAAAGTAATTAATGTTGTATTGAAAAGTGAAATGAGTCAATATTCTTTAGACAATATTTTTTTACAAATGACTTATTTATTATGGGACGGAGGGAGTACGAGAAATGCTATTTTTACAATCATTTTGTGACAAACCTCTCTTTCATATTGACATTACGCTCTTATTCTTTTTTTTTTCTTTATTGTTTTTATCAATAAAAAGAGACAAAAATAGAGTTGTTATCAAAGTTGTCTCAAATAGTTGTCAAATATCACTACTCTTAAAGTAACACTAACATCCGGTCAATTTCCAATTTCTTTTTAAGAAGTTAAAGCCAAAAATATATTAAATAAAACAATCAAAATACAAAAAGAGCTAAGATTGAAATGATTCAAAAGTAAAAAAAAAAAAAATGTATATAATGACGAACCAACCCAACAGAACAAAAATCATATCAAGATCAGTTACATCTAAGCAGTTTATTTTCTTTTACTTTTATGAACTTTATTATTAACTCGATTTTTTTTACATGTAAGGTTATATTTTTTCTTTTTGTTTGTAGACAAAATGACAGATATAACCTTAAGTTATATTATTAACTCAGAATTTTTACATGCATATTTTTCCTTTCATTACTATGATTTGTGTCTTTTTGTCAATATTGAATCGTTCTAGCTCTTCAATTATCATTAGTTTGTTGGTTCTTAGGGCTAGTTTGGTTCAACAGAAGGTATAATAGAGAAATTTTAATGGATGGGAGGAGAAGATTTTGATTACCTATATGTTTGGCTTAAAAGAGAGAAGCGGATAGAATGAATCTTTACTACATGTATGTTTTGAATGACAACCACAATATAACATTTTTATATGCAAATTTGTTCAGGGTATAATTGGAAGTGAAAAAGACAGACCAAAATCATGTATTCTCTTTGTATATAGTATAGATTAGTTTGGACAAACCAAACTCAACTAAAGATACTGATTTTGAGCTAATGAAATCTATTTTAAAGGTTGACATATCTCTTTTTCATACGCACTAACAAAAAATTAAACTATACCCCAAATGATTAAGGGACCAAATATCTACCGGGATGTTTAAGTTAAAAAGAGAGTAGTTACTTATCAATTAAGCCTATCTCAAAATTTGGAACTTTTATCTCGGGATGTTTTAAAAATATTTTACAGAGAATCTTTTTTAAGAGTAGGGATGAGAATAGACTAGGCCGAGCTAGGCTTTGCAAAACCTAAGCTGACCTGCCATATTTTTTGAAAGCCTAAGTCTGACCTTCTGAAAGCCTAATACGGCCTGCTAGCCTGTTTAAAAGTCTATATCTTATGAACATCTTTAAACAAGCAATGTGATCTAAGTTTAAATGGACTAGCGAACTAATAGTTCAATTAGATTAAACTCTCTTTTGATAATCAACACGAGGTTTTAGGGAATTCGACTATATATTGTATCATATTTCTATTATAGTTTATAATAATATATTTATATATGCAACAAATTAATGTATACTGATAAAACTTAGATTATTGAAAAAGTTTACATATTTATATTTTAATTCAAAGTACAAAATATAATATTATAATAAATAATATTATTCATATTACTTAAATAGGCCGACCTAATAGACTTAAGAGGCTTTTTGAGAGGCATGTGACTTGACCTTTTAAGCTAAATAGGTTTAAAAAAGGCCTAGGCCTTGAAATTTAAGAAAAAAACCTGGTCTGGCCTGACCTGTCGTAGGCTAGGCCGTAGGCCCCTGTAGGCCGGCCTGACCTATTCCCATCCATGAGTTTCACACTTTAATGCAAAAAATATCAATTTTTTAGGGGACAAAAAATATTATTTAAAATCATATTAAATCTATCCATACATATAATCTAAACAACAATCGAAGATCTTTGCTTCAAAAAAAATAAAATAGGAAATCTTTTTGATTAAAAAAATCAAATCAAATACAAAATAGATATGATTAATTTCATCCTATGAAAGTGCAACATCTCATCTACGTGCGTAACTAACGTCTCTTGAAATTTAATTCCAACACTTCTATTGATTAAAAAAATCAAATCAAATACAAAATAGATATGATTAATTTCAGTCCTATATCTGGATAAAGAAATAAAAATATGCATGTTTTTATTACTTTAACGTAAATGATCTCAAAAAATCTACTTAACTCACTCTATGTTAAAAATTCATTGTTTAATAATGCAAATTTAGCTTATTTTAAAAAAAATGCAAATTTTGAATCTTTAAGCTCGAGATAAATGGAAATCGATAAAGAAAAATAATAACCCTTTTGATATAATGAGATAAAATTTTCTATGGGCCGTGTATGATTCGAAAATGAAAATTAATATTGGATATGTCGCAATAGTGCATAGTTTAGGCTTTGTTTGGATACGTCAAAATAAACGGAATACAATGGAACGTACGGAGTGTAATAGAATTGAGCGGAACAAATTATTTCATTTCATTGTTTGAAAAATGAGAAAAAAAAACGGAATGAATTATAAATTATTTATTGCATTTTTATCCTTCTATTAAAAATGTTATATAAAAGTTAAAATATATTATCTTATTGACCAAAAAAAACATTATCTTTGAACGAAAATGACCAAAATTTTATAATTTGTATCAAAGGTGTATTTTTAAAAATTTTGAATTTCTTTTGTAGTTACCACATTATGAATTTTTTAATGCTTCAAATTCACATTTCATTTATTTTTTGTTTAAAAAATATAATTTTTGTGGAAGAGATTTTATGATATTCTAAACATCTCTGTAAAAAATTATTAAAAAATGTGATAGTTACACACTAATTGACTTAAAAATAGGTACGAAAGTTATGATGAAAAATATCTGGTGATAAAAACTTGTTGAATTTTTTTGAAAGGGATTCAAAAATAAATTAAAGATATTTATAGGGATAAAAACTTATTTAAATTTTTTTCACTTAAAGAAAATCATATTTATCATAATAACAATTAGCAAGACGATTTTTTTTAATCCAAAAATAGATATTTCTTTTTAGGAATCTCAAATTCACTTCCGACCAGGTCGTAATTTTCGATGGGGTATTTTCATCAAAGTGAACAATTTTGAGATGCTTAAAGAGCAATTGTCAATAGATTTAGGTTGTTTCTTTTCCCATTCCACTGGTTTTTAACGCGTTTTACGGATTTTATAATCCAAAAAACATTAAAAGTCCTCCAAACCCTCTAAAATACGCTAAAACACGTTCATAAATTTATGATTTTATAATCCGAATAATGCGCGTGAGAAGAAACAATGTGGAAAAGAAATAGGCATAAATTTATGGCACCTTCTTTTCCCATCCTATTTAATTTTTCACGCACTCTATACAGTTTGATTATAGAATCCGAACGGCAAAAAACTCCAAAACACGTTAAACCTTTCCAATTTTAGAATCCAACAAAAAATTCGTAGGGTTTAAAAAGTAATAGTCTAAATTCATAGTCCAGTCCAATCTATTTCGTTTTGAAATGGCCCATTGCTATTCACTAATTCACTAAGACAGAAAATAAACACATGTTTTTACCAAAAATGAATAAAATAAACACATTTTAAGAATTAACTAGTCGAGATACCCGTGCTGAGCACGGGTAGCGCGGCTGCGCCGCGCGGCGAAACGTGTGTCGTTGTGCGATGAGGTGTGTGTCAGCAAGAACAAATATAATAGTAAATAATGGTATAAAAAATTTATAATTGTTTTTCATCTTTATCATTTGTCACTAATTTTAACTAATTATATAGTGACAAAATTAGTATATTATAATAGGTGAGTAATTTTGAGTCGCGTGTATCAATTATACTCACTTTGGGCAATTTCCGTAGTGGAAATGTTGAATGGAGTATTAAAAAAAAAACTTCGATATAGTATTTTTTATAAAATTTTAATTTATTTTATTAGCAAATATCAGAATTAATTTTTAAAATCGAGTTATCAAGGCAAACCAAAGTATTAGACAAAGACAATACAATAACATTGGCTGTTGTTAAGTTTCTTATGTATACGTATACATTAGATTAATGTTCAAATTGGGTCTCGTGTATCAATTATACACGCTTTGGATAATTTTGGTAGTCAAAATTTTATACGAAGTTTTTTATATATAGTATTTTTATAAACTATTAGTTTATTTTATTAGAAAATATCAGAATTAATCCTCAAGTGGGTTATCAAAATGAACCAAAGTATTAGGTTATGACAATACAATAACTTTGAAAGTCGTTAAGTTTTTTGCGTATATGTATATATTAGATTAGTGTTCAAATTGGCTCCCGTGTATCAATTATACACTCTATGGATAATTTTGGTAGTGGAAATTTGATATGGAATTTATTTATTTTATTTTATTTTGAAAAGGTATTTTTAGAAACTCATAGTTCATTTTATGAGCAAATATCATAATTAACCCTCAAAACTGAGTTATCGAAGTAAACAGAAGTATTAGGCAAGGAGAATACAATATGTTTGGCGGTCGTCAAGTTTTTTTTTATGTATTTGTATACATTACTTCAATGATCAAATTGCATCTCATGTATCAATTATACACTCTTTAGGTGATTTTTTTGTAGTGAAAATTTTATATGAAATTATTTTATATATAGTATTTTTATAAACTCTTAGTTTATTTTATTAGAAAATATCAGAATTAATCCTCAAGTGAGTTATCAAAGCGAACCAAAGTATTAGGTTAGGACAATACAATAATTTAGGCAGTCGTTAAGTTTCTTACGTATATGTATACATTAAATTAGTGTTCAAATTGGATCACGTGTATCAATTATACACTTTATGGATAATTTTGGTAGTGGAAATTTGATATGGAGTTTATTTTTTATTTTTTTATTTTTGAAAAGGTATTTTTAGAAACTCATAGTTCATTTTATGAGCAAATATCATAATTAACCCTCAAAACTGAGTTATCGAAATGAACATAAGTATTAGGCAAGGAGAATACAATATGTTTAGCAGACGTTGAGTTTTTTTTTTATGTATTTGTATACATTAGTTCAATGATCATATTGCGTCCCTTGTATCAATTATACACTCTTTACATGATTTTTTGTAGTGGAAATTTTATATGAAGTTTTTTTTATATATAGTATTTTTATAAACTCTTAGTTCATCTTATTAGCAAATATCATAATTAATCCTCAAAAGCAAACCAAAGTATTAGGTTAGGACCATTAGTTCAATGATCAAATTGCGTCCCTTGTATCAATTATACACTCTTTACATGATTTCTTGTAGTGGAAATTTTATATGAAGTTTTTTTATATATAGTATTTTTATAAACTCTTAGTTCATCTTATTAGCAAATATCATAATTAATCCTCAAAAGCAACCCAAAGCATTAGGTTAGGACAACACAATAACTTTGGCATTCTTTGAGTTTCTTATTTATATGTATACATTATATTAGTGTTCAAGTTGAATCCCTTGTATGAATTATACATTCTTTGGATAATCTTGATAGTGAAAATTTTATATGGAGTTTTTTTTTATATAGTATTTTTATAAACTCTCAGTTCATTTTATTAGCAAATATCAGAATTAATCCTCAAAACTGAGTTATTAAAGCAAACCAAAGTATTATGTTAGGGCAACACAATAACTTTGACGTTCTAAGTTTCTTATGCGTATGTATATATTAAATTAGTGTTCAAATTGGGTCATGTATATCAATTTATACCCTCTTTGAATAATTTTGGCAGCGGAAATTTTTTATTGAGTTTTTTTTTTGATATAGTATTTTTATAAACTCGTAGATCATTTTGAGGACTTTTTGTGTAACTCCAGTCGTTTTCTTTAGGCACGTCTTGTGCTGAAGATGCGATCAAGTTATTGTTAATATATATACACACACATACTTATCCTTCCATATATTTGTATTGATATATCTTAAAAAATTAGTATTAATATTTATGAATACACTTTAAGTATCAATTATACACTGTTTGGATAATTTTGGTAGTTAAAATTTTATATGGAGTTTTTTCTATAAAAAAATTGATATAGTATTTTTATAAACTCTCAGTTTATTTTATTAACAAATATCATAATTAATCCTCAAAACTGACTTAGTCTCTATTATAAGTCGTTCTAATACAATAATTTATGGACTAATTTCTCAATAATATTATGCAGTAATTTGGATTTAATTTTTGTCAAGGATTGAATTAGTTCGCATAAAAATTATAAAGGATTAAATTGGATCTTTTTTTTTTTGGTACAGATTAAATTGGATCTTTACTATCAACTAAAATAATAGTAGTTGTTATTTTGTACATTGTTTTTAATTTGTTTTTCCATCATTCAATACCCAGTTTTTATCATCTATTACACCTGTCTTTTGAACTCACCATTCACCACACGTTTTTATAATCATCATTATGGTCAAAAATGTTTTTTTTTAAAAGAATCATAAAAGGGGTTTATTATATTTCTTTAGTTATTTATTAATTAAAAAACTAAAAAAAAAAGGAAGTGTTATCTGTCTCTCTATCGCGTTCTCTCTCTATCTCCACACAACAACACTTATTTCTCTCTTTTATTGGATCTCATTTTTTTTTTCTCATCCATACAAACTACCATCAGTCCACCTTCTCTCTTCATTTTCAACAAATTCCGACCACTGTTCAGCAAAACCAAAACTACCATTCTAATCATCTCATTGTCCTCTACAAAACTCACTATTTAATTTTTGAATTCTTCCATGTTCTCTCATATTGTCCACCCACAGTGGGACATCCCTTGAAAAGTAAATTCAATCATCCTGTTCATGCTAACCACCACACCAGCAATCACAAAAAATGACCATCGGAGCAACTTCGTCGGCAACCACCATGCCAGAAGTCGGCTCCACTATGCCGGAATTCGTAGTGCATCAAATTCATCTCTTTATGTTGCTGGTAGGTCTCCATGTCATGATGAGGACGAGATATTCTGTTCTCCACTACTGTCATACTTGAAACAACAACAACAATCAAATGATAAGATTAGATCTAATTTTTTTTTTTTTTTTACAATTTTACATGCAGCACAATATTTTCTCTCTTGAATCATGTTTCTATACATATGATTATGTTTTTAGATTAATGAATCTGTTTATATTTTTTGGATCTGATATATATCTAAATTTGTATGGATCTGTAATATTTTTCTTTGTTTAGTAAAAAGATTTTTTTTTTTGTTTTGATGAAAAAAAAAAGAATTTTTTGTATGGATCTGTTATTTTTGTTGTTTGCTAATCAAAAAGAATAATTTTTAATGGTTTTATAAGTTTGTTTTGTGAGCATGATTTAACAAAACAACATGAATTTTTGTAAAAAAGAAAAACATAGGTTTTGTGCAAATTAAATCAATGAAATGTTAGAAAACACTTTTGATCAAAATAAAGTTGTGTAAGAAAAAAGAAAGTAACATAGTTGATAGCTGAGAAATAAACTATTTTTTTTTCTTTGGATCTGCATTTTTTTTATTTGTTTGTATTTTTGTGTATTTTTTTAATGCAGAAATTTTTATATTTTGTCATGCTTGAATGTAAATTTGACAGGAATCTCTTACATGATTTAGAGTGTGATTTACTTAATTAGAGACATTAAAAAATAATTATATTTGATTTGTCTTTTACAGTCAACAATATCCATCTCTCCTCTTATCATGTTTAAAGAAGAATATTAATTTGACAAATGCAAGAAGATTATGTTATTTTCTAAGATAAAAAAGATTAGTAAAATTTATGATTTAACAATAATAGTATAAAGTGTATTCTAATAAAATTGTATAAAGTTTGTAATAAAAAAATAGGAGTATATATTCTGATATGTTCAGACATAGTAGAATAAAAAAACAAAAATTATTTAGCATACCTTGATGATAATTTGTCATTTTGATGAAGTTAAAGAAAAAAGCTTCAAGCTGCTCACTATTTTCATCACTGTCTTCATCTTAAACTTCAAACATAAAGAAAATAATGCAATCAACATCAATATGTAATCTATTCATAACAATAATTAATTATAGAAAATATAAGAATATAAAGCAATAACATGTGAAGAAGAAGAAGAAGAAGAAATAGATATAAACATTGAGAAAGAGAGAGAGATAAAAATTAGAGAAAGCCAAAATTATGTTATAGTTCAAGATGAGGAGAGAGTAGAGAAATGCAGATTTTTTTTAGAAAGAAGGTATAAGAGGGAATATAAAGTGAATGAATGAATTTTGAAATTTGAAATTGGTGAATAGTAAAATGTTGGATAAAAGCTTGCATTCTTGGCAGACCCATGGTTAATAGACTATATCAATAGTGTTCAATCAGAAAAGTGGGTTCCTATACCAAAATATCATATCTACCCTTTGTGTTAGATATAAAATTGAGTTTATGATAAGGGTATGGAAGTCCGATATTGGTAAAAAGCATGAGATTCAATCTTGGAACATGAATATCCATTTTTACCCCCTGTGAAAAGTGAAAATAGACATGTAAAAAATTATTGGGTATCGAGATAAAAAATTATTGGGTACCTAAGTCAAAAAATCTACTTAACTCACTCTATGTTAAAAATTCATTGTTTAATAATGCAAATTTAGCTTATTTTAAAAAAAATGCAAATTTTGAATCTTTAAGCTCGAGATAAATGGAAATCGATAAAGAAAAATAATAACCCTTTTGATATAATGAGATAAAATTTTCTATGGGCCGTGTATGATTCGAAAATGAAAATTAATATTGGATATGTCGCAATAGTGCATAGTTTAGGCTTTGTTTGGATACGTCAAAATAAACGGAATACAATGGAACGTACGGAGTGTAATAGAATTGAGCGGAACAAATTATTTCATTTCATTGTTTGAAAAATGAGAAAAAAAAACGGAATGAATTATAAATTATTTATTGCATTTTTATCCTTCTATTAAAAATGTTATATAAAAGTTAAAATATATTATCTTATTGACCAAAAAAAACATTATCTTTGAACGAAAATGACCAAAATTTTATAATTTGTATCAAAGGTGTATTTTTAAAAATTTTGAATTTCTTTTGTAGTTACCACATTATGAATTTTTTAATGCTTCAAATTCACATTTCATTTATTTTTTGTTTAAAAAATATAATTTTTGTGGAAGAGATTTTATGATATTCTAAACATCTCTGTAAAAAATTATTAAAAAATGTGATAGTTACACACTAATTGACTTAAAAATAGGTACGAAAGTTATGATGAAAAATATCTGGTGATAAAAACTTGTTGAATTTTTTTGAAAGGGATTCAAAAATAAATTAAAGATATTTATAGGGATAAAAACTTATTTAAATTTTTTTCACTTAAAGAAAATCATATTTATCATAATAACAATTAGCAAGACGATTTTTTTTAATCCAAAAATAGATATTTCTTTTTAGGAATCTCAAATTCACTTCCGACCAGGTCGTAATTTTCGATGGGGTATTTTCATCAAAGTGAACAATTTTGAGATGCTTAAAGAGCAATTGTCAATAGATTTAGGTTGTTTCTTTTCCCATTCCACTGGTTTTTAACGCGTTTTACGGATTTTATAATCCAAAAAACATTAAAAGTCCTCCAAACCCTCTAAAATACGCTAAAACACGTTCATAAATTTATGATTTTATAATCCGAATAATGCGCGTGAGAAGAAACAATGTGGAAAAGAAATAGGCATAAATTTATGGCACCTTCTTTTCCCATCCTATTTAATTTTTCACGCACTCTATACAGTTTGATTATAGAATCCGAACGGCAAAAAACTCCAAAACACGTTAAACCTTTCCAATTTTAGAATCCAACAAAAAATTCGTAGGGTTTAAAAAGTAATAGTCTAAATTCATAGTCCAGTCCAATCTATTTCGTTTTGAAATGGCCCATTGCTATTCACTAATTCACTAAGACAGAAAATAAACACATGTTTTTACCAAAAATGAATAAAATAAACACATTTTAAGAATTAAAACATAAACAATTAAAAAACTCGTGTCAGCTTGTACTATCAGAAAAACAAAGTTGGTGTCAAACTGAACTCAACTGGTCGGAAAACAGAGACGGTGTTCGCCGTCAACCGCCACAAACTGCCAAAAAATTCTCCAGGTTTTTCCTTCATAATTTTCTTCAAATTTTCTCAAATACAATTCTCAAACGTGATTCCACATAATTGCGTTGCACCATATATCCAATCATCAGAGAGATTCCTCAATTATGCTCTTAAAGCGGCGCGATTAATAATATAGGTTGGAATATCACTGTTTGTGATTTTTTTTTCTTTCATTAGCAGCGGTTCAATTGAAGAATTATCAAAATTCTGTAAAATTGTTGTGTATATTATAAGTTATTGATTGAAATTCATTCATGTAAATATTTGATTGTATGAAATCTATATCAAGAATTTGATTTTTATGTAAAGGTTCAAGAATTGAATAGTTGCAAAAAAATAAGTTTTTGATGGAAGATTTAGGATCTACCCGGTTTGATGGTATCAGCAATGCTGTGAGGAGGAAGAGGAGCCAACCATCGCGCAGGCCACGGCCTGATTCACAGCCTATTCCTGATCCTGAATGTCGTGATTTTTCGCCATCATCATCAACACCTCCTTCGGAGGAAGCTGCTGATAAAGTTGTTTCTAGTGATGAGAATGATGGTTATGATAATACTGGTTCCAAGCGAAAAGAATTTAATCTCAACCATTGTGTTACTCAACCATCTTCGGCTAGTGGACGGAGTAGTTTAAATAATAGACGGAGCAGTGAAGGTGTTCTTGCTCCTGCTAATTGGAAAGGTTCTAGTAGCAAATTTAAAGATAGTTTTGATTCAGAGTCGAAAAATGCTGATATATTTGGTGGAAGGAATCCTGAGAGTACAAGTTTGGGGCAGCTTCAAGATGGATTGGGGAGTGAGAACAGGGTTAAGAAGGTTAAACTCAAGGTTGGTGGTGTGACACGTACGATACAAGCTAACTCTGCATCTAACAGTGCTTCAGGAAGCGGATCAACTTCGAAAAGCTCTCGTTTATCGGACGGCTCCAGACCGCGCCAAAAGCAACAGGTAATTCTGTTTTTGATGTAATTATCGCTTATATATCATTTATGGTTATTCGGTATGTTAGAGATATAAAACCGTTTAAGTGTTTTCACCTAAAAGTTTACACTTTAGGAGATTTGGACCTTGATAAGTTATCATAGATTTGTTTCAATTCTTCATTTAAATGTAAGCAACACTATATAGAGTGGGCCTGAACATTGATCGTATCCTTCAAGCCCAAATAACTTTTGCATGAGGGGGGAATTTAACATATTAAAAGTACCTCCGCCTAAAAGTTTAGCCAACTGTCGATGCATATTATGGACATTGGCCGTACGATATTTGGCGTTTTGATAAGTAATCATTAGTTAGTTTTTATTTTTATCAAATGTCGTTTTGTTTCACGAGAATATTGAGGCGTATCGTATCTGATGTGTCTGCAAGCATTCTAGGGTATTTAGATTTTACTTTTATGGAAAAATATTTGCAGTCTTGATTTCTTCTCTATAAATGCAATGATTTCCTTTATCCTTTTTAACTTATAAAATCCATTTGATCGTGTTGATCAAATTGCGTTATTACAGAGTAATTCAGACGATAATATTTCTCCGTCTGCTAAGAAGCGAGGCCTCAAAGGCCTTCCGTGGAAGGATTTCAAAAGGGGCGGATTTGGTGTCGGGAAGGAAGAGACGTCGATGGGGAAGATGTCCATAAAGAACACATCTAGCAAGCAAGGAGACAAGTCTGAACCTGTTCGTAAGAGCAAGAGAGTACCCAAGCGACGTGTACTGGATGGAGAATTTGACGACGATGCTGATGATGAGATTCGGTACTTAGAAAAACTTAAAACATCAAAAGTTTCTGCAGTTTACAGAGATGAAGAAGAATCAAGCAGGAAACATCGAAAACTCTCTAGCGTCTCTAATATGGACAATGCTGCCTCATCAAGGTCAGGCAAAGATGGCAAGAAAAGATCTAGATCTGATAGAATGCTTGAAGATACAGATTATGAGGATGAAGTGGAATCAGGGTCTGCTGGAGAGCAAGAGGATAAGAAAAAGAAAAAGCAGAGGAAGGAATCTGTTGATGTATTGATGGACACTAAGAGGGAAATGACTCTTACAACGCGTCAACGGGCCCTTCAATCAGGCAAAGATGCCTCTGCATCTAATGCGAGTTTAATCGAGTTTCCCAATGGATTACCTCCTGCCCCACCTAGAAGTGAGTATATTGTACTATATTCTTTTATCAATTTCATGTCAGAGTCGTTAAACATGTTGCTTGACTACAGAGCAAAAAGAGAAGCCTACAGAAGAGGAGCTGCTGTCAAAGAAAACCGAGGCTGCCATTAGGCGTAAAATGCAAGTTGAGAAGGCTGCTAGGGAATCTGAGGTTTGTTTTTGTTCTCTCTAAATTACAGGTTTTTTCCCCCTCATTATGTTCGTTGGATTTTACACTGGAAAGCATATCCATTTAAATTCATTTTCTAGGCTGAAGCTATCAGAAAAATACTTGGTCAAGATTCTAGCAGGAAAAAGCGAGAGGATAAAATAAAGAAGCGCCAAGAAGATCTGGCACAGGTTTGGCTGGGTTAAATGAGTTTTCTATATTCTATTTAATTTTTTTTTTTGTTAGCTTAGAGTTTTTATAAAACTGTTCTTTGCAGGAGAAGGCAGCCGAAGCAGAAAAGCATGCATCAAATACCATCAGATATGTGATAGGTCCTACTGGGACAGTGGTGACTTTTCCCGAGGAAATGGGGATCCCTGCGATTATAAACACCAAGCCCATCAGGTATCAAGCTATCCTAATTTGATGCATGTGACCTGTTAAACTATCTTCCTGGTAACTTGTTTATGTATGTTGGCAAACTTGGAGAAAAAAAATGGAAATGATGAGAACTGATAAAATGTGTTATATACAAAAACACAAATCTCTGTGTTCGCCTTTGGTTTTAGTTGTTTCCATGATTTTCACAACAATTATTGGGCAGAAGTTAGATACTCAAGCACATATATTACGCATTGCTAATTTGATGTATGGAACCTGTTTGTCTATCTTCCTGAGGATTCTTTTTGTTATGTTTCGCAAATAAAATAAGAAGGGAAAGGATACAGATTGATCTTCAAAAATTGTTCTGTTTATTTTTTTTTTAAAATCCGAGTCCTTTGCTTTAACTGTTTCCTCGATTTTGACCATGATGAAGACTGATTATGATTAGATGTTAGAAACTCATGTTACAAGTTTGTTTGGAAAAACACATCAAAACGTTCCTTCTCTGCTAATGATATCAGTGAATATTGTTTCAGTTATCCTCCACCTCGCGAGATGTGTGCTGGTCCATCATGTACAAATCCGTATAAATACCGGGATTCAAAAACCAAGGTTCCTCTTTGCAGTCTCCAATGCTACAATGCTGTCCAGGCGAAGACTACTGGTGAAAGCTGATGTTGTCATTTGTCAATAGTCCTCCATTGCTGGCTTCTATTACTTATATGTCACCATCAATATGTTTATCTATGATAATACAGGCTTTAGGCTAGAGCAATTACGCGTTGAGCGTTTCATAGAGAGGTCATATTGCGGATTATTCATTGCTCTGTATGTTTATTTTTTATTTTTTTAATGTTGGTATAAGAGATTTTGTGATAATAATTAATAGTATCCAGTCAAGTGGAAACAAATACAGCTTACACAGACCTGTCTTGTTTCGTTTCTTGCCCCGGGTTTTTTTATTACCAATTCTGTTACTAGATAGATGTCATTTTGGCAGTAGCTTGCAATATGGACAGTTAAAGGGTCTTGTATACTTTTTTTTTTTTTTTTTAATGTATGACTTTGAAAATAGTTGGTATTGTTTTGAGACTTTCATTTTTCCAATGCTGACTGTCAATATTGCTGGTGTATGTTAGTTAAATGGCGCCATATGTGTTTACATCTTAAGGTAGCAACTTTGTAAATTGTAATAGAACAACTATGACTTGACTCTTGAGAGCTCATGTTGTGGATTGATCATTGTCGTGCTTGAGATTTTTGGAGGGATAAGTGATGGTCTCAGTTGGGGACAAGAATGGACTCCATGTAGAATCTATCTAGTCTAGTCTAGTAGTAAGAAAGTCCCTTGAGTGGATTTGTGGAGGGTTTGATTGAGAATTAGATGTTAAAGAGAGCGGAGGGACTTAAAGAATAGCTTCCTCTCTTCAAATCAATGTTTTCATAATCGGACTAGACGACTGAATTGGTTGAATTGGAAATCGGAGTTGAGTCCAATCTAGTCAGACACCTAAAACTGTCAGTCAGAAGAAAAAAAAACCGCCGAAACAATTTTAAACCAAACAGAACCGGTGTAACCATTGAATCAAGTCTAGTTTTGAAAACACTGTCCAGTCCAAAATGAATGTTAGAAAATGTGTCTTTGTATATTCTTTTTCTCAAGGAATTAAGGAGTTGACTTGAGTTAAAATGTTGCACAGTTTTACATGTTTCACACTACTTTTTTCAAAATATTTCAATGCGAGACATATATACTAAGAGGCAACCTTTACAGAGAGTTGGTATTGGAGAAACTTCTCTAATGATAGCTATTTGATGAATGCAACATGAATTGGTACAAAAAGAAGTCTTTGTCAAACAAAGATTGGTAAAGAAGGGTTTCAATTCTTATCACCCTATAGGTTTTTTTTTGGGTAGAAAATCACCACATAGGTTTAGCTGTTCACTAATAATTTACCGTGTAATTTTTTTTTTAAAAAAGACTGCTATTTTTTTTTTGTTACAAAAAAGTATATGATTTTATAGTGCAAAATGATGTGTAAAAAAGTTAATAAAACTTATGTTCTTAAATGCTTACAAAACCTTGAAATTTTTTAATAATGAAATTACATCAAAATATTTACTATCCCTTAAAAAAAAATATTTACGCACATTTTTTTTTCTTGTTCATGAATTTGAATTTATACCTAATTTAACATATAAATATTTCATCAACAATATAATACTCCCTCCGTTTCAAAATGAGTGTCGCTTTAGCCAAAAAAATTTGTTTCAAAATGAGTGTCGCTTTCAGTTTCCAATGCAATAATAACTTTTTCTTTTCAATTGTACCCTCCAATTAATATTCTGCACACTACTTCCAAAGTATTACTTTTAAAACTAACCAATAGTTAATAAGGATAATTTGGTAAAATAACCATTCTCTTTCTTTTAATCATTGCATTTCTTAATATGTGTGTAAACACCTAAAATGACACTCATTTTGAAACGGAGGGAGTAAATCAAAGAGTAGTGATATTTGAACAACCATGTAAGACAACTTCTTTTTTTTTTATCTTTTCATTGGTCAAAATCAATGGAGAGAGAAAAAGAAAGAGAGAGAATAAGAGTATAATGTGAGTATGAAAGAGAAAGTTGTCAAAAAGTTGTCACAAAATAGTTGTACAAATATCATTTCTCTAAATCAAATTCTCGATCAATTTTGTCTCAAATAAAACTAAATAATACTCCATCCGTCTCACAATAATTGTCTTTTTACTAATTTTTCTAGGGTCATGTTAACTTGTGCCCTTAGGGCACATGTTAAGCAACCCAAAAGTAGAAATTGTTTCTTAAATTTTGTGCGTTCAATTAGTTAAAAGTCAAAAAGTTAAATTCAAATACATTAATTACAACAAAACATTTCTATTTTTACTTCTTAACTTGTGCCTTGAGGGCACAAGTTAACATTAGCCATTTTTCTATTAGTCGTTTAAGGTTTGCACACGATTATTAAGAAAATAATTAATTGTGTTGATTTCAATGGTAAAATTAGTTTCATTTACTAAAATACCCTTATTAGTTGTAGTTAGTGGAGTAGTTAAGTTGGATGAAATTCAATAAATAAGGGTATAATAGTGAAAAATAATAATAAATGTTGCATTAGAATTGTACAGTGACAATTATTTTGAGAAAAAGAAAAAAATGTTAAAAAGGCAATAATTGTGAGACGGAAGTAGTATTATTTAGAGATTGAGGGACTACACCTATAACATTTATTTTGAGAGCATTTATTTTGAATTAGACGCTTAGCATTCATGAATAATAGAGTTTGATTAAAAAAGAAGGTAACTATAAGTGAGGATAGTAGTTACTTTACTTCTTGTCTTGTCTTGATAGTTGAAGCAAAGCAAATCGAATGAATAATGGCGCTCACATCCTCTATTCGATTTGCCTCTACTGTTCTTTTCCCATTAACCCCTGCTTCTTCTTCTTTCTCTTCTTCTCACCCTCACACTCTTTCTTTTGCTTCACCCTCTTCCCGCTTCTCCTGGTAAGCTATTTTCTTTTCTTAACCGTTATTACACAATTTTGTGAATTTTCATTTCTCTCTAGCAATATGTATCATTTTTTTTTTATGAAATTATGTATTCTTGTTTTTTCTATTGGGTTTTAGCAATTGAGCACACACTGGTTATGACTTTTCTATCAAGTGGATTAAACCCTACTTTGATTTGCAGGAAATTGGGAGGAAGTAGAAACGTTACTCAAAAATCTGATTTGAAGGCGAAGGCTGTTTATGTTAATGATTTTTTGGCCTCCGAGACCGACAAGAATTTAAGTCATGGAATTTGGTCTATCAGGTGTTTTAATTTCTCTTGTTAATTTGTTATAGGTTCCACAAGGTGTAGAATTGATTATGACATGTTTGGTTGCCAAGTAGAATTGATTTTCCCTCCTAAATTGATACTACTTGAAGCTATGATCTGTAACTTTTGATTCTATAATTGATTTTACAATTTATTCTTAGTTTCAAATTTATTGTTCAACCCATTTTTACATAAACATATACAAACATAAATCACTTTACATTCAACTCACTTTTAGGCAGAATCAACTTTACAAATCAATTTTTGTCACTGCAGAAGCATATACTAAGTTTTAACTTTGTCTCGTATATTGACTTTGCCTTTGAATGTCTTTGAAGGGAAGATTTGCAAGTCCCGTCTTCTCCTTATTTCACTGTACATGCACAAGGACAAGGACCACCACCAATGGTGCAGGAGCGTTTCCAGAGTGTTATCAGTCAGCTTTTCCAATATGCAGGTCTTTCTTAGGGAATAATATGTTTTTGGATCACTAATAATATGCTTTTGGTATTTAGATTATTAATAATTAATATGTTTTTGATACTTAGAGAATAGTACGTTGTGGAGGACCGGTTGATGATGATATGGCCAACATCATAGTTTCTCAGCTTCTTTACCTTGATGCCGTGGATCCTAGCAAGGCATGTTCTTCATCTTTTTGTTAAAAAGCTCATGGTTTATCTTTATATGCCTTGGTCCATGCAAAACCATACATTTGCATTTCTTGAAGATGTCATTGAATACTTTTATTTTTTTTTCCCTCGTTTTCTTTATATGAATGTTACCCTGAGTCTGTCTTTAATATTTCCAAGTATTTATTAAGCTCAATTTTTTGTAATAGAAGCTCATAATCAACTACTAATTTTGTGATATCTTGATCAGGATATTGTCATGTATGTAAATTCTCCAGGAGGATCAGTTACAGCTGGTAATAATTATTTTTTGTTAATCTTCCTTACATTTGTTTTATTTTATTCAATCTATGGGTAGACTTTAAAAAAAGGAAATGTAATATTTTATTCAAAGGACTGATGCGCTAAACTTATGTTTTTGCTAGGGATGGCGATATTTGATACTATGAGGCACATTCGACCTGATGTGTCCACTGTTTGTATTGGATTAGCAGCAAGGTAAGCTTTAAAGATTACCTTAATTCTCTCCCTTTACCATCTGCAAAAGCTGTCATTTGAATGTTTCGATCTTGTTTTTGTATCAGCAGAACTTGGAACTTGTTACCAAGTTCTGTTGAATGCTAGGAGAAATAATATATTAATTATTTATTGTCTTAAGACCCTTCCTTCCTCACCGTAATTGTGGGTGTGATGTTCTTCTGATGATGTGTGATGTAATGGTTTCTGCAATATAGGTTTCTTGATAGCATTATTATTATGGCACTGAAATTGATTGATAGTTTGTTGCATGCTTGATACTATTGGTTTAATTAAATCTTTTAAACATCCATACCATACTAATATTGTGTATATCTATGAAGCACGGACTCTGACACGGACACTGCGACACGACACGACACGGACACCGCGACACCGCTGATGTAAAAAATATAGGACACCGACACCGTTACATATATGTTAATTTATTTAAAGACGGTCTAAAATATAAACTAAAATACATATATAAACATCTAACTTGAGCAATTTATGTCATTAGAAAAAGTTCTACAATAAGATATCATAGTATTTAACCTTTATTAATTAATCTACTGTCAAAAAAGCTAAAAATGATATAATCAACTATAATGTCTATAATCCATAATTGATCAACATTTCTCAAAAGATATGTAACTCTTGTATCTATGGTGTGCGGAAGCAAGAGAGAAAAAAAATTGTTTTAGATATTTATCTGGGTTGTCCGACACGGCTCGTATGAGTGTTACACAGGTGTCGGACACCAATCGTAGGAGTGTCGAAGTAAAGAAAAAAACAATTATTTATGACACCGGTTCGACACGTGTCGTACGGGTGTCATAGGAGTGTCGGACACCGACGCGTGTCGGACACCGCGACACGCCTAATCCTAGAATGTGTTTGTGCTTCATAGGTGTATATATTTGACATTTTCGCAATCAGCATGGGTGCTTTTCTGCTAAGCGCCGGGACCAATGGTAATGATTCCCTTAACTTGCAATACTGTTTTGGTCCTCGGTTTTTATGTTTTAGGAGTTTTTCATTTCCCTAAAATTTGGGGTTTGTCGTATCTCTGTTTCCTCGATAAAAGAAAAAAACTTTGTCTAACATTATCTCTTCCTCGCTTCTGAAGGAAAGAGACACAGCTTGCCAAATTCAAGGATAATGATTCATCAACCGCTTGGTGGGTTTCAAGGAGGGCAAACTGACATAGATATTCAGGTATAAACCTCATCTTCCCATTTTGTTGTTTCTTTTTATTAGTTTATATACTTTGTTATTGAAAAATAAAACCTGATGACATGCTGTCATTACGTAATTTTTAGGACTTGTTGTGACATTTTGATAGAGTTCTCATGCAATTTATACTGTTCTGGAGTGCAAAAAACTTAAATATTGAAGTTTGTTCGAAGGAAATCGCGCCACGCCAATTTCAAGCCGTGCTGCGATTTTTGAAGCAAAATTACATCCTCCCTATTTGAGGGAAATCGCGGCACGCCTATATACATGGCGCGGCGCGATTTTGACGGGTCAGGCCCATGACTTCTATAAATACTGCACTCAAGCTGAAGAACAAGGGTTACGATTTTGGAGAGCAAAGTGCGATTTTGAGACATCGGAGACGGCTAGAAGGGCGATTTCTTCAACCTTTTACCAATTCATGTATGTTTTAATTATTTCATTGATTATGCTATTTGTAAACTCGATTATGAGTAGCTAAATCTCTTAGAGATTAGATCCGAGATGAATCTTTGTAACCCTAATTGACACATGTTGCTGTGAAACTCTATTTTGTTTATGAATTCAATTCTAGTTTATTCAATTCAATTGTTCTTAATGCTTTTTATATCTTGATCACATATAACTTGATTTCGTGAGAATGAATGACCACTGACCATGACTTTCAACTTAGACCTAATTGAATTGTTCTAATAAACAGGGTTAGTCTAGGAATAGATAATCGTTTGTTAGTGATAATAGGTTAACGTTCGGTAAAACCTTCAAGAATTATTAGACCACCTAAGGAATTAGGGGCTGTAGTTTAAGAAAAGGGTCCTAACTCAAGGGATTGATTAGGGCTAATTTGTTAATCATCGTAAACTAGAAGAGGGTTCATAACAAATAGGTGCAGTAGACCAATTAGGGGAACTTAGAGGATTCGACGGATCTGATCTCATCTTTCTCTCATATTTTCTTAATCAAATCTAATTTCTTTTATTTGATTTCATAAAATCAAACCAAATCTTCTGCCTAGTGGCAAACTAAAAATAAACTTTACACATCCTAATTATATAACGAAATTGAATTATTGAAGTTAAAAACAGTCCTCGTGGGATCGATATTTTTACTACTTCGATAGTATTTGGTGCACTTGCCAAACCTCTATCAAGTTTTTGGCGCCGTTGCCGGGGACTGTTGAATTATTTCAACAAGGCAATTACGTTATAATTTAGGGTTTTTGCAATTTAAATTTCTGTTTTTAATTTTTATTTTTCTGTTTTCATATTCACTTGATTACTTTGCGTTGTGCAGTGCTACTAAGGTATTTTGCTGTTTATGCAAGGTAAACAGAGCTCAGACGACTTAGAGTACGATCCGAAAATTGAAAGAACTGCTAGAGCACTTAGGAAAGCTGTCCGATCGCAAAGGTTAGCTCAGTCCGTTCCACCGGGTGTTCGAGAACAAATACCGGAGCCACTCTCAACTGAATCTGAAACGATCTCTTCTCCTAAATCTGCAACTATGGAAGGAGAAGGAGTTGTACCACCGAGACCTAAGCTAGGAGACTACGGATTAGCCACTCATCGCGGTCAACTGACCCATACTTTTCAACCAGCTAACCCCGTAGCTTTCGACATCAAGACAACTGTCCTCAACGGTTTGAGGGACAAGCAATTCGATGGGACTGAAGCTATGTGTCCTCATGAACACTTGAGCCGCTTTGCTGAAACCTGCGAGTTTTGTGTGCAACCAGCCACCGTGACGGAAGCACAAAAGAAACTAAGGCTATTTCCTTTCACCTTGACGGGAAGAGCAAAAGATTGGTTGCTAACAATACCAAACGGGACTGTCCAAACATGGGAAGAGTTAGAGCTGAAGTTCTTGGAGAAATATTTCCCTATGTCTAAGTATTGGGACAAGAAGATGGAGATCTCTAACTTCAAGCAAGGAGAAGGTGAATCATTGTATGATGCTTGGGAGCGATTCAATTTGCTTCTTAAGAGGTGCCCTAATCATGAGTTCACCGAGAAACAATACCTCCAAATCTTCACTGAGGGGGTAACACCAAACACTAGAATGTTCTTAGATGCTTCCGCGGGAGGTAGTCTCAAGAGCAAAACTGATCATGAAGTCCAAGCTTTAATTGAGAACATGGCTGGAAATGAGTATCGTGCTGAAGCTAAGAAGAAATAAAGAGGAGTGTTTGGGGTGAGTGAACAAACTGCTATCCTTGCTAACCAAGCAGCTATGAACAAACAAATCGAAGCTCTAACTAAGGAGTTTCAAGGCTTCACTTTGGCTCATAAGCAACAACAAGTGGCTGCAATCAAGTGTGACTTATGTGGTGAAGAACATCCCAACGGTGAATGTGTTCCAGAAGGATCAAGTGAAGAAGCTAACTTCATGGGAGGTTATCAAAGGCTGAATCAATACTACAATTCAGGCATCAATAAGCATCCAAATCTAAGCTACTCAAATAACAATGCTTTGAACTCTCAGATGCTCACTCCTCCTCAACAACAACAAAGGAAGCCATCAGCTCTTGAGGAAACTATGATGAACTTCATGAAGATGACTCAAGGCAACTTTGAAGAGATGAAGAAGAGTCAAGAAGCTGAAAGAAAGAACAATGAAGCTTCTAGAAAAATGCTTGAAACTCAACTGGGGCAATTAGTTAAGCAATTGGCTGAACAAAACAAAGGCGGATTCTCAGGTAACACTAAAGACAACCCTAAGAATGAGTCTTGTAATGCTATTGAATTGAGGAGCAAAAAGGTTTTGACACCTTTAGTTCCAAAAGCTCCAAAGAAGGTTGATGATGTAGTTGAGGTGGAGGAGAATGATGTAGTTGAAAAAAATGATGAGGGTGAAGTTGAAAAAGAAGATGATCATGGAGTAGTTGAAAAAGAAAGGAAGAAAAAAATAGAGGGAGAAAAAAGTGAGAAGTTAATTGATGAAGATTCAATCTTGAGGAAGACGAAGAGTCAAATATTGAAGGATGGAAACAAACCACAAGTTATTCCATCATATGTGAAGCTTCCATACCCTCACCTTTCAAAGAAGAAATAAAAGGATGAAGGTCAATTCAAGAAGTTCATGCAACTTTTCTCACAACTTCAGGTGAATATTCCTTTCGGTGAAGCTCTCGATCAAATGCCGTTGTATGCTAAATTCATGAAAGACTTGTTGACTAAAAGAAGGAAGCCTAAGGATGATGAGAACATAGCACTTTCTGAGAATTGTAGTGCTATTCTTCAAAAGAAGCTGCCACCTAAGCTGAAGGATCCTGGTGCATTTACTATCCCTTGTTCAATTGGACCGGTAGACATTGGTAGAGCTTTATGTGACTTGGGAGCAAGTATCAACCTGATGCCTCTTTCAATGATGAAGAAGCTTAAGTGTGGGGAACCAAAACCAACAAGAATGACCATTACTTTAGCTGATCGGTCAATCTCCTATCCTTTCGGTGTACTTGAAGATGTGCTAGTCAAGGTTAATGACTTGGTGTTTCCAGCAGATTTTGTGATCTTAGATATGGCTGAAGATGAGGATATGCCACTCATTCTAGGAAGACCTTTCCTTGCAACTGGCCGTGTTTTGATTGACATTGAGAAAGGAGAGCTAATGTTGAGATTCCATAAGGAGCAAGTAGTGTTTAATATATTTGAGGCCATGAAGCACAAAGATGAAAATCCCAAGTGTTACCGGATTGACATTGTTGAAGAAATAGTTAAAGATGACTCTTGTGAACATCAACCAACACACCCTCTTGAACGTGCAATTGTGAATTCTATAGCAAGATGTGGAGATGATGAAGATCTTGAAGTAAGCGATTGTGTGAAGCAACTAGAAGCAAGCAAGCAAGAGTTGGGTCCGGTAAAAATAGAAGAATTAATGGGTAAGTACTCTATGGATGCTCCTATTTTGAGTGGAGAAGGAGAGAAAAATCCAGAATTAAAAGAACTCCCTTCTCACTTGAAATATGTTTTTCTCACTAAGGATGCCTCTAAACCAGTAATCATCAGCAATACCTTGACACCTTTGGAAGAAGAAAAATTAATGAGGGTGTTAAGAGACAATCAAGGAGCTTTGGGGTGGAACATTTCTGATTTGAAGGGTATTAGTCCAGCTTATTGCATGCATAAAATACACATGGAGGCTGAATACAAACCGGTGGTTCAACCTCAAAGGAGACTGAACCCAACAATGAAGGAAGTGGTGAAGAAAGAGGTGCTGAAGTTACTAGATGCAGGTATGATCTACCCTATCTCAGATAGCTCATGGGTAAGTCCAGTTCATGTGGTACCAAAAAAAGGAGGAATGACGGTGGTAGCAAATGAAAAAAATGAATTGATACCTACCCGCACCGTCACTGGTTGGAGAATGTGTATAGACTACCGGAGGTTGAATACCGCAACAAGAAAGGACCACTTTCCATTACCATTCATGGATCAAATGATCGAGAGATTGGCTGGCCAAGCCTTTTATTCCTTCTTGGATGGGTATTCGGGGTATAATCAAATTGCAGTGGCTCCGGAGGATCAAGAAAAGACTGCCTTCACTTGTCCATTTGGAGTGTTTGCTTATCGAAGGATGCCCTTTGGGCTGTGTAATGCGCCGGCAACCTTTCAAAGGTGCATGCTTTCCATCTTCTCTGATATGATAGAGAAGAACATTGAGGTATTTATGGACGACTTTTCTGTTTTTGGTAAGTCTTTTGATCAATGCTTGTTCCATTTAAATGCTGTACTTAAAAGATGCACCGAAACTAACCTTGTTTTGAATTGGGAAAAATGTCATTTTATGGTAACTGAAGGTATAGTTTTGGGGCATAAAATAAGTGCTAAAGGCATTGAGGTGGACCAAGCCAAGATAGAGGTTATAGAGAAACTTCCTCCACCCGTCAACGTTAAAGGAGTGAGGAGTTTCTTGGGGCATGCCGGTTTCTATCGGCGGTTCATAAAAGACTTTTCTAAAATTTCCAAACCCCTCTGTAACCTCTTGGTCAAAGAAAACGAGTTTAATTTTGATTCTGAATGTCTAAATGCTTTTTCTTTGATTAAAAACAAGTTGGTGACTGCACCAATAATCATTGCACCTGATTGGGATTTACCTTTTGAACTTATGTGTGATGCAAGTGATTATGCTGTTGGTGCAGTCCTAGGCCAACGCAAGAACAAATTTTTTCATGCAATTTACTATGCAAGCAAGGTTTTAAATGAAAATCAAGTTAACTATTCCACAACTGAAAAGGAATTGCTTGCGGTAATCTTTGCATTGGAAAAATTTCGTTCTTATCTAATAGGCTCCAAAGTCATTGTTTTTACAGATCATGCAGCTCTCAAATATCTCTTAACTAAAGGGGATTCAAAGCCTCGACTGTTGAGGTGGATCCTATTATTGCAAGAATTTGATCTTGAAATTCGTGACAAGAAGGGAGTCGAGAACGTGGTAGCTGACCACCTCTCAAGGCTGGAGAATGATGAGGTGACAAAGAAGGAGAAGGCCATCAAGGCCGAGTTCCCCGATGAACAGCTGTTTGCTATTGGAGAAAGACCTTGGTTTGCTGACATGGCAAACTTTAAGGCCGGCAACATAGTTCCTGATGATCTGACCTACCCTCAGAGGAAAAAGTTCTTCAAAGATGCAAACCACTACTTGTGGGATGACCCATATCTGTTTAAGGTAGGTACTGACGGTTTGATTAGACGTTGTGTTGCAGGTGAGGAAGCACATAGTATCATGTGGCACTGCCATAGCTCAGCTTATGGAGGCCACCACAGTGGAGAAAGAACAGCTGCAAAAATTTTGCAAAGTGGATTCTGGTGGCCCACCCTTTTCAAAGATTGCCACGACTTTGTCACAAGATGTGACAGATGCCAAAGGACAGGTAACATATCAAAGAGGAATGAAATGCCCCTAAAAGGAATCATTGAAGTTGAACCATTTGATTGTTGGGGTATTGATTTTATGGGACCATTCCCTTCCTCTTACTCTTATCTCCATATTCTAGTCTGTGTTGATTATGTCACAAAGTGGGTTGAAGCGATACCATGTGTTGCTAATGATGCCAAAACGGTTGTCAACTTCCTTCAAAAGAATATTTTCACTAGGTTTGGAACCCCTAGAGTATTGATTAGTGATGGGGGGAAGCATTTTTGCAATAATTTTCTTGAAAATGTGCTCAAAAAGTATAACATTAAGCACAAAGTTGCAACTCCCTATCACCCACAAACTAGTGGTCAAGCAGAGGTTTCAAACCGACAGCTGAAACAAATTCTGGAGAAGACAGTTGCGTCAAATAGGAAAGATTTGTCTAGGAAACTAGATGACGCACTGTGGGCATATAGGACAGCCTTTAAGACCCATCTTGGGTTCTCACCCTATCAGTTAGTCTATGGGAAGGCATGTCATCTTCCAGTCGAGCTAGAACATAAAGCTTATTGGGCCATTAAGGCCTTAAATTTTGATCAAGTAGCCGCTGGTAAGAAAAGAATTTTGAAACTTAATGAACTTGAGGAGATGAGGCTCAGAGCGTATGAAAATGCGCTCATCTATAAAGCCAGGACAAAAAGGTATCATGACAAAAACTTAGTGCCTAGGGATATTAACTGTGGACAACTAGTTTTGTTGTATAATTCTAGGTTGAAGTTGTTTCCTGGGAAGCTCAAGTCAAAATGGTCTGGACCATTCTTGGTCAAAAGTGTGTCACCATATGGAGCTGTTGAACTAGTGACACCTGAAGGAGATCGAAGTTTCAAAGTAAATGGACAAAGAGTTAAACCATACTTAGGTGGCGACCTACCAAAAGGAAGGGTGGCACTCATTCTGAAGGACCTCTGAGGATCCTTAGCAGTCAAGCTAGTGACGATAAAGAAGCGCTGAGTGGGAGGCAACCCACTAGATTTACTTTGTTTTCAATTCATTTTCTTTATTTTCTTTTTAATGTCAAAGTCCATTGAACTTATTTCCCTATTGTAATTGCTCCTGCACTTGTTTATTATTAATGAATTTGTTTTGTTTCATTTGACCTATTCCAGTTTAGTAACAGTTGTTTGATGAAACGGTATTCCAAAAGTTCTAAAGGAGGGGTGACTTGATTCAAAGGCGAAGTGTACGGCGTTGCTAGGTAGTCACATACTCCCAGAAATCTCAGCCATAAGGTTCATTGCCAAATTTGTTTTTCAATTTACTTATATTTAGATTAGTTTTCCATGCAACTACATTTCTAGAACTTGCATTGTTTCTCTATTATTGATTGGTCTTTGTCAATTACACACTGAGGCAAAAGTGCTTGGTCCTGTGAGCCTTTTTGAAGCCTACCCTGTTTTAATTTGTTAAATTTATCCTTTCTTAACCAATTGTGAGCCGGTAGGATTAGAACTTTTTGTTCGGTGACAAACTACATTACAAGCCTAGAGACTTTTAGGACTTGTCCCTTAATATATTTTCTGAGTTAAGGCATTGTAGAATGTTGCTAAAGATTAAGTTTGGGGTTGCTATTGGAATTTGCAACCAACTAAGTTTGGGGTGGGGGTACTAGAGAATAAGAGAACAAAAATATGAAATTGACATGCAAAATACACACAAAAATGGTGTATCAAAAAAAAAAGAAGAGAAATTGAATGATGAAAAAGGGACAAAACATTGAAAATCCGAGTAACTTCAAACTCGATTGTCCCTAAATGTTAAAAATGTTCTCTAGTACCTTTGCATTGATTGTATTTCCACAAGGTGAATGAATGAAGGATTGAATTTTGTGCTTTAACTTCCGTAGGAATGCCTAACTCAAATTTTGTGTAGCCTACTTATCCAAATATATCCCACCTTCACCTAAGCCCCGTTATAACCCTAAAGACCTCAAAAGTGTGTAATGATATTGACTTTGATTGATGTTTAGAAACTTTTCAAGCGTATGGTAATATGTAGACCTGCATGTCGACTGGTAGAAGCCTATTTCAATTTGAATGCCTGGAGTTGTGAATTGGTGGATGCGAATAAGTCAAACTAGCTCATCTTTAGCTAGAAGGAGAATGAACTTTTGGGTACTATCGTTTTGTCAGGTAACTGTTATTTTACTGTCGTTTGTCACTGTTGCAAGCAAATTCCTTAAGGACAAGGAATGGTTTAAGTTTGGGGTTGTGATGACATGCTGTCATTACGTAATTTTTAGGACTTATTGTGACATTTTGATAGAGTTCTCATGCAATTTATACTGTTCTGGAGTGCAAAAAGCTTAAATATTGAAGTCTGTTCGAAGGAAATCGCGCCACGCCAATTTCAAGCCGTGCTGCGATTTTTGAAGCAAAATTACATCCTCCCTGTTTGAGGGAAATCGCGGAACGCCTATATACATGGCGCGGCGCGATTTTGACGGGTCAGGCCCATGACTTCTATAAATACTGCACTCAAGCTGAAGAACAAGGGTTACGATTTTGGAGAGCAATGTGCGATTTTGAGACATCGGAGACGGCTAGAAGGGCGATTTCTTCAATCTTTTACCAATTCATGTATGTTTTAATTATTTCATTGATTATGCTATTTGTAAACTCGATTATGAGTAGCTAAATCTCTTAGAGATTAGATCCGAGATGAATCTTTGTAACCCTAATTGACATATGTTGCTGTGAAACTCTATTTTGTTTATGAATTCAATTCTAGTTTATTCAATTCAATTGTTCTTAATGCTTTTTATATCTTGATCACATATACCTTGATTTCGTGAGAATGAATGACCACTGACCATGGCTTTCAACTTAGACCTAATTGAATTGTTCTAATAAACAGGGTTAGTCTAGGAATAGATAATCGTTTGCTAGTGATAATAGGTTAACGTTCGGTAAAACCTTCAAGAATTATTAGACCACCTAAGGAATTAGGGGCTGTAGTTTAAGAAGAGGGTCCTAACTCAAGGGATTGATTAGGGCTAATTTGTTAATCATCGTAAACTAGAAGAGGGTTCATAACAAATAGGTGCAGTAGACCAATTAGGGGAACTTAGAGGATTCGACGGATCTGATCTCATCTTTCTCTCATATTTTCTTAATCAAATCTAATTTCTTTTATTTGATTTCATAAAATCAAACCAAATCTTCTGCCTAGTGGCAAACTAAAAATAAACTTTACACATCCTAATTATATAACGAAATTGAATTATTGAAGTTAAAAACAGTCCTCGTGGGATCGATATTTTTACTACTTCGATAATATTTGGTGCACTTGCCAAACCTCTATCAAAACCCATCTAGATAGTTGAAATTGAACAAGTATTATGGGTTCTAGAATTTAAATCTGTCTGATTGAGGTTCATGAAAATCCATGGATAGATGTGCATTGTGCTTATGTTATCAATGGACCAAATTGGTCTTCGGTGTAAAGAAGGAAAATCCTTACCGAGAAATGGCTTATTCTGTTGTGGTTATATCTCATATGAAGTTTTATCCTTTGGTTCAAATATCAACTCTTGAGGTGTGGTTTTAGTATAAATGCCAAGGGGAGCCAAAAATATAGAATATGAAATTATGATTAAACCTTTCAATTTTTTCTTTTATTATATGAAAATTTTATTCATCTGATTTAAAAAATCAAATAAATATATGAAAGAGTACATAAAGTAAATTACAAAGTTGGGGGATTTCATGGAATGTGTATCCCCTTCACCCCACCTGTGTTGAGTAACGGGTTAAGGTGCTAGTTACATCTTGCTCTTGGATATGTTCAATTGATGATGTTTTTGCATTTTCACCTACTAAACTCATGAAAATCTCAATTTAGCAGTCTAATCTTTCATTCATCAGATGAAATAATCCAATCTAGTATTAAATCAGTTTCTGGTATACATGGGAATACAAAATCAGTAAAAGCGGACCTAAAGTCCAATTTTCTGTACCATTCCTTATCATTGTATTGTTAGGTTTTAGTAGCACTTTAGTCAGATTGCCTTCCGCTTTGTTTTCTTCGACATCTCACAATTCACAAATAGTAATGTCACCTATGGCTTCATCAAAGGAGGACATAATGGATTTTCTAGTTTTCTTGCTTTTGCTTTGTTTTCTTCGACATCTCACAATTCACAAATAGTAATATCACCTATGGCTTCATCAAAGGAGGACATAATGGATTTTTCTAGTTTTCTTGCTTTTTTTAAGTATGACAAATTCTTTTTAGATAAAACTAATTATTAGTCATAATCCTCAGGCAAATGAAATGCTGCACCATAAGGCTAACTTGAATGGGTATCTGTCCTATCAAACTGGTCAAAGTTTAGAGAAGATCAACCAGGATACCGACCGTGATTTTTTCATGAGTGCAAAAGAAGCCAAAGAGTATGGACTCATAGACGGTGTCATCACAAATCCCCTCAAAGCTCTCCAGCCATTAGCATCTGCAGCCAAAGTTAATGATAGGGCTAGCGTTTGAACATGAGAGAGACTGCTGCTTCATTTTGAGTGAACCGTAGGGTTAAGTAAGAATGATCAATCTTCCCATGTTGATATCCATGTGAAATTGTGCCCGAAAGTTGAGGTAAAAATGAACACAGGATGTTTTTTTCCCGTTCAAATTTTCATGATTTTTTGTTCTTCTGTGATCATAAGTCATCCATATAGTGAAATTGGATTATTTTTTTTATATACATATTTTTTGGCATTTTGACTTCATTACTTGATTGGTACTGTCCCAAAATGCTACTGGTGAAGGAGTGCTAACAACGCACTCTCTAACACTCAATCTCTCATTAGATGAAATTAACGTGGATTGCACACTTTTGAAATGGATTTCACATAAAGTGACGAGATATAGATTTATTTTACCCAATAAAAGAGTGAATATTTTTTTAGAGCAATAAGAGAGTGAGTGTCGGCTGCGTTAATTTTAAATTGATTTAAAATGCCGGTATCTCAAACTTAAACTTGTGTTTTTTGAAAGAAAAAAAAAAATCTACTTTATCCAACTCAGTTTTTTTTTTTTGTTATACACCAAGTTCACTTTTTGCAAATCTTACACCTTTTTTCTTTTTATTCATAACACAACCAAATAAAGTTAGTGTTTTTTGGTTAAATCAAGTAGACATGATTAGGATATGAATGTAGAAATAATAGACACAAACAAATTAGTAGTCATATCAGCATCATAGAAAGGATAACAGTCACATGTCTCTTTTTAAAAATGAAGGTTCTTAAAAAGACTAATAATGCAGACAAACAGAACGTAATTTGGTAAAAAAAGAACCTTAAAAATCATTATGTTACAAACCCGTAATTTAAAAGAAGACATGTATATTGTACCAAAACAAAAGGAAGACATATACAATTTTACCTAAATTAGAGTGGCATAGACTTTTTCAAAGCTTTATCTATGTTGCTCCATACATTTACGATAATGGCAACAAAGGTGAGCACTCAACTCAAGAATCATGACAGCAAAATATATAAACAAAACATGTCACGATTGCCAAAAAAATGCAACACTTTCTCCTTCATCCATCATATGAGGCACCCAAGAAAAGTAAAACCTCGTTCTACTGAGTGCTGCAAAATGTAAATGTGAATACAAAGCACTAAAACGCGTGAACCTCGTGGTATCTTTTACTAGAAAAAAAAATATACTATATCAGCCTAGTTATGATCTAGTTTAAAATGATTCTCTACCATTTGAATTAACTTTTTATATGAGAGCACCAAAATAAATGTATATTACAGATTTTTTAGTTTTTAATGTATTCTCAATGCATAAATTTTTATTTATAAGAATCAAAGATCGAATTTCTGATCAGACGTTTAAAAGACTCTAGGCGTTTATCACTTAGACCTACACAAATTCGATATAAACCATTGATTGTGAAACATCATTCAAAAGTTACACGCAATCATTCAAGATTTCTCAAAAGATTGATTTTGGGTGCGTTTGTTTTGGATTTTTTCCAAAAAAAATCTATTTTTTCCTTAAAAAAAATCATTTTTTTCATTTTTAAGTGTTTGTTTTGGATTTTTAGAAAAATCATTTTATCAAAAAAATCTATTTTGATCCTAAAATGAAAAGCTATTAGGGGTGCGTTTGTTTCAGCTTTAAAAAAAATAGATTTTATGTTAAAAGAATCTAGAGATTTTTTTTTAGAGATTTTAAAAAAAATCTGAAGTTATTTTTGTTTGTCTACTACCCATAAAAATCCATTTTTTCTAAAAAATGAGTTTTAACTTGTACATGCGTTACCTCCTTGTTGTTGAAAAAAAATAGATTTTGAGAAAAGCTAATCCTAATAGCTTTTCATTTTAGGATCAAAATAGATTTTTTTGATAAAATGATTTTTCTAAAAATCCAAAACAAACACTTAAAAATGAAAAAAATGATTTTTTTTAAGGAAAAAATAGATTTTTTTTGGAAAAAATCCAAAACAAACGCACCCTAGGATTAGCTTTTCTCAAAATCTATTTTTTTTCAACAACAAGGAGGTAACGCATGTACAAGTTAAAACTCATTTTTTAGAAAAAATGGATTTTTATGGGTAGTAGACAAACAAAAATAACTTCAGATTTTTTTTAAAATCTCTAAAAAAAAATCTCTAGATTCTTTTAACATAAAATCTATTTTTTTTAAAGCTGAAACAAACGCACCCTTTGTCTACCACTAATTTCTTCTCACCACGGCATAGCTTCGAACTACACGCATTCATGTGTATGGACTATCCATTGCAAAACTTTAAATTGCAGGCGCAGTTACCTCATAATTTTAATATTATTGATAATCACAGGTGTGTATGATATAATCTCAACTGCTGTTGCATTACAACTGTGGAGACATAAAAAATCTTAACTTAGCGCATATATTGTGTGTAAGTATAACGTAGTATTGCGTGTCGGTATGGGATGGATATATAAATAAAGGAGGGAAATAGAAAGATGCCAAATTTAAAAGCTACCTGAAATTGATATGTGGGATGTTTGTAGCATGCCATATATGAACAATACATTTTTGTTACATTCTTCTAGACAACAGACACATAAAAAATACACTTGAATCAATCAAGAAGGGGCAACAGGAATCCTTTCATCAGAAAAAATGCTCCTCGTAAAGTGCAAAATAGATGAAGACATAGGTAACTCCTCAAGTTCATCGAAAAAATCAAGTTCTTCTGATTTAGATGCTGACAAATTCTTTAACTGTGCATAGCAGAGTGGCTCTTCCTCTAAGAGAAGATCTATTTTGTCAATGTGGCTTTTTTCCATATTTACTTTGAAAGGATCTTCTTGGTCTATAATGATGTCCTCTGAGCAGTGTGTTGGAGATTGTAAGTAATGAAAATTTTCTTCATTTGTAACTTGATCACTACTCACAGTGCTCTTATTACTGTTAATTTCCTCTTCTATCTGTTTCTGTTCTTGGTTTTCTTCCTTAGAAGTAACTGGGAGATCTTTGGTTGTTTCGGTTTCGGATTCTTTTGGTCGTTGAGCTAAATTTGTGGTGGAGGAGGAGAGGGCTGTGGGATCTGGATGGTTATGTGTTGAAGTATAGGTGATGATGAGCAATGAAGCATCTGTGCTGCTTCTCTCTACTTGTTTTTTGGCTGAACAGCCCTTGCATGTGCTGCACCTATAATATCCCCTGTAGATTTGTACCAACATTAAACAAACTGCAATAGGAAGTGCTAACACAAACACCGGACACGATACTAATATTGACAAGTCTCGACACCAATATTAATTTGAGAAAATGAAATTTTTGAATATAACCACATGTGGTTCTTATACAAAATATCATAAAAACTTGAGTTGGAAATGTTCTAATTACAAGAATGCTGTCTTACATGCAAGATCTTAAAACATCTCTAAGGCCAATTTCTATGAGTAATTGTCCTTATATCAAGACATGGCTTAAATTTAGCATGTATATTAACTGTGTATTTGAAACAGTTTGTTTTGTATTTTTGTGACCAAGCTTGTATTAGTATTGTGTATAAGCTGAATGAATCAGTTTGTTTTGTATTTGAGTCACATTAAGAAACCTCTTTGGATTCTCTTGCCACTTGGACCACAGGTTCAGTGACTCTAGTTGGATAAATTAATATACCCCTATTGATTCTGTCAGAATATATTTCTATGAATAGTTGTAACTAAAAAGAGATATGAGGCAATAAATCGATCATTTTTGTTATTTTGTTCATAAAAAAAAGAACAAATTATCACATCATAATATATGAAAGTTCATAAAAACAAGCATCGCACTTCAGATTAAATGAATGTCCGGTGTCCGACCGACACCGTCACTGACATACCACCAACACATGTAGTGACATTCAATCATTTTAATTTTCTTAAATTATGAACGATGTTTGTAAATGTTAGTGTCAGTGTCGTCTTCGGTGTCCATATATGTGATTCAATTAATGAACATCATCATGATGATTATCATATCTAGTGGAAAGAATGCACACCTTGGATATGGAGAGCCTTTGATTGGTTTTTGTCCATATTTCCTCCAAGACCAAAAATCTGAAGGAAGTCCTTCATTCTTCACCTTGCTAACATTCTCTCCAATCCTCACAGTCACAACCGTTTTCTCAACCATTTTCCTGAGACATGCACAACATATATAAAACATGCAAGCTAGCTAGAAACATCACTACTTTACCAAAAATTATAAAATTTAAAAACATGCTTGTAACCAAACCAAATATCAGAACTCTATGTTCTAAGCAAAACTCACCGTTTCTTAGATACTTGAGATTCTGGTTTGAGCTCTAAAGATGTTTCTGACTCAAGTTTGGGGGAGGCATTACTGTCCATAGCCACCTTAAATTCAATGATTTCTTGCTGCTGCAATTGTGATCTGAGATTTTTAGATTTAAGAGGAAAATATGAAGTTAAATATATTAGATAGAGAAATAATTAATAGAGTAGCTAGGGAGGGAGAAGGAGAATGAATAGATAATGGCAAATTAAGTGAGCAAGTTGTTATGTCTCTCTTTTCTTTTCATTCATTTAATATAAAAGCAGGGAACAACTATGCACGTATCAATGCCACCAGCCCCCAGCAACCCCACCTTGCAAATTGCAATATAATAATACCATCAATCACATTTATACGTTATTATCAATCACTTCTTTAACTTATCTACTTATGCTTAATAAATTTTGGATATTGTATTTTAAATACTTCACCTATACATTATAAAAATAAGGTGGCTAATTGCTACTCACAGTGCAATTTTTTTACACGTACAACTAATCAAATCACATCACAATATCATTTTATTTTGTTTTAGGATAAAATTTTCCTTTTTTTTTTACAAGAATAGGCATAATGCATTTCATTTATAATAATAGATTTAATACATTTTTTTTAAAGAAGATTTGATACATTGTGAAATGTTGGAATAAATGTAGAATCTAATTTTCGACAAAGCCACCTAAACTATAAACAACTTCGTTTGTTTGTCTTTTACAATAATATTTTGGTGACTAGAGTTTCTTCAAGTGCTAATACACTAAGGTAAAATAAATTAAAAATTAAATTTACTTTAAAATAATAAAATATAGAAAAAATAACATGACATTAAACAATTGGATGATGAGGATAATTTTAAGTATCATATTAATAAAGCTCAAGAGCATCAAATAATTTTTCATTATTTTATTATTTTAAAATATCTAGATAATGACGTGATTTGATGTATGTATAACAAAATTAGCACCAATAATGTATATTTTAAATCAAAAATAAATGTATTTATGAAGAAAAAAATTATATTTATAAAAATATGAATATCCCTTAAAAAAAGAATATGAATATAAGCATCACAGCCATAAATAATCAGATCCCAAAAAAAAAAAGCCATAAATAATGAGATATTTTCGGTGATAGCTGCACAAAGGGTGGGCCAGGGCCATCATTTCACTGTATAATGCAATGCTGCCACGTGGATTACGTATTCCTACATGAAATCAAACAAACATTGAAATCTCATTTTAGAGGAGAAGAGGAGCAACAATACATTGAAATCTCATTTTAGAGGAGATGATGACAACTTTGTTGACAATCTTGTTTTTCTCACTTCTTATTGGTCAAAAACAATGGAGAGAGAAAAAGGAAGAGAGACGATAACAACATCATGTGAGTATGAGAGAGAAAGTTGTTCAAAAGTTGTCAAAAATTGGTTGTCAAAATATCATTTCTCTTTTTCCTATTCTTCCCAGAGCAAATCAAACTTTTTTTTTGGTACAAAGCAAACTTTTTTGGTACAAAGCAAACTTATCAAATATCTTAATCTTAATATATATAAATGTTAGACAGTATGACTAGGGTTGGGAATAGGCCAGGCCGGCCTACAGGGGCCTACGGCCTGGCCTGTTTTGGCCTGGCCTGGCCTGGCCTGTTTAGTAGATAGGCCTAGGCTTAGGCTTTTTAAAAAGCCTGTTTAGTTAAATAGGCCAGGCTTAGGCTTCCAGAAAAGCCTGTTAAGCCTAATAGGCTGGCCTATTAATACTATTTATTAAAAAATGTTTTTTTATATTAAAATAATTGCATATATTAAAAATATAAATATCTTTTTCTCTATCTAGTAGTCCCATAATAGGCTTTGTTGTTATAGACTTTTAAGTAGGCTTTAATCTAGTTAAAATTTACTTGTAGTTAAATAGGCTTTTAAGTAGGCTTTAAGGCTTGTTTAGCTTATTTAGTAGGCTAAATGAACTATTTGATGGCCTTAATATAAAGTAGGCCTGTAAGTAGGCTTTCAGGCCAGTCCAGGCTTTTAAATAGGCCAGGCCAGGCCAAGAAAAACGGCCTATGATAGGCCATAGGCCAGGCTTAGGCCTGTAAATTTTTTCGTAGGCCAGGCTCAGGCCTATCAAAGCCTGGCCTGGCCTGGCCTATTCCCATCCCTAAGTATGACCTAACCCTAATCCCACCCTTTTTGGTGGATCTAAATATTTTTTATGAAAAAAAAGGTTTTTCAAGGATTCGAACCAGGTACCTCTTGGCTACAGGTACCTCTTGGCTACACTTTACAACTCTCCCCACTAAGTCACTTCCTTTTTGATTGAAATATTGTTGCTTCCAAAATTGATATACCACAGTAGTAAAACATTTTTTTAAAGACGCAAACGCCCTAGCGGTTCCTTTTCTCATGACAATTTCTTTTCATTTTTAATGGTTCCTTTATTGATGGCAGTATTTATTATTATTATTATTTTTTTTTTTTTTTGTTGTTGTTATTATTTTCTGTCGTTTACCACATAAAAGTTCCTTTTCATATTTCTTCTTATTTCAGTTACCACATAAAAGTTCATTTTCCTTTTCATTTTTATAGTATTAAATGCCCTTGCGGTTAGGATCAGTTTCTTGGTGTATGCTTACTACGTGTTACGATATTAAAGTTGTATTTTTAAAATTGTTGATAATTTGACTGATTCCGATGATAATTTTGTCAGCCTCTTTGTTTCTCATATATTATTACTTGAAGTTATTTATTCTGACTTTTTATTTGCAAAAATCACTACACTAGATTATAACATTACTTTGATTTCTCCCTCTGACTTTTCAAAAATGTTTACTATTTTCAATTTGTTTATTTTAGTTGTTCTTTTAACATGAATGTAATCGAATATGAAGATTGAGAAAAAAGAAATTCAAGAACACAACCTGGTAATATTATTTGGTAAGAAAATAAATTTAATAATTTAAATTAGTGTAATTTTTGCATTTTTTGTTGTTGTTTTTTGCAGTCGTTTCATAGGATAGTATTGAATGTACAATCAATATAATATTTATATACAAAACCCGTGCATTGCACGGGTTAGAGTCTAGTTATTAAGAAACTTGTCAAACTCGTACGTAGACCTGAAAAAAGGTAGGTAGATTTGACACGTAAAATTGACTCATACACTTGTATGAACCAGTAAAAATTTAAAATTGACTTCAAAAATACGTAAGTTACACATAAATGACATATATTTATAATAAAACATCAATTAACATAAAATTTTAAGTATAATTGATTTATTTTTAACGTAGAATATATATAGTTTATTTTACATATAATATATATAGTTTATTATTATGTCATGTTTATTTTACGTAGAATATTTATAGTTTTTTTGGTAGTGACCGGGGTTTGAACCCTTTTTGGTAGTGGCCGGGGTTTGAACCCCGGACCTTGCATATTTTATGCATTATCCCAACCAATTGAGCTAAGCTCACGAGGACAGAATATTTATAGTTTATTATGTCATGTTTATTTTACGTAGAATATATATAGTTTATTATTATGTCATGTTTATTTTACGTAGAATATTTATAGTTTATTATTATGTCATGTTTATTTTACTAATTTAATTTGTTTTTTTGTATTTCAGTTGCAAGCAGATCGTAAGATGACTGACATCTCGCACGGGAGGAAACTGAAGCTTTCTGTTTTGTCCCTTCTGTTGCCGGTAGATGATAACCCTTAGTTATGGGAACCGGTTGATAGATCGGGTTTAAGGCCCCTCCTTCTAGATGATGTTGCTTGTCTCCTAGGCATCCCACTGGATGACTGACCATCACATTGGATGATGTTGCTTGTCTCCTAGGCATCCCCGTCGCTGGACGACTCATTCAGGAGGAGGATTTAGATCATGACCATGCTGTAGATCTGTTGGTCACTCACCTTTTGTTTCCGGTGAAGGATGCGGTTGGGCAGGTGACTGATTTTGGTGCCTCTGTCTCTTACACGGCCCTGAAAGACCGTTATGACCACCTGTTGAACAGGTGTAACCATTTGCTGGGGGAGGATTTATCAGAGGAGGAGGAGCAGGAGCTGAGTCGTATTAGGCCCACCTGTGTCAAGGCGTTCTTGCTGCTCTTGCTTGGCTACATCCTTTTTGTCGTCAAGAACAGCAAAACCATTAGCTGCTGTGGATGCTTGCGATTCGGGATTTGTCTAACATAGGCATGTGGTCATGGGGCGCGATGGGACTTGCTTTCTTGTATGAGCAGCTGAATCTCAGACTCAAATGTTGGCTCAGTTGGTGGTTACATGAGCTTGCTTGTCGTAATATATTTTTTCTTCTTTTTTTAAGTTAAACGTAAATGTATAGTTTCTTATATGACACTCGTGTGCTGATATAGATTTATCTCTTTGTTTTTGCAGGGATGGGTTATAGGTCACTTCAGACATGTGGTTCCGAGGTCGAGATACCCAGATTACGACCGGGAGAACCCATATGTGGGTAGATGGAAACCTCAAAGGGGGTTTAAACATGCTGACCATTTCAGATGCTTGTTGGATTCGATGGAGCATTGTCATGTCACCTGGAGGCCGTACGAGCACCGACGAGACGTGACGCCTTTTCAGGACGCGTGCTGGTACTCCAGATGGATCATGGCCGGCAGACAGAGGATGGTGCGTCACTTGCCGGAGCGGGTGTTGAGGCAGTACGGACATGTTCAGAGGGTTCCCCGACCTCCTACTACGGTTATGCATCTTGCCCCAGCAGATGTGCCTGCTGCCTTCTTAGAAGCATTCAGATAGGTACATTAGGTGGTTCTACCGTGTATCACATCCTCTCGTCGTCAACCCTGCTTCAGAGCCTGACATTGTCATGTCGAGACCTATCTACCAGGATATTATTGTTGACCAGGAGTCGGCCAGACATCCTCCCGATCCATTGTAGGTCATCAGCAACATCAGAGGCAAAGTGGAGCATGCGATGCAAATTCCGGAGGTGGTTATCCACTCTTCTTCGGCATTTTGGAGGGCCTCCGTACCGATTATAGCATGTTTGAGCAGCAACCGGTTCCGAGCAGGAGGTCTAGGAGTCCGCAGGAGCAGCAGTAGGGTCTTTAGTTTATGACTTGTTTTTTTATGACTTTTTGGATGTTTGTAGTATTTTCTTGACATTTTGGTTGTACTACTTTTACATTTGCACGGTTGGGTTTATTTATGACATTTACGTTATTTTTTGTAAAAATTGTGTTTCTAAAATTATTCGTTCTCTAAATTATTCGTTCTGGTTGAATCAATGAATGGTTGTACCAAAATTATTATTGAATAATTGCATGTTCACTAAACAGGGAATGAAGGAACAAAGGCAGCAGCTACTGCTACTGCCACTACCAGTCTGATCTGCAGCGTGCATAGCACCAGCACCAGCGTGAGTTAACTCACGCTAGTGTTAAAACTAGCGTGACTTAACTCACGCTACACAAAGTATGTTTTGGTGAACTAGCGTGACTTAAGTTGCGTTTGGTTTGCACTAGCGTAAGTTAAGTCACGCTACTTGCGTTAAGTCACATACCATTTTGTACCAGCGCATGTTAAGTTGCATAAGGGTAAAAAGATAATTTACTTTGGGAATGAGCAAAACAGTTTGGGTAAAGAGCATAATTCTTGTGAAGTTCCCTTCGCTCTTGCCCTTGTGTTTGGCCCAACTGTTTGTTATGGGGCGATAGTCTGATTCAGAGATATTGCTGTAATCTAAACTGTAGTATTATTTGAATTTTGCTCTCCACCCAGCACAAATCACTCGCACCCTGCAGCCATTCCATTTTTACCCCTGCGCAAGTTAAGTCACGCTGCGCACCTTAACTTGCGCAAGGTATATTTTATGCGTGACTTAACATACGTTGCGCAAGTTAACTTGCGCGGCGTTAGTTAAGTCATTTAATCAGGTCATTCATTTTTTTCTATTTATTATACTTTATTACCAAATCAAATGACTGCATTTAAAGGGATGAATTGAATGCTTCCTAAAAGCACATTCAATCCTATATTTCTAATGTATCACAGAAAATTATTTGAAATGAAAAGAATCAAATAATTTTCTGTGATGGAACAAAAGATTTCGAATTTCTACTTCGAATAAAATTTTTTTTTCAAGGTAATTTTGTTATATTGCGTTATTTTATCCCGTTATTTTTCGTAATATAATTATGAGTTGATGTTGATTGAATGTATTATTGAATGAATGATGAAAATTCTGTTCTTGAATGAATGTATGAAAGAATGATTGAAAAAACAGGGAAAAAAGAGGTTTCTGCCTCTTCTGGTTGTATGCACAGAGTGTGCGTGAGTTAACTCACGCATGTACAATTTGGGTGCGTGAGTTAACTCACGCAGTATTAATGAGTACGCAAGTTAACTCACGCAGTGTTTAACACTTGCGTTACTTAAGTTGCGCAACACATGTTAACTAACGCATAGTATTACACTTGCGTTAGTTAACATGCGCAAGGGTAAATATGGAAGGGCTGCAGGGTGGGAGCAAAACGTGCTGGGTGGAGAGCAAAATTCGTATTATTTATATTTGTAACATTGTAACCTCTAATTTAGTTGTTTTGTAGTTGTAAGAGATAAACACGTTAAACCGCCGAATAACGTAGAAAACCCGATCATGTTTCATTTTTGTCATATATGTTTCATTTCATTATTCTTCTTTTACTAATTGTTGTTCTACCATAACCTATTTATTTATTTATTTACTTACTTACTTATGTCTCTTAATTTTTTTGTCCAGCCATTTGGCAAAGGAATTCTTCATGATGAAATATTTTTGGGCCGGCTACTTTAGATAGACCGGAAAGAGGTTGTATTCTTGGGCTCTAAGCCTCTTAAAATGATTGAGCAATCTATATGTTTTTGACAACAAAGGAAAAAAGATGAGAAGAAAGAAAAAGAAAATCGACCTAAAAATAGAAAGAAAAATAAATAATCTACCATTCTACCCCAACAAAGGACTCTCCACCTTTGTTTTACACCAACTCCCCACCATTCAAAATTTATCATCAGCTGCTGGTAGTTAAAACTTCAAGAGACATGAGATAGCTACTGCTGCTGACACTCAATCTCCATCCCAAGAGTTTCAGTCGTATGGTATATATACATATCCATGTAAGGTTAACAAATGACTTTTTTCATTAAGTTTCTTGTAGTTGTAAATCAATCACCACCCTATTTACATCAATATTGAAGTGCCTCCTCCTCTTCTTAAACTAGAAATCTATGAAATTATGGACTAACTTAAAAAATATGTAACATATTATTTTTATTTAAGTTTATTCTTCATATTATGGGTGTGGGTGTTTGGATGGGTTTTAAAACAAAAAATCATTTGAATCAAAGATTAAAAATAGCATGTAATTCGATTTGAATTGCTTCTTCAAAAAGTATGTTCCAATTTTGTGAAGTTCGGTTTGGATTGGATTAATTCTTTTAGTTTTCAATCGACACATAGTTATATATTAATATCATGTCAAAGTAGTTTTTTGTCGAATAACATTAACATATATCAAACTGTCAAAAAAAAAAAAAATAACATATATCAAATATAATATACTAAAAATTAATATTACGGAATATTTTAACAAACAACAATTATATTTGAAACATATTAAATAGCAAAAATCATATTACATATTAAACCAATAAATATTGTTCAAAAACAAAATCAAACTAACAAATATTATAGGAAAACTAAAAACAGCTAAAAAGTTACTATATTTCAAACTGATAATAAAATAAATAAATATTAAAAATTACATATCTAGTTAAGTTCTGTTTGATTTGATTTTAAAGTAAAAAACAATTCAAAATTTAATCCAAGCAATTTCACAAAAGACGATCCAATAGTATTAAATTTTGGTTTTCTATAGTTGTTTTCTTTATGGATTTATAGTTTTTATTAGATTAGTTTGGATATGAACACCCCTACTTATTAATTATGGAATAAGGATCCATCTTCTAATTATTCTATATTGAAAAATATATTATATTATAGTATTCAAAACACCCAAAAGATGAACTGTGGATGTGGCTAAATTGTTCTCCTGATCTGCCAAATTTGCAGCCAAAACAGCAATAAGAAACTATATGTAAATATACCTTCCATTGTATTTGTACCAAACTAACGCGCAAAAGATAAAAATGAGAATTAACAAACTTGATACAATATATATATATAAAATTCAATTAGTATATATATTCGTGGACACACACACATATATTGGTAGCTTAAGATTCAAAGACCACGTCCTAAAAACAAAACCTTAACTAAGGGACGTGGCAACCACCTTCAAATACCCTTTTCCGGCAACTAGTTGTTAAGTCACATATATACAGAGAAACCTTCAACGTTGAACTTCAAGTGTCTTCTTAATAAATCCTATGTATACATACATGTTAATTTGTCACATAGATAATAGAACCATATCAAGACAAATGGGTTTGGAACACAAAACCAAAAATCTCTTCCATTTGTTTGCATCTTCAATAACACCAAGAGAAATATTTTACTTCTTCACACACACACTTCTAAGCCTCTTCTTACCCCTCTCATTTCTTCTCCTAGCTAAACTCTCCGAAATTCAATACTATCTTCAACGCATTAATATTTGGCATCAAAAATATTATTACTTATCACCACAAAACTTTTCCTATATTTTAAAACTTGCCCTTCATATAAACCCTTTTATTCTCTACTTTCTAGTATTCATTATAAGCATATCTTCATTGATCCATGCCTTAACCAACAAAATTATAAATTTGAGTAATAATTCATCAACATCATCATGTTCAAGCAGCATTGTTCGACCTCGTCTTTATATTGCATGGATTCTCCTTTGTGTTTTCCAAGTTTGTGTTGGTTTAGGAATTGAAGGAAGCATTTTGGTTGGTTTATATGATTCTGAATCGTCTAGTTTTGGTGTTGAAAGGAGTTTCTTGAGCAGAGTGGTATTTTTATTGGGATTGCATGAAACAACAAGAGTTTGGTGTAGAATGGTTGTAAAGCCAGTGGTTGATGACACGGTTTTTGGGGGTGTAATTAGGAAAGAAAGATGGGTTGAGAAATTGGGTGTGGCTGTGTGTTTAGGAATTTTATGGTGGTGGAAATTGAGGGATGATGTTGAGAATTTGGTGGTTATGAGTGAGGCAAAGAAAGATCAATTGATGGATGTTGGAATTAATGATTTTGTTGGGTGGTGTTTGTATTATTTAACTGTAATAATTGGGATTGTAAAGGTTGTAAAGGGTCTTATGTGGATTTTGGCAATGATTTGTCCTTGTAGAAGGGAAATGGGGGTTTCTATGGTGGAACCTAGTGAGAATGATGACAAAGTATAAATCATTTTTTTATTCTACATTTTGTAAATCTTGTATACTCTATGCATAACTTCAAAAATCAATATTTGGAGTAAGACTGCAATGGACATTAAAACTCCAATGGTCTAATTGTATTTTTATTCTTTTCTCCTTATTTATTTTTTCCCCACTCTCCAATTTTTTCTTTCTCCTCTGTGGCCAGAAATATTAGCATTACCATATTGCATCTATAACTTCTCAAAATTATAATAAAGTTGGATTCAATACTATATTGACAAGTTTTATACGGAAATCCTCTAAAAAAAAAGGTTTTATACGGAAATATTTGCATTTACGATTTACAATACATACACCCAGTTTTTGTCAAAAAAAAATTAAAAAATACATGCACCCAGTCAAAAGAAAAAATAACAACCCATACACAAAGTATATGATTTTATAAAAGGGACTTTGGTGGGAGGGGATAGGAGCAAAAGAGAGAGAAATCCTCGTCTTTTTTAAAAAAGTGAATTTGCATAGAATGATAAATAATGACTTTTAATTAAAAAAATAATAATTTTAATAGTATTATTTTTTGTGGTGGCCGGGGTTTGAATCCAGACCTTGCATATTACCATACGTTGTCCCTACCAACTGAGCTAAACTCACAAGAACAATTTTAAGAGTATTATAAAAACATATGTTGAGTTTGAAGAATTTATCTAAGTCTTTTAAAATCTTTTAAAATCCTTCTCCTATAAAATTTTAAAGATCCTTTAAATTAGCGAGATTTTATATTATGAAGAAAAGAAAAATCAAAGCCCTTTCCTTTCAAATTTCTCTACAACTTCCACTTTCTTATCCCTTTTTTCTCAAACTCTCTCCTCTCTCAAATTCTCAAACAAATCCTAAGACAAGAAAAAAAGAACTAGATTGATACAAAAATTAAGATAAAGGTCTGTATAAAATTTTGCCTTTATATTTTTTAGGTCAAATAATGTTTTGTTGTTGTAAATATAACAAATTTTATAAGAATTTTTTTCTTTTTGTAAATATCCTTAAACTTTTAAAGTTTTGAATGAATCGGACACATGTAGAACAATTTAAAAAGTTTCTCCGCACAAAATTAGCTTGAGGGTCAAATAAACTTTTTTTCCTATAAATATAACAAATTTTGTTTTAGTGCTCAAAAAAAAGTGGCATATAAGTACATATTAGATTGTTATATTAGTGGACCTACTTATGAACTTTTTTACCATTAGAGTCATTGAATTCTTTATATGTAATTTTATTAAAAAAAATTATAAATAAATAACCTATACACATGGGATCGTGACTTTCTCAAGTCTTGGAACGCTACTGAATATAAATGGTGGGTGGTCTGACTTTTGTAAGTATGGATTTTGTCCTTGGTCTGCCTTGAACTCAACGAAAGAAGGACTCTAGTTGTGAACAAGTTTTCAAAGCTGGCACACTTCACTCCTTATCACAAGACCAACAATGTTGTTCAAGTTGCAGATCTATACTTCAAGGAGATTTTCTGTCTTCATGGAATCCCAAAAAGCATCATTCACATTGACATGTAAAATTCTTAAGCCATTTTTGAAGGACTTTCTGGATAAAGATGTGAACAAAACTTTAATTCAACAGTGCAAGTCACCCTTAACACATGGTCAAACTTCGACAATCAACAAGCTTGTGGGAAATATTCTTCCGAGCTTTAAAGGAAAGAACTTGAAACAACGAGATATCATTCTTGCATAAGTCGAGTTTACCTACAATAACTCTACCAATCATGCTACTGAAAAATGTCCATTTGAGGTGGTATTTGGCACACATCCCCATAGCAAGCTAGACTCCCTCGTCTAGCGTTCGGCCTTATAGTGTTGACCTTGAGGCTTGAACAAATAGCAAAAGAGATCAAGAGAGTGCACGAGAAAATTCAGAAACAAAATTCTTGGTATAAGGCTCAGCAAGATGAACACATAAGGTTGCAGACATAGTCACATAATTCGCGGTTCGTTCCGGTACGCGGTACGGGTACGGGTTCGCGGTACACGACAGGAGAAGAATTCGGTACGTATAGGGGTATACAGCTTCGGTACGCTCCGGTTCGTAGTAGTAATAATACCTAAATAAATATAGTGAGCTATAAAAAAAAAGTATTTTTTTACCTAATTTCTTCTACCAAGTTTCTCACTCTCCACTCTTTGTTCATGTTCTTCTCACTCAGTCCTCAACTCATGGTGATTCATTTTATATTTACTTTGTAGTCTAAACCTTTTTTTCAACCAATCAGCGGTAACCATCCTTTGGTACGCTTGGTTCGCTGGTTTGTGCGTACCAATACGCCGAAGTACCCGAATTCGGTACTCACGTACCAATTCGCAATTCTCCCTTGATCACAAGAATTATGTGACTATGGTTGCAGACATCAAGGAAGGAGATTTGGTATGAATACACTTACAAAAATAAAGATTTCCTAATCACGTATAGTCCAAATTATCTCCTAGATTTGATGGCCCATTCAAAATTGTGCAAAAAATCAATGGCAATGCTTACAAGGTAGAACTACCGAGAATGTATGGAGTTTCTGCAGCAGAGAACTCTGTTATAAGAACATACACTTTGATTTTCTTTCTTAAAAGATCACCTAAGTTAGAATGTCACATTATCTTGTGACTTGTTAGTTTATTATTCATCTTGACACATGAGAAAAAAAAAATAAGCATCTAATACACTAGTGTAAATATATGAGACTTGGGTTTCTTCCAATACACTCCTCATGTCCAACACTATTTGATTTGGTGCATGAATATAAACAGTGGGTGATCTGAATCTATAGCTCTTTTACCATGTTAGGTTTTATATATGACTTAATACATTGAACTTAGGTTTGCAGAATAATACATATATGCATTATGAGAAGAAAATTGCAGGAGTGTTGGACTCCCCTGTTTTCCTAGAAACAGCAAATCCGTTTTCTCTATGATCTCTGGGTTTAACTTTTTTATTTTGATATATAAAAAAACACACACACAAATAAAACTCAAGGTGTCCTTTCATGGCTTGTTTGAATTTTAATCATTCTTTCCATAACGACAAATTTATACATAATTAAAATATTAATGTGGTCTGCTAGCGTGTATACATAATTAAAATATTAGGCCTTTTATAATTGCTGGCTAACGACTGCAATGAAAAAAACAATGACAAAATCACACCATCAGCGTTACGTATTCCTTATAAATTTCATTTCTTGATGGCATCATTGGCATGAACATTTATATTTTATTATAAGTTTTCCACCTTGAGTAAATACTTACACTCTCTCCTTCATATTTTTCTAGATAACACATTGTCTTCTACCTGCATTAAAATCACTGAAACCTTTCTTCATTTCTCTTGTAATCCGTCATGGAAATTGACCATTTTTCTTCCACTCATGACTTTGTAGAAGAAGTTGTGTTCCAAGACAAACAACATAGTTTTTCTGGAATACAATTGTTGGAAGAAATTAACAATCCTCTTCCAAATGAGAATGAACAACTACCCAACATGTTCAACAACCAAAATCATGATCAACAACAACAAGAATTTGAAGTTGGTAATTTCTTGTCATTAGTAGAAGATATCAACCTAGAAACTAATCAACAAAATAATCATCACCACAAAGTTCCAATTCCAAAACCTTTAGAAAACAATATTCAGAAGATGCCACAATATTTATCATCCTTAGAGATTCTGAGAAATCATGGAAGCAGATTCAACAAGAAAAACACAATCAGTACTAAAGCTTCTTCAAATTTGGAACAGCATCAAAAGATGTCAACAGAAGGAATAATAAGAGTAGCTGGAGCAAGGTATACTCAATATTCTTCTTCTCATTGGAGTGAAATTTTTTGCATCCAAACACACCCTTATAGATTTGACCTTAATGGTTTATCTGAGGAAGAAAATAGAGACATTGAACTTGCACAGTTTCTCTATGTAGCAGCTGAAAGAGTAAGTTTGCAACAATATGAACGTGCAAAAAAATTACTTTTATATTGTCAATGGAATTCTTCTATCACGGGAAATTGTGTTCAAAGAATTGTCTTTCATTTTGCACAAGCACTTCAAGAGAGAATAGAGAAAGAAACAGGAAGAGTGATTAAAGGGTCAGATAAAAATGAAGAAAGTGAGTTACTTGACAAGATGGGTTCAAAAAAAGTACTTTTGTGTCATCAAAAACTTCCTTTTAATCAAGTTATGCAATTTACTGGAATACAAGCTATAGTTGAACATGTTAAGTTTGAGACTAAAATTCATCTAATAGATTTTGATATAAGAAGTGGGGTCCAGTGCATAGCTTTGATGCAAGCACTTGCTGAGAGACAGGATTGCATGGTTGAAATTTTTAAGGTAAGTGCTATTGGACTTAATACATGCAAGAACAAAATTGAAGAAACTGGCAAAAATTTAGCTAGTTTTGCTGAATCATTGAACTTGCCCTTTTTATATAAACCTGTTTTAGTAGAAGATATGTTGGAAATCAAAGAAGATGATTTTGAAATTGAAAAGGATGAAGCTGTTGCCGTTTATTCTCCATATTTTCTAAGGACTTTAATATCAAGGCAGAATTCTATGGAAAATTTGATGAGAGTTTTGAGATATATCAAACCATGTATAATGATAGTACTTGAAACTGAAGCAAGTCTTAATTCGCAGTCTTTTGTGAACCGATTCGTTGAAGCGTTGTTCTTCTACTCGGCTTTTTTCGATATGGCTGAAACATGTATGAGCGAGGAGGATGAGTGTAGGATGATAACAGAAGGAATATTATCTGCAGGGATAAGAAATATTGTCGCATCAGAAGGTAGAGAAAGGACTGTTAGAAATGTGAAAATTGATGTTTGGAGAAGATTCTTTGCAAGGTATAGAATGGTGGAAACTAGGTTTAGTGAGGCATGTGTTTACCAAGCTGAATTGGTGTCTAAAGAGTTTGATCATGGGAAATTTTGCGATGTGGAAAAGAATGGGAAGTGTTTGATATTGGGATGGAAGGGGACTCCAATGTATTCAATCTCAGCTTGGAGGTTTCTTTGATGGTGATCTTCAATTTTGATTTCTTTGTGAAATATAATGCCAAGTTTAAATTTCTTCTAATTCCTCATTTGTTGGCTTGTTTGAATCTATTTTTCTTTTGTTTGAAACATAGTTTATATTTGCTCTGTACTCTACATGCATTTAGTGTTTTGATTTGCTACAGGTTAATAGATGAATTTAAATAATGTCTTAGCTTATTGTAGCATGATAGCTAAGTTGGTTGTTTATGAAGCATACTAAAAACTTATCCATCATCCTCATTGTCATGCTCAAACAACATGATTCAATGCCATGATTTAGTTAATTAGTTGGGCTAAATTTGCAAACGAACTGAATCATATATACTTGTATTCAGGGATTTCAAGGTTAGTTTGGTCCAGTGAAGAGACTAATCTTCACAATATAACGAGTCTTTTTTTTTATTGTTAATATTGGTAAGAAGTTTTCACCACTGCTTAAAAATGTCTAATCTTTGTCGGGAGCACGTAAAGTGGGTTCTCCTCTTTCAATCAGATTTTTTCAATAATGTAATGACTTATAATTTGATTTTTCGCTCTAGAGATGCTCATGTTACCGATAAATTCTCCAAGGCGGTTGTCTCTATTAGGATGAGACATGGATCTTCACGAAAACAATTATTGTTTTAGGGTTTTATATCAACTATAGCAAAATACATGTTGGTTCCCACGGTTCGCGTGTAATTTGTTACCATATTAAAATAAATATTATATTACAAACAATGGATTGGTCCTAAGGAACTTGTGCCCCTTAAACATGTGGTCAGGGGTTCGACTCTTGACTCGTATGTATGAAAAATTTGGTTTACCCAACATGTTCTCCGACGGAGATTAGTCCCTGCTAAGTGACCGTGGAAACTTTTTACCTATATATCATAGTAACAAAAAAATACATTATATTATTAAATTGTTTAAATATATTTTTTCCCATCAAAATAAAATTTCCCCCTAAAAAATTTATTATAACATATCATCAAAGTTTTAGTGAATCTTTTCAAGCATAATGTTTTTTCTACAACTGCAAGTAAAATAATAATACATGTATACTCTCTTTTATCTTAAAAAAAATAAAAAAAAGTTATTTGCAGGGTTAATTGATCATATTGCCCATGTAATACGCAAAGTTCAAAAAATATATTCCATTTTTGTGCCTAGGCGTTTTGGTTGTGCTTTAGCGTCTATTGTTTAATATATTCCATCTTGGCTTTTTCAAAAAAAAAATACGCAAAGTTCAAAAAATATCCATCTAATAAAAAGACAAAGATTATGTCATTGTAATTTAAGATTCTATTTTTTTTCCTCCAGCAGTCTACTCACACAAAAGACGTGACATAATTGATCATATTGCTCATGACTAGTGAATTTGCACGTTTTGGTTGAAAAATCATACTAAATCGAGGCGTCTTCGAATTGCTATGAAACTTTTCAAATTATTTCTATGTATTATTTATATGTATCTGCAAAAAAAATGAGCTTAAAATTCAATTTATAGATCGAGGTTTTCATTGTTTTGAACTTTGAAGCTTTAAAAATTCATAATTAATCAATACTTTATTGAAAAATTCTAATTTTATTTGGGAGGCCTTATTTTAACATCTTAAATATGCCTCCAAATAATTATGAAAAAATTCAACTTATAGGTCACTTTTATAAACTTTATGTCTATAAGGAAAAAAAGGCCCTTTTTTTCCTTTATTTCAGTCCCTCAATTAATATTAGCTAAAAGATATTGTGAGGAAAACTTTTGGAGACAATTTTCTTTGCCGTGACATGTGATAGCAGCAACATCCCCTCCCACATCAACATCTTATGTCTGATTGGGCTGTTGGTGGACAAAAATAGGAAGGATTTCAAACTAAAAGAATCGAATCTGTGTTTTTTTTATTAGATGGATATTTTTGGTACTTTTTTTTTTGCTAACGAGAAATTTTTGCAAGCGAGAACTTATAAATTAACATTAAAGCTTATTTATTTGAATAAGTTATTTTTCATAAGCTCAAAAATAAGTAAATTCAAACGGGCCCTTAAAGGCGACCGAAACAACGACCGATTAGTGATCTCTATTTCGGTCGCATAACAAAACAGTGGGTCATGTTGTTGTGCTTACAACCACACATGCATTGAGAAGGTCCGTTCGTGTATGATTTCAAGCTTGCAGGTAAAGCTGATTAAATAGGTTTTCTGATAAATTCTTTGTTAACACATCTATAAGTTGATACCAAGAAGGAATGTAAGTTGTATTTATTAACCCACTATCTAGATTCTCTTTAATTAAATATCGATCTATCTTAATCTGTTTTTTTCTATCATGTTGAACAAGATTGTGAGCAATATTGATGGCAGATTTATTGTTAGAAAAATGCTTTATAGGACCTTCACATTTTATCTACAAAACTTCTAGCAAAATTTTCATCCACAATAGCTCACAAATTTCTCGTGTTGAAGCTCTAAATTTTATCTCAATGTTTGATCTAGCTACTGCACTTTGCTTCTTACTCCTTCAAGCAACAAGGTTCCCACAAAGGAAAACATAATAGCTTGATGTAGATCTTCTATCATTCATTGAACTGGCATAATCATAATCAGTATACGCATCTATAGTTAGGTTTCTGCCTTTTTTGAAACAATAGTCCTCTTCTTGTAGTCGCTTTGAGGTATTGTAGAACATGGTCTATCATGCAAATGTCTCACCATCGAATCATGCATGAATTGGCTCACTACACTAATTGTGTAAGCCAAGTAAATCAATTTTCCCAATAATATATGACATCGGACATTTACAACCTTGGCATTGTCCTTCTCATAGCTTATTTTGTGATTTTGCTCAATTGGTACAGTCGTAAGTTTGCATCCAAGTTTGCAAAGATGAATATTGTTTCATATATCTTAGTGTCTCTTACCGCTCTAGATGAGAATTGCACTAGTTTGATGTCAAAAATGTATGCTTGCATTGAGACTTCGAGGAGGAGGTTCGTCTAAAAAATAAATTTGATTAAGTATAAATCATTGTAAATGTTTGACCTTAATCATGGTTATTTATAAAGTTATACATATAATTGATTTTGATCATTAGCAAAATCCACACGCCATTTTTTGACAGAAAACATTTTTTTTCACTATAATTTGTAGATATGGTGAAACGAAGTACAAATGATCTTTTTTTTCACCATAATTTGTTAATGATCCTTTTTTCACCATAATTCCAATGATCATTAGCAAAATCCACACGCCATTTTTATTACTATAAGTTATACATTTTAGCTACAAATTATTTTCTTATGTTATTATTAATAATTTTTTTTTTTTGACAGAAGCAAATTTAACTATTATCATTAATCAAACAATGTTCAATACAAGAAAGATAAGAATAAAAAATACGGTGACTAGCCCAAGAACAGACCGTGTTATTATTAATAATTTGTTAATGAATTTATAGTATTTCCATATTATTACGACTGTTTGTGGAAAAAGTTAGTATTTATTAAAAAATTTAAAATATTTGACCAAGAAAGTTCTAATAGCAAAGAATTTTCAGAAAAGAATTCAATTATGTATTTGATTAAAAATAGGTATTTTAGGTAATTATTTTATGATAAAATAAATTATGACTAAAATTAATTTAATATAAAATAATTACTTAATATACATTTTTTTTATAAGAACATACTTTTATGCATATTAATATAAGGTCTAATTATTGAAATTGACCATGTAATATACGTGAAGTCTGAAAAATGACCTTGTAAAAGACAAAACACATATTTTAACCCTATAATTTGAGATTCTTATTATTTTTGACCATGTAATATAGTTGAAGTCCAAAAAAGCAACTTAGAGGTTGAATTTTTTCATGATTTTTTTTCAAGCATGTTTAGGACGTTGAAATAAGATTTTACACACAAAAAAATTAGAATTTTTCCAACTAAGGACGAATTAATTATTAATTTTTAAAGCGTCAAAAACTCAAAAATAAAACAACGAAAACCCCAACCTAGAAATCTAATTTTGAGCTGATTATTTGCAGAGACATCTATATAAATAGATAAAATGGATATGCAAAGTTTCATAGTATTTCAAAGAAGTTTCGGTTTATTTTTATTTTTCAACCAAAACATGCGAAATTGCAATTTTGTTCCGAGTAAGCGTATACTCACAGGTCAAATTTGGTTCTCTGATTTTGTAGGCGTGGTTAGAACATCATAAGAACCTTCACCATGAAATTTTAGAGTTTTTAAACGAGATAAAAATTAATTATCAATTGTTTAAGAAATTCATATTTATAGGGAATAAAAATTCATAATAAATTCGTCCCTAGTTGGAAAAATCTATTTTTTTTTTTGTGTAAGGCCATGTTTTAACATTATAAAGATGCTTGGAAAAAAAATCATGAAAAAATTCAATTTATAGATCACTTTTTTGGACCACGCGTATATTATAAGGTCAAAAATAAGAAGAAACTCAAATTACAGAGTTAAAATATGTACTTTTTATTTTACATGGTCATTTTTCAGACATCACATATTTTATAAGGTCAATTTAAACAATTAACCCATAATATAAAACAGTGAAAATTCTATAATATACTAATATATATATATATATATATATATATATATATATGTATATAAATTAACTATTTATTTAAAATAATATTAATAATAACAACAACATAGGTCAGCATTAATTTTTGTTCTTATCTTTTAGTGGTACTTGCTGTTTTTTTTTAATATAGTGGTTCTTTGTTGAATTTATATTGGAGACATTGTCTTTATCTTTAATCTTTCTTTAAGATATTAATATTAAGATTAAGATAAGATAAGATATTAAAGCAAAATAATTTGGAAGACAAAAGAGGGCGCCTAATTCCCGAATTATCGCGCCTAAACTACCTTTTCTTTTTATAATTTTTCGATTTCAAAAATATATATTACAAATACTATACATTTATATTATTTAAGGGAGAATTAGTAAAAAAAAAATATTACACATTTATTTCATTTAATAATTTTTCTACTACAATTAAAATATGTTAAATTTCACAGTTGGTGTCAACCAATCAAAACTCTATTTGTACGTAATTATAAGACCGTTTACAAAAAAAAATTGTTTGATGCTAAATATAAGACCATGTATAAATTTTAGATTCATCTATTACTTTTCTTTTCCAAATACTCCTTATTAATATTATTGGTTGAATTAGAATATGAAAAATAATATTAAAATGTATCTTTTTTTTTGTGGTGTCTGGGGTTCGAACCTCAGACCTTGCATATTATGCATTGTCCTTACCAATTGAGCTAAGTTCACGGGACTATTAAAATGTATCTATACACAAAGGATAATTTAGTAATAGTTAAACGTTTTCTCAAACAAATTTATTATTCCAACAAAAAAAATTAACATTCGTAATTTTTGTTAGATGCTCCTGTATTAAGAGACGGAGAAAATATATCATTTTAAAGATTTTATTTTTTTATATTTATTTTTGCATTTAGAGTGGTGGCGCGCCCCCAAATAATGTAGAAAGAAACGAACAACACTCTTCCACGCATATATTTAAAACAACGTAGCGTTTTCAGCTTTCACACTCTCGTCATTCATCTTTCTTTTCGTCAAAGTGGTTTTGTGCATTAACAATTTCATCAATGGTCTCGGATGCTACAAGCTCGGCGTCTAGACTTCAAGTTTGTTTCTCTTTCCATCAATCTCATACTTTATCTGGTTTTGCTCAATTTATTTTAGGTTTTTCATTTCATCGTTTGCATTTGTATGACAACCTTTGTAGCACTGACACTGACGCTTCTCATCAAAGGCGTGTTTAATGTTTGGCCTGTATCTCGACATCAACATATAAGATTACTTTCAATTATGTTATTTTCTCAAATAATTATCGACACTGACTCATCTTCGTGTTTGATATCTCTATCATCAATTCTTCACACATGGCAACAATTTTTTAGAATTTAACCTAGATAATCGTGCATTATTATTTTGTTCCAAATTGGATAGAAAAATGATGTAAATAAACAATTCTTTGTTTCATCATTTCAAATAGGAATAGAAATTGGGCGGGACAGGGACAGGTTCCTGTCCCTGGATCTCATATACTTATATGTTAATCTATCCAATCTACGACAAGGATGAGAAATTGAATCTCATCCCCGTATATAATGGGTTCAAGTATTCCCGTCCCTTCCCCATCTATTTAGTGATATAATTTTTTTAATAAAAAAAAATGTTTTTCCAACCCCAAACTCGAACTTGCCCCGAACCCAAACTTTTCCCCAAACCTACTACCATAAATTAATTTCCACCATTTTATTATTATTCTAATCCATTTGGGAGTAGAAAAATACTCAACATCATGTGTATTTGTCAATTGCAAACCAGGGAAAATATTCACAATGATTAAAAGTTAAAAAATATCTCAAAAGTAAGGATGACATTTAGAGGCTTGCATGTTGCATATCAATAATTTTTCACATTAGAGACGGAATCGAGTACGGTACCAATATCTCAATTACCCGCCTCGGTGTGTGTATTTTGAAATCGGAGAAAATTCAAACTCATATTCCACCCCGGTCAAAGCAGGGAAAACCCTTCATTAGGGGCGAGTACTAGTTTTGTTTCCATGCTTAGTTTCAAATCACTTTAATTTCTAATTTGTTGCTTGCACGAAAGGGGATGTATGCAAGTTTATTCTTTTCATTTCTTTTTGTGTTATACTAATAATACTTATTGTATGGATAGGAAAAACATGGAGGGGGAGCAACAATCACTCGTCAAACTCTGACGAACAAGATACATTTGGTGAAAAAGCAAATCCAAAATGAACGAGCTGAATCCATTAAAGTGAGTTCAATTCGGTTGTTAATTCTTTGAAATTTTGTACATAGTTATGTGTAATTATGTTTGCTACACGATTGTTCTTCTTATTTTCCATTATAAATTGAGGGGGAAATGTTGTCAACATTTTAATCTCTATGTTAAGTTAATTAAGTTGTTTTTGAGGAACTATTATTAGTACAGTTCCTCTTAATTTTTTATGGACTTGGTTAATGTCAAAGTTGAGAACAAAGTGGCAATTAGGGTACTGGAATAGCTCTTCTATTTCCTTACATGAAGCATTCTCTTTTACGTAATTGTTGTTTTGGTGGCACAGCTTGATTTTTTTTTTGTAGCAGAACTTTCATTTCTTATTTTAATTTGTTTTTCCCTGCATATTTCTATGAGCAAGCCATGTAGTCAATCTTAATTATCTTTCCTCAGGAAAAGCTTCAGAAGAATAGGGAGAATCTTCAAAGTCAACTTTCCAAGGCCATGTTAGTAATATCAAAAAATGAATCACTACCAAGTGGAGGAAATATTCTTTCTTCAAGAATGAATCGTCCACCGTGTAAGTTCTATAGTCCCAATCATCAACCCGATCATCAAGTTTTGGGAGAGGAAGACCGTAGCAAAAAACCTGTGAGAAGTATCAGGATGCCAAGCATCAACAGGTTACCTCCATATACGTCTTGGATACATTTAGCCAGGTGTGTTTGACTTATAAATTTCAATGATATGTTGTGAATCCTCTTACATGAAATTTTTTAGGAAGTGAAAGTGTATGTTTAATATGCATTTGATGTCAAATGTTATTGATCAACCTATGTTAAATTTGTGTCATCTATTTACTACTTCTTGAAAACATTTCTTGCAAAACAGAAATGAAAAAATGACTGCAGATCAGTCAGTTTCTAGAAAAAGAAATGTATATTATGATCATCAGGAAGGTGAAACATTAGTATGCAGTGATAGTGATGAAGAGTCAAACGAGCACAAGGAAGTTGAACGTAAATTTTCTCAGGGTGAAGACCGATTTATTAGGTAAATCAAAATGTACATGTTGTTATATTTGCATTTAGAAGTTCTATTTAATTTATCAGTAGAATTAGAGATACAATGACAATAAATAATTAGAGATATTGACTGCAATACCTGTTGTTAGTGATGTAAATTCTTAAATTTCAAATTTAATTGATATGTAATACATATTTTGCTGGACCTCCGAAAAGTTTATACTTATTGTGCATCATTTTTTCTACTTCATTAAAATAATTTAAGTTTCTCCTTCACTAAACATATTATCTTGTGACTATTTAATATATTAGGACGGTATTTGATGAACATGGTTTAACTGAGGAAGTGTTGAGTATTGTTAAGGATGTCATCGGAGGTACCAGTTCAGAAATTCAGGTAATGTAGAGTAATTTACAAGATTAATATAGCTTTGATGATTGTTAATTCTGATATGTATTACAAAAATAAGTTTCTTTGTGATATTTGTTGTATTAATTACGTACGAGCAGCTAATTTTATGTCATGGACAAATGTTCTCAATCAAAATATGCAGGAGCGATATAAAAATATCAAGGAAAAGGACCAAAATGATGAAGATCGTAGAGAAAGTGAATCTCAGACTGATATAAGCTTGAACAAAAGCTTGAGTGCCTCTTTAGATACTTTTGATCATTTTTACTGTCGTCGTTGCATGGTAAATACAAGAAAAATAATATCAATATTTTGCCTTTTTTTCACCACCATATTGTTGTCTATAATATGATAATGATTATATTGTGTGTCTTTATTTTTGTAATTTTTTTTGTAGATCTTTGATTGTCCTTTGCACGGTTGTTCTCAAAAGATAATATACCCAGTAAGCAACCATGTTTCTTCATTCATTTCTTAACATGTGCATGCTTCCAGTATCAATGAATAATTAATTTGATGGTTTACTTCTCAGTTCGAAAAGCAACCAGTTTGGCAAGAACCTGAAGGTCCCAGAGAACCATGTGGTGATGACTGTTACCTTCATAATAAAGATGTCACAATTAGTAATTGTATGAGGGGCTTAAATTTGGATGCTAACAATGAAGAAAAAAATGATATGGAGGAAACAAAATCGAAACACTTGTGTGACTCAATAGAAGGACAAGCTGAGGAGGAGTCTACTACTCTTTCGGATTGGAAACTTTTGGAAAAAGAATTATACTTGAAGGGAATAGAAATGTTTGGGAGAAATAGGTATAAATCTTTCTCATTTTTCACCTCACACTTAAGCTCTAACCATTTTTCTAATATTTTGGCTTATACGCAATTTATGTTTTGCAGTTGTCTTATAGCTAAGAACTTACTTTTTATGATGAAGACTTGCAAGGAAGTTGCTAGATACATGTATGCTGAAGAGTCAATGCCACATGGATCCATGGACGAAAATGGAACATCAGATGCAATGCGCATTGTGAGCATTACAATCATTCATTTCATATACTCATCTCTTGTTGTTTTTTGTAGTCTACGTCTAAGATATTATTATGAGTCTTGTAGCATTAGTAAACTTAACGAAAAATAAATTTATTTGCATGTTATGTGAATAGATAAACAAATATAAAATGTAAAACATTTGAATCTATCTATACAATTTTAATGTTATTTTAGTAAACTATTGGGGGATGGGATGGGGTCTCCACGTAAGATCCCCATCCTCAAACCACCGTCAAAGAGACTTTCTCTCTCTAGTCTGCAAAGTCATATGACTTTGGCACTTGAATATAATTTTTCAATTTTTTTTTCAAACAAGAACATTTATGCAGTAGTCCACTATTCAAAGATCGTCAAATTGTTTTTGAATGGGTTATGTTGCTAGGACAATGAGATGACATCGAGGTCAAGGTCGTTGCAAAGAAAGAGCAAATCTAAGAAGTTCAAATATTCTTCAAAATCTTGTGGACTTCCATCTAAATGGAAAAGAAGAAGAAATACTGATGAGAAAAACAAACTGGAGAAGCAGTATACACCTTGTGAATGTGAGGGAGCCTGTGGAAAGCAATGTCCATGTCTTCTTAATAGTTCTTGCTGTGAAAAATATTGCGGGTATGTCAATTTTCATTTAATTATGTTCCTTTTCGATGGAAAACAATTATGTTTTCAATGTGATCAGTTATATTTTCTACCTTCAGGTGTTCAAAGCTCTGTAAAAATCGATTTGGAGGATGTCAGTGTACTAAGAGTCAGTGTAGAAGTCGACACTGTCCATGTTTTGCAGCTTCGAGAGATTGTGACCCTGATGTATGTCGAAATTGTTGGGTTAGGTAATGTCTTTAATGTTAAATTTATTTCATTTTTCCTATATGTATTATTTTCTCTGGTAAAGGGGGCTTTGTTTGTGTTATGAGTGATTTACAAACCCTCTCTATTATTTTGTGGCCGGAAGAGTTTTCCTTGTACTTGAATTAAGTACTATTTGTACTTCTCTCATTCTATTTAACAAAATAAACACTGCATGTTTTTGGTCATAAGTGATGTTTTCCTTGTAAAATTGAATTAAGTATGTCATGTATCTTTTGCTACGATAGTTGATGTACCTAAGCAAATTGTACTCTCTATATTTTCTATTAAATCATTTCAGCCAGAGGTGATTCAAACTAAATTGTAACTAATATAATGCTTTTAACTATGGCATTTTGTCTATAGTTGTGGAGATGGTAACTTGGGAGAGTCGTCTCATCGTGGAGAGGATCAATGTGAAAACATGATGCTTCTTGTAAGGAAACAACAAAAGGTATTTTTATTTTTTTGCTCTTTACATTATCTACATTTAATTCATGAAATATCAGTTTCCTTAATTGATTTGTATATTTGTCAGATTCTTTGGGCAAGGTCTGATGTTGCTGGATGGGGAGCTTTCTTAAAGGTTAGAGATGTTTGCACTTGATTTATTTTATAAGAAAAAATTGTGAGTGTATTGTTATCACTGATTGACAATTGTTAATACACTTCAGGCCCCAGCAAACAAAAATGATTTTTTAGGAGAGTACACTGGTGAAGTAATCTCTCATATAGAAGCTGATAAGCGTGGAAAATTTTATGATCGTGTAGACTTTTCGTACCTTTTTAACTTGAATGATACGGTAAGTGTCTCGTATCAATTATAATTTCTCTTAAATTGAGCCTATTCTAGCATATCTTCTATGGACAAGCTTTCTCAATTAGTTTTTTTTTTTATTTTTTATCAAGAGCTTTCTTAATTACAAAGATAAATCTAATTACTATACAAAATGACTGCAAAATGACTCCATATTAACCTATACTATGAATTTTTTCAGTACTGTCTTGATGCTTTTCGCAAAGGGAACAAGTTGAAGTTTGCAAATCACGCATCAAAAGCTAATTGCTATGGAAAGGTGAGTCAAGCAACTCATTTTTATGAAACTTGTCTTTTGATCTTATTGAAAACGTGTCTTTGGATGCTGCTAGCATATTTTCTGTTTGTTTTAAGTTTGAATAAGTCAAAGCAAAATATCTATTATTTTGTTTTAGTGGACAAGTTAGTTTCACTTAGTAAGTAGTGGTGCTATAATTAAGGAGCATTTTATTCATTCAGTTACTTTCTTTTGATCTGTAATATAACATTAGTTTCTCATTTTAATAAAATTAGTTTTGCAGCCACATTCTCTCTGTTACGTTTTATTCTTTCATATTCCTTCTGTTATTCAAAACTACAAAACTACAAATCTCTACACTGTGTACTTCATTATTGAATTGCAAATAATGTGTGGTCTATTGTAGATTGTGTTTGTTAATGGGGATCATCGAGTAGGAATATTTGCAAAGGAACACATTGAAGCTGGGGAGGAGCTTTTCTTTGATTACGGGTATGACGAAAATAGTCGACCACCATGGCTTCATAAACTTCTGGATGATGGTTCCAAGGAAGATGATGATCCAACATTTTCTCAAGGAAAAGCCAAGAAACAGTGCTCTCGCTGATGGTATAAAGTGGAGATCAAGCGTGTAATCTGTACCGAATTTTCTCTCCGTTAACAATTTTAATATCCTACAACTTTTTTTATATAGATTATTGAAATACTATAAAAAATAAATAGGCTAGAGGTTTTTTTTTTGGTACATTAGCAGGACGTTATTCTATTCAATATTATTTAAGGCTAGAGGGATTTTTTAGAAGCAATACTGGATTTTACTGATGATGTTGTATCTCTTGATGTTAATCTTGCCAATTTTCATGAATGTCATAATTTCATGGTTACATTTCACCAAATTTTTATGGTACCCAAAATTTTAGGCTAGTCTTGCTTCGCATTAAGGTTATCTGCAATTGCATTATGCTAAAAAAAAAAGTGCATAAAATCATTCATTTTCATGAACTAGTGGAAAATTTCAAAAGCTATACACAGTTACAGAAAAAATGAATAGGGTGCTATTTGAAAAGTTCACCCTCATCTATTTTGTAAGTGAAAAAATAACAACTCATTCCATACATCTGGAACCCCTGGAAGACACCAATGACTACAATCTTGAATTCTTGAGGATTGTGTTTTTCTCCCATAAATGGATGGGTGGCCATCTATCCTAAATTCTGACAAACTAGTTATATTCAACCATGTCACGGGAGTTTTCATCTGCTTTACTGTCTCTTCTATGATTATATTCTTCTCAGGATAAATGGTATTTAAGGTTTCATTAAGAGGATGAGTGGCCTCTGTACAATGTCCTCCTGAATTCCAATTACCTCCCCTGTTGCAGAATGTATCAGAGTCGCTAACTATTTTGGATTTTTAGAAATGATTTTGTACTGCCAAATATAGACAACTTTTTTCACGACAATCCAAGTGGTTAACGTGGTTTAAGTGAGTGATTAATTCCGTTCAGTAGATGGTTAATGGATATATCAGGTGTCAAAATTCATTAACCATTTATTTGAAATGCTTTGACCACTTGGATTGTTGTCAAAAAAGTTGTCTAATTTTTGTTATTCCAATAACAAAACCGTTGGATTTTGGAGCCTAAAACTATTGGATAGTGGATATCAGAAACAAACCTGAAATGAGATGGTGCTGAACTTCGAAAGAAAACTTGGGTTTTCTTAGAATTTATGTGTTTGTCCACCCATGAAGCCCAAGTCATCATAGCTTTCGAAAAAGCTGTAGAAACATTTAGCCGGGGATGAACTAGAGTTCCTTCTTGATAGTAATAAATCCTGTTATACGATCACATGTTAGTTTTTTTTAGTAGGAATCAAACTTCGTATCCTGTGGGACACTTACACACACTACACAGCAACCACTTGCGCTAAATCCAGTGGTCAACCACATGCTAGTTGAGAAGAGTACTAAAAGAAACAAAGATTATAAATGTTAAACAAAAGCTTGGTACTTAGACTATGCCAGCTCATTTTTCAAAATTAACATGTGCAGCACATGCCAACTTTCTCTGGGTTTTTTTTTTTTTTTTTTGATGAAAACTTTCTTGCTTATGATGACCCCAACCCCAATATATAGAATAATACCTTTCTTTTTCTGCAAGATACTTAAGGCCCTCTATTAGATTAAAACTTCATTCTAGTCCTTGATATTGTAAGGTGTTGTTAGGTTAGTCCCTAAATTTGATAAATTGACAAAAATGTACTTGAAATTGTAAGTTGCGGTCAATTTAGACACATGTTATTCTATAGGTAGCTATTTGATTTTTAACTAACAGATATGAGAAGTAATTTTACATTCATAAGTAGTTTTTCAAGGACCCGTTTCATTTTAAGTATTCAACTTTAGGGTCTAATTTGAAACATTTGCTACCATAAAGCAACTTCTGGACTACGTTTGAGGTTAAGACTTGGGCAAAGGCTACGGTAGGCAACCTCTATAGGTCTCCTACCGTAGGAGACTTGATGTTTTTTTTTTTTTTTTTTATGTAAAATTGATATTAACCATTGGATGCATTTGAAATTTTTTAAAGAGCATAGTATTATTATACTCTCCCTACACTAGATTTCCATCATTCTTCTCTCTTCAATGTCTTACTCGCCCACCAACAACAACAGCCTTTCAAATGTAATATTTAGACCAGAAATTCAACCAATCAATACCATCAATTAGCTATTTAAATCCTCAATTGATCTGTAAAATACTCTCTGCAAATTTTTCTTTTCACCCTCTCCTTTGCAACAGTTTTAAAATTAGTGAATCTGGTAAAATTGTTCTTACCATTGACAACACAAGTTCTAGGAAGAAAAAGCTCTTGTACTGCTTCAAAACCAAGTCTTCACTCTCTGACTGAGAAGAATCATCATGTTTGCACAAGTGGAAATGTACAACGTGCAAGACCAAAGTTGTTTTGTTTGATTATCCTCAATTTATTACTTTTTGTTATCTTTGAAGAGGGACGGAGATGACTGGTGAGGGATCTAGGTGGAAGAAAGTGACGGAGGTGAAAGAGGAAGAAAGTGTTTGTTTTTTCTTTCCTGGGTTGTTTTGGTTGAGAGGTTGAAGAAAGTGTGAAAAAAATTCTAGCGTGGAGGGATTATAGTAAGATCGGTGTTCTTCATCAATCTAATGGAAACACATGTTATTTTTGTTATTAAAAAAAAAAAAACAGTCTTTTGTAATGTCTCCTACGGTAGGAGACCTATTCAAGTCTCCTACCGGAAACGGCGCCTAAGACTTGAGGTCCTCTTAAAATAAAGTTCAACACATTTTATTTCATCTATAAGAAATCAAATTCGGTTTAATTAAGCCTTTCTTGAACTTAACTCTACACTTACTGAAAAAATTATGAAAGTTTAAAATACTAGAGCATTTAAGGATGCACAAATCGACAAAAAGTTCACGGACTACAATTTCGAAAAGATAGAGAGAAGTGCTAACCCAGCTTTGGTTTTGTGATGTGACCACCAATGTGCTGTGTTGAAAACCAAAATATCAGCTCCTCTCCATCTTGACGAACCATGATCAATCGCATCAATTCGCAAAGTTGGTCTTCGTTTCTGCCCTACTCTTGCTTTGCTTTCATGAACTAAGAAATGACTCACATAGTATTCAACTGTACATTGATAGTCCTACAAAGTTGCAGAAAGAACAAATATCAAATATTTTGGGACCAGTCATATACAATTATACATTACACAAACCAAGTAAAGTTCTGAATAATTACCAGAAACCTGAAACTATAGTTCCCTCTCTCTTTGGTAATTTTCCTTCCACGTGCCTCATACACTCTCTTTGGATCTTTAACAGCACTCAATAACATGCACAACATTGATTCCCATTGGTTCCTATTAATGGAATCACCCACAAAAACTAGCCTTTTTCCTCTTATAAACTCCAACATTTTTGTTGCATTGAACCTATGACAGAAAAATAATATCCAAAGAATAAAATTAACTTTGCAGTTGTTCCTAACTTCACTTTTGCAACTCCTAAGAGTAAACAATGATTTTGATCTCTAAATGTGTGAGTTACCGTCACTATAGTTCTTCTTCGATGTATCAAAATTACAAAAACATCCCTAAGTATGTCTTGTCAATAATTTTATAGACCAAATTGACTAACACAATACATGTATGTTTTTGCAATTTTTATATGTTCAAGAATCAAAATAACTGTTCACCAAAATAATTGTATGTCTTTTGTCAATAATTTCATGGACCAAATTGACCAACGAAATACATCCTTATTTGGATTGACTTATTTGAGCTTATCTACTGACATAAGTTTTGTGAGATTGTTTGGGAGACCTTACGAAAACAACTTAAAACATGTCAATTAAGTTGTTTTCAAATTATTTTCATAAGCTCTCCAAAATAGCTTATGAAAACAGCTTATAACTTATACAAAAACAATTTGACTTTATTTGCGCTTATCATGCTAAATTGCAAATAAGTTGTTAATCCAAACAAGGCCTAAGCATAACTACAATTGCAAGATGACAAACTATAAATAAAAGTAGTATTCCAAAAAAAAAAATATTGAATTTGAGAGAGACTACCTTGGAAGGTCACAATCTTTGGGTTGCCATCTCCACTTAGTAAAGTTTCTATCCAATCTTCCATTCCCCTCACAATCAAAACCTTCATCTATAAAAGGACAAGAATCTCTAGCATAGATAGGATAACTTTCATCAAAAACCCAATACCCTTTTGTTAAATCACACTCTTTTACTATCTTCTTCACCTCAACCTTCTTAAAAATCAAAACTTTACTCTTATTACTCACTAAAGCACTCACTTCAACCTTTGTTCTATTACCATGCATTGAAGTAAAATTAACAGTTGAAGTAGCACCAACATGGTTGTTTTCTATAGCTTCAGATTTGGATCCTGAGACATTCTTTTGGCTTCTAGAAAGACGGTTATCTATTAAAGATGGAATTTTTTGTAGAGTGAAGTTTTGGGTGGTCAATGAATGAACAGTTAAAGGTTGAAGATTTACAGAGACAGTGTTTGGTGAAGGTGTAGTGGTTGATTTGGTGAGCCAGATAGTGAAAGATGAAAGGAAGAAGATGGAAGAAAAGAGTGTGAATGTGAAGAGTAAAAGTCTAGTGGGTTTGAAAGAGAAACTTCTTTGTCTCTCCATTGATGATGAAAAATGAAAGTTAGTTTGCTACAAACAAGTCAATGGTAGCAGTTAAGAGTTTTTTTGTAGCATTATGGTTCATGCACGATTTGATAATGGAAGAATAAGGAAGTTGCAGAGGAATAATTAATTAATTAATTGATTACAATAATATATAGTTTCCTGTTTTGAAAGAACTTAATATAGAAGCTTTTAAAATTTTCACATATTTGCTGGTGCACACGTGAGTTCATAGCGGTGAGCTGGTTATGTGACCAAAATTTCTTTATATCTTCTTTTTAATCATTGTCTAGGTTTTGACGTATAAAAAATTTCTAAATTTGACACAAATGCTAACAAGTATTCTTAAGGTATTTGATAAAAAATTTAAAATGGAAATTTTGTTTGTGATTTGTGTATTTAACGTATTGAATTATCAAAAAGTAATTTTTTCTACATAAAATTATCAATTGTTTTTATTTTTGAATTATTAACAAGTATACTTAAGACATTTTAACAAATTGTTTTTGTAGATAGTATTAAAGTAGAGATTTTCTCCATTTTTTAAAATAAATAACAATGTTCATTACTATAGTTTGGTGTATAAATATTTAATTAATGTCACATATTCTATAAATATGTGCATTTATATTATGTATTTATTACAAAACTAGTAATTTTTTTTTGTGGTGTCCGGAGTTTGAACCCCGGATCTTGCTTATAATAGTAATCAAAAAAGTGTAAATCATTAACGGTAATTACTTTATAATTTGTAGTTATTATTTATGGATCAAAAATCTCTTCATTCACAACAACAAACTATCTTTATTCCACTAAATAGTATCAACTATATGTATCATTAGTCGTAATTACTTTATATCTTTTTTTATATTAGAAAAAGTTTTTTTAAAAATAATAATAATTGGCCTAGTTAGTACTATAATAAAAAGTTATAGAAAAAGCACATTATCTATTAAAATGTTATATTTAATACAAAAATTACAAATTTCAATGTAAAGTTACTATGTTAAACTTCTTAATATGTGCAAATTTGCACATAATATAAAAACTCTAATAAAAATACACGTATGATAACAACTTCATTTTATCTTGACTCGATGCAATGTAGTTTAGTTTTTAAAGTTTTCTTTATATCCTTTTTTATATAATAAAGAGAAAAAATTAAAGATAATAATAGGCATAGCTTTTTTTTTTTTTTTTTGAAAGAAATAATAGGCATAGCTAGTACTATAATCCAAACCCCATCATTTTTTTTTTAATTACTTTGAGATGAGAATAACGTGAAAACGATAAACCACCTCCTTACGGATGGATAGTGAGAGGATACCAATCAATCATGCAGCTGTGCCTCATCCAATTGTTCTTAATTTGGCCATGCAGTTAGAAATTTCATATCCAGTCGTGTCCGTTAAATAATTATTAATTTTTCAAGTTCTTTTAACTTTTAAGATTCCCTCAAATTAAATATGTAAAAACTATCCTGTCAAAAAATTAATATATTTAATCATAATGTACAACTAATCTGTTCTTTGCTTACCTTGTAAGTAAGGTCGTCAAGGTTTCCTGAGGGACTATATCTGGATTTATTTTTTATTTGCTGTATACCACAACTGAATGGAGTTTTACGTCAGCTACAATAATAAATGGAAGATTTTTACTAATTACGTTGTGAGCTATTCGTATAGCCGTTTTTTAGGGATAGTTTATCTAAGAGAAATGATATTTTGACAACCACTTTTTAACAACTTTTGAACAACTTTCTCTCTCATACTCACATGATATTGTTATCCTCTCTCTTCCTTTTTCTCTCTCCATTGTTTTTGACCAATAAGAAGTGAGAAAAACAAGGTTGTCAACAAAGTTGTCATCAAATGGATGTCAAAATATCATTACTCTTTATCTAATTTGTTGAAGTTAGTTTATCTAATAGTTTATCTAGACATTTAATTAATATGCATGTGAAATGAATGAGGTTTGACTAACCAACTAAAATGACCTGATAATACTATACCTTCTTGAGTTGTACGAGTCTTAAAATATTAGAAGTATAGTGGACTTCATTTTCTTTTTAAGTCTCCCTCCAATAATTTTGCTCTTGTAATAAAAAAAAAATTGAAAAAAGATATATATGCAACTGTTCGCGCAACTAGTTTTATATTGAAAATTATAAAAATGAAGTACTTCATCAATCTCAAAATGTAAGCAAAAATAAGTCAAAATATAAATTGATATATTTGGTACAAATTTTGAACCAAATACATTAACTTTTGTTGACCAATTTTTATTTATATTTGATGACGGAATGAGTATTTGATTGTACCAAAAAAATCAAGTATTTGATGGTTATTCTAAAGAATATTGTTTTAAAATGAATTTAAACAGTAAGATGAATTATTGTTGGATGTCTCTACCAACTTAATTGGTATTGGATTCATGAGTAGTAAAAGATTATATTATTTGAACAACTATTTTTTAGACAAATTACAAAATAATTAAGTATATATAAATAATACCCTCAAAAAATAATATATATAAAAAAATTATATATATATATATATATATATGTACGAAAATAAAAGTAAAAAACAAAAAGGCTTAGATAAGAAAAAGGTTCCTACAAGATCGCGCATTTTTGGTTTTAGTCCCTGTATTTTTTTTTTCTTGCGAGACAACCCTTGTAATTACATAACATTTTCACATTCGTCCCAGCTGTCCCATTCTGTTACAAAAACGTTGTGCTGGCTAATGGAGGTTTACGAAGCAGTTGGTGATGTGGCTTTGGTTGATGACTGGGGTTAGTCGAGGGACAAAAACCAAAAACGCATTTTTACATAGGGACTAAATTAAAAAATGTAATAATCAATTTTTGAATTAAAAAAGCAATGTTTTCTTCTTCTTCCTCCTCTCTCTCTCACTCTTCTTTCCTCTTCTTCTTCATCTATTTTTTCTTTCCTCTATGCGACCTAAAACTAAAAAACCAATTCTACTACTAAGACACATCCACCTTTCTTGGAGGATTCTACATGAAAAACTACCAGTAAAAAATGAACTTTTTAAAAAAGGAATAAGCAGCGATCCATTGTGTGTTCTTTGTGGGCAACATAATGAAACAATTTCACACCTCTTTATGGAGTGTCATTGGTCAAAGCATATATGGTTTGCTTCCTCTTTAGGTGTGGTATTTAATTCACATGATTCCAGGTACGTACCTTTTCATAAGTGGTTGGAGGAAAATATTATTGATGCCGACGAGGATATTATAGTCCATGTTTTGGCCTTGTGTTATGAGATATGGTGTGCTAGAAATAAGAAATGTTTTGAGGAGATTGATGTTGATGTGGCTACCACCGTTCAAAAGGCACAAAGATCTATTGTGAATTTTAAGAGGTCAAGTACGGTGTTGATGGAGACACTAAGTGGAGGTCCCATTTTGCCAATATCTGATGTTCATTGGACACCTCCTTTTAGTGGTTTCTATAAGCTGAATGTTGATGCAGCAGGTTCGATAGAAGGTGATAAGTGGGGTATTGGGGTTGTTGTGAGAGACAGTGAAGGTGTTGTCGTTGGTGCTAGTTCTTGGCAAATCTTTTCATTACCAGATTCAGAGGTTGCAGAAGCTTTAGCTATGCGGAAAGGTTTGGAGTTTGCGAAAGACATGTCTTTTCTGAATCTTATAGCAGAATCAGATGCTTCTAATGTGGTTTTCGCGTTGAACGCTCACCAACAATCTCCTAACTATGCTGGCTCTATTATTCAAGATTGTATTAGTTTGAAGGGTAGTTTTCGTTGTTTAAATTTTTTGCATGTTAGGCGTGAAGCCAACCAAGCTGCTCATTATTTAGCTAAACTTGCTCTTAAGAATTTAGATTGCATATGGATCGAAGAAACTCCGCCTTGTATTTCTGCAGTCTTGGCTTTTGATTTATTGTCAGACTTTTATTAATGAATTTATCTTTAACATCAAAAAAAAAAAAACTAAAAAACCAATTCCTTCAACAATGTCTTCTCATTCCATCTCTCAATCATCATCAAATGACTTACCTATATGTGGAATCAAAGTGTATGTCTTAAGTTGATAGGTGGAATCAAAGTATATGTCCTAAGCCTAAGCACACAAATGTTAGGAGGAGTAATAGATGCAGGAAACTGAAGTGTGTCAAAGACAAGGGTGCTGGAAGTAATGTTAAAGCACTGTGTAAAATCAAGTTTGAATTACTGACCACCGTCTAAAAAAAAATGTGTTCTATGTGTTTAGACCATCGGTCAAAGGTGCGCGAGTTAACTCACGAAAGGGCATTATTGGTATTTCAGTTGGGAACGAGTGATTTTTGTTGGGAGAAGAGCGGAATTCAAGTAAATACGTCCAAAACTACACATTCTAATTCTACCTTCCCAAACACCATCGACGAATTTCGTGACGAAGAGATCCCCAACCTTCAGCTTCTGGTGAGTCCTCTGATTTCTCAATAATGTTTCGTCTTCAATTCTTGTATATTTACATTTTTTTTTTTATCAAATTCTTTATAGGGACTAATTGCCTCACCCACCGTTGGGGATTGTATTCATTTTATTTACAGCAACTTTTTGTAAAATTAATAATGATTAATTGGAAGCTAGATTTAAATTATAGGGTTCCTTTCATCCTATGCAAATGAATCAAACACGGTAACACACAGGTCATGGAAAAAAAATGGGTCTTGTTTCCCCTTTTTTAAAGTTGCATTTGTAAGAAATCTTTGTCAAAAATGTATGTCATGTCGACTCCTGCGTAATTTTGCAATTTACAGAAAAATATACTTTATTTGGCACCTCCTTTTTTATGAGTAATAGAAATTGTAGCACTCCCATTCTAACTCACATCGTAATTGATTGGTGAGTGACGATGGTTGAAAAACCGCCTAAAAAAGCTTGTATGTTATTATTTTGTTGCGCTTTTCGTCTATTTACTCCCCTTGCATTCCCTAGAATCAGATTGTTTGTTAGGATTGGTCTGCATTTTGAAGTTTAAACTGCTTCCTGGTTTTATATTTGCAATATTTTTGTAACCTGCAGAATTAACAAGCTTGAAGGCAAAGAACCAAATGGCTGGTCCTCGGATTGCTCATGCTACTTTAAAAGGGCCAAGCGTCGTGAAGGAAATATGTATTGGCATAGTACTCGGATTAGCTGCTGGCAGTGTTTGGAAGATGCATCACTGGAATGAGCAAAGAAAAACCAGGACCTTTTATGATTTGCTGGAAAAGGGTGAGATTAGCGTAATTGCGGAGGAAGAGTAAAATAGGTCATGTTTGTGCCGAAACTCAATAATTGTTTGAACTTTTATCCCCTTCAATATTCAATTGTTTCATAAAATGAAGATGAGTCTGGTTCCAAGGAATAAGTTTCTTGCACCGAGCTGTGGACTATTTTTTGTTGGCTTATGGAAATATCATAAAGCTTTCTTTTATTGCTTTTCCTACTGGAGCTATGTTCTTGCTGCACAATCATGCATGTTTAACTCTGTTGATTATAACTTGTTTTGCCTACTAAACAAAGTGTTTCATTAGGATTCAAAGAACATTTAAGCCAGGTGTTGATTATAACTTGTTTTGCCTACTAAACAAAGTGTTTCATTAGGATTTGAAGAACATTTAAGCCAGGTTTTTCTGCCAAACTGAACAAATACAAAGTTCAGTATTGGGGAAAAGATAATGTAGCTGAGAGCACCGTCTAGTAGATCAGGGGATGTGAAATTGTCTGAAAGGGACAGTATTTCAGCGAATTTCAGCAATTCAAAATTTAGTAGTTTGTAATTTTCTTTCAAATGGTATGTGACGAATCATGCTAATACCAAGCAATACTCCTGATCTTCAAAATAAGTTGAACTAAGCTACGTTAAAATGAAATTTTTGCCATCCTCGGTGGAGCATTGTGACATATAATAATGATATACTCAAGATTGCAGTAGTCAAAGGCCTAGTAATCTACAGTCACATTTAACTCTTAGATTGCACGATTTTTTTTATACAAAGGACGGGAGCATGCCTCTATTGAAATCTTGCAGCATATTTTATAGAAATTGCAAAATTTTGAATATGTCCCGACTCATTTCTTGCATTTATAATTTTCAAATAGCCTAAACACACCTTAAGTGTGGAGCTTGCAGCATATTTTATAGAAATTGCAAAATTTTGAATATGTCCCGACTCATTTCTTGCATTTATAATTTTCAAATAGCCTAAACACACCTTAAGTGTGGAGAATAAGGAATTGCTGATTAAAAAACATGTAGCTAGGTGTGGAGAAAACGGAATTGCTGGTTAAAACATGTAGCTACAATACAAAATCAATCTTATTCAACATTACTAATTAATTTTAAAATTTAAGGTTGAAACCAACTATTCATTTACAAAATAAACTCAAATCAATAATACTCTGACCTTTATTTGAATCATGAACCCAAATTACAAAATAATACAGAGCTTGGTTATACATCACTGAAACCAACATCCTTTAGCTGTTGTTGAAATACAATAGCAGGTGCAAGAATGAATCACGATTGAATAATTGGGAAGACAAGATGTCAGGAAGCCCAAAGACCCTAAACTGCATAGTGGTGCATATAGTTTGGTTATTACTCAAGTATATCTTTAAATTACACTTCGTCCATTATTCGGCTAAGCAGCTAAGATCCTTCTGAAAACATAGGCGACAGATGATAAACAATAAACATCCTGATAAATCCATGAAGGTATGATTTTGCAACCTGCCACTGCACGAGCAATGCAATTATTGCTATTGAAGGAATCCGTTTAATATCCTATTACTATAATGTATGTGTTCCATTCTCTCAGTGGAGGGCATCCTGATAATCTGTCTCCCCCCGTGTATCAACTGGATGCTTCAATTCAAATGCTTCCCAGTAAAAGATCAGAGAAACTTTCTACAGAAAAAAGTTCCAAGATAAAAATTAATGTAGGCGGAGGAGGGAATAAGCAGTAAGAATAGTTCAAGTGTTTAACTATTATTGAAAGAGCTCACTTTGAAACGTCAAATTTACATTTAAATAAAAAAGTACTACTCTTTTATTATGTCCAAGTACTACTCTTCACAAACCACAAGGCAGCAAGATTATGTCCAAGCCTGTTATTATCCAGGGACGGATTTAGGGTTGGCAAATGGCAAGTACATCATTATCAAGAACTAGTTTTAGGTGGAAAGTGTTTTATTTGGACTTCAAATTTAAAGGCTGAAGAGGTTACCACAATGATGACCTTGGCAGAGAATGAGATTCTTCATGCTCGAGATCACACGCTTCTTTGCTGCCACTTCCACTGGCTGCAACCACTTTGCTTTCAGCATCTGCAATTCCTTTGCTAATATTTTCTTTGACTGTGCCAGTATCATGATCTTCACCTGCATCGGAAGTATTTGACACACAGTATTTATGCAGCCATCTACCTGTTTCCCAAAGGACATGCATGATGCTTTCCCTGGCAGAATAGCCATGGCTTTCATAAGGCAGAATCACCAGCCGACTTAGAGCACCATGACCCTTCAGAGCATTGAAAAACCTGTCTGACTGCAAAGCAGCACAAAGAATAGAAGCAGCAAGCAATTGGCTAAAGTAAGACTCCAAGGGGATTATCCCTTTCAAATACTGCAATAGTCAATTAATGACAATTTACAAGAACAGTAGACGTGGAAATTCCTCTCTTACCTGCATGGTTAATGTTCCTGGATTATTATCCTCTTCCCCATGGATAAGCAAGATAGGCTTCTTAATTTTATTAGCCGACATAAAAGGACTCATCTCTACATAAGTATCAGTGGCCTCCCAAAGAGTTCTGTCTTCATTCTACAGAAGAAAATGGTGCATGAGATGTAAGATCTTCATTTCTAAAAGACATTTATAAGGTATGCCAGTCAATCCAAAAATAAGGTGTGAAAGGAGATTAAAAGGAACTGTGAAGCACAAGAAAATTTATGGAAGCCATTGGAATAATAGAAATTGAACTATCATAGGTAGTACCTGAAAACCGAAAGGAGTAAGGGTTCTGTTGTAAGCACCAGAACGAGCAATTCCACAACAAAAAAGATGAGGGGCATGTGCCAGAAGGTTGGCAGTCATGAATGCACCATAGGAATGTCCACCAACAGCTATTTTCTTTGGATGAGCTACCTAGATGGGACAGCCAAAAAATGTTCGATTCAAACTATATTTCTATCTGATTGATAGCTTTATCTATTACACAAGTAAAAATAAAAGCTTACCCCACGCCGGATAACTTCTTCCACGGCAGCCTCTGCACTTGCAACTAATTGCTCTACATAGCTGGTTTTGTAGATATTTAATCAGATAATAGCTGATTATTAATTATGGAGTATGATTACTTAAATAAAACTTGAATACGCCGAAGAAGAAACCTAAGCCTCACAAAAGTGAAGAGACCAAATATTTGAAACTCAATTTTGAAGAGAAATGGGACTGAAGATAAGGAGATTTCTCTCGGTGATTAAGAACAATTATTTAGTAGTATACATCAAAGATTGCAGAGCTATAACAGTACTGCTATCAGTTTACCTATCATTAGCCTCTACTTCACCCTCGCCGATAATAGGAATGGTTGGGCCAGATAGGATTGCAAACCTGCACTACTTAAAGTCATCAAGTACAGTCCAGCTAATTTAATACAAAATATACTGAACCGGAACAGAGGAACTAAGTAAAATAATGCCTAATTATCTAGAGCCAAACAGCGCAGATAATTGTCAAAGATATTCACACCTTTTAGCCAGCCAAAGAAGGGCTGACGTGGAACCAATCCCTGCAAATTCATTTGGAGAGCCTCGAACTTGGCTAGCAGCATCTTTGCTCTTAAATTCTCCAGGGTAAGACCAAACCAAACATGGCAAAGGACCGTCTGTTGATGGATTGTAACCAGGTGGCAAGTATAATGTAGCAGTGAGTTGAACCCCGTCTTTTCTTTGATACCTGATCATCTCTTTCTGCAAAGATGCAAGCTGAGGGTATGGATGAGGGAAATTTGTAACCTGAATTATTTTTTTATCTGGCCAACTAATAAAATTATATTGGGTGTTTTCAGTTTTTGACTCTTTTGAAGTCAGTATTTTCAGCCTATCTAACTGTAAATCTCCTTCTTCTTGATCCGACATTAGAGCAACAACAGACTCAAAGTACTTTTCCTTATCACTCTCCCAGATTCGTTCCTTACTACCTGTATTTCTGCAACATTTTGGTCCAAACCACCAGAGTATAAATGAAAATCTGCGAGGGTATACACCGAAAAAAAGTGATTTAAGACACTTACATGTCAAACAGATCAAGGAATGGAACGTTCCCTTCTGGTGTTGCACCACTTCCATTCAGTATAATATATCTTCCTTCATCGCCCCCTTTCTTTATCTTTGCAATAATATATGTCCCAGCTTGAGTTCTCCGTAGCATGGGAGAGCCAGGATCAGAGTATACATCTTCTGAAGATCGATCGAATAGGATGCGTGGAGTCACATCTTCAGATCCAGGAGAGACTACCCATGTTCTTATTCGCCTTGTTTTATACCAAGATTCGTATACAAAAGCCAGTGAATCATCACACCAAGAAATTCCTCTGTAGATACAGAAAACAAGAGCATCAACCATGAACCTGCTCAGGCCCTATCCTAACAGGAGCTATATAGATGCTCATGGCATATGATGAACATAAATATCAGACTATGAGCATGCAAACCAATTGTTGGTCATGATGATCAAGCATGTAAATGGATATGAAAAGCAAGCACAGCACTAGCATAGAATATTTGAAAATGGTCAAGACTTGGTATTGACGTTACAATGTCAACTGCAAACCTCGGCTTTGAGCAGCACACTTAAATACTAAAAAAGAATAAGCTGTTTTAGAAAAGGATCCGAGAATTTGTATCCATACCCATAGCGAAGATCAAGCTTGTGTAATATCACCGGCTGTTCACCTTCTAGTGCTTCAGCAGGTTGTGAGTAGATTATATCACGAGGAGAAACTTCCACTTTTGCATCACCTCCGTCTTGAGTTTCTACCCTAGAGACCTCAAATGAAGCAATTTTAAAAGAAAGACATAAAACAAATAAACACATAACAAATGAAACTACAAAAAAATATAAAAATGCAAGGACAAACATATCTTACATAAAATAAAGTAAATGTTAAGTTTGATTGTGAAAAACAATATAACAGTGAGAAGTGCATATGATGAAAAAACCAAAAACTGACCATAAAAGAGGGAAGAAAATGAGAAGCCAATCGAAGAAAAGAATGGTAAGTGATCCACATTGGCTTGCAAATTTCACTATGCCTAACCATAATATTCCATGAAAACAGCCCCCAAATCTTGCGTATGGATACATGCTAACATGCAAGCTTACCTGTGTACCCGAATGATTGCTCATAAAAACTGCATGATTAGTATTAATTACATGCCAGTGAACTTCATTATTAAAACACTCTTGGGAAGTTAAAGTTTTCAAACACTTAAAAACGTTTGAGAAAAAATGATTAAAACAATTTCAACTGCAGATCTGAAACAGTCTAAATTTAATTAAAAACAGAAAAGAAAAGACAAAAAATGCATGCTTTATAAAGTTTACTTAAATTATAGTAATATGTAATATTGCCAAAGTACATGCCCAAGAAGAAATATAAATTAAAAACTTGGATCTATACCAGTAAAGCGTTGATGGCTTATCAGCTCTCCAATTAATAGAACGCATCCCTTTCCGCACACTATTGGATGTAATTGGAATGTCTTCGGCAAGGGGCAAGTCACAAATCTCCCTGACAAATTTTCCATCGGCACTCCATAACTCTACCTTCTTTGGAAATCTTCCACAAGGTACAATAAAAGAGTATGGCCTATGCATTGAATCAATCATAATGTACTTCTCATCTGGAGAAGGGTCCAGAGAGGTATAAACAGCTGGAGGTCCAAAATCCTTTGTAGTACCATCTAAAGATGCTAAAACAAGCTGAGAGGTCGCATAGTAGTCAAACAAATCTTCATCGTATTCATCCTTCAGCAAATCCTGGAATGTTCTTACTTGAATAATGTTTTTCTGCTCATTAGATTGAATTTTTGGCCCACCAGGAACCAAAGGTTTCTTTGGTGGAGCTCCACGAGTTGATGGAATGGTGCAAACTAACAATGTAGAGTTATCTACCCAAACATAGTTTTCAAAAACTGCATTCAAATATACATCAGGCGACTGAAACAAAGGTCTAGCTTTCCCTGTTTCCACATCTGCAACCCATACTCTGAGTTTACTAGTATTATTGTCCTCCTCATTCACACGAATGCTGAAGGATAAATGTCGAGCATCAAGAGACCAAGTAACAAAATTTATCTTCGCACCTTCAGGGTAACCGTGTATCTCAACCTCAGGTCCTAGTGTACCATCAGGAAGAATTTCATGGATCCCTAAACCGGTGTAGAATGACATGCGACTCCTTGAATTGCAGTATCCATCAATACGTAAACCAGCCAACTTTTCCTCCGGCCTTGCTAATTCAGTCAGTGGAGGTAAAGCTCTTCGCTTGAGAAAAATAATTTTGTCTCTAAATGGTGAAAATGACAATGCAGGAACTGGCGGAGCATCAACGATGTCCCTGATCACAGGTGGAGGAACACGATACCCTACTCCTAAAGCTGAATCATCTAACATCAATCGATTAAAACAAGCATCAGCAATTAGAAATAGTAATATAATCCAAACATTAAAGTAGCTGTTAGTTTAGTTCTATTTCAACCAGAAGCTCAAAAATACTAAATCTAAAAACTGCAAGGCTTGCCTTGAGCACATAAAGACTAAGGGCCAGTTTGGATAAGCTTATTTGAGCTTATTTATTAGCATAAGCACTTGTCAACTGTTTGATAGAGCTTATGAAAATAAGCTATGACATGTCCATGACCTGTTCAGCTTATTTTCATAAACTCTTACCTTCGAGTACAGACTTTTCAGGAACTTAAAATTTAAACGTTGCTAATGCAAAACTCTACACTGTAAGTAAAAACAAAGGTGAAAAATCATCCAATTAATCAAATACTACATCAGCAGTAAATGATTTCTTTTTACTATTTCAAAATAAGTTCATCGATCATCAATAAACTTAACAGTGTACTACTATTTGTTGACTTTTTAGTTACATGGATAATGATTAACAAAGTAAGAATATTATTTTTAATCGCGATGAAAGATGATAGAGTGAACTAGAGCAGAAATCAACCGCGAAATGGAAAATACTATACAAAGAAAATAGAATCAACACATTAATTTTGCAATAAACAGTTAACTAGCGGTAAAGAAACTCATACTGAACTAACCTTCGTAATCGTAGAAAGTATCGGCGGTGGCGGAGGAAGAAACGGAGCCGTTGACGGCTCCACCGGCGCCGTCTTCAGTGGAGACAGCAGTGAGAGGTGCTAAATGGCGAAAGCGGGAGGTGGACATGGAGGCGAAGTTGGCAGCGGTTCTGCGACGGAGAGTGAGGAAACGCGGAGGAGCGAGAGGAAGAAGAGAAGGGTTGGAAGGGAACGATGATGGTGAAGAAAAAGAGAGGAGAGTGGAGCGATGCCGATGGTATAGTTTGTGTATCCGCATCATTGATTGATAAAATTATTCTATTCTATTCTATTCTGTTTGATATTTTCTCTACCTATGCCACTGTGCTAAGTGCTAGTTTTTCTTTTTAATCTACTTTTTTATTTTCAAAGATAAATAAATTAAGAATTCAACTTTCCAACGTCAATACCTTCTTTTTAATGTTTATTGTCTTTATCAACTAAACTACATTGATAGAGAAGATGAATAAATCTTCTCATACGTGAGAGACAATACCTCGTCATTCAAAATGATAGAGAACATTTAAAAAATTAAATATATGTTTTTGTCTTATTTTAAATAGTTAAAAGCATAAAAAAAAATATACAAACCAACATTGTCTCCTAATCAATCACATAATACCCCAAGAAGTGTCTGTGAACTTTGCTCAGTTGGTATGAACAATGCATAATTATGCAAGGTCCGAGGTTCAAACACTGGTCATAAAAAAAAACATAATACCCCAAAAAAAGGATAAAAACGATTATTTTTGTAAATTATTTTTTTTAACAATATTTTTGTAAATTATTTAAAAAAACATTAACGATTGCTTTTAGTTACTTTATTTACTTTTTTTTTTTTGTTAATTATGTAAGTGCGAAGTATTTATGACTTTATGGATAATTAATCACCGTTAAAATTGTCGCAGCTAATCCTCTTTAATTAAGTGTTTGTTTCATAACAAGACAATATTTGTTTGAGGAAATTAAGGTGACTCGCTATAATTTCAACAAACTGGCGGTTATATCAAACAAGCATCAAACGTTGCCATAATTTTATATTATGCATCATATTTTTATCAAATTTACTGATCTTTAGATCATTCTTAATAATTTATATGTACTTTTCTAAGTCTTCCTTTTTTTTTTTTTTTTACAAATATCATTTCTCATCTCCCTTACGTGCAAGTTAGATGTGTTTAACTTCCATCTAACTTGAAACATATATAATTTCTTTTCAACACTCTTTATCTTGAAACAAATAATTTCGTTTCTTACAAAAAAATATCTAGTTGGAACACACGTGGAAGATCATAATTGGTTGCCACCCGATAAGAAATATGTGTACATAAATCCGCAGCAAGTTCAGTATATATAGTAGAAAAATCTCTTTACGTTATCTCTGATCCTTATCTCGATAGATATCATCATAAATCAAGAGCAAAGCAAAGCAAAGCATCAACATAACATAAGAAGAAGAAGAAGAAGAAGAAGAAAAAAAAATGGCAACAATAGGTGGTCTCAGCCTTTCAAACCCCAAGCTTCTCTTCAACTCATCAGGATTTCCACAAACCATCAAGATCTCACCAACAACACCACTGCAGACACGGTGGGGTGTAGCCGGATCAGGTCGAATGATGGTGGTTCGACCAGTTCGTGCTGCACCAGAACAGATATCAAAGAAGGTAGAAGAAAGCATTAAGAGTGCGCAAGAGACATGTGCTGATGACCCGGTTAGTGGAGAATGCGTAGCGGCATGGGATGAAGTGGAGGAACTCAGTGCTGCGGCGAGTCATGCAAGGGATAGGAAGAAGGATTCTGATCCATTGGAGGATTACTGTAAGGATAACCCTGAGACTGATGAGTGCAAAACTTATGATAACTGATTTATGAGGAGATGTAAAACTGAAACTGTTGCTTTATATGATGATTATTTATGAGCATTGATTAGTAGTGCTGCACTTTAATTGTGTGTATTTTTATATGCATGTTTATCTTAGCATCATACATATACAGCATCTTATGAATTGAAGTGAAATTAAACTGTCTGTCTTTGTATGCATATATTTCTCCAATACATTGGACCGGAGGAATTATATGAGAGTCCAATCTAAATTCTAGTTAAGATGATATCAAAGACTATCGAAGATGTGTTAGGCCACCCACCTGTTAAGTCCCTCGTATCACGTTTTAGTCGTCAAGTTCTATATATGCATGAGAGGCGTGTGTTAAGAGTCTAAGTTGATGAAAATATGGTCTGAAATCTCCACCAAAATTCTAAGATAAGTTTTGATTTAATCAACTCTTTTTCTTTTATGAACTTTGGTATATGACATGATGTTGTCAGATCAAATTAAAGGAGATTATCAGTATCAGAATGAAGATCTACTACATAGTTAGGTAACTTATGCTTAATTTGTTTATCATGTAAAGTCATTAAAAAAAACCTAAAATACCATAGAGATTTTGTATCAAGTTAAGAGCAATTACACAAGACATTGAGTATTCGAGTGCTCTAACTTCTCACGTATAATTTCTCAATGTTTATTTTCATTAATGTGGCGAACTTTAGCATTTCTGGTCTTAGTATTAACGAGTTACCGGAATGGAATCATAAATTATCTTACAAAGGGAACCGCCATTAATACTTGATTGTGTTGGTTGAAAATATCACGAAGACCAAGCTTCCAGCCTTATCCTGAACTTCATTCTGATGCTGATGCTTCGGCAAGCTCTTTCATCCTTGTAGGCTTTCTCCAAGTTTCTCTTGTAAAACACCAAAATTTTAGTCTTCTACCTCCATTTGATATACAAATCACTTCACTTATAAATTGTTCAACACCCACATCTTCATTATAAAAACTTCTTACTCAAATTCATACCCCAACAAATCACTTTCAAATGTGTGTTAGTCGATTCATCTAACATGTTGAATTTCAAATTAACTCCACTAAATTATGTATGTCTCGCATAAAATGAACAAGACTCGTATAAATTTCAATAAAAAAATAGTATATGTTGAAACAAAATTGTCGCTAGAATAACTATAAGCTTAACAAAATCAAAATCATTAACCGCGTATGAGGCTTCATCACAACTCATGTAGGTTTTAGGTAGAAAGAAAATCTAGTGTCATGGAAATGTCTACGGCTATAAGTTGATTAGATGAACCAATGAACCGGACAAACTAAACCTATATGTAAAATACGTTGAGCACTATGCAATTAGTTTTTTTAATTAAATTGTACTCTCTCCGTTCCTATTTATAAGAGAAACTTGGGTCAACAAAAGTTGATGTATCTAGTTAAAAATTCAGTCCGAATACATTAACTTTTGTTGACCTAACTTCCTCTTATAAATAGGACCGGAGGGAGTAAAATTTATGTCTTGTATAGCTGATGGTAAAACCAAAGTCCACTTTCACACGGTCCCTCTCATAAGAAATCATCTCTCTCAAACACTTAGAAACCCTAACTTTCATCAGTGCCGTCTTTCCATATTCCTAGACTTGTCTATCGATTGTCACCTTCTTCTTTGTCCCACACACATCTTATTACTACCTCACAGTATAGCATATAAGGAGTTATCATCTCACTCCTAAAATTATTACATGTCATTGATCAATGGACAAAGTGTCCACCTGATCATATTTGTTGCACCTCCTTAGTCCACTTCTAGGTTGAAGCAAGAGGTACAAACCCTCGTCAAAATAACACCAAAGAAAGGATATCAACGCACCGCTTAGCAATTGGATGAAAATTAACGTCCCAAATGAAAATCCTCAGCTACAATCTCACGAGTCCCGAATTAGAAACTCAATTACAATCTTTGTTGCATTGTTTGTCTTCCTCTTGCATTTGTTGCATTGTTTTGTCTTCCTCTTGCAAATATGAACATGTAATTCTCGAAACCATTATCTCAACTGGTTGTGCATAAAACTCAAATCTCACTAGTACTTTTGTAGGCAAATATTATGAGTAATTAGAGTACTCTACTTTTGTGAGTAGTATACTATTGACAACTAAGATAAATAAAACAACTTTAAGAGAACACTTTTAAATTGATAGGAAGAATAAACAAGAAAGACGGTAGACCAAAGGCCTATTATGTGATACTAGTGTTGAAATTTGGGTCTTATTAACCAATGCCCTGAGAGCAATGATTAAAGATTTCATTAATAGAAATTTTCTCTTGGAAACTTACTTATTTGAACTTTAACCAATATCTCAAAACACTCATTAGCATTCTCCTTAAAATTAAGTTTTTTGGGCAGTTTATGAATTTGGTCTTGTAATATACTCCCTCCGTTTTTAAATATAAGCAAAAGTCACTTTTTAGGTTCATTCATTTAATGATGTATGTGGTTCATAATATGGACCACATACATCATTAAATGAATGAACCTAAAAAGTGACTTTTGGTTATATTTAAAAACGGAGGGAGTATTATTTATTTGCTTTTGATCTCTACAATTATGTTAAAAAAAAATATTGTCTCAAATATGTGGAAGTCGCTCATGGGAGAAATAGCACTTGTCATACCCCAAATTTTGACCAGTTAAAGTTTTTTTTTTTTTTCGCTTTTTAAATCAATCAATTTGTTTTTATTCGTATTTCTAGTCAGCTGAATATTTCTATTCGTATTTTAGCTCGTTAAAATATTTTTAGTCTTATTTTAAGTAGTCAAACATTTTTATTCGTATTCTAGTTGGTTAAAACATTTTTTATTCAAGCAATTAAATATTTTATCTTTTTTTTTGTAATTTGTTTAGTCAGTTAGAACTTTTCTAGTCACATTTTAAGCAGTTACTTTTTTAATCGCAATTTAAGTTCGTAATTTTTATCTTATGTAGTTGTTATTTTTTCATTTAGTTTATTATTTATTTTATTATTTAGCTTTAGTGTTTAATTCATTTATTTTAATTCTCCTTTTTAGTTAATTGGTTTTTTAGTCATTTGGTCCTCAAGGTTCTTGCTGCCCAAGTCAGGGGCACTTTGGTCCAGCAAATTTTCATTTCAACCCTAATTGGTCCACTATAAATAACACTGTCAGATTCAATCATTGGGGGGGCTGGCACTGAATTCATTACACACATTTTGAAGAGAAAAAGCTGCGGCTGCCTCCTACAAACCAACACCAATTTCTCATGAATTTGTATCTCACAAAATCAAAACAGAAAAAAATCAAAAAGAAGAATCACCAATATCATTCATGAAACTCAACACACACTTTCCAGCATAGTTTTTTTTTTTTCTTTCGTTCTCAGCCACAAATCTCAACACAAATGAACTAGCACAGCCGCATATCATCATCCTTCCATCATTACCAACGGCCGAGGATTAGAACAACATTAGTAACATTCAAACTCAATCATACAAAAACTTTCGTTTCGTTCATCCGGTACCAGAAGCAAGCAAAGTTGAACCGCAAGCTAAGGCCTAAACAGTAGCAGATTGAAGTAAAGGAACGGAAACAGAGTCGAATCGGCCGGAGCTAAACTGTACGAAGATCAAACAGTTTCAAATCGGAGCTCAGTGAAAAAGAAGAAGAGAGGTAGAATCGCAGCAGTAGCAGAATCGCTTGCAATTGAAGCATAGCAAGCAGCAAAGTTTTCTCCGATCTGAGCTATAGGTACTTCGATCTCTTCTCCTTCCCCGCTGCGTGATTATTATTGCTTGTTGTTCCTCTTTGCCTTCAACAATTTTCGAAACTATAATGCTAGATCTAGGATGTGTTGTTGTTTTTCTTTGAAAACTAAGTATGGATTCGAGAAGAGAAAGGGAAGGCGGTCGTAGTCATGTAAAAATTTTGAAAAAAAAGGCTCCGACGCGGCGGCTCTCCGGCCGACCACCGTGTCGGAGCAACTCCGACCACCGTCACTCTTCTTCTCCGTTCAACCTGGTTTTAGAGAGAAGGTAGTTTGATGTCTTGTTAGAGTAAAATGTTTGAAGAAAATGATATAAAAAAAAACCAGTGGAGCTTTTATACTATGCCAAAACCGGTTCGATTGACCCATACCCACTGAACTGACCCGCTCCAACTCTTGCACCCAGCTGCAAGCCCAACTGTTTTTTGCCCTAAGCCCAGTGTGTGGTTCTGTGTTGCTTGCTCACCCCCGTTACTGCTCACTGCACCTCTCTATTTCTTTGAAAATTTTCCTTCGTACATGTTAATTTTAATTACTCTCGTGCATTCTGTTTGAATTAACTTTTCATATCATCTTTGCTCAATCATATAGTTTACTTATTAATTTAATCACATGCATTTTAGGACAAACCTTTTTTTTCATGTCGTGTATTAATGTAGTTTGTTTTTAGGGCCTCATGCATCTTAGCTCAAATTTTACTTTTATCATGCATTGTTCTATGGTTTGATGATTAACTCGATTCTGATCGTATGCATAGGTTTCTAAACAAAAATCATTTCATGCATTTTAATTCAAAACGCTTTTATATCATGCGTCGTTTATCATGCATTTCTTTCATACACTTCAATTATATTTTCTTGCATTTTAACTCAAGAATCATTTTTCATATCATGCATTTTTATCCAATTCATTCAAATAACTAAATTCTTATCTCATGCATATTCTCATTTTTTTTTTTTTTAATTCATGAAGGCTTTTGAAAGAATTTACATCATGCATTTTGGGTGTGTTCAAATCATGCATTTTAAACCTATTTTGTGACTTTGCTCCAAGAATTTTAAATACCTTAATCTCCATCACTTTTATTTTGCTTTAATGTTTTAAAAGGCTTTATTTCATGCATTTTAAATGTTTTAAATCCACAATATCTTTTGTTAATCTTGCTTTAATATTTCAATTTCTAATTCATGCATTTCCTTAATATTTCGACATCATGCTTTCTTTTGATAATCCATGCAATGCTTTAAGTTTCTTATCATCTCATTATGATTGCTTTATTTTAGTATAATCTTATGCATCTTTATCATTCTTGCAATTTACTTATTTTTCAATATCTTAGTGTGTATTTTAGGCATTGATGTAATTTTCTTTTTTTGAGCTTTTTATTTCTTGCTTTAGAATGCCCCTAGGATGGTATGTAATAGCTTAGTAATTGCACACACCGACACTTGCACCGACACTATCACTTTATTTATCGCTTTTATCTCGCTTTACATTTTCACGTTATTACGCTAGATTTCCATTAGTTAGAAAAAATCATTTTTATCTCAAAAATCAAATGAGCAAAAGTCAAATTATTTTCATAATAAACCTTGGATCCAAATCCAAGTGATTTTCCCTTTATTTTCTTAATCAAATTCCTAATTGAACTTTAATTAAACTTAGACTCAATTTCTCAAAATAAAATGAAACAACCTCACTTCTATTTTATTCTTCTATGCCTTGAGGTCTCGCAACCCTTCTCAAAAATCATTTTCAAAAAAATCAAACTAAAATCAACCTAACCCACAAAAATGTTTTTTTATAAGAGTGAACTACGGTGGTTTTGATCCCTTTTAAGGGTACGTAGGCAGAGGCTTTATTCCTTTCAAATCAATCAAATAAAAATAACCAAAACTCCTACTTCTTCTCCCTCCATTCTTTCACTCATACTTTAATCAATAATTTTTCAAATGAAATAAAGTTAGAAAGAGGTTCTCACGGAGTACCGTGAACGACGCGGGTGCCTAACACCTTCCCGAATCGTAACCAACCCCCGGATCCAAAAAGGGTTTTTCAATCTCTTTTTCCCTTCCCAAGAATAAAATCGAGCAAGTCCGGTAGATTGAAGGTTCAAGTCCAATCAATGGCTTGACACCCGAAAATCTTGGTCTACAAAAATGGCGACTTCACTGGGGATTCCTACGCGGGTTAAGCCCACCTTTCTTTCTTTATTTCTTATGCTTTATCATTTGTATATACTTTGTAAATATTGATACGTGAGGGGTGAGGAAAATAAAAGTCCTACTCCCGGACTTGAGTGAAACATAAGATAGGACGGAGTACGATCATAGTGCCATACCAGGAGCGGTCCTGCCTATGTGTGCATGTGATATAACTCCACTCAACGTGGGTTCAAGAGTAAATATACGTCACCATGAGCAGTCGTGGTTGGCGATATTATTTTTGAAACCCATCAAGCGTTGAGGACCTTTAGATCACCTTTAACCCATCTTGGCCTTTTTTAGGACGTAGTGCGGTGGCTAAACCAAGAGCGGTCTTGACTTTAGCTGTCACGCGATACTACACTCAAACTAGACTTCCTTGTGAATACTGTTGGTCTAGGAGCAGTCCTACGCACCGATAAGTCCATGAGGGTAGTTGTAATTTGGGAACTTTGTAGAACCTTTGTTACAAGTGCAAGTTAAACCATAGTCCTTACCAAATGGCGTTACCTCTCACCTCCAACATTTTGAATCTAACCCCTCATGTATTCTATGTATTCCTTGCATAATCATGCATACATGCATTCATCCATAAACTTTTTTCATCCATTAAAAAAATATTGAAGGATTTAGCCAAGCTTTTTGTAAACATTAAAGGTATGGACCTTGTAAGAATGAGCACCAAGCAATACAATTTCATAAATCTCAACTAAGCTTTTGCTTTTGTTAAAAACTTCGTCCTTGGGTTCGTTCTTACCTTTTGAAAAGGGAACCGATTGCAATATCTTTACAATTTTTAGATGAAACCATGTTCCTCTACAATGTTTACAATTCGCTTGACAAATCCTTCGATAACAAAAAGATTGTATATTTTGCATAAGCATATCATGCATCATTTTGCATTCATAGTTTCTAGTCCGTGTCTCATACTTTGGTTCTTTCTACAAAAGGTCAATCCATCAGTCTACTCGCATCTACAACACTCGAGCAAATCAGAATGGATCATCTTGAACAAGAGAACCACAAGCTTCGTGAAGAGGTGACAACCCTCCGGGCCGAAAATGAGCTTTTGAGGAACTTAGTATCTTTGATGACGGTTGCACAGAGTCGGCCATTATCTCTTCCAGTTGGCAGCACTCAAGCTCAGACGGTTGCTTCCACTACCCCGATTTCAACAGTGTTTGCTAGTACTCCTCAACATGCTATGCTGGAAGGTTATCTCTGGAGTACACCTCTAAGTTCTGGTGAAGTGTTCCGTCCTGGTATCTCTAAGGTTCAAGCTCCTTTTGTGCAACAGACAACACCTATCTCTCAATCGGGCCCTTTGATCCCTCAAGCTGCTATGACCTATTCAGCTCCTCTGATTCATACTACTCAGCAGGGCCCTAGACCCATCCATCGCTCAGAAAATGTGGTTGCATACGACCGGATAGCTGAACTGGAAGAAAAGTTTGACAGAATACAGTTGGAATTGAAATCTCTTCGTGGGAAAGAACTGTTTGGGAAAAATGCTTATGATCTTTGCTTGGTTCCCAATGTCGTGATACCACTCAAATTTAAGGTCCCTGATTTTGAGAAGTACAAAGGGAACACTTGCCCTGAGCTTCATTTGGTAATGTACGTGAGAAAGATGTCTGCTCAAGTAGGCAATGATGAGCTCCTTATCCACTGTTTCCAAGATAGTTTGACTGGTGCCGCACTGATATGGTACATGGGTCTGAGCAAGGATGATATCAAAACTTTCAGTGATTTGTGTGAGGCTTTCGTCCAGCGATATAACTACAACTTGCACTTGGCCCCAAACAGAAAGGAATTGCAGGCCATGACTCAGAATGATAATGAATCCTTCAAAGCTTATGCCCAACGTTGGAGAGATGTCGCCGCACAAGTCCGGCCACCTCTGGAAGAGAAAGAGTTGAATGAGATTTTCTTGGGAACTCTGAATCCGTTCTATTTTGAGCATATGCTTGCAAGTGCATCTAGCAACTTCGCAAAGCTGATGACTGTGGGTGTGCGTATTGAAGACTGGGTTCGAAAAGGACATTTGATCAAAGAAGTTGTTCCCACTGATGGTTCAGAAGAGGAAGACCAGGAAATGAGTGTGGCAGAAAGTCAACCTCAACAACAGTATCTGACTTATCACCCTGTTGCCGCTGTTATGTCCGTCACAAATGCTCTGCAAAGTTCGGATTATCAACCCCAGTTTCAGCAATATCAACAACAGCCTCGACAACGGATTTCAAGGAAACGGATTGACCTTATTCCCATGACGTATGCAGAGTTGTTTCCAAAGTTGCTCGAAAGGAATTTGGTCTATCCCAAGGCACCTCTGCCAATGCCAGCAAAGTTGTCAGCCCAGCATAGGCCCGACCTCTTTTGTGCTTTCCATCAAGGGGCACCAGGTCATGATATTGAGCACTGTTGTGCATTGTAGAAGATAGTTCAGAAGTTGATCCAGAAAAATCTCATACCTTTTGAAGAGTTTTGAATTTGAATATGCAAGTTAATCCGCTATCGGATCTTGACGTCTAATGTTGTTACATGGAATGTTTAGCTGCAACTGGGTCTTCGTTGATGTTTATTTCTACTGCTCATTTGGTCAATTAATATGTTTGTTTGTTGCTTTATGTTTTTCAAAAAAAAAAAAAAAATCCTTTCGTCCCACCCGAGACGGAAGTGAACTTATTTAGGGCTTTTTGCTTTATGTAGTTTCATCATTAATTAAAAGGTCGCTTTGATCCCGACTTTGTTATTATTTTGTGCTTTTTCTGGAAAGATGGTAATACAAAAAACCAAAAATTCTTTACTTTAAATCTTTTCCACATATTTGCATAATCATAATGTTTATATCAATAATCAAATCATGCATTAATAAACCCGTTGAACACTTAAACCATGTACACTCTCTCAACTTTGAGTTCCTTGTATCCAAGACTGAAGAGGAGTATGAAGAAGAAGTTTCCAATGTGATTTCTCGCCTACTGGGGCATCTGGGCCATCGAAGCTACGAATATCAAGAAAGATTGTCCAGAAGAGGACTTTCATGTACAAAGACTGGCACGAGATGCTACCATCTGCCTTGCAGGGATGTTATACTTCAAATGCACACTTCAACAGGGGCAACCCCCCCACCATCCCTCAGTATATAAAGGCAGTACTCTACAGGGAGGTCAAAGTCCTGTCGCCAGAGGTTCCAATGAAAGCTAAGCTTGGTTGAATTCAAAAGTGTTATTGTCGTGTGCCACCGACAGTTATATCAAGTATTCGACAAAGAAGGCTCGTCCCCGTGAATGTCAAGAAAGTGGCTTTGTGCTCAAAAATATGTTGTCTGATTCCAGGGGCAAAGGAATGCCTAATTACAAAAGCATAGTGACAAACTTGTATGTCCTGTGAATGCCAATGCAGTCAAGAAATACTTTGTTAAAATAAAAAGCTCGATAAGTCGCAAACTGGAAAAAGCGGCTTAAGCAAAAAAGAGCGTCTCGATGGATTGAAAACCTGAAAGGGCGGTCCATGCAAAAGTTAGAGACAAAAAAAAAAAAAAAAAAAAAAAGATGTGTTTATCCTGATAGGTTGAAACCCGCAAGGGCAACCTATGCAAAAGTTAAGGATTATAACAAAGTAACTGCATCTGGTCGGACATGACTCACTTGGGGCATTCCAGTCGTCAAAAGACTTCCGACTTATGGCAAGGCATTTTCATCAAATCAAGTATGATTCATCTGGGGCATCTTAACTGTCAAAGGACTCCCGATATAAAGCATCTGCAGGTCAAAGACTCGGAACAGTGGAATTCAAAGTTGTTAGGGGGCACAATGGTTATTGTGTTCAACGTACCATTTCCATATAATTACCATTTTCCAAACTTTTTAAAATCTGTGGAACCACGCCTTTGGCAGGTCACCACTCCTTTACATCTAATTTGAGCCTGTGCCCATTTATTTGAAATTCTCATTTATTCTGTTTGCATAATTTTCTTCTATTTTTGATGTGAATACTTAAAGCAAAAAATAAAAAATCTTTTTTAATGTCCTTTGAAAAGCATAAACAACAGGTACATCTTCTTTGAACTTATGAGTAAGAGAAACATACATCAACATTCGTCCCAAGGACAGTTAAACTCTGCAAGATAGTTATGGACAAGTGCTGTGCGATGACCTCTGTTAAAAAAAAAAAAAAAAAAAAAAGAGAATACAAAAAAAAAAAAAAAGAGCTCGCTAAGTCGAAAACCCGAAAGGGCGGCTTAAGCCAAAATTGAGCGTCCCGGTGGACTGAAAACCCGAAAAGGGCGGTCCAGGCAAAAATTAGGGGCATAAAAAAATATATACTCCCGGTGGATTGAAAACCTGAAAGGGCGATCCAGGCAAAAGTTAGGGACTTTCAAAAAAAAAAGAAGAAAAAAAACAATACAAAAAATGAAAAGAAAATAAGGACAGAGGCATCACAGTTCAAGTGGGTCGAATGGAAAGAAAGCACTTTGTGTTTGCTTACAAATGGCGACTTCTGCCAGAATGATTGATTGATGGGTTTTATCCCGAGAAATGGCGACTTTTGCCGGTGATTGGATGAATGGCGACTCCTGCCTATGGTTTAATTGACGGTGTCTCCCATCTGTGGCTTGATTAATGTATTTTATCCCTTAGAGGTGGCGACTTCTGCCAAATTGTTGATTGATGAGCTGTTTCCCCAAGAGAATTGATTATTGGGCTTTCTCCCCTCAAGTGGTTTGATTATGGGGCATTCTGTCTCCAAGCGGTTTGATTATGGGGCATTCTCCCTTCAGTGGTGTGGTTATGGGTTGTTCCCCCACCAGTGGTCTGAGTATGAGCTTTACCCTGGCAGTGTTTAATTCATCTCCAGTAATGTTATCCCCAATGAAGATTGCCGAGTGGTTGTACTGCGGTGTCGGTCCATCTCTCATCTTACCTATCCTCTTTTGTTTCATCAAGTTCACCTGTCATATACATTCATGTACTCATACATTCATGTACTCATACATTCATTCATACATATATTCATGCATATAAACATTCATGCACATATTGCATGCATACAAAATATGATTGCATTTACCACCTCGTGTCTTATTTCAACTGTATCTCATAAAAGCGTCTACCCCAGTGTGTCTGGTCCAGAGATGTCATTCACTGTAAGCCGAGTGGATTCTCGCAAAACTCTTATGAAGCCGAGTGGATTCTCGCAACCTCTTATCAAAAGCCGAGTGGATTCTCGCAAAACTCTTATGAAGCCGAGTGGATTCTCGCAAACCTTTCATCAAAAGCCGAGTGTATGCTCGCAAACCTTTCATCAAAAGCCGAGTGGATTCTCGCAAAACTCTTATGAAGCCGAGTGGATTCTCGCAAACCTTTCATCAAAAGCCGAGTGTATGCTCGCAAACCTTTCATCAAAAGCCGAGTGTATTCTCGCAAACCTTTCATCAAAAGCCGAGTGTATGCTCGCAAACCTTTCATCAAAAGCCGAGTGTATTCTCGCAAACCTTTCATCAAAAGCCGAGTGTATTCTCGCAAACCTTTCATCAAAAGCCGAGTGTATGCTCGCAAACCTTTCATCAAAAGCCGAGTGTATGCTCGCAAACCTTTCATCAAAAGCCGAGTGGATTTCTCTCAAACATTTCATCAAAAGTCGAGTGGATTCTCGCAAACTTTTATTTTGCTTCAAATGGTCAGTCCCAAACCACGGACAGCTTGTGTTTACCTGTCATTCCCTTAATATGTCGTCCCCAGCTTATGTTCAAGAGGCGTCACTAATCCAATACATAAAAAGGTCATCCTCAAGGTGTTTAATTCATAAATGTCACCAATCAATTTGTGTTCAGGTGGTAGATCCCCTCCAATAATCACTTTATCAATACTAATCAATATAGACAAGCTTTATCTTCTGTACTTTCGTCCTTACCACAAGCTGTCGGTAATGGACAAGCTTTACTTTCCGTCTTAAGCTTTATTTTCCGTCTCAAGCTTTATTTTCCGTCTTAAGCTTTATTCTCCGTCTCAAGCTTTATTTTCCGTCTCAAGCTTCATCTTCCGTCTGAGCTTTATCTTCCGTTCAAGCTTTATCTTCTGTATGTTCGTCTTTACCACGGTAGTCGGTAATAGACAAGCTTTATCTCCCCAGAGATACTTATCAGTTTGTTCCCCGGTCAGTTTATTTTTGTCGTCTTTGCATTCATACTTGTATCGTTTGCATTCATATCATTATGTTCATTGCATTCTCAGCTTTTCAACTGGTCAAAATTCGGTGCACTTAGTATTTAAGTCTCTTCGACTCATCGATTTAAAAGTTTTCTTTCAAATCTTCGTGACGAAGAAACTTAAATAGGGGCATCTGTCATACCCCAAATTTTGACCAGTTAAAGTTTTTTTTTTTTTCGCTTTTTAAATCAATCAATTTGTTTTTATTCGTATTTCTAGTCAGCTGAATATTTCTATTCGTATTTTAGCTCGTTAAAATATTTTTAGTCTTATTTTAAGTAGTCAAACATTTTTATTCGTATTCTAGTTGGTTAAAACATTTTTTATTCAAGCAATTAAATATTTTATCTTTTTTTTTGTAATTTGTTTAGTCAGTTAGAACTTTTCTAGTCACATTTTAAGCAGTTACTTTTTTAATCGCAATTTAAGTTCGTAATTTTTATCTTATGTAGTTGTTATTTTTTCATTTAGTTTATTATTTATTTTATTATTTAGCTTTAGTGTTTAATTCATTTATTTTAATTCTCCTTTTTAGTTAATTGGTTTTTTAGTCATTTGGTCCTCAAGGTTCTTGCTGCCCAAGTCAGGGGCACTTTGGTCCAGCAAATTTTCATTTCAACCCTAATTGGTCCACTATAAATAACACTGTCAGATTCAATCATTGGGGGGGCTGGCACTGAATTCATTACACACATTTTGAAGAGAAAAAGCTGCGGCTGCCTCCTACAAACCAACACCAATTTCTCATGAATTTGTATCTCACAAAATCAAAACAGAAAAAAATCAAAAAGAAGAATCACCAATATCATTCATGAAACTCAACACACACTTTCCAGCATAGTTTTTTTTTTTTCTTTCGTTCTCAGCCACAAATCTCAACACAAATGAACTAGCACAGCCGCATATCATCATCCTTCCATCATTACCAACGGCCGAGGATTAGAACAACATTAGTAACATTCAAACTCAATCATACAAAAACTTTCGTTTCGTTCATCCGGTACCAGAAGCAAGCAAACTTGAACCGCAAGCTAAGGCCTAAACAGTAGCAGATTGAAGTAAAGGAACGGAAACAGAGTCGAATCGGCCGGAGCTAAACTGTACGAAGATCAAACAGTTTCAAATCGGAGCTCAGTGAAAAAGAAGAAGAGAGGTAGAATCGCAGCAGTAGCAGAATCGCTTGCAATTGAAGCATAGCAAGCAGCAAAGTTTTCTCCGATCTGAGCTATAGGTACTTCGATCTCTTCTCCTTCCCCGCTGCGTGATTATTATTGCTTGTTGTTCCTCTTTGCCTTCAACAATTTTCGAAACTATAATGCTAGATCTAGGATGTGTTGTTGTTTTTCTTTGAAAACTAAGTATGGATTCGAGAAGAGAAAGGGAAGGCGGTCGTAGTCATGTAAAAATTTTGAAAAAAAAGGCTCCGACGCGGCGGCTCTCCGGCCGACCACCGTGTCGGAGCAACTCCGACCACCGTCACTCTTCTTCTCCGTTCAACCTGGTTTTAGAGAGAAGGTAGTTTGATGTCTTGTTAGAGTAAAATGTTTGAAGAAAATGATATAAAAAAAAACCAGTGGAGCTTTTATACTATGCCAAAACCGGTTCGATTGACCCATACCCACTGAACTGACCCGCTCAAACTCTTGCACCCAGCTGCAAGCCCAACTGTTTTTTGCCCTAAGCCCAGTGTGTGGTTCTGTGTTGCTTGCTCACCCCCGTTACTGCTCACTGCACCTCTCTATTTCTTTGAAAATTTTCCTTCGTACATGTTAATTTTAATTACTCTCGTGCATTCTGTTTGAATTAACTTTTCATATCATCTTTGCTCAATCATATAGTTTACTTATTAATTTAATCACATGCATTTTAGGACAAACCTTTTTTTTCATGTCGTGTATTAATGTAGTTTGTTTTTAGGGCCTCATGCATCTTAGCTCAAATTTTACTTTTATCATGCATTGTTCTATGGTTTGATGATTAACTCGATTCTGATCGTATGCATAGGTTTCTAAACAAAAATCATTTCATGCATTTTAATTCAAAACGCTTTTATATCATGCGTCGTTTATCATGCATTTCTTTCATACACTTCAATTATATTTTCTTGCATTTTAACTCAAGAATCATTTTTCATATCATGCATTTTTATCCAATTCATTCAAATAACTAAATTCTTATCTCATGCATATTCTCATTTTTTTTTTTTTAATTCATGAAGGCTTTTGAAAGAATTTACATCATGCATTTTGGGTGTGTTCAAATCATGCATTTTAAACCTATTTTGTGACTTTGCTCCAAGAATTTTAAATACCTTAATCTCCATCACTTTTATTTTGCTTTAATGTTTTAAAAGGCTTTATTTCATGCATTTTAAATGTTTTAAATCCACAATATCTTTTGTTAATCTTGCTTTAATATTTCAATTTCTAATTCATGCATTTCCTTAATATTTCGACATCATGCTTTCTTTTGATAATCCATGCAATGCTTTAAGTTTCTTATCATCTCATTATGATTGCTTTATTTTAGTATAATCTTATGCATCTTTATCATTCTTGCAATTTACTTATTTTTCAATATCTTAGTGTGTATTTTAGGCATTGATGTAATTTTCTTTTTTTGAGCTTTTTATTTCTTGCTTTAGAATGCCCCTAGGATGGTATGTAATAGCTTAGTAATTGCACACACCGACACTTGCACCGACACTATCACTTTATTTATCGCTTTTATCTCGCTTTACATTTTCACGTTATTACGCTAGATTTCCATTAGTTAGAAAAAATCATTTTTATCTCAAAAATCAAATGAGCAAAAGTCAAATTATTTTCATAATAAACCTTGGATCCAAATCCAAGTGATTTTCCCTTTATTTTCTTAATCAAATTCCTAATTGAACTTTAATTAAACTTAGACTCAATTTCTCAAAATAAAATGAAACAACCTCACTTCTATTTTATTCTTCTATGCCTTGAGGTCTCGCAACCCTTCTCAAAAATCATTTTCAAAAAAATCAAACTAAAATCAACCTAACCCACAAAAATGTTTTTTTATAAGAGTGAACTACGGTGGTTTTGATCCCTTTTAAGGGTACGTAGGCAGAGGCTTTATTCCTTTCAAATCAATCAAATAAAAATAACCAAAACTCCTACTTCTTCTCCCTCCATTCTTTCACTCATACTTTAATCAATAATTTTTCAAATGAAATAAAGTTAGAAAGAGGTTCTCACGGAGTACCGTGAACGACGCGGGTGCCTAACACCTTCCCGAATCGTAACCAACCCCCGGATCCAAAAAGGGTTTTTCAATCTCTTTTTCCCTTCCCAAGAATAAAATCGAGCAAGTCCGGTAGATTGAAGGTTCAAGTCCAATCAATGGCTTGACACCCGAAAATCTTGGTCTACAGCACTATAACAAAATATGGTGCACTATAATAAGAGTGATTCATCCCACATAAGGTGTGCTGAAAGAGAACCACTAAACAAATTGCAATGTCACAGGTTGCACCTAGCTAAGATGCGCATGAGAACTATCTCTAAAATTAATTACTTAGAAGTGGGTGACAACATCAATCACGATACCCAGAAACAAAAAATGGTTGATGTGCTTTAAGCCACATAAACGAATTGCCATACAAAGAAGTGGGTGACAACATCAATCACGATACCCAGAAACAAAAAATGGTTGATGTGCTTTAAGCCACATAAACGAATTGAGCTTCACTTTGTAAACGAGAGCAAAAGGATCGGAGGCCACATTTTTTAAGATGCGGTTATTTCTCTCTTTACAAATTGCCCACACACAAGCCATCCCAATAACCTTGAAAAATAAATGAGAAGATCGCGGCATACCTGCCATATGAATAAACTGATAAAAATGTTCAACAATAACACCAGAAGAAACAAAATTAATGCCTAGCCAACGCCACACAAATTGCCACGTGCTACCGAATATGTTGCAGCCAAGGAAAAGGTGATCCGCCGTTTCGGTGCAGCCACAGCCTCCCACGCACATAATATTATTTTGTTGAAGGACTCTTTGACGCAACAAATTCATTTTGGTGGGGATTCGATTGTGAAGGAGACGCCAAGCGAAAACAGAAAACTTTGAAGGAACGAACTTATGCCAGACATCAAAACAACGGTCCGTAGCTGAGACCTCATCAGAAGCTGTCAAAAAGCGGTATGTCCCGCGCACTGAATAACCTTGAGAAGGTTCAAGCAACCACTGCCGTCTATCATGAAGATGATCCTGCAAAACAATGTTATGTAACAAAGATGTACACTCCCACAGGCTCTCCTCCTCCCACGCCAATAGACTACAACGCCACACCCAAGCGCTCCCTCCCTCCTCCCAACCTAACAATGCCATCTCAGCCACCGAACACTCACGATGCACAGACAAATCAAAAAGACGCCGAAATCGGGTTCGCAAGGGAACACCGCCAACCCAATTATCGATCCAGAAATAAGTATTTTGCCTGTCACCTACTACCCTTCGAGTGTTATCCTCAAACCAGTTTTCCACCCCCATACCAGCCCTTACACGAACGGCACACACCGTCCTCCACCACGCAGAGGCGTGTCTCCCCCCTCTTTCAACCAACCCCCCTCCTCGCCATATCTAGCCTTCAACACTTGACACCACAACCCTTCCTTATCAACCAACATTCTCCAACACCACTTCCCTAGAAGAGAGGGATTAAACTCTCCCAACCACCTAACCCCCAACCATCATTCCTCCTTCGGCAAACACACCGACTCCCATTTCACCCAAGCAATTTTCCTATAATCCTCACAACCCCCCCCCCCCCCAAAAAAAAAAAAAAATTTAAAATAGATTCGATAGAAGAAATTATACATGCAGGGAAAGAAAGTAAACCGGAAGCGAAGACATGACAGACTTCAGTAATACCAGACGGCCACCGAATGAAAGAAACTTATTATTCCACGATGACAACCGAGCAACAATACGATCCACCATAGGTTTCCAAAAACTGATTTTTCTGACATCCCCACCAAGTATATATATATATATATATATATATATATATATATATATATATATATATATATATATATATATATAGTTTTGCTAGAAGACACCCTTAAATTTTTCTGAAGACATCTTTTAGCAACCCACACCTCAAGGTGTAATTATCCACTTTTTAATTATAACTTGTTAAAAAACACCTTCATAAAAATTAGTGGGTGTCATTTAGTAAATGCTTATAGGAGTCGCTAAAAGACACCGTTTAGTTTTTATGAAGGAGTCTTTTATTAAATATATAAAATTGCATTTTTATAAAATATATGATTGTATTTTTTTTTTGAAAGGGTATAATTGGTTTATTTATAGTCTGTTCATTCTCAACAAAAATTATCAATTCGTGATAATATATCCTTTCAGCCTGAAGCTTATCCTATTGGCCAGCTAATTTATAAAAAAAATCATGAGACTATACATATTTGGACTTTTCAGGGATAAGTACAGTGAACAAAATTAATTTATATTTGCAAAGAGTAAAATGACAAAACTCTTAACACTACTCCCTCTTTTTCATATTAGATAGTCTATTTGACAATGTGTTATTGCTCTTTCAAACTTTGACCATATTTTTTTACTAATACATAAAGTTAAATAATATCATATAAAATGTTGTTGGACTCGTCTTGGTGGATATTTTCAAAATATTATATTTTCATAATTTTTTCTAATAGATAATTAAAGATAAAACAACATGCATTGATACGTGTGACAGAGTCAACTGTGATACTTAATATGAGATGAGGAAGTAATAAGTGGAAAAGTATTCCTGCACATAAATTTTTTTTCTTCCTCCATTCAATCATGCTAGGATTCGAACTTGTGTCAAGTAGGTCAAAATTCGAACCTCGAATTCATCACTTATTCATTTAAAAGGTAAATTTTGATGCATTAGACTACTTAATTATCTCAACTATATTAAATATATCTATTATCAAACTGAATTAAATTAATATTACATGTTTGACTAATATTTATTTTTTTAAAGAATGTTTGACTAATATTTATTGAAAATTTATTATTTTACCATATCATTTCAAAAAATTAATATTTTTTTCAGAACTTGAATTAATTTTATTTGACGCATCCTTGAATTAATTGTATTCTTTTTTTTTGGGTGGCCGAGGTTTGAACCTCAGACCTTGCATATTTTATGCATGATCCCTATCAACTAATCTAAGCTCACGAGGACAAATAATTGTATTCTACGCATCCTTGAACACGATGTCAATTTCTTTTATTTTTTTGACAAAAGACACAACGTGAATTTCTAACTGTATTTTAAAAATTCAATTTGACATGAAAAATAATAAGAGCTTCATTGATGCTAGAGTATTGGTAAAGTAATAAGAGCTTCATTGATGCTAGAGTATTGGTAAAAAAAATAATGTTAGAGTAAAACTATTGCACTAGTATATGTCTATTTATATTTTAATTTTTGCCTAAAAATATTTGTTTGACAAATTATACAACGGCAACGGTGGATGCCATGCATTCATTGCCGTGGAATGGGCAAGTCCAACGAACCATTGTCATGTGTGTTATTGACTTATTGTCTATATATGTATAGGTGAAGCCATCACATATAGGTGAAGACAGCAAAGAAAAATAAGAGATATCAATGGGTGAGCATTAGATAGAGCGAAAATCAACGTGGACATTGTATGTTAAAGATGGAGACAACTGACAATGGTCTTTAGAGGGAGTGTCAATGTGACAATATTAGAAATGTCACATAGAGTAGAAAATAACTTAATGTGATACGTAATCCATAAGACGGTTATGCCTTATATTGACTAGTCTTTCGGATTGATTTCTCTTCGTTCACTTAACTCGTAACAATACTTTTAACTAATAGTAGTATATCACAAAGCCACAAAGTTACTATGAAAAATGTACGGTGCAAACTTTTTTTTTTTTTACACAAACAAGCTTAATTGACTTCATTAGCCAAAAAAATCGAATACTTGGTGGCAAAACATCAAAAGTATGGTGACTATTCCAAGAAATGGTATCACTTACAAGTGAAGGAGCAATCATATTCGTTTGTCGCTGAACAAATTTAACTAAAAGGTTGGAATTAAACAATAACAAACTCCTAATATTAGAGACGATAGACTCAAACTTGGATTCCTAAAGGTTGGAATTAAACAATAACAAACTCCCAATATTAGAGACAATAGACCCAAACTTGGATCCATCCCCTCTGCTGTCAAAAATAGCGTTCGCATGCAATTTAGAATCACTCTAAAAATAACATGGTAAAATCCCATGCTCCGAACACATCGCATAGTTGTTAGGAGCGTTGCAGTCTCTCCTTCATGAACCTGCACAATTGGGTTTGTCCAACATGTATGAGTTGACACTAAGGCACCCTACTCGTTACATAAAACACGACCAACGCTTGTTAATGTACAGCTAGTGTGAAAACTCGCGTCAACATTACACTTGAGCCATCCCTTTGGGCTCGAACCCACACACATCACAAACTCCTTTAATATACATGAAAAGGTGCCAAAGTAATCGTCCAACATTTGATACAATGTTTCGCCTCACAAATAAGACTAATCACTGAATTAATCAAACGATCCACCACCCCATGCTAAAATAAAGCAATTGAGCATGTTTAGTTGACTTGGATCTTTCTCCACCTATTTTTTTTTTTAAGGAAATTGTTAGTTAATACCTATGTAGTTTTTATGGTTTGAATTCACATCTTCCTTAAAACTTTTTTTGGAGTGTCATAGCTCGATAATCAAGCTATCTACTAGGTCTCTTTCTCCGCCCATTACTTTCTTAATTAACCGCGAGTCTTTTTAATTTGTACATTAGTTGTTTAACCATTCAAAAACTATGGTCCTAATAAGATAAAGTGTTCAAGACCTACCCTGGCTGTATTTGTCCCAACAAAACAAGTTGTCTACGTTAAAAGTGTTTCATGTCTGATGGCTCTGCTAGTTCGCAACTTGCAGACAGTGACAAGAAATTTATGCCACACACATTTCTCCAACGAGGCCTACATTGGCCTCCACAGATTTCGGGAACAAATCATTAGTCAACTTCATATTACATCACACAATAGATTATATGCTCCTGTTGAAATTACTATAAAATCAACATAAAGACTGCAAATAAATAAATCTTGCTAAATATTGTAATTTTAGTTTCGAAGATATTTATGAATACCCCAATTCCCATTATCTACTGAAAATTCCCATTTGTTCATGATAAGAGATGTGTTTCCCTCTTTATAACATGAACCTTTTATCACTATTATGTAGAAAAAACCCACAGTTACACACAGTTTTCGATCTCAGCTGTTCATCTCAGATCAAACGGTTGAGATTGAAACTGTGTGTTTTTAGTTAAAACAATTCTGACCATTCAATTGTGATCATATGGCTGTAATTGATTACAGCACCCTGCTGTTACAGCAGGGAATCCTGTTCCCTATTTTCTCTCACCCCGAAATAAACCAGGATTACAACGTCCTTCAACAGTGAGCTTTGTACATTGTCGTGTTGTCACGCTTTATATGTCCAAATAAATAATAAATTAACCAAACCATCATCATAAACGAAACACAAACATTCAACATTAAAAAAATACCAAATCATGTATCAAACCCGAAATCTTACATCAACCACCAAATAAAGGCCAACCATTACAAGTTCACCATTATTATTTAGATACAAATGGTAACAAAATCTAACTTCAAATAAAAAAAAAAAAAAAAAACTCAATAGCAAAATAACAAACAAAGTTTCATTCCTTCAATGCCCATCAATGCAAGAACCAATCTGAAGACGAAGACGCCTTAATCGCTTGATTCGGACAAAGCATCTGCCACGGGTTCAGTTGTGGATCTGGAATCTTCGGAATCTCAACAGAAAATCCATTCTTTTCCCTCTCAGCTTTTTCTCTCTCAGCTTTTTCAATGATTGAGTTCAGAAACTTCAATTGATCTGTCAATTCCTGTATCCGAGCTCCGAGGACACCATTAGCGGCTTCGTTTGCATTGAAACCTTCTTCCCTCGCCCTAATGTTCTCCAACAATCGCCGATTCTCGTTTCGCAACCTGTTTGCCTCATCTTGAAGATCCTCCATCAGTTTCTGCTTCCTCTCCCGTGATCGCCGTGCGGATTCACGGTTCGAAATCATTCTCTTCCTTTTTCTCTCGTCCATCGCTCCATTCACACCGTCCGAACCCGAACTCGTCACACGTTGAACCGAAGCCATTCAAATTGATTCAATTGATTGAATTTGACAATAGAATTAAAAAAGATAAATCTAATAATAATTTGTAAGAATTTGTGAGAAGATAAATAATGATAAGAAAGAAGAGAATAATAAGAGATTGAGAGAAAGTTGCTTATGAAAAGACGTAAAACCAGTACAGAAAAGCAACGGAGAAAGAATGAAGGAGACGAATACGATACATTAGTGTCGTAAAAACATTGGAGTGGTTTTCAAAAACCCCTAACCCCTATGAGAATGAAACCCTAGATCTGAGAGAGAGAGAGAGAGAAAACGAATGGTTGAACCAAATTTGTGATAAGGGAAAGAATGAGGAGTTTGTGAGAAAGGGCTGTGATTTATAGATTATTGCAATCTAAAGAAGGAAATAAAATTGGGCTTTGGTTGTGTTTTATAGAGAAAGAGGAAGAAAGCGAAATGTGAGGCTGGGGGAGGTTTGTTTGTAAAATAAATTTGTATTCATGGAAACTAATTTTGAGAAAGTGATAAGGACGCTGACAATGACGTGTTTAATGACGAAAATTTCGCTCATCCACTCATTTTGATTATAATTATTTTTTATCAAAATATTGGAGAAAAATATGTATAATTTATCAATATTATAAAATAAACAGTGAAAACTTATCTTAATCCTTCACAATTATTTTGACTAAATTTGATGGTCAAACAAAATTATTTTGACTATATTTTTTTTTGTCAAGATTTTGACTAAATTTAATTCTAATATGAAAATGTTATAGATTAATTGAATTTTTTTTTTTGGTCAAAACTGTGAGGGGCTTTCACTCTAAAGCAAATTAGTAAACTTTTGTCCTCGTGAACTTAACTCAGTTGATAGGGATAAATGCATAAAATATGCAAGGTCCGGGGTTCGAACCCCAGCCACCACAAAAAAAAAATTAGTAAACTTTTGTCAAAAATATTATTAAAAGAAATCTTATTAAAAATATCTTAGGAAGAGTTTATTAGCATTTGCTTTGAAAGATAATTTTATTTTATTGTTATCCATTGATAATAATTAAAATACTTTTTGTTATTAATGGATAAGAATGAAAGAAAAATAGTTTTTGTATAAAAAAAATATTAATTAAAATATTTTTTGAGTCAACAGAATATGATTAAAATAGTTTTAACAAATGTTGATTCATAAACTATTTTATTTTTTATTCGATAAGTCTTTTTATTGTTATATTGGACTAAAACTTTTGTTGTATGAATTAAAATAAAAAAGTGGAAGTCCTACGTTAGATTGATGGCACGCGTTAGTATCGTTTATATGGTAGGAGTGTACCTCTAAGGAGTACATGATTATGTGAACCAAGTAAACACTAACGAAAAAAATATATATTTATATATTTTATCATTTGAAAATGTTAAATTAAGTAATAAATTTAATCATTATTAAAAAAGGTTTTCTTGGTCCCCAAATCTTGCTAAAATATTTTGGAACGCAATTTGAAATATTTTGGCGCACAATTTGAAATATTTTAGCATGCAATCTAATATATTTCGTTACTTGATCTGAAATATAGTTCAGTATGTAATATAATATTTTGATGCACTAAATTATTTTAGCATGCAATCTAATATATTTTCTTTTTGCTATGTAATACAATGTTTTGGTGCACAATCTAAAATATTTTAGCATGCAATCTAATATATTCCGTTGCTTGATCTGAGATATATGTTGGTATGTGATATAATATATTTTATACTCGATATGATATATTTCGGTATTTCATACCGACGTATGTGAATTCCTTATTGTTGTTATCTCAAACAACAAGCACTTCATTGTTTGAGTTGAATGATGTATTTGTTGTGTTCAATTTATCCATGATGTGTTTATGTACAACAAAATGTAATTTCTTCGACAAATATAGCATAAGGAAACATCTTAAAATTGTCGGAATTGCATTCGTCTTAAAATTATTGGTCTTTGATTTCAAAATTGATGTATTTGGATTTTCAAAGTCTATTTTAAAAAAGAATTTTTATCTATCGAAGTTGTTACCAGGTTGATCTCTTTAAGATGTTTTGTAGCACTACCCAATAATTTTGCAAGACAAACTATCATCCACACCACCTTCAGGATAAAACAAGTTCAGCTACAATTGTGCGACTAATTAATGCACTCTAACTAATCATTCAAGAATTACACCTCGAATATGGTACTTACACCTCTTTAGCTATAGTCCATTAGTTATTCCCATTGTATGTAGTTATGTTTGTTTTATCTTACGGCGGTGTGGTTGACAGTTTGCCTTGCACAATAATCAGGTAGTGCCACGAAAGCGGTCTGATCGCGAATCAGCCTAGTTACAACTTCGGTAGAAATTCTCTTTCAATATAGCCTTTGGAAATCCAAATACAACAGTATGGAAATCTAAAACCAACAATTTCAGGATTGGGCAATTACAATTCCAACAATTTTAAGACACTTCTTTATGCTACGTCTTCCGAAGAAATTACTTATTAAGGTTATGCTGTACCTAAATACAACAAGGATAGATCAGGTTATAGAAATACATCCTTCGACTGAATCAATGAAGTGCTTGTTGTTTGAGACAACAACACTAAGGAAATCACATACACCGATATGGATTTTTTTTACAAAAACCAGAACCGCGTTGTGAATAAGAACTTCAACTGCCACGGGAATAGAATGGGAACCCCAAAAAGATCCTATAATGAAAATGAGTAGCCACCATAAAAAAATGTCACATGTTCACAATTTATTTACTACAATTATGAGAAACCATGTCATATATCCCGCAAATACAGGAACTTGTCAAGCGTTGCTCTGCCACGTAACTTGACTGAAGAGAAATTCATTGCTATGACTATTAACACCCATCTAGTTGGTAGATCAAGTGAATGCTTGAACAACGTTAACGCCTCAGACCATGTTTATTTTGATTGTGCTATGTTCAAAAACATATGCGTTGAAAATAAGAAGTGTTGTTAGAACATTTGTACACAACTAAAGTTGTTGCATTGGAGATTGATGTAGTATCAAAAGTAAGCATTTTTGTTTATTGTCTCCAGAGGGACTGGTACAATATTCTAAGCCGTTCAACAATCGATGTTGTTCTGAGCTAAGTTTTCACAATATTTTGTTTCATAAGCTAGCTTTTCATTGGATAACTTGCAAAACAAGTAATCAAAGTGTCTAAAATGCACTTTCTATTTAACTGTTTTCTGACACTTATCAAAGATGTAGAGTTGCAATTCACGTCCGGAAAAAAAAAGGAAATTGTTATCTAGAACGTGATGCATGCTCCATAGATAAGAAATTTATGAATTTCCACTGAACGATACTGAGTTCACTCAGATTTAAAGAGAGACTTGTACACCATTACTAAAATGGTATTCTTCGAGAAAGACGACACCACTGAAGGTATGTTCAAAATTAAAAAAAAAGATAATAATTTTTTAATTTGTGCGATTTTAATATTTGACATGCCGGACTTTTTTACGGTGATAGATGCACATAACATTATCCCCATATTTTCAATGAGTTTTATAAAGAGTACGAAATTGTTCATGAAACAACTGCATCTTACCATTCTGAAATGAACCGTAAAGTTGAAAAGAAAACAATTAGAACCTTTACCAAGCCAATTATATAAAACATTACTACCTCCGTCCCTAATTATAAGAAATATTAGAAATGGAGAGGTAGTAATTCACTCACCATTAAGACACAATACCGAAATACTAACCGTAAAGTTCACTCACCTTTTGCTACACACATTTTATTAATTGTTTGTTGTGTGCTACACACATTTAATTGATCCCACCATCATTAATTTTTTTGTGTCTATCTTTCTCTCCAAATTGCAACAAATGGAACAAATTAGAAATGGAGAGGATCTTTACCCGGAACGGGTAAAGATCTTCTTCATTTGATGGTGGGTTCCACTTAGTGATAGGACCCACCACTTATTTTTTTTTGTCTATCTCTCTCCAAATTGCAACAAATGGAACAAATTACAAATGGAGAGGATCTTTACCCGTTCCAATATTAAGCAAGCATCTGATGAAGCAATATCTATCAATATCCTGTCTACTTTGTTTTTGGGAAAGTTTGTTGTAGAGATTGGTAAAATATAAGATAAACGTTTTTTTTTTTTTGTCACATAAGATAAACATTTTAATTCATAGATATGTGTCTCCATTTAGTAATATAAGGTCTAATCATTATAGTTCAATTCCCTCGCCTTTTTTTGGTTATCTATATGCTATTTTACATTGTAATTTTAGTTGTATATGTACTCCCTCCGTCCCAAATTATAAGTAAAAAAAAATTCATTTTTTTGTCTCAAATTATAAGCAAAAAAGACAAATTTTTATCATATTTAATTATGTTGTTTCAAAAAATTATCTTTTCCAAAGGAAAATTAAATGCAAAGTGCATTCAATTTGCTCTCTCTTTCATTTTTTCAATAACCAATAACCAATGAAAATTGTTTTTACATCTTCCTATAAAACTTATATCAACGATAACACAAGAAATTATATCAAAGATAACACAAAAAACTATGTTGCAAAGTATGTTTTAGTTTTCTTAATAAATGTGATTTTTTTTCCTTATAATATGGGACGGAGGGAGTATTATATATCTTGTTTAATTGTGTTAACTGGGCTCAACATAGGTAACCTTTCTTGAGTTTGTGGAGGCAATTCATGCATTTCAAGTTACATTTCCTGATTCAGAAACACACCTAGTTAAACTTGCTCAAGATTCAGTAAATAAGTTAGTATTTATATCCTCTAAAAAAGTTGGTATTTATATTCATGTGCATTTCAATCATGTTACGTTAATGTTTCATTGTATGAAAAATAAATTTTTAACCGCTTTTCAGGAACTTTCTAATTTCCGAGGAGTATGTAAAGACACGAATTTATGCACAAGATCTACTTAATGTTCTTCGCAAGTGGTAGTATATCCAGCACTTTAATGTTTTTTTCCTCTTTCTAGTTTAGTTTGATTACTAAAAGTAATCAAACCATCTTGTCCCACTTAATGCAAAAAATATCATTGTGTTCTTCGTTATTACCTTTTTTTTCTTCGTAGTGCCATTTTAATGAAAAATCGCATTTAAAAAGTGGATTTGATTTATTATAACTAAATATTTCCATGCTACTAAAGTTTTTGTCAAGTTGTACGTCAACAATACATTTTCTTATGCAAGCTATCTTCATTTACAAATTAATTGCTTTTTTTTTTTAAGGGCGGGGGATTTTGAGTTGCATTGAATTGTGTTTGAGGATTAATGCACTTTATTTTGTCTATAGTTTTTTTTTAGCAAGTGTTATAACAATATATATTGGATTTGGAAAATTTACCTAAACCCACCAAAACCATCTTTTAATTTAATTTTTAATTTTTTTTTGTCAAAAAAAAAAATACAATTTTTAATTTTTAAAATTAATGGGATTTTATATTATGAAGAAGATTAAACCCCTTCCCTTCCCAAAGCTTTCCATTTTTTTCTTCAAGTCCTCCATTCCCCCTCCCCTTTAAATCTCAACATAGTCTAAGAATTTACAAGAATTCATTAGACCGCAAACATTTAATTAGAGCTAATTCAACAAATTCATTTCTTAAGGTCTCCTTTATTAAAAAAAGTAGTCGAAAATGAAGCTACAATGGACTTCTTGCTCGACGAGGTTGTAAAGTAATCTCACCCTTGATTCTTACCTTTTCAAATCAGTGTTTTACTGCATTTTTCAAACAAAAAAAATACTATTATTTTTTTATAACTCTGGTTCACTTGTCTTTACCTTCTCCATTATCTCGCATCTCTGTTTTATCCATCTCTGATCATTTATTTATATTTAATAGGCTAAAGTGCAACTTTGGTCCCCTATCTTTCAAAAAGTTGCGATTTTGGCCCCCTAAGTTTGAAAACTACAATTTTGGTCCCCTATGTTTTAGCCCCTTTGCATATTTGGTCCTTTTGGTCAATTTTGACCAAGTCATCGCATACGTGGCATGCCACGTGTGTAATTAATTAATTAAAAAAATAAAAAATCGAAAAAAAACAATTTTTAAATTAAATAAATGAAAAAAATACTAAAAAAATTCTGGAAAAATGAAAAATAATAAAAAATTCTGGAAAAATGAAAAATAATGAAAAAATTGAAAAATTTTCCAGATTTTAAATTAAATAAATGAAAAAAAATCCAGAAAATCAATTTTTAAATTAAATAAACGAAAAAATAATAATAAAAAATTTAAAAATAAAGAAAAAATTCAAAAAAATAATGTCAAATTTTCCAGATTTTTTAAAAAATTCGAAAAAAATACGGAATTTTTTTTAAAAAATCTGGAAAATTTTACATTATTTTTTTTCGAAATTTTTTTTTCAAATTTTTTCCAGAATCTTTTACAGAATTTTCTAATGTTGAAAATTTGACATTCTAAAGGCGCAAGGAAATGAAAAAAGTATACACAAAAACACCGACGAGAATACAACTTGGCCACAAATTTGGTACATATTTCTTCTTTAGGGAAATGAATGTTTCCATGACATTACTTTTCTGAATAAGTGATTCTTGGAATTGTCCATGAAATTTTGTGAAATTTTTTTCGTTTTTTTAATCATTTTTATTAATATTTTTATTTTTCAAGAATTTATTTCATTTTTTTGTAATATTTTTTCGTTTTTTAAATTTTTTTATTTTTTCATTATTTTTCATTTTTTCAAAATTTTTAATATTTTTTATTATTTTTCATTTTTCCAGAATTTTTTATTATTTTTCATTTTTCCATAATTTTTTAATATTTTTTTATTATTTTTTTCATTTATTTAATTTAAAAATTGATTTTTTTCGATTTTTTATTTTTTTAATTAATTAATTACACACGTGGCATGCCACGTATGCGTTGACTTGGTCAAAATTGACTAAAAGGACCAAATATGCAAAGGGGCTAAAACATAGGGGACCAAAATTGTAGTTTTCAAACTTAGGGGGCCAAAATCGCAACTTTTTGAAAGATAGGGGGCCAAAGTTGCACTTTAGCCTATTTAATATATGTGATTGTTGCAGTTGTAGAACAGAGCCTAAATCTAATTCCATCAGAGCCCCAACATTAGTCAAACTTATAAGAGCGAGCGAAGTTGATAAAAGCTTGAGAAACTACATAGTCTCTTTACAACATGTTACAAAAGTGTGGGCTATAATCATACATGAATTTTTGTTTGAGATAATTTCTTTTAAGTCAAATATGTTTTTTGTCCTTATAAACACATAAACTTTTCGTCTTAATCTTCCTAAAAATTTATACGACTTTTAGTCCTTATAAAATTTTCAATCACCGCTTATGGTCTATACTTTTAAGGCAACTCATGTTTAGCCTTTATATTTTTTAATGAAATTGTGCAAAAATGTGTAGAATTTTATAAAAATATCTCTCAAATAATTAGAATTTTTTAACAAAATATAAATCAAATAAGAATTTTTAACAGACAACACATAAAAACTCGTATTTAATTAATTGTTATTTTTTTTTAGAGATTCTTGTAATATTATAAACTTTTTCTGCAACATTTCGTTCAAAAATATAAAGTCTACATATGAGTTTACTTAAAAAAAAGGGATAAAAAATGAAGATAAAAATCTTTTTGGAGACAAAAAGCCGAAAAAAATATAGGAGCTAAAACGAAAAATTTATGCATTTAACATTCTTTTTTTGTTTTGTTTTATTTTTACGAATACATGAGAAACGGCTCCTTCAAGCTTTTCCCATGTGAGTATTTATATGCGTGTCAATTCATCAAAATAAACACAATTAACTCAGCCACCAACAAATATAAAAATATAAATATTTTTTTTGCAATCCAATATTAAATAAAGAGATAGCGAGGAAAAAATACAAATAAAGAGTTCACGAAAAAAGACACAAAAGAATGTAAAAAAAAAAAACACAACGATCGTTTAAGAGTTTTACAAAGATATATGAAAAAACAATGTATTAGAAATTGCAATTTTACTAAATTAACCATATTTATTAATAAATGCATGATCATGTTTCTTGAATGATGATATTAATATGAACCAAATCGCTTTATCAAGGTGAGATTTCGTTGCATTTCATAAAATTATTAGTTATTTCAAGAATTACTTTAGACCTAGCCGGCGAGAAGTGTGCATTAAGGGACCGAGCTAAGTGTATTTTGGCTTGTTAGAAAAATATTGAACTATGTGTAGCATGGTGGGGGGCAAGTGCCCCGCTGCGTATTTCAACGTGTATATGGCTAATTAAGTAAATAGTCACTATAAATAAGTAGAATTTTATTTTTAGACCCTACAAAAAATATCACATTTTTTAGTCTCGTAACATTTTCATTTATCATCTTTGGGATATGTTTGGATTTTTAGAAATAGAGTAAACTTATGTTTCATTGTCTGGATAGAGTGGAACACATTCTATCCGATTCCACCGGTTGCTCTCACTTTTGTTCCTCTCCAGTTTGGGAGAATTTTTATATAATCCCTTTTATTATATTTTTTAACTACCATAAACACCGTTATATCTACGTGTTTCATTCTTTCGTATTCGGAATCACACAAATGACACTAATAATTTTGCAATGTTTTTTTTTTTGCTTTCAACGGTTATTGAGAAAATTTCTTTGCATCACATATGCTTTCAAAAGTCATCGACAGAAAATTTTACAAGAACTAAAAAGGATGATGGAAAATTTTACAGGGACTTTATTTTTTTGTGTAGAGACTATTTTTTTTTTAATACATGTATGGACTATTTACTTAATTAACTATGTGCATATTGATGTTCGTGTTATATTGCCTTTTTTCTGGTCAAACACAACAACAACCAACCAAGTCTTATCCCATTAAGCGGGGTTGGCTACCTAATTTACATTAGGCCATATTATTCTATCGAAACCATATTCGAATCAAACCCATTAACCTCTAAATCTCTCATAATAGTTTCGCTTATAGATTTTTTTTCTTTACCTCTTTTGATCTAACTCTCCTCTATTTGATCCATTTTTCGTACTACAACGTCTATATGTCTTCTCTCTACATGCCGATACCATCTAAGCATATTTTATACCATATTTTATACTATAGGTGCTATCCGAACTCTCTTTAACGGGTCCTAATCATATCTCGTCTAGTCTTGCCACTCGTATAACGCAACATCCTCGTCTTCGCTACGCTTACTTGATTCTCCTGTTGGCTTTTAACTGTTGAACACTCTATACCATACAACATCGTATGTCCGACTATTATCCGATATAATTTTCCTTTCAACTTAAGCAATATTTTCTTATCACATCACTTTTTATTTCTTAGTCATTTTGTATCATGGACCATGATCGTACCTGATCAGAAGGAGACTGCCGGTGCTTTGAATGCGGTGGTTGTGACGGTGGTGGAATGCGTCAGAATGCTTCTTGGAGCGGATGGGGGTGTGTACCTGCAGGCACTCCGACGCTCAATTCAATAAAGATCAGAGAGTGAGGGTTTTAGAGGAAGAAAGAGTTCTCCCTTGGGGACTGCGGTGAGTCCCCTATTTATAGAGGTGGAGAGCTGCAGAGCCGTTGAGGAGGCACACCTGGCTCTGGCGGTTACGAAATCGTGGAAAGTGTAACCGCCAGAGCTTTTATTGCAGGAACATGCACAACGTGCAAGAGAGACGTTGGGGTTCGTTTGAACCGGTCTCTTTGCTTCGTGCACCCCCCTTCAGGCGAGGGGGTATGTTGTCAGCAATAATGCCAAACGTGGAGTTTGGGCTTTGAATGATATTGGGCCTAAGTAAATGGGCCCAGAATCCTTTTGTCCGGTCCAGAACAGTAGCCCCCCAAGTCGTTGCTCTTGATAAAGAGTGGTGACTTAAGTGCGGGCGTTTTGCTCGTCAGGAGCCGACCTCAAGAGGAATTCAGTTGGTATGTATCCCCGTGCTAGAGGAAGAAATGGATCTCGTTAGCGGACTTATACATGCCTTGACTTGGAGAATCGTTTGCGAGGCGGACTGAGAATGCTGAGACTTTGGGCCAGATAGGCTCGCCTGTCTCGAAGCGTTTGTTCTCCCTCTAACGATGTAAGTTCGCCTGTCAATGTGGCGGAGTCCAGCATATGTATGTCTGGCGGTGAGATCGGATGGAAAAATTCCCTCGTCAGGAAGTTTGGTCGGATGTCATTCCGTAATTAATGCCAACGTCTCGAGGAAGAAGTTGAGGGGACACGACCTTTGGTTTCTGAGTGACACGTGTGCAAGCTGTTAGTAGCACTTGAGTGCCTATAGTTTCCAGCGTGTTCTCGGGTTGTATTTCTGAGGCGTCATCATCACCGTTGATTGGATCCTGACGTTTGGAGAACGTAGTGAAGGATCATAGCCTTTGGATGAAGGGGTATGATTGAATCTGGATCGTCGAAGCAGCGCTTTAGATGAGGAGTAGCGAATGAAGGGATGCACCAGATAGACTTTGTGACTTTTGAATGGTTTGTGCAACGAGTATAAATAGTTCCACTGTTGTTTTGTAGAGTCATTGCATTTTCGAATTTCTCAGAGACTTAGAGATTTCCCACAGTTTCCAAAGGCAAAGTTCTTCGGAGTTTTCGCATCCCCACCGCAACTTCAATCTCTTCTTCTTCTCAGGTAGAGTTCTGTGACTCGTTTCTTTTACTTCTGTATTTTAGTTTCTGTTCTTCTTTTAGAAACCGTAGGAATGCATGCTTCTAGGGCAGAAATAGTTTGACTCAGTGGTTTTCGCCGTTGGTTTAGGCGTTTGCCACCGTGCATCAAAGAGTTTTGTAGATATGTTGTCTGTTTTCTGTTTAGTGTTTAGAAAAACATTGGCGACAAGCTTACGCTTCTAGGGTTAGGGTTAGCCGTAGCATAGGCTTTTTTACCGGTTTAGAGTGCCCCTAGACCTTCCAGAATTTTTCTTTGTGATTGAACCCTTTAGTTTTGGAGAAGATGATAGTGACCTTCTCTTTGTTTTCCTCCTTCCAGGTTTGATCGAGGTGATAAACTTAAGAGGGGACAAAGGAGCAATGTCCGCTGATCCTTGGATAAAGGGGGGAGATCTTAGGAGCGGCGTCCCAATTTGCGATAGACGACGCTGGGGTAGTTCCACGCTGCCCAATAGGGAGGAAAGAAGATTGGGAGATCCTTCTCCCCAAAACTGCGGACCGAATATGCTCGCGTTTTCCGAGAGATCGTTTCCCCATGTATGAAGCGACTTTTAAGGAAGTGGGTTTTAGGCTTCCCTTTTCCTCTTTCCAAATCAGTGTTCTGGAGTGGTTGGAAGTATGTCCTTCCCAGTTGAGACCTGATTGTTTCGCCTATATGATGGCTTTCGAATCGGTGTGTCGTTACCTTCAGTTTCCCGTCTCCAAAGACCTCTTCTTTGCTATCTTCGCTGTCCGACGAAACTTGGACAAAGAAGACGGCTGCGGCTGGGTGTCGTTCCATCAGCGTACCTCTCTCTTTGAAGGTTTTGGCGCTGGTGTTGCCGATTTCCATGAGAGGTTCTTCCTGGTGAGGCCTCGAACGAAAACAGCCCTTCAAAGTGTTCTGAAGATTGTCGATCGACCCCGAGGGGAGGATGGTGTCGCGCCTATGCGTGTCCCTCGAATCCGTTTTAGTTGGAGTCGCAACCATCTGAAGCATGAGCACACCGTGTATAGGATTAGCTATGACAAGTTGACCGAGCGGAACAAGGATAGTTTCGCCAAACTAGTGAGGTTTGTGAACTCTTTCTCTCGATCGGTGTGGTCGATGATGGCGGCGATCCGGTGATGGATTTGCGAGGGAACCCAGTTACCAAACCCCGATTGATTGATCTCGTTCTTTGGTATTCTCCAAGGATCCCTTGACTCTTTTGGGTATGTTGGTGTTGTGCTTTCTTTTACCTTTACGTCTGCTTTTTCTGTCTTAATGATTGATCCTTGGTTTTCACGTGCAGGAAAGATGTCCCATATCCGTTCCCTGGTGAATAAGGCCAACCAGAAAGTCGTCGGGCAAGGTAGTGGTAGCAGGCAGAGAGATGAGCAGCGAGGGAGGACCGCAGACGCTTGGTTCCCTGTCCGTTTGACTGATGACCAAGGGGAGGAAGAGGAAGTTCCTTTGAAGAGGGAGAGGACTACTGCTCTGGACAAAGGTAAGCAAGTCCAGGTGCAGGAGGTAGCTCCTTCTCGAAGTGTCCTTTCTGCCGACGAAGGCTTGTTCCAACTTCCGAAGGTGTGGTCCCAGTCAGATCGCTTTGGTCCTCAAGCTTCAATGTACCTTGGCGATTCTGAGTTGAAGGCCATTCGTGACTTGGGACCTGCTGGTCGAGCCCGTGCCATGACCGATGGGGTCGTTGGGGCCATGCGAGCTTTGGAGGTTACTGTTTTTCTCGACAATTCTTCTATGGAGGAAGCTGTTCGAGCAGATGCCCTTGCCCGCGAGCGGGAGACGACGGCCAAGAGGATAGCTGAACTCGAGGCGGAGGTGGCTGCCATGAAAGCGAGCGCTTCTGAGAATGACAAGCTGATTGCCTTCTTGAAGGAGAAAGCAGATATGGGATCCCGCTGCCGTCGTGAGCTGACTGAGGTTCGTGCCAAGTATGCTGCAGAGAAAAGAGCCCTGGAGGATGCTCTCCGCGATGCCACCCAGCCAGGCAAAGATAAGACCGAGGACACGACGGTGTTGGCTCGTCCCGCGTTGGTCTACAGGCTAGAGGAGTTGGAGAGGAATCTTGTAGGCGCTGCGTGTCATGGTTTCGAGAATGTTGTAGAACAACTCAAGGTGGTGAACCCCGGTGTGCAGCTCTGTGAGGACGGGCTTAACTTCTTGAAGTATGTGCGGGATGGTGAAATTGTTGATCAGGATGATGATGGGCATGTCTGAAAAGCCCGGGCTTTATGTTGCCCTGTAATATATTTTTTGCTTTAACTTGACTGGCCTTCGTGCCTCTGACATTATACGGCCCTTTGTGGCTTGTATGCTTTCTTGCTTCTTTAAACACCTGTTTCTGAAATGCATGATTTACTTTCCAGTGTGATGTTTTGAATTTTGCATGCTCGTTGTGTGAGGCTTTCTACACTGTTTGAAGTATTTGTTTGAGAGCGAATTATCTATCTATCTTGTACGTTTGATAAACTGCGATAATTCGTATGCTCTTAGCTACTGTCGAGGGCGAACTATCTATTTGCCTTATGTTTTTGGCAGATTGCAATAATTCGTGCGCTCTTAGCCGCTGTTCGAGAGCGAATTATCTACCTGCCTTATGTTTTTGACAGATTGCAATAATTCATAGGAACTTGTCTGCTTTCGGATTGCGAAGCTCTTTAAGTTGAGTGTGGCGGGATGGGCTACCCCCCGCAGTCATTATTTCGACGAAGTGACTTAATGACTGAAGAGTCTTGCATGCCCGTCCAACGTTTTGTGGCTTTGACTTGATGAAATCAAAGTTGTGCCTTTTGCTTTCCAGGTAATAGTTTACTTTGCTTGGAAAGTTTTTACCTTTGCGTAGCTTTTGCAAGGAAGAGCTCAGGCCGGAAGTTTTCTAACTGTTTACGCGGAGTATTAGTTAGAAGTATTTGCACATCCAAGAGATTGTTTATCTGAATGTGTGTCCAAAGTTATGGACGTGTAACAGCGGATGAACGAGAGAAATTTTTTCTAAGTTCCCTCCGCTGAGGCGTGAAACACCCATCGCGAGTTGGGGTTCTACCTAACATGCCGAGCAGTGGTGTCGCAGCGGTAAGCGTACATACTGAGGAGTAAGAGAATTTGTTATGTAAAATCCTCTCATCCTTTTTCTTTTTGGATTCGGAGTGGCACGACTTTCCTCTTCCGTTTATTTGCTCGACGAGGAGCAATGAGTTCGTTGTATCGAACTAAGTACGTACATTAGAGTGAGTTGGCGTTGTTTGCCATCTAAGTGCAGTACTTTTTGAGTTTTTTTGCATTCCAAGTCCTTGGAATTGCATTTTGATAGAGGTCTTCGAGTCCGTAAGCTCCTGTCCCGGTCTTCATCCGGATCCTGAAGGGGCCGTCCCAGTTGGCGGCGAGCTTCCCTTCTTCAGAATCCTTCTGGTTTCGCCGGAGGACGAGGTCTCCTACTTCAAATTCTCTTTTGATGACTTTCTTGCTGTGGCGAGCAGCTATTTTCTGTTTTAGTGCTGCCTCTCGCAAGGTTGCCCCTATCCTGACTTCGTCGACGAATTCGAGCTCTTCACGTTGATTTGCCGTGTTGGCCGGGAAGTCAGTGCTGGCGTCCGTACGCCATATGAGTTCGGTTAGCTCAATGGGCAAGACCGTTTCTGTCATGTACGTGAGTCGAAAAGGTGACTCGCCAGTTGTGGAATGGGGAGTAGTTCTGTAGGCACAGATGATTGCGTGTAATTCCTCCGCCCATTGTGTTTTGGCCGCGTCTAGCCTCCTTCGTATTCCTCTCAGAACTACCTTGTTTGTAGCCTCGGCGAGGCCGTTGGCTTGAGGGTGTTCGACGGAGGAGAAGCTTTGCTTGATGCCGATATTCCTTTTAGGTAGTCCTGGAACCGTTGGTCCGTGAACTGTGTACCATTGTCGGATATCACTAATGCTGGCACTCCGAATCTTGCTAAGATGCTTCTCTTGAAGAAGCGGAGTACGTTTTTAGCTGAGATTTTGGCCAATGGTTCTGCTTCGATCCATTTGGTTGAGTAGTCGATTGCGACGACCAAATATTTTAGTTGCCCAGAGGCTTTGGGGAATGGTCCCAGAAGGTCGATGCCCCGCCATGCGAAAGGCCAAGGTGAGACCGAGGATGTTAGCTCAGCAGGAGGTGCTAGGTGCATGTCCCCGTGTCGCTGGCATTTATCGCAGAGGTTCACGTAGTCTTGGGCGTCTTTCAGCATGGTAGGCCAGTAGTATCCTGCTCGTAGGGCCTTTTTCGCGAGAGCTTTTGCACCAAGGTGTTGTCCGCAGATGCCGTTGTGGATGTTGGCGAGGACTTCTTGGGTCTCATTGGGTCCTAGGCACTTGATTAGCGGAATGTTGAAACCTCTTTTGTACAAGGTTCCTTCCACCAACGTGAATGAGCAGGCCCTCCGTTTCAACCTTGTCTGTTCTTGCAGATCTGTTCTTGCGAGTTTTGAAAGAATGTCTGCCTGAGTATTATGTTCGCGTGGAACGTGAATTACTTCTACGACGTCAAATTCTTTCATTCTCTCTAGTACTAACTGGACATACTTTTGGAGGTGGTCTTCTTTTACCTGGAACTCTCCCGTGACTTGGGAAGCCACTAGTTGCGAGTCGGTAAAGATTTGCACCTTTTTGGCCCCCATGTCTTTGGCGGTTCGCAAGCCAGCCAGGAAGGCTTCATACTCTGCAGTGTTATTGGTAACAGGAAAAGACAAAGCGAGGGAAATTTCGACAACGATACCTTTGTTGTCTTCGATGATTATTCCGCTCCGCTTTCTTTGGCGTTAGATGACCCATCTACGAAGACGGTCCATTCTTCGAGGCTTTCCTCAACTGGGAAAGTCATTTCGGCGAGGAAGTCGGCGAACACCTGAGCCTTTAGTGCCTTTCTGGATTCGTAATGAATGTCGAACTCGGATAGCTCGAGTGACCATTTCATCATCCGACCAGCCATGTCTGGACGACCCAGGATCTGCCTGATAGGTTGGTCCGTCCGGACTACCACCGTGTGCGCTAGGAAGTACTGCCTTAGTCTTCTGGCTGCGGTGAGAAGTGCGAGGGCCACCTTTTCGATCCTTTGGTACTTTGTCTCAGGTCCCAACAATGCTTTGCTGGTGAAGTATACTGGTTTCTGCCCCTCCGCCGTTTCTCTGATGAGGACGGCGCTTACCGCGTCAGAGGAAACAGAGAGATATAGGTACAATACTTCACCTTGATCTGGTCGTGATAGCACTGGTGGCGCAGAGAGCGTTTCTTTGAGGTGCTGCAAGGCAGTTTCGCACTCGTCTGTCCATTCGAACTTCGTTTCTTTCTTCAAGAGTTTGAAGAAAGGAAGTGCGTGTTGAGCAGACTTGGCCACGAACCTAGAGAGCGGTCAACACTCCGTTGAGTGTTTGGATGCACTTTTTGGAGTGGGGTGTCGGAAGCTCAGTAAATGCGCGACATTTGTCTGGATTTGCTTCAATTCCTCTTTCTGTAAGATAGAAACCGAGGAATTTACCCGCTTGGACTCCGAAGGTGCATTTTTCTGGGTTGAGTCTCATGTTGTATTTCCGAGTTTGCTCGAACACTCTTCTGAGATGAGCGGCATGATACACCTCTTGTTGGGATTGTACGATCATGTCGTCCATGTAAACCTCTAGAATGTCGCCCAGAAGTGACTTGTCGTAAACTCTGTTCATCATCCGTTGATAAGTAGCCCCCGCGTTTCGTAGACCGAAGGGCATTACGTTGTAGTAATAGTTCCCTGATTCGGTCATGAAGGCTGTTTTCATTTTATCTTCTTCAGCCATGGGTATCTAATTGTACCCAGAATAGGCGTCCATGAAGGATAAAAGTTTATAGCCAGAGGAATTATCAACGAGTTTGTCGATGTTAGGAAGAGGATATGCGTATTTAGGGCAGGCCCTATTAAGATCGGTATAGTCAACACACATACGCCATTTTCCATTAGATTTTTTGACAAGTACAACATTGGAGAGCCAGGTAGTGTATTTGGCCTCGGAAATAAACTTTGCCTCTAGGAGGTCTTTTACAGCTTTTTCTGCAGCCTCTGACTTTTCGGGAGACTGCTTCCTACGATGCTGGGCTACAACGCTAACTCCAGGATCCACCGTCAGTTGGTGACAAGCGACGCTAGGGTCGATTCCGGGCATGTCGGCTGCGCTCCAGGCGAACAGGTCAGCGTTTTCTCTGAGGCAGGCGACTAGCTGGTTCTTGACAAGTTCGGGGAGATCCTTGCCAATCTTGAAGTTCTTCGAGGGGTCGTTGCCGAACGGGACCAGCTCGAATTCACCATCGGGAACAGGTCGAAGAAGTTTCGCGTTGAGCGGGTCCTTCTTCTCCCGTTTTTGCTCCTTCAAGTCTTCCTTGGTGAACCTGGGCTCAAGTTCGACCAAGTTGGCGTCCAGGGTACTCGCAGCAGCTTTCCCTTTGTCCCCGACAGATTTGCTGGGTTTGGAAACCGAGTTCTGGGTCTTATTAGCTTGGAGGAAACATCTTCTAGCAGCTTTGATGTCTCAGCTGAGAGAGGCGATGATGCCGTCTTTTGCATGGTACTTCAACTTCAGATGAACGGTTGAACATGCGGCCCCCAGCTGGGCTAACCCGGTCCTCCATATAATGCAGTTGTAGAGAGAAGGGCAGTCGATCACCAAGAACGGGATCTTTATTGTCTTTTTGGCCTCCTCCTCGCCGAAGGTGACCAGTAGCTCTACGTACCCTCATGGTTGAGTGGATGAGCCGTTGAAGCCATAGAGTTCATCCCCAACGTAGGGAGAAAGGTTCTTCTCCGTCAGTTGGAGAGTTTTGAACAGGCTGGTGTACATGATGTCGCATGAGGCCCGTGTCTATCAGGACTCGTCGGACATCTGCATTGGCCATCGATGCTCGCACAAGCAAAGGAATGGCAGAATTTGAAGCTCCACCAGGCAGTTCGGAGTTGTAGAATGCCAAAGGTGGCCTTCCTCCTCGAGTGGAGGGGGCCATGGCATTGACTTCCATGAGTTCCTGGAATTTTCTCTTCATGCTGCCCATGGAAATGTTTAGCGTTCCTCCGATGATGATGTTGGCGGTAGGGAGCTGCTCCCAGGTGCATGAGTAGGGGGTGATTTCCACGTTATCAGGGAAATCACCAAGATGTTCCACAGACATGGCGATGGTCCTTCCGGGCTCAGATTCGTCGCCTATAAGTTCGACGGCTTTCCGTTCTGCTTCCGGATTTTTGACGTACTGCTTGAGTCGACCCTTTTGGATGAGGAGTTCGATGGCGTCCTTCAGATGGATGCAGTCATCGGTGGTGTGTCCGTGGCACTTGTGGAATTGACAGTATTTTGTTTTGTCGACACCCTTCCTCTCCTGAGATGGAGTCTTTGGCGGCTTGATGCCGACTTCTGCTAGATCGGCTACAGCGATCTCAGCGAGGATATTCTCCCTTGACATAGCCAGTGGAGTATACTCGGTGAAGTGACAGTTTGGTCTCTTGCTTTCGCGAGCAGCTTTGCCTTCCCTCTTTTTCTCATGGAAGGGCTTTTTGGAGGATTCAGCAGCAGGTTTCTCTTTCCTGACCTTGTTGAGGTTGTCCGCGTACAAAGCCTCTTCGTAGGCGATGTAGATCTTGGCGATCGCTAGGAACTCGTTGAGAGTCCTTGGGCGATCCAGGAGGACAGCTTTCTTGACGTCCGTCTCATCGCGTAGGCCTTTGGCAATGAGGTACAACTTCATTGTCTCATTTGCGCCCCGGACCTGGACGACTTCTTTGTTGAACCTCTCGATGTAGTCTCGGAGAGGTTCGCTTCTTCCTTGGACGATGGCTTCGAGGGAAGCCACTGTTTTTGGTTGCGTCCTTGACGCGGTGAAATGGGTGGTGAACTCGTTGCAGAGGTCGCTCCAAGAGTCGATGGAGTTTCTCCTCAAGTTCTTGAACCATGTAACGGCTCCTCGCCTCAGAGTAGTGACGAAGAGCTTGCATTTAACGGCGTCCCGCACCGATCGGTAAGTGAGAACTGCTTCGATGTTCTCAATGTGCTCATCCGGATCGGTAGTCCCGTCGTATGAGTCCATTTGCGGCGGCTTTTCCAGTCCGCGAGGGATAGGAGCTTCCCGGATACGCCGTGTGAACAGACCGTAAGCATTACGATCTGTTCGGGTATCACGAGTGTCCAAAGAACTGGAAGGTGACCGTGAGCGCCCGTTGCGTCTGGGCGGAGACCTCCTGGGTGGAGTTCGACGCAGAGGGGATCTTCGCGACGGGGCCCTTCTGGGAAGGGATCTCCTTGGTGGAGACCGTCGGGGGGACCTTCTTGTTGACCTTCGGGAGTAGGATGGAGATCCGATGCTCGCCGAATGTCGAGGGGATCTGGAACGTGACCGGCTGGGGCTCCCTCCTCTTCTGTTACATATTGAGGAGAGAGATCGCCGGGCTTGGACGGTTGGACGTGCTTGCTCCAGATCCATCAGCCGGCGGTTCTGTTCCTCGATTAACGACGTTTGTCGTTGAACCGTGCGGATCAGGTTGCTGATGAGTACGCCGGTTGATGTTGCGTCTTCTGGAGTTTCTGTAGGGCGGATGGGACCTAGCAGAGGCCTTTGTTGGATAGGAAGTACCTGGGTTGGATCCTCCCTGGGTGTATCCACAAGTGAAGGTGAGGATGTTACGTCATCCTCTTGAGGAATGCGCACCTCACTTCGTAGCTGAGATTTGGCACCGTTGGCAGCCATTGTAGTTTTTTGTGAAAAGCTTTGGTTTTTAGGGGTAAAAACGGGGAAGCTTGTATTTTTCCCACAGACGGCACCACTGATCGTACCTGATCAGAAGGAGACTGCCGGTGCTTTGAATGCGGTGGTTGTGACGGTGGTGGAATGCGTCAGAATGTTTCTTAGAGCGGATGGGGGTGTGTACCTGCAGGCACTCTGACGCTCAAGTCAGTAGAGATCAGAGAGTAAGGGTTTTAGAGGAAGAAAGAGTTCTCCCTTGGGGACTGCGGTGAGTCCCCTATTTATAGAGGTGGAGAGCTGCAGAGCCGTTGAGGAGGCACACCTGGCTCTGGCGGTTACGAAATCGTGGGAAGTGTAACCGCCAGAGATTTTATTGCGGGAACGTGCGCAACGTGCAAGAGAGACGTTAGGGTTCATTTGAACCGGTCTCTTTGCTTCGTGCACCCCCTTCAGACGAGGGGGTATGTTGTGAGCAATAATGCCAAACGTGGAGTTTGGGCTTTGAATGATATTGGGCCTAAGTAAATGGGGCCAGAATCCTTTTGTCCGGTCCAGAACAGACCATAAATATTTAAAATGTTTTTTTGGGTCAAATACATTAAAAATCTTCAATTTAGTGTACAATATATTAATAATATGGAATAAATTGATGACTTTTATATATTTTAAAGACGACTTACCATATTTATATAATATAGGGAGTGATGGTTTATTGTCATGCTATTTTTTTTTGGTAGACATACGAAATGACAAAGGCATTATAAACTCACACACATAAGTGGAGGTACCGGGGTTCGAACTCCGGTCATGACATCCAGCCTAACAATTTTGGCATTTTGCCAGTTGAGTTAGGACTTGCGGATATTGTCATGCTATTATATATATATATATGGGGAATGCTAACGTCACACCCTCTAACACACTCCAATAATAAATGGCCATATCATAAAAGAAAATCCTTGCATTTACCTGATGACCGAAGTTGAGAAAAAAACACATTTTGCAAACAAGGGTTCAACGTTGCTGCACTCTTGACTCTCTTCCATGGATGCTCTCTCACATCGTGTTCGATCCGTCTGAAATCTCATGCAGCTTTCGCCACCGGTGTATCAGTTGCAGCGAGAAACGTTTCTAAAGCATCTTTATATGGAGATCTATCGTCTTCTCACGAGGTTGTATCTTTTCGTGCTCATTTAGCCGTCGTCGATCCGTTTCATTTCGAAGCTCCTGTGTCCATCAATGGTTTGGTCGTGAGTGATTTATATCACCGTTTTAAAGATATGGATTCCATTTCTTATGACATTAAATTGGGTTCCATCTTTAAATTTCTAATGTTTATTCAATTTAAAAATCACATTCTCTTTTGCAGAAGTTTTTTCTGTTAATCTACAATTTCACTGTCTTTTGTTTTGTTACAATTTCATTCTCTTTTGTTTTGTAATTGAAAAACATATTCTTTTGGTGATTGTTCGCGAGAGATATGCCAATTAATTTGTCCATGGCATCATTTGGGGAGAAAAACAACTTAGATTTGGAAGTATTTTTATTTTTTATAATAAGGTTGCAATTTGGGTTAGAAAACGTCCATTAACGGACTATAATTTGCCAGAACGTAAAAGGTAAAGGCAGCCATGGTGAAAGGTCGTGAAGATGAAAGGTTGAAGTTCGCATAATAAAAATAATAATATAAAATAAATAGTTAGACTCTTGTAAAATGAAACCGGTAACAGGTCAACAAATTAAAAAGGTTGATGACATGTTTAGTTATAGAGTAATGATATCTTGACATCCATTTGATGACAGCTTTGTTGACAACCTTGTTTTTCTCACTTCTTATTGGTCAAAAACAATGGAGAGAGAAAAAGGAAGAGAGAGAATAACAACATCATGTGAGTATGAGAGAGAAAGTTGTCCAAAAATTGTCAAAAAGTGGTTGTCAAAATATCATTTCTCTTAGTTATAATTGGAGTGTGTTAGAAGAGTGTGTTAGAGGGTGTCACCCTAGCATTCCTCGTGTGTGTGTGTGTGTCTATATATATATATTTGGTCAAGTAGCTATTTTATATATTTTAAAGATGACTTTATACATAACTTTTGGGAAATGCTAACCGGTGCCCCCAGGGCACTGGTCAAGGATATGGAAAAGAAAATTATACAGTAGTTAATGCATTGAAATTGTGTAATTAATTTATAATAAAGTCAAAAACAGTTTCCTTTTATGGTAATAATTCCCTTTTATGGTATGCTTAACCAGTGTCCCGGGAGCGCCGTTTAGCAGGACCCATAACTTTTTTTTATCAATTATCGATTATATTTTGCAAAATAAACAGTCAATAGAAATTCTTACACTGAGACTATCTTAAACTAACACATCATTAACATAGGGTGGGGTTTAGTATGGGAAAGGGGAGTTCTTTCCCTTCATGGGAAAGTTTAATGATAGCCATTGATTTAATACTTTTTTATTGGAATGGTTGAGTTCTTTTACTTGGTAAGGGGAGTAACCTTTTGATGGGTATTGTGCACCAATAAAGTTGGCCCCACCAGAATCATTAAACAACAATTTTGCTTTTGTTTGATGTTTTGTTTTGTTTTTTTAAATAAATCACGGGCCTTGCTGTTTTGTTTTGTGTTTGTTGGGGATTGAAGTTTTTAAGTTAGCTGTTCATCCAGGGTTTGATCCTGGTTTTGCTATGGCAAAAATTTATGTTTGTTTTAGCAGAATCGCTCAAACATGCATTGATGGCTCATGGCTACAATTTCTTCTCCAGAATCGCTCAAATTGAAGCAATTGAAGCACATGCATTGATGGCTCCACGTTTTTCTTCTGTTTTTCTTGTGATGTTGTTGTTAATTATTCTGCAACCATTATCCTCCAATTTGTTGATTTTGATTTTGATTTTAACTACTGGAATTAGTTTGTTGAAATTGAATTCAATTCCTCATGCCAATACAACAATTGAATAACTTTTTTATATATAATGAGGTGTATAAATTGTTATGCAGCAAATGAATTTTAAACAAAATTGGATAAAAGATGATTGGCCTAAATATTAAGATGACGGATTAGTTTAACGATGCCCTCTTGGATTAATTTGTAATGTTAAACACTAATCTTGTTCGTTGGATTAATCATGTTATATACTCTATCTGCAACTTCCATCTACCTTTCCATCACCCTCTTCAATTCATAGCCATCACCGACATCACTGTCACCGCCTCCTGTCAATATCGTCCTCCGCCTTCACCACCGCCAACATCGTCGAAAAGAGGTAAGGTTGTGGACGAGAGAGAGAAAGAAGAACCATGAAGCAAGCACAAAATTTTGAGAGAGTTGCAAAGGGGGAAGGGCGAGAGAGTTTAGAGAGAGACGGCGTCGGGCTCGGTGGTCGGTCCAGTGCGGTGGGTCATCGCCGGCTGTGAGGGAGAGAAGTCCATGAAAAGCTGTGAAGCCCGGATACGAGATACGATACGGATACGATACTGCACCCATACACCGATACGGGAAAATTTCAAAAATCAAGATACGATACGGCTGGGATACGTTAATAAAAAAATTATATAATTAAATGTACAATATAATTATAACCATTTTTTAAATATGCAAATACATTAACAAACACAGGAAACCAGGCTCATAGCACATTAACATAAATATAAATAATATTGACGATTAAGAGAGTGGTCATTAGTCAATTACATACGCAATATATACCAAAAAGAGCACCATCAGTGCTATACATCAATGCTACACTATATTCAAAAGGAACATTGTTAGTGCTATATTATTCCGATCCAAAAAAGAAGCACTATATCCATAAAAGAACACATCAGTACTAAGAGTTAACACTAACATGTAACTAACTTGTACAATATAATGTTTTATTCTTATTTTTTAAAAAAAACAGAAATCAAAATAATATAAAAAACACAAGTATCCGTGAGTATCGGGATGTATCGGAAAGTATCGGATAATTATTTTTTTAAAAAATAAAATTTAATATTTGGATACTCTCCGGATACGTATCGGAAAGTATCGGGCAGGTATCGGTGCAGGATACGCAGGGGATACGATACGTCATCCATTTTAAAGTATCGGGGCTTCACAGATGAAAAGTGAGAGGAGAAGAAAGAAAAAAAGATAAAAAAGATATTAACAAAACATAAGAATAAAAAAGGAGGTGAATTAGTAAACAGATAATATTAAAATATGAAAGCTAGATTTTTTTTTGTTTGGACTAAACTGGCAGCAACCGCCACGTGTCTTTAAAAAGAGGACTTTCCCATCATAGGAACAAACTTCACTTGCCCAGGCTAAACGCCACCTTAACATAGACATAACATAAAGTTCACATGCACAGTACTAATACATCACAGAGTCCAGATCCTCTCCATTTAGAGAAGAAATGGTCATCACAATTTCCAATTAAAATAAGCTGACATGTGGCAAGAAGTATATCAATGACTCAGATTTAATTTAAAAAATATCAACAACAAGAAATGAAAAGACGCATTCAGTTCTCTTTTTCACCATTGTCCCTGTTGAAGTTTCCAGCGTCGGTTGCCGCCGTTGGGCATTGCATCTTCGTCCCTAGCTATCGGTTTCTACATCGTTGCCAATTCCACTGATTTTCGCCCCCTTACTCCGTTGCTCAACCACTTTCCGGTCCTCATTTCGTTGCTCCTCACTACGTTTGCGTTCCTCTTTCAGACAGAGTTCCTATTTTCTCAGATTTTAACTCCGTCGTCATTCCGTCACTACGCTCATGTCTATGTACCTCTCTTCATTTTTTATTTGAATTAACGTGTTTCGACACCGTGTTTAATTTTTTTAATTTGTCCCTTTTTGAGATTTTTTTCTCTACCTACAGTTTTACGGTATTCAACAATTAATAATTTCCTCAGCTTGTTTGTCCAGCACTATTAATCTAATTTGAGGAACAAACGGGTGAAATAGAGAAAGGGAAGCATGTTTACCCACAATCATCCCAACTCCTTTCATTATTAGAACCTAGATTTGAGGAACATATAGAGAAAATTTGAGAGACAGTAACAGATAGAGAGACATGAACATGAAAGAGACGAATTCCTCATGAATGGCAGACGGAACACAACCTTGAGTTGTGGCCTCCGAGCTTCGTTGGGTGAGCATTGAGCATCGTGATAGAGAAGGGGACAGTGGATCTCAACAAGTTTTCTGTTTTTGATATTCTAAATAATTTTATTTAAGTTGAAAAAATCTGGGCCATCGATTTGCTTTTTGCCACGTGTGAGCTTTTTATGATGGAAATTGTGATTGCCATTTCTTCTCTAAATGGAGAGGATCTGGACTCTACATCACAAGCACAAACAACATAAAATTTACATACACAATTAATTATGAAGTCACAAGTTTGAACCCGAATGAAATCATGAAAATGTCAAATTTAATCATATCAACATTGTCACTTGAACTAAATTTTACGCACCTTCCTAAATTTTCATTGTAAGTTTTTTCGTATATTTTACTTATTAGCAATATTACTATAATCAAACGGTTTTTTCTTAGTGGAACACCCTGTAACCACACTCCATACAACATACTAGATAAAAGCTTATTTTATCCTTTTCCCGCCAAAAAGCACCCTCCTCGCTTATAGGTTTGGCGCCCAATTCTCACATTTACACACTATACTCATCACTACCACCGTTCCCATTCTCTCTCTCTCTCTCTCTCTCTCTCTCTCCAATTTCAACCATGAACACCAAAGGCGTCGATTTCAACACCGACAAAGGTAAACCCTAACCTTCATCCTTTCAATTGTTTTCATTTCATTTTTTGTTAAAATCAAAGTAAATCCTCTTTTTCTCTTTCAGGTATAGCCAGAGAATTTCTTACAAATTTCGCCGACGTTAATGGCGAAGCCAAATACCTCCTCATCCTGGTTAGTTACTTTTTCATTCCGATTCAAACCTTAACCCTAATTCGTTTTTTTTTTAACCTTTTTTCTTCACTTTCGTTTCAGCAAGATGTTGCAAATCACAAAACCAGATCTGTCGAAATTGACCTCGAAGACTTGATTAATGTAAGATTTTTGTGGATTTTTTGCTATATTGAAATTTTACGTTTCTTAATTTTAGTTGCAGTTGATGATTTTAATTTTAATCACTGTGTTTGTTTTTTCAGTACAAAGATCTAGATGAGGAATTTCTGAGCCGTGTTACTGAGAATACTCGAAGGTATATTGGGATTTTTGCTGATGCAATCGACGAACTAATGCCGGAGCCGACCGAGACATTTGTCGATGATGACCATGACATTTTGATGACTCAGAGATCTGATGAAGGAACTGAAGGTGCTGATGGTTCTGATCCGCACCAGAAGATGCCTCCTGAAATCAGACGCTTCTTGTAAGATTCCATTTTCTGCTTAGCTCTCAATTGCTAGGGTTTTTGTAATAATCTATGATTTTGCCCTGATTTCTTTCATAATAGCAACTTGTAGTGTTGTATGTTTTTAGGACCCTGTCTAGATAAACAGTTTATTTGCTTGGAACTTATAGCATAAGTGTTTATCATGATAAGCACCTGTGTATAAACTATTTCTATTGCAAAAGATAAATTAAAATAAAATTGTTTCCGTACAAGCTATAAGTTGTTTTCATAAGCAATCCTGGAGAACTTATGTAAGTGGGCCAAAATCAGCTTATGAAGAACTATGTCATATGCTGTTTTAATAAGTTCTCCCAAACAGTCACACAAAACTTATGGTCGTAGATAAGCTGTAGTAAACCAATCCAAACAAACCCTAGGTGTTTTTTTATTTATTTTTTATTTAGGTTGTATATGACGGTCCTAATGTTACATTGTGGGTTATTTACTTATTTTGCAGTGAAGTTTACATCAAAGCATCTTCGAAAGGACGGCCATTTACAATTAGGGAGGTGAAGGCTTCAAACATTGGTCAGCTAGTAAGGATAGCTGGTATCGTGACACGTTGCTCAGATGTCAAACCATTGATGCAGGTGGCTGTGTACACCTGTGAGGATTGCGGCTTTGAAATCTACCAGGTAATTCATATAAGTACTGCATTGATTTATTTAGATGCACAATAAGGTTTAAAATGGAAATGGAGGGTTTTCTGCTTTTTTATTTTGTTGCCAGGATGTTAATCAACAATGTTAAACATAACTATAATTTATTTATAACTATGTATCAAACCCTGTTAGATTTTTTTTTTGGACTATTTTTTCTCTCTTTGTTTTGGAGTTTACTTCCCCAAAGATTTTTAACTTTGTTGTTTTCGTCCCTCCAAAAACAGGAAGTAACAGCTAGAGTATTCATGCCTTTGTTTGAGTGTCCATCAAAGCGCTGTGTTATGAACAAGAGTAAGGGTAATGTCATCCTTCAGCTGAGAGCGTCAAAGTTTTTAAGATTTCAAGAGGTTTGTACTCTACCCTGGACTCTGCTTCATTGGTCAATTTCCGATACATGCTTTATTACTCTATTTTCTGCACAATTGCTTATTTATTTTTTTGGTCAAGTAGCCTAGTGGCTAGAGCTCACACAATTTAATTGTGGAGAAGTGGGGTGTCCGGGGTTCGAACCCTGGCCCCTGCATATAATATGCAATATCCCTACCAACTGAGCTAAGCTCACGGGGATTGCACAATTGCTTATTAACTATGGAATAATGAATATTTATACGGTTAAATTGCAGGCAAAAATTCAAGAGTTAGCTGAACATGTTCCAAAGGGTCACATTCCACGAACAATGACTGTTCATCTTAGGGGAGAACTCACGAGAAAGGTCTACTATTCCCTGCCAATTGCATTAAACTAACAATAACTATATCAATTGTTATTAAGTACTTGAAATTATGTTAGTTTATAACTGTATTCCTTTATTATTGACATGTCTTCACAAACATATGAATAAAGTTATCTCATGAAATACAAAGGATGATTGATAATTACAATGATTTTGTGTACCTATTGAAGTTTAACTGGCTAATTTTCTGCTACTGTTTATTAACTTGTTTATTGTGAATTTATCAGGTAACTCCAGGTGACGTCGTCGAACTCTCTGGGATTTTTCTTCCTATACCTTACGTCGGTTTTAGAGCAATGCGTGCTGGCCTAGTTGCTGACACATACTTAGAGGCCATGTCTGTGACTCATTTTAAGAAAAAATATGAAGAGTAAGTAACTTCTGCAGATATTTTATTTGAAAATGACTGTCCCCTTTATTTTTTCACCCCACTTCAAGTACAGCAGTGTCTCTTGGACCTTTTATTTGATTTTCTTCTTGGATTTGTTTGTGTCCACTGGGATATTGTCATCATGAATTGTTTGCACACAATGAAATTCATACCTACTAGACACTAATTGATATTATTAAATTAGTTTGGGGGAACAAAGCAACTTTCTAATCGATTAATTCTGTCATAGATATGAACTTATAGGAGATGAGGAAGAACAGATCAAACGTTTAGCAGAAGATGGTGATATCTATGATAAGTTAGCTCGTTCATTAGCTCCTGAAATTTTTGGACATGAAGATATCAAAAAAGCACTGCTGCTGCTTCTTGTTGGTGCTCCCCATCGGACATTGAAAGATGGGATGAAGGTAAGGAATTACATATTAACTAAGGCACACATGTTTCATGGAGCTTAAACTTTACATAAAAATAGTGATTTTGAATTATTAGGGATAGAGACATGACATCATTTATAAAATTATAACGATATTAGTGATTTGTATGAAATTTTGTTTTATTTTCTCCCTCAAACTTTCTGTTAAATCTTTACTGTGTTTGGTTTGATTTATGTTACTTGTGTATTATACTCAATTAAATAATTAAATGTTATATTTTCTTTTAATTGCAGATTAGAGGAGATCTACATATATGTTTGATGGGTGATCCTGGTGTTGCCAAGAGTCAGCTTCTAAAACACATAATTAATGTAGCACCCAGGGGTGTGTACACCACTGGCAAAGGAAGTAGTGGAGTTGGTCTAACTGCTGCTGTTCAGAAAGATCCGGTGACAAATGAGATGGTTTTAGAGGGTGGAGCATTGGTAATGCATTTATTTTTTCAGCGTAGCAATTCCTTCCATCCATTTTGTGCTTATGTTATACTTTAAGTTGAAAAATCAAGAAAAAATAGGCAAAACATATGATATTCTGCCGGCATGTGCAAAATGAAATTGGGAAACAAGTCATGCATCAGATTGCTTCTTTAGCTTCTAAATCAATTCAATCTATGTCCTTTTAACTAGTAGTTTCTTGTTATAATAGAAATTTTGACAAAACATTCTAAATTTCAGGTGCTATCAGATATGGGTATATGCGCCATTGATGAGTTTGACAAGATGGATGAATCAGATCGTACATCTATACATGAAGTTATGGAACAACAGACTGTTAGCATTGCCAAGGCTGGGATCACTACATCCCTGAATGCAAGGACTGCTGTCCTTGCTGCAGCTAATCCAGCATGGTATTAATTCTTTTCACCTTATTGATGGGATACAAGATCTCATTACCATGCATTCTGTGCTTCCAAATCTAATTTCAACCATTTTAACTGTGAAGGGGAAGATATGATCTTAGAAGAACTCCTGCTGAAAATATTAATCTTCCACCTGCCCTGCTATCAAGGTTTGACCTGCTGTGGTTAATCCTTGATCGAGCTGATATGGATAATGATCTTGAAATGGCAAGGCATGTCGTCTATGTCCACCAAAATAAAGAGTCTCCCGCACTAGGATTCACTCCTCTTGAACCATCTCTTCTCCGGTAAGAAAATAATATGTATTGTGCTAACTGCTTTTTATTTTCCACAACATGATTGGAGTTTACTGCAAATGTGTTGATGATTAGATTGCATGCTTATTCTGACTGCCCATATAGTTTCACATAGGGTCTGTGTCAAATGATCTGTCATTTGCTAGAAAGAAGTTACTACAAACTTAACCGTGTTGCTTTCTTGTAGTGCATACATATCAACTGCTAGAAGATTGTCTCCTACTGTCCCAAGGGAACTGGAAGAGTATATTGCTAGTGCTTACTCCAGCATTCGTCAAGAAGAAGCAAAGTCCACCACTCCACATTCCTATACAACTATCAGAACATTGCTCAGTATTCTCCGCATATCAGCTGTAAGTGTTTATTTTTCTTCTCCTTTATTTACCTGCTACAATGAGGGAAGGAGGGTAGTTATTAAGGTTATATTGACTTTTGTTTTTGGGGCTAATGATTTATCTGCTTACTTCTTCAGTCTATTATTACATCATTCAAAGTGCCCTGTTAAATTAAAACCAAGTAGGCCCTGGTTAATATGGTTTGACTTTAAAGAACTGTTGTTAATAGTCATGTGGCTCTGTTTTAAGTCCACAATATAAAGCTGTAAGCATCTTAGTATTATATCTTAAGTTGTCCAAGTAAACAGATTTCCATTTGTAATTTCTAAACAGGCTCTAGCAAGACTCCGTTTTTCTGAAACTGTTGCTCAGAGTGATGTGGACGAGGCATTGAGGTTAATGCAGATGTCGAAATTCTCTTTGTACTCTGATGACCGTCAAAGATCTGGTCTGGACGCTATATCTGATATTTATTCCATACTTCGTGATGAAGCTGCTAGAAGTAGCCGAATGGATGTCAACTATCGCGATGCATTGAATTGGATATCTCGGAAGGTGAGTTCATATTTCGTTCTACTGCTGAAGTTAAATCGTGTCCTCTAGTACTGTAGCAAAAGATTTCCATGTCAAAATTTAAGGACTGATCTCATGTTTGACTGCTAAATACTGGAGCGATGAGCCATAAGCATATACTTATTTTCATTGAGCGATGAGCCATAAGCTCATTAGTATTGGCCAATTATGGCTAGACTAGATTAAATTTAAAGCTGTTTGTGAATTTTTTTAGGCCGTCTTTTGTTGAGTGATCACAACTCTTAATTTTACACTGATGGTTTCTTATCTGGAATTAATTACCGTCAATGCAATACCTACCTATCAACTTGAGTAATGTATCAGTATTTGGTATATTTTCCGAGTCTTCAATTGTCTGAGAAATTTATGTCAATTTTTTTAATCGCCAAACAAAGCCTTTTTATTTTTGCTTTCAAAATAACTAAAATCTTACTGTTTTGAAGTTTTACAACCTAACTGATCAAATTATTTTAATAAGATTCTTGTTTCATTTTTGCTCAAATAAATTCTGACCACATTAATGCTTTTGGAAAAGTTGTTTTGACAACTAAAAAGTTGTCGCACACCACTGTATGAAAATTTTGTCGTCATAATATTATGTGTTTTTTATTGATTTCTCTGTCACATTGACACTTTCTTTGAATGTATTTCTATATGGTGTTGGATTTGTGATGTTCGAATAACACTGCTCTTTTGCTTTTGGAACAGGGGTACAGTGAAGCCCAGTTGAAAGAGTGTTTAGAGGAGTATGCAGCTTTGAATGTATGGCAGATACATCCTCAAACCTTCGATATAAAATTTATCGATGCTTGATGAACTCTTAACAAAATTAGAAAAGCTTTATATCAATCCGGTTTCCAGAAACTGGGATAGGTCCCAAGAGTGTTGGATTTCTGGTCAGACTGTAGGGGAATCATATCAGTAATTTCTTTTTCTTGTGTTCTGGTAGTACTTTTACGAAGGTCATGTGGATTCTTTGTATCAACTAGAAATTAGAAATGCTTATTTAATTATTTATGTGGATTCATTGCATGTTTAATTTCTTTAAGCTACCAGGCAGAACTAAAATTTGAAGCCCATTGAGTTGCTTGACTGATTCTTACGGTAAATTACAAACTAAAACAGGAACAAGTTCTTTTGACAGAATAGAAAGGCCACAAGTTGTGAGCGCATTATCTTGAACCACTGTACCATCATTTAATATAAAATAGTGGTACCAAGACCCATACTAGCAATATATTCAATGATGATATGCACTGTATGTTACGATGTGTACTCCATGTCAGTGGAGGAAAAAAGACTTACACACAATACATATTGCTATGCTTTCACAAATTTTGGGCGTACAGGCCGTTAGAAGCCAGATGAAACATGCATGCATATCAGGTATTGTCATATCATTTAGGCATGACTAGGGGATCAATAATCAACTCACACACCTGCTTTTAGATCATGGAGGTGTGCTTGTAGAAGTTGTTGGTGACTGTTGTCCGCTGTGCTGTAGCTGCATTCGAGTTGGGAGCCCAAATTAGTGTCGAAGTTCCCAACATTCAATGTATATATGGTCCTCCAACCAAAAAAGTAATGAAGATAAAATTAACTTTTATCGTTTGTTCGAGCAATAGGAGGGTTGTCCCATGTTCAAAAAACGAGAGAAGGACTTGGGCGTGTGTACATCCTCTTCAAGGGTTGAAACCATAGGTGCATATGGAGACATGTCCTCTGCTTGCACAAGTATTGCAGGCGTCATCAAGAGGTTATTGTACATCACGTGTCCATATTCAAATTCAATTGGGTCATTTTTGTCCTATTGCTCAAACACCTATAGCACATGGACATGCCGTATATGCACATTAAAAAATCATGGGTTAATAGTGTTTTACCCCTGTAATATAGGTCATTTTCGGTTTTACACCCTGTAAATTTTTTTTTTTTGATTTACCCCCTGTAAAATATTTTTGTTTTGATTTACCCCCTAATAGGTCATTCAAAAACCAATTTTTTATTTTTTTCTTTAGAAATTCTGGTTTTTGAATGACCTATTAGGGGGGTAAATCAAAACAAAAATATTTTACAGGGTGTAAAACCGCAAATGACCTATATTATAGGGGGGTAAAACACCATTAACCCAAAAAACCATAAAATATTTCAACATAGAAGAAGTTAAAAATATTTCATACTTGTAGTTACTCCTGGACTTTTACATATAAACTCTAAATGGTTTTAGAAATGTCTTTAGACTACAGCAATATCAATTTTAGATACAAACTTAAGGATACAAAGCTTCGGAAGTATAACCCTGGAAATGCTAAAAATACAGGAAAAAACATGAAAATGCAAAACATACCTGAAATTGGGTTGGTGACTATTGTAAAGGGCAATGACGACTCTAAGGAATTTTCGCAGTGTCTTTGAAACTCTTCTTGCGTTTAGGGAAAGTGGGGTGATAGGTTTATCTTTTGTTTTTCGACTTGAGGATTATGTTTCAGTTTTTTGATCAAGCTACTTCTAGTTATAGGGTAAAATAAATTTGAGAAGATTTTTATTTTTAATAAAAAACAATGTGTATATGAGAATAGTTGCAGATGCCAAAATTAAGGTCCTTGTTATCTTGTTATCTTGATAGCCAGTTTTTGCAATCCATCAAATCTCTAAAAACTAATACACAATCAATGAATCTTGCAAGTAACTCTTGGAGGATGCTTGGTATAAAGCAATTATAATTAAGCACATGTCAACACACAACTTTGACCATTAATATCTTTAATATATATCATAAAGAATTATAAAAATTTGATATTTTGAAAATATTCGTCGAGACAAATCAAACATCTTACATGCTAATATCCCTAAAAAATAATAATCTTACAAGCTAATATCTGTATTTATATATTAGTTAAAAAAATATGGTCAAAATAAGGTATATAAATACATTGTAAAATTGCAACATGTATTTTAAAACAAAGAGTATTTTATAATTAAGAATTAAAAAAAAATGACTCAATCTATATATGCTTCTACTAGTTCTTGAACTGTCGTGCTTCATGGCAACATCTTGGTTGGACTCACCGATACAATCCATTATACTCATGTCCTAAGAAGCCAATAAAGAAAACAGAAGTATTGGAGAAAGAGACTGAAGAAATGCAAGATACAAGCAATTGGACAAGTACATTGAGGCATAGGCCTGTATTGATCCAATTCTTCCCATAATCCTCTCAATTCAGTAAAAAATTCAGTAACTTTCTTACTACCTTGCTTCAGATTTGCAATTTCTTCTTGCAATTGAGCCACTCTAATTCTATCTCCTCTCATGAATCTATCTTTTAAATCATTCCACATATCAATTGCATTTTCTATGAAGACCACACTTTGTGCAATAGAAGGGGAAATAGAATTGATTATCCAAGTATGTACCAGATTGTTGCATCTTTCCCAACCTGCGTAGTTCAAATCATCCTCTTCTGGTACTGGTATAGATCCATCAACAAACTTGTATTTGTTCTTCATTGCAAGCGCTCTTCGCATTTTCATGGACCACAAGTGATAATTTTCACCGGTCAATTGAGGTGTAACCGTAACTGTTGTGGAGTTATCTGAAGAATGAACATAATATGGATCAAGACTTTGATCCTGATTGTTATTGTTGTTTCGCACCATAGTGAAAGATACGATCAAAGATTCGGAGGAAAAGTTCAAGAAAGAACGAAGAAAAAAAACCAGAAACGCAAAACAAAGCGAAACGGTGAGAAGAGAGTAGAAAAACAGAGTGAACGAAGAAGATGAACTTGTCAATCGTTCAATCTTCAATGTGCGGAAGCAGAGCAAGAAAATCTTGCTCTGATACCATCTAAGAACAAAGAAGCCATGGAATCCGCCATGGATGAAGCTTGAAGAAGCTTGAAGAAGAAGCTAAGAGAGTTTGAGTAAAAATGATTCTATTATTTCATGATGATGAAAACAGTTACAATCATTGTTTATATAGAAGCATAGAGTGACACATCATCACTGTTACTTCTAACTAACTACATGAAATGTAAATGCAAGCTAAATGTGAAATGAAATTACAAAGCCAAAGGAAACTTGCGCGCTAAGTAATCTCTGCATGCTCATGTTGTAAGCTTGTATCTTGCATTTCTTCAGTCTCTTTCTCCAATAAGAAGGATATTTCGTATTACAAATTACCTACAAACATTTCCCTTTACATATTCTAACAATATAATTCCAAAGCTACAAACATTGCCCTGTATATATTTGCTGAAGTTGTTTAGGCTTCATAACTTCTATCATTGTAGCAACTATAGTCTTATATATGTCATTCCAGCAACCGCACTTTCCTTGTGTTGTGTGTGAACTTAGCCGTATAATGAGTCAAGTGGCTCCTGATTTACTCGTGTATGGCTTTGTAGAAATTAATGAGGTTCTTCTGCCAGGTTTATAGCTGTGATGGATCAATACATTCCAGCATCCTACTAATCCAATGTGAGGCTTGATTGGTGTTAATGACCTTATTTGCAATGAAATGAATTTAATTACTACTTAACATGTAGTTGTGCAGTGGAATTGTGGTTGTATCTGTTGATTACCTGTAGGTGATAGACTAAAGTTGGAAAAATCATTTTTCCTGCTTAACAGCTTGGTATGTGGTGCTATAGCATTTTCTTGATATTAGTACCACGGTGAATTTGACAAAATTACTGTGGAACACTGATTTTGTAAAAGCCCTTGATATCAACCCGGTCATGAAGGTAAATAAATGCAAGCTTTCATAGTTTAATTTTGTTAGTGAATGACTCATCTATATATGCTTCTACTAGTTCTTGAACTGTCGTACTTGATTGCAAGTGAAACCAGTAGTTAACTAATAACACTTTTTTTTTTTTTCACAGAAAGTTTAATTAATAACACTGAAATGTATATGTATGCCGGAAGCTAGCTTTTTCATTTAGAAATTCGACCTAGTATACAATGAATCTAAATAGCTAGCAAGCTCCATTTTTTGGCTTCACTGTCTTGGACTTATGCGTTGACATCTAATCTAATAAATATAATTGTTAGTAATGTGGTACAATGTGGTCTCATCCCTTAAAGATATTCAAGATATTTATATATGTTAATCTATCTGTGTATAGTAACGTCTAGTGAAGATACTAATTAATAGCTGCTTATTAATAATTAATAGCTGCTTATTAATAATTCTATGTTCAAAGAAACCCTTCGGAAAGTGACTATATACCACCTGTTTTATATGTGACGATGGCGATAAATTATATGTGACGATGGCGATAAAGACTTAGATACCATGTTATATAAATTATATGTGACGATGGCGATAAAGACTTAGATACTATGTTCAAAGAAACCCTTCGGAAAGTGACTATATACCACCTGTTTTATATGTGACGATGGCGATAAATTATATGTGACGATGGCGATAAAGACTTAGATACCATGTTATATAAATTATATGTGACACTTAGATACCATGTTATATAAATTATATGTGACGATGACGATAAAGACTTAGATACCATGTTATTAAAGACTTAGATACCATGTTTTATGTGACGATGGCGATAAAGACTTAGATACCATGTTATATAAATTATATGTGACACTTAGATACCATGTTATATAAATTATATGTGACGATGGCGATAAAGACTTAGATACCATGTTATTAAAGACTTAGATACCATGTTTTATGTGACGATGGCGATAAAGACTTAGATACCATGTTATTAAAGACTTAGATACCATGTTTTATGTGACGATGGCGATAAAGACTTAGATACCATGTTATATAAATTATATGTGACACTTAGATACCATGTTATATAAATTATATGTGACGATGGCGATAAAGAGTTAGATACCATGTTATTAAAGACTTAGATACCATGTTATATGTGACGATGGCGATAAAGAGATAAAGACTTAGATACCATGTTATATAAATTATATGTGACACTTAGATACCATGTTATATAAATTATATGTGACGATGACGATAAAGACTTAGATACCATGTTATTAAAGACTTAGATACCATGTTTTATGTGACGATGGCGATAAAGACTTAGATACCATGTTATATAAATTATATGTGACACTTAGATACCATGTTATATAAATTATATGTGACGATGGTGATAAAGACTTAGATACCATGTTATTAAAGACTTAGATACCATGTTATATGTGACAAAGACTTAGATACCATGTTATTAAAGACTTAGATACCATGTTATATGTGACGATGGCGATAAAGATATATAAATTATATGTGACGATGGCGATAAAGACTTAGATACCATGTTATTAAAGAGACTTAGATACCATGTTATTAAAGACTTAGATACCATGTTATATGTGACGATGGCGATAAAGATATATAAATTATATGTGACGATGGCGATAAAGACTTAGATACCATGTTATTAAAGACTTAGATACCATACCATGTTATATGTGACGATGATAAAGAGATAAAGACTTAGATACCATGTTATATAAATTATATGTGACACTTAGATACCATGTTATATAAATTATATGTGACGATGACGATAAAGACTTAGATACCATGTTATTAAAGACTTAGATACCATGTTTTATGTGACGATGGCGATAAAGACTTAGATACCATGTTATATAAATTATATGTGACACTTAGATACCATGTTATATAAATTATATGTGACGATGGCGATAAAGACTTAGATACCATGTTATTAAAGACTTAGATACCATGTTATATGTGACAAAGACTTAGATACCATGTTATTAAAGACTTAGATACCATGTTATATGTGACGATGGCGATAAAGATATATAAATTATATGTGACGATGGCGATAAAGACTTAGATGCCATGTTATTAAAGAGACTTAGATACCATGTTATTAAAGACTTAGATACCATGTTATATGTGACGATGGCGATAAAGATATATAAATTATATGTGACGATGGCGATAAAGACTTAGATACCATGTTATTAAAGACTTAGATACCATACATTAAAGACTTAGATACCATACCATGTTATATGTGACGATGGATGTTATTAAAGACTTAGATACCATGTTATATGTGACGATGGCGATAAAGACTTAGATACCATGAATTACCATGAATGGTGGATAGCCCATAAATGGTGGATAGCCCAATGGATCTTGAAGGATGCTCTACTACCATGTTAGATACCACAAAACCGGTTTTTGAGGTGAGGATTGCCCCTACTTATAAACACATGTTCAAACCATATTTTATCCGATGTGGGACTATTTAACGGTGTGTGAAATCTATAATTTATTAAATAGGTAAAGCTCGTGGAAAAAAAAACACCTTTGATGGATGTGTAGCTAAAAGAGTCCAAAAAGCAGGCTCCACATTAAACTGAAGAGAGAGAGAAAACTCTACAAATTGAAGAAAATTACGATATGAGCAGGCTCCACATTATTGTAGCCTTGTGTCGATACATCTCGACAAATTTATCTAAAATTCAAAAACAAGACGATTTAAATAAAATATTCATAGTGTATACATAGTGTACGTTATCTCTTGTTATGTGCATTCTACTTCTTATTTTTGGCTAGGAGCGAATGATCACATATGTTCCTGTATGCATAGTTTTAGTTCTTTTTATAATATTAAATTGTTAGTGTGTGTAAGGTTTTTTTTATTAAATGTACAAGGTTAGTTGTAAAAAATAAAATAAGAAGAATGAATAGGAATCTAGTGGTTTAGAATTGTGGTCTACAATCGCAATTGCCACAACACTGTAGCAATTTTAGAAGTCTTTGTAAGGTCACCGCGATTGTTAGTTAACTCCAAGATTATTTTTTAAGAAACTCATCAAATTGTGATACATTCATCTTGTTGCACGTTAGTGTAAGAGGTCAATAATATGATTGATATATACTATGTTGTAAACAAGCTCAACACTTTCAATTGTAAAAAAAACAAGTCATAATAACTCAAATTTATTAAATCAACTGAAGCAGGCTGATTGCATAGACCAAAAGTACATGTTTAACATTAAGATGTGATTAAAAACAAACAAAACAACTAATTAATTTCTAGTTCTTGAATCATAACACAGTTAAGACAAGAAAACTTTGGTCATCTAAGCTGAATTAATATCATCATAATTGGTAATTGTTTTATCTATAATTATCTAGATCTATGTATTAGAAGCCACACGATCATAGAGATTTTGATGAATCTCATAGGTAAAGTAAGTCTGAGAGCTCGATGGGGAAGAAGATTGCTTAAAACATTTCACATTGATAGACGATATGTAATGTGTACATAATCTTCTTTAATGAACTTCATACTAACTAACTTCTAAAACCATGCTGGTTCATCCGATAGTGTTGGCTTGAGAACTTGAAGTGTATTTCTCTCAAGGTCATATGTTCAATTATATTTGGTGTCAATTTTGGTAGGCTGGTTTTGTTTCTTAAAAAAAAAAAAATGTTCCAATGAATAAACAATTAATTTGGTCCACAAACTATTAAAATCAACTAAAAGACTCGTAAACTATAGAAAAACACGTTAATTTAGTCGTTAGACTATCATGAAAAACAACCTATTTTTATTTTTTTAACTAAAAGACTAAATAGTTAGATGAGAGATTAATTTAAAGATATTTTAATTAATTTTATTAGTTTAACGATTAAATTAGCAAGACAATTATAGTCTAAAGACATAATTAACTCTTAATAGTCCCCACAAACTCATGGTAAAATGATTCGTACCATGAGTATGAAGTACATTAGTTAACAAACTCCGATCAACGTATGTTGTGGGAATACCATCCATCTACCTATTCTTACAAAATTCTTCATCTTATTAATTCTCCAAACTAGAATGTCTTCATTTCCCGCATCTTTATCCCTTACAAATCCAACAACTATACCGACTTTCTTCCAAATTTGAGTCATTGTAGTTTCTTTATGATGTATCCTTGAATCTTAGACTTCATCTTAGGGTATTTTATACTACCTCCGTCCATAACTATAAAACCCTTTTGAGGAAAACAAATTTGTTTCTTTTTAGAAGACCCGTTTACTATTTCTAACTACATTAATTATTTCTTTACCTACAATAAATAACATGTTGAAAACATAAACAAACTCTCTCTCTTAAAGGATAAAATTGTAAAAACAAGTTTTATAAATATGGTCTTGTTTAATTTTTTCATTTAAATTTAACAAAAAAAGATTATTTCGTCCGAACATAATTTTTTTCGCAAATCGTGTTGTCCAAAAAAAAATAAAAAAATAGAAGAAGCTAACGCCGACCGCTGGAAGCTGAAAAAGCAAAGCAAGCATATATAATATAGGGTAGTGAATTCCCGCCATGGAGATTAATTTCCCGCGAATTCCTTCCACATTTTAATATTACCGTTCGTTTCGTCTTCTCTGCAACACACACAACAATGTCGCGTCGCAATAGCAATGGTAGATCACCCCTCGTCAATCCACAGCGTCAAATCACTTCTTTCTTTACCAAATCCACTTCTCCCCTTTCATCTTCTCCCTCTCCCTCTCCCTCTCCCTCTCTCTCCAAAACCCTAAAACCAAACCCTAATAATCCCATTCCAAAACCTAACCCTAACCCTAACCCTAGTCCTACCCTAACCACACCTTCACCTCTCAATCCCAGAAAACCACACAAACCGCGTCTCGTCATTGACGCTCCTCCTACAATATCACCGCCTCCTTCGGATTCTCCATTCATTGGTAAACGAATCAAGGTTTACTGGCCTTTAGACGAAGCCTGGTACGAAGGTACTGTCAAATCGTTCGATAGCGGTACTTCGAAACATCGAATTCGTTATGATGATGATGAAGAGGAATGTATTGATCTTTCTAAGGAGAAGATTGAGTGGATTCAGGATTCTTCCTCCAAGAAGCTTAAACGGTTGCGGCGCGGTTCTTCTCCTATCAGGAAGATGGTGATTGAGGAGAATGAGGGAGAAGAAAGTCCCAAAGAGGAAAAACAAGAAGAAGAAGAAGAAGAAGATGATGATGATAGTGATGATTCGGAAGATGAAGACTGGGGGAAGAATGCTGTATTGGAGAATGTTGTGGATGATGATGAAGAAGAAGATATGGAATTAGAGGAAGAAAATGAAGTTGTAGAGAGTGCTAAAGGAAAGAGTAGCAATAAGGTTGAGCCGAAAAAGCGGAAACTAGGCGGAGGAGCAAAAATGGAGCCGATGAAAAAGAGCAAGAGTGGAAATGAAGTTAATAGGGTAGCTGTTAAGCTCTCACCATTGGCGCCTTTGAATAATTTGGAGGGTGAGTGACCAAGTTAATCCACACCCAATCTTTGTTTTAATGTATTGAGAATTGGGGTTAATTTTGTTTCTGTTATTCACACCTTTTATAGAATATTGATATGAATGCATCCTGACACATATGTTGATTTTCAAATTTAGCCATAAATAGTGTATTTTTATCAAATCAGAGATAGTTATGTTGGATAAATGAGATGCTAGAAGCCATTTTTCAATGATAAACAAGATTATGTACAAAATTATTTGCTATTTATAAGATTACATGCAAAATTATTCGCTATTTATAAGTTTACGCAATTTGTTTTCCTTACTGGCGCCATTTTCATGGCGCACCATTCATTTATTGGGTGCTGGAGATGTTACTTGCCAAATGAAATGCAGATATCAATTTTTTATTCTTTTTTAAATTAATAATTTACATCACACCTTGCATTATGCAGTTAGAAAGACATCTGACGGCGCAGACAATGTTGCAACTGGTGATGCCTCTGAAAGATTTGCGCTCCGCGAAGCTCAGAAGTTTCACTTTCTAGGAAAGTGAGTACTAACTGTAGCAATGTAGCATTTTGTTTAAGTTGCCAAAATCCACCTATTTATTAAAGGGATTCATATGGCATGCCATTTTGTGTGTATGCAGTTATTTGCTGTTATTGCCATTCTCTCAAGTATTTAATTTGCTGGTTTATATTATAATTTTATTTATGGTTCCTGTATGTATGTTGTCTTGGTACAGAGATCGCAGGGATGCCAAACGAAGGCGTCCAGGAGATGAAAATTATGATTCAAGAACTCTCTACTTGCCTCCAGATTTTGTGAGGAATTTGTCAGGTGGCCAGGTAATTACCGCAAAAGTAGTAGGATGAAACCCTCAATTTTAATGTTGCATGAAATTAATACGATCATTTGGTGAATGCAGAAACAATGGTGGGAGTTCAAGTCAAAACACATGGACAAAGTTTTGTTTTTCAAGGTTTTTAACTGGCTAAGTTTTGTTGGTGTCATTAGTCCATTCCTTACATGTTACAATTAAATAAAATATTTCTTTCCCCATTTTATTGGAGCAGATGGGTAAATTTTATGAGCTTTTTGAAATGGATGCACATGTAGGAGCAAAAGAGCTTGAATTGCAGTATATGAGGGTTAGTATGAGTACTTGAGTTATGGATTTTCTTTAGAATACTAAGGAGCTGCTTTTGATTATGCTGAACTGTACATGTTTATTGGTTAAAATGTGACTCTTTTAGGGAGAGCAACCTCATTGTGGTTTTCCAGAGAAGAATTTCTCAGTGAATGTAGAGAGACTGGCTAGAAAGGTTTGTCACATAGTTGGCCTATTTTTCTTATTTAACTGCTGCTACCAAACTAATTAATATGTCCTACAAGCCACCTTCCAACTGGGGAGGAACTTACTGAATTGCCTTCGATGGGCAGGGTTATCGAGTTCTTGTTGTAGAGCAGACTGAAACACCTGAACAGATGGAGCTTCGGCGCAAGGAGAACGGCTCTAAAGATAAGGTCTGATTACACCTCACCTAAACCAGAAAAGTCATTGTTTTATTTCTACCTTCTTTTGGATACTGTGCTTGCTATATATTTTGAATGTAGTTTTGCATCTTTTTTATTTTGCCAAGTTAGTTTTCTTTCTAACCCCAGTGTTAGTAGAGGAATAATGGTCTCTAATCTTGACCTCTCTCGATGTCTTCTAGGTTGTGAGACGGGAAATATGTGCAGTGGTTTCAAAAGGCACATTAATAGATGGGGAGTTTATGTCAACCAATCCTGAAGCTGCATATTTAATGGCACTGACTGAGTACCGTGAGAACAATCCAAGTGAAATGTCAGAGCGCACCTACGGTGTTTGTGTAGTTGATGTTGCTACAAGCAGAGTCATTCTTGGGCAGGTATGATTATGTTTTCTAATTCTCAGGCGAAATTTCTTTAGATATAAACTCGTCCCAAGTTTTTTGGCGTGATCTGTTAATGCAATCAAGCTTTTAATTTTTGGCAAGATCTGTAAATTTTTTGGGGATTTCTTTTCTAGAATTTGTGTTGGTAAATTAATATCTATTGTATGTTTGCTCAAATTTTCAGTATTTGTTCGGTTGCTTCAATCCTTCCTCCAATTGTTTTAGAGAACATTCACACTTTGTTAATATTCATTCTACTAAATATGGACTTAATTAATCTTTTAATTGCCTATGGCATCATTTTTATATGGCAGTTCAACGATGACTCAGAGTGCAGTGCCTTGTGCTCTATCTTGTCTGAGATCAGGCCAGTTGAAATTGTGAAACCTGCTAAACTACTCAGTGCTGAAACAGAAAGGGTACTGCTGAAACACACGAGAAACCCTCTAGTGAATGAGTTAATTCCAAATGTGGAATTCTGGGATGCTGATAGAACTTTGGATCATCTGAAGAGAATTTATGGCCACAATAACGATTTTAGTGCTCAAGATGGCGGGTTAGATTGTCTGCCAGATGTTTTACTGGAGCTGGTGAAAACAGATCATGACAGTAGAAGTGCACTCTCAGCACTTGGTGGTGCTCTCTATTATTTGAAACAGGCTTTCCTAGATGAGCAGTTGCTTAGATTCGCGCAGTTTGAGTTGCTTCCATGTGCTGTTTTCAGTGGTCTTGCTTCAAAACCATACATGGTTCTTGATGCTGTAGCCCTAGAGAATCTCGAGATATTTGAGAATAGCAGAAACGGAGAGTCTTCAGGGTATACTTTTCTTTGGATTTATCTACACTCTTTGTAAACGGGTAATATATGTTTATATTTCACTGAAATGATGATTCTTGTGTAGCACGCTCTATGCTCAATTAAACCAATGTGTTACGGCGTTTGGGAAGAGACTGCTAAAGTCATGGCTTGCAAGACCGTTATATCACGTGGAGTCAATAAAGGAACGCCAGGAAGCTGTTGCAGGTTTAAAGGTACATTCCCTGACCATGCATTTTGTTTTTGATTCTGATGTTCCTTTACACCAAGACTGTTGGATTTCTTTTTTCATGTCAGCTATACTTGTTTGTTCTCGTCTGCTTTTTCTTTCCTTTTATTTTGTCCCGCTACTACATGCTCTGGTTTAAAAGTTTTGCATCTCCCTTTGAACTTATATAACTAGCAGTGATCATGGGGAATTGTGCTTTTTTAAAATAGATCTGTAAAACAAAGTCATCTTGTCATATTTATGTTTGCAGCATAATTAACTATTAATTTTTTTTGGGAAACCTTGCCTCCTCATTCTATGTAGATCCCAGACAGTTTGTTTGGTTTGTTGTGTCCAGCAATACAATATGGAGCATTTTTTTTTAGGAAATTTTCTGCTTTTCTGTTTGTTTTGCTTTCGAACTAATATGGATAGAAGAGTAGCCTGTCATGTACAGTTTCAACATCTACCAACATACTTGGGTAGATTGAACCTATCATTTTCATCAGATACAAAATCAGTATATTTTGTCAATCGTTTTGATATATGATTTACTTTTAAGGGAGTAAATCTACCTCACACGCTAGAATTTCGAAAAGCATTATCAAAGTTACCTGACATGGAGCGGTTGCTGGCACGGGTGCTCTCTTCTAGGTAAAATATATTTTTACAACAACTATGCGTGATATTTTTTACAGACCATAGGGATTATCATTGTCGTCTATAGTATTTATGCTTTTTGATTTTCATGAAAGCAGGGATGCTAGTGGAAGGAATGCTAATAAAGTGGTTCTGTATGAGGATTCATCAAAGAAACAACTGCAAGAGTTTATTTCAGCCCTGCGTGGTCTTGAACTTATGGCACAAGCTTGCTTGTCACTCGGTGTCATTTTGAATAATGTCAAATCCAGACAGCTTAGTCATCTTTTAACACCTGGTATATTTATCTCAATAAATAAATGTTATGAAACGACTCTACAGCTATTGCCTGATGCATTGACTGTTGTGAACTGTAGGTAAAGGTCTTCCTGATGTAAGCATGGATCTGAATCATTTCAAGGATGCCTTTGATTGGGTGGAAGCCAATAACTCCGGCCGTATAATACCTCATGAAGGAGTTGACAAAGAATATGATTCAGCTTGTAAGGCAGTTAATGAGATTGAGTCCAGTTTGTTAGATCATCTCAAGGAACAAAGGAAATTACTTGGAAGCACATCTGTAAGACAAAGACCTATAATGGAAACAGTTGGAGTTTGGTCTTATTATAGCGCATAAAATCAAATTTTGAATGTTCTTATTTGTCTATGACAGATCTCTTATGTTGGTATTGGAAAGGACACATACCTATTGGAAGTGCCTGAAAATTTGTCGCAGAATATTCCTCGGGATTATGAGAGACGTTCATCCAAAAAAGTAAGAAGACCATGCTCTGAAAACTGTGTGAATTGGATGCAAGTATATACTAATATGTTATCTCACTAGTGATTAAAAATATAACCCACGTGAATATGTTGGTTTTCTCTTGATAAATTATAGTCAACAATTATGACTGTCAACATAAGGGAATTTGCCTCATTTTCTCCATCTGGCATTTACAGGGCTTCGTTAGGTATTGGACTCCAGATATTAAAATATTTTTGAAAGAGCTCTCTCATGCTGAATCTGAAAGGGAGACCTTATTGAAAAGTACATTTCAGAGAATGATAGAGCGTTTTTGTGAACATCACACTCAGTGGAAGCAGTTGGTGTCTGCAACTGCTGGTACGTATGAACCAGTTTTGAAGTACATGCTCTCCCCCATTCACCTTTGCATGATGCCTGTTATTAAAACCTATATTTCTTAAGCTGAAATTAAGTTATCTTTTTCCCCTTTTATCTTGATTCAACTCTTGCATTTCCTTAGGAATTTAATAAGATGAGTTTTTATTCCTTTTAAATATAAAATTGAAGTTTTATCTTTTTACATATCTTAAACTGAATGTTGCATTTACATATTGCAGAGTTGGATGTTTTGATCAATTTAGCTATTGCTAGTGATTACTATGAAGGACCAACATGCAGACCAAGTTTTGTTGGGACCTTATGTACAAATGAAGCTCCCTACATCTATGCTAAAAGTCTAGGACACCCCGTTCTTAGGAGTGACACCTTAGGAAAGAGTGCCTTTGTACCTAATGACATAACCATAGGTGGTCCAGACCAGGCCTCCTTTATTCTTCTTACAGGTCCTAACATGGGTGGGAAGTCAACTCTTCTTCGCCAAGTTTGCTTGGCTGTGATTTTGGCCCAGGTGAACTTTTTAAGCCATGTTACTTTTCTCATTTGATATTTAATTTTTGGCCTGGTGGAGAGAGAAATTACGTGGGAAAAAGGAACCTCATCCCTTTGAGGCTTGTCTTGAGTAAGCTTGTCTTTTTTCTTTGCTGTTATTCATTTTAGTTTCTTACACAGGTAGGGGCTGATGTCCCTTCAGAAAGTTTTGAATTGTCTCCTGTGGACCGAATTTTTGTTCGGATGGGTGCCAGAGATAATATCATGGCTGGCCAAAGTACATTTTTAACCGAGCTTTCAGAAACTGCAACAATGCTGGTAAGATGGTCCTTTGAGTATCACTTCACCTTATATCATGTGTAAGTTCGTATTGGAAAAAAAAAAACAAGTCCCCCATTGGATAGATATGACTCCTGATAAGAGTTTATAAAGAGGAGGCACTCCTCACCTTTCAAGCCGGTTTTGTAAGGATGAGTTAGGCCCAAATTTCAACAGTTGGGTTACGCAGGCATTTAACAATAGATGTGTGTATATGATCGACATTTTTCTATATAACTTTTCAAGCAATGACGGCATAGAAGAACAAAGTTTTGCTTTAATTTTTTTTCTTTATAGCTTAGTTGTGTGTGGTTCTGTCGTACTTGGATAGTTGGGTGGGTTTCATGTTTTTGTATCATGAAGCTTTATAAGCCCTTACATATGTATTACCTGACCTGATTAAAGTATTTTTTTTTTTATTCTGATTATGTACTTTTTGATGGTGGATACAGTCATCAGCCACTCGTAATTCATTGGTGGCTCTGGATGAGCTTGGGCGTGGGACCTCAACGTCTGATGGACAAGCCATTGCGTAAGTGTTTGTTTTGGGATTGCAGTTGTTCCCTAGTGGTTTCTGTATTCATGATTGATTTTCTAATTACTGGTGAGTCCATCTCAGATTCTGCTTTGTGCTTTTAAATTTTTGGCAGGGAATCAGTATTAGAACATCTTGTACGTAGCGTGCAGTGTCGTGGATTGTTTTCTACACACTATCATCGATTAGCTATAGATTATCTCAAAGATCCCAAGGTATACCCAGTTTTTTGTAGTGTATAATCATTACTGGTATATTTAATAGTCCTCCAATGCTTGTAAGAATATTTGAATGCTCAAATTTATTTCATTGATGATGTACATGTACTTGACTGCCTGCCTATAAAATCACCAGTCACCTATGTGGATATCATTGCTATATAATTATAAAGTTTAAATTCTAGTGTAGTAATTTGTTCTACCTTCCATTTGGATATCATTGCTATATAATTAGAAAGCTTAAATTCTAGTGTAGTAATTTGTTCTACCTTCCATTTTGCAAGTGTTTTGAGAACATAATTATATTTGAGTTGGCTTTTCTTGCATTTGTTGTAAAGGTCTGTCTCGCTCACATGGCATGCCAAGTTGGTAGTGGAAATGAAGGTTTGGACGAAGTCACCTTTCTTTACAGGCTGTCCGCTGGTACTTGCCCCAAGAGCTACGGTGTTAATGTTGCTCGGTTAGCTGGTATGTTATCTTGTTTTGAACTACTATAAATATTTTCACTTAACATCCAAACATCTGCGTGTTGCATTAATTTTTGGTTCATTAGCCTTGCTTATGTGTAAAGGCTTGTTATTTTATAGCTTAAGCTTGGACTGCCAATCTCACACAATACTGTTTGTTATGAATTTATAAAATCTTGCTATTTTATTTCAGGACTACCCACTTCTGTGCTTCAGAAAGCTGATGCCAAGTCCAGAGAATTCGAGGCCACGTATGGTAAATACAGAACGGTGTCTTCTGAACCAAACTCTTCCAATCAAAGTTGGGTTGATGAGATAATAGTCTTGGTACAAAAATTGAACAATGCTGTTAATAATTTGAGCTGCGAGGAGACTGTTTCCGATCACTCTATAGTGAAGCTTCAGCGTGACGCAAGAAAACTGCTAGCACGGTGTTAAACTATTTCTAGACATTATTATCACGATTCACAAAAGTGGTTAAAAATGATATATTTTTGTCTTGATAAGTTGATATCAATCTTGATAGGTTAGCCAGGTGGTGATTTGTATATGTTGGTTATCTAACAGATCTGTTTTGTTGGTTGCGGGGGCTTGTAAATGGTTGCAGTATAAGTGGTGATAGAGATTGAATACTGCATTAGGTAGGGGAAGATCCAAAATGTATTTTGATCAGAATTCATTATGCCAGAAAATTTTGGAATTGAGTGAGCATCATCATTCATGATACTGTCTGATACACATTGAAGTAAATAACCTATGTAACAAGCATCGTTCATGATACTCTCTAACATTGAAAGTAAATACCCTATGAATGTATTAAATTTTCTTTGTCCTGCTCTTCATTTCTGCCATTAAATACTCTATGAATGTATTAAATTTTCTTCGTCCTGCTCTTCATTTCTGCCATCTTCATCAGAGAGTGATGTGTCGTAGTCAGAACCTTGATAGCGCCTAATGCTATTCAGAATGGCTCCGATTGTCTTGGTAACTATGTACATGGGTATAATAATTCCGCAAGCCTTTAGAACAATGACCTACAACAAAAGTAGTTCATAAAATGCCATTAGTACGGCTGTATGTAGGCATTATTTCACATCATGTCTCCTTTCATTCAAAATTAAAATACGGAAATCAAGTACTACTTACGGTAAGAAGTGTAAATGGGTAATCTTCGGTTCCACTTGTGGGCACTACCAAACAATGTCTTACTAGTAACACAAGCGTAAACTGCAGAAGAAAAACTGTAAGTTATTTTTCGGCATTCCTACAGAATACATCATTGCATGTAAATTTAAACCAGTTTTAATTTGACCAGCTTCAATATCAGTTGGGAAAAACCCTAACTGCAGGTTAAATTAAAGAAGTACTCTAATTGTAAATAGTTATTTTTTTAGACATGAAAGCATGGTGTTTGTGGGATGATTAATTTTCTGATCTGAACTACTAGAGTACATAGTCGGTTCAACTAAGATAGTATCAAGTTGATACCAAATGTGACCTAAAAGTTTGAAAGTAATCGTATATTATTGAAATGATTCATGTACGTATTTTAGAATAATTATGTATACGATGATGTATTTAAATAATTCAACGTATATTTATTTCATTTTTAGAAAACAATACACGTTTTTGGGAGAGTCGTGACTCGTGTACCAGGAAAATGCTTTCACAAGGTCAACAAATGTATTTCTTAGAAGAGAAAATTTGTTATATAAACTCTTCTAGGAGCCCTTGTGTTGGGGCAATTGGCATTCCAGTTGGCAATGACAATTCAACTCAAGTCCCTTGACTCGTTATTTTCCCTAAATTCATGCAACTTTATTTTGTTTTAAATTAATAATAATCATACAACAATAAGCATGTTTAATGCTATGCTATTTGATTAGGAATTACGTATAATTAATTATTTATTATAAGAAAATACACACAGTGCTTACAGCTATTGCCAATGATCGACAGTGAAACGCGGTTCTGTTAGTGGTAGAGCTGCATTCCGGGTAATCACTTTCTATTACAATTCCTTCCACCTCACTTTCTCTTATCGCGTTTGAAGCTTCTTGCTCCCCCCTTAAAATGTGTTATCAAATTTAATATCGTTAGAGATAAAAACAAAATTCTACCAATTAAATGTGTTATTTTTTAATTCGAAGAACATGCAAGAAAAAGATAATAAAAAAAAAAAGACAAGTAATACGCAACACCAACGTATAAAATAGTTGCACCTCCATGCCATGTGTAGCTAAGACTTAATAATGTGAAATGAATGAATTAAATAAATTATTTGAATGTTCTTTTTGATTGAATTAAACGCGGTAAAGTACCTTATGGGCATTGCTTCATCATTTATCTCTGATTTTTTTGGAGGAGGAGCTGTATATCCGGGTTCATATTGCTGCAAAAACAATTATCAATATGAGCTTAGCAAATTACACACCCATCTTTTATATTTATCATGCAGTGCAATATTAATTAAATTATGTTCATTGTATGCATAAGGAAAATAATGTCCTGATAATTCCTACAAATTATAATATCAAATGGAAATGAAGATAGAACTAAAGGGCCATGATTAGCTGAGAAATTTAAATATTTAGCTTTTTTCTGACAAAAATTTTAATATTTAGCTGAACTAAGCAAAAGACAAAAACTAAGTGAATAAACAAAAGAAGAAAGAAAATTATGATCGTTTTATATAAGTCAAAATTAGATTGGGAAGCCCATCCAATTTACGTCACAACATAATTCCTAACGACAGCAAAATACGTGTCCTCACAGATAACTCTTTCTCCCTCTTTATTTTTTCTTTCTATTTCTAATTAAAAAAAATTACTAGCAATAAATATATAATATTAAGATGAATTAAAATCAAATTTGATCACAACTTACTAAAACAGAAAATGAAAATGAAAACAACGTTATTAATCATCATCATACATACCTGGAGACATATTTCACATGTTGTATTTCCTTTCTCGTTACACCATCTTTGTATGCAATCTCTATGAGCAAACTGAAAACAAATAAAAATACAAAATCACTTATTGATGAAAATTAAGAAAATTCTGAAATGATATATAGAAAATAAAAGCATAAGCTTGTAACAGTTGCTTCATAAGTTAATCAAAAGATCATGTGTTTTTGTTTCTTACCTTAACAGTTCCAGAACAAGAACAAGGTGCTTCTAAGGCTTTGGAGCTTTCAAACTCTTCTTCATGGCAAATTCTACAGCGAGAAATTCCAGAAAGTAACCTTAAATCATCGATTAGTAACACAACCTCTTCCATATTTTTCAAACGGTAACACCCAATGATCACTTTGTTTTCAAATTCTGTATATTGCTCTGTTTTTCTCTGCTTTTTTTAGTTTTCTATCTTTCTCTGTCTTTCTAACGAACCAAAGGCTTTATATATGAAAGAAAGAAAGAAAGAACCAACTTTAGAGAGTTCCAATATTGCCCTTGTATGATATTTTAGGACAATAAATAAATGAATTTTAATGTTACCGAATTTCAGATGAACCTAACCGTACCATCTGTATGTTTATAATTCTATAATGGTAAAATTGTTTTAGTAAAATTAACTTTGGTAAAAAGAATTAAAGATAAAATAATTTAATTCCTCGACAAAAATAAATTAAATAATTGAATTGATTCTATTTTTTTTTTTTTTTACAAATACTAGATTTAATTGATATGGCCTAGCAATGTAAATATCGGAGCGAATATTACCCAATTCGATCTCAAACGATTTTCTCACGGTCTAATTTAGTGACAAAAAATAAATCCAATTTAGTTATGATGTTTTGATATTGGGGATAAATTAGTCCTTTAATGTCCCGGTTAGCTTAAATCAGCTAGTAGACACATTGCACAATACAAGTAAGAGTTGTGGTTTGAACCACGTCTCATTTATTCATCTTAAAAACATGAAATTTTAGTAACTAAACCACTTGAACAAAAATTAAAATAGTCCCTTACTCATTATATTATAGGGACTGAATTGAACCACTAAAAATTATGAATGATCAAATTAGGTCTTCATTTTAAATAGTGCATTAACAATAAAAAACAATCAATTATAATCGTCTGATCATTAAAAATAATGACATCGGTAAAATAATCATACTAATATTGCAATAAATATAAATGGTTATACAGAAGCGTGTTGAAGAATTAAATTGAAGCTAGAAATTATGTTTAGAAGCAAAAATTTAATCTCAACTTAAGGTTAAAATTATATTTATGAATGATGATTCCACTCGATAAAACTGAAAATGTCAAATAAAATCACTTATCTTTGGTAAAAAAAAAAAACTTTTATCTCTTACAAAAATAAATACAAACATTCACTAAATTTGCGGAGAAGAGGGACTATTTTGCAATGCAAGGTCAAATAAAAACTTTGTTTATACTTGCTTTAGCTAGGGTTGAAGTAGTAAGATTGTTATTTTAAAACTAGTTACAAACCCGTGCTTCGCACGGGGGTTAGCTACTTTTTTGACAAAATATTATATCGGACGGATAGATTGCGAAATGACAGATAATTATAAACCATAACACAATATTTAGAGTACTCCTGCATCACGGGTTAGAAAATGAAATGTTAAAAACGGCTTATCACGAGTAACAAATGAAAACGTCAAGGACTTTATTGTAGAGAGAGATAGAAAGCAAGTTGCAGCGAAGAAAACAATTGAGAAGGCTAAACATGCATTGGAAAAGTAGTGGTTTTCAACAACTCAATAACCGTAAAGTTAATTTAGTAGAATAATTGTGAACTGTGTACTTGATTTGATCCACCACCCCTGCACTATGCAGAGTCAATCTAACCTCATGGGTACCCATTATACGGGTACTCGTGGGTATTCAGGTATCCAGGGTACCCATGGAGTTTTGAATTTATTTATTTTTTGGTACAAATAAAAACTTTTTTTAATTACCAAAAACCTCAACTTTTAAACATCCATACATAATCCGTTCAAAATTTCATAATCCTTTTTTATGGAAAAAAAATCAAAAACTCCAAAAAAAATTCATCAAACTCATAGACAATTGCAAATCCTCATCATCCAAGCCTAGAAAATAAAATTTCTTTGAAAAAAATCTCATAAAAAATGATAAGATATTGTAATTTTATAACATAAAGGACTAAATCGTGATAAAAAAAAAATAAAGGACGAAAGTGTTACCTAAAATAAAGTTAAGGGACTAAATGTGTAATTTTGTCTATAAAATTCGATCGGGGCAGTGAGGAGATAATTGTGAATGTATTTGAAATCCATGCATCAATTATTCTTAAGAAAAGTAAAATAAAATTATTCATACAAAGGTTATACATGTGAAATTCACATCAATGCTAATAACAAAAACAGAATTGCTATAATGTGTACTCACTTGAACCTATAGTGACATGCCATTTAAAACAAAAGTCATTGGTGAGAATTGTAGAAGAACAAACTGCTAACCAAAAACTACATCAGTAAAAGTCTTGTCTATGAACTATAGCTGATAACCTTTTGAATTGTAAAAGAATGGATAATAATTATTGTAACAAAATCTCTAAATTCAATTCAAACTTTAAAATAAATGTTTGCTATGAATTCAAAAATATTAGAATCAACAAAACGATAAGATTTTAACGGTTAAAATCATTGATATTGTTTGTATTGCTTCCAAATTTTTAGAATGTAGGCAAAAAAGTAGAAGGAAAATGGACTCAAAGGAACACAAGGGTGAGAAGTAACAATATAAAATGTAGTGCACAATCTATCTTGCACCAAGAAAACTTATGCAGTCAAGAGCTGGTGCTCATTCTTAGTTTAGCAACAGTTTAAACTTCCTGGTTGGCAAATACTAAAACTCCACCCTGTCACAAATTGGATGTGGGAAGAGGATCATTGAATATTTTTTAAAACCATTTATCGATTATTAATTTTTTAACAGAAAAACCCATTTATCAATTAATCTTAAAGACAAATAAAATATAAATTATCCAGACAAGAATCAAACATGTGGAATTCACATCACAAAAAAATAAAAAGAGAATTGCAATAATCTGTACTCACATTGATCCCACAAAAATATGACATTCAAAACAAAGTATAGTCAATGGAAAGGAGTCATTGGTGAGTATTGTGAAATAAGGTTAGTTAAACAATAGAGGACATCAATGGCAAAAGCCTTTTCTAAATACCTTTGAACATAACATTAGTTCAATATATTTCAGTTACAACTTACAATACAATGATTGTGCCAATCCTGTTGGCATTATTGCTGAAACAGTAAACAAACATTTATGCAAAAACTATATCAGAAACTCTGATACCAACATTAAAAACACAGGTGTATATTCTGATTGTTTTGACGTTGCTCAAAGATCATCCACCAATACACATGCGTGGTTTTTTCAAACACAACCAACTGTTGCAGATATTAGGCCTACCATCATCTACAAAACAAGATGAAAAAATTAACGCGGATAAAATGATACATGATCGAACTATGGACCAAAATAATAATATGCATTTCAGATGCTACATATCACAACTACTGATCTATATGCTCATGCTATATAAGGATTTTCAATTCTGATTATAAGAGTATCATGTGTGTGAAATATTTTGTCTGCTGTATGCAGTGCTGCTGCATAATTCTACTTATAAGGCCTTAGGCAAAGAGCTGTATTACTTTGCAATTAGATTTATGCATCCATTATAAGGATTCGCGCCACAGTTTCTGTTATGCATTTCCATGTCTTGAAATATATCAAAGTTCATAAGAAACTCCAGTTAGATTTTGTTAAACTAAGAATGGGATGTTCTTGATACCATATGAAGGCAATATATAAAAACTCATATTTGATATTATTTACATGAATAAGGTCTAGAACAGTACTACAGAAATTTGTGCACTATCACAAAGTGCTTGTTTCATGCCTTGAAACTAAGCAAAGGTGAAAAATTGAAAATAAGTCTTCCAAGATTACATACCATGCTCTCGAACGCCATGTGCAAAACCATCAGCTTTTTTTTCCAAACATGTTCATCTTAGTCAGAACTGAATTTAATTTACCTGAAAATATAAAAAAGACCATGATCAATAATATTAAATATGAAAGAAGTATTTGATGAAATATAGATTTAGTAATGTAGATGTGTCTAACCCTTCTTTGATTTTGTGATAGACTTGCAGTATTTGCCGGTAGAATCAGGCAAGTATCTCTTTGCAGCCTTCTGACAGTTTAATCTGTTCAACATAAGAGCATGTTTAGTAAATAAATCAAATTTTAACCAATTGTATTTACTAACACGTGCAGCGCGTGAGTTTGCATCTAGTCAAAATATAAGAATAATTGAGACAGACGCTAGACATTATACTCACACATAGACAGTTGTAATAGTTTAAGAAAATAAGTATATGAATAAACCACGTGTGAGAATCATGTCGACGTCAGACACTAAACACGCATTCAATCTGAAGTATCAATGCTACATATATAGGTCAAATTTGAAAAATTAGGAAAAAGTGATACTTTTGAGTTAGTTCCGAAGATGCTTACCTCAAGAGTAGTAGCGACAGACGAAACTCTAGCAGGCTCTTTCCAGGCTCATGCATCTGATGTATAATAGCCAAAGAACCAACATCATCAACTGAATACCATTGTTGTTATAACTGCATCCAACAGTCAACTTGATTCTTCTTCTGAATTCTACTATTAAGAATTTGAACCAAGCACTTACCTTTAATCCTCCCATGTAAAGTTATGTAGTTAGCCTCCATGGTTAACAAAGCTCTAATATCTCTTATAGCACTATCATAATCATCTAATGCAATATACAACCAAGCCTTCAACTCTAACCAATCAGGTGAAAGCTTAAATCCTAGAAACTTATCTAACTACATAATTCATTCCTTTATTTGCTTCTCCTCAAATTTTTCCAATGCTCTATATTTATACGAAAATGAAAGGGAAAGATCAAGTTGAGTTGCAAAATCCAAATCAAAACCTTTTTCTCTTCCCATATTGCACAATGCTCTCTCTTGATACATCCAACCAACTGGTTTATACTCGAATATGAGTGAACTAATTAACTTACTTTTTTTTCTCTTTATTAATAGTCGCTATTGAGATTGCTTCTACAGACAAAAATGGGGTCCTCTGATAATTCTTATCCCCTGAATAATCCTCGTAGTTAGCTGCACAACCTAGCCATTCCATAAACAATAGTAACTCGTAATCTTCGCTCCCTCTCATAGCTGAAAGCAGGAACGAAAAGAGGAAAATAGATGAACTATGAGTTAGCAAAGTGATTTATAACCAAATTAACCAATTTGGAAATTAATATATGATAGCTTATGAAAGTTACTGGTCCAAATTATGAAACAATGATCCATCAGTAAGTAGGCTTCTGCAAAATTAATCAAGCCATTGAGATATTTAAGAAGACTGAGTTGTTTCAGAACTTACCTCTTAAGGGAAGAATCAATGCCAATAGTAGAGCCTGATTTTGCACTTTGCTGCCATGCCAATATGAACTGCAAGTGCAATAAAGAATTACAAAGATTATGATAATAAGATATTCCATTTCCGATCATTGGACAAATGACAAGTTCGAAAACGAACGATTATATACCTTTGTAGGGCATTTTGCAACAACAAATGTTTCTGCAAGCTGTGCGGCATCTGTGTTTGATGTCACACCTGATAAAATACAAAAGTCAACATTTAGAAACAACTTTTAAAGATCTGATTGTTGCCATAAATGAAGATCCAGGAAGAATTATAATAAAATGGAAAATTAATTTGAGACAGATTAGAAATTATATAAAATTCAACTATTTAACATATAAATGGAGATTAACATTGTCTATGCTTGTCACCTATTACAATAAAAAAGATTATTCTAACTGTATAGATTGTGAGAAAATTATATGCCTCTAATTTAGATAAACTACAATGAATTTGAAATAGAACTCACCATGTGAATCAATTGAACCACTTTCTATTGTCCTTCCATTTCTCTCTCTCATAGTAAACACCTTCCAGATAAAGGACTGAAATCACATTCAAAGAATAATCAAACCCAGAATAAGCAACTGTTAAATTAACCTTTGTTGACTGCTTGCCATCATATCAGAAGTTGCTTGTCCATCCTCAAATTCATTGTCCATCTAAAAAAACAAAATAATCAAACCCAGAATCAGAATCAGAAAATCACAAAATAATCAAACCCAAAATAATCCAACAACATTAATTAGCATCAACATTTCATATCAGAGAAGCTAACTCATTCGTGGAGCAAATTACAGGACTGATAACATTTTTTAAAAGCGCACAAACAAAATTTCTATAACAATCAAGAAATAAGCTTCTATACACAACCAATATAAACATTGATCTTTTCATCATTGGCTTAATAGGGTAAGAGTGAAAAGAAATGAGGAATTTAGCACTGATAGAAATAGTGAAGGAGACTTGAATAATCATGCAAAATCCTCATCACTTCACAGTTTGCTAGCTGACATATTGCTTCTAAAGAAGGCTACCACAAAATGCCAAATCAAACCTCTCCTCAGGAGGATCACCAATGAAGTCAAATACAACGTCTGCATTTAAGAAATCTCCATTTGCCGTATACCTGCATAATGCATTTGAGATTAAGAAGAAGTCAAATGAAAAGTCACTACATGTTTAGAAGTCCCACACTACGAAGGCAGCTCGGTTGGTGAGCTAAGGGACATTGAAGGAGTTTAAAGTCAGAGATCTCGGATTTGATCCGGGAAACTAACATAACTTACTATTGTCTGCCTATAAAAAAACATAAAGTTGCTTTCCATTCAGTAAATAGAAATATACCCGCTCTTTGTTACTATACACTTCATCCCAGCTACTTTAGCGGCTGCTAGACCTATAACGCTGTCCTCGACCACGACACATCTGTAAATAAGAAATAACAACATTTCATATTCAAAAGTTGCACACTCCATGCAGTTCAAAAACAAAATTAAGAAATCATATGATTCTAACTTGCTCTCATCCAAATAAAGTATCAGATAGGTTTATTTGTTTTTGAACTTGCACTCCATACACTTCAAATAAGGTTGATAATAAGTTGCTCTAAAATTTTGGTTCAAATAAATGCCATAAAATTCTACTGTTGGTGAATAGGTTTCAGAATGTATATAACTTTCATATCCTAGAATACTCAGCACAACTAATTAACTAATCTTGCAAACAAAATAGAATGAATTCTATTCTATAATGTCTAAATGACGATAACTTCACAAGCAGACAAGCACCACCTTACAAACTAACAGAGATTTTCCATAATCTATATCCTTCAATTCATTAAAACTATCAAGGTTTAAAATAGTTAAATACCATATCTAGAATGACGTCCCTTCCTCTTGGCCTCCTTCATGTTCCTAGCACAGGATAGGGAGTGAATCTTAGTTGGCTTCCTGATAATGAAGCCATCCTTAAACAACTTCCTGATGTTTTGGCCTGCAAAGAGAGAGCCACCAAACCATTTAAATAAATTGAACAAAGTTATTGTATCAGGAAAAAGTTAATGTATCAGAGCTGGAACAGGGTAACCATCATCCTCTAGGAAAGAAAATGAATAGAAAGGAGGCAAAAACAAACCATCATCCTGTAGATTGCATCATGTAATGCAGCAATTCTCTGTTATATCACGGACCATGGCGCGGCCACAATTTAAAAAGTTACACTACATTAGCCAGATACATGATGTTTCAATATCAATCAAAATTATACAAAGCCAATATAAACTAAACCGTGAACAATTTTGTTGGTAAGTTACTCCTAAATAACTTCAGTTAAATTAAAAATAGGACTTTTTACCAAGGAATTGACCCATTCGAGCTTCCCAACTGCCACATTTGTGCAGTGTTACTCCTCTGTACTTCGAACTCCCTCTTGAGAAAACATTGATTTGTAGACGAAGTGTTTGCAAAGACTCATCTTTCGATAAATTCTTCGTCTAAGTAACAAAATATCGAAAAATTACATGATATAATCCATCTAGTTTCACATTCATCAAGTATACTTGAAAATTCTCTAACCTGTTTAAGATCATCATCATAATCATTCAAATTGAAATTTATGTAAGCACCAACTCCCCTGAATTTAATCGCAGCTCGATCATAGGCTCTGATATTCAAAATTTGGAATCAACTCAACCATAAAAAAATTAATTACACAAAAAAATTGAAAATATGTTCAAAGATTTACCTAGCAGCAACATGAGCTGTGTTAAATCCACCTACAAAAATCAAATACAAAACTAAAACAATGCCTAAAATAGTAAATCATATAATATACTAATTAGTTCCAAAATCAAAGAAAAAAAATAGTCAAGTATTTATACCGTCCACCCCTGAGATGATCCTAATGATCTGTAGGACTTTTGTGTGTCATCTGATGCTGAGAAATCAAACAAAGCACAAACAAATCAGCAATAGAGAAAATCAAAAGGAAGAGAAGCAATCACACAGACTGATCAAATATAACTACAAACTCATAAAAATCTATGCAAATACAATCATAATTTCCTAAAATGAAGTGAAAAATAAAAACTTGGAAAGATAGGAACAAAAAAAAACCAGTAACATCCCAAATTGAAACTTACCCATATCTGATCCATGCCAAATGGTATTTTCAAATTCAAGGTCATCATCTCAGAACTGCAATCAACCAAAGACATACCAAAAAATCTAAATCGATTAAAAAGAAAAAATGCCTCAATCAATTAGAAGAACAAAATCGCACCAAAAAATGGGACATGCAAGCAGATCAAAGTTAAAACTCCAACCTTTGATTGATGATAGAGACAAACGGAAGAAGAAGCAAAACGAAGAAGACGTCGCACACTGAGAAAGAAGAAAACGGTGGAGATTGGTGTGTTCAACGGCGAGGTCGACGGAGGAGACGGCAAGGTGGCGGTGTGAGGAAGAAGAGAACCCGTTTTTTTGTTTACCGTGTGAGGAGAAGAGAACCGGACTGAAGAAGAAGGAAGAGAAAAAGAAATTGTACCACAACATATATATATATATGAGGGAGATGGCCATTTACCAATTTACCAAAATACCCCTCCAAGGGCAAAATTGTCAAACGTACGGACAAGCATTTTCCTATCTAGTTTAGTAGATAAGAAATAATTTTAGAGGGATGCTATGTGCACTCTCTCTAACACTCTCTCTCATACACTCCCTTAATCATTGGTCCACGTCATCAATTTTTTAAGACCAAATACCTGTTAACCTGTTATGCTGGTTTAGGCTCACTATTTTTTTATTCAAAATTCAACCAAAAAAAACATCACTCGTGTTCTTCTTTACCGCACCAGATCTGACCATCAAGTACAAATCTGCCAAAAAAAACTACCATATCTCAGCAGGCCAAACACATATTACTCTCTTATGAATGAAAAATGTGTTCTTTGTCTATTTAAAAAAAATGGGTTCTTTGGTTTTCTAAAAAATTATTGTCTCTATATCTTCATCTTTATCTCATCTGCAACAAAAAAATCTCACGGTGAACCAGATGAAATTTGTTTGAATCTGACTTCTTCATCCATGTTACGTGTTACCCAACATCAACCCCATAACAATTTTTCAATGATTCAGGTGCTTTCTTCACATCAATGGTTCAAAGGATTGAGTTGTAGTGCAAAGGCTCAATTCTTTTCTTGCCATGAGTTTTTGACGAGCTTGATGAAGACAAGGGATTTGAGAAAAGCCAAGTCTGGAAACGTAAAGCTAATTAAATGGGCCTTCTTATTTTAAATTAAATGAAAATAATAAATTGGTACCAATCTAGCCGGTTGCCTGTTACAAACCATTTTAATAGTCATAATTAGGACCAATAGGAGAGAAAGTATCCAAGAGCGACTGTCTAAGCGATGGTGCTTAGCATTCCTCATAATTTTAATCAGATTCCTTGCTTATATAAAAAATAACAGTCATAAGCAATGACAAATTGAAGGAGGAATAGGGAAAAGAAATGTATCTTTCTCTATTCTTTGGCAAGGAAAGCATATCAAAGAATTAAAATCCTATCATATCACAACACAAGATACTTTTTTTTTAGGGGACAACACAAGATACTTGTGTTTTTCGAATTGAAATTATTTAGACAATACTCCATCTATTATGTACACTGACATTTTAAACATTTTAGAGTATGTTTCATTTATGAGGCTATCTTTTCAAATTTTCCTTTGTTTGGTCAGATGTGCTTGGGTTGACAATCAACCTAAATTCCACTGTGCACCAACTAACCATTGCATGATCATAATTGCTTCTTTTCATCATTTGTTTCCCTATTTATCTGGTTGCAACATAACGGCGGAAAAAAGTAGAAATTAGAAATTGTTATAGATATATAGTGCATGCCATTGCTAAAGTATTTAATTTATATATACAAGTATAATAATTAAAAAATACAAATATTCTTTACATCTTCTAAACAAAAAAACCCTTTACATATGTACTCTTATCTAACTCATCTCACGACATAGATAACTATATACTATTTGTTTTAAAATAGTATATTCTACTAATTTAAATTTGATTATATATACATGTCACCGTCAATTTTAAGTTAATTAATTAAATTGTTAAATTAGATTTTTTGGGGAAGACATTTAGCCAAACATTCTCCATCAAATATTTAACTTTGTCTCTTTAGGTTATAAAATTAAACAATCACCCGCTAGTAGTCCACAAGCTAAACATGTAACCAAAAATATTTAGATGGACGTTGAAAAATTATGTTAAATTGTATCCGATCAAGTATTCTAACCTAACAACATAATTACAAATTGTTGTTAAAAAACATAATTAGAAAAGAAAAATAAGTTATATAAATTACTTGAATTTAGACACGCCCGAAATGAAAAAGAATGAAATGATAAGAGGAAACATCATGTGTACCTTTTTACTATATATATTCATATTTATTACTACCTCCGTTCCTTTTTAATTGTCACTTTTTGACATTTTACACAAACCAAGACAATCAATAATTGTTACTACTTTTTGATACAATAATTCATACTTTTACTATAATAGCCTTATTCATTTAATATCACATTTCATATATTTCTCTCTCCGTAATAAATAACTAAGGGCAATATTGATAAAACAACATTTAATGTTGCATTGAACTTTGAAAGTGACAGTTAAATAAAAACAAAAAATTTCTCCAAAAGTGACACTTAAAAAGGAACGGAGGAAGTATTTTATTGGTTAGGAAGGAAGGTGGCACAATTGCAAATTATTGCACATATCTAACGAAAATTTATGATACTGCATACCTTTTTCAACAAGTGCCCATCTCCGCACGGTTCAAAATTTGCTTGCCCTTAAAAGCTTTAAGCCTGGGACCTATGATTCTTCACCAACGGTAACAAACGTTTAAAAAAAACTGAAATTTGAAATCATGAGCCCAACTTTGGTAAAATGGGCCCCTCTTTTTTATTACATCAATCTAGGACGCCCAGACCTAATGCATGAACTGTAAAAATTCTTGGATGATTGCTCTCCACCCAGCACATTTTGCTCGCACCCTGCAGCCATGCCAAACTTACCCTTGCGTAAGTTAACTCACGCTGCGCAAGTTAACTCACGCAATGTTTCTGTTTTTGAACAAAACCCATCAGCCCGAACTCCAACCACCATTTTCTTTCCCTCCACCTTCAAAAACCCAAAAAGTGCGATTTTTTGGGTCTAAATCATCATCCCAAATCATTGCAAATCGTCAGGAAGCAAGTTTCTACGCTCATCAAGCATCAAATATCAGGTATTGTACCATCTAAACTCATCTCATTTTGCTAGTTTTCCTGCTTGGTTCGTCTGTTTTTCGTAGGGACTAGGGCATGGTACGCAAGTTAACTTGCGCATGTTAGCTTGCTGCGCGACTTAACTGGCGCAAGTGCATTAGTGCTGCGTGACTTAAGTCACGCCACTGTGCAGCCATGTTTTTTTGAATTTTTGGCGCCACTTTTGTTCTTGGTTAGCTTGTTCCGCAAGTAATTTATTTTTTCTTCCTTTGTAATTTTTTTTATTCAATAGATATTTAGGGAGATGGTTGACAAAGTCGCGGATGATGGCGTTGAACCGAAACCGCCCAAAAAAGAAGGTTCCAATGAAGGTTCCGGCGATGTCAAACCAAGCTTTAATTTCAAACCATTTAAAGTCCAAATTCCAATTCAAGCTCGAATTGGTAAATGTGATAGTAAATGTGCCAGGACTGGACTTGGGGGAGGATAAGGAAGAGGACTTCTGGAAGACCGTGTTTTATCCACAACTTCTCAAAGATGATAGCGACGTTGATTTCATGTTTAAGGTAATGGTTGAGAATAATACTTTGTATCTTTTTGTCCGATCAGTTGAAGTGTAATCGTTATTTAAGTGTAATAGTGTAATGTTTGACCGTTTATGTGAGACTATGTAATTTTATAAATTTATGGACAAATTTGTGTAATTTGGACCGTTTACGTGTCATTAAGTGTGTTTAAATGATTACGGATCATTACCGGCGAATTTGTGTAATTTGGACCGTTTGGATTGTTATGTGTGATTATGTGATTGTGAAAAAAACTATGTTTTGGTGTAATTTTGATCGATTGTGTCGTATTATCCAATAATATTGTTAAACTGGCGTAATTAGGTTCAATTACGAGCATATTAGGGTTTGAACCCAAACTGCATTCAATGCACATCAGTACAACATTTAATGCTATTTTGATATATTAGTAGTGCGTGAGTTAACTCGCGCAAGTGTAATACATTGCGTGAGTTAACTCACGTAGTGCTTTAATACATACATGACTATGCGTGAGTTAACATGCGCATAGTTTTACTCTTGCGCATCTTAAGTCACGCAACGTTACTTAACTAACGCATAGTATTACACTTGCGTTAGTTAACATGCGCAAGGGCAAAATTGGCATGGCTGCAGGGTGCGAGTAAAACGTGCTGGGTGGAGAGCAAAATTCAAATTCTTGGACAATCAAATTTCTTCAATCATATTCAATTTTTGTTATTCAACTACTTATATGATAAATATGTAGATAAAACCTACATAGTGCATACGACAAATCATATCTTGCTATACATGTTATTTTGCATGCATTAATTGAATGCAAATACCTCACTAATATCAATTTCAAATTTGTCTGCCGTGTGAAGGAAAGCAATCAACTAGACTTATTTCATTTTGTAATATTATTATTTCTATTTCATTTTGTAATATTATTATTTCTATTATATATATGTGAGGAAGCTGACACATGTGCTTATCCTCTTTTGTCGTCCTTATCGTTTACCTCAGAATTTTCTGGAATTATCCAACAATTATGAGCAATCCTTGTCATTTAGAAGATTCACAATTCACACAAATGACTAGTAATGGGGATTGAATATGCACTTTCTTAAGGGAACTTTCCATAAACAAAGAGGTCGGCACTAACATTTTGTGGGGACAATAGCTTAGCCTTACATTGAGAAAAGTGGGCCTAATCCATCCATCCTAAAATTCTACTAATTTGGCTCCTAACTATACCGTTGTTAGCCTCAGACTAAATGTACTTATGCACCGCTACGCGTAACAAAACCAATATCATTCAAATCTACAATATTTATATGGTCTACATTAATACGTGTGAATTTACCGTTATATTATTTGACAAAACAAAAATGTAATTGAAGCAATTAACTTCAATGCTAATTATTACTCTATCGTTCTTTAAAAAAAAAAAAAAATTACTTTACTAGTTTCTTTTAAATCATCAATGTTAATAATCAGTTGTCTCGAATTTATACGCGTGATCGCTATACTATTAACCCTTAACTCAAATCATTTGAGCTACACTACCCTTTTTTATTCTAGTTGATTTCTTAATATCAACGTAATAGTTGATAGAGTGAGGATATAAATGAAAAATAATTATATTCCACTAAAAAAAAGTTAATAGTTTTTTATCAATAGAAATTAAACTTAGTATTCCAAGATCCGCAACATTCACACGCTCTGCACCAACCACTTGCCCTAATTTGCGGTGGAAAAAAAATAGTAGTAGTTAATGTTATTAACTTTTTTTTTTGAGCAATGCTATATCTCTAGAAAAAAAACATCAAGAATTCTTCAAGAATAAAAAGCAACCAATCACAATCCACTATTTGCCACAATTCAAGGAGGTGTGGCTAAAAAATAGGAAGTGGACAAATAAATCATGCAATTAAAACTTGCCTCATGTGTCTTGAAAAATTCTTGATGCTATTTTTCTAGATAAATAGCATTTTCCTTTTTTTTTTGAGAGAGTTAATGTTATTAACTTGAAATTTGAATATGACAGAAATAAAATATGTATATATTTTTTTTTTGGAAAAAACTCAACTAGAAAGGAACGATAGTGCAATTTATAAAGATAGTACAAGCAAATAGGTAATAGGTATTGCAATGTACAATGCCCAAAAAGTCGTTGGTGGTGGTTTTTTGATAGTGATGTTTGGTCCGTTAAATGGTGTCATTGTTGAGTTTGGTTTAAGCTAAATATGTTGTTGTACTACTTAAAAATACCCGCTAATAATTAAATTGGATAAAAGAGGGTGCAAAGCAATTATCCATCCATAATTTGTAGTTTTATTTCTCACAAGGAGTGCTAGCTAGAAAGGTGTCCTTAGTTGTTGCAAGTTGATGAAGTGATGTCTTAGCTTCAAAGTTTCATCCGTTTTATATGGATATAGTTTCTATCCGATTGAGGTCATGTAACACATACATCGTTTTCGATATTGCTTTTCTGATAAGATCACCTATAAAGGCAATAGTAAATTTCTTTAACACTTAATTAGCACCATATGTAGGAAGTTATGAAATGAAATATCTAGAGTGAGAATATAAACAAGCAAATGAAATAGAGTAGTGAGAAGATGAAGAAAAAAGTGTGACAACCTAAAAGATTGATGAGCCAATTAAGAACTACAATGGTAAAAAACATTGAGAAGATTCAGATGAATTCTAAGACAAAAATTTAAAGAGGAGATCTAATTCACTCAACGTTCTCATTAAGAGAAATTTTTTATGTAATTTTAAACTTACAAGAATATTTTGATAATATTTAAAAAATGCTAATCTTACAAGTTATAAGAATATTTTAAAAAATGGGATAGAGCTAGTTCTCTAGGCTCATATTTGACTTACAGTGGCACCACTTAATTAAAATGACTATGACTGCTAAAGCTCAAATTACTCGAAATCTTCTCTTAAATTTTTTCTTACTCGTTCTAATTAGCTCATTCTAGGTTCTCATAAATTTACTTGGGATATAGTGGTGCAGCATCACCACCATGCAGTAAAAACTCATAACTATAGATTCATTTTGAACGCACCGTTAATGCACACCCAGGGGCGGATGCACATTGGCGCCATATGGAGCTAAAGCTCCACATGTTTTTTCCTTTTTTTTTTTTATTTTTTTTTATATAATTGATAAAACACAAAAGAAGTAGCCCTCTTCTCATCCTCTCTCTCAACTTTCAATCCCATCCCCATAGTTTTGGTGTGCTGCTGCTTTTGTGTGGTCTGTCACTTTAGCAGTAAGCATTTTTGGCTTGCATAGTGTTTATTTTTATGGAATTGCTAAGCATTTTTGTTTTTAGCACCTTTGTAAGAGCACACTACTGTATTTTAGACTATTTGATCCGCGAGTTTTTGTGTTTCTTACACAATCTCGACGAGAATAATATTTGTTGATTAAAAAAAATATTTAGTTTGCATTATTATTAATTTGAAATTTTAGCTCCACATGTATCTAAAGTTTGGATCCGCCCCTGTGCACACCATACATTTTTCACCGCTATAATAAACTCATGCTTAATAATCTACTCTTATAGGAGGCCAAATGGGGCATGAGACAAGAAAATTGCTCTTTCAACTATTTTTTTTTTCTTCCCGTTGTAACATGTTTACGTAGATGTTGCATGTATGTGCAACTCTTTTCATGCTGCAAGTATTATATATAGAAGGGCTAGTTTGTTCTTTTGTCTTATGCATCTAAGATGACAACGACAATCTCATCTTAATATCAGTGGCAGATCTTGAGTTATTTTCTTAGGGGTGTCAAATCTTTTTAAAATATATATCAAACTGTCAAGAATTTGTCGAAATTATTAACTAGAATAATGATTAATTTTGGTTGAATGCGGCGTAGGGGGTGCAAGTTTGAATCCCCACAAGGACTTATATTTTTTTAATAAATTATAAAAAATACAATAGAAATATAAAAAAATAAGAAGGCGGCAATATCGAACATGGCAACCTCTGCGACCTCTAAAACATTTGCTAAACGCCTTTTCACTGAAACAAACGAAAATTATTCATTTAATATGGCTAATAAGGTATATATAGAAATCTTAGGGGGTGCTGCGACTCCCATGGGTTCCAAGGAAGATCCCCCATTGCTTGATATATTGTTCCAATAGAGTGAATATAGTGGAAGAGGATAGACTCTTAAAATGTTGAATCAAAGCGACAAAAAAAAAAGTTGAGGCTCCGAAGGCACTTAAATGTCGTATGATTGTTGTTTCTGTTCTTTCTGTATATACATTTCTAGATCTGAAACGGTAATTAACTACGGCAGACCAGTGAACAATAATTAACTGCTATTTGAGGTAAGGTGTCATTTTGGGATGCCTGAGAGTAAATAGTAAAGTCTAAAGAGCAATTTTTTTTCTTTAATATCTAAGTTCAATAGGCCCATTTCTATATGGTCTTTTGCGTGCAACTTCAACTCTCCAATCTAATTACAAAGAGAAGAATTTTTTTAGGTGTATCCCCACATATAACACACATACACCACATGCTTTTAGAAATTCCCAAACTATAATTTCTTACCGTAAATACGTGTTTTTTTTTGTCAGCTAGTCTAGAAAAACCTAAAATAAAATTAGTCAGCTATCAAACCTTAAACTAGATGAATCTCATTACTTGCTATTTGAACTAGATCCAACATTAATTTTGCTCTAGTGTCTTCATTGCTATAGCCAATATAAAACCTTCATTTCTGAAACTCTCATAACCCTCGTGGTTAGATTCAAACATTATAAGTGCGGAGAAATGAAAAATCAAACATTGAAATCTCGACCCCTCAACTTGCTCCGACCTTAAGTTCATCATATTTTATTTGTTGAGGTATTGTCTACTTTGAGTTTGGTGTGACTTGCGAATGCTTACAGTTTTGTTCTTTGTAAAAGACACGTTCTTTGTAAAAGACACATTATCCTGTTAGGGAGTGTGAATGTTATTTATAAACTACTCTTGGCCTTAAAATTTTCAAACAATATCCTAACTCCTGGCCTAATCATTGACTATTGAGATTGGAGAGCTTTGTCCAATAGAGCAAATGTCATTCCGTAAAGCACACGGACCAATTAAGTGCCGATGAGGAATTTGTCCGTAATCGCAAATGTCATTGACTATTAAGTTTACCTGTTGGTGCCGGTGAGTAGGATCAATTCTAAAGCTTCGGAGTTTGAGATTGAGATTGCGATTGCTGAGAGAGGAAGTGGAAAAAGGAAGGGAAATAAAACCGCGAAAGCTTCACCGTCGTTGAAGTTAACGGAGACATTTACTCTGTTCGTCAAAGGCGATGGAATCCTGTTTTGGATCCAATTTTTGAATCCTCTTGAAGGAATAATGGAATATTTGTTTTGGTACTTACTTCTTACTGAGTAATCAGTATTTGCAAATTGCAACTAGGGATGAGAGCTACAAATTTTGCTACTTCAAATGAGCATATAGCCATATACATACCTACTTTGTTTGAAAGAGAAATTGATAATGTAACAAAACAAAAAAGTGAACACTGTAAAAAGTTTTGTATGTAGATAATACTTGCCACGTTTAGTGTATAGATAGGATAGGATGAGGAATTCAGTGTATCACCAAGCTTCAAACTATTAATTTGTTATGCTTTAAGTAACTTCAATAAAATAATATAGTAGTTGTAGTACTCCATGTAAACCATAATCCTAAACTCTTGCATCGAACAAAGTAGTACAATTTAAGCCACATGGCTCATAAGTCATCTCTACCTCAAAATCAACTCAATTTCGCAACAGAAAACTAGAAACCAGTACATCCAATTTGATTAACCAATGGTTCCATCCGCATCATATATAATCAGCTCAACTATAACTGCAAGTGCAACAGCTAGTCCAACTCCAACATACACAAAAATGTATCGATCTTTCTGTCATGTCATAATGAGACAAATATGCAGAAAACTTTCTTCGATTACCATCTGAAGCATTTATGGAGTAGAAGATTACTTATTTGTTCTTTTATTATGTGCAAGTGCTGACAACAGGTTAGTGCTGATCAAAATGGAGAGAGTAATTGGGAGTGGATATGCTAAGGATGTGATATGTTATGCAGTTCAGGAATTTGAGGTTGATACAAAAGTGACAATCGTTTAATCAAATGAAAAAGTGCCAACTATCCCTCCAAACAGACACGGTGAGGTCCTCTTATAAAGCATTGGAGGAGGGTGTTCTCTCTCAAGAAGGGTTGAGTCCTTTAGAGGAGGAGGTGTTTGTCAACCATTGGAAGAGTCCGGCTCCGTCAAAGGTCGTGGCTTTCTCTTGGATGGCCATTATGGATCGTATTCCGACAGGAGCAAACCTTCGGCATCGGAATGTTTTGCCTACCGGGGAACCTTGTATTTGTGTGTTATGTGGGAATATGGAGGAGACAACATCCCATCTCTTTTTGCATTGTGAGGTGGCGTTGTTAATTTGGCGTAAGGTGCTTAATTGGTTAGGTATTAATTTCATTACTCCCCAAAGTTTGCTTGTCCATTTTGCTTGTTGGAGTGGTGAGGTGAACTCTCGGTACCTTCGGAAAGCCTTTTGGTTGAATTGGCATGCATCTATTTGGATGATTTGGAAGGAAAGGAATGCGAGGATTTTTAAGAATCATTTTAAGAATTTCGACGAGGTCGTGGAAGACATAAAGGCGGTGTCTTGGTGTTGGTCTTTGAGTAGATTGAGAATAGCTTCTTGTCTCTTCTACGAATGGTGTTGGAATCCGAGAGAGTGCATTAGACGGAAGTAAAGGCTTTGGTCCTCATTGTTATTGATTTGGTTGGGTGGAATTTGAGTCACGGCTACTTTACCTTTTCTTTTGGTCTGGGACTGTTATAACAGCTAAGAATTTGTTTTAGGCTCCATGTCACAGGATTTATTATTCTGTTTCATTTTGCTGGCGCTGTTAGGGTGTTTTGTTTTGCTTGTGAACTTAATTCCTTGTAAGGGCTTTGCCTATTCCACTGTTGTTTCCTTTAGCCACTTGCACATCTTGTGCTTGGCTTATTAATTGATTATGCTATTTAAAAAAAAAGACAGTTAAAAACCAGGTTGTGTAGAGAGACAAGAGAGAAAAAGGATCAAACAAAAAAAGGAGACCTGCAGGACCAGCAATTTTATTGCATATTTTTGAGTGATAGAAATCTCAGCTGCCTGTCATGTATCTCAGAATGCTACATTTCTTAGGAATAATCAACAAACTGTTAGAACCAAACTTAATTTCAAACCCTAAAGTCGATCATGTTAATCATCAGAAATAACAGATCTATATGCAGAAGCGTACCTGAATCCATATTCGGAGATTGTTGATGTGGTAATGACCTTCCAGATCAACACACACTCTCACTGAGAGAACCCTTTGTTATTCTCTTGATCTCCTTGTGATAATGGGATGTCAGCAAAGAACGGCGGCTTGGTGTGTGTGACCTGGGGACCATGGCCTCTTTATTTATAGCACCCAAATTAGGGTTAACTATTGGTATTTCTATTTTAGCCCATCATAAAAATAGAATTACCCATTAGTCTCTACACATTAAAGGCCCACACCCTATTAGATACTCATAAGCCCACTTTAGCCAAACCTTATTAGATCACTTTAATTGGGCCTAACTTAAATGACAGTCCACAATACATAATTATTCACATATAAGGCCAATGTTGGATTAATGATCCAACAATCTCCCACTTGGACTATATGTGCAACCTTATAATTATGCATTGCAAAAATTGTCCTTATGAGCTCAAATGACTGTCATTACTGAATGTATCTATAACCAATCCGGTCCATCAATAATGTCAACATAGGATCAAAGCAGTTTTCGTTGCAACTATCGTAACTAAACCCATCAATGATCACATATGCTAACACAAAAGAATGACATGGATCATGATGTGGATGTGTAGCATGGAATTTTCATGTCATGTGATCTAAACATGCCTAATTCCAATTGGTCCTCCTTAATCCTTAGTGAGATCAAACCTTAACCAAAATCAAAGTGTAAACTACCAAAACTTTATTTCTGCAGAAAATATCCTTAAGCCTTACCTAACCTGAAATATGTTTATATCATAAAAGCATTTTGTTATACCCTAATTTTGGACCTAAAAATACTAGCTCAATTCTTCTTTTCTTGTATTTTAAGTCATTTGAATTTGTCTCTGATTAATTGCATCTTCCTCTGCATCTTATTTCAATGTTATTTGCAAAATTCATGAAAAAGGGTATTTTAGTCATTTCCTGCATTCAAATTCATTTTAGTCCTTGAAAATTTTTTGTGCCTTTTCATTTGATTTGTATAAGTCCTTGTTTCACTCTCATGTTAAAATCCATTTCAAAAATTACATTTGAAGTCATTTTGAGTCAGTTTAGCCCCTAGGGGCATTTTAGTCATTTCCTATGTTAAAATTTCTTTCAATCTTTGAAAAGTTGTCCCTGAGTCCTTTCAATTGGTTTGAATGAATTTTTGTTTAATTCCATGTTAAAATCCATTTCAAAAAAATCACATTTGAAGTCTTTGAGTCAGTTTAGCCCCTAGGGGCATTTTAGTCATTTCCTGTGTTAAAATTCTTTTTAATCCCTAAAAAATTGTCTCTGAGTCTTTTAATTTGCTTGTATAAATTCTTGCTTTATTTCCCTGTTAAAAAACCGTTTTAAAAATTGCATTTGAGTCATTTTGAGTCATTTTAGTCCCTAAGGGCATTTTGGTCATTTCACACGAAATTTTGACGGAGAAAGGTTACTTTGAAGTACTTCATTTCAGTAATTGGTTCATTTTAGTCCGTTTTGTTATTTTTAATCGTTTCACTTTACGTTAATTTTCAAATTACTTTTTTTTAATGCAACTTTAGTTAATTTTGCATTTTAGTCCTCAAGTTGTTAAAATTACATTTTAGTTCATTTTTTGTCCAAGAAGTTAGTTACGCCACATGTCCTACTCCTATTGGTCCAAAAATTCACACATCACCTATATAATGGGTCTCATGGTCAAAGAGTCAACACACTAATCATTTTCACAAAAACTCCACAAAAAAATCACAAAATTCATAATTATTTTCTCTCAATTTTCCTTCTCTTCTAACTAACTTTCCACCACCATAACAAACTTTTTCCACCACCTCTAACCACCCTAACTAACTTCTACCACAACTTCATCTTCAATCTCTCTCTAACCACCACAATCTTCTTCCTCCACCATCATCATCAACAATATCCACCATTAAAATTCACCACTAACTCCATAACCACCACAACCTTCATCTCTAACAAACTACAACCACCACAATTAACCTCAAACCTCCACAAATCCATTACCAAATTCAAGGATTCATCCAAAATATTCATCAACACAAACCTTCAATTCCACAAAAATCACATCCATGAACAACAATCTTCAATTAATTCCATTGTGACCGAATTCAACAACGACGAACCGGAATCGGACGAAGGAAAAGAATACAATCGAAGCAAAGGGAGAAGAAAAACAGCACCAAATCCGAATACATAAGAAGAATCCGGAGCCATTCAAAGCTTCGTCAAGCATCACGGTATTGTTCTTGATCCAAACTTTTTATTCCATTCTCTTTTCTTCCAATTTGCGCGGCTGTAGCTTTATGATTTAGGTGGATTGATTGTGTTTTGAATGTTTCCGAGTTCATATTCGAAAAGAGAATAACGATCCGGTTTTAAAAGTGTAAAAAAAAATTCGAATCGGAGCTCGCCGGAATCCGGAAGTGTCGCCGGAGTTATGAATTTTCCAGCAAACTTTTGAAGATTCCGGCGAACTCTATGAAGTTTCCGGCGAGCTTGTTGAACTTTCCGGTGACATTCATGAGGTTGAAGATGAACATTTTAGAGAGAGGTGAGAGCAAAATTTTTAGAGAGAGGGAGAACAAGAAGGAATGAGGTTTCTGCAGCAAAAATGCATTTATATAGGCCCATTTTCGCAGCAAACCAGGGCCCAGTACTCCTCATTCATTTCTGTTTCATTTCTCTACAGATTTGCTCCCTGCACCCCCCCTGTCTGTGTGTTTGTGATAATTTCTTGCTGTTTGCACCCCTATGCGTTCAAAAATTTTGCAAAAAATTCCAAATAAATTTCTATTAATTTCCTTGTGTCTTTTGATGAATCTTGATGCTGTTTGCATGTTGAACTTTGATTAAAAATGTATGAGAAATATTTTGTGCTCTTGTTAATTCAAGGTTTCAATTCTTGTTAAAATTTTTGTTAAAAACTTCTAGAAGTTTGTGTGAGTTTTTGTGTGAGTAATTTTAGCATTTGAGACCTATCTTTTGGAAGGCAATTACATGTAAAAACTCATTTCCAAAAATATGTAGGATATATTCTTGTTTTTTGCTTACTTTTTGTTAACATTCTTGTGAAATTGTTATGTGATTTTAAGCTTGGATGTTGGTACATAATTGTGGTTTTAGACATATAATTTTGTGGAATAAATTTGCCTCCTAATGTGGTGTATGCTTTCTGTTTTGAGTTAGATTTTTGTGGACCTTGTGTTTGGTAAATAATGTGAAATAAAAGTGCATAAAGAACTTGAAAATTTTGTAAACTTTAGCATAGTTAAATCCCTAGGTTCTCATGTTGGTTTTTTGAACTAAGTCACTCAAAACTTCTCTAATATCATGAGGATTTAGGCCTTTAACCTTGCTTTAGAATTGTGTTAAAATGTCAAGTTTCTTTTATCACTTTTGGTTAATTTTGCTTGTTACTTCACTTTCAAGTTCCATTTACTTTACTATGCCTTTAGTATGTTGTTCCTATTTCACTTGTGCTACTAACCTTTCTTGTTTCATGTTTCATGCATTGCATAAGCTCACCTCATCTCATATTCTAGCTTAATTTTCTTGCAATTTATATTTCTTACGAAAACTTAGTATGTAAAGATTTAGGGATTTTGTAATTTTCTTTTATGCTTTTAAAATCTTGCAAGACCATAGAATGTAAACTAGGGCATATGTAAAGGACAATGGACTCTAATGATGTACACCGACACAAGCACCGGCACATGCACACACCTCACTTTAGATATATGGCTAGGATATGCATGTTTAGATGTATGTTTAGGATTGTATGTTTAGATGAATGCTTAGGATTTACGCTTAGAAAAATCATTTTCAAAAAAAATATGAACAATATCACTCAAATGTTTTTCTTAATAAACCTTGGGATCAAAATCCCATTGCTTTCCCTTTTATTTTCTTAATCAAACTTTAATGAATTTTAACCATACTTAGACCACATTTTGCAAAGTAACTAATTCCACCTCACCTTTTTTCCAATCTTATGCCCTTGAGGCCTCTCTCCCTCATTCTTCAAAATTCCAATTTTCAAACTTAAAATCAACCAACAAAAACAAAAAACATTTTTGGAAGAGAACTACGGTGGATTTGATCCCTTAAACGGGTACGTAGGCAAGGAATCAAAATTCCTTCAATTCAAATAAAATAAAAATTCAAACACTTTCTTCTCTCTCCAATTCTTTACTTACAAAATTCTTAGGTGCAAATATCATTTTCCAAATAGCATTTAAAAATAAAGCGCGCGCGTAGAAAATAAAGACGGTTCCTATAGGATACTATAGTCGTTATGGGTGCCTAACACCTTCCCGTAGCGAAAACAACTCCCGGACCTTGATTCTCAAGGGTTTTGCTTACTTTTTCCCTTCCCAAGAAAAAATGAGATATCACCGGTTAAAAAGGTTCAAACATAATCAATGTTTGACACCCGAAAAACCAAGATAAAACAGCTGGCGACTTCACTGGGGAGATTCGAGAGTTACGCCTAGTCTTTATTTCCACGCTCGCGCTTTCGTTTTTACTTGCTTCTTTTTGTTTTCTTATGTGAATAAATGTTTAAATTCTTGCAAACGTGTGGGGTGAGAATATCAAAAGTCCTACACCCGGGCTGAGTGAACTTAGGATTTAGGAGGGATATAATCGACAATTCATTCCGGGGGTTGCCTCGTGTTTTGGATTATGCGATCAATCCCACATAGCTGAGGCATTTTGGAGGTGATGTTGTCGGCGCGTGTTGTCGCGTTTAGGCACTTTACTTCTAATTGTTCTATGACGCTATGAACCGTAGATAACCAAACCCATCCATGGCCATTTTCTAGGACGTAGTGTGGAGGCTAAACCGAGTGTTGTCTCGAGTTTTAGTCGTCACGCGATACTACACTCAAGTTAGACCTTCCACGGATAATCATGGAGCGAGTGTTGTCTTGTGACACCATGATATACGTTGGAGAGGTTGCGACTTGGGAACCTTTTTAGAACCCGGTTACTATTATCCTAAAGCCCTAGTTTCACCGGACACCGTGTCCACCCATGACTCCTCGACTTTGAACTTCAACCCACCATGTTTTCTCCGAACTTGAACATAATCATGCATTCATGCATGCATGCATACATGCATAAACTTTTTCCCATGCATTTATCGGAGGACTTAGACAATTCATCTTTTGAACATCACGGATGTGAACACCAAGTGATACCATCTCAACTAAACTTCTAGTTTTGCTCAAGATCTTCAAATAAAACCGTGTTTCTCCGTGATGTTCACAACCACTTTGACAAAGTCCTCTGACAAAAAAGAGTCTTTTCGCATTTGCATATCATGCATCATATGCATCATTCATCGGTCACAAATGGCTTCCCGTGCTCATTGTCTCCTGGTTCTTCTGCCGCAGTCTGAAAGGTGGCTCGTGCTCGCAAGATAGAGTTTATCAGACAAGATTGTACAAGAGAAGAAACATGGCTAACCTTGAGGAAGAAAATGCCAGCCCCTCGGGCCAGCCCATTGAAGAGTCTAACCTGGACGAAATTCTGAGGCTCATCAAAAAAGCGATTATAAAATTGTTGACCAGCTGCTGCAAACTCCATCAAAGATATCCATCTTGTCCCTGCTCTTGAGCTCAGAAGCTCACAGGAAAGTGTTAATGAAAGTACTTGAGCAAGCATATGTTGATCATGAAGTCTCTGTGGATCAGTTCGATGGAATAATGGGTAACATTACCGCTTGCAATAACTTGGGGTTTGGTGACGATGAGCTCCCCGAAGCAGGGAAACACCACAACTTGGCTCTGCATATCTCGGTACACTGCAAGTCTGACATGATATCCAATGTGTTGGTGGACACCGGATCATCTTTAAATGTAATGCCCGAGTCTACACTAAGACAATTGAGTCATCATGGAATTTCTCTGAGGGGAAGCAGCTATTTGGTTAAGGCTTTCGACGGATCTCGCAAAGATGTTCTTGGGGAAGTAGACTTGCCGATTACCATTGGTCCCGAGACATTTCAGATCACTTTCCAGGTCATGGACATCAATGCCTCTTACAGTTGTCTCCTCGGAAGACCGTGGATTCACGACGCTGGGGCAGTAACTTCTACTTTGCATCAAAAGCTCAAGTTTGTGAAGAACGGTAAGATTGTCACTGTGCATGGTGAAGAAGCATATCTGGTTAGCCAAGTGTCATCTTTCTCTTGTGTTGAAGCAGGGTCCGCTGAAGGGACGTCATTTCAAGGCTTGACTGTTGAAGGTGCAGAGCCCCGTAGAGCTGATACTAGCATGGCTTCATTGAAAGACGCTCAGAAAGCTGTTCAAGAGGGGCAAGCTGCTGGCTGGGGCAAAGTGATACAGATCTTGGAAAACAAGCGTAAAGAGGGCTGGATTATCCCCGACCTCAAGCGTTTCAACAGGAACTTTCTACAGTGCTGGGTTTATCAATGCTATTGCTGAAGACGCTGCTGAGAGTAGTTATGTGCTTACATTTGTTGTACCAGGAGGCACTGTGAGAAATTGGGAGGCCATTGATGTTCTTTTAGTCATGCATGCTTCCATGTAATGTGTCTTGTTGCTCATGTTTTTCTTTGTTTTCAAAATAACAATCCTTTCGCTCTGCCCAAGGCGAAAGTGATATCATTGTAAGGGCATGTTTGTTTCGGCATTGCCGTTATCAATAAAAGTTGTCGTCTTTCTCACGACTCTTTGTTTTTACTTTTTAGTGCCTTTTTCTTGGAAATAATGGTAATGCCAGAAAAAACCAAAACATCTGTATTTTCTTATTAATTTCAAAAATCTGCATAAAAAACATTTTTTCTAAAGTCATCCCAATCATATTATGCAGATTGAACCATAATAAACCCGTTGAACACAGTGACCCTATGGTTCCTCCAAATTTTGAATTCCCTGTATATGAAGCTGAAGATGAGGAGGATAATGAAGAGATACCGTATGAGATCACTCGACTGCTTGAACAAGAAAGAAGAGCCATTCAGCCTCACCAGGAAGAGATTGAGCTTATCAACCTGGGTACTGAAGAGAACAAGCGAGAGGTCAAGATCAGTGATGCACTTGAGCCAGAGGTGAAGAGGAAGATTACTCAGCTTCTCCATGATTATCCAGATGTCTTTGCATGGTCCTATAAAGATATGCCGGGTCTAGATCCCAAGATTGTGGAACATCGGATACCGACAAGACCTGAATGTCCTCCTGTCAGACAGAAATTGAGAAGGTCTCGTCCAGACATGGCTCTTAAAATCAAGGCTGAAGTGCAAAAGCAAATTGATGCAGGTTTCCTCATGACAGCTGAATATCCTGAGTGGATTGCCAACATTGTACCAGTACCGAAGAAAGATGGGAAAGTTTGAATGTGTGTTGATTACAGGGATCTGAATAAAGCCAGTCCAAAAGATAACTTCCCATTGCCTCATATTGATGTTCTTGTTGACAGTACTGCTCAGTCTAAAGTGTTCTCTTTTATGGATGGTTTCTCTGGTTATAATCAGATACGAATGTCTCCTGAAGATAGAGAAAAGACGTCCTTCATCACTCCATGGGGGACGTTCTGTTATAAAGTGATGCCGTTTGGCTTGATAAATACCGGTGCTACCTATCAAAGAGGTATAACAACTCTGTTTCATGATATGATCCACAAAGAAATTGAAGTATACGTTGATGACATGATTGTGAAGTCAAGTGATGAGGAGCAGCATGTTGTGTATTTGAAAAAGATGTTTGAAAGATAAAGAAAGTACAAGCTGCGGTTGAATCCTAATAAATGCACATTTGGTGTGAGATCTGGAAAGTTGCTAGGTTTCATTGTCAGTCAAAGAGGCATTGAAGTTGATCCCGACAAAGTCCGAGCCATCAGAGAAATGCCGGCTCCTCAAACTGAAAAGCAAGTCAGAGGTTTCCTCGGACGTCTGAACTATATTTCAAGATTCATATCTCACATGACTACTACCTGTGGACCAATTTTCAAATTGCTCAGAAAGAACCAGCCTATTGTGTGGAATGATGAATGCCAGGAAGCTTTCGATAGCATTAAAGAATACCTGTTGGAACCACCTATCCTTGTCCCACCAGTGGAAGGAAGGCCTTTGATTATGTACCTGTCAGTGTTAGATGATTCTGTGGGTTGTGTCCTCGGTCAACAAGACGAGACTGGAAAGAAAGAACATGCTATCTACTATCTGAGCAAGAAGTTCACCGACTGTGAGACTCGGTATACAATGCTTGAAAAGACTTGTTGTGCTTTAGCCTGGGCTGCCAAACGCCTGCGTCATTATATGGTGAATCATACAACTTGGTTGATATCCCGAATGGATCCAATCAAGTACATCTTTGAGAAGCCTGCTGTTACTGGAAAGATTGCACGTTGGCAAATGTTGTTGTCTGAATATGATATTGTGTACAAAGCTCAGAAAGCAATCAAAGGAAGTATCCTTGCTGAGCATCTTGCTTGTCAGCCTCTTGATGATTACCAGCTGATTAAGTTTGATTTCCCTGATGAAGAGATTATGTATTTGAAAGCGAAAGACTGTGAAGAACCACTGATCAATGAAGGGCCGGACCCCAACAGCAAATGGGGATTGGTGTTTGATGGTGCTGTTAATGCTTATGGTAAAGGAATTGGAGCCATCATTGTAACTCCGCAGGGGCACCACATTCCTTTCACTGCTCGAATAACTTTTGAATGCACGAACAACATAGCTGAATATGAAGCATGCATCTTGGGCATTGAAGATGCCCTTGATCTGAGAATTAAGCACCTTGACATCTATGGAGATTCTGCACTTGTTATTAATCAGATAAAGGGTGAATGGGAGACTCATCATGAGAAGCTGATCCCTTACCGTGACTATGCAAGACATCTGTTGACATACTTTACAAAGGTTGAGCTACACCACATCCCTCGGGATGAAAATCAGATGGCTGATGCTCTTGCTACTTTGTCTTCTATGTTTCGTGTCAATCATTGGAATGATGTGCCCGTGATCAAGGTGCAGCGTCTTGATAGACCCGCTCATGTGTTTACTATTGAAAATATGCCAGATCAAGCTGATAAAGATGTGAATGACAAAAAGCCTTGGTATTACAACATCAAACAATTCTTGCAGAATCATGAATATCCACCTGGTGCTTCCAACAGGGATAAAAAGACTTTGAGAAGATGGGCTAGTAGATTCCTTCTGGACGGAGAAATCCTATACAAGAGGAACTATGACATGGTCTTGTTGAGATGTGTTGGTAAACAAGAAGCTGAGAAATTGATGCATGATGTACATGACGGTACTTTTGGAACCCATGCTACGGGCCACACCATGTCAAGAAAACTGTTAAGAGTCGGCTATTACTGGATAACCATGGAGCGTGACTGCACAAACATGCTAAGAGATGCCACAAGTGTCAAATTTATGCTGACAAGATTCATGTGCCTCCACATGCCCTCAATGTTATCTCTTCCCCATGGCCTTTCTCCATGTGGGGCATTGAAATGTCGGAAGAATCGAACCAAAAGCTTCCAACGGACATCGTTTCATTCTAGTGGCAATTGACTATTTCACCAAGTGGGTTGAAGCTGCCTCCTATGCAAATGTGACCAAGCAAGTGGTAGTGAAGTTTATCAAGAATAACATCATCTGTCGATACGGTGTTCCTAACAAGATCATCACTGACAATGGTTCCAATCTGAATAATAGCATGATGCAAGCTTTATGTGAAGAATTCAAAATTGAACATCACAATTCTTCTCCTTATAGACCTCAGATGAATGGTGCAGTTGAGGCCGCTAACAAGAACATCAAGAAGATTGTTCAGAAAATGGTCACTACTTATAAAGACTGGCATGAGATGCTACCTTTTGCCTTGCATGGTTACCGTACTACGGTGCGTAGTTCAACCGGGGCAACTCCTTTCTCTCTTGTGTATGGCATGGAAGCAGTTCTCCCTCTGGAAGTGGAAATTCCATCTCTTCGAGTGATCATGGAAGCAAAATTAACTGAGGCTGAATGGTGTCAAAGTCGGTACGATCAATTGAATTTGATTGAAGAGAAACGTATGGATGCTATGACTCATGGACAGTTGTATCAAGTGCGAATGAAGAATGCTTTTGACAAGAAAGTCCGACCTCGAGAATTCAAGGAAGGCGAACTTGTATTGAAAAGAAGGATAAGTCAGCAACCCGACCCAAGGGGCAAGTGGACACCTAACTATGAAGGTCCTTATGTTGTCAAGAAGGCTTTCTCTGGTGGTGCTTTGATTCTTACACACATGGATGGTGTTGAACTCCCAAATCCTGTTAATGCCGATATAGTCAAGAAATACTTTGTCTAGAAAGAAAAGAACAGCGTGGTAGGTCGAAAACCCGAAAGGGCGGCCTAGGCAAAAATGCGCTTCCCGGTGGATCGAAAACCCGAAAGGGCGATCCAGGAAAAAGTTAGGGACAAAAAAAATGAATATAAAAAAGCTCGCTGAGATTGTACGCAACTCAGGCAAGAATGAGCGCCTCGATGAGCCGAAAACCCGAAAGGGCGGTTCATGCAAAAATGAGGTTGACAATAAAAGACAAGTAACTATATCTGGCAAACCACCATCACTCCTTGGGGCATATACAACTGTCAATGATCGTCTTCATCAGAAGCTTCTGTACTTGTGAATTCAAAATTTCTATGAAATATAGCGGTCATCGTGTTCAATGTATCACCAACCAATAAAATTACCATTTTCCAAGCTTTGTAAATCCGTGGAGTCACGCCTTTGGCTGACTCTCACTCTTCTACATCAATTTGAGCATGTGCTATTGTTTGAAACTCTATTTTTCTTTCTACTTTCAATGCTATATACAAAATATTTCCTTTCTATTTGATGATGTCAATGTCTGAAACAAACATTTTTGAAAAATTGAAAAATCTTTTTCTGTCTATTTTGAAAGCAAACCTGAGCAATAGGGTTCATTTCAATGAAACATGCATGAATGAATGAGTGTCAATGTCTATTTCAATACATGTTACAAGCAGGTTACTCCCCAAGATGATCTGTGGTCAATGGCAAGAATGAAAAAACAGAATGAAAATGAAAAAAATTGAAATGAAAGGCTCGCTAAGTCGAAAACCCGAAAGGGCGGCTTAGGCAAAAATGAGCACCCCGCTGATTGACAACCTATGAAGGCAATTCAGGCAAAAATGGGGCAATGAAAAGAATCTTATTCCCCGGTGAATCGAAAACCCGAAAGGGCGGTTCAGGCAAAAATGGGATTGAAAAATGAAAGAATGAAAGAATGAAATAATGAAAAGCATTGACCACAGATGCGAATATCCAATGTTTACCCAGCACTGACACGCCTAGCAAGGCGACCTGTATCCAAGAATCTTCCAAGGTTCCCTTCTCTACAAGTTTTATTGCCCTCAGCCATGGTTTCGATACGTCTCTCAACGACGGTCTCTCCAAAGAGGTTTTTTCCCCTGTGAATATATTGCAGCACGAGCCACTACGTGCCCAACCTTCCAATGTTTCGTCTGCCTCTGTGAAACTTCTCTGTCAAACTACGAACCAATCATGCATTTCAAGCATTCATACATGCATAATCATGCATTTTATGTGCTCATACATTTAATCTTGTTATACCATACATACATGTTGCATTTCCAATCTTCACTGTCAAATTCAACTCAAATTCCAATTTCAATCCAATCACAATCTCAATTTCAACTGTCAAATTCGATGCAATCTCAACTCTCCAATCTCAATTTCAATTCAATTTCAACTGTCAAATTCGATGCAATCTCAACTCTCCAATCTCAATTTCAAATCATTTCAAATCTCAAATTCGATGCAATCTCAACTCTCAAACCTCAAATTCAGTTCAATCCAATCTCAATTTCAGTTTCAACTCAATCTCAATTTCAATTTCAAATCAAATTTCCAATTTCAATCCAATCTCAATTTCAATCCAATTTCAATTTCCAATTCAATTCAATTTCAACTCTCAATTTCTATGTCTCTGATCAATCTCAACTTTCAATCTCTCTTTCAACATCAAACTTTCAATTCATTGTCATTATCAATGTCAATTCACTCTCAATTTGCTTTTGGGCCAACAAAAATGGTCATGTCTATTTTCAAATCAAATCAATGTCAGCTTACTCTCAATTTGAATCTTTCTAAATCCAACTTTCAATTTGTATCTTGTTATCGGTCAAGTGGCAAGTTCGATCCAAAGAACAGCTTGTACCTGCTTATATGCCTATGTTTCCGGTCAAACGGCAAGTTCGATCCAAAGAACAGTTTGTACCCTTGCTTATGTTTTGTTATCGGTCAAACGACAAGTTCGATCCAAAGAACAGTTTGCACCTACTTACATGTTGTGGTATTGATCAAGTGGCGGGTTCGGTCCAAAGAACAGCTTGTATCTACCCTTTGTCTATATCTCCGATCAAGTGGCAAGTTCGATCCAAAGAACAGCTTGTATCTGCCTATATGGCTATGTTTTTAATCAAGTGGCAAGTTCGATCCAAAGAACAGCTTGTATCCATCTCTTATTTGTATTTCTTGGTCAAGTGGCAAGTTCGATCCAAAGAACAGCTTGTACCCATCTCTTGTTTGTATCTCTCGGTCAAGTGGCAGGTTCGATCCAAAGAACAGCTTGTACCTATCTGTTGTCCCCTGGTTTGTCTACCCTGTCAATGTCTACCTAAATCCCCAGTGATATGACATGCTTTGTAGACTCCAGTTTGTTTGTCTTGCATTCATAATCAAAATGTTGCATGGCATTCATATTTTGAAAATCTGAGAGCATATTTTTACGTCCAAAAACAGTGCAAATGTTAATATTTAAGTATCTTCGTCCCGTCAAATCAAAGACTTTGTCTCTTGATTCTCCGGACAAAGAAACTTAAATAGGGGCAGCTGTTATACCCTAATTTTGGACCTAAAAATACTAGCTCAATTCTTCTTTTCTTGTATTTTAAGTCATTTGAATTTGTCTCTGATTAATTGCATCTTCCTCTGCATCTTATTTCAATGTTATTTGCAAAATTCATGAAAAAAGGGTATTTTAGTCATTTCCTGCATTCAAATTCATTTTAGTCCTTGAAAAATTTTTGTGCCTTTTCATTTGATTTGTATAAGTCCTTGTTTCACTCTCATGTTAAAATCCATTTCAAAAATTACATTTGAAGTCATTTTGAGTCAGTTTAGCCCCTAGGGGCATTTTAGTCATTTCCTATGTTAAAATTTCTTTCAATCTTTGAAAAGTTGTCCCTGAGTCCTTTCAATTGGTTTGAATGAATTTTTGTTTAATTCCATGTTAAAATCCATTTCAAAAAAATCACATTTGAAGTCTTTGAGTCAGTTTAGCCCCTAGGGGCATTTTAGTCATTTCCTGTGTTAAAATTCTTTTTAATCCCTAAAAAATTGTCTCTGAGTCTTTTAATTTGCTTGTATAAATTCTTGCTTTATTTCCCTGTTAAAAAACCGTTTTAAAAATTGCATTTGAGTCATTTTAAGTCATTTTAGTCCCTAAGGGCATTTTGGTCATTTCACACGAAATTTTGACGGAGAAAGGTTACTTTGAAGTACTTCATTTCAGTAATTGGTTCATTTTAGTCCGTTTTGTTATTTTTAATCGTTTCACTTTACGTTAATTTTCAAATTACTTTTTTTTAATGCAACTTTAGTTAATTTTGCATTTTAGTCCTCAAGTTGTTAAAATTGCATTTTAGTTCATTTTTTGTCCAAGAAGTTAGTTACGCCACATGTCCTACTCCTATTGGTCCAAAAATTCACACATCACCTATATAATGGGTCCCATGGTCAAAGAGTCAACACACTAATCATTTTCACAAAAACTCCACAAAAAAATCACAAAATTCATAATTATTTTCTCTCAATTTTCCTTCTCTTCTAACTAACTTTCCACCACCATAACAAACTTTTTCCACCACCTCTAACCACCCTAACTAACTTCTACCACAACTTCATCTTCAATCTCTCTCTAACCACCACAATCTTCTTCCTCCACCATCATCATCAACAATATCCACCATTAAAATTCACCACTAACTCCATAACCACCACAACCTTCATCTCTAACAAACTACAACCACCACAATTAACCTCAAACCTCCACAAATCCATTACCAAATTCAAGGATTCATCCAAAATATTCATCAACACAAACCTTCAATTCCACAAAAATCACATCCATGAACAACAATCTTCAATTAATTCCATTGTGACCGAATTCAACAACGACGAACCGGAATCGGACGAAGGAAAAGAATACAATCGAAGCAAAGGGAGAAGAAAAACAGCACCAAATCCGAATACATAAGAAGAATCCGGAGCCATTCAAAGCTTCGTCAAGCATCACGGTATTGTTCTTGATCCAAACTTTTTATTCCATTCTCTTTTCTTCCAATTTGCGCGGCTGTAGCTTTATGATTTAGGTGGATTGATTGTGTTTTGAATGTTTCCGAGTTCATATTCGAAAAGAGAATAACGATCCGGTTTTAAAAGTGTAAAAAAAAATTCGAATCGGAGCTCGCCGGAATCCGGAAGTGTCGCCGGAGTTATGAATTTTCCGGCGAACTTTTGAAGATTCCGGCGAACTCTATGAAGTTTCCGGCGAGCTTGTTGAACTTTCCGGTGACATTCATGAGGTTGAAGATGAACATTTTAGAGAGAGGTGAGAGCAAAATTTTTAGAGAGAGGGAGAACAAGAAGGAATGAGGTTTCTGCAGCAAAAATGCATTTATATAGGCCCATTTTCGCAGCAAACCAGGGCCCAGTACTCCTCATTCATTTCTGTTTCATTTCTCTATAGATTTGCTCCCTGCACCCCCCCTGTCTGTGTGTTTGTGATAATTTCTTGCTGTTTGCACCCCTATGCGTTCAAAAATTTTGCAAAAAATTCCAAATAAATTTCTATTAATTTCCTTGTGCCTTTTGATGAATCTTGATGCTGTTTGCATGTTGAACTTTGATTAAAAATGTATGATAAATATTTTGTGCTCTTGTTAATTCAAGGTTTCAATTCTTGTTAAAATTTTTGTTAAAAACTTCTAGAAGTTTGTGTGAGTTTTTGTGTGAGTAATTTTAGCATTTGAGACCTATCTTTTGGAAGGCAATTACATGTAAAAACTCATTTCCAAAAATATGTAGGATATATTCTTGTTTTTTGCTTACTTTTTGTTAACATTCTTGTGAAATTGTTATGTGATTTTAAGCTTGGATGTTGGTACATAATTGTGGTTTTAGACATATAATTTTGTGGAATAAATTTGCCTCCTAATGTGGTGTATGCTTGCTGTTTTGAGTTAGATTTTTGTGGACCTTGTGTTTGGTAAATAATGTGAAATAAAAGTGCATAAAGAACTTGAAAATTTTGTAAACTTTAGCATAGTTAAATCCCTAGGTTCTCATGTTGGTTTTTTGAACTAAGTCACTCAAAACTTCTCTAATATCATGAGGATTTAGGCCTTTAACCTTGCTTTAGAATTGTGTTAAAATGTCAAGTTTCTTTTATCACTTTTGGTTAATTTTGCTTGTTACTTCACTTTCAAGTTCCATTTACTTTACTATGCCTTTAGTATGTTGTTCCTATTTCACTTGTGCTACTAACCTTTCTTGTTTTATGTTTCATGCATTCCATAAGCTCACCTCATCTCATATTCTAGCTTAATTTTCTTGCAATTTATATTTCTTACGAAAACTTAGTATGTAAAGATTTAGGGATTTTGTAATTTTCTTTTATGCTTTTAAAATCTTGCAAGACCATAGAATGTAAACTAGGGCATATGTAAAGGACAATGGACTCTAATGATGTACACCGACACAAGCACCGGCACATGCACACACCTCACTTTAGATATATGGCTAGGATATGCATGTTTAGATGTATGTTTAGGATTGTATGTTTAGATGAATGCTTAGGATTTACGCTTAGAAAAATCATTTTCAAAAAAAATATGAACAATATCACTCAAATGTTTTTCTTAATAAACCTTGGGATCAAAATCCCATTGATTTCCCTTTTATTTTCTTAATCAAACTTTAATGAATTTTAACCATACTTAGACCACATTTTGCAAAGTAACTAATTCCACCTCACCTTTTTTCCAATCTTATGCCCTTGAGGCCTCTCTCCCTCATTCTTCAAAATTCCAATTTTCAAACTTAAAATCAACCAACAAAAACAAAAAACATTTTTGGAAGAGAACTACGGTGGATTTGATCCCTTAAACGGGTACGTAGGCAAGGAATCAAAATTCCTTCAATTCAAATAAAATAAAAATTCAAACACTTTCTTCTCTCTCCAATTCTTTACTTACAAAACTCTTAGGTGCAAATATCATTTTCCAAATAGCATTTAAAAATAAAGCGCGCGCGTAGAAAATAAAGACGGTTCCTATAGGATACTATAGTCGTTATGGGTGCCTAACACCTTCCCGTAGCGAAAACAACTCCCGGACCTCGATTCTCAAGGGTTTTGCTTACTTTTTCCCTTCCCAAGAAAAAATGAGATATCACCGGTTAAAAAGGTTCAAACATAATCAATGTTTGACACCCGAAAAACCAAGATAAAACACATTTAAAATAACAAACTCCCACTAAAACCGAATATCACTTAATGTCAAAACACCCATACGAGCAATATGCTCATGAAACCTTTTGGGTGACAACTCTATCGTAAGCGGATCCGCAACCATGGGGTTTGTCCTGATATGCTTAATAGACAACTATCACTCTGAAATCTTTCTTGAACAACCAAGAACTTGATCTCTGTGTTTGTACTTCGTCAAGTTCCTGTTATTATTACAAAATAGAACTATTGATAAATTGTCACAAAATAACTTTAGTGGTCTTTCAATTCCATATTCACTATGTGCACCCCCGTGACAAATTATCTCAGTTATGTACTATGGTTAGATGCCTCATAAAATAAAATCTTTGCATCCAACACAGTTGGAGTCAGTATACATAATGATCTCAAAACTAATCTGACCTCCAACATGTGAGCATGTAGTCTTTTGTTCTCTTTAAGTACCGCATGACCCGTTTGGCTGCTTTTTAATGCTCTAACTTGAATTACTTAAATACCTGTCCAACATCCTTGTAATGTACGCAATATCTAGACGCGTACAAACATGAACATGCATTAGACTCCTTACAACTAATGCATAGAGAATCCTCTGCATTTTCTTTTCTTCAAAATCATTTTAGGGCACTTATTGAGACTAAACTTGTCTCCCTTAGCCATCAGGGGTATCTATTGGTTTACTGCCATATCTTTTTAGAGCTTTTTCAATATAGCTCTTTTGGGATAATCCAAGAATACCCCGAGAATGATCTCGGTATATCTGAATGCCCAATACCAAAGATACATGACCAAGATCTTTCATCTCAAAATTCTTGCTGGAAATCTCATGGTTTCATGCAACAAGTCTATATTGTTTATTAGCAAGCAAAATATCATTAACATATAAAAAATATATACTTACTCCCACAGAACTTATGATATATCCAATCATCAACCAAATTCACCTCAAAACCAAACGAGATGATCACTTGATGAAATTTGAAATACCATTGTCGAGATTCTTGCTTGAGCCCATGCATGGATTTCTTAATTTTGCTAACCATATCCTTTGAATCTTTTGAAACAAAGTTTTCTAGTTGCACCATAAAGTGTCTCGTCAATGTTGCCATTTAGAAACAAAGTCTTTATATCCATTTGATATAACTCAAGATTAAAATATGCCGTCAATGTCATTTTAGTCCTAAAAGAGTCTTTCAAATAAACTTGAGAGAAAGTCTCGTTAAAATCAATGTCTTTCTTTTGTATAAACCATTTATATGACAAGACAAGCTTTGTATCTTTCCACACCGCCATTGGAATCATTATTGGTCTTAAATATCTATTTGAAACCAATAATTTCCGGACCTTGTGGCAATGGGACAATATCATAAATGTCGTCGTCCTTTATGGATTTAATCTAGTAATTATAATTCATGGCATCAATCCACCTTCAAGAATTCTAACTTTCCATGGCTTGACGGAAGTTGATCGAATCATCATCCACCATTCCAATGGCAACCTCATGTTCCTGGATAAACACAATATATTCATATTGTATTTTACTTCTCTTTTCAATTGTGGATCTCCTTAATGACATATGTTTTTTGAGATGTAAGAGTTTGATCTTTTGGAACAATTTCTTGCATGGGGATTTCAACATTGTTTTGATTTATTGTGTCTTAGACAAAGTTAAGAAAATGATCTTGAGCAATGTCAATGACACTTGTGGAAATATCAAGATATTCCTCTTCAATATTAAAGTCCTTAACCATATCTCCCCTTGCAAACTCGACATCCTCAAAAAATCGGGCATCTCCTAATTTGAAAATCGACTTTTTTATGGGATCATAAAATTTATACCCCTAGTTCATTTTTTAGAATATCCAACAAAACAACAACTCACGGTCCTTGAGTCCAGCTTCTTTTCACTTGGCCTATAAGGCCTTGCTTCAGTTGGACAACCCCAAACATGCAAATGCTTTAAAATAGACCTTTTGCCTATCCAAAGTTCGTAAGGAGTTTGTGTAGTTTAATTTGTTGGAACCCTATTAAGGATATATGCTGCAATTTTAATTGCTTCTCCTTCCTCAGAGTGATTCTGGTAAGTTAGAATGAGAAATCATACTTCTTACCATAACTTTAAGTGTTCTGTTTCGCCTTTTAGAAACACTATTCATAGTAATAAAACTTGACATGGTGTGTTACGAGACGATATCGCATTCCTCTAGGAATTTAGCAACTCGCCTTGGACAATGTTCATCTGAACCGTCATATCTAGCATGATATTCACCACCAAGGTTTGATCTGACGCCTTTTATTCTTTAGTTGAGTGGATTCTCAACTTCAACCTTAAAATATTTTGAACATGACCAAAGACTTTTCCATTTCATAAATGAGATAAATGCAGCCATATTTACCAAAAGTCGTCTATGAACGTTATAAGATATTGTTGACCATTCCAAGAAACTGTAGGGAATGACCCACAAATATTGGTATGTTTAACATTTAAGACGCCTGAGGTCCTATTGGCCTTAAATCTCCTTGTATTGGTTTGTTTCCCAGTTCTAGAATTTCATTTGACACAAGTCTCTATATTGTCCATTTGGAGATGTGACCCAATCTCTTGTGTCATAATGCAACATAATTCTCATTAACTAATTTCCCTTTTATACTTAATTAATGTGCTTGACTGCAGTGTTTCATTAAATGAAGCAATTGTGTCAACCAAATAAAGATTATCGTAACTTGATAAGGAACCGGAATGAACCAATTTTGAATCTTAAAACAAGCTAAATTTTCCATTTCTAAATGAACAAGAAAAAACCAAACTTGCTCAAAGAAGAAAGAGAAATCAAATTTCGTCTTATAAGACGCTATAATCAAGATCCAAATAAAATCCATTCTTTAATGATAATCTAAACTTTCCAATTGCCTCAACCTAAACTGTATCGTTGTCATCAATATAGATGTATTTTTCACCATCACTTAGTTTTCAACAATTTAGACAACACTGCATAGACACACTAGGTACGAAAGTTAAATTGATCTCAGAACAAACCAAATTAAGAAACATATATACCTTTTCAGCTCTACAAAATAAATAACTTTTGTTATCTCTTTTGAGGCACTGTATTCGCAGCTTCCTTATCCTTACACTTAATTGAATTAAAGTTTGTCAAAAGCGTATCTATCTTGGACCTTTCGTACTTGACAAACCTCTTTTCAATATCTTAAATTAAATGAAATCCTTAACTGTAATTACCTTTTTAGATAGTTTGCCCTTGAATATTTTCGGATGGCCTTCATCATTATCATCAAACACATGCAATTTGACATCTCTTCACCTTTCAATTTCTCTCTTTATTTTAGAGATACTCTCATCCATAAGAGGTAAGGGAGAGTCAGGCCTTAATGCAATGTTGATAACCATAACTTCAAAGAACTATCAAAAATTTACTTTACTTTCTAGAACTTGAAGTTTGAGCCGTTTAATAAGTAACCGATGTTGGCAATAGTATTCATAGGATCATTTATAACCGTACAGAGAACAACAAGCAAGCAAAACATGCTCAGATAAACCATAGAATAAAAGTAATACTAAATTCAAATAAAGGTAAATCCCATTACAAGATATCGGGAATCCATTAACATTCTATCTTTGGATAAAATATTAACTTTTCAGTGGTACCTTGGCGCAGTAATCAAACACTGATAATAAGAACATGTCAAACAATAAATTTTCCTTTGGGCCAATTCATTATTCACACGTAAAACCGAATAATTATCACATGTTTATTACCACAGGTGCACTTGCAATTCTGTAAAATAACAACCTTCCTTTGGGCCGATTAGTTATTCACATAAGTTACAAACGCACAACTTTTATATTTCAAAACAAATTAATTTCCACAAAAGAGGTCACTTTGGCGACATAGTGCTTCAATCAACTTATCTCAAAATATATACATACTGTTCCGTATTTGAATTTATAATTACTTAACCAAAAACTTAAAATTCAACCTTATATATTTTAAGATGAACTAATCTTCACAAATGAGGTCACTTTGATGACATAATGTTTGAATTACTTCATCCCAGAAAAATATATATACCTTAACTGTTCAATATATTTCAATTGCTTAACAAAAAAAATATAACCGAATTTGCAAGTACAATTTGCAATTTTCCAAAATAGTTCTTAAAAAAAAATATTGACCTATAAAAATAGTAATTATCCAAAATATAACATTAAAGAAAAAAAAATCTCTTCATGATTTGGTCTGGTAGCCAATTTTTTTAAAGCAAGAATGAAATATCCAGACACAATTAATACCGTAAGCACTCTAGCAGCTTTTCTAAAAGCTCAAAATAATCTTAATCAATTGAAACATGTAAACCTAAAATAATAGGATGAAATTGACCAAAATTAAAGTAAGCAAATAAATATATGAATTCAGCACTGGAATTTACCGAAACAAAATAAAGCCATAGCCGAAAGTAATCCTTGCAATTACGATAATCCTCAAAACAAAATAATTACAGGAAAAACATACATCGATAATCAATAGACGGCATTCATGAATCGCAAAATATGTATAAATACATGATGCACACATGGTAACCGAATTATTATATTACTTAAAATTTGAATCCGAAACCGAAACTCGAAGGAATTGCTCAAGACAAATAAATTTGAGCAAAGAAAATTGATTATAACAGGAAAAAACTTATTTTCTCAATGATTAAACATGATTGGCTCTGATACCACTTGTTAGAACCAAACTTAATTTCAAACCCTAAAGTCGATCATGTTAATCATCAGAAATAACAGATCTATATGCGGAAGCGTACCTGAATCCATATTATTCGGAGATTGTTGATGTGGTATCAACACACACTCTCATTGAGAGAACACTTTGTTATTCTCTTGATCTCCTTGTGATAATGGGATGTCAGCAAAGAACGGCGGCTTGGTGTGTGACCTGGGGACCATGACCTCTTTATTTATAGCACCCAAATTAGGGTTAACTATTGGTATTTCTATTTTACCCCATCATAAAAATAGAATTACCCATTAGTCTCTACACATTAAAGGCCCACACCCTATTAGATACTCATAAGCCCACTTTAGACAAACCTTATTAGAGTATTACTTTTCCCACCCTATGGCTTTCCTCGCGCGCCCTATTTTTTTTCCAATTTTACCCCTAGTCCGGATTTCGTAATCCGGAATGTATTGTTAGTAATTTTCAGATGTCTCCGGATTATAAAATCCGGATATGTATTTTAGCAGAACTTTTGCAATTTTAAGCTCTACAATTCGTAAAATAAAATGCGAATAAAATAAAAAACATAAATAAAAAGACACAAACATAAAAACAACTCATTTTATTAATATATGAACAATACATTACAATAATTTTCAAGCTTTTTAAGCTTATTACATAACATCCTAAATCTATCTCTAATCTCCTAAGAGCCTAACCACTGCTATGTGATAGGACATAGCAGTAGCTTGGCTATTGGAGGAAAACCGGAGGAGAAGGGAATAGGAGGGCGGGAAGAAGAAACAAATGCCCCTGAGGGAGGTGGGGGGTGCTCAGACTTACGCCCCGACAGGCGAAGCTAATAACCACGCTGACCCACATGACCCTCAGATGAACCGCCCTTCGTTGCAGCGCGGTTCCATCCTCATTGACCGTTCATACAAACCCTGAAAGTTTTCAACGAGGCCCTTATCTATGAAAGGCCAACGATGGAAAACCATGGTTGTAGAAGGAAGAAGAGGAGGAGAGGGATGGTGTGAGAAATGGTGGGGTTTGGAAGGGTATTTATAGGGAGGGGTGGGTGAAAAATGGTTGGGAAACCATTAATGCAGTCAAAAAACGTGGTAAAACACGTTTTTTTGACTTGACCACCGACAAATGCGTGTGGTGCAGACCACCGGCCATGGCACTGAGGCGTTCCGGAATATACAATCCGGAATGCACCTTCGAATTCCAGAATATATTTTTCGGATTAGTGCGATTATGGTGCTCTTATGGTGAACGAGGAGAACGTTTGCACTTCTTTGTAGGGCTAAGGACATTCCGGAATGTATAATCCGGAATGCTTCAGCATTGGCTTCTTTTGAAAAATTGCTTGGCTTCTTTTGAAAGAGTGCCATCAATTAGTGGTTGGACGGTTACAACTACTAACACGTTTTCATTGACTGTATTAATGACCTAGGACTTGTTTAAGGCTATAAATAGGCTTCCATCTTCAACAAATACATTCATTCTTCACTTCACCTCTTTCCTTCCATTTTCTTCAAATTTTTTAAGTATTGTAGGAGTGTCGGTGGTGTCATGGTCATTGTTGACCGTTCCTATGAACCCTGCAATAGCATTTCAGCTTGTGTGGGGTTCATATAACGGTCAACAGAGACCCTTGACATCAAAGAAAGACACAAAATATTCATTTCGTCTTTGTTCGGATTATAATTTCCTGAACTCTCTTCACCTCTTTTCTGCCATTCTCTTCAAATTTTTTAAGTTTTGTAGGAGTGTTTGTGGTGTCATAGTCATTGTTGACCGTTCCTATGAACCCTGCAATAGCATTTCAGCTTGTGTGGGGTTCATATAACGGTCAACAGAGACCCTTGACATCAAAGAAAGACACAAAATATTCATATTGTCTTTGTTCGGATTTTATAATCCGGAAACACTAACAATCTGGTCCGGAAAACATAATCCGGACCAGGGGTATTTTTGGAATTTTTGCAGGGCGCGCGAGAAGGCCATAGGGTGGGAAAAGTAACACTCACCTTATTAGATCACTTTAATTGGGCCTAACTTAAATGACATTCCACAATACATAATTATTCACATATAAGGCCAATGTTGGATTAATGACCCAACACAAACTAGTAAAACAAGATTGCTACCTAACGAGACCATGTCTGTTTTATTATGCAATGTTTCTAAAATGCCTCGCGACACCATCTTCTCTTTTTACTTTTTAATTTATAATTAAAAAAATTAAAAAGAGAAAAGAATTAAATGATGTGAGTATGTGACTAAATCATTTCTCATATAATTTTTTATATTTGTGTGTGCTCAAGTAAATTTGATTTGAGGCTGCGCCCAAACAAGAATTGCTCTGCAAACAGATAAGTAAATCAAGAGGGAGATATTTCATCAACTTTGGCCTGTGCTGCTAGACCAAACTCTGTAGAACTAGAAAAAGTATTTAGAACACGGTGAGAGAATGACAGAATGTCAAGATCAGTAAGATTAAAATTTTGAAATCACAACAACTTATTCCAGAGAAATCGTCGGCTATTTTATCATATAAATATAAAAACAAAGATTGAAAGTATAACTAATACTTGACATTTTTTTTAATAATAAAAATATGTAGCAACTTTTTTTTTTGACCAAAAAAATATGTAGCAACTTATTCAACAATTAATATTGTGACTTATGCTATGATATTCAAGCAAGTATCTATTTGAAAAGAAAAAGAAGAAAGAAAACCCTCGTTCGTGGTACCGTTACGATTTAATTTGATAGTCAAGAATCAAGATACTAACGTCTTGATAGTAAGATATCTTTGACTAAGATATCTTTAAATTTCCAAACATTTATTTTTGAAATTCCCCGACATTCCCATATCACTTGCACTTGTCACAAACTACATAAACCTTTGCCTAAAAAGAGGGAATCCATACTGTCTCATTGAAGTGTAGTCGTTAGTAGTCCCGCCATCATTTGAATATGATGACAACTAGGGTATCCATGGAAGAATGGTGGGTAATTTACCCATAAACATTAACCACATAAGCACATTTTTAAATGGTATCCATGAACTATCTTGACCCCACCAAAATATTGCTCATTTTCATTGGTTGGTGGGTAAATTACCCACCATTCTTTAAAATATTTCATACAGTTGGGATCATAAATGTTGATTATAGATGCATAACAATGATTTCTATTGATAATACTATAGTGCTATGTGCATTAGAACTTGTATTTTCTTTGTTTAAAGAAGTATCATGGCATTATGTTGATTATAGATGCATAACAATGATTTCTATTGATAATACTATAGTGCTATGTGCATTAGAACTTGTATTTTCTTTGTTTAAAGAAGTATCATGACATTCTGTGTGGAAAGGACACTTGTTTAATCCCAAAACCCCTGCACTTACTAGAAACTACAAATTCCCCGAAGCATCATTTATTTCTATGCATATCCAACTTCATTAACTTATTTTATAAACATTTCAAGGCCACAAAGGTATGAATGACAAACACTTGAAGCATTGAGGATATATAGAATACTAAGGGAGAAAAAGGCAAAGGCACGAACGATTTTGGTAGCTGTGGATGAGAGCATGGAGAGCATGTTTGCGCTGTCTTGGACTTGGTGCATCACCAAACTTATTCCTAAACGTTAAACTAGTTCTTCTCTATGTCAAGCCAACTCCTGCTATCAACTCTTTCATTACAACAGGTTAATTTTACTCTCTTCCGTTGCCAATTTTAATTAATTTGATTTTGTTGTTTGTCTAATTTCAATATTATCATTTCATATTTTATAGGGTATGTATTTTACAAAAATGTTATTTCGGATATGGAAAAGTACTGCTGCTTTGGTGTTGCTTTGGTGTGAATAAGGGTGCGTTTGTTTCAGCTTTAAAAAAAATAGATTTTGGGTTCAAAGAATCTAGAGATTTTTTTTAGAGATTTTTCTAAAAAAATCTAAAGCTATTTCGTTTGTTTACTAACATAAAAATCATTTTTTAAGATTTGAAACTCTTGCACTTGAATTCCTTGTGTTTATAAAAAAATAGATTTTGGAAAAGCTACTTGGAATAGCTTTTCATTTTGAGGCTAAAAAAAATGGCCTCCAGTATGGTAATTTGCAGGGCTCTTGTTGGAAGTGTAAGTGATTATTGTTCTGTGTATGCAAAGTGTCCTGTTGTTATTGTGAAGCATCCATAAGATAAATTGTTATCCTTTCTGTTTTTTTAGTACTTTTTTTGTAAGCTTGCTTCTCAGGAACAAGAAGCATATATTCATTTCAGCTTCTTGGGAAGTATTGAATCTTATAAGGAGAAATTGTTTTTGTTTTATGTTATAAATGAAATATGAATATGAAGTAGCAGCTCTTGATTGATTTATGCAGCAACCACCATAATCTGGAAAGTAGAAAGTAGAAACTACTAAGCTGCATCCACAACCATCTTGTTATAAAATGAAAACGTGTCAAGCATCCCTCCAAACAGTTATGAACTTAGTAGGTTGTATAGAGAGACAAGAGCGAAAAAGGATCAAACAAAAAAGGAGAGAAAAAGAGGCTTATAGGATCTGTACATTTATTGCATATATTTTTAAGTGATACTTGTAAGTTGTAATAATCCCAACTCTATTATGTACCTTTCAGCATGCTACATTGTTTTTAAGACTAAAAACAACTAACTACTAATACGTTATTGCCACCTAATGAGACCATCTTTTTTTATACAACAGACAAAATTTGTTTTATTATGCTATTTCTAATTCTAAGAGCATCTCCAATGCTAGAACCATATTTGTGTTCTTGAAGCATTTTGGTGGGGTCCAAAGGTGCCACATGTGTATTAAGAACATCCTTTCATTTTTACTCCAATGCAAAAAACAATATTTGTGTTCTTAACTTACATTATAGGGTCCCACAATTGACCCCACATATTTTTATTTATTTCAATACTTATTATTTTTCAAAAACTTAAACCCATTTCCCTTTCTCTTTCCCCAGCGTGTCCCCACTCCCCACCCTTCTTTTCCTTTTCTTTTCCTCTTTTCTCTCTCTTTGCTTTCTTTTCTCTGACGCAGAACCTGCAAGAACTAGTTCCCCCACAAGAACCGTTCTCCAAGCTGTCATCCACGTCACCCTCCTCCAATGCATAGAACAAAATTGTTGTGTTCTTGTGCTTAGAGAACAGTGTGTAGAACAAGCACTAAAGTTGCTCTAAGGGATCGTGAAAGTAAGCCTCATGGCACCAGCTTCTCCACACGGCTTTATGATTACCTCAATACATACTACTACAGTATTTAAGAAATTTGTAATGCAAACAATGATAGATGTCACAAGTCACAATTTGGCATTGTAAACACATAAATAAACCAAGAGGAAGAAGATATTTCATCAACTTTGGTATGTCGGTAGGGGCGGATCTGGGAGGAAATTATCGGTGTGGCGAATTATTTTAGCAAAATAAATTACGATAAACATAATAAATATTATTCATATTTTAGTAGAATTTAACATTTTTTAATTAAAATTTAAATAATATTATAAAAAAGATAAAATATTTTAAATGAATAAGTAGAAAATCTCACCCAAAAAGCATACCCCTTTATATATTTTTATAGACTATTTACGAGTAAGATAAAAACTTTTATGTCACGAGTTTGATTATGTCGTGTTCCTTTTTACACTTAAGTTATATTCATTTTTTGAGAAAAAAAAAATGACAAAAGCAAAAGATAGGACTTGAACCCATGACTGTGAGTAAGTTATATTCATTCTTGGAGGAAAAAAAAGATAACAAAAACAAAAGATAGGACTTGAACCCATTACTATGAGTTAGAAAAACACACACTTAACCACTAGACCAGTACATCACGTTTGATTACACTTCAAAATTGAAGATATATAATTTTTTTTTTTGAAGGAAGGAAGATATATAATATAAACTTCAGACTTTAAATATGAAAAAAAAAATAGGGCTGGGCTGGTGTGGCAATAGCCACAGCCAGCAGATCCGCCCCTATGTCAGTGCTAAACTGAACGTTATAGAACTAGAAAAATAATTTAGAGCCCACTGAGAAAACGACAGAAAGTCAAGATCAATAAGATTATAATTTAGAAATCACAGCAACGTATCCCTGATAAATCATCAATTATTATATTATATAAAATATAAAAACAAAGGCTAAAACTCTAATATTTTATACATTTTTTCATAAAAATATATAGCAACTTATTCAACGATTAATATTGTGACTTATAAACCCACTTGGGTTGGCTTGGGACCTGAAAGTGTGCTCCTCCTTAAGGTCTTAGGATCGATTCTCCCCGGTGCCAATTTAGGTGGGTTAATTTAGCTTCTTCAAATAAAATATTGTGACTTATACTCATACAACGAGTGTCCTTGTTATTCAAACAAATATCTTATTTAAAAAAAATAATAATAAGAAAACGTCACGGATTGATTGTCCAATCTACGGTTCAGATCTCAAGTTAGATTATCTACGTTTCATATTTGAGTTGATTGACGACATGAATATGTGCAATTAGTGACGGCACCAAATCCAATTTCAATACAAATAATATTGTGACTTATACTCATACAACGAGTGTCCTTGTTATTCAAACAAATATCTTATTTAAAAAAAAAAATAATAAGAAAACGTCACGGATTGATTGTCCAATCTATGGTTCAGATCTCAAGTTAGATTATCTACGTTTCATATTTGAGTTGATTGACGACATGAATATGTGCAATTAGTGACGGCACCAAATCCAATTTCAATACAAATGCAATGCAACTAACCTGACTATTGAGATTTGAGAAAATTGTCTAACAATCCAACTTGTAGAGTAGAGTTTAAGGCCATTCCAGTCCAGTGCCACGGTACTCTGTAAAGCAAATGGACCAAATCAAAATGCCTCATCTAAATTTTGACAGCCACAATTCGGTATTCGGTATTCGGTATTCGTAAGTTAGTACAAACTGGAACAACAAGTCATAGTGGAAAACAGGGCAAGTCTCAATCACACTCACCCCACCACCACGGCACACACTTAGGGTGTGTTTGGTTGTGAAAAGAAAATGAGAAGAGAGAAAGAGGTGAGAGAGAGTATGGAAAGAGAGAAGTTGATGAGAAATAGAGTAGATTTAACATATTGTTTGGTACGAGAGAGAAATGAGAGAAATAGAGAAGAAAGAAGTGTGTTTACTTTTTGTAAAGACCATAATACCCTTATACTAAGATTGATTGTATACAATCTTATCATATTTGAATTTATTTAAAATTAAAATTAAAGTCTTTCTGTCCTAATTTAAATAAGAAATTAAAGAAATTAAATTAATTTTTCTAAACAGAAGTATATCACTTTTTTTTACTTAATTAATTATTTAAAATATTTTAATTTGGTAGATTAAAATAATTCATTATTTAACTGTTTTTGTGTGTTACCAATAGTTTAATTTTATTATATACAATAGGCATGAGGCAAAGATCAGTTGCTTTTGTGATATTGCTCAGCTTTCGTTTCGAAATACTGGAACAAAAATCTTTAATTAAAACATAGTAACATGTTAAGAAAAAACACTTTGTATACATGTACGTATCCACACCAAGCCAGGGACAAATATGGAAAATGACAAAAATATAACACTTCCACTCCCTTTCTTCGCACTTCTGAAGAGAAATGGAACAGGCATGGGTCCCGCATGATTTTGTCTCTCTCATCAATCTCTCTTCACAACCAAACACGAGAGATTGTATCTCTCTCCCCAACTTCTCTCTCCCCTCTTTCTCTCTTTCATAAATCTCCTCAACCAAACAGAGTGTTAGGAATTTATTATTTAAAATTTTAAAGTATTTTATAACACCATTGTGATTGTCTCATCTCATTCATTGAGCCATAAGAGCATCCACAATGGTAGTTCCTCAACAAGGGCTCTTTAAATGGACCTCACGTGACACATTACTTATTTATAATTTTTTAATAAAAGTACCTATTAAGACTCAATGATTTCAATGGTAATACATTAATAAGGACTCCAATAAAAAGTACTTAAATATGTCCTACTATCTTTACATGATTAATTTTTTTTTTACCTATTACTCCTTTTTACAAGTGGGACCAAATAGTCCATATTTTATTACTAATTTATGCAAGTGGGACCAAGTAGTACACATTTTATTACTTTTTTAAACGTGGGACCCGTTAGTTACTTAGGAGAGAGAAAATCCTTATATAGTTACCCGTTCCTTAACGGGGACTCATTTTTTCTTCCTCAAATGGAGGGTCCTTAACGGGGAGTGGTCCTTGTTAAGTAAGGACCCCCAATTAAAGATGCTCTAATAAATAAATTAACAAATATATACATGATGACAAAAAAAAAAGGTGTAGAAATTAAGCAGCTGGAAAAGCAAGATCCGCGGTTATAACACTAGTTGTACAAGGTGGCAAAAATCCACTTCAATATTCCTTTCTTTACCTTTGACTCTTAATTATTTATATAATTATATTCTCCCCTAAAATCATATAAATACGCACATAGTTCATAACTAAACAACCACAACACAAACATAAACAAGCATCTTCTCTTCATAGTTCATAACTTCAATTTGACTTTGTTCTTTAAGAAAGAAAGAAAGAAAGAAACACACACTTCATGGGCAATACAAGTTCTTGCATCCCTACAAATAGTTCTAGTTTCGAGATTTTTAATGAAAAAGTGATAAAGAGTAAGAAGAAAACAGCAACGTTGTTGGACACTGAAGGAAACATTCGAGAGATCAAGCTACCGATGAAATCAGCAGAGCTCATGATTGAACTAATCGGACACGTCATTACTCCTGCGGAGGAGCTTCTTACAACGCGACGGATTACGGCTTTGCGTGCCGATGAGGAGCTTGTAGCTGGAAAAGTTTACCTGCTGATGCCGGTGAGCAGGGTGAATTGTAAGGCTTCGGAGTTTGAGATTTCAATTGCGGAGAAAATGAGTGGAAAAAGAAAGGGAAGTAAAACGGCGAAAGTTTCACCAGTAAAGAAGTTAACGGAAAATGACAACGGAGGCGTTATCTCTGTTCGTCAAAGACGATGGAATCCTGTTCTTGATCCTATTTTTGAATCCTCTTGATTGCATTGCATAATGGAATTTGGCGAACGATTTTTAGACCTTGCCACATAATCATCAATCATGTTATGGTTTTGTTTTTAGTTTTTCTTTGATATATTTTAACAACGGTAGGAGTGTTGACCAAATGAGCATATACATACATACTTTGTTTGTAAGCAAACATTGAGACTTAAGCCTGTGGATTTTCTTATCAATGATTTGATCTTTTTTTAAAATCTTGTGGAATTTCATATTATGATTTCAAATAAGATATATGATTTATCTCTAATTAGATTATGCGACTTTTTTTTTTACAAAAATAAATGATATTCATTCATTCAAATTGATAGAGTACATCAATATAATGCAAATTCGCTAAAAACAGAAAGAATGAATCTGTGAACAGGCTCACAACATCCATGTTAATAACATAAAACGGCAAAGTACAAATGCCTACACATATGACTATATTTAAATCTCTGGAATAACCATGTCTCCGGATCTGCAATGTGGATGACGCCAAAATCATTGATTGGATCTCCACTGAATCGAAGCTGATCTAACAATCTGAATCGAGCAAATACCTGAGAGAAAGACAAACAACGTCGCACAAAGATGACGAACAAACTAACGTCGCACGAAGACGACGAAATCACAAAATAAAAAACAAAATAGATGAGAAAATCACTTATTTCAATAAAAGGGAAAGAGAAAAACGAGTTAGAGAGATGATTTTGGGTGAAAAATTGACCCTAAATCACCCCTTTTGATGGATGAAGGTGAAGAAATTAAGGTTTTGGTGACGGCTTACAAGAGAGAAAAGGAAAAGGGAAAAGGTAAAAGACAAATACCTAATTAGATTATGCGATTAAAAAGTTCTCATGTATTTGTGTTTCAATGAAATTATTATTCTTTTGATTAAAAAAACATTATTCTTTGTGTTATCTTAAGTAATTTAGTGCATGGGTGTGTGTGCTGCAACAAACACACACCATTAGTATTTATACAAATCCTTTGGCTCTTTGACCCTATTTTCCTGATTGAATTCTCAATGGAGACATTATGGTAATTCTAAAAGAGGAATGATTTATAAATAATTGATTTTTACAACCAACAATTTATTCGCTATTTTTAAATATATTTCACCCGACTTCAATTTCCATACATCTCACAATGTTATAAGTTGTTGCATTAATTATCAAATTTTAGTTGCACAAATAATAACATAATGACTAAAAATATGGGACGAAATGATATGGGCATATGACATGTCTTTTTTTTAGTACTTATATATGGACAACCCATATTTCCAACCATTCATTCAACACCTTATTATTTAATAAGAAATGATATTTGAACAACCATTTTTGACAACTTTTATGATAATTTTTTCTCTCATACTCACATTATCTTTTTATTTCCTCTTTCTATTGCTTTGGTTTTTGTACCAATATCTCATTTCCTTTCTAAAATTTTGGTTGTCACAAAAGTTGTCACATGCATAGATGTTCAAATACAGTAGAAACGTTTTAAATTAATACTCGATAAACTAACAAACTCTCTAAAATAATAAATTTGTCCGGTCCCGACTTAGGCCAATATAAAAAATTGAAAAACTCGATAAAATAATAAGATAATAATTTTTCGGGAGATCCCTTTATAATTTTCGGTCCCAAGAAAATCATAAATTAATAATTCATAGAAACTGAAAAAAATATATTACACTCTATTGAAATATGCCAAACTTGCTTAAGAATACATTGAACACATTTGTTCCTCTTGTTTAATTTACTGTACTTCAAAAGTCATTATTGATTTCCAATGCATATGAACACAGTAGTTACTAATTTACGTTGAGTCCCAAGGTTCGCTGCAACGTAATTCTAAGAGGCATAGACTAATTTGCCTTTTCGTTTGGTATGTACAGTATAATTACGTAAAAACTCTTTAAATTAATAATTATTAATTTATCGATAAATTAATAACTCTCTAAATTAATAAATTTCTCCGGTCCTGACATTATTAATTTATAGAGTTTTAACTGTAACACAACTCTTATTTAATTATCTTTCATTTCTTATCACATGATTAATCTCTTACATCCTCCTCTTTGTCTCTCTCATAGATTAATGGTTTGGGTGTTTTAAAAATCTTTTTCCTTTTTCTTTGAGTGGAGGCGTCCTTATGACCATAATAATTTGCAACGATTGTCATCATTCTTCAGTTGCTTCAAATGTTAGTAAGATTTGATAAAGAACAAAAAACTGTTATCAGTAAGATTGTAAATAGAGTTAAAGTTCTAAGAAATTTAACATGTGTCCTAAGGGTACATGCTAAAAAATTTAAAATAGAAACAATTGTTTAAAAGTTGTGCATTCAACTTTATTAAACTTTTAAAAGTCAAAATTTTGTTGTTTTTTATGAAAAGTTTCTACTCCCTCCGTCCTTTAATATAACCACCCATTTGATTTTATTTTGTCCCTAAATATAACCCCCTTTTTAAATTACTTGATGAATTTATTACTTTTTTCCTAAACTTACCCCTAATTAATACTACTAATTTATCTTGAAATATGAATAGTCAAATTTAATACACATACAAACAAAGGACAATTTGATAATATTAATACACAAAACAGACACATTAATTACATTGACAACTTTTCTTAAGAAATGTGAAAAATGCAAAGGGGTGTTACATTAAAGGACGGAGGAAGTACTTTTGAATTCCTTAACTTGCCCTTAGGGCACAAAATAACAAGACCCTAATTTTAATAATCTTAACAATGACCAATTGTAGTAGGTTTTTACTTCTTTATTCTTGGAGTAATGGCAGATGAATATCAATCTAAATCTATGCGCTCTTTTACATCTTACAATTATTATCCACTATAACCGCAAAATCTCACAAGAAAAATTAAATTTCAATGAGGTTTGCCATGCAAATCGTCTACACTACAGTGCCTTTCATGAAGTTAAGGTGAACAAATTAATTCTTCCTAATTGATTCCAAGGTTCATATGAGATTAATAAAACGGTGCAGTGTTGGGTCATGGGTGTCTCTGTTTATTTCCCTTTTGATGACTATCGCCCAAAAGAAAAGGTCATGTTAAAATTAAGGGTCATGTTAACTTGTGCCCTTAGGGCACATGTTAAGCAACTCAAAAGTAGAAATTGTTTCTTAAATTTTGTGCATTCAATTAATTAAAAGTCAAAAAGTTAAATTCAAATACATTAATTACAACAAAACATTTCTATTTTTACTTCTTAACTTGTGCCTTGAGGGCACAAGTTAACATTAGCCTAAAATTAATGCAACTACAAGCAACCTGTTTTTTTAAACTAAGCTGGACCTTGTCTTTCATGAGTAATAAATTAATAGAGGGGATATAAATACACGAAAGAAGAAAAATTGGGGAGCTCAATATGATTTTACCAATGGAATTACATACCACATGATAATCCAATTGAATTAGTTAATGAAGTGGTAGTTGAACGGTTCCATGAATTCCTTTTAGGTATTTAGACTTGGCAAAATTAAAAAAACTCTAATAGGGACTAGCCTAACTTAAGGCCATCCTACTTCAACCCTTCTTTTTTCTTAACATCAACCCGAAGTTAAATAGAAATGAGATCATTGGCCAGTTGGCCTTAAGAAAAAAATAACTAAGTGACAATATAAATGACATATGTATATCTCTTCGGTCACATTTATAAGAAAAAAAATGACTTTTTAGGTACATTGAATAATTAATGTATCTAGTCACATTTATGGATTAGATGCATTAATTATTGGATGTATCTAAAAAATTGTTTTTTGTTTTTAAATGTGACCGGAGGGAGTAGATGCTAAAAAAAACTAAGCATAAAATATATACAGATGAGAAAGAGACAACAACGACTAAAAAATATTTGTAGAATCATTCAAGGAGCTCAGTTACATAATATGTAAAAAAACCTACGTATCATGATGAGTTGTTTATTTTTACTTTTATTTTTCTTTCCTCATTTTAGTTTATGTCCCCAATTTGTTATTTTCTTCAAATAATTTTGGGCTCAAATAAAAAAAAAATCATGAAATACTCTTAATTCAATTAGACGTTAAAAAATGTTAGATTATACATCAAGAACCATTTATATCATATAAAATTCAATTTGAGACTTTAAAAAAGAAAAAGTCAAGCCTAAAATCTAAAATGAAGGATACTGATCCAATTCTAAAGTAAAAAATTGTTTAAGTAGTGTACTTGTTGTAGTTGTAACTCATGTCATAGCCAACAACCGAGCCAAATCAAAACTACCAAGTCCACCATTATATTCTTCACAAGATGGAGCGGTTTAACAAACATCACTTCTCATTGCATACATTACCTTGTTTTTCACACCTCTCTTTTCACAACTTTCACATCAACACCTTGTTTACACATCCTCTTATGGGAAACCATATCTCATTTCATGCCACAACCAAAATCATTTACTATGATGGTTCTGTTCAAGAATTTGATCAACCAATAACAGTAGCAGAGCTTATGTTAGATCACCCAAAACATGTTGTTGTTGAGTTTCATTCAGCAATGAACCAGAAAAAACCAACACCACTACCAGCTGACAAGAACCTAGAAATGAACAAAAAATATGTCATGGTTCCAATGAAACCAGGGAAGCCCGTCGGATTAAGTGCCGAAGATTGTCGTCGAATTCTTTCCATCGTTAATTCATCTTTTAATACCAATAATTATCTATCGAGCTCTCAAGGCTTTGTTCCTTGGCTTGTAAGGTTTTTGAAGAAAAAGAAAGTTGAAATTGGAGAGGTTGAAACAAGTATGCAGATAAATGAAGAAGAGAGGTTTAATTTTTGTGAGTTTTTGCCAGAAATGATGGAGGAAAGAGCAGAGTATTTGAATTTGAGTAGGCAATTATCAGGGAAAGGGTGGAAGCCTAGCTTGGATACTATTAAGGAAAAGAAGGTTAAGAGAAAGATATCTGGTTGGGTATTCCTTAGAAGTTTGATTGGTACAAAGATTTGATCAATAATATGGTCAAATTAGTGAAAGTTGTTGGTTTAAAGTTTGTGTTAATTATTAGTCATGTTATATTGTCACTTATCTTTTATTTTATCTTCTGTTTATTGTAACTTTCTTCTCTGTATATCTCTAATGAGCCACAGCTTAATTAATCACTTGTAACATAAGGAATGTTCTAATCCTCCTTAGCTTTATTAAATATTAATTGCTAAGTTCAATGACATCAAGCAAGGGAACAGGCTTCATTACATAACTTCACTTTGCCACCTTTACTTCTGACTTCAAACTCAAGATCCACTCCCTCTCACAATGCAACGGTGCAGCAAAATAATCCTTATAAAAAAATTGGTATAGCAAAATGCGTCGTTATGTTTTGTTGCCTTTTGTTTTTTTACTTTTGTATCTTTATCTTCTCAATCTTAGTATTTTTTGTACTTTGATTGTTCTTTTTAACAAAGAGTTTGTTTCAACTAAAAAAATAGATTTGTAAAAAACGGAAGTTATTTTTGTTTGTTTATTATCCATAAAAAATCATTTAGAAAAATGATTTTTAACTTGTTCTTGTCTTACATTCTTGTTTTTTTTTTTTAAAAAAAATTGATTTTAGGAAAACCTAATCCCAATAACTTTTTATTTTTTAGAATCAAAAATGATTTTTTTTTTAATTCTAAACAAACACTTTTTTTAGGGATTTTCTAAACAAACACTTAATAATGACAAAAGTGGTTTTTTATAAAAAAAAAATATATATTTTTTTTCTTCTAAAAAATCTAAAATAAACGCATCCATAATTTTATTTTGGTCTATTAAAAAAAGTCATTATTTCTCCACAAATATTTCTAATAAGATTTTCAGGATCCACTCATATTCCTTTAAGAAGAAGAAAATAACTCATTACATAAGTACGAATAACTTGAGCTACAAGTTTTATCGGAATATTTTTCCCATCAAAAGATAAACTCTTATCCCATGCAGTCAATAAAGAAAATCAACACTTCTTGTTTAGGTTTCCCTCATAAGTGGGTAATCCAAGGTACTTTGCAATTTTAACAGTGATATTGGTGGACATCCAATGTTGAAATCTTCTTTTACCCTCATCACTTACATGCTTATTATACTTTATCTCAGATTTATCAAAGTTGATTTTATGACCAAAAGCCTCCTGATACATATTAAACATATTTTTTTACGTTCCTTTGCCTCCTCTTTGTCCGTCCTGCAAAACATAATGCTATCAATATAAGTGATAGAAAGGCATTCTTATGAATTTTATGTGAGAAAATTAATCGATATTATATGAGATAGAACACACTTACTTGTCGGATTCGATGCCATGGCTGAGTCTTCATTTGCCTTTCACGTGCTCCGGTTCTTAGGGTTGTCGATGGGGCAAACCTCTAATGAGCGTGAGTAATCAGAGTGATGGCAAAGGGGACCTAGCCTTTCTATTTATAACCGTGCAACCCTAGGCACCACCCATCATGGGCCTTGTGTTTGGGCCTACACTATGTTTTTACACAAATCAGATTAAGTGCCCAAAAGCCCATTATTAATTGATCACTTTTATTAGGGCCTAAGCATCATCAAATGGATCACAACATCAGTCCGTGTTTATTAAAACCAAAACCAACAATTGATTGTAGCCCACAAAATATTAGAAGAAATTCTAACATTTTATTTTGATCCTGACATCTAGAAATAAGTCCGGAAATAACCTCATCACATAGGAGGAACAAATAAGGAGATAAGGAATCTTTTTGTCTTAATCGTCTTCAATATTTAAAAGATTTAATAGGTTTGTCAATGATAAGAATAGAAAAAGTCCACCGTTAACACACCTCTTATTAGTAAAAACCAGATTATTAGGGAATCATATAGTAAGAAGAGTTTTCATGACGAAATTTTCATTTTCAACTCTATCACAAGATTGTGCTATGTGAAGCTTAAAACCAGTTTCCTTTCCTTTTCTGATATTTTTGAAAGCATGGAAAGATTAAAAATCAATCAGAACATTATCAGTGATAAGCTTAGCCTTCTAGGAATAAAAGCACTTTGAAATTGTCAATCATAGGAAGCCGGGTTTTAATTCTGTTGGCTGTAGTTTTAGTAATGAACTAATGATTTTGAGAACCACATCACATAATGATATATAGACCTAAAATCCAAGGTTAGGATCCTTTCCAGTTTCTATTATTTTCATTTCCTCCATTACTATAATTTTGGAAATACCATTACAAAAGTGTAACATTAAGCGTATCTAAATCTCTTTCGTACACCTCAAAACATTTAAAAATCATTGTAATCGAGAAAATAAATGGACAAACAAAATAGAGAGGTTCCTAACTCTATAATCAAAGGGAAATTTTGGGTTCTTAATTCTTGGAATAAGAGACTACTAAGATCACCATTAGCAATAGCATTATCAATATTAAAGACACAAGTTATGACATCACTATCATGTCCAAAAACCGGTGATTGAAAATGACAAGAAAAGATTCTCGGCAGTGACATCTTTATGTAATGAAATCTTTAACCGTCTATTGTGTTTACCATATGCAGGGAAAATCATATGAAGGGAATCTAAATGGTCCAAAATAACACCGAACACTCTCCAATGAGATTGTCATGGAAGAGAATCCTAATACGAAAATGTCAGGGAGACCATCCGACCCCGGTACTGCAGGGCTCTTCATTTAGGATCCAGCAATATAAACTTCCTTTGCAATAACATCCAAAAAATCTTTCGTATAATGAGTTACCCTTGGTCCACCTGATTAATATCACTTGTGCTACCTTGAGAGTTAAGTTCAATTTTAACCAATAAAACATACTCCTACTATTAGTTTAAAACCCGATGAGAACTTATCAATTGTGTCTAAAATCAATGGTTAAAACTTGTTGAAAAAACCAATATTTTATTTTTTATTTTTTCAATCAAATAAAGGACCATTGAAGAGTTATATAGATTCATAAAGATGGTTTTCTTTTTATTGTTGATTTTTAATTTTACAGAACATATAGTGTAATCATTTACCACGAGGAAAACGTTTTGGATATCCAGCCTATGCTGAAACCTCAAGGAAACATTAGTTTCTAGGGAGGGATTGGCATTTTGCAGTTGCAAAAGGAATATTGTGGAGCATATATCCCATCACCTGGTGATGGTCTATGTAGTTTCTAGGTCGGGCCATAAACCTAAAGACAACATTCAAAAAAGTAGGATAACTTGAGATTTGAATTATTAAATTATTTCAACTAAAATTTTAACGTGAAGCGAAAATTTTATGTTTGCAAAATTTATGAAGATTTATAGTTCCTAGCTTTTCAAACGAAGTAAAAGTTTGGAGCAAAATAAACAAATTCCCCGACAAAACCGAGTTGAAGCGAAGCCACTTGAATACCGCATACCAAACAGTGCCTGAAAAACCACATTTAGCAAACAAATGTTCTTCTGTTTCTTGAACATCATTGCACCACACACAACTCGGAATCCAACTGTTGCCGAACACCCCTCTCCTCCCTACGTAACCTTGTCAGTAGGCGTGATAAAAGCAATTGTCATGAAAAAATCACCACTTTTGAAGGAGTAAATTGCATAAAAGCAATTATCCCACAGCAAAGCAAAAAGATCTACAAATTCCACCGCCACCAAGGAAGGTGATAACAAAATATTGCTAAGGTAGGAATAAATTGCATTAACAGAAAATATACCTTTGAAAACTATATAGGGACCAATTTGAGATTTACACTTTTTTAATCACTTCATTTTGAATTATTTTTTTTCCAATTTATCACTTAAACAATGTTATTTACAATAAAGAATTTGAATTACATTCTAAAATTACATTATTCACACATTCAAACACACTCTCATAGTGTAAAATGGAGCCGAACTAAACGAAAATTTGTTAAAAAACACCATCCATTTACCATTGTCTCAGTTATGAAGTTTTGTTTCAAATCCATGTGCATTCATTTATACCTTTGGGATGAAGTTCATGGTAAAAAATTTAGAAGTCAAACATAATTAATTTCTCAAACAGGATAATTATTTATGCTGAATTTGATTCATTTGCATTTTGTCAGTACAACAGAGTTACCAGCTAAATACACCAATCAGATACAGAGTCCAAAACGATTAGCCTAAAATTAACATCCTCATAAAATAAACACTAGAGACTGGCATCCAAAAATATGATCATATACTTTTTTATAGATCAGTCAGAACTATGAGATTGTGCACGTATTTGGTCCACACCTGACCATGAACCAAGATGGTTGGTGCAGGCTTCCAAATCGTGGCCATTTTCATTCTATATTCCAACTCTAGGTATCTGCAATTCCATTCTGCAGTGAATGAGTGATTGAGCTACAGAGTAAAGTCCACTTCAATAAAATTGGTCTCCATGCTGTGATTCACCCACCATTCACCAAAAAAACCTGAGTCAGATTTAGGCCACTTTTTAAATGGATCCAGTGAATGGAGGCATTATCAGACCAAATGCAACCAATATAAACAAACACAATTGCTCTTTACTCTTTAGTCACCTCAAATTTGTTTACGATCTGGTCGTAACTCCTGATCGGTTATTTTTGTTTGTATAATCTGATTGAGCCATAACCCTTGACCAATTTAAACAATTTTGAGGTGCCTAAAGATCAAATTGTCTAATATAAAAGTGTTATGACAGTGTGGGCCACTTGAACCAGCAAAAATACTACTAGTACAATTTATACATGCTGAGAGATGTTTTTCTAATTTGCATTGCACAATACATATGTTTGTTTTTAAAAAAAGCTTGTTTTTCACCATTAGATTAATAAACATCGTCATTCATCACATCGTGAGAATTATTAATCAAATAGTGGATATAAATATGTGCATGGTATAAGACTTGTCTCAATTATGTATCATAGACTTGACATTGAAAAATCATTCATTTCCTTTCCTTCAAAATATGGAAAAGGCTTCACCAATTTTTATTTTTTTTTTTGTCACTGTACAGAAATACAGAAATTTATTAAATTTCTGTGTTGACTCAAATTCTATATTAAACTTAAACATCAAAATAAAATAATTGTTGCTAGTAGATTAATTTTGTAAAGAAATGGGCCAAGTGGGTGAAGAAAGCAGACAAAACTTGTGCAAACTGCAAGAGCAAGACATTATGGGCGCCTTCCCAAAAAAAACCTAAGAAAGCCTTTCATTAATGGTATGTTTTGTCAGAAACTGACCGCACTCACACACAAGTGGATATAATTTTCAATTTTCATCCCTTTCTCTATGCAGCCATCACAACATGTGCAGACCATAATGTTGTTAAAATTCATTTTATTTACTAATTTAGTAAGAACTTTGATACCACTATTACCCAATTGAAAAATTAGAAGAAAAAAAAAAATATTGCCTGCTCTGATTCTATGTGTAAAACATGATATCAATAATAAGGTTTTGGTCAACTGATACTAGTATTGAACAATGAACATGATCAAGCACAAAAATAATTAGTCTTTACCCTTCCAAGGGAGATTCTTGTTCCTTTCCACCGAAAGTCCTCTGTTTCCATTTTTTCTTAGACAAATTATTTTTTATTTTACTTATAAAAAGAAGAAGGAATAGAAAACAAAATTGATTTGTGTTTATCAATGCCTATCTTATTGTTTTCGTAAAGTAACACTTTTCTTTTTTTTTTTTTCTTTCTATTTTTTGCCAATGCAACACTAAGTTTTAACCGACCTGATGTGAGATATACTCTTTATTTGAATATCTGACGATTGAAACCTCACTTCTAAGTGAAGCTACTCTTAACCTACAGGCACTTCTCTACAGATATCTGAAATTAGATAGATGGGTCGTTAACTTGCTTATCTCAAATATTAACTATAACTACCAGTAATTCAACCAATTCAATTATTGCTTTCTTGAGGGAAATGTAATACTACTAATAAATGGATAGTTTAGGATTTGAACATCAATTCTCTACTCAAAATTCGTTACACTAATTGAGACTTGACTGGCGACCTTTTTTTCTGTTTCTTGTTTCTCTAATTTTGAAGTTAATTAGTTTCTTGAATAACGTGTGCTATACTCAATCTATTTTATAGAGTTTCCCCACTAACAGCTTAAGTTTGAAAACTATGAAGCAACTGAATCTCGGTTTCTAGCTTAACAACCACTCTATGTTATAAGACAAATATCATTTTATTTTATTAATTAATATACAAAATTGAAAATAATGAGGTGTTGCACAACACCACAAGTTGTGGTATAGAATGTTTGCATCTGACATATAACCACAAAACAGAGCAACTTAAAACAGACTTCATTCACACTCTTTTGATACATCTAATCTAATGTGCTGGACCTAAAAAATTATTTGCATTTGGGATATTTAGCCTAGAGAAGAATAAATGACTCAGTTAATTACATTTTCCATAAACATTAGCTGTTATAAATTGGTGAGTCGAAATTAATATTTTTGTCACAAGAAAATATTGTGATACATAATTTAACGTCCATTAGAACAACCGGTTAACAAATTAAAAACTATTGGATATTTCAAGTTTCAATAATATCAAATATTATAGGCTTAATTGCACTTTTGCCCCCTATATTTTGCCAATTGTGCGATTTTGCACCCTATATTTTGCCAATTGTGCGATTTTGCACCCCATTGTTTCAAACGAGCGATTTTGCACCCCATAGTTTTCCCCCTTTCTGATTTTGCACCCCAAAAAATCATAAAAATATTCAGTTTTTTTCCAAAAAATTTAAAAAATCGAAATCAGAAAATATAATCATATTTTTTTAAAAATTCTGGAATTTAATTTTCAAAATACAAAAAATGTAAATTTTCAAAAAATCTGACCTTTTTTTAAATTTGTATCCAGATTTTTAAAAATTAAATTTTTTTTCCAGAATTTTTTTAAAAAATATGAACTTTTTTTAAAATTTTGAAAATTAAATTCCAGAATTTAAAAAAAAAATATGATTATATTTTCTGATTTTTTTTCTAATTTTTTAAATTTTTTTCCGATTTTTTAATTTTTTTTGGAAAAAACTGAATATTTTTATGATTTTTTGTGGTGCAAAATCAGAAAGGGGAAAAACTATGGGGTGCAAAATCGCTCGTTTGAAACAATGAGGTGCAAAATCGCACAATTGGCAAAATATAGGGTGCAAAATCGCTCGTTTGAAACAATGGGGTGCAAAATCGCACAATTGGCAAAAGTGCAATTAAGCCAATATTATAATTTCAAATAGAAATTTTATTAGGTAAATTAATTAATATCGTCATTATTTTTTTGCAAGTCCAACTTTTGGCCTCTAAAGATATCATTTGACGGAACCTTAATACCTTATGTCACTTGATCATTATCTTGGCGAAAGTAGTTATGGTGCTTGCCAGACATATATGCAACAACAAAATGAGAGAAGATTATTACTACAAACCAATAATATGAAATTTATTTGGTTATTAATTTGTTAAATTATATGCATTAATTGTGATTTGTATCACTATGATCTAGTACTATTTTAAAAATTTTACTCAACCAACTTTATTGAAATCTCACCTGCAGGCAAGCAAGTTGCTACATTGTCATAATAAAACAGTTAAGAAAAAGCAATAATAATGAAGAAAAAAACTCAATGATGAAAGTGGCTACTAGATAGCTTGTTCGATAAAGTCATATCATAATCTCCCTACAGTTTCATTTAAAATCACCCCACCTATTATCTACTAATATTTTTTTTATAAGCATTATAATTTACAAAATAATTAAAAATATATATAATTTACTATATAAATAACGTTCCCTCCATTCCTCCACTTCTCAAGTCAGTTACATTTTCATTTTTTTTCTTTCTTTCTCTTTCACCAAAATGTTTCCCACATTCTCACTCTCACATCTCAGCACCCTCTTCATCCTCCTCCTCCTCCACAACACCTGCGACGCACGTGATTCATTCGCGTGCAACGCAAAAGACGGCACAACAAAGAACTTGCCATTTTGCAATGTGAAACTTGCAATACCAGAGAGAGTGAAGGATCTCATTGGAAGATTAACAATGCAAGAGAAAGTTAATCTGTTAGTGAATAATGCTCCGGCGGTTCCTAGAGTCGGAATGAAAAGCTATGAGTGGTGGTCGGAGGCACTTCATGGTGTTTCAAACGTGGGACCTGGTACTAGATTTGGTGGTTTGTTTCCTGGTGCTACTAGTTTTCCTCAAGTTATCACAACCGCTGCTTCTTTTAATGCTTCTTTGTGGGAGGCTATTGGACGGGTGAGATTTTATTTTCTGTTCAACTAACTTGTACGAATCACTTGCACAAAGTACACTTCTTATTTATTAGAATTAGAATGATGCAGAAGTTAATTACTATAGAGAAATTGCAAAATCAATATTTTTGGTATCATTCTTCTTTAAATCAGTGAGTATCATTAGAAATATGAAGAAAATGTTTTGAAAGTCATAATATATATTATGTTATTGATTTTATACGGAATTTCAAGTAAAATAACATTTAAAACAATTTCTGAGTCTATAAAAAAATATATGTTGGTAGTTAATGCAATTTTTATTAAGAAATGTAGAAAATTAGCATAATGTGGATGATAAAATCATGTTTCTCTGTGTGAAAAGTATTTTTTTAAAAAGCACAAGAGTATTATCATTTACTTTGTTGGTTAAAAAAAAGTGTACCAAAATTCTTGAATTTTTATTAAGGTACCCTAGAAGCTTCCTACTTACAAAGTGTTAAGTGTGGTTAAGTTTCTCTCAAAAAAAAAAAAGTGTGGTTAAGTTGAGTGAATCTAATTTTTCAATGGGCAATATTAAAGAAAATAATATATATAAGATTAACAATATAAAATGTGTCATTTATTCAAAAAAGTATATAAAATGTGTCATAGTCTTTTTCTGTTATATATATCTAGAATATCATAAAGTAGTACTTGACTTTTGCTTTGATTTTTTTTTTTGTCAAGATCTGTTTTTTTCTTTTTGTTTTTACTGATATTCTGTTCAGTTGATAAGATAGTGGTATGGTGCTTTAATTTTGTTTTGCGGTATGGGCAGAGTAATTGATACTCCCTCCGTCCCGGAATAACTGACCCATTTTCTAAAAAAAAGTGTCCCAAAATAACTGATCCATTTCAATTTTCAATACAACTTTCATCATTCCAAATACAATATACAGTAACATTAAATAATACTACTTTTATCATTCCCAATACAATATATTCCACTTTCTCCTTTATTTATACATTTTTCTTAATATGTGTGAAAAACAAAATTGTGTCAATTAAATTGGGACGGAGGTAGTACTATTTAGCTACCAATAATATACACAAAAAGTTCTAAACATAGCTATGGATAGATTAATTATAGTTATTCTCAATGTTTAACATATTTGACCCCTAAGTAATAAAATGTAATTCAAAATATTAAATTTGAAGTACTGATACACATAACACATCAGTAGTTGCTTGCTAGCAATAATAATCAGGGCGTGTGAACTGGGCACACTTGTGCTCACACTTATGGATCATCTTACATTTTGCACGAGAGAGATGGCCATTCATTTAATTATAATTATACATGCCGCCTAATTTTTGTGATCATGGGCTTGGGTTGGGATATGAGAATCTTTTCAAATTAATGGTTTTATATAAAGAGAAATGATATTTGTATAACCATTTTATGACAATTTTTAGACAATTTTCTCTCTCATACTCACATTATATTCTTACTCTCTCTTCCTTTTTCTCTCTTCATTGTTTTTGACCAATGAAAAGAGAGAGAAAAAAGGTTGTCAAATAGGTTGTACTAAATGGTTGTTCAAATATCATTGCTCTTATATAAAAGGACATATAAAAGCGATTAGACCGTACATCCATTTTTTATATAGGGTTTTAGACATAGTCAGATAGACTCTCATCAACTACTCCAAAAATCGAATTCATGTTCTTTTTTTTTATATATAGTCGTGTTACCAACATTTTCAATACCACATTCACGATGGATACTTTGAAATGTCTATAGGGAGGTCAAAAATTCTAATAAAGGTGGATTAGAAATAAATAAAAAAACATATCCATTACATGCACTTGGATGGCCTTTATCCCTTGCTTTGTGAGAAATTAATCAGGTACTAGTAGTGTTATGAATTGAACCCAATCCAATAATGATGGGTTCGTATCTTTTTCTTTCTTTTGATTTTGTTCTGCTCACTTATTGGTTCAAAATTCACAACTTGTCTATCAATTTAGTGGGACCCTTTCACTGCCCCACTTTCTTGAGCAACTTGCACATATTTGCCAGTCACAATTTTCCAAATTTGAGCTAACCAACAAGTAAAAAAAAAACATTTACGAAGTTAGCAAAAGATTTGTATTTTTCATCAAAATGTAAAATATTCAACGAGGGTTGGTAATGTGCAGGTTGTCTCGGACGAAGCAAGGGCAATGTACAATGGAGGAGCAGCAGGGTTAACTTATTGGAGTCCAAATGTGAACATTTTCAGAGACCCTAGGTGGGGTCGTGGACAGGAAACTCCCGGTGAAGACCCTGTGCTAGCCGGTAGATATGCTGCTAGTTATGTTAAGGGGCTACAGGGAACAGACGGTAACAAGTTGAAGGTGGCTGCTTGTTGCAAACATTTCACAGCTTATGATGTTGATAATTGGAATGGTGTGGATCGCTTTCACTTTAATGCACTGGTGAGTCCTGTTCAATTTTAATTAGTTTTTGCTCACTAGTCAGTCACTTGTGTTTGAAAGATAAATCATAAGTACTATAGTACCATCCCTTTCCCAGGAAAAGTGTACTATAGTACTATTTGATTAAGAACATTTTATTATTTTAATGTTATTATTTTAATAGTAGATTACAGTGTAATGTAAGTAGTTACATAGCATTTGTCTTTGTTAAATCGTATAGTGCCCTGCCTGACCAAAAAGTTTATTATATTAACTAGTAATTAAGCAGTTGATGGCTAAATAATAATAATTTTATTGAAAGATCAATAGATAGAGTGGCCAAGTTGGTTTGTAGGATCTGTGGGTCCTCTTTGCTGCATCTTTTTTCTTATCTGTTTGTTTTTGGATAAGGAATAACTATGACTCAGCTGAGTGGACCGTCATGAGGTAATATTGTTTTTTCTTTCCTGCTTTTGCTTAGAGGTACAATCAAGTTATCTCCTGTACCAAAAACATGAACAAAAACATTTGTGTTATTTGAGAAATTAGAAAATCAGACAACTTATGCGTTGATGATTATATCCTGGTGTGTCAAAATTTATTAGTCTGAATTTGGACATAACTAACCACAAAGTTCGATTCTTTAAATTTACACCTAAATTTATGTTGGCAGTTACTGGCTCCGACACCTGCTTTTGGAGTAGTACTTTTATCATTAATCACTTAAAATAGGTGGCATTTAGTCTGGGAAAGAAAACTTCTTTCCCCCATAGGAAAGTTTTCTTTTTCATGGCAGCTGTCAATTGCAACAGGTTGTTTACAAAAATAATAAAATCTGAGTTTAGTTTTTTAATGTTATTTGTATCATTACTAATGCACCTCCCTCTTTCCTCTGAAGAAATCCTTTGTAGAAAAACTTAACAAATTTTAGAAGATGACAATTCTTTGTGAATAATTAGATAACCTGGTCAAATAAAAATTAATAAACTTAACATAAATTAACTAAACATTATATCTGAGTCAATTGTTTTTCAATTTTTTTTATGGATTTCTTCATCCTCGTGCTTTTGCTGATTTCTTCATCTCAATCTCATCATCTCTTTATCTATTAGAAATTGAAATCATTGTTTATTTATTTATTTTTTACTAATGTCAAAATCATTATTAAAAAGCATAATCATAATTTCACCTACCATGGAGGAATCAACAACTTGGTTTTAGCAGGGTTAATTTCTTGTTGTTAAAATATTAATTTTGAGTAGAAAACCATAACACCCAAAAATTCAATTCACCATTTTTGCATGTGAAAAGTCAGTGAGAGAGGATCTATGTGCAGCTTGTTTCTCCTCTCTTGTTCTTTTCCTTTACTATTTTCGTTGATAGAAAAAATGGTTTAAATATTGTTTGGAGGTTTCATGTGACAATGGTAAAAATTGATTTAATTAATTTGTATTTTGGGTGACTGAAATCACACCATGTTGTTCTGTAAAAAACTCATAAGAACAACACTAGGTGAAGAAGAAAACCAGAAAAATGAAGATACTGAAATGTAGATACTTTTCTCTCTCCTCTTCAAATGATATAAAGTTATTTAATCCATATGTAGGGTCACCTTTTTTGTTACACAATAGCCAACAAAAAGTTTCAAACCATTACCAGGTAACAGATCTGGGCCATCCACTTAAAAAAATATTAAATCAATGGTTGTTATTAAACTTTCCCATCATGGGAAAGAAGTTTCCTTTCCCATACTAAACCCCACTCTTAAAATAAATTGGTTGTAGAAAAATCATTTCTAAAAAAATAGCTTAATTAATTTATAAATGAAACTTGATATTTGCATTGTAATGAATTCTTGAGACTAAATTATTGCACTTACATCAAGTTGGAGATTGGTTGGTAAGCAAAATTACTATGTAGGTTACTCAAATGTGTCCCACACATGTGGGAGTTTAAACGTCAGTTGAGTTCGCACCCATGAATATACAAACATGTTTTTTATTTTTGAAAAGGCAAAAATTGAATATGCAAACATGATTGATAGTATAAAATGCTTGACGGTTGTTCTATTACCTGTAATTGTATGAAAATTGCAGTGTTTGTGAATTGGGAGAAACATAACATTAATGGGAGAAAGCGGACCACACGATTTTTGCGGGGTGACAATTCAATTATGGCTCTTCAACTGAATTAAAATGGCTTTGCTAACATGAATTGTTTTTTTGCAACATCATATTGTTAGGCCATATATAGAAATATGGATGCCTTTTACTTCACAATTATGCATAGCACTTTTGAACAAATGTCCACCTATGTTATAGTCTATGAGCATGGGCAAAAGTAAAACCTAACATAAAACTTAATGTGCAGGTGAGTAAGCAAGACATAGAAGACACATTTGATGTACCATTTAGGATGTGTGTGAAGGAAGGAAAAGTAGCTAGTGTCATGTGTTCTTACAATCAAGTGAATGGGGTCCCTACATGTGCTGATCCAAACCTCTTAAAGAAAACAGTTCGTGGAGTATGGGGTCTTGATGGGTAAGCTCAATAGTATACAATTATCACATCCACGTTGGACAATTGCCTTATCTCATTATCAAGTAAAAATAATGTCATCTCTTTTGCTTTACTTGGGTTGATTTAGGTACATTGTATCTGATTGTGACTCTGTCGGGGTGCTTTACAATAGCCAGCATTATGCATCAACGCCAGAAGAAGCTGCTGCTGATGCCATCAAAGCAGGCTAGTTCCATAAACCATATTAACTGTTATTCAATTATCATATTAAATGTTGAGGACTAATTGATGAATGTGATGACAAATTGGGATTGGATGATATTTTTAATATTTGGCTGCCTGTCTTTACAGTCCTACACATTCAGCAAATCAATGATTGTTGGATCAAGATGAGACAATGCAAATTTAGATTCTTTTTTTAAACTAAAATACCGATTGTAATTTGAATCCTCTAATATAGATCCAACGAACACTGATATCCTTATTGTGCGAATGTGTGACCCTCTTATTCAAAAAGATTTTACAAGCTTTCCAAGAAGTATAAAATCAATGTTTTATTTATTTTTTAAAAATGATGTTGCAGGTTTGGATTTGGATTGTGGGCCTTTCCTAGGAGTGCACACACAGGATGCAGTGAAAAAAGGTTTGTTAACTGAAGCAGATGTGAATAATGCTTTGGTGAATACATTGAAGGTGCAAATGAGATTAGGGATGTTTGATGGAGAGCCATCAGCTCAAGCTTATGGAAGATTAGGCCCTAAAGATGTGTGTAAACCAGCTCATCAAGAGCTAGCCCTTGAAGCTGCTAGACAAGGAATTGTGCTTCTCAAAAACAATGGTCCTACTTTGCCTCTCTCCCCACAACGCCACCGAACTGTGGCTGTCATTGGGCCCAATTCCGATGTCACGGTTACCATGATTGGAAACTATGCTGGTAAGCCCAAATTCTTCCAGGCCCAATTATAAGCCTAAGTTCAAATCGATTTTTTAAACGCGGTAATTCAAGTTTACAACACTCACACACATATTGCGCATCAACCACTCGCATCACTCACGTCGTTTGAATTGATTATATGTTTTATCCTTTGATTCGTATTGTAATTATTCTCTATAATAATAAGAAAACATGTTTTTATAGGTATTGCATGTGGATATACCAGCCCCTTACAAGGAATAGGAAGATATGCTAAGACTATTCATCAGCTGGGTTGTTCAAATGTAGCTTGTAGAGATGATAAACAATTTGGGCCTGCCCTGGATGCAGCTCGTCATGCAGATGCAACTATTCTAGTGATGGGCTTGGACCAATCTATAGAAGCTGAAACTGTTGATAGGACTGGCTTGCTTTTGCCTGGACATCAACAAGATCTTGTTTCAAAGGTGGCAGCTGCATCAAAGGGACCAACTATTTTGGTTTTGATGTCTGGTGGGCCTGTGGACATTACTTTTGCAAAGAATGACCCCAAAGTTGCTGGCATATTGTGGGCGGGTTATCCGGGCCAAGCTGGTGGTGCTGCAATTGCTGACATTTTATTTGGAACTGCTAACCCAGGTTTGTCATAAAACTTGCAAAAATTGAATGAATTCCCAATTGCAAATAGCCTATAAACTAATACAATTATTACACTATTGTGTTTTGCTATCAGGAGGCAAGCTACCAGTGACATGGTACCCACAAGAGTACCTAAAAAACTTGGCCATGACAAATATGGCAATGAGACCAAGCAAAGTAGGGTACCCAGGAAGAACATATAGATTCTACAAGGGACCAGTCGTGTATCCATTTGGACATGGATTAACATACACACATTTTGTTCACGAATTATCTAGTGCACCCACAGTGGTGTCAGTTCCGGTGCATGGTCATCGACATGGCAACAACACAAACATTTCAAACAAAGCAATTAGAGTGACACATGCAAGATGTGGCAAACTCTCCATTGCCCTTCACGTTGATGTCAAAAATGTGGGATCTAGAGATGGTACTCACACGCTGTTAGTGTTCTCTGCTCCACCTAATGGAGGTAACCATTGGGTACCGCAGAAAAGCCTAGTTGCTTTTGAGAAAGTTCATGTTCCTGCCAAGACTAAGCAAAGGGTTAGAGTTAATATTCATGTTTGTAAGTTGCTTAGTGTAGTTGATAAATCTGGGATTAGGAGAATTCCAATGGGAGAACATAGTCTTCACATTGGTGATGTTAAGCATTCGGTTTCACTTCAAGCAGAAGCACTTGGGATTATCAAGTCTTGAATTTTCAGGCATGTCCATTCAAAGAGAAATTTGTTGATATATATTGGTTGATGTCTTGAAGAGAAGACATGTTAGGTTGATTCATCCATTACTGTCAAATAATTTGATAAAATTGTTTGCAATTTTTGGGAGAGATGAGATTAAGGAAATGTATTGTTCTCTGTATTCTCCCATTTCTTTCTGGTTTGTTTAGGATTTTTTTTTTTAATAAAACTTCTAGCTTTTGGATTATCAATATTGAATACTATGATGGCTTTTGGCTTTGTAATTGTACGTTGTAATAACCTCTCCTTTCTATCATTTTTATAAGATGGGTAATAAGATTGTGCTCATCATCTTTTATTGCAAGCTTTTGTAGCTTTAATTGTCAAGATTATGCTTTTCATCAATTATTTATTTTAATTTGATCCCTTTACTTTATTACTTTATTTTATGCTAATCTCGCTCAGTCGCTTGCTCGCAAACATTAACGTTGTTGTCCAAACCGTGAGTTTCATAAGGGCCTGCTCACTACATGCATTGACGTATTGCGTTGTCTAATTTGCTAATGTAAAAGGGGTCAAAAATTGAAAAAGGAAAAAACTTAAGCTACACTCATGAACTGGAGTTTGAATATTGTTTTGATGAATTTTTTTTACAGTATAATTATAGATCATAAGGGGTAACCTTGGCGCACCTGGTAAAGTTGTTGTCATATGACTGTAAGGTCACGAGTTCAAGTCCTGGAAACAGCATCTAATAATAATAATAATAATAATAATAATAATAATAATAATAATAATAATAATATATAGACACGCAAAAAAGGGAGCCCCTAATATGGACCCCTATTATTATTTATATATTATTATTATTATTATTATTATAATAATAATAATAATAATAATAATAATAATAATAATAATAATAATAATATATAGACACGCAAAAAAGGGAGCCCCTAATATGGACCCCAAAATAAAAGGACCACCAATGGACCTCAGCAAGTGACAGGCTACAGCCGGTCATTGTTCTTGGCAAAAAGCTACATTAAAAACAACTTCTTTCATCTTCAACACTCAAAACACAACAGATGTTTCATCTCTTTCAACTGCCATGACCCATTGCTTATTCTTGAGAAGTAAGAGTATACTTGATAAATCTTAGATCTATCTTTATCTTAGGAGAATGAGAAGACATAGATCACCTTCCTCTCTAGACTCTAGTCTCTATGATCAAATGTTTCTGTTGAGAAATATGAAACAAAATTCGTTCTTTTATCCTTGTACAACTCCTTTGGCCTATGATTATTTTTGGAACAAGATGTTCCATTTTGGTTTCAAACAACACTGATGCTTGAGTGCCACCGCTGATACTCAATAATTTTGAGTTTGACAATAAACAAAAAAAATTCAACAATTCATTTTGGAATTTATATTTATGATAAACCATATAACTCCTACTTTCATTTCATACTAAAATAAAATCCGAACGAACAGCGGCGAAGCTCGCAAATAATTTATGCAGGGGCCAATTAGAAAGAAGTTTTTTTTTTTAAAACAGACGTATTAAATTTAAGGATAAAATATATTTTTAGTCCCATCAATTATAATTTTTTAGGTTTAGTCCTTAAAAGAATTATTCAATTTTTGTCTCAGCTTTTTAAAATTTTACAGAAAAAGTGTTTTTAGTCTTGAATTTAATCTCTAACAAAAAAATTAAGGACTAAAATTAACAAATCTTAGAAACTTAACATAAAATTGCTATTTTAAAACGTTGGGCAAAATGCATTTGAAGAACCCAATTTTATCAATAACTGTCTGTTTAATAATAGATTAATAATGTCTTTTCAAATGTAAATAAATAGGTTATTTGCAAGAAACTCATTGTCCATTTAACTTGTCTATGACTATTGTCTTGCTAATTTTTATTGTTGAAAAAGGTTTCTCTATTGTTGTTATTGAGACCGAAAGTATCAAACCAATACAAATAAATCTATCAATTTTGTAGTAGTTTTTTTACTTTATTGTTTATGTTAATTTTTGCAAATAAACTTGTTTGGGGTAGCTCAATGTTTATTATTTGAGGTAGCCGGATATAAATACATACCGACTAATTCAAGAATAGTATTTTTTTTGGGGTAGCCAAGGCTACCCCTCCCATATGAAGGGCTACGCCCCTGCGAACGAAACTGTAATTTTGATAGAAAGATGTGTTTCAACAAAAAAGAACTTAAAACAATTATTAAAAGAATTGATAACCAGCTACCGTGGGAAAAAATTAATGGTCCATGCTTGGACCCTTTTTAAAAGGGTGCATATTAGAGGCCACCCGCACAAAAAGGATAAGGGATTTTGGGTTGGTTTTTCATTCATCAATTATATCCTTAAATAAATTTGTCTAAGTGTTTTTCTAATAAATTTGTCTAAGTGTTGTAATTGAAAAAAGATAAGAATGTATTATATTTGTTGTATTGTATGTGTCATTTAAAAATATAAGTATAATTTGTTACAATTTAAAAGACACAAACATTTTTTTTTATAAAAGGAGCTTATAACATTTCATTACTTAAAATGTGTTCAATACAATCTGATATTTCTATCAAAATATGGAAACTAGCCGATATACCTCATTTCTCTCAACATAAACTTAAGCATCAATTACCTCATTTCACACCCTGTTGTTTCATCGTTTTCAGATACTTCACAACACACAACACAATAAAGTCGCATATTCCTTAGATAAATCATGTAAGACTTTGAATATAATTTCTCGATATCCATATCTTGTTGTAGCAAAATAGACATAAAAGAAAAGAAAGGCGGCATACTCCAAACATTTAAGCTACTTGGACAATAAAATAAATAAATGAAGTGTATCATCACTGCCCACCGTACACAGTGTACAATTCATAGGACATATGACTCCTTTATCTTTTAGGCGTACACGAGTTGGTAAGCAATTCCTACATATTCGCCACATAAAGTTTCTTACCTTTGGTGTAATCTTGAGCTTCCAAGTTAGATTCCAAGAGCCTTGTACTTTTAAGTGGGATGTATCAAGTGGATTGCAAATGATGTTACAGTTATCCGATAAGTTGATGAAGATTTTCCTCTAGCTGATATAAGAGTCTCAAATTGCATGATACATGACTGCAAGGAATATAATCTACCTTTCTTGCAGTGAATTTTTGATCACCAGGTAGTTGAACATATCGTGAACAAACCACTCTACCCATCAATAACTACGTATCGGCTCGTCTGGAAAAAAATGAAAATCATGGTGAATACTTTGTTCTTAGTGCATACCCTTTTTGTGTGCAAGGATTGCTTGATACATCCCATTTAAAAGACACGACATTTATATCTATAATTTTAATCAAAAACAAAGTTTAATAAAAAAAAACCTAATTCATAATTTACACCGGTTAGTGCAATAAAAAGAGTGGACAGACGAGTGTTTGTCTGAATGCTAGTCTTTCATAATACAGATAGACCAAGAATGAAAACGTACTTTTAGGATTATGGAGATAGTCAGTGAGAACAATTATTAGAGGTTGCACCACCCTCATCGTTGTTTTGAAAATAGTCATGAGTTTTTAAAATTTTATCATATCGACTTTCTTATATGTACAAGAAAATTTGTTTGCTCATATATAACTAGATAAAATCAACAACTGACGTGATTCAACAATTTAATTTTTTTTGTATATATAAGAGAAAAATATCTAATAGAAAAATATTTATTAAAAATATCTTTAAACATTCGACAAAATTAACAATATAATTATGTTGTATATAATATAATTACCACAATATTATGTGACCCGTGCGATAACACAAGTCTTTTACTAGTATTTTATAATCGCATTCAATCATATATCACTTCACATATGCAAATATAGTGACCATAGTAAAACATGACAATATGGTTGAATGTATTTTGCTTTATGAAGATGGTGAGTTTTGAACCAAGAGTATTAGTTTTCCCACCCTATAGGATTCTCGCGCGCCCTGCATTTTTTCCAAAAATGTCCTTGAGGTTTTTGGATTTCATAATCCGGAATGGTGTTTTCCTTTGTTATAGGGTGAAAAATGGAGTTACGGATTTTGTAATCCGGAAACTTCAAAAATAGGGCGCGTTACATGATGTTTCCGGATTACATAATCCGGAAACCCCCTAAACACCCTTTTTCAAGGTAAAACAGTTCGGATTATATAATCCGAACTGTATCAGAACAAATCCTAAACATGTTTGTAACATGTATAACCATTTTAGGGACAACATTAATCTTCCTAACTCTTATCCTTTTGTTTTGGGTCATTGTTACCTATTCTTAGTCAAAAATCGGGTTTTCGGGCTACTTGATCGGATTGCTCCGAAACTTCCCCAGAAAATCAGAAATAATTCAAGGACCATGACTCCCTTAGAAGGGACTTCTTACAGGACTCCGCCCCTCAAAATCCAAAATTCCATCGTTTAGACCCATTTTTAATTTTTTTTAATTTTTCATATTCTCAGAAAAATCCGAAAAAATTTGTACTAGTTTTATTTGATTTTTAGATTTTTTTTTTGATATTTTTATGATTCTATTTGACAGGTTTTTAACATTTTTTACTTATTTTTTTTGTTGTTTTTAAAAGCAAAACTCAAAACTGCTGAAATGTGAGAGTCTGATGACTAATTATACATAAGAATTGTCCAGATTATAAAATCCGAAATAGTAAACATGAATCCGGATTTTAAAATCCGGACTGCACAAGGGCATTTTTGAAAAAAACGCAGGGCGCGCGAGAAATCTATAGGGTGGGAAAAGTAATACCCTTGAACCAATGACCACAAAGATGAAGAAGAATCCTGCACCAAATAATCTCTCAGAAACAAGGTCGGGCCAAGGCCTAAGGCTGGGGTACGCATACTAGGGACCATGGTCGTAGGGCCCCAAAAATATATGAAGGAAGGCGTATATAGCAATACTTTATTTTAATGGGGTATATATAGCAATAAGCACAAATAGGGCCCAACATTTACTAGACTTCAGCCCATCAACCGTTTCACCAATTTTTCACAACCCAGCAGCATTTCCTTTTCACACCCCCAACCCAGTGCTTATATTTTCACCCCCTCCCATTTCGTTAGTCAAAACGCAAAACTTATAAGTAAAACGTAAATCACAGAATCAATAAGTAAAACGCAAAATATATACACCTTCCGAGAGACCAAAGTGAAACCTAAAAATAATTTAAAGGGATAAAAGAATGTAGTTTATAAAAAAAAAAATTACATAAAAATTGTGGTGATATTTTTTTTCTATCCAAGATTACGTTTTTACAAATCGTGTTCTGGTTTGATGATATAGTTTCTGTTCTGATAGGCTGGTTTGATGATTATCAAAGTCATGTGCCTGAACAAAAATAAACATTTTCCCGAATATAAAGGAAAACCAAGGTGCATGCAATTATTTGAAGCAAATTCCATATGTATTGTATTATCATGGCAAAATGATAAAAGCAAGATAAAATATTATAAGAATTGAGCTGCTTCTAGTCTATAAAAGACTCAAATAATTATTCATCATGGATCCATGTTGTGTAGAAATACATAAGATCCTCCAAATAACGCAATAATAATAGTACTGGTCCAGAAGAAGAATGCAACAGAGAAACAAAAAACAAAGAGCAGCCTCCAAAATCTATCCGGGTGTGAAAGGGGAGGTAGAGTCTTTGGGATTGCGGGCCTAAACATTCAGAAATGCCACGTGGAAACAGGCTGGCTTGAATGTGATGACATGGCAAGTGTGTGGGGGAATAGGTGTCTAGGGAGAAGATGGGGAATATATGAATTCAATTACAATGCACGAGATTTTAGCTAGCACTACCTAGGCATTGCATTTGCACCATTTATAATAAGGGTCTTGTTAACCAGTGCCCCGGGCACTGGTTAAGGAATCCAAAAGTAGAAAAATTGTCTTGAAAATATAAACTGTTATTTTTGACTAACTAATTATTACATCTTACATCACTTTTTAATAAAATCTTACTTCTTTTAACTGTTTAATCGATGTTCCAGAGGCACTCGTTAACATTCTCCTTATAATAATAATAATGGGTCTGTGGGGGCAATGGAAAGGGAAGTTAGAGAGCCTTTAAGACAAACCCATCTGGCTATCTAATCCAATTTCATGTGCATTCATTAATCAATGTGGGTGAAATGAAATAAAAAGCAAAGCAAAGCAAAACCATCTCAAAAGAAAAAGTAGTATGATTCTTGTGGCTTACGAGAGAAGAGTCACTTTCTTCCTCTCCCAATAAATATGCTCCTTCTGTTTTGACTTATTTGCCCTCTCTTGGCCATTTCTTGTGATGATCAAAACAAAACAAAAGCCATGGCAGAATGAGGATGCTCGTTTTTATCATCCAACTACAATGTGAATTTATCGTTCTTAAAATATTAAACAAACAAACAAAATTATATGTGGTTTGTTGAAAAGAAAAAAGTTGGCTAGAGATGAGTTGGAAAAATGATAATTACTAGAAAATTGGAACATGATATGATAATGGTTGAATAAATAGGTAGTGATATTTATTATCGAATTATGGTAGTTTGTCCAAATTATGGATGGGCCTGTCTTATCCACAGTGATTATTGCAAATTGAAAAGTTACAAAATGAGAATAATCATTCAATAGAGACGAAGGAAAAAAAAGACTAGTGGGTTTAATAAGGTCAAAGTAAATTGTTGATTAGTCATAATTTTGTAGTACTGTTTTTTAGGACATGAAGAATGTCTAAAGGGGATTGGACTTGTGTGACATTATGTCACGGTGACATTAAATCTGGGTCACACAAAGGTGGTGTGTTGTGTGGCCCAGATGTGTTGTATGTGTTGTGTTACCTAGATATTGTGTGGCAATGTGTGTTGTGTGGTTTAGATTTAATGTCACCGTGACATAATGTCACACAAGTGCTGTCCGTCTAAAGGCTATAGCCACCTATGATCACGGTTGTTTTTACACTAAATTTACAAAATAGTAATATATCTCATCGGGTGGCATTTAGCATGGGAAAGGGAAAGAGTTTCCCACCATGGGAAAGTCATTTTTAGCCATTAGATTAACTAGGAACATTGATTTTATCATAGTCCACTCACACTATATCTTTTTTCACATTGTCTTCTTCCTCCGTGAGATTCAAATTGACCCACATCCACCCACACCATGACAATGAATCCCATTTTTCTTTACTGCCAAAATTAACTTATGATAAAGCTATGTTCATCCCACATCCACATGTGTTCACACCATCCTCCCCCCGAACTAATTTATTAAAAATCTAATTAAAAAAGCATCAAAAACAAAATTATTTAGAATCTGGGTATTTCTATGAACAATTTTTCATCTTCCAACTCTAAATTAATCCACCTCAACAACAAATGAAAGTAAGTGTTTGAGGGAGAATGAGAAGCACTGTTTAGATTGAACTAAAAGAGTGTTCTTGTTGATTCAATTCAAACAAAAGATGTAGTTTTACAGTGTACAATTTGGTAAAGAATCTGCAAATTGTGAATTTAATTCATGAACACATAACGAAAACCAATGTTCAATTTACAGAAAAATGTGACCCACTTACCGTTGAAAATTGAAGTAAAAAATATAGAGAGAAGAAAATATTGAGAGCAGTTTATGAAGATTTGTGTGATTCAAGTTCTTGAAATGGTAGTCATGGTTGGTTTGATCTTGCAAAAGCTTAGTTGGTGGTGGTGGGTGAGTGAGGAATAGGGGTGGCAAAAATACCCATGCCCATGGGTACCCGCGGGTAAAATCCATCACGGGCACGGGGCTGGTAGTTAAACGGGTATCCACGGGTATAATTAATGGGTATTTGACTACCCATTATTATATGGGTACGGACACGGATTTGATGGTACCCATACCCACGGGTATCCATACCCAATAATAAATTAAGTTAATTACTAAAATGTCCTTATATATCTTATTATTAACCTATTTTTAATTTATAACTTTTTTAATTTATATTATTAAGTTGACCGATTCAACTTTTCACGTCATAAAACAATCTCTTTCCCCAATAACCATGCCTTTATTTTTCTTCAATTCCCATTGAAACCATTATTTTTCTTCAATTCTCATTGTAACCATCTTTCTTCTTTTTTAAAACATAAGTCTTCAGTCACTCACCTCTCCCTCTTATCTTCTCGTTTGCTTCTTATATGCTAAAAGTAGTTGAAGTTTTTTGTTAATTAAAAAAAGTTATTCTTTGTTCCAAAATCTAAATAAATTCAAAAATCCATGGGTACCCACGAATACCCATGGATACTTCAATACCCACGGGTACCCATATAATGGGTACCCATGAGGGTACGGGGCGGGCATGGATATCATATTTATCCAACGGGACGGGCATGGGTATCATACTATCCGTGTCCATGGGTACCCATTGACATCCCTAGTGAGGAAGGTGAAAGAAAAATATCTAGTGTTGAGAGTCTATGATAAAGTTGTGCTCTTTATTTAATCTAATGGTCATAAATAACTTTCCCATGGTGGGAAACTCTTTCCCTTTCCCATGCTAAATGCCACCATCTCATCGATTATCTTGGAATCAAGCTCACATGTGGAGCCACTATTTCGTCGCCTCTTGCTTCACAATTTTCATAAAGTCAATGTTGATGCGTTACGCTAAAGAGCCACAAAAGAAGAGTGATTATATTTTAAAATTAATAAAAATTGGAAGGAAGGAAAAAATGCAACAAAAAAGGAGAGAGAGTCATACTACAAAATACAAATATTGGGTCAACGTTTGGAAGGGTAAATTCGTAATTAAAATGAAGCTTCTCATAAACTTTGCTTGTTTTTGGAGCATTTAGCTGGAGTTAAGGTTTTACCGGTGGTTGGAACTTGAAGCACCCGTGATGGGTAACCGGCTATAACAAGTTAAAATCATGCATTTACCGGTAAGAAATGATAAATAATTTTAGGACCATAGACTATACCACCTAAGGCCACGTATTGGGTATGAGTAAGAGAGAGAGAGAATCTAAAATGTGTTGCCAGGCCAGCTATGAATTTGAAGGATGAAAGCTTTTTCTCAGGGTCAAAGCTGTCATATTTTCTATCAAACCCTTTTTTTAATTAACCTATGTCTCTCTCTATTATTTTCATTATATTTTTATTATCACATGAAAATCCATATACTACTAAATACTACTACTCATATATAAAATCCTCCTTTCGTTTCTCATATCTTATATTTCCCTGACCAAAAATTCTCTCTCTCCTCTCTCTCTCTCTCTAGAACAAACCCTGTTCTCTCTTTCTTGTTCCTCCTCTTATATATTCATCATCTCTCTTCATTTTTTCAGTACATATATTTATATTATGTTCTTGTTTTGATTTGATTAGAGGAGAGTGAGAAGAGAAAGAAGAAAACCAGGGTTTGAAAAAAATTCACAGAACAAAATGGCGGTGACAACTCACTCTCTAACCGCTACAGAAAAGAAACATTGGTGGCTCACAAACCGTAAGGTAACATTTTCACACAACATGATTTTCTCTTTAAATCATCCTAGTTAATGATGTTTTTTTTTGTTCTTGTTCTTCTAATGTTTGTATATCTAGTTCCTTGCTCCGATCGAATCGGAAGACAGCATTTTCGGTAATAACCAAGTTTATAGTTGTTTCTAGTAACATTTTTCTGAGAAACAATACATGTTCCTTTTGTTAATGTTTTGTGTTTTTTTTGTTTTGTTGCAGATTGTGGAGAAATACATAAAAGACGCACGAAGCTTAATAGCAACACAAGAACAGAGCGAGATCCTTTCAGCTTTGAATCTTCTCGACGCAGCTTTAGCCATATCACCGCGTTTGGATCAAGCTCTTGAGCTTAGAGCTAGGTCATTGCTTTGCCTAAGAAGATTCAAAGATGTTGCCAATATGCTTCAAGATTACATTCCAAGTTTGAGAATGGCGAATGAAGATCCTTCCTCTGGTTCTTCTTCTTCTTCTTCTGATAGTTCTTCTAGAGAAGGAGTGAAGCTTCTTTCATCTGATTCACCGGTTCGAGATCAGAGCTTTAAGTGCTTCTCTGTTTCTGATCTTAAGAAGAAGGTTATGGCAGGGCTTTGTAAAAGTTGTGAGAAAGAAGGGCAATGGAGGTAATGTTTCAACTTTCACATTCATTATTTTAATAATATTATTACGTATTCTGTTCTGTTTCATTGCTTTTGCATTGCAAATTTGAAATCTGTCTCTCATTTGGAAGTTTTTTAGTAAGGGTATTTCATTTCATTTTCTTCAATGTGGAGTTTCTGGCTATTAATTGATGACTTTTTTCGTTGACGAAATTAATGAGTTTTACCTATTTGTGTGAGATCAGATTGTAGTTAGCGTATTTGTTACTCTTTCTATACAGGTTTGAGTAAATGCTCATGCCAGCTACAGCTAGTGAGGCTAAATGGTTTACAGCTTTTTATGTTTATGTTTATAAAAAGAATCTAATCAAATTCAATGCACGATAAAAAGTTGGAGTACAATTTACTGTTTTGAATTATTATTTTTAATTTAAATTATTCACATGTGCACTGAGGATTTCTTTTTACCGTCAATCACAAAGGTTAATAATTGTTACCTAGGGAAATTCTTGGTTGTAGGGTGGACAATGTTTGAGAACCATGGTATCATAGAGTCTCACATGTTTATATTAGATTGTGTTAGTCTCTTTTTCTACCATTTCTACAATGCATTGTCTCTTTCATCTTCTATTGTCAATGGAAGATCAAAGAGATAATGCATTCTTGAAGTGGCCAGAAGAGGTAATAAGGGATGAAAGACTATACAATTCATCAACAAATCTCAAAGACTATTTTTGATTGTATGGTTCTCAAACATTGTCCATGATACTGATCTTTGCCGAATTTTGCATAATAATAGTTTCACTGAAATGGTTGACTAATAATAGCAATAACAAGATTTCTCCCACAAAAATCAATCAAATTGAATGTTTTTCCTTGGTGAATGGTTTTTTTGTTGTCGTTAAATGGAATCAAATTCGATGTTTTATTGTTCCTAAATAATTTTGATTGTGTGTGCAGATACTTGGTTTTGGGTGAAGCATGCTGCCATTTAGGACTGATGGAGGATGCAATGGTTCTTCTCCAAACAGGAAAAAGAATTGCTAGCGCAGCATTCCGGAGAGAGAGTGTCTGCTGGTCCGACGACAGTTTTCCTCTATTAACTATCCCATTGGCTGGAGACACCCCAAACCAACAACCCACCACACCGCCACGAGCCCCTCTCAACGAAACAGAAAGTGTAACACACCTCCTCAGCCACATCAAATTCCTCCTCCGCCGTCGTGCAGCTGCACTCGCTGCCCTCGACGCTGGTCTCTACTCAGAAGCCATTCGCCATTTCTCAAAAATAGTAGACGGTCGCCGTGCTGCCCCACAAGGCTTCCTCGCCGAGTGCTACATGCACAGAGCATCTGCACACCGTTCTGCTGGTCGAATTGCAGAGTCCATCGCTGATTGTAACCGCACTCTTTCACTAGACCCAACCTGCATTCAAGCACTTGAAACCAGAGCTTCACTCTTCGAAGCAATTCGTTGTTTACCTGATTCACTTCACGATTTAGAACATTTAAAGCTGCTCTACAACTCTATCTTACGTGATCGTAAACTTCCCGGTCCAGCATGGAAACGCCACAATGTAAGATACAGAGAGATTCCAGGAAAACTTTGTGCCTTAACCACTAAGATTCAAGAATTGAAACAAAGATTATCTTCTGGTGAAACCACTAGTGTTGATTACTATGCATTGATTGGAGTTCGACGTGGGTGTTCCCGTTCTGAATTGGAAAGAGCTCATTTGTTGCTATGTCTTCGCCATAAGCCAGATAAAGCTACAAATTTCATTGAAAGGTGTGAATTTGCGGATGAACGTGATATTGATACTGTTAAGGAGAAAGCAAAGATGTGTTCATTGTTGTTGTATAGATTGGTTCAGAAGGGTTACACAAGTGTGATGAGTAATGTTTTAGATGAGGAAGCTGCTGAGAAACAAAGGAAGAAGAATGTTGCTGCTGCAGCACAAGCACAAGCAGCAGCAATTCAAGTTCAAGTGAAGAAAACAAATGAAGCTGAGCTGAAAAATAACAAGGCTGAAAATAAGAGTAGTAATGTTTTTGTGGAAAATGACCAGCCTTTGATATCTTCTTGTACCGTGAATCCTGCGGTGTTTCAAGGTGTGTTTTGCCGTGATCTTGCAGTGGTAGGAAGCTTGTTGACGCAGGCACGATTTAATCGACCAATGCCGGTGAAGTATGAAGCATTGAGCTGCTAAGTTTTGATGAAAAATTGGTGGGAAGGGCTATGTTGGAGATGTTACCGGCAGAGGGAATCTCTGGTTCTTTCATTCACATTAAGATATGATTGTACAAACAAAATGCAAATGGGTAAAAAAAGTTTAGACTGCCGGAAAATTTTGTCACCTTTTCCTTTTTTTATATCTTATATTAGTAATCTTCTTTTCTATCTATTAGATGTACAGATCGATTAGTATTGAGACACTACTTTTGGATTTTTCCCTTCAACCCTTCCATTAAATCCTCTTTAAATTTCATATGCTATTTACTGAAGTAATGAATTGAATATGATTAACGGTAATAATTTTTTGCTTCTAATGGCCATCTGAAAAAAGTTGTACTATATAGTATTATATTTCTGTTAAAGGCTTTGCTGTTATGGCAGAGGCCCGGAATAGGGACTGGAGGTGATTGCCTCAGCTTTTTCATCGTCTTTATCTGCCTGCATTATTATTATTTTCCTCCGGTGGTTAATCTATCCAGAAAAGTTTTCTGCATTCAAAATAATAATGCAGAAAACTGACTAGTATTAAAAAAATACTATATATATATATATAATTCTGCATACACCAAAATTTTGCTGCCTTCAAGAATCTGGTCAAGTCGGTTTTTGTCTTAGTTTTATTCTTAACCCAGTTAGCACAATATTATTCTATAAATTCCCTAGAAAAAAATAGTATACTATACATTTTATGAGTTAGCATAAATTAACTAATTTTTAACAAAATAATTTGTAATAGTCAAAAAGAAAAGAAAAATAAAATAAAATTAAAGTGTACCACCACATACGATCCTCTATACTGTCGCTCCTATATCCGTGAAAGTTGCTACCCATTTATGTCATGGAACATGACTTTTGAGGTTCTTTGAAAGTGGTCATGTTATTGTAGTGGAGTGGAGGACCCGGTTTTGAAGTGAACAAGGAAAAGGGGTTGTCAGTGTTTGTTTTCCTTCTCTCAACACATACTATACTACAAAGGAAAGCAAAGGATTTAATCTTGCACTCAATACAAGAAAACAAAGGGATTTAAAAGTGCGTTATGCACGTTTATTACTAGTAACTTTCATTTCCATTGCACGTTACTACATATTTTAGTTGAAATAGATTTGCCATCTTTCCAATAACACAAAACACTGTTAACAGTGAGAGCTAGAGTTTAGTATCAGCAAAACTAAGGTTGGGGAGGAGTTGGTGTTGTATTATTGGCACGATCTGCCCTACCAAAGATTGTAAAAGAGCAAATAAAATTTTGTTTAGATTACGCTTTTCAATCTTTATCATTTATCTAATTTCTTTTATTTAAATTAGTCCACCACTTTGTGTGTACACAACACAAATCCTAATTGATAAATTGTTAGGTGAAACGAGGTGATAGGGATCAAACCCTAACTCCTACAATTCTGATTTATTTTTAAGTTATTATTATTGTTATTTTGTCTATCTAAAATAAATCATCGAGGCGTCAAGTATTTACCACCTTGAAATTTGCAAATAAAACAAAAATATTCTGATTTTGAAGTGAGATTAACTTTAGGGAAATGTTAACTTGTGCTCTTAGGGCATAAGTTAAGAAGGTAAATGTAGAAAGTTTTTCTTGAAACTTGTGCATTCAATGTCTTAAAAGTTGCAAAAATTATATTTTTAATATAATATTTATTTTTAATTTCCTTTTTAAGCTCTTTAACTTGTGCCCTAAGGGCACAAGTTAACATGACCCTTAACTTCAATGTACATAGTAGTACTCCATTTTTTTATGAAGGGAGTAGTTTGAAATCAATGAGGGTTTCAACATCCAAAGCGTAATAATGGTGTATGATTTTAGGCGTGGTTTCTGATACAATAAAACACTCTGTATTTCTGTTTTCATGTAAAGGATGCATTATTGCGTTTCTACAGTAATGCCTTGGTTGTCCCTTTTGGATGATAAATTGAAGGAAACATCATACACCTGTTTGTTTGCCATAAAGTTTTTAATGCACATGCTGACTTGCATTAGCATCCACTAATTTTAAGCTAAAATGTCAATGTAAGTAAAACGTGAAATGTATACAAACACCAGCAAATAAATGCAATAATATAAACAGGTCAAAATCCTTCTGTCAAAGAAGAAAAAAAACAAACTACATGCATTGAGAATATCCAACACATAGTGGTGAGAGGGGACTTCAATGCTTTCAATTTTCAGCCACTGTTAGCCTAGCAAAGGATGAATGTTGAATGTAGATGTATAACTGCCCCTTTCTTTTGTCAATCTATTAAAGATATGAACTCTTCTAAGTATGTTTAAGTAGGAATTTTTTTAATTTAATTGATGTACTATAATTTATTCTACAAATAAAGATTCATGCTAGTATGTACTCTTACAAAGACACATATTAAGAATTCTACAAATAAGATGTATTTATTGAAAAAATTAATTTTAAAATTTTTGAAAAATAAATTGACGCAATTTTCAATACATAATTTTTATTTTTGTTATACTAATTTGCGTCATTAATACCTTATGACACATATTAGCATTTTCTATTAAGAAAATACTTATATGGTCCACAAGATTTGGTGTGCGCAGTGGCGGAGCCCTTCATGGGCTGAGGTGGGCCACGGCCCACCCCCAAAAATTAAAAAATCAACGATTATAGGTCTATTTTACGATATTTTATACAATTTTGTGTCGGTTTTAGGTTTCGGTTGATCCAAATTCCTGCAAAGTGATGTAGTGGCCCACCCGAAAAATTTAAATAATTCAAATATAGGTCTATTTTGCGAGCTTTTATACAATTTTATGTCGGTTTTAGGTTTCGGTTGATTCAAATTCCCGCAAAGTGATGTAGTGGCCCACCCGAAAAATTTAAATAATTCAATTATAGGTCTATTTTGCGAGGCTTTAAACAATTTTTCAACGGTTAATTTTAATGGTCCACCCTAGCTTTTTTTTCTAGCTCCGCCACTGGGTGTGCGCACACCAATACACATCATTTAGGCACACCATTACCTCCAAGTTAAAAATTAAAAATTAGCTAAAGAGTTGTACCCGAAAAAGAAAATAGAAACTAGCTTAGCCACGAGTATTCAATGGTCTTATGATCCTTACTTACCCAATAGGTTAATAGATCAAAAATTATTTTCCTTTCCTTGCTTGCAAGTGATTCGATGCCTTTTTTTTCCTTGGCAAGAATAAGCAACCCTAAAAAAAAAAAAAACAGATATGACATCCCTTTTCCTTGAAGAGCGCCACTTTATTTTTCCACCTTACTCCATGATTATGTTGGCATATTTTTCACCCTCCATGCCTTCATAGACACTTAGAATATATAGAGAATATATGAGGGAAAAGAAAGTGAAAAATGGAATATTGTTGTGATAAGAAAGAAAAAGAGAGATAAAAAGGGAGAGAATATGAAAGTAATGTAAAAATAAAGAAACCTTAAAAAATATTGCAAATTATTTTAGTACTATAAGATATGCTTTATCAATGTTTTTATTGGTCAAGTGGAATCACCTTGCCCTCGAAAGAAAATGATTTGGGACATCGAGAACTTCGAATTAAGGAAAAACTATGCTTAATCGTAAAACCAAAACATAGTTTCATAGACGGTCCAAAAATGGCCAAAACTGTGGATCCAAAAGCCTTAATTACGGTAGATTCCGAAGAAAAAAGCCTTAATTAGTAGTGCAAAAAAATGTTTACACAATTATATAGCATATTTTATGGATATTTCTCATATATTCCTTTGATTTCAAGTAGTAGTAGTAGTATCACTATGAAGGAAAGACATATTGTAATTAAGTCGTTATGCACTTCTTTGGCACTAGCATTTGACCCTTGCAAGTTGAAACCGAACACATGTTACAATAACTTTTCAACTTCCTTGTTAGCTACTACTTGCACTAAAGTTCTTCCCTACCAACTTGAGACAAACATTAAATAATTTGTTAAAATCTACAAGTTTGGTTGATTTTTTTTTTTTTTTAATGTTAGCTGGATGTGTTGTATATGTACAGCTAGTACTGAAGTGATTTGAAGTTTTGAATGCTCTGAACAAATTTGCTTATATTGTAGTAAAATTAAATGGAAGAGAAAAATGTGTAGTGTTTATTTATAAGCAAGATTTGGAATAAAGAATAGCATTGGTTGAAAAGAGAAAAACATGCCTAGCACAACTACAATATAATTCATTTATTTATAAAGTACTCCATCTACTATATGATCTGCCGAATGCACAAGATTAAATAGAGGCATTGGCAAAACTAGTGTTCTTGAACTACTCCTCTGACACAATATTATTTTATCCTATGTATACAAACATTAAGCATTCATATTCGTATTGCCATTTGCCAGCATAATTTAATTCCTTGGGACGAAAGTTAAGGTGCATCTCACGAGGGCTCCATTTCTTTAATAAATATAAGGACTTTATTCTCTAGTCAGATATTTCAAGGCATCTATACAACACTTTTTCTTTGTTTTTCTTTTTCCTGTGCGCATATGTGTATTAGTCCTAAACTTGCTAAATCCAGCCACTAGGTGGTATCGATCAGGATCACTTTTTTGTACAAAAATTCTACTAAAAAATCAAATTCTAATATATTTTGTGTACCATTTGTATAAATTTCATATGAAATTAAAATAAGGAATGAATCTAAAATATCGGTACATGAAATTTTAATGGATTGGGACTTGACTAAGATAAAAGCATTTTGTAATACACTAATAATTGCTATGGGATCAATTGAGGTTGAAATTGAGATAAACTCAAAATACAGAGGTGTTAGCAATTGATGTTGGAATGTAGGGAACATTAGGGGAGTTGTGGCTAGTTATAAAAATGAGGGCCACCATGTGCTTCTATCATGTGCCCTTAGCCGTCCAAACAATGATGGATGGTTTTTGGGGACCTATCTTAAGACTAGATTTCTTGTTGAAACTTGGTGGCACAATGTGCTGGATGAAATATCTGACAATTTCTCTTGCATTATGTATATTTTTATTCATTAATAATGGAATATTGCAGATAGTAACAAAAGAAACGGTACAGAAAGAATGTGTTTTTTTTGTATGTGTTTGGGATATGAGAGGAGTCCAATTTTATTATGAGCTGGAAAAAAAGTAAGGTTTTATTGAGATCTGAGTTTGCAGTGAACAATTTTCCTTTACAACTCATCTACAATAGTTTTTATGTTACCATATGTAAACTAGTCTATAATGTCTATTAGGTAGCTTATATTTATATACGAATTGTGGTACTATTTAATTTAATTGGCAATAAACTTTTGAAAACACTTGATTATTAATTTCTCATTCAAGGACTAGTTCTCAAAATAACCAATGCTACGGCCTAGTGAGTGTTATGAATATTATGACCCTTTGTTCAATGCTTCATAGTGCGTACGCACTATAATTGTAGGACTCATAGTCTCTAAGCAAAGGAGTATGGGAACATAACATCATATGCAATTACATAGTGGTGGAATGGGAAGGGAAAGTAAGAAAATGAATGCTTTTCTCAAATTTTCTATCTATGTACCTTAAAAAACGTATGCAGTAAGTTGGGTACGCCTTTGTTTTGTATAGAGAATAGAGATTGGTTGGTTGATGGTGTAAAGAAAAAAAGAAGTACAATGACAAGTTTGGTATCCCACAGGTTGAAACGTAACACCAAACCAAAGCTTTTTGTCTCAGTTACGAATCAGATTAAAGTGAAACAGACTCTTTTATGTGTAATTACATTTTATTTACTTTCATTTGCACCAAACAATAAATTTGAATATTTTGCATAAAGATAGGACCAAGTGAGGTCTAGTTGATAAGGACTATAATACATAATAAGGTGTGTGGGTTCAAATCCATCGACCCTTTTGAAATGTTGATGGGTCGTATATAACCATTTTGCATGTATTTATCAAACATTAAGGATTTCTCTTGCATAAGTAAAACGTGAGATCAAACCACTATATATATTCAAAGAAAAAAAAAAAGTAATTAACTATGTAGAGATCTTTAAAAAAAAAAAAAAACTATGTAGAGATGTAAGCATGTACTGGCTAATAGGCTAGTGACTATTGACAGAAGCAAGGAGTGTTTTATTTTGAGAAAAGATAAATCACCATTTTTTTCAAAATGATCTATGAATTTATAATCCTATATTATGTTATGGGTGTGTATATTTTAGCTTTAAAAAATAGATTTTTTGTTAGAAAAACTTAGAGATCCTTTTTAGAGATTTTTTTTAAAAAAAAAACTTAAGTTATTGTGTTTGTTTATTATCCAAAAAAACCACTTCTTTAAAAAAAAAATTAAGGGCCCGTTTGTTACGGATTAAAATAAAAGTAATTTTGACATAAAATAATTTAGAGATTATTTTTTAGAGATTTTATGAAAAATCAAAATCTATTTTGCGTTTGTTTACCGTGGTAAAAATCACTTTTTTTAAAAAATAATTTAGTTTGTTTGGATACAGCTATAAAAAAGCGATTTTTTTTGTTACAAAATTTGTTCAATCTTTAGATCCATATTTTCTCTCTCCTCTAAAAAAAATCTATTTTTTGAGAAGCTGCTTTCAACAGCTTCTCATTTGAAGCTGTTTCTAGATTTTTTTTAGATTCTGATTTTTTTAAAAATCTGTAACAAACGGATGCAATATTCTTAAAAGTGATTATTTTCTTAAAAAAAGTGATTTTTTCCTAAAAAAAAGCTACAACAAACGGGCTCTAACTAATTCATGTGTTACCTCCTTGTTTTGGAAAAAATAACTTTTATGTACATACTAAACAAACACTTAAAAATGACAAAAGTGTTTTTTTTATAAAAATAAATAAATAAATAGATCTTTTAAAAAGAAAAAAGAAAAAAAAAACAAACTAACCCTAAGTCCTTTGCATTAGTTAAGTACTCAATTTTATCTTTGAAATTGTTCTGAATAAATAAATGAGATAGAAATTTTAATATCATGGGATGAATTTGTCAAACTGCATTTAGGGTCTCCAAAAAACCTTAATCAGCAGGGGCCAATCTACTGAGTTTCTTTGTTGAGCAAGGGCCAAATGGAACAGAGGACTATACCACTTTTTGTCTACTTTTGCTATTCGATTTTTAATTTTTTTTACTTTTGATGTGGTCTTTTTAATTTTTATGCAAAAAAACATATATGTGGTCATTTTTAAGCTGTAGCAGCATGCCAAATTTTGTACTCTTGTTATGTGTGTGAGATGCTGCCTGTATTGTTTATTTATTGTTTCTTTTTTCTATCCTACTGATATTTTAGTGTTTTACGGATATGGTAAAACACGTTAAAAAGACCTCTAGAACACGCTAAAAAAACCCTTATTTTTTTGAAATTTTATAATTTGAATATGGTGCATGAGAACGTTGAAGGGTGGAAAAAGAAACACCCTTGTTTATTAGGTCAAAATTTGGGCTGCTTCAGTGTGGATGTCGTATGATTTGGGCTATGACTCTAGCTATTTGGGCAAATCTTCTCATGCGTGTGTTGTGACCTTGGAAATTGTTCTTTAAACATATAGGAATTGCTCACAAGCATCTCGAATTTTTTAAATACTCCTAAATGATAGTTGACTATTGTTCATTGTTGAACGAGTGTTATAAATCGTTTGGTGTAGGAATAGTAGTTGGCCATTTGCTTGATATTTGAAGGCACTTACAAACAAAGATTATTCCTGCACTGAACGGTGGTTAACTCTCATTCAACAGCGAACGGTGGTTAATCATCCTTAGAGGCATTTTCTAAATTCGAGATACTTTTGAGCAATTTCTAAGGGCCTAAAGAGCAAATTTCGTGAACTTTACCCCTTGAACATGTACTAATGTACAAACACACATCAAATATCCATTTTTTTCGACTCTTATTTTTCTTTCATTTTTTTTCTCTTTGGGGTGTTAACCGTGTAACTTATGTGCGTAATTGCAAATATTAATCTCTTGATTCGGTTAATATCGCAGTAGATGACAAAGTCCTTCCTCAAAAAATTTAATACTACTGCATTCCTGCTAGTTGGATTTGAAATCAAGGACCTTTGGTTAAACTACAAAAGATCCTTTAACATATAAGTGCTCTTGGTTACATTTTTTTTCCTCTTTGATTTGGTAAAATAATATAATTGTACATGATAGATAGTAAAATTTATTCCATTTAGGTTAGTTTGGTGGTGTTGGTTTAAAATTTTGAAGTGTGTTCTTAAGATCTCAGTTTCAGTTATATCTGGTGGCAATTTTGGTGGACTAGTTTGACTTATTAAAGAAATAGTAGAATGGAAAGAAAATAAAGTTGCATAAAATGTCAATACCCCTTTGTATAAGTATAAAAAACAAATTCTCTAAAAAAATGTATTGAAATTCAATTACTTAATTAGATAAAATAATTTAAACAATGGTGTAATAATATAAGTATAATTGAAGGTTGAACAGTTCAATTTTTTTTTTTTTTTTGAGGAAAAGTTCAACTTATTTAAAGGTAAGGGTTAAATATATTATGTTAGTAAGTTAAATAGTAAGTTAAAATACCAGGATTCAAATCGAGGAAACACTGGTACCCCACCTATATTTTAACAAAAACACTTTACATGTAATCCCTGGAACAAAACAAAGAGAGCATAGTGAAGCTGCAAAATGCATCAAGCGCTTAGGTTTGAATACCTTTTCATTCCACTTTCATAATTGGATATTAAGATTAGGAATAAGAACAAGTGCATATAGAAAACAGCAAGTTTATTTGGACCATATCCAAAACGATGTTGTGAAGTTTGACTGGTTATAATTTGGTGCTTGCTATTTGACCTATAAACTGGAAAGAGATTAGATTGCACAGACATATATATTGGTGTGTGGATCTTTATGGCATGGACTTAACGTGAATTAACCCAGTATGGGTCCTCTATTGTAGCTGATCACTAGTGAATTCAACATGTACATATCATGGGTCGTCGGTAATAAGAGAGACAAATTATCCATCTTCAAGGCTTCAACATGGATTTAAATGTACACATTCAGAAAGAAAGAAAAAAAAATTGTGCAATTTATGGTATACTTCTAAAAATGTGGGATTTACACTTTCAGACAAATAATAATGTACCTACTTGCTCTATGAATACCATATTGAGATGAGAAGGTTTGATTTCGCCCAACACTTGTTGGCGCGACCAAGCATACCAAACTCTGAATCCTTGTACCGCACAAACAAGCTAAACTAAACCCATTAATTTTGCGATTGTTAATATGAGTCTTATTTTCTATACAATCTCTAATCATGGAAGACACATTACTTTCAATTTTGAAAGCAATGTATAGTTGTATAAAGAATCATCTAATCTAACTGTAACTCCACCGTTACCAACCATGTGCCATACCAACAACTTTTCATCTTAAGCTAATCAAGTTATATGTTTCCGAGAGTAGGAAGCAAGAACACTACAAACAGTTGCATATGTTGGGATGCAACAAGCCTACTAAACCTTTTCAAGGACTTTCTACCTGTCTGTTTAATCCCTGAAAAGGGAGGCTGGTCTTGAATAATACGGACAGATACCATGGATCTCCCACCAACAATGTCCGCATCACTTACACTTCGTGCCACAAGAGGCCACCGCACCTTTCGTCTTAGTTCTCTCCTTGCTGCCGTGCGGATTTGGCTGAGTTCTTGGCGAATCACGGTTCTAACAGATTTTAAGTATGAATTCATGTCATGATCTCTGTGTATGGCTCCTCCAGGTCCATAGGCGGATCGGTCACTTAATATCTCGAGGGGATGTGGTGAGTTCAAGAAGACCAATTTAGCAGCTTTGAGCTGGTTCTCTGTGTCATTTGATTCTGAAAGAAGAGGGCCACTCAAAAGATATAGACCACTACCCGGTGGAAGAAGATGATGGCTAGGTGAAAAATTTTCATCTGGTTGTAGAATCAGTAATTCGCCCATCGGTGCATATAGCAGCTTCTGCAGTAAAAGATTCATTAAGATTTAAAATCAAAGGCTAAAAAACTACAAAAAGAATATCTCTGGTCGTATGTATAAGTAAAAAGGTACGTATATTTGATCGTAATTCGAACTAAACATATGTATCTTTTTACTTATATTTAACACCGGATGAAGTATTTCAGATAATGTCGCACTTTACTTGGTTATTAAGACAAGGATGACTGCGGAAACTGGCATTAACAGCCTTTAGTAATTCTGCGACATGGTTAGGGTACTTGCATGAAAATGCCCGTGGTACTATGTCTCTGTGCATTGCGATTCCTTGAACGTGACTCCGCGGTAAACCTAGCTTTTCGAGCAGACGATCACCTCCACACATGATGGACGGGGAGCCAAAGGTTACCACAGGAAGCAAAGAAGAAATAGGCACTTCCTTCCTTATCAACAGCATAAGATTTACAAGTAATGCCAAGCTTCCCCCAAGAGAATGGCCAGTGAAACGGAAAGTTGCCCGAGAACCTTGAGATTTTAGGTGAGCATGAACCTCGGGTAACATCTGTTGATATGTCCCTTTAGCAGCCTCATAGATACCTCTATGGACAAGGACATCTAACCCCTAAGGAAAAAAAAATGTATCTCATTGTCCCAATTTCACAAAGTGTAAACACATTGAGAAAAATTCGAAATTATTTTTGATTTGAAACAGAATAAAATTCATCCCTTTAACAAGAGGAATCGCATCTGAAAAAAATACTTTTCCTGCAATAGTAACAATTACCTCAAATTGAACTGGCTCAAAAAGTAGGTTTGCCTGCCAGGATTCAAATGACTCTGAACCCTGCGTATCAAAACAATAATTGGTTGGATATCATACCAAAAATAAATCCAAACTTGCTATCATTTTTAATGCTAACTTACTAACATGTTATGTGAATAATCACAAGGCTGAAAGAAATAAATATATGTTATATTGCAAGATAATAGCATATCCCCTGCTAATTTTTCATACCTGAATAACAAAATATCTCGTAGAACTATGATCGTCGTCACATATGAACCATTCACAGGGTGAAGAACTTGTTGAGTTCAAATCATCAGCAAAAGATTGTTTTACTTGCTCATTTGCAGCAACAACCGCTGTCATTGAATTGGTAGTTGCCATCAAAGACCCAACGTCAGTTTTTATCATGTTCACAGTATCAACACTATCGTTGCTTCTTTCAAGTGAACCTTCAACCACTGCAATCTCACAAGCATCAGATGCACTTGTCTTCAATTCACCATTCTTTTCCTCTTTTCTTTCTCCGGCATCTTTCCCATTGGTTTCTTCTTTCTTAATTGCAGCAGCCAGTTCCTTCTTCTCTATTGATGAAGTTACAAAACGCAGACCACACCTTTTCAAGAGGTTCCCTGGCTAAATTCACAGTTCCAAAATACAAATTAGCATAGCAATCCTAATTTTGGGTGAACACATTCATAGTCTACATTTTACCACACAATTGAATTCCACTCAAAGTACAAAAATAATGCCCCACCTACTGACCTACATATCTTCCTAGCAGAACTATATTCCGATCATCAATCAGGTCACAAAATAGACACAATATCAAACATGCAATCTTAGAGCAAGGCATTTCCAACAAAGCCTACAAATCAGGTATCAAACACTGACGCAAACACAAACACGACATTAAAGCTGACACGATAATAATTTGAGAAAATAGATGTGATGAAATGTAACTACATGTGTGAGACACTGTACACGCCTTTAGTGTGGCATATAAATGCCTTATCAATGCCAAAACTATGAAGGTTTTTGTAATGCTAATTTATATGCCTAAACATTCCTAATGTATAAAGAAAGTGCACAAAGACATGAAAGCATAAAAGGAAATGAAGGATGAAATAAACCTTGATATTGGGAATAGAGTATGCCAAATTCCCCAAGTGAGACATGTGTGCATACATTCTTGCTTCAACTAAAGTTACCCTACGAAGCATTCTAGAAAACGACTCTCTATCAAACTTAATCTCTTCATCTTCATTTTCATCATCTTCTTCGTCTACCTCTTCATCAACTCTACAAACATCACATTCTTCTTCGTCATTATCACCACTCTTTTTTTCCTCTTTCCATACAGAATTAAGATCAAAAACCTTGAAAACCCAGTTCCCATTTTGTCCATCTCCTTCTTCCACAACTCTGTTTACATTCTCCGCCGTAACCTCGTCGACGGCCAGGCAATTGTTTCTGGCGGAGTTACCTATGAATCTGTAAAACTTGGAGGACTTGTTTGATCGCCTCACCGTGCTCACGTGAGATTGATGCACGTGAACGTGATCATTGGCACGTGAAGTAGTAGTTGCAGTAATAGAAGTGATTAAAGGAACGATACCAGGAATCCCACTTTGTAATAAACACAAAGTATCCATTATGAATTATGAATATGATTATGGAATTTTTGAACTAATCAGATAGTTAAATTAATAGTATAACGATTATGTTATGTGATAATCTCAGGGTGGTGGTGGTGATGCTGATAGCGTACGTAGTTTCAATTTCGAATTCTGAAAGGAAAGAAGATAGAGATTTTGCTTTTCTGGGTAAGAAATTTTTTAAAATAAGTTATTATTTGCACGTGGTTGTTGGTGCAAATCTCTCGTTTCGTTTTCAAGGTTTCGTAGGAAAGCACGTGATTTCAAGGAAGTGCCACGTGCACCAACTGCATGGCTGAAATTAGTGACGTGTACGTGAAACACAAAACCAGCGTGTGTTTCTCGTTTGTATTCCTACTATCCTATCATTTTGGGAAATTGTCCCTTTCATTTCATTCACGCAAATGGAGTAGTAGAAGAAGAATAGACTACACCTTTGTTAATTTACTACGCCAATAAATTAACAAAGGTGTTAAAGAATGTCAATGGTAGTAATTAACACATTATATGTGGGATGGATGTGGATGGAATATGGTCCTGATCGAAAGGTACCGTGTCCCATTATTTATAGTTGAAAAAGGCTAAATACATGTTTGGTCTTTTTAGTTTGACAGAATTCTTAAGTTAATGTTTCAAAAGTTTTGTTGAAGTGGATCAAAACGCTGCCTTTTAAAAGTTCTAGTGTGTCAAAACGTTACGTTTAATGGTCACAAATACCATTTTAACACTATAAATATCGTTTAATAGTGTTGGAAAGGCATTTGTTGTTGTAAATAGCTATCTTTCTAACACTATAAATGATCATTTGTGACCATTAAACGTAGCGTTTTGACACCTTGGAGCTTTTAAAATGCATCATTTTGATTCAAGTCAACAACTTAACGGCTACATCAGCATCAATTAATTACTATCTTACAGCGGAGGTAACGGCGAAATAGTTTATCAACTAAAAGGACCTATTTAAAACTTTTGAAACTTAAAGAACTAACTTGGGAATTCTGTCAAACTAAAAGGATCTAATTGAAACTTTCGAAACTTAAAGGACTAACTTAGGAATTATGTCAAAACTAAAAGTACCAAAAGTGGTATTTGACCGTTGGAAAATTTTAACTATTGCCCCGGGACTCGGTAATGATCTTAAATAGTAATTTTTTATGAAAGTTTGTGCAATCAATGCATTAGGAATTAAAAAATTTAACATTTTTAAATAATAATTACTTAATTTAGAATGCTTAAATAGCGTCCCGCGGCACTCGATAACAAGACTTTCTATAGTTTTATGAGATGATGGTTGGTAGGCATCCTCCATTTGATTGCTAGTATACTTGTAAATGTTAACAAGTGCTCATGTGACATTTATTAAAAATTAAATTTAAAAATGTTATTTTGAAAGTAGTGTAGTCAACATCTTAAAAATTTAAATTTTGATTTTTTTTTTAATATATAACTTCTTTTATTTTCCTTTTTAGTTTCTTAACAAGAGCGCAGGAGCATGTTAGTGAGACTCTTGAATAGTTCATACCTAAGTACAAATATATTTATTGCTAAAAAAATCTAAATAAAGCAGTTAGCTAACAAAATTAGATAACATCGTTGTTCTAAAAGAGTTCAGAGAGATTAGGGAAGAAAGAAACAATATCATTGTTAATGTGGACAGATGGTAGAATGATTCCAGGAATGGTGATGGATCAATGACGTTGATGATGTTCAATGGTTGGGTTGTAACGCATGCACTCTAATATTCAAGTTTGTATATGAGATTGAGCTGGGTAAGAAGAGGTTGAGAATGAGACATGCATTGTTGGTAATAATGTGAGACTTACATAGCATGAAGGGATGGTAATTTTGGCCAGCCAATAAATGCACTACGAAATTTTATAAACTTTAGGCTTGCTTACATTTTGAGAATTTTATTTTTTCCACCTTTCACACTTCTCGCACGTCCTCCCATTTTTCTGTTAATTGAATTATATTTTCTGAATAGTTTTTATGAAATTTTGAAATATATATTCCCAAAGCTATCACAACTCATAGTTTCAAGTATTTTGCCACTAAATCATCATAGTCATGTGTCGTAACAGTTTGGCAAATAGAATTTGAATACAAACCTATCATTTTATTTTTTATACCTTGAAATATGTCAAAACCCCATGGGACCATTTTTGTACGACACTAATTGCCATTATATTTGATACATTTTGGATTATATAAACAGAATGTGTAAACAATGTGTTCAATTTATATAATTTTCAATGTGTTCAATTTATATAATTTTAAATGCATTTGCACAAAGAGCTTACGTGTTTGTAAAGAGATCTCTCATATTTGCAAATTTATGTCAGTTTATAACACACATCAAAATATATTATCGATACACATCTAAATATAATATGAATCATACAAAATATTAAAATCATACAATATTTGAGTAGCTTGACTTCAAAAATTGCACAATGTAGTAAGATTTGGATTTTTTTTGGAGGTTTCATAGATTTTTAGGGACTTTCGTAACCATTGAAATGGGGGAGAGAGTTTGAGCATGACTTATATATTGGCATCGTTCTAATTCTATAATCTACAACGTGTTTTTAAGTTTCGAATTATAGAATCCGAACAAAGATAAAATGAGAATTTTGAAAGACACGTAAGAAGCATGGAGGATCGGAAATGGAATTCCCTTACATATTTGCTTCTTTAACTTTCTCAATTGAACGGTTTTAGACCTAGTTTTTTTTATTAAAAAAAAAAACATTTGTTGCCCTCGCATTTACCTACATTCAAATTGTGTAGTCCTCCAGTCATTTTCCTCCAATTCCACGAAGTTTGACACTTTATGGTGTCATGTCATCCTTGTGAACAGAACGACAGGACAAAACTATACTAAAGAGAGATAGAGAGATAACATTTTGTTTTATTGGTTTAGCGAACAAGAATTTTTTTTTATTTTTGTTGAAACATTGCTACCAATTTTGTCCGATCCATAATTAGTTTATAAATCAATTAGGTAAAAAAAAAGTCTGTTTAGTCTTTTTTTTAATGATAAATGTTAGTATATTTAGTTGTTATATTAGTTTTTTCTTCTCTTGGTTACCCTTAGGCTTTGTTTGGGAGTTTGGAGGGGAGGGGAGGGGAGGGTTTTGGAAAAAAGGAAGGAGCAAGTGGAAGAAATAGAAGACATTGGGAGGAGAGGGCTTTGGAGGTTAATTTTTTACTCATAATAAAAAATCCCCCTCATTTGGGGGAACTCAAAAATTGTATTGGGGGAGGGTTTTGGGGGGTTATGGAGGGTTTATATGAATTTTTCAAATCCAATCTATGTTGTTATTATATTCTTAAAATTAAAAGTATATTAATCATAAGTATTAGTGTTAGGAAACATGGTATCCATGAATGAAGGAGAGAAAAGCTTATGGAATTGTTCTATTGATAGTGAAATGTAATATTACAAATGAGAAAGTTAACCCACTTATGGGGAGGTTACATCTATATATAGGATTAGTACTTCTTGTAACTAAACTATGTATCTCTAATAGTCCCCCTCAAGTTGGAAGGTGTTCAAAAACACATCCAACTTGAAATGAGAAAATACAAGGAAAGATGCCGGAAATACATCGGCTAAGAAAAATATCAAACAAGTGCTCATCCAACAAGAAGCAACCACAACTCAAGGTTGAACCAATTGAAGGAAGGAGCATCAAAGCAACGCTTAACTACCATCCGGTAGAAGCCAATATCAACAAAGCCAATTAAGGCACAACGCTTAACCATCAAGAGTGTTCAATCACTCAAGATAGAAGCACAAGACAAGAAATACAAGGATATCCAAAAAACAATGATGATATCCAAAAAGAAGTGCAAGGAAGAGCCATAGTCTACAATGGAAGGAGGTCATATACAAGACCAAGGTTCCAAAGATAAAAGTGATGCCCTTCCAATGCCGAGTCGAGACAAGAAAAACCAAATGCAAGCCAATAGAGATGCATAACCATGTGATGTGTCTTCAAACCATAGAAAACCATCCATGTGGATGCACTCAAATAGAGGCCAAAATCAATGCTTCCAATAATGAAGCTAAACCAAAACTCCAAAGAAACAAAATCTCCAAACAGAACAATCCAGTAAGAGGAAAATAGCTTGTAGCACAAGCTCTTGAAAGTGGTTATGAAGGATTTCAAGCCAAGAAAAAATAATCTGAACAGTCCAAACATGGGAGTGAGCTAAGCTTGATCATCAGAATCATCAAATTATGTTTCATGTAATGGATGATGCAAGTCTTAGCTCTATCTTCTTTCCTGGGGAGACACCACTTCACAAGTCTAGGTATAAGATGCATTACTGTGACAAAAAAGTGGATGCTTGCTGGCAGAATCACAACCAGTTTCCTCAAAATTATTCCGGTCAACCAAAGTGAATAGAAACTGTAGAAAAGTTCCAAGAAATATGATTCACGAATCACAACGCATAGTAACCAGAATCACAACTCTAATGATCATCCAACAAATTCCAAGACATTCTCAAAAGACAAGGATTAACAGAGTCATAGTACACTTTGACAAGTCCATCATCATAGTACACTTTGACAATTCTTCTTCGTTTGAAGCAGAATCAAATTCACGAATCCGCAACTGAATTTTTCTCATTACCAAATTGAGAAACCATAAACAATATCTCAAAACTCCATCAAAACACATGAGTTTCTCAAAAAAAAAAAACTTCATCAAAACACATGAGTTAATCCCATATAACAGAATCATGAACCAAGAACCAACAGGTATTAAGTGAGGACTTTCCACAAACACATGGTGAGCACAAAAGACACATATTGCAATGCCAACGCAACACGTTTCGGAAGACTGAATAGTCAATACGACACAACAGTAATAATAGAAAGAAGATGGAATATCAACAATGCTGAGAATCCATGCGAAAACGACTCCGACGTGAATCGAAAATTATGATAAAGATGAGTCGCAAAACGAATTCGAATCATGAATTTGAATCGAAACTGGAAATTGCGATCGAGTAAGAATTCGATCAAGACTTTTGAATCACGCATGAAATTGAACCAAAACTACCAGAACAAAGTAGAACGAACAAAGGAAAACAATGGAAAAAGAGATCGAACAAGAAATCTGAATCCAGTATGAAATTGAACAGAAATTTGACAGAGAAGGAAAATATACCATCAAAATCATGAAACCCTAACAATTGGGGAAAATGACATGATCAAGATCGAACATGATCCAAAACCAAAACGCAAGACTCGAACAGAATCGAAGCAAGAATCGCAACAATAAACTGACATGAATCTCATATATTAGAGATTCGAACAGAGAACAAGATTGAACCGAATTGCGAACAGAATCGTAAAAACGAAAATCAAATGCAATACGAGAAGAAACGGAATCGATCGGAAAAGAATCAAGAAAGTGAAACTGAATCGAAAACTTGAAATCCAGAAATCGAATTAGAAAGAAAAGGAACGAGAAAAGGAAAGTGAAAACAAACGTGAGAAAAATAGTTTTTCTCGGGAAAATGAAGAGAGAGAAAGAAAAGAAAAATTGAGAAAATTGGATTTTCTCAAGAAAATGCAGCGGAAAATCCTTCAAGGAGGATACCAGATTTGCTCTGATACCATGTTAGGAAACATGGTATCCATGGATGAAGGAGAGAAAAGCTTATGGAATTGTTCTATTGATAGTGAAATGTAATATTACAAATGAGAAAGTTAACCACTTATGGGGAGGTTACATCTATATATAGGACTAGTACTCCTTGTAACTAAACTATGTATCTCTAATAATTAGTTTATCATTCTCTAAAAAACTGTTCTTTCAAAAAATGTGAATTTTTTGTCCATTTTTCTATATATTTTCAACCCCCCAAAGCCTTCCCCTCCAAACTCCCAAACAAAGCCTTATCTTAAGCTAGTTGAGTTAGTCTAGTACCTATTTTTTAACAAACCATTTTTTGCCATCTAAAAGCTCAAAACTTTGTTTTCCAAATGATATTTTACACTTGTTCAAAAATTATTTGACAAAAAACTGTAGTTCAATCAGTGATAAACAAAAATTTGAGCGAAGTAAAGAGCAGGGGACAAAGATTAAACAATGTGATTTGCAAATGTGAGTAACGAAAATAAACATAAATTTAATGAAATATATACTACTTATTTGTAAATAAATTAAAATCACTTTTATCAACATATTGACTAAGTTTAAAATGTAATTTACCATAGGATTGACAATTTATACTAATTTTAATAAAACATTTCTTTCTTCAATTGCTAGGGATATTTTGTTTAATTGGTCGCCTTTCACCTTGCTCACAAGATGAAAACCATTGCAGACACAAAGCAAGCTAATACAATTATGTTTTTCTTTCAGCTAATGCTGTGATATCCTTGTATCAAAATAGCACCACAATAAGGCACTCATGTGCCGACAAGGATCACAGTAGATGCAACACTATCAACAATAAAAATAAAGTATCTATTGGTTAACTAACAAAAAATGGGGGCGAGAAGCCTAAGGCGTGTATTTGTTGTAACTTACAACCACCTAATCATGTTACATTGAGGACATAATGAGCAAAATAGCATGTATCCTGAATGTATTCTAACCAAGAATTGATTTTATTTTTGTTTTCTGTTCCTCCGATAGTGAGGTGGGGAACAGAACCTCAAAAGTGACGTAAAGATCTCCTTTCTTTGTGCTCATATGCAATGGCATACCCTCCCCTTTGAACTTCCTTACTTGCTTTGGATTTGTGATTCCCTGAGGGACAAAAGAAATATGTTAGGTGTGTTTCAATGTTTTTGGGGTGGGAGAATCAACACCAATTAAGAGCAGCAAAGAAGATATTTCATGCTCACCTTCGAGCTTATGTCTACCAAATGTTCATCAAGGTGTTCAACGGTCTTCTCAAAACCAACAAGAGCTTGAACCTAAAGGAGATCAAGGTTACACTGCTTAGAATTTTTAAGATGCAAATATATCAGAGAACAGTTAACCGTTTGCACAATCAACAAGTGTCATATTCCAACTCTTCCATGCTAGTTACTGTTTAATACTTACTACAACAGTGGTTAGTAATAGTAGTTACTACTTGCAGTGTTATCCAAAATCCGAAAGGTAAGGTACAACTAAAATAATACCATGATTATACTTACCAGCGTGATAGTGACAGTCGTGTGTAAGTCATTGCCTTCCCTTTTGAAAAGTTCATGAGGTGCTGTGCGGATACGAAACTGTTCATATTAGCATATGGATTGTCAGCAAACTGCACATAAATAACATGCATATTAAACATTTGCTAACAAAAATGAAAGGCATCTACGAACCCTTAAATCTCCAGATTCTCCATCAATTATGGGCTCGCCGTCCTCATAAAATAGCACCTCCTGTGAAAGGACAAAAAATTGCCATAAACATTCAATTAGTCAAGTTTCGACTTGGAAAACATTAAAGCTTTCATAAATTAAGATTCGTACTTTACATTCAATTGCAAAATAACACTTTGAGAATGGTTGGTGAGAAAGATGGAAAATGGATCAAGGGTAAAAAAGAAAGTAGTGTGGCATATTCAAAGCTTTTGGTTTTCACTCCTCTATATTACTTGGTAGTCGGAACTGATGTCAAACAAGGATCTATTTCCTTTAAAAAAAAAACAAGGATCTATTTCCCACCATCTAATATTTGCATAAACTAATTTTCAGCTTAAACAGGTACACCCTTAAAATTGAAGCTAGGTCGTCAAGTCTTGCAACAATGAGAATAAATGCCTTTCCCATTTGATAGAGTTAGCTGCAAGCATCAAACGATGTCACAATGTTTGATTGTGAATCAAGTCAAATGATAGGTCATTTAAATCTAAATCTTAGGTGAAGTTTATTAGGCGACAAGGGAACACGGTTGCTCATGTTCTTGGGCTAGTCACCGTATTTTTTATGTTTATCCTTCTTGTATTGAACATTGTTTAATTAATGATATAAATTAAGTTTGTTTTGGTCAAAAAAAAAATGGCAATTAAATGTATCCACTGATCAGCTGAGAAAATTTAATAATATCAATAAAAGGTCAAAATTCAATATGAATAAGATGAGCTTATTTAGTCAGAGAGCCAAAATAACTTGAATTTTTTGGCTCAAGCTAAAGGCTCTATTTGGGAATTTGGAGGGAAGGGGAGGGCTTTGGGGGATTGGAGTTGTAATTGTAAGATGTAAGAAAAGACTAACGATTAATAAATTTTCAATTTTTAAAGTATTACAACAACATGAAAAGAATTTGAAGAATTTATCTAAGCCCTTCAAAAATCTCTTCTAATAGATTTTGAGTTTCCCCAAATTAGGGGGATTTTGTATTATGAAGAGAAATAAACACCCCAAAGCCCTTCCTCCTAAAACCCTCCATTCCTTCCGCTTAACGTCCTCCCCTCCAATCCTAAACCCCCAAACAGACCCTAAAGTAGTAAGAACCACTGAGCTATGCATATGGTCATTTGGGCAATTCAGCACCCCAAGCATGTGGGAACCCTCCCGTAAAACTAGCTGCCATGGGAAAAACCAAGCCACTTAAGGACTAAAACAAGCATCTCATACTACTTGATGTGTGATTTAAGCACTCCATAATACTCCATTCAAAACAAAAAAACACTCCATAATATGCAAGTCCTGGAAACAGGGTTCAAGTCCTGGAAACAGCCTCTTGTGTAAAAAGAGGGTAAGGCTGCGTACAATAAACCAAATGGTGGGACCCCTTCCCGGACCCTGCATATGCGGGAGCTTCAATGCACCGGGTTGCCCTAATATGCAAGTCCCTATCATAGCACTTCTCTTAAGTGCCAAACGACTCAATGGATGCACTCTACAACGCTCGACTCAGCCTTTCTGGTGTCTCTTCCATATATAGTTTTTCTAAGACACTGGAAACCTGCCCAGGTACCATTTCATAAGCACTCAAGCACTTGGGAGTTGGGAAAGCTCCCTTAAAAGCTAGCTATCAAAGGGGAGGACCAAGCTAATTAGAGCATCGCATACTATACTATGTGAACTAATGCATCCAGTAATAGCCAAGTCCCTATCAGGGTAAATAAATATTATAATTGTTGGGCTTTTTTTGTCTTGTCAATGTCAAAAATTAAATTAAATGTACAAGTGAGTATTTGTTGTAATGAAATGCAAGAACTTGTCATAAATTGAATTGAAATAAAATAGAAAATTTACAAATTATTGTGTGCTGCTCAGACTAGATTGAAATTAAAATCAATTACAGTTCTAACATAATTACAAATAGAATTATCAAACAGAGCTACAGTCTTTAGAGCTTAGATGTCGATGTGATTAGACATGCTTATAAGTGTAGGGCTTATAAGAAAATGGATAGTGAGACATGACATTATGCATACTTACATAAAGCACTAAAACCTACATACAAACTTTAAAAGTTTACCTGGCCATCTTTCATGCCTTTCTCAATATCAACAGTGACGAAATATCCCTCCCTTACGTATTTGACATTAGCACATTGATCACAGACCTGGACAGGTAGATATCACACATAGTAGCATAAATTTTTGCAAATATTCGGAACAAAATTAAAAATAAACCTTCACACCCCAGTCCCCTCAAGCACATAAGGAAAAAAGACAAGGAAAAAGAAACTGAGTATGAATATATATAAATTAAACATTTCTGGTTTCCACAATCATACAATGAAATGTCATGAAACATTGACACTAGAAGCCAGTGTATTTGCAGGGCAAAATATACATCCTAAAAAATGGACAAGAATAAACAGGAACATTTGTACTATCAGCATCCTCGAAGATGATATTTACCTGCTCTGTCATTTGTTGAAACATTCCAGGCCCAATTTGCCTGTGATAAACCTCATTTCTACAGTTACAGCGTCTTTTTCCAGGAGCTGGCTTTACAACATTTTTCTCCCTCCAAACCTGATAATTACAATACAATAATCACAAAGAAGCAATCAACAAATGACTTGCGAATTCTACACTTTGGGTCACTACAGCGTGACAGAGTTATTGATGATTCAGAATTCTTGACAAGTTCATAACCACTTAGTTTACAACTACACCATGATAATACATGAATAGTGGCTACAGTGTCTCCTGATTTTCTCAATGAAAATACTTAACTGTATAACACAAAGTACAAACTAAAATATCTGAGATTTATCAAAAGGGAAATAAAGAATAGCCTCTGGGAATACATGATGTCAGCTTGATGTAAGTTCTGCATCTCATCCCCTAAAGCAGTTCTTCTTAGTTGCTTTAGTTTTATTTATGATTTTTAGTTGCTTTAGTTTTATTTATGATTTTCTATTGGCTGATGTAGCTTAATGAAAATGTGTTTTTCTGTTGCCGCGTGTCACGTGAAAACCAGTATGATAGTCTCGAATCTATCCCATACCCATCTACTAGTATATTATTCAAATTATAAAAATAAAATGTTGCAGAAATTTAAAAATAGCATGACAATGTGACACATATATGTTACCCATTGGTAAATAATTAAATACATAGATTTAATGCTTGAGCTCAAAACAGTAGCTAGATTAAATGTGACCGCACCTTCAAGGAACCACCCATATACAAATCTTCAAGGGTTGCATCCAAATCAACAATAACGTCGTCGCCTTTCGCAATTTTCTCTTCTTCTTCCTCCATTGATCCCCCGCCAAAGAAACTGAAAGAAACATTCATATTTCGGTGTCATCCATAAAAGCAAGTCCAGAACCCCATACTAAAAATTAGCATACAAGTCCAGAGCCCCATACACATCAAGAACATAGCAGTCCACTTACACATGACAACATAATCTTTGATCGCAAATAAATGACTATATTAAAATTTGTGGCGTCATAAAAATTGATGCAGACATGAGGAAATCAAATGAATCAATAAAACCATATGAAGGTTCCGATTACAGTTAGTGTGATAATATAAAACCCTAATAGCCTTCTATAACTGCTTTTCTTAGCCATAAACATATATTATTTGATTCTTTGTTGCAACATACATTATACCAATGCAAGTAAAAATAAAGTAATTAGCCGATAATACATATCTGAAATGTGATAGTGTTAACTTATAGGTTAAGAACTAATCAAGCAAAGGCTAAGGTGATGACTTACGAGTTAAAAATATCCTGCATGTTCATTCCACCACCTCTTCCTCCACCAGCGGCATGCTGCTTCAAACCCTCTTCACCATACTTATCATAAATATTTCTCTTCTCGTTATCCGACAATACCTCATATGCTGACAGCAGCAACAATAAAAAGCAACCATTAATAACCAAAATAAGGGACTGTTTGTATTGACTTATTCGAAATTATCGAGTGGCATAAACATTTGTGAGACTGCTTGAAAGAGCTTATGGAAACAACTTATGACGTGTCCATAAGCTGTTTTCAACTTAATTCCATAACCCCCCCTAATATAGCTTATAAAAATATTGTATGCCTTATAAGTAAACATTTTCACTTTATTTTTGTATTTTGTTAAAGAAATAATGTATACATAAACACTTATATGATAGGCACTGACGTCATAATCGCGTAATTAAGTTGTTTATTGAAACAAAGCATTAATAGCAAATAGCAACACACAAACTAAATCATTAAAAAGAATAGCAAAGATACATGTATATTTATGTACCATTGCTAATCTCCGCAAATTTCTTATTAGCTTCTTCATTTCCCGGATTCTTATCAGGATGATACTTCAATGCAAGCTTTCTATACGCTCTCTTAATCTGATCATCCGATGCACCTTTCGACACTTGAAGTATATCGTAATAACTCTTTCTGCATACCAAACATAGATTTATAAGCAAATGTAGAATCAACAACATTTTCGAGAAACGGTAATAAAAGGAAAACAGAAAAATTACACGGCAATGGCGCTGAGAGAATAGCATAGAGCACAGAGAAGGAACAACAATTTGGCTCTTTGATGCGCCATTGAAGATTCGGATCTCTCCGAAACGCAATCTCAGGGATTTCGATGTGATTGGAATTAGAATTTGGGAATTAGGGTTTGGGATCAAAAAATCAAATGCGCGTATCAATGTTTATAGAATCGCTTCTTCTATTACGACGGAAGCTTTTACAGTGACAGGCGTGGAAGTGATTTTCCGCGAAGACTTGACTATGGAGTCGACACTACGCTAGGCTGCAACGTGTTCGTTGCGATATTAACCAATCAAAGTGAGCCTTTTGCTTGTTCTAACCAATCATCATTCACCACGTCGGATTTTGTCGATGCGATCCCGTTTTGCCCCCTTCCATTACGAAGAGAAAAATAATGAAATTTACAATTTTAACCTTCCTTTTGCATATTTTTTTGTCTTGAAATCAATAGTATATATATAAAGTAAGGTTTTTTATGCCACATGTCACTTCCACATTCATTCTCGATATTTTTATTATTTTTTCTATTTTATTTAACATAAATATCTCAACAAACTTTTGATCTTATGCACTCAGTATTTTTTATCTCAACAAACTACACATCAATCAATCAATCAATAGTATATATATAAAGTAAGGTTTTTTATGCCACATGTCACTTCCACGTTCATTCTCAATATTTTTATTATTTTTTCTATTTTATTTAACATAAATATCTCAACAAACTTTTGATCTTATGCACTCAGTATTTTTTATCTCAACAAACTACACATCAATCAATCAATAGTATATATATAAAGTAAGGTTTTTTATGCCACATGTCACTTCCACATTCATTCTCGATATTTTTATTATTTTTTCTATTTTATTTAACATAAATATCTCAACAAACTTTTGATCTTATGCACTCAGTATTTTTTATCTCAACAAACTACACATCAATCAATCAATCAATAGTATATATATAAAGTAAGGTTTTTTATGCCACATGTCACTTCCACATTCATTCTCGATATTTTTATTATTTTTTCTATTTTATTTAACATAAATATCTCAACAAACTTTTGATCTTATGCACTCAGTATTTTTTATCTCAACAAACTAAACATCAATCAATCAATAGTATATATATAAAGTAAGGTTTTTTATGCCACATGTCACTTCCACATTCATTCTCGATATTTTTATTATTTTTTCTATTTTATTTAACATAAATATCTCAACAAACTTTTGATCTTATGCACTCAGTATTTTTTATCTCAACAAACTACACATCAATCAATCAATAGTATATATATAAAGTAAGGTTTTTTATGCCACATGTCACTTCCACATTCATTCTCGATATTTTTATTATTTTTTCTATTTTATTTAACATAAATATCTCAACAAACTTTTGATCTTATGCACTCAGTATTTTTTATCTCAACAAACTACACATCAATCAATCAATCAATAGTATATATATAAAGTAAGGTTTTTTATGCCACATGTCACTTCCACATTCATTCTCGATATTTTTATTATTTTTTCTATTTTTAAAAACCAATATTTTATTTAACAAAAATCGGGTTTTCGGGCTACTTGATCGGATTGCTCCGAAACATCCCCAGAAAATCAGAAAAAATTCAAGGACCATGACTCCCATAGAAGGGACTTCTTACGAGACTCCGCCCCTCAAAATCCAAAATTCCATCGTTTAGACCCATTTTTCATTTTTATTAATTTTTTCATATTCTCAGAAAAATCTGAAAAAATTTTCATTAGTTTTATTTGATTTTTAGAATTTTTTGGTACTATTTTTATATTTTTATGATTTTATTTGACAGGTTTTTAGCATTTTTTACTTTGTTTTTTTGTTGTTTTTAAAAGGAAAACTCAAAACTGTTGAAATGTGAGAGAGACTGATTATACATAAGAATTGTCCGGATTATAAAATCCGAAATAGTAAACATGAATCCGAATTTTAAAATCCAGAATGCACAAGGGCATTTTTAGAAATTTTACAGGGCGCGGGAGAAGGCAATAGGGTGGGAAAGTAATAGTCCATGTTTAAAGGACCCAAAACTATTACCACTTGGACTAATTCATTATTGATTTTGTTACACTTTTTATTCTTGCATTGGACATTCATCTCATCATTTATATTTATTTTTATGATATTATTATAATTGTAAATTTAAATAAATTCAATCTAATATACTGACACGTGTATTCGTGCACACAAACTTATAAAACTTATTTAATATCTAACCCGGGCAACGCCGGGTCTCTAAACTAGTTTATAAAACAGTAAAGATAGTATCACTCAGATTGAAGTATGTACTATGTACATCAAAATAGGAAAATACTTTGGTGGCTTTGAATTTTTGTGATATTGGTAACTTTAATTTATTTAATTAATAGATAGATGATTAAAATAATCTCCTATGATAAAAGAGAGTAATTGATTACGAGAGAGATCGAGCCAGAATCATTAAACTCATAGTCACCTAAATGAAACTCATCAAAATAATTTTATGTTAATTTTTTCATTAAGGGTGTGTTTGGTTTGAGAGAGAAGTTGTGAAGAGAGAAATATGTGAGAAATAGAGTAGATTTGGTGTAGTGTTTGATATAAGAGAAAGAGAAGAGAGAAAGAAAAGAGAGAAGTATGTTTAATTTTTGAAATGACAAAACTAACCTCTTACATACAAAAAACAATGCACAATCTTAAGTTATTAATTTATAAATTACAATTCTATAAAAAAAATTATAAATTTCAATGAAAATAAATATTTAATCTTGTTTACAAATACTAGTTGCTATAAAAAAAAAGTTACTAAGTTCGTCAAACTCACTGTACATCCATAAAAAAAATAAAAAAATAGCTCACTATGTACACCAAAAAAGAACGTTAGCGCTACCTAGCACCTGGACAATATGTAGTTTTAAATTGAAAGGGTAATAATGGAAAAATGGGAAAAAAAATGCTTGTCTCTCAACTTTCTTCGCATGTCCCTGAAGAGAAGAAAAAGTGGCAAGGGCCCACAAAATTAATCTCTCTCTTCAAACTCTCTGCTCCACCAAACAGGAGAAGTTGGACACTTCTCTTCTATCTCTCTCTCCCCATCTTCTCTCTCGGGTAACTCTCTTCAACCAAACACATATGAGTTGGCACGTAAGCGCATACTTGACACTCCACGTGGATGTCACATTAACTGCCAAGTGTCGTGTAATAAACTTTTTTCCCAACAATGTTTTATTTGAAGAAAAATAAAATCAAATAGCAACATGATCCATGATCAATGGTCATATATTATGGATTGTGAGCGGAGTTTAGGGAATCGTCAATATTAGGTCAATAGCAACCACGCAAGTCAGTTGAGCATTACATCTTTAACACAAAACCTTAAATTAATAGGTTTATGAGTCTTCTCACTGTATATTGTTCAACGCTCACTTTTTCATTCAACATGGAATTTCTAACTCACCTCACATTTGTCGCAACAATCTCCCACTAAAGTGTGAGTCATTTCATTCATTTGGATATGTTTCCCTTGAGCGGAAGCTTTATCATTCACAAAAACTTTCTTGTACCGCTTGCTGGCACCCACTGCGTCAACAGGACACACGATTTGACTGACGTTGTCAGGAAGACTTTTGACACAATGAGTCAATTGAATCCATGTCGAACCATTGACTCCGATACCAATATTCCACCATGAGTGGAGCTCAGGGATCGTAGTTCTTGCAAAAAGTTTAATAGCGGATATGAAATTCATAATGTCAAAACAACATCCGTTTTTTTTATCAAGGATGAGTACTTGGTGAATAGGGTGATGGTGGTCAATGAAGTTGTCGATCTAGTAAAAAGAATAAATAACAAATGTGTTGTCTTTAAAGTGAATTTCAAAAAGGCTTATGCTTCGGTAAGTTGGAAATTCTTAGATTATATGCTCGTTTGTTTGATTTAAATGAGAAGTGGATAGGTTAGGTGAGGGATTGTGTAATCTCAGGTTCGTTACCGGTTTTGTTAAATGGAATTCCGACGGAGGAAGTGGCAATGAGTGGAGGATTAATCCAAGGGGGTCCTTTAGCGCCTATTTTATTTTTGTAAGTGGCGCAAGGATTTTGGGTATTAATGTATAAGGCAGTGGGTTTCGGTCATTTCAAGGGATCCCGAATTCATGAATCGAAAGTGGTGGTGTCACATCTCCACATGGATGTCACATTAATGGCTCACCTCCATGTAATATACTTTTTTTTTCCCAACAATGTTTTATTTAAGGATTGTTTGGAGAGACAAGCGTAAATTTTAAAGAAAAAAAAAATCAAATAGCAACATAATCAATGGTATTGTTCTAAACCTAGCAGATGACCAAACCCACTTCTTAACACGAACCCAATAAAATAGGCCTAATACAATGTTGGGTCATTTACTTATACCACACCCCTCCCCGGGTTGGGAGCGCTCGCAACACTACGGTGACTAGTTCAAAACTGAATTGGCACGTCACCTATGTCCCCGAAAAAGCCTCACTCGACGCCCACGACCACTGAGGATCTGTAACCGTCGAGTACAAGTGTGCCACTCACAACGGCTCATGCATCTTGTCATTATATAAGGGGACTTTAACCAGCCCACAAAGGTACGATCCATTTCATCCCTCCCTAACCCCCATTCTTTGCTCTCTACCGAATCAAGCGCACGCGCGCGCATGTGTGTGTGTGTGTGAGAGAGAGAGAGAGAGAGAGAGAGAGAGAGAGAGAGAGAGAGAGAGAGAGAGAGAGAGAGAGAGAGAGAGAGAGAGAGAGAGAGAGAGAGAGAGAGAGTATGCTTACATGGTTAATGAACTGCACTAAAAGATGAATTATTAAGGATAATCTGAATTCAATTTCTGGATTGAATAATCATTGTCCAGACTTTACTTACCTTATAGTCGAACTCTGCAATAACAAGGTTAATTTCTATAAAAATCATAGAGTTAACACAAATATATATATATATATATATATATATATATATATATATATATATATATATTGTCATACCCCAATTTTGGACCAGTTATTCCTTTTTCTAGTCGTCTCAAACTCTTTTTTCGCTTTAATTATTTAAAGTCATTTAGTTGTCTTTTAAAATTTTTTTGAGGCTTTTATTTTACAGTTTGAAGTGAAATTCGTTTTGTCCAAGCTTTGTGTAGTTTAAACCTTTTCTTTTATGCGTCAGTGTCTTAAAATATTTTACGCGCTCTTTTTTAAAATATTTAGTGTCTTGCTTTAATCTTCTTTAAAAATGTTTAATTTAAAATTTTCTCTTTGTCCGTTTTTAACCGCTTTAAGAGAGTCTTGCTCGCATTTTAAAACACCGCGTTATTTTAGATGTTTCAGTCAAAATTCCGGCAGAGAGGTATTTTAAAATACCTCATTTTTGTTACCACAGGGATAATTTTAATTGTCTTATTATCTTGCTTTTATTTTCTTTATTATTTAATATTTTCTTAATCTTTTTATCCCTTTTAGATTTTATTTCATTTCTTTTTAGTCTTTTATCTTTTAATTTTCGTTTTTATTTGGTTATTTATTTAGATATTAAATTCTGTTTTTTAGTCCAAAAATCCTTTTCTTTGGGTCCAAGCTTTAGTGTCCAGCTGTCCATTACCATGTGATCCCTTGTGAGGGTATTGTTGTCTTTTTTCATTTACACCTCAACCCTAATTGGTCCACTATATATAACTCCCAATCATTGGAGGAATGGAAGGCTGCACTATTCACACACAAATCCCAGCGGCGCTGAATTCTATAGAAACACCAATTCACAAATTGGCAGTCCTCAAAGTAGATCAAACACACTCTTCTTTCAAGTTTTTTTTCCAAGAATATTCAAAGAAAATTCCAGCAATAAATCCATAAGTTTTTTTTTTGCGTACAGCAAACACAACAAATTTTCCAACTACCATTCCTTTCATTACCAAATCTTCATACATAAATTCCATAACCCTTTTTCCTCCAAAGCTGAAACCAAAGATCCAAAAATGGCCACATAATATAATTCCAATTCTCATTTTCCTAATCGATTCATCACACTAACACAAACACACACAATCATTACATCACTCCATACAAACTCATCCTCACTATCATCTATGCAAAATCGATTTTGTTTTCCTTCATCTCATCAATTTTTTTTCTGTTCTTCGATCCAAACATCCAAATATCTCAACATCACTTTTGCTCGAAATCCAAACACAACAACATTTCAATCTCAATTGAACCACAACATTGCAGGTAAACAAATGCAAGAGCTCAGTCACCATTAAATATGTACATCAGAACCGAATTTGAAGAAAAGAGAAGAAGCTGATTCCAAACCGTTTCAAGCGAAGATCCAAGCCAGAAGCAACAACACCGAACCGGCCTCAAGAGGAACGAATCTGAACCGTGAAGCAGAGGAGCCAAATCCGAGTTCAAATTGTGAAGCAACGTGAAAGCGAATCGAAGCGAGAGCAAGATCCAAACCGTAAGCATCGACAAATCCGTATACGTTACTGCTTCGTTCTTTTTTTTTCAAAGGAGAATCATCATTTGTTCGTGTTCAACGGAGAGAAAGGAACTCGCGAAAGTACGGAGAAGAAGAAAGCAAACCGAAACGGGTCCATAGAAAGAGGTAGTTTTCTTCTCTTCTTCGTTTTAATGTTTGTATGGTGTTGTTTCTGTTATGAGAGAATAGAGTTTGTGTTGTTTATCATTGAAAAGAAAGGGAATTTTGTTTGTGACATAGAAAGCAGCGTGTGAACAGATGAAACAAAATTGGAATTTGCTTTTGTATTTTCTCTGCTGAATTTGCTGAACCGGTTCGGTTGAACCGACCTGGTTCCTGAACCGGTTCAGCTTTTCTTTACTCCAAGCCCACTGTTTTGCTCCTTGACCCATTTGTTTGCTGTTCCTACCGTTTTGCTATTCACCACCATACTGATTACTTGCTGCACCCCCTGTTGAATTGAAAATCCTTTCGCGCGTGTTAAACTTAGCTATGTTTTTTTCCATGCATTTTAATCCAAACCTTTTGTCATACCATACATCTTTTATCATAGTAATTTGTTTAATTTTATGCTTTCACGCATTTTAATTCAAATCATGTTTTCCATATCATGCACTTTGTATCTAGTCTACGTAACGACTTATTCTCATGCATGCTTTTAAAACTTATTTTGTGGCTTTCATCCAAACATCTTGAAATACTTTAATCTTCATACTTTTTGCTTTAATGTGTTTAAAACATGATTTCATGCATTTTAAATGTTTTACTCCATGATATTCCTTGTTAATTTTGCTTTAGTATTTCAATATTTACTTCATGCATTTCTTTGATCCTTCAACATCATGCATTATTGTTAATTTGACATGTTGGCTTTAAAATTCATTTTATGCATCTATTGGTTGTTGTTTCGCTTTATTTTTTGACATCAAACATTCCTACAATCTAGCTTTAAAATTCAACTCTTATTTCATGCATTTTAATTGTCTTTTTACTTCACGATATCTCTTGTTATTTTCTTTGCTTTAGTATTTCAATTGTTTTAAAATTTTGACATCATGCATTCTAGGTGATACCTTTAAACTTCCTCAATATTTCGCTTGCTTTAAATTTTAGTATAATCTCATGCATTTTTATTTTTCTCGCAATTTATTTACTCTCCAATATCTTAGTGTGTATTTTAGGCGTTGATGTAATTTATTTTTGAGCTTTTTATTTCTTGCTTTAGAATGCCCCTAGGATGGTATGTAATAGCGTAGTAATTGCACACACCGACACAAGCACCGACACTACACCATTTTATCCATGCTTGCTTTACTTTTCGCATCGTTACCCCAATTTACCGTTAGTTTAGTAAAACCCTTTTTCATTCCAAAAATCAAATAAGCAAAAGTCAAATTATTTTCATAATAAACCTTGGATCCAAATCCAAGTGATTTCCCCTTTATTTTCTTAATCAAATTCCTAATTGAACTTTAATTAAACTTAGACTCAATTTCTCAAAATAAAATGAAACAACCTCACTTCTATTTTATTCTTCTATGCCTTGAGGTCTCGTAACCCTTCTCAAAAATCATTTTCAAAAATCAAACTAAAATCAACCTAACCCACAAAAATATTTTTTATAAGAGAGAACTACGGCGGTTTTGATCCCTTTTAAGGGTACGTAGGCAGAGGGTTTATTCCTTCCAAATCGATCAAATAAAAATGACAAAAACTCCTACTTCTTCTCCCTCCATTCTTTCACTTCAACTTTTAACAACAAATTTTCAAATAAAAATAAAGTTAGAAAGAGGTTCTCACGGAGTACCGTGAACGACGCGGGTGCCTAACACCTTCCCGAATCGTAACCGACCCCCGGATCCAAAAAGGGTTTTTCAATCTCTTTTTCCCTTCCCAAGAATAAAATCGAGCAAGTCCGGTAGATTGAAGGTTCAAGTCCAATCAATGGCTTGACACCCGAAAATCTTGGTCTACAAAAATGGCGACTTCACTGGGGATCCTACGCGGGTTAAGCCCACCTTTCTTTCTTTATTACTTTTGCTTTATCATTTGTATATACTTTGTAAATACTTTTACGTGAGTGGTGAGACAAAGTCCTATACCCGGACTCGAGTGAAACATAAGATAGGGGTGGTAGACTCATAGTGGCATACCGAGAGTATTCTCGTGTCTTGTCACACGTGAGATAACCACACTTAGCGGAGGAGCTTAAAGTGATATATGTCGGCGGGTGTTGTCACGCTTAGACTCTGTTGCTTTTAAGTTTCCGTTGAACGCTAAGGACCTTAGTAACCCTTAACCCATCTTGGCCTTTTTTAGGATGTAGTGCGGTGGCTAAGCCGGGTGATGTCTCGGTATTAGTCTACTTGCAATGCTACACTCGAACTAGACTTTCCTACGAACGTTATTGGACCGGGTGTTGTCACGGTATCCGATAAAGTTCTGTGGCGGTTGTAATTCGGGAACCTTGGTAGAACCCTTGTTACTTGTGCAATTGGAAACCATAGTCCTTACCAAATGGCGTTGTGTCCCTTAAGCTCCAACATTGTATACCTTAAACCTCATCATGTATTCTATGTATTCTGGCATAATCATGCATACATGCATTCATCCATAAACTTTTTTTTCATCCAAAAAAATATTGAAGGATTTAGCCAAGCTTTTTGTAAACATCAAAGGAAAGGGCCTTGTAAGAATGAACACCAAGCAATACAATTTCAAAAATCTCAACTAAGCTTTTGCTTTTGTTAAGAACTTCTTCCTTGGGTTCGTTCTTACCTTTTGAAAAGGAAACCTATTGCAATATCTTTACAAATCTTCAAATGCAACCATGTTCATATGTCATGTTTACAATTTACCTTGATAAATCCTTCGATAACAAAAATATTGTACATTTTTGCATAAACATATCATGCATTCATAGTTTCTAGTCTGTGTCTTATCATGTGTCTTTCTCTACAAAAGGTCAATCCATCAGTAAAGTGGTCCGATGTCTTCATCCAAGTTCGGTTCGCATATGCAAACACTCGTGCAAACACAAAAGATGGATCAGCTTGAGCAAGAGGTCCATGAGCTTCGTGGAGAGGTAACAACGCTTCGGGCTGAGGTAGAGAGGTTAACTAGCCTAGTATCTTCATTGATGGCTGCAAATGATTCACCGCTTGTTCGGCAAAAGTCTCAGCCATTGTGTCAGCCAACGTGCATGAAACGACCTCGACAATAGGTTCCTCAACAGCCTCAGTTGTTTGCTTTTCAGAATCAGGCTCCTCAACCATTTACTTCCCAGAATCAGGATCCTCAGCAGCTTTTCCCTCAAAGTCAGGCTCCTCAGCAGCTTATTCTTCAAAATCAGGCTCGGAAAGCATCGCAGTTTGACCCAATTCCTATCAAATACGCAACTCTGCTTCCTATCTTGCTTAAGAAGAGACTTGTTCAAACCAGGCCACCTCCTCGGGTGCCGAATCCGCTGCCATCTTGGTATCGCCCTGACCTCAAATGTGATTTCCATCAAGGGGCACCAGGCCATGACGCCGAGCAGTGTTACGCTTTGAAGGAAGAAGTTCAGAAGTTGATTGGAAATAACACCGACTTCTTCGAAGACCCGGATATAAAGGTGCTACTTCAGCAACAACATCTGGCTTCTCACTCTGTTGCCGCTATCAAGCCCATCAATACTGTTCAAAATCCAGGTTATCAGCCCCAGTTTCAACCAAGTCAACAACATCTAGCTCCTCACTCTGTTGCCGCTGTTAGGCCCATCAATGCTGTTCAAAATCCGGGTTATCAGCCCCAATTTCAACAAAGTCAACAACAGTATTCGATTTCTCACTTTGTTGCTGCTATTAAGCCCATCACCAATACTGTTCAAAATCTGGTTTATCATCCTCAGTTTCAGCAATATCAACAACAGACTTCAAGGAAACAGATCGATCCCATTCCCATGAAGTATGCAGAGTTGCTTCCAAAGTTGCTTGAAAGGAATTTGGTCTATACCAAGGCACCTCTTCCAGTGCCAGCAAAATTGACATCCCGGTACAGGCCCGACCACTTTTGTGCTTTCCATCAAGGGGCACCAGGTCATGATATTGAGCACTGTTTTGCATTGCAGAAGATAGTTCTGAAGTTGATCCGAAAAGACCTCATACCTTTTGAAGAATTTGATTTGGAATCTGCAAGTTAATCCGCTATCGGATCTTGGAACTTGATGTTTAGCTGCAATTGAGTCTTTGCTGATGTTTCTTTCTACTACTCGTTGGTTCAATTAATATGCTTGTTTGTTGCTTTATGTTTTTCAAAAGAAATCCTTTCGTCCTACCCGTGACGAAAGTGAACTTGTTTAGGGCTTTTTGCTTTATGTATTTTCATCATTAATTAAAAAGTCGCTTTGATCCCGACTTTGTTTTTATTTTGTGCTTTTTCTGGAAAAATGGTCATACAAAAAACCAAAAATTATTTTTCTTTAAATCATTTTCACATATCTGCATAATCATAATGTTTATATCAATAATCAAATCATGCATTAATAAACCCGTTGAACACTTTAGCCCGGTACTCTCTCTCGACTTTGAGTTCCCTGTGTCTGAGGCTGAAAAAGGGACCATGAAGAAGTTTCCAATAAGATTTACCGCCTACTGGGGCATCTTGGCCATTGAAGCTACAAATATCAAGAAAGATTGTTCTGAAGAGGACTTTCATAGGCAAAGACTAGCACGAGACGTTTCCATCTGCCTCGCAAGAATATTGTACTTCAAGTGCACACTTTAGCAGGGGCAACCCCCCCACCATCCCTCAGTATGCAGTATAAAGGCAGTGCCCCCACATGGAGGTCAAAGTCCCGTCAACGGAGGCTCCAATGAAAACAAAGCTTGATTGAATTCAAAAGTGTTATTGTCGTGCGCCACATACAGTTGTATCAAATAGCCGACAAAGAAGGCTCGTCCCCATGAATATCAAGAAGGTGGCTTTGTGCTCAAAAAAAAAAAATATATGTTACCTGATTCCAGGAGCAAAGGAATGCCTAATCACAAAAGCATGGTGACAAACTTGTATGTCCTGTGAATGCCAATGCAGTCAAGAAATACTTTGTTAAAACGAAAAGCTCGATAAGTCGCAAACCTAAAAAAGCGGCTTAGGCAAATAAAGAGCTTCTCGATGGACTGAAAACCCGAAAGGGCGGTCCATGCAAAAGTTAGAGACATGCAAAAAAATGAAAATGTGTTTATCCTGATAGGTTGAAACCCGCAAGGGCGACCTATGCAAAAGTTAAGGATTATGACAAAGTAACTGCATCTGGTCGGACATGACTCACTTGGGGCACTTCAGCCAACAAAAGACCGCCAACTCATGGCGAGGTAACTGCATCTGATCAGGTATGATTCACTTGGGGAAGTTCAGTCGTCAAAAGCTTCTTCCGATTTATGGCGAGGTAACTGCATCAAATCAGATATGATTCATCTGGGGCATTTTCAACTGTCAAAAGAACCTTCGACACGAAGCATCTGCAAAATCAAAGACTCAGAACAGTGAAATTCAAAGTTGTTAGAGAGCATAGCGGTTATTGTGTTCAATGTACCTTTCCCATATAATTACCATTTTCCAAACTTTTAAAATCTGTTGTGCTACGCTTTTGGCAGGTCACCACTCTTTTACATTTAATTTGAACCTGTGCCCATTTATTTGAAATTCTCATTTATTCTGTTTGCATAATTTTCTTCTATTTTTGATGTGAATACTTAAAGCAAAAATTTAAAACTTTTTTTAATTGTCTTTTGAAAAGCATAAACAACAGGTACATATTCTTTGAGCTCATGAGTAGTAGAAACATACATCAACATTCGCTTCAAGGACAGTTAAACTCTGCAAGGTAAGCATGACCAAAAGCTGTGAGATGACCGCTGTCAAAAATAGAAAAGAGAAGAATACAAAAAAAAAAGAGCTCGCTAAGTCGAAAACCCGAAAGGGCGGCTTAGGCAAAAATGAGCGTCCCGGTGGATTGAAAACCTGAAAGGGCAGTCCAGGCAAAAATTAGGGGCAAACAAAAAGAAATATATTCCCGGTGGATTGAAAACCCGAAAGGGCGGTCCAGGCAAAAATTAGGGATTCAAAAAAAAAAAACAAAAACAATACAAAAAATGAAAAAACAACAAAGACAGAGGCATCACAATTTCAAGTGGGTTCAATGGAAGAATGCACTTTGTGCTAGTTTACAAATGGCGACTTCTGTCAGACTTTGATTGATGGGTTTTATCCCAAGAAATGGCAACTTATGTCTGTGGTTTGAGAAATGGCGTCATCTGCCAGTGCTTTGATTGATAGTGATTGCTGCCTGTGGTTTGATCAATGACATCTTTTGCCTGTGGTTTGATTGATTGGTTCTTATCTCAAGGAAAGGCGGCTTCTGTCAGGTTTCTGATTTGCGGGCTTTACCCCAAGGAAGGATTGCTTCACCATCAACTGAGACGTCATATTGGGTCATATTCCCATCAGCAGTTTTGTTTGTTGGGTTGTATCCCATCAGCGGTATAATTAATGTGTCATTACCCCCTTTTGCGGTATGATCAATGGGTTGTTACCCCTCCAGTGGTTGAATTGATGATATGTTACATCTTCAACGGCCTGATTAAAAAGTTTGTTACCTCTTCAGTGTTTCAATTAACGGGTTGGTATCTGGTATCTCCTCAGTGGCATAATTAATGGGTTGTTACCCCGTGCAGCGGTATGATCAATGTGTCATTCTCTCTTCAAGTGATTTGATCATGGGGCATTCTCCCTTCAGTAGTATGATTAATGGGTTGTTACCCGTGCAGCGGTACGATCAATGTGTCATTCTCTCTTCAAGTGATTTGATCATGGGGCTTTCTCCCCTTAGCAGTATGATCAATAGGTTGTTATCCCTTCAAGCGGTTTGATTACGGGGCATTCTCTTTTCAGTAATTGGTTATTGGACCCTTCCCCCTTTCAGTAGTTGATTATGGGTCTTGACCCCGTCAGTTGGTTTGAATATGAGCTTTACCCCATCAGCTTGGTTTGAATTTGGGTTTTTACCCTATCAATGGTTAAGAATGCGGGTTTTACCCCATCAGTGGTTTGAAAGGCTTTACCCCGTCAGTGGTTTGAAGGGCTTTACCCCGTCAGTGTTTGGTTCATCCCCAGTGATGTTATCCCCAATGAAGGGTGTCGGATGCTTGCAACATGATGTCGGGCCACTTTCTTCGGACCTGCCCAAATCTGGTCTCAACAGTCTCACCATTATACTGTCAAATAAGTCTCATATGCATTCATTCATCCATGCATACATAGCACGCATACAAATATCATTCATGCATAGTTGCATTATTTTCCTGCGTCTTACTCCAATACACAAGATGTCAATCTCAAAGTGTCTAATCCATAAATGTCACCAATCAGTATGTGTTCAAGTGGCAGGTCCCATCAAGTAATCACTTTACCGATACCAATCAGTATATTCGTTTTTACCACGGCAGTTGGTAATAGACAAGCTTTATCTTCCGTTCTTTCGTCTTTACCACGGGCAGTTGGTAATAGACAAGCTTTATCTTCTGTTTAATCGTCGTTACCACGAGCAGTTGGTAATAGACAAGCTTTATCTTCTGCATTTTCGTCGTTACCACGGGCAGTTGGTAATAGACAAACTTTAATCAGTATTTTCGTCTTTACCACGGCAGTTGGTGGTAGTTGGTAGTAGACAAGCTTTATCTTCCGCATTTCCATCATTTACCACGGGCTGTTGGTAATTGATAAGCTTTACTTCCCACCTCAAGCTTTACTTTTGTCTCAAGCTTTATATTCAGTCTCAAGCTTTATCTTCCGTCTGAGCTTTATCTTCCGTTCAAGCTTTATCTTCTGTCCAAGCTTTATCTTTCGCATTTTCGTCTTTACCACGAACAGTTGGTAATAGACAAGCTTTATCTTCCATTTTCGTCGTTATCACGGCAGTTGGTAATAGACAAGCTTTATCTTCCATTTGCGTCGTTACCACGAGCAGTTGGTAATAGACAAGCTTTAATCAGTATTTTCGTCGTTACCACGGGCAGTTGGTAATAGACAAGCTTTAATCAGTATTTTCGTCTTTACCACGGCTGTTGGTAGTAGACAAGCTTTATCTTCCGCATTTTCATCATTTACCACGGGCTGTTGGTAATTGATAAGCTTTACTTTCCATCTCAAGCTTTACTTCCCGTCTTAAGCTTTATTTGCTGTCTGAGCTTTATCTTCCAAGCTTTACCGTCTGTTCAAGCTTTATGTTCCGACAAGCTTTATCATCTGTATTTTCGTCTTTACCGCGTCAGTTGGTAATAGACAAGCTTTATCTTCTGTATCTCTGTCTTTACCACGGGCTGTTGGTAATAGACAAGCTTTACTTCCCGTCTCAAGCTTTATTTTCCGTCTTAAGCTTTATTGCCCGTTCCAAGCTTTATCTTCTGTATTTTCGTATTTACCACGGCAGTTGATAAAATTCAAGCTTTATCTTCCGTATGTTCGTCTTTATCACGGCAGTTGGTAATAGACAGGGTTTTTTTCCCAGTGTTACTTATCAGCTTTAGTTCCCCAGTCGGTATATGTTTGTCGTCATTGCATTCATAATCACATTGTACACATGCATACCATAACACTCATGAGCATTGCATATTAGCACTTCCACTGGTCCAAAAGTGGTGTACTTAAGTATTTAAGTCTCTTCGACCCATCGATTTAAAAGTCTTCTTTCAAATCTTCGTGACGAAGAAACTTAAATAGGGGCATCTGTCATACCCCAATTTTGGACCAGTTATTCCTTTTTCTAGTCGTCTCAAACTCTTTTTTCGCTTTAATTATTTAAAGTCATTTAGTTGTCTTTTAAAATTTTTTTGAGGCTTTTATTTTACAGTTTGAAGTGAAATTCGTTTTGTCCAAGCTTTGTGTAGTTTAAACCTTTTCTTTTATGCGTCAGTGTCTTAAAATATTTTACGCGCTCTTTTTTAAAATATTTAGTGTCTTGCTTTAATCTTCTTTAAAAATGTTTAATTTAAAATTTTCTCTTTGTCCGTTTTTAACCGCTTTAAGAGAGTCTTGCTCGCATTTTAAAACACCGCGTTATTTTAGATGTTTCAGTCAAAATTCCGGCAGAGGTATTTTAAAATACCTCATTTTTGTTACCACAGGGATAATTTTAATTGTCTTATTATCTTGCTTTTATTTTCTTTATTATTTAATATTTTCTTAATCTTTTTATCCCTTTTAGATTTTATTTCATTTCTTTTTAGTCTTTTATCTTTTAATTTTCGTTTTTATTTGGTTATTTATTTAGATATTAAATTCTGTTTTTTAGTCCAAAAATCCTTTTCTTTGGGTCCAAGCTTTAGTGTCCAGCTGTCCATTACCATGTGATCCCTTGTGAGGGTATTGTTGTCTTTTTTCATTTACACCTCAACCCTAATTGGTCCACTATATATAACTCCCAATCATTGGAGGAATGGAAGGCTGCACTATTCACACACAAATCCCAGCGGCGCTGAATTCTATAGAAACACCAATTCACAAATTGGCAGTCCTCAAAGTAGATCAAACACACTCTTCTTTCAAGTTTTTTTTCCAAGAATATTCAAAGAAAATTCCAGCAATAAATCCATAAGTTTTTTTTTTGCGTACAGCAAACACAACAAATTTTCCAACTACCATTCCTTTCATTACCAAATCTTCATACATAAATTCCATAACCCTTTTTCCTCCAAAGCTGAAACCAAAGATCCAAAAATGGCCACATAATATAATTCCAATTCTCATTTTCCTAATCGATTCATCACACTAACACAAACACACACAATCATTACATCACTCCATACAAACTCATCCTCACTATCATCTATGCAAAATCGATTTTGTTTTCCTTCATCTCATCAATTTTTTTTCTGTTCTTCGATCCAAACATCCAAATATCTCAACATCACTTTTGCTCGAAATCCAAACACAACAACATTTCAATCTCAATTGAACCACAACATTGCAGGTAAACAAATGCAAGAGCTCAGTCACCATTAAATATGTACATCAGAACCGAATTTGAAGAAAAGAGAAGAAGCTGATTCCAAACCGTTTCAAGCGAAGATCCAAGCCAGAAGCAACAACACCGAACCGGCCTCAAGAGGAACGAATCTGAACCGTGAAGCAGAGGAGCCAAATCCGAGTTCAAATTGTGAAGCAACGTGAAAGCGAATCGAAGCGAGAGCAAGATCCAAACCGTAAGCATCGACAAATCCGTATACGTTACTGCTTCGTTCTTTTTTTTTCAAAGGAGAATCATCATTTGTTCGTGTTCAACGGAGAGAAAGGAACTCGCGAAAGTACGGAGAAGAAGAAAGCAAACCGAAACGGGTCCATAGAAAGAGGTAGTTTTCTTCTCTTCTTCGTTTTAATGTTTGTATGGTGTTGTTTCTGTTATGAGAGAATAGAGTTTGTGTTGTTTATCATTGAAAAGAAAGGGAATTTTGTTTGTGACATAGAAAGCAGCGTGTGAACAGATGAAACAAAATTGGAATTTGCTTTTGTATTTTCTCTGCTGAATTTGCTGAACCGGTTCGGTTGAACCGACCTGGTTCCTGAACCGGTTCAGCTTTTCTTTACTCCAAGCCCACTGTTTTGCTCCTTGACCCATTTGTTTGCTGTTCCTACCGTTTTGCTATTCACCACCATACTGATTACTTGCTGCACCCCCTGTTGAATTGAAAATCCTTTCGCGCGTGTTAAACTTAGCTATGTTTTTTTCCATGCATTTTAATCCAAACCTTTTGTCATACCATACATCTTTTATCATAGTAATTTGTTTAATTTTATGCTTTCACGCATTTTAATTCAAATCATGTTTTCCATATCATGCACTTTGTATCTAGTCTACGTAACGACTTATTCTCATGCATGCTTTTAAAACTTATTTTGTGGCTTTCATCCAAACATCTTGAAATACTTTAATCTTCATACTTTTTGCTTTAATGTGTTTAAAACATGATTTCATGCATTTTAAATGTTTTACTCCATGATATTCCTTGTTAATTTTGCTTTAGTATTTCAATATTTACTTCATGCATTTCTTTGATCCTTCAACATCATGCATTATTGTTAATTTGACATGTTGGCTTTAAAATTCATTTTATGCATCTATTGGTTGTTGTTTCGCTTTATTTTTTGACATCAAACATTCCTACAATCTAGCTTTAAAATTCAACTCTTATTTCATGCATTTTAATTGTCTTTTTACTTCACGATATCTCTTGTTATTTTCTTTGCTTTAGTATTTCAATTGTTTTAAAATTTTGACATCATGCATTCTAGGTGATACCTTTAAACTTCCTCAATATTTCGCTTGCTTTAAATTTTAGTATAATCTCATGCATTTTTATTTTTCTCGCAATTTATTTACTCTCCAATATCTTAGTGTGTATTTTAGGCGTTGATGTAATTTATTTTTGAGCTTTTTATTTCTTGCTTTAGAATGCCCCTAGGATGGTATGTAATAGCGTAGTAATTGCACACACCGACACAAGCACCGACACTACACCATTTTATCCATGCTTGCTTTACTTTTCGCATCGTTACCCCAATTTACCGTTAGTTTAGTAAAACCCTTTTTCATTCCAAAAATCAAATAAGCAAAAGTCAAATTATTTTCATAATAAACCTTGGATCCAAATCCAAGTGATTTCCCCTTTATTTTCTTAATCAAATTCCTAATTGAACTTTAATTAAACTTAGACTCAATTTCTCAAAATAAAATGAAACAACTTCACTTCTATTTTATTCTTCTATGCCTTGAGGTCTCGCAACCCTTCTCAAAAATCATTTTCAAAAATCAAACTAAAATCAACCTAACCCACAAAAATATTTTTTATAAGAGAGAACTACGGCGGTTTTGATCCCTTTTAAGGGTACGTAGGCAGAGGGTTTATTCCTTCCAAATCGATCAAATAAAAATGACAAAAACTCCTACTTCTTCTCCCTCCATTCTTTCACTTCAACTTTTAACAACAAATTTTCAAATAAAAATAAAGTTAGAAAGAGGTTCTCACGGAGTACCGTGAACGACGCGGGTGCCTAACACCTTCCCGAATCGTAACCGACCCCCGGATCCAAAAAGGGTTTTTCAATCTCTTTTTCCCTTCCCAAGAATAAAATCGAGCAAGTCCGGTAGATTGAAGGTTCAAGTCCAATCAATGGCTTGACACCCGAAAATCTTGGTCTACATATATATATATATATAGACACACGGGGGTTTCTCTCAACAAAAAAAATATATGGGGGCTGCTAACTTACACCCACCTAAAAACACTAAGGTGCAAGTTAGCAACCTACACCCGCTTGTTTATTTACACTCATTTTAATAAGTATTGCAAGTTAGCAACATTCACTAATTTACACCCACTTTCATCTTTCCAAATATTGTTTCCTTAAAAGTCTGTCTTTATTACATGTTTTGTACCTTAAGCATGTCATTGTCTTTTTTGTTTCATTTTTTAAGGATCTTTTTGAAGCTAGTTACAAAATTGCCCTTCTATTTAAAATTAATTAGAATATAAACAAATTGGTGTTTTAGTAAAATATAAGTGGGTGCAGCTTGCTAACTTACACCTTACTCTTTTAAGGTGGGTGTAAGTCAGCAGCCTCCTATATATATATATATATATATATATATATATATATATATATATATATATATATATATATATATATATATATAGGGGGCTGTTAACTTGCACCCACCTAAAAACACTAAGGTGCAAGTTAACAAGCTGCACCTACTTGTACTTTACTAAAACACCCTTTTGTCTCTATTAAACTTTATTTTAATTAAAAGGACATTTTTGTAAATAGCATAAATAATATTTGTTTATAATAGAAAAACATGGGTGTTTTGGTAAATAACTAGTAGGTGCAGCTTGTTAACTTGCACCTTAGTGTTTTTAGGTGGGTGCAAGTTAACAGTGGGGGCTGTTAACTTGCATCCACCTAAAAACACTAAGGTGCAAGGTAACAAGCTGCACATACTTGTACTTTACTAAAACACCATTTTGTCTCTATTAAACTTTATTTTAATTAAAAGGACATTTTTGTAAATAACATAAATAATATTTATTTATAATAGAAAAACATGGGTGTTTTGGTAAATAACTAATAGATGCAGCTTGTTAACTTGCACCTTAGTGTTTTTATATATATATATATATATATATATATATATATATATATATATATATATATGGGTGATGCTACAAAACACCCACATACTTTTGTGAAGGTGTGGTTTAGCATTGAACACCATTTTGTTTTGACAAAAAAACCTAAACTTTTCTTTTTAAACACAAGTCAAGCTGAAGGGCAACTGTGTAATTAACTATCTATTGTTAACAATGTTCCATTTTTTATTCCACATCTTCATCCTCAATCAACATTACGCCATTGCAAATTCTTCCATGTTTTTTCCCCATAATCTTCTACTCCCTCTCTGTGTCGGTTTCCATGAACAACAACTAATTTTCGTTTCCTCCTTTCTTCACAATCTCATCCCTTCCGATGAAATTGTAAACCATATTGGAATAAAAATAAAATTTGATTGCTTCTCCTCATTCAAAATCAAAATTAATAAACAAATAAGTAATAAAAAGTACTGTTGAGCGTCTCCTTGAAATTACTAGCTTGCTGCAACTCACTTGCAACACCACCAGCCATCTTCTCTTGCATTCATTTGTGGCTTTGGAGACGTCGCCGCAGCTGTAAATGAAATTGGGTCATCTCAATCTAGACAACTCTAACACAAAATCGAACAAGGTGATGATGCGGCCATCCGAGTGCGACGTCGTGACCTTCATCACAGTGGGAATGGCGTAAAGTTGATTGAGGAAGAAGAGGTGGAATAAAAAAAATGAAATATTGTTAACAATAAATAGTAAATCACACAATTGCCCTTCAACTTGACTTATGTTTTAAAAGAAAAGTTTGGGTTTTTTTGTCAAAACAAAATGGTGTTCAATGCTAAACCACACCTTCACAAAAGTATGTGGGTGTTTTGTAGCATTACCCTATATATATATATATATATATATATATATATATATATATATATATATATCAGGGGCGGATGCATGTAGGAGCAATGTGGGACTATAGCTCCACATGCTTTTCCCCCTTTTTTTTTTTTTTTTTTAAATATACCCTCCGGTCATTATTATAAGCAAAAGTTTACACTTTAGGTTCATTCAACAATTAATGATATATATGGTCTTTGTTGTAGGTCACATACATCATTCAATGAATGAATCTAAAATGCAAACATTTGCTTATAATAGTGATCGGATGGTATATTAAACAAAAGACAGATGTGTGTCTCACTCTCTCTCTTTCATTTTCTATTCCAATTTCCTTCCTTTACCGTAACTAAACACGCCCCTTTCTCTCTTAAATTGCAATCTCTCTCAAAGGTAATAAGTGGAAATGGTAATAAGTGGCTGGGTCAGAAAAGCAATTTTCTTTGAGCATAATGATATTTTTTGGAGATATATACAGTCCATTCTGGCTTATTCTCCACTACTCCTGTCTCATACTGGGTTACTGAAATATCTTTCAATGAACATAGGCTATAACCTGAGATAATCACCAAAAAAAATTATTACAGTTTTGAATAATAATTTACAAAAATTGTGGAAGAAAATACTACCTTGTGAAATGAACATAAGGTAGAAAACTATACTAAGAATTGTAATGGTTGAACTAGCCATCTTTTATTGAACAATTGATAATGCTGCTATATCAAATGTGACAAAGAGTTCTATGAAGCTGTTATAATGTATCCCGATATATATATATTTTGTATTTGTTTATGATTTAATGACTAGTGATATTCTTGTTACTTACTTGTAACAATGATTGTGTGTTTTACTTTTATAGGATGAAGAAATTTTTTCCCGTGCTTTCTAGAGACAAAGCTAGTTCTTCGGCTAGTCAAGAACCATCAAATACTCGACATCCAAGTGAACCACAAAATGAAGTTACAACTTACACCTAACTCGGCCAATGAGGGTATTCAAGTTGTTGATTACAATTTGTTGGAAACGGATCCAGGACTTAGGTCTCCAATTTTCAAGCTATCATCCTAACATCCAAGATGAGGTACGTAAAGCTTACCTTAAAAAAGGTCGTTATAAACCTAGCAATTTCGTTTACCCTTGGTCTGATCATGGTAGACAAAGACGTAGATTTTGTAAGAATTGGTTTAATTTGTATGATTGGATTGAGTATAGTGAATCTAAGGACCTAGAAATTTTAGCTCCACGTATAATGAAAGTCTGGATCCGCCCCTGATATATATATATATATATATATATATATATATATATATATATATATATATATATATATATATATATATTACATGTTACAAAGATGTATGTAAATGGTTATGAGTATGTTAGTAAAATAAAACATTAATGCAGTTGAAAATTCAAATAAAGTCTTGTAAAGTGCAAAATATATACATACACACTTATACATTTAATCAAAATCAAAATAATTTTAATTAAAATCAAAATTTCATTTTTTTTAAAGAGGAGAAACAAAAATTCATAAAAACCATTGTTTGTTATTTATATGCATAAGCGCAATAAAAAAATTGACGGTCTGAACATTAGTTTATATAATGGTAATTACCTTTTTTCGATCAAGTAGTCCAGTGACTATAAATTCAGTTTTTTCAAGGAAAATAAATTAGGTGTCAGAGATTCGGACCCCAACCCCTACATAAATTATGCATTGTTTCTATCAAATGAACTAAACTCACGAAGACTAACGATAATTACCTTTAACTTTCATAATTTACAAAGTGCTCATCTATTAAATATGTGGGGTTAAATTTGCTTGATACGCTAGTAGCTTAGACCTGAATTTTCAAGTTTCTTTTAAATATATAGACCTTTTTACTAAATAGTTTTTTTTTTTTTTTTTAAGGAAATTTTTACTAAATAGTTAGAGTTGCCTTTTCGAGGACCATTCAAGATTTACAATTATAATTAGAATTTCCTTTATTAAACAATAAAGAGGGACCACGAATGACAAGGATAAGATGATATTTTAAGGTAAATGTTAACGAGGTCTTTGAAGCATTTTTTAAAAATTTGAAAAAAATACATTTTTATAAAATTTTATATTTAATATATTGAAAATTATAATATTTAACTTTTTAATTTTTTTTAATATATAATGTTTAAAGAGTGTCCTATAAACACTCGTAAGCAAGAACCTAATTTTTTTTTTGACAAAAACAAGATGATATTCTTTCATTCAAATTGATAGAATACATCAGAAACAACAACATGATCAATATCGCTAAAAACATAAAGGGTAAATCTGCAAACAAACTCACAACACCCAAGTTAATAGCATACAGTGGCAAGATGCCTACAAATAATATGGTAAAATCTAAATCACCAGAATACCCATGTTTCTGGATCTCCAACGTTGATGCCCAAATCATTGATTGAATTTGTGATTGTCTGAAGCTGATTTTCAATATGAACCAAACGAACACCGCACAACAAAAGATGCGAAATCAAACAACGCTGCACAAGACGACGAACAACACAACGTCGCACTAAGACGACGAAATCACGAAAAAACACGAAAGAAAAACCTGATATGTGGAAATCACTTATTTAGATTGAAAGAAAGGGAAAAAAGATGCAGAGGGGGTGATTCTAGGTCAAAAATTGACCTAAAATCACCCCTCCTCGATGAGTGAAAGAGGAAGAAAACTTAGAGAGAATGTGGAGTTTCTCACACTAAAAAACTAGGGACCAGAAAAATAAGCAAGAACCTAATTTAAATATACAAATTAATGCAATTTGAAGAGATACATGCATCCTGACTATTAATTAGCTTTACACAAACATTAAATAAATTATTTAAAAAAAGATGAACATTAAATAAATGGAAGTTCTAGGTCCAGTTGGAAAAAATTGGAGCCGTTCTCATCTTTTTCGTTTAAAGTATTATCCCACCAAGTATGGCTTTCTACATTAATTATAGTATGTCATAATGTTATATCATAAACTATCTTTGGATCAAACTCTAAATATTTTCCAATAGTTTCTCTTATAGTTTATTGTATCTGTTGTGGGAAATTTAGGTCTTAATAAAAACAGATTTCAATAATTCATGTTCAACAATTATGAATCAATAGCGGAAGCAAACAAAACATTGAACATGATTATGATCGGATCTACGACATGTTTGATTTATCAAGATATTAAGAACTAGGGTATTAGGAATACCTGGATAAAGCTTTCATGTAGCCCTCTCGACAACGGCAATAAGGAGAGAAGGTGATCTGAAACAAACATCAACATCAACACGGTTAGCGGTGGCTGATTTGGTTCTTCCTCAACCGGTACCTTTATGCCTCAAGTTCTCTTCAGATGGGGAGAAGAGAGAGTTCGCCGTGTACGGTATATTGGGGACCATAGCCTCTTTTATATTGGATGACCATTAGGGTTTCCCATTATTCCGTTAATGGGCCATCCGGACATCCACTCATTGAGTCCATATCAACTAATTAAATAATTAATTATCCAATTAGAAATCTAATAGCCTTATTACTTAATTTGATCACTAATCAACTAAGGCCCACAATTGATAAATAGCTAATATAATTATTGTTACGATATTTGCCCACATAATGATATTGGAATATAATAAATAATAAAATATTCCAACAATCTCCCACTTGGGCTACATATCTTAATAATTATATCAGAATTCTTTAGGCGCGCAACTGAATGCTATTTATCTTTAGATTTCAACTTTACAATCTGGTCCACCTCATACATTAATAATGGGACCACCGCGGCTGTCGTCACTGACGTATAACGTGACGGAACCCCGACGACCACCATATCAATGCACTTGATGACATAGATTGATATGGATGAGTGGCACGGAAATTTCATGTAATGTGATCTCTAAATCATGCCTATTTCCAACTGATCCAACTAAAGTCTTTAATGAGATCAAACTGAAGTTTTGCAAATTTAAAATTTGCACAAATGATACAGAAATGGTTATAGCAATAATAACCTCGTGAACTTTAATTCTACAGAAAATCATAACATAAAGTCTGTATCAATATCAAAACAAAAGTATAGAACATAAAATAAGAGACTTCCACTAATCCAAGACATCCTTAATGACAACAACCACATGAAAGACCTTATGTGTCGTGTCTTTGATTAGTGGTATAACTAGCATAAAGTTTGTCTCTATGTGTTCTATCATTTAACAACAAAGGTAATGAACCTTATAAACTTTGTTATCAAATAAATATACAACTGAATTATGTCACTATATAACTTGAGTGGTCTTTCAATACCTTTAACAATATACAACCAAGTGACATAAATACTTACAGTAATTTCCTGAGTTGGATGTGTATTATATACAAACATCCAAAAGCAAGAGTCTGACACACTAATGATCTCCAAATTGTCAGATTTCTAATGTGAGTAATAACTCTCCTGTTCTCTTTAATAATCTTTATGGTTGCCTTTTCAACAATTCAAACTTTGAATTGCTCAAGTATCTGCCAAACAATCTTATTATATACGTTATTTCCAAATGTGTATAATAAAATCATACATAAAAATCCTATAGGCAAAGTGTAGGAAAATACTTAAATTTTTGAATTCATAAATTTCCTAATGGGCAATATTTGAGACTAAAAAGTCATCCAAAAATTATGTCATTTCATTTTCAACTTTATTGATATAACTCTTTTGTGATATCTTAATAATACCTTGAGAAGAATCTCTAAGTATTGAAATGCCTAATACAAAAGAGATGTCCCCAGGATCTTTCATCAGTAACTTTTGTTAGAGATTTCTTTGGTTTCACATAACTAACATATATCATCGTTGACTAAATAAAATAAAATTGACATATTAAACTAGGAATATAAACTTACTCCCACTGAACTTGCTAAATCCACAATTCTCCATAATATTATCTCAAAACCAAACGAGACAATTGCTTTATGAGAATATGTAGTAACAATAAAGAGACAAATTTCTTAACTCATAAGTGGGTTTCATGAATTTGCAAAACATCTACTTTGTATTTATTGACACAAAAGTTTTCTTAAGTTGCACCATATTGTATCATTAATGTCACCATTAAGAAACACTAAATTGAAATCCATCTTATGCAGCTCCAAAATTATAATAAGCAAACTAGTATCATGACTGTCCTAATAGAGTCTTTCAATTAAACTAAATAGAATTTCTCTTTTCAGTCAATTCTTAATGACACTAGAATCCCTAGTTCTTGAGGGTGTTGAGTTTGATCTACATGAATTAACTTCTTAACTTGATGAAGAGGAAGAACAATAATGTCCTTATGAGGTTCCAAATAAACTATAACAATAGTAACTATATGAATTAGTTTAGAACTAATTCTTCCTCATTCAATTTTGTTCTTATTACCATATCTCTCCCCCAAACTCAATATCCTCAAGAAAACTTAACAATTTATGTCTCAAAATTTTCTTAATTTGTGGGACGGAAAACTAATAGTATTCAAAACCTTAAACAATATAGAATGTCACAAGTCGTAACTAAATTGACTCTAATAATTGAACTTAAAAGACACATTGAATCATCATTTGAAAATAAAACTCAAAATATCTTGATTTTTTCAAAGAGAAATTAAAACAAAAATTAATTCAAATAATGATTCACCAAATTGTCTTTTAAATACAAAAATATGCTAGTAACGACAATCTAAAATTGGTTTAAAAAAAAAGAATAAAGAAATCTTTGTCGACTTTGTCGACTCTTAATTGACATATCTTTCAAATTGGTTTTAAAAAAAAAAGAATAAAGAAATCTTTGTCGACTTTGTCGACTCTTAATTGACATATCTTTCAACATCATTGGACATAAGTCAGTCAAGATTACCTTTCTTTATTTGCCTTTATCTTTTGAGGTATTTTTCAAATGAGCGCTATTTTATTTTCTCTTGCTTCAGCTTTTCTTTATTTGCACACTTTATGAATTGATCCTTCAAAAGATCATTTCTAACTATAACAGTTATAAACTTAATTGTGCAAATAGAATACTAAATGCTGAATTTTCGAACAAGTCACCTGATAGTCGAAATTATAGTGTCTTAGCAAGATTAAATGTTTACATAATGTGCTCCTAACATTTTCTTTGCCTAATAATCTTAATAGAATACTCACTCTCCAATGAGAGCTTGTTTTTCTCTGTATTGCTTCAAAAGCACCTTGGTTTAAGCAAAGGAAATATGACAAAAAAAAAAATTTGTCATTTTAAACAACACCTCTAATATATATGATATTTTAGCTTTATGATCTCACATGACCTATGAGATTTGGTGTACACTCACTTGTCAAACTTGATTCTCACATTAGGTGTTGAATTTGTGAGAGAATGTGAGTTTCATCATCCTTATCTAAGGTCTAGATCCAAGAACAATGTTAATGTTCTTCTTTAAATCTTATATTAGAATTTAACTCTAATTAGCAAATACATAAATTATATTAGTTTAAAGAGAACAAGAGCAGCTAAAGTACTCACCAAAATACCTAGTGCACCATCAATATCAAGTCTCTAAACAATAATATCAATTGCTAGTGGTATTTTACAACAATGATCAAACAAGGACAATTTACTTTGACAAAGAATAAATTCTTATAATTGTCACATGTTTATCATAATATATGTGAATGTAAACTCTTAAATATTTGAATAAGTTTACACCAACACAACATCATCACACATGTCAGTAAAATATTAAAGAAACGTGCTTCTTTATTTGTAAATAAAAGACCTTAACAAGATACCAAGCGCACCATTAAAACACAATCTTTGGATTGCTAAGAATTAACTGCTAGCGGTACTCTCAATGCAATGATCAAACATTGGTGATAAGTCCTGTCAAATAATAGTCACCTTTGGGCATCCTATTACCCACATGGATAATTACGTTATAATCACCACATATTTACCCTCGCAAGTGCACAATTATCCGGCCAAGTTGCGCCTTCCTTGAGGCCGAACAACAACTCGCATGAATAATTTTACACTACATCTTTTGTAAGCTTAATTGAAATCAATTTACACAACAGAGGTTACTTGGGCAACATTATTGTTTCAACTAACTCAACTAATTTTACTAGACAATTTTAATATATATTAAATGAGGTGATAAATCCTGTCAAATAATAGTCACCTTCGGGTATCCTATTATTCACATGGAAAATTACTTTATAATCACCACACATTTACTATCATATGTATGTAACTATCCGGTCAAGTTGTGCCTTCCTTGGGGCCGACGACAACTCACATGGATAATTTCATACTACGCCTTTTGTAAGTTCAGTTGAATCAAATCTACGCAACAGAGGTTACTTTGGCAACATGTTGTTTCAACCAAAACAACCGCAATTACTAGACATTTCACAGTAAATTAAATGGGAATGGTCTTAAATTTACAAGGCACTACTGACATAATGTAGGCCAAATTAGTTCTTTATGTTGCTAAGTAATCATGAGGTCACTCGGCAACCCTTAAGTGTGAAGACAAATTCACGAATTTGAAAGAAGATGAAAGTCACAAATCACACCAATGTGTGTATGACAATACTTAAGTGTGAAGACAAACTCACGAATTTGAAAGAAGATGCAAGTCACAAATCACACCAATGTGTGTATGTATGACAATACATTTACATATATCGCATAAAAGCAACAACAAACATAGCATGAAATATATTCAAAATGCATGATAAGACAAACTATTATTGAAGAAAACTTAATAACAATAAACTATAACATCATAATCATGCTATAAGAAAAATATTCAATTTCAAACCAAAAGAAAATTGAATCTTATATAAACCAAAATATTCATGCCACAATTTATTCACATATACCAAATAATTCTTTAAATAAAATAATGAATAACTCCAGACTCAATTGTTTCCTAAACAAGAAAACAAACTTTATATGTTTATAAATAAATAAACACTTCTAGAGTTCAATTTTCTTAAACTTTAAAGAACTAAATTATTACCTTATGTACAAAAAAAATAAAAAAAAAATTATTCATAATATTTTGAGATTCATTATTAAAAGGCAACAAATATATCACAAATATATTTTAACTCTATTTGCCTACTTCTCAAAATGAACTTTATGCACAAAATCTTCATGAATCAAAACTAATTTCACATCGAAATTAAACTCCAAAATATGATAATTATATTTTAAAATCATGTCAAATCAAATCCAAATACTTATTTTGTTAACAACACGTTTATATTTGTTATACCCGCTACCAAAGAGATATAACAATACAAAAATAAAACTTTATAAATAAGTCAAAACTAAATATTTGATTTGAAAAAGATTAAAAAAAATAATTATTTTTAACCAAATTAGATTCATATCAAAATCCTTAATTAATCATTTACCAAATATTTGGAAGCAAACAAACCGTGTATACAATATGGCTAAAAGGTCATACATGATATCACAAATTTGTACAAGATAGCACAAATCTTTTACATGGGATCAATGAACGTGAAGGTCAAAATACACCGTGATCCATGAAAATTGAGAAAACAACCAAAACTGAATTTTGTATTTGACATATACTGACAATATGTATATCGCAGCACAATTTATTTCTCACAGAATTTTACGCAAGGCAGTCAAATTTCCATAAACTGGATTATCATCCTAAAAGTTGCTCAACTATAATCAACACATATAAAACAAAAATTGCCACATAAAACGGAAAACCGATACCAATCTCAAAACAAACAAACTTTATGATTTGCTCTAAATTTAAATTCAAATAATAATCAAACCTACACTTGAATTCAATTATCATTGCAACAATCCCAATATGCATTCATAAGATAAACAAAAACTTGATTCATAAAGTTATAGTCATGCAAAATTTGTCTCAGAAGCATGAATCTTGGTTCATTACTATGCTACGGTGTCGATTTTAATTTCTACATGTAATTTACGATTTTAAGAAAACAACTCACCACTATATAGTATATATACTTCATAAGGCTTCAGAACATGAATTTGAAGCTTTGAAATAAAAGCAAAATTATTTCGGCATCTTTATTACGACATCAAAATAAAGCCGCAAAATAAAAAAAAATTTAGGGTTCATAAAAATAGATGCTCAAACTAAATCCAACTATGGACAAATTCAAAACTTTGCAATTAATCCTAATAAATCAAACATGAAGACCGCTCTGATGCCTCTTGTGGGAAATTTAGGTCTTAATAAAAACAGATTTCAATTTCAACAATTATGAATCAATAGCGGAAGCAAACAAAACATTGAACATGATTATGATCGGATCTACGACATGTTTGATTTATCAAGATATTAAGAACTAGGGTATTAGGAATACCTGGATAAAGCTTTCATGTAGCCCTCTCGACAACGGCAATAAGGAGAGAAGGTGATCTGAAACAAACATCAACATCAACACGGTTAGCGGTGGCTGATTTGGTTCTTCCTCAACCGGTACCTTTATGCCTCAAGTTCTCTTCAGATGGGGAGAAGAGAGAGTTCGCCGTGTACGGTATATTGGGGACCATAGCCTCTTTTATATTGGATGACCATTAGGGTTTCCCATTATTCCGTTAATGGGCCATCCGGACATCCGCTCATTGAGTCCATATCAACTAATTAAATAATTAATTATCCAATTAGAAATCTAATAGCCTTATTACTTAATTTGATCACTAATCAACTAAGGCCCACAATTGATAAATAGCTAATATAATTATTGTTACGATATTTGCCCACATAATGATATTGGAATATAATAAATAATAAAATATTCCAACATCTGTTTCTACATCTTTTGATCCGACTCTCTTTCATCTGATCTACTCTTCGTACTATAATATTCACATGTCTTCTCTCTAGATGCGAAAACCACATAAGCCTAATTTTCTTACCATCTTTTAAACTGTATGTGCTGCCCCCAACTCCCTTTAATGGTAACATTTATAATTATATATCGTCTAGTCTTACCGCTCATCCAATGTCAGAGACTATTTTAACGTCATGGAATATTTTGACTTACGAAGTGTATAATCGGAGATTATTTTGGAATTTTTATAAATCAAGGTACTATTGTGACTACTCGTTAGACAATTAGGAACCAAAATGACTACTATCCCCAACAGACAAATTAGAATTATTATTCGGTTTTAGTCATTTGGGTCACATTCTATCACTAAGTCTTCTTCAAGCTTCACCACTACAACTTCATCTTCCAGCTCTTAAAATATTATCACACCTTACATTTACTACTATTTACCCCCAAAGTCTTAATCCTCTGTCGACGACGAAAACAACGTATTCTCATGTGTCTTGTCATGATACAATGATTTGACATAGTGGTGGTGCAATCAATGGTAAACTGCATTGCTTGGAGCAAAAATATTAGACAATACATACATGGTCCATTGCAAGTCGAGACGATTGTTACATGAATATTGAATCGCTTGTAACCATTCATTCTTCATCGAAGAACATTGAACCACCAATGTAAAGAGTTTTAGATACAGTTTGAACCAAAAACATCATGCTTACCACCCAAATACCTCGCCACTAGGACGAATCCTAGTGGCTTAGATCTATCAAGGATAACATTAACGGTGGTTCATGTCAAAAATTACCCATGCCTATTTCTAAGATTTTGGTGGCTTAGAGCGTACCGTCGGTTTATGCTGTAACTAATAAGTATATAAAAAAAATTGAACTCCCAAAGTGTGAAAATAAACATATATAAGCATGTAAAATCCTCAACGAATGCGATCCAAATATTTGACGGTGTTTTAAATATAAAATAAAAAGTTATTTAATAGAAACACTACATTGATGTTGGTATTTTAAAAATAGTTATGAGTTTCCAAAATTTTATCATATCTATTTTCTCATACATGTACATAAAAATTTATTTATGGATACATAAGCACATAAACTCTACAACGGGTGCGGTGCAAATATTGAACAATGTTTTGCATTTAAAATAAAAAGTTATTCAATAGAAACATTATATTAATGTTTATATTTTGACAATATTAATGAGTTTCCACAATTTTATCATATCAACGTTCACATACATTTACATACAAATTTGTTTATGCAGATTAAACGAATAAAATCTGCAATAGATGCAATGCAAACATTTAACAATGTTTTGTATATAAAATAAAAAGTTATTTAATAGAAACATTACATTAATTTTGATATTTCAAAACTAATCATGAGTTTTGAAAAATTTACTTTATTGACTTTCTCATATATCCTTATTTATTAATTTTATTAGGTTTGCAGTAACTTAACCTAATATTTTTCCCTCCAATTTGCTGTATCAGGTTAGCAGTAATTTAACCTAACATATTCCATCTAAAAAAATGCATCGCAACAATTTCATTCCTATCCTCTTGCCCTTTTTTTTTTTGTCAATATTTTGTACACTTACATAATACTAAAAAAAAGCATCGCACAATTTCATGCTTTTTTTTGACAATATTTTGTACTCTTATTTAATACTAAAAAAATTCATCGCACCAATTTCATTCCTTTTTTTTGACAATATTTTGTACACTTATTTAATACTAAAAAAATGCATCGCACCAATTTCATTCCTATCCTGTTTTCTTTTTTTTTGACAATATTTTGTACACTTATTTAATACGTTTACAAACAGAATACCCTGATTTCCATGCAAACTCGGCTACCCTAATCCATATTTATTAATTTTATTAGGTTTGCAGCAACTTAACCTAATAATTTCCCTCTTCTTTCAAAAAAAAATTTCCTCTAAAATGCTGCATTAGGTTAGCAACAATTTAACCTAACAAATTCCATCTAAAATGCAGCTCACCAATTTAACCTAACAAATTCCCTCTAAAATGCAGCAATCCCTAATATTTCTCCTCACTGATGAGTTTTTCATTCATATCCTGTTGTGTCATCATTTGTATATATCTATTATTTTTGTAGATTTTTTTTTTGACAAGTTGTTGTACACTTATTTAATAAGTTTACAAACAGAATACTCTAATTTTCCATCCAAACTCGGCTACCATAACTTTCATGCAAACTCGACTATATAAAATTGACAATGAAGAGAATCAAATAACTTAAATAATTTTTTTTAACTATAAAAGTAATAAATAAAATTGACCCGTGCAACAATATAATATTGTATTCTTTTTATCTTTTTTCTTTATAATTTTTTTTTTAAAAAATGAGAAAATAATCCCCCAATAATATGTTATCCTTATTTATTAATTTTGTTAAGTCTGCAGCAACTTAACCTAATTTTTTCCCGCTCATTTGCAAATTAGGTTTGCAATTATTTAACCTAAATAATTCCATCTAAAAAATGCATCGCACCAATTTCATTCATATCCTCTTGCCTTTTTTTTTTGAAGCAAAAATTTTCTACACTTTTAGGTTTGCAATTATCCTTATTTATTAATTTTGTTAAGTCTGCAGCAACTTAACCTAATTTTTTCCCGCTCATTTGCAAATTAGGTTTGCAATTATTTAACCTAACAAATTTCATCTAAAAAAATGCATCGCACCAATTTCATTCCTATCCTCTTGCCTTTTTTTTTGAAGCAAATATTTTCTACACTTTTAGGTTTGCAATTATCCTTATTTATTAATTTTGTTACGTCTGCATCAACTTAACCTAATTTTTTCCCGCTCATTTGCTTTATTAGGTTTGCAATTATTTAACCTAACAAATTTCATCTAAAAAAATGCATTGCACACCAATTTTATTCCTATCCGCTTGCTTTTTTTTTGAAGAAAATATTTTCTACCATATCAATGATCACGTATGATCCTTCTATTTTATACTCTTTTTTTTTTGTCAAGAATTTTACACTATTTTTTTTGGATTTTTTTTTAATTTCATACCTTTTTTTTACATCATTATTTATTAATTTTGTTACGTCTGCAGCAACTTAACCTAATTTTTTCCCGCTCATTTGCTTTATTAGGTTTGCAATTATTTAACCTAACAAATTCCATCTAAAAAAATGCATTGCACACCAATTTCATTCCTATCCGCTTGCCTTTTTTTCTGAAGAAAATATTTTCTACCATATCAATGATCTTACGGGTTAAAGATTATTTATTGGTCTCTATTATAGTCGAGAAAACCCGCCCGTGCGACGCACGGGTCAAAAGTCTAGTGATAAAATAAAATAACAATCTTTAATTGATTAGTTTTTTAAAACTAAAATGTAAAATTTAATTAGATTCAAGTGTCACCGAAGGACATAGTAAGACAAATTTGATTGTAATATTGTATCTCTAATAATCGAATTTGTGTTTATTGATCAACCCATAATCTTACGGGTTAAAGATTATTCATTGGTCTCTATTATAGTCGACAAGACCCGTGCGTCACATGGGTCAAAAGTCTAGTTAATTTTATTAGGTTTTTAGCAACTTAACCTAATAATTTCCCTCTAAAATGTTGCATTAGGTTAGCTGCAATTTAACCTAACAAATTCCATCTAAAATGCAGCACACCAATTTAATCTAACAAATTCCCTCTGAAATGCAGCAATCCCTAATATTTCTCCTCAGTGATGAGCTTTTCATTCCTATCCTGTTGTGTCATCGTTTGTATATCTATTGTTTCTGTAGACTTTTTTTTTTGACAAGTTGTTGTACACTTATTTAATACGTTTACAAACATAATACCCTAATTTCCATGCAAACGCAGTCACCCTATATTATTATTATTATTATTATTATTATTATTATTATTATTAAGACTAACTTTATATACATTTTAATTTAAATTTTATTAAACTCAGCATATGCATTGTCAAATTTAATAGATAATTTTCAACGAAGGTTGACTCAATTGGTAAGGAGTTGAATCACGTGCAAGATTGTGAATGTTGACTCAGTTGGTAAGGAGTTGAGTGACGCATAAGACCGTGGGTTCAAGTGTCGTTGTCGATGTGAGAACATTTTTGGTGGGTGATACGTAAGTAGCTATTTAATGCTCTTTGAACTTGAGATTTGCCATGACCCTAGTGAGCACCTTGAGGTTACATAAACTTTTTGTAATCATTTTTTTTAATAGATAATTTATTTTTTAAATAATATATTAATAGAGGAAATTTTAAATAATTATTTGGTTAAAATTAAATTATTTATTTAACCAATTTTATATATACAATTTTTTTCGTACATGTGTCCATTGTATATATTCATTCTAAACACATACTCTCTTGATTATCATTTCAACTATTACAACTAGGACCTTTTTTGTTTTATATTTTAGATTTTATTATCTATGAGATATATGAATTTTAAATAAATATTATACATAACCTAAATAATAATAATAATATTATACTATATGTAACCCGGGGAACGCTAGGTAAATACGCTAGTGTATATAAAAATTTATTTTTGCGTACATAAAAAAATAAAATCCACAACATACACCATTCAAATGTTTAACATACTTTTTTATATATAAGAAAAAAATTCAATAGAAATATTATACTAATGTTGATAATTTTCGTTTAATATTTTTAAACATTTGATGATTTTAACAATGTAATTGTTTTTTATATAACTAGTTTAGAGACCCGGCGTTGCCCGGGTTAGATATTAAATAGTAAGTGACTAAAGTGACTAATTTCAGTCCCTGCATGGTCAATTTCAGGGACTAAAGTGACTAACGGAGTCTACATTCAGGGACTAAATTGACTAACGAAGTTTGCATTCAGGGACTAAATTGACTAACAAAGTCTACATTCAGGGACTATTTTGCAATTTATCTGCATTCAGGGACTAAAGTGACGAATCCCTTCCGATTCAGGGACTAAAGTGACTAATTCCCCTAAGTTTTATAAGTTGTGTGCACGAATACAAATGTAAGTATATTAGATTGAATTTATTTAAATTTACAATTATAATAATATCTTAAAAATAAATATAAATGATGAGATGAATGTCCAATGCAAGAATGAAAAGTGTAACAAAATCAATAATGAATTAGTCCAAGTGGTAAGAGTTTTAAGTCCCTTTAAACATGTGGTCATGAGTTTGTTTCGTGGCCCATGCGTATGAGAGAAAAAAATATATTGAAAGGGAATAAAATTGGTGTTTGGCAAACCTGAAAAAGGAAAAATGTTAGATGAAAAGAAGGTTTGGGGTTTCTGCTTGTGCTCAAAATATGTAAATATGCGATTAAAAAAATTTATTTATTTATAATTAACATTTGCATTAGAATATGCTACTAAAAGATAACATAATAACTAATCGAACCTTTATTTTTATCAAAAATAAAAATTAATCGAACCCTTTTTTTCCTCAAACATAAAAACTAATTAAATGATATGGTGCTAAAAGATTATATAATAACTAATTGAAACTTCTTCTCCTAAAAAAAAAAAAAAGAAGAAAAAAGGAAGATTTAATGGATAATATTGAAAGTATTATATATAGTTTGTTGAGATATTTTGGTACATAAAATATTAGAAATTAAATATAAAATTAAATAAAATATTTAGTGGATAAGATCAAAAGTTTGTTGAGATATTTATGTCAAATAAAATATAAAAAAATAATAAAAATATTGAGAATAAACGTGGAAGTGACACGTGGCATAAAAAACCTTACTTTATATATATATACTATGCTATTGATTGATTGATATTGATAATTATTTAGAAATACAAACGACTGTGATTGGTTTGTTATTTAGAAACGACTGTGTATTCCTATACACTATTGGGTTCACGGTGTCCGCTATATTGGCATGCACCAGTTATGAATGGATGCCAATATCTATTGCTATAACGGCACACACCAATTATGAATGTCCGCTATACTGGGTTCATGCTCAAAACAACATAAAAGATCAACATATGCAAAAATACCTATTGCTAAACTACGGAACTAGTGAAATAATAATAATAATAATAATAATATTAATAATAATAATAATAATAATAATAATAATAATAATAATAATAATAATAATAATAATAATAATAATAATAATAATAATAATACAAAATAGGAATGGATGTCACAAACTCAATTATGAATTATGAATAAGAATGGAGAGAAGAGCGGTACTGTTGAATCGGAAAAAGAAAAAAAAAACAATAGTATATGTGTTAGTTCAAGGACCTGAAACAGAAACAATAGTATAGGTGTTAGTTCAAGGACCTGAAATTCGTAGGTGTTTGTAATGGATACCATAAACAATAGTTCAAGGATCTGAAAGGAAAAAGAAAAAAAAACAATCTAAGCATAAGTAGAAGAAACGATAGTATAGGTGTTTGTCAAATATGAAGGAAAAAAAAGCTTAGATCAAAAGAAGGTTTGAGTTTCGGTTTCTGCTCAAAATATGTGATTTTGGTGATTAACAAAATCTCATTTATTTATAGCTAAAAAAAAACAAACCGAAACCTTTTTTTCCTCAATGAAAAAACTAATTGAATAATATGGTGCTAAAAGATTATATAATAACTAATTGAAACTTCTTTTCCTAAAAAAAGAAGAAGAAGAAGGAAGATTTAATGGATAATATTGAAAGTATTATATATAGTTTGTTGAGATATTTTGGCTACATAAAATATTAGAAATTAAATATAAAATTAAATAAAATATTCAGTGGATAAGATCAAAAGTTTGTTGAGATATTTATGTCAAATAAAATATAAAAAAATAATAAAAATATTGAGAATAAACGTGGAAGTGACACGTGGCATAAAAAACCTTCCTTTATATATATACTATTGATTGATTGATTGATTGATGTGTAGTTTGTTGAGATAAAAAATACTGAGTGCATAAGATCAAAAGTTTGTTGAGATATTTATGTTAAATAAAATATTGGTTTTTAAAAATAGAAAAAATAATAAAAATATTGAGAATGAATGTGGAATTGACACGTGGCATAAAAAACCTTACTTTATATATATACTATTGTTTGATTGATTGATTGATGTGTAGTTTGTTGAGATAAAAAATACTGAGTGCATAAGATCAAAAGTTTGTTGAGATATTTATGTTAAATAAAATATTGGTTTTTAATAATAGAAAAAATAATAAAAATATTGAGAATGAATGTGAAAGTGACACGTGGCATAAAAAACCTTACTTTATATATATACTATTGATTGATTGATTGATGTGTAGTTTGTTGAGATAAAAAATACTGAGTGCATAAGATCAAAAGTTTGTTGAGATATTTATGTTAAATAAAATATTGGTTTTTAATAATAGAAAAAATAATAAAAATATTGAGAATGAATGTGAAAGTGACACGTGGCATAAAAAACCTTACTTTATATATATACTATTGATTGATTGATTGATGTGTAGTTTGTTGAGATAAAAAATACTGAGTGCATAAGATCAAAAGTTTGTTGAGATATTTATGTTAAATAAAATATTGGTTTTTAAAAATAGAAAAAATAATAAAAATATTGAGAATGAATGTGGAAGTGACACGTGGCATAAAAAACCTTACTTTATATATATACTATTGATTGATTGATTGATGTGTAGTTTGTTGAGATAAAAAATACTGAGTGCATGAGATCAAAAGTTTGTTGAGATATTTATGTTAAATAAAATATTGGTTTTTAAAAATAGAAAAAATAATAAAAATATTGAGAATGAATGTGGAAGTGACACGTGGCATAAAAAACCTTACTTTATATATATACTATTGATTGATTGATTGATGTGTAGTTATTGAGATAAAAAATACTGAGTGCATAAGATCAAAAGTTTGTTGAGATATTTATGTTAAATAAAATATTGGTTTTTAATAATAGAAAAAATAATAAAAATATTGAGAATGAATGTGGAAGTGACACGTGACATAAAAAACCTTACTTTATATATATACTATTGATTGATTGATTGATGTGTAGTTTGTTGAGATAAAAAATACTGAGTGCATAAGATCAAAAGTTTGTTGAGATATTTATGTTAAATAAAATATTGGTTTTTAAAAATAGAAAAAATAATAAAAATATTGAGAATGAATGTGGAAGTGACACGTGGCATAAAATACCTTACTTTATATATATACTATTGATTACCGCAATGTTATGCGACCCGTGCACGAGTCTATTACTAGTACTAGTATATGTTGAAATAACAAAATTATTAACAAATCATCAATTTAATATCCATTGTAAAAGAAAATGAGACATGTACTTTTATTGTTTGATTACACGTCTTTTCTTTCTAATTCTTGATTTTATTTCACCAATTTCTAAATTTAAAGATTCAGTCTTTTAATTAAATAAACTGCCAGCAAAACATTTGATTAAAACCCATCTAAATAAAAATTTAAAAATAAATTAATTATGAGTAAAACACAATTAAAAGAAGGACAGAGAATAAAAGATTTTCAAATGTGGAATTATTTGTAGACTCGTAGAAGGGCAAAGAATTGGTCAAATTTTCCTATAATAATATTATATTATTGGTATTATTGGTCCTCGTAAGCATAGCTCAGTTGGTATGGATAATGCATAAAATATGCAAGGTCCGGGGTTCGAACCCTGGCCACCACAAAAAAAATTTAAAAAAAACTAAGAATTTTTATTATATTTGTCATATTATTGTTGTCAATGAAAAAGATAAATATGATCTGTTGGTATATATACTTATAATTTTAATATATATAAAAAAATTTATATAACATATCGTTTGTAATTAACACAAAAAATTTCAAAAAATATCATTAATAATTTAATTTTGGCGTACTTTTCTTTTTGGGTTTAGCCCTCTTAAAAGAGAAATGATATTTTGACAACCATTCTTTGACAATTTTTGGACAACTTTCTTTGTCATACTCACATGATATTGTTATTCTCTCTCTTCCTTTTTCTCTCTCCATTGTTTTTGACCAATAAGAAGTGAGAAAAACAAGGTTGTCAACAAAGTTGTCATCAAATGGATGTCAAAATATCATTACCCCTCTTAAATAATAAAATACTAGACTTTTGACCGTGCGACGCATGGGTCTTGTCGACTATAATAGAGATCAATGAATAATCTTTAACCCGTAAGATTATGGGTCGATCAATAAACACAGATTAGATTATTAGAGATACAATATTACAATCAAATATGTCTTACTATGTCCTTCAATGACACTTGAATCTTATCAAATTTTACATTTTAGTTTTGAAAAACTAATCAATTAAAGACTGTTATTTTATTTTATCATAATATATTATTGGGGGATTATCTTCTCATTTTTGTAAAAAAAAATTATAAAGAAAAAAGATAAAAAGAATACAATATTATATTGTTGCACGAGTCAATTTTATTTATTACTTTTATAGTTAAAAAAATTTTATTTAAATTATTTGATTCTCTTCATTGTCAATTTTATATAGCCGAGTTTGCATGGAAATTAGGGTAGCCGAGTTTGCATGGAAATTAGAGTATTCTGTTTGTAAATGTATTAAATAAGTGTACAACAACTTGTCAAAAAAAAAAGTCTACATAAATAATAGATATATACAAACGATGGCACAACAAGATAGGAATGAAAAACTCACCAGTTTGTTGCATTTTAGAGGGAAATTATTAGGTTAAGTTGCTGCAGACCTAATAAAATTAATAAATAAGGATTAGGATAGCCAAGTTTGCATGAAAATTAGGGTATTCTGTTTGTAAACGTATTAAATAAGTGTACAAAATATTGTAAAAAAGGCAACATGATAGAAATGAAATTGGTGCGATGCATTTTTTTAGTATTAAATAAGGGTACAAAATATTGTAAAAAAAAGGAATGAAATTGGTGTGGTGAATTTTTTTAGTATTAAATAAGAGTACAAAATATTGTCAAAAAAAAGGCATGAAATTGTGCGATGCATTTTTTTAGCATTAAATAAGTGTACAAAATATTGACAAAAAAAAGGCAAGAGGATAAGAATGAAATTGATGCAATGCATTTTTTTAGATGAAATTTGTTAGGTTAAACTACTGCTAACCTAATACAGCAAATTGGAGGGGAGGGAAAATATTAGGTTAAGTTACTGCAAACCTAGTAAAATTAAAATTAACTAGACTTTTGACCCGTGCGACACACGAGTCTTCTCTACTATAATAGAGACCAATAAATAATCTTTAACCTGTAAGATTATGGGTCGGTCAATAAACACAAATTAGATTATTAGAGATACAATATTACAATCAAATGATAATAAAAAAATTATAAAGAAAAAAGATAAAAAGAATACAAAATTATATTGTTGAACGGTCAATTTTATTTATTACTTTTATAGTTAAACATCAAAATTAATGCAGTTCATAGTTCCTAACAAATTATTCAGGGTAGCCGAGTTTGCATGGAAATTAGGGTATTCTGTTTGTAAACGTATTAAATAATTGTACAACAACTTATCAAAAAAAAAATCTACAAAAACAATGGGTTAAGTTGCTGCAGACCTAATAAAATTAATAAATAATAAGGATAAGGATTATGATATCTATTAAATTAAAAAAAATATACATAAACAATAGGTTAAATTGCTGCAGACTTAATAAAATTAATAAATAATATGGATAGGGATTAAAATATCTATTAAATTTTTGCTTTGAAAAATATTCACGGTTATTAGGGAGAGGAATCAAAAACATATATGATGCAAATTTAGAGCCAAAATTTTAGGATAGAGTTGTTGCAAACCTAATAAGGGATTAATGGAGGGGAAAAATTAGGTTAAGTTGCTGCAGACTTGACAAAATTAATAAATAAGGATAAATAAGGATGTGTAATTGCGCATTGGGTATGAACGTGGGAGATGGAAATCCCCGTGAAGAGGTCTCATTTCTCAACGGTGGGAGAGCCACGACCTTACAGTCAACGTGGCTCGTTCTATCACCACTGATACATCTACATCATAATAATCACTAGCCCCACCCTACCGTACTTAATGCCAATACCCCCCTCCCATATATAAATTACTACTTCTCGCATTTATCAACTTTTATTTATCCTTTCTGCCACCACCCAGCACAAAAATGCAGACACCCTTTGCCAGCTAATTTCAGTGATTCAGCTATCTAGCCCATTTAGCCATCTCCAACATTACTATTGTCTACATTGCATTAAACATAAATATAAATATAAAGCATATAGTGTCATATACATAGTGGCCAAATTACATATTCTTAGATATGGGAAGAGCTCCTTGTTGTGAGAAAGTGGGTTTGAAGAAGGGAAGATGGACCGCAGAGGAGGATGAAATTTTGACCCAATATGTTAAGGCAAATGGGGAAGGTTCTTGGAGGTCATTGCCCAAAAATGCAGGTATCACTATTATTATTTTTTTTCCCTTTTGCTAATAGGGACCGTTTTCTTGTTTTGTTTAGTTTTGTTTTGTTTTTATATAACCGACATTTTATTTTGGGGGTTTGAAGGTTTGCTTAGATGTGGTAAAAGTTGTAGATTAAGATGGATTAACTATTTGAGAGCTGATCTCAAAAGGGGAAATATTTCTTCTGAAGAGGAAAGTATCATTGTCAAGATGCATGCTTCTTTTGGCAACAGGTTAGCCTTAAATATTATTTTTTTGAGATTTACTTCCATATTTGGAAAAACAGATCATAAACCCCATGAGAAATTCTGTTTATTGAATTATTACAAAAATTAGTAAGAAGAAATTAAGCAACGGATTGAAAGCAAAGCAATGCATGTCACTATCCTTTATTATTTGTTTTTGACAAAATGGAAGGGTTAATTAAGTAAATATTTTTTATAAATATTAAAATTTCATTTTTAATTCTATAAAATGAAATTTTTTATGGGTGTATAAATTAACCCTTAAATTGACTGCATACTAAGTGAGTGGGATTTTTTTTTTTTGATGGGTGTATAATTTTTTATGCGAAATGCTAATGAATGTCCTCTGACACTCTGAGAATTTTAATAGTAAATTTTTATAAAAATTCATATATTTAATGCATTGTAATTTGTAATATTTGACATTTTTTTTTTAAAGTTTTGTATCCTTAAAAAATAGCACATGAGCACGCGTTAACAATTTTTTATTTTATTTTCTCTCTATATATGGAGATATTGAACAGCGAGATTTTTATTCAACATTTTTAAAGTTGTATTCCTAAAAAACAAAACATTTTTAAAGTTGAATTCTTCCTGTCTCATTAGAAAAGAAAAAGATCGATCAGACAATGCATGCATCTCGTGTTCTGAATATAATATGATATGTTTTTGTCGAAGTGGTAAAGTAATGTTCAATTCAACCTCGAATAGTAACGAAAAAAATATTAATGCTGTCATAATGTCAAACAAATGGTTTCTTCTGCAATCTAAATGCGCCTTGCCACTGTCACGAAAAAGAAAAATAGAAGAAGCTCTTTTGTCATAGTGGGTTCTACATTCAAAATTTTCATTTTCTCCTTGTGTATTTTGCTTCAATTGAACAAATTACATAAATAAAGTAATAGACTAGAAAATGAAATGACAAAGGTTTTTGGCTTTTGGTAACTTCAGGTGGTCCTTGATTGCAAGTCACTTGCCAGGCAGAACAGACAACGAGATTAAAAACTACTGGAACTCACACTTGAGTAGGAAAGTTTACAGCTTCCGAGGAACATCAACAAATTATAATAATATCAAAGAGATAGAGATTCCATCAGAAGGAATCATAGTTGATACACCTCCCAAACGTAAAGGTGGTAGAACTAGTCGATGGGCTATGAAGAAGAACAAACGATATAGTATATCCCAAAGAAGTGAACCTGCTGCAATTGTTACACTTCCACCCACCCCTGCACTAGAGAACGAGAAAATGGTTATGGGCTCAGTAAATGGGCCTTGTTCTAGTGGTGAAGATGGCCCAAATAGGTTGCAATTACCGTGCATTGACGGTGAAAATAATAGTAGTATTGAAGTTGATTGTGACCGTATGTTGGGACCAGATCTGAAGGTCATTAATGATGGTGAGTTGTTAGATTTTAATGATATTATCATGGATACTTTGGAGGTGGAAGAAGAAAAAGAAAGTAATGATGAAAATGTGGTTGTGATTAATGAAAGAGTGGGGGACAAAGGCACCAACACAAATGGAACAAAGGGCATAGAGAGAAATAACAATGTGACGAATCAATGTTCGAATGAGGAGTTCAATTCTTCAACTTCAAAGACTTCGGGTTTGGATGATAACTTGGATTGGGAGAGTGTTATGCCATTGTTGAATCAGAAAGGTCAATCGTTGTTGTGGGAGCAAGATGAAAACATGCTAACTTGGTTGTTGGATGATGATCAATGGGAAAAGGATTTTCAGAGATTTCGAGATATTGATCCTCAGAAGCAAAATGCTTTGGTTTCTTGGTTTTAATCTTCAACTTTAGCACTTTACTTTTTGGGTATACTGTTTAGCTTTTGGAATGTTTTGGGGTGTTAAAAACATAACTATAACCTGGGTACCGTTTTATATTTTTACACAAAAAAAGAGTAGTATTTCGAATTCACTCGTGCATGTAGTGATTATATGAAGTATAAATATCTACTAGTATGTTTGATCCGTAAGTAGAGTTGGACAATAATATGCAGGGTCAGAGTTCAAACTTTAAACTCTTCACTTCTCTATATTTAAAATGCGCTAGCTTCAATTATTAATTATTGATTAAAAAAAAAAGAAATATGTATGTACTTTATTTTTTAGGGAGAAATATGTATGTACCAGTATGCTTAGTTTCTTTATTTGGAATCTTAAAAAAAGATAATTAAAAAGCTATAGTAAAATGAAATTGGATCATTTCCTTGCCAACTATTTCTTTCACTAATTTAAGTATCAAGACCGATCTCTACTTCCATCATTCATCAAGTGTAAGAGAAGAGAAAAGGAGTTGTTACTCTCACAACCTTCTTTTCACATTAATATCCCCTAATTTCTTTTTCTCTAAATATCTGCCTAATCCATCTTTAAGCCCATTAAAGATTTAGGACATGACATAAATGTTTTAATAATTTATGGTCATTACTTTTTACATCTTCTGAGTTTCTCTTGCCTTATTCGGATTCTAAAATCTTAAATGTTTTGACGTATTTTAGAGGTTTTTATGGGGTGTTTATGCCGCTCGGATTATATAATGCGAACAATATAGGGCGCGAGATAAATCAATAAGAAGTTACATAATTTATTTATTATTTTTTTCGTCAAAATTTTATTTATTAATTTATAATCAAAATATAATACATTTTTTTGAAGTCATTTAATTTTATTTTTAAGAAATTTTACAACACAATAACACTTCATAAAAGATGATTAAAAATAAAAAATGAATTGATATAAGATCTTGTAAAAAAAAGGAATAGATATAAAATGGTTGAAGGATATAAAGTGCAAGGGAAAAGGTTCAAATCAGCTGCTGGAGCCTGGAGCCATCAGATTATACGCTTGTGTCCTAAAATAGCATAATCTTATGTTATTGCTAGTTCTACCCAGGTACTTCGCCTCAAATATCGCCCCACACATTCTATTTGTTCTTTACACCTTTACTTTACTATTTCAGTTTCACTTGTTTTTTCATTGTTCCTTGTGTTACAATGAATCTTGTGCCTCATACGTTAAATTGAATTTCATTTTATGGAATTATTCACTTGACTGCCTATAACTATGATATGACGACCTATTTTGGTAATTCAAACATGTTTCCTTGCCATTTGCCTCTGGCATACAATTGATTAAAATAAAAACAACAAATTCTCTAAATATATGATTCAACAACCACAGAAACCAACACCTTAAATCAATATACTGCTGAGCTGGTTTTCTCAAAGTTTATGTACAATTATAGTATATAAACTTGTTTTCTTCATGTATTCTCTATCACAAATCCCCACAGTTCAATATCCCCTGCTTGCCAAAGCAGGGGGTGATTATAACCTTTTATTCATCTCTCTCCATCATTCATTCTCTCTACAATTATGGAACCAAATCTTGAAATTTCTAACACCATCATTCCAAATCCTCCTCAAGATGATGTTGAGCCCAAGCCAAAACCAGTTCTCACCCGAAAGAGGAACAATGGTGCAATGCATGTTATTAGGCTGGCACTTTTCATGTTGGGAGGACGTTCTAAAAAGCAAAGCGTGATTCCGGTAGATGATAAATCTACAAGCATTTGGAGAAAACTTGTTGGGTCAATTAGACCATTACATCTTCAAAGCAACCAATCACCGGGGGTGGCAGTGTCTCAATCCAACAGCCAAAAATTCGATCAAGCGGTCATTTTGCTACCGTCATCTCCTCCTCAATCTATCGGTGGTGGCAGCGTGTTAATCGATTTTCCAGCTGAGGAGCCTTTTTCATCTTCACCAGAGTCACCGGCGAATAGCTGTTATGCTTCGGCCATAGGGTTGAATGAACTCGTGCAAACTGATGAGAATAGTCGTTATGCATCGGCCATAGGGTTGAATGAACTCGGGCAAAGTGATGAGAATAGCCGTTATGCTTCGGCCATAGGGTTGAATGAACTCGCAAAAAGTGATGAGAATAGCCATTATGCTTCTGCCATAGGGTTGAATGAACTTGTGCAAAGCGATGAGGATAGCCGTTATGCTTCGGCCATAGGGTTGAATGAACTCGTGCAAAGTGATGAGGATAGCCGTTATGTTTCGGCCATAGGGTTGAACAAACTCGTGCAAAGTGATGAGGAGAACGACAAAAATGACTTGATTATAGAGGAATGTAATGAAAATGGGGATGACAAGATTGATGCTAAAGCCGACGAGTTTATTGCTCAATTTTATCAACAAATGAGGTTGCAACGATTGAATAACGCGGATCATCGTTATCAAGAGCGAAGCCAAAGGTCATTAGGATTGTGATCATTATTGTGTAAAAAAGTGTTTTGAATCATAATATCAAAACAAAAAACAAAAACAGAAACAAGAGCATTAATCTCAAACTTATATAACCTCATGCATGCTTTTGTTACATGTTCACGTACGTCTTGCAGGAGTACTATGATAATGTTTCCAATATCTAATCATCGTATGTATATGTTCAAAATTTTCTAATTTCTTTCTTTTTATTGACTATTATTATTGATGGGTGAAGGTTGAAGGCAAAATGAAACAGAGAAGATGAAGAAATGTTAACAAGTAATATCCATATTCGATATCATATTAGGGAGGAGGATGAAATTGTATTAATCTATCTCTTTTAGGTTGAAATAAACTACTACGGGGAAGGAAACGTTGTGGTTTTATTATGTACCTTGCATTTCCTGCCCCCTACTGTCTTCTTGATAACTCTGGTCATTCTTGAGATTTAGATTCATGATCTTAGCAGAAGATTTCAAACAAAACAATCGTGAAGAAAGTATTATTGAAATCTTCGTTTGCCTAACGAATGAGGTCGTGTTTGAGTAATTAGATTCAATTTGTTTGCGCTAATCGCAAATTGACACTTAGCACAAATGTTACACCAAAATTTTCAAGAATGCATACATGAGATAAGAGTACAGCAAAAGCATATACAATGCATTATCAGATATTGACCGTACCATTGCATTTGTACATTGCATAAAAGTACTAGCTATTAGTAGCCATGGGTGATCTGAGAGCATTTTTTCTTGATCCATCGAAGTCCTTTCTTGAGCGTAGCTTTAACTTTTCCTTCCACGCTGTGAACTTTATACTTGGCTATCCTTTTCTTCCTTTTTGCTTCTGGATCATTGAATCTCCATGGCTTTTCATTCCCCTGAGTTGAATTTGCTGACCGAGTTCCACTAGTACCGTAGCCTTTCCCGCTCATCACTAAATCCACCCTCCTATCGCCACCGTACGAACGGTGACCCGACCCACACTCCTCCATGACGAGGGATGGAAAGGAGTGGTGAATTTGGGTTTATGGCTTGGAACTTTCTAGGATTGAATTGAAGGGGTATAATAGGAAGATGAATGAAGCATGGAAACATGTGGTGTGGTCAGGAATGTGCAATGTTTTGATACATATTGGAAAAGTGAAATCTGGAATGGTACTTTCTGTTTTGTTATTAAACAAATAACAGCAGTAAGCATCTTTTGCTAAAACCAATTTGTTGGATTTGTTCAAATAAATTTAAAAATTAAGAACTAAAATTAGCGTTATGAATCTTATGATCTACACTATGTTGTTGCAACTTGCTTGAAACATATTTTCAATGGAATCAGACTGCATAATCTAAAAATAAAGTATTTATGCAGTAGTTGTTTTGATAGTATTTGGAAACCCATGTGCTATGATTCGTTTCGTTTAACATAAGACAAGCACCAAAATTGACACGTTTCTCACGTCTCAAATCCCAGTAGTGTTGGGGGAATTTGACAAAGTTTAAAGATCAGGCCAAATTAGCTTCAACGCCAAGGACTTCAAGAAGTGTGAATTCCTTCAAATATGTTGAAGTTTGTTGTATGTCCCACATCGCTCAGGTTCCCGGGCTGTCGAGTGTATAAATATACTTGAGTTCCCTTCTCCTTTGAGCTAGCTTTTAGGATGAGATCCAAGCTTATTTTATTTTAACATGGTATCAGAGCCGGGTTAAGGATCAGAGCCGGGTTAAGGATTGCGATGTGGGAATTTGACCCAGGCCCACGCTAGGTTCCACGCTAGCCACGCTAGGTCCCACGCTACGCGTGAGGGTGGGTGTTGAAGTTTGTTGTATGTCCCACATCGCTCAGGTTCCCGGGCTGTCGAGTGTATAAATATACTTGATAAATATACTTGAGTTCCCTCCTCCTTTGAGCTAGCTTTTGGGATGAGATCCAAGCTTATTTTAATACTTGATAAATATACTTGAGTTCCCTCCTCCTTTGAGCTAGCTTTTGGGATGAGATCCAAGCTTAATTTAACAAAATACTATTTTTGAGCTAGCTTTTGGGATGAGATCCAAGCTTATTTTAACAAAATAAAAATAAAAGTGTGAATTCCAATTTACTATTTTAGAACACATAGTATATATTATCTGGGAATTTGACCCAGGCCCACGCTAGGTTCCACGCTAGCCACGCTAGGTCCCACGCTACGCGTGAGGGTGGGTGTTGAAGTTTGTTGTATGTTCCACATCGCTCAGGTTCCCGGGCTGTCGAGTGTATAAATATACTTGAGTTCCCTCCTCCTTTGAGCTAGCTTTTGGGATGAGATCCAAGCTTATTTTAACAAAATAAAAATAAAAGTGTGAATTCCAATTTACTATTTTAGAACACATAGTATATATTATCGGCTTTGCCTTCGATGCTAACTTTTTCTTTTAAAAAATAAAATAATTTGTTCTGATTTTTTTTTTAAGTAAAATTGCGTTTTGGGTCTCAACTTAGCAATTAAAACTATCATCTCATAGTAGAGATAACCGTAGCATGGATAAACAGCAGATCCTCATTTCTGAGACAAACGTAGAGCATTCCTGTATCTCTACAGAAAAATTAGTGACATGAACATCATAACTAGAGCTTTTATAAAGACAAGAGAAATTTAAAAGGACATGTTTTACTTTAATGCGCTGGAATTTTTATCTGTTCTTCTTATGTCCAATATGTTACAACAATTCTCCTTTTATAGTTAAAGAAGTACACTAAAAGACGGACAACACAAATATTCGTGTCCGTGTCATTATTTCAAGTATTATTGGTATGCTTTACAATTATACACGATACACTTTCATAATACATTAAAAGATGAAACACGATTATTCATGTTGAGATCTTTCAACATCTCTCTCTTCCACCTCATTTTTCCTCAACTTTCAACACACCATTGCATGCTTTTTAAGAGTTGAAAATGACATTCAACACACCATTGCACTTGGTCTAAACCAGTTTCAAGGACAGGAAAAACGGGAGGCAAGGGCAACAAAAAAACTGAAATTTTTTGTCCCTTACTAAACCAAAACAAAACTTTTGTCTCACATACAAGTTTTCAAAAATACCAAAATAGTATTTTGTCAACCAAAAATCGTATAAGACAAAAAAATTATTCAATACTATAAATTTTTTTTATATATTGTTTTGTCTTGCATTGTGTTTTTTGTCTTACGCTATTATGTCTTGTACATACTGTTTAACATATCAAACGCATCCTGTATCTCAAAGATTTACTCTTTCCGGTCCTATTTATAAGAAATTTTTAACTTTTTGGATTCATTGTATAAATGATGTATTTGATCTATATTTTATACCAAATACATTAATAACTCAATGAATCTAAAAAAGTCAAATTTTTCTTATAAATAAGATCGGAGAGAGTAAATTTTAGAAATTGAGTGAAATAAGACAAGTCAATCTTTTTTTTTAGGAACAAGTCAAACATATCACTCTAATTATTGTGTTTCTGATTTTTTTTTTTAGGATTCTGTTTTTTTAAACTTCTGTATTACTCCCTCCGGTCACATTTATAAGCAAAAATGCATTTTTTAGGTTCATTGAATACATAATGTATTTGGTCTATATATTGACCAAATACATTAAGTATTGAATGAATCTAAAAAGTGCTTTTTTGTTTATAAATGTGACCGGAGGGAACATGTGTTTCTGGTATAAATTTTGTCTCTAAAAATTATCGAAATAAAACAAAAATGTTTGTAAAAAAATTATTGGTTTGATGGTGTTGACTTAACTATTGACCTGAGACAAACTGGATAGAAATTAGCTTAATTTTTAATAGATGATTTTTTTGCTAAACTTTACACTTTACGTAACTTTCTTTAAGCTGGTCTTTAAGCTGGAAATCTAAGGTAAACACGAAAAAAAGATAACGTATAAGATAGAGAATGATTAGCTCCTTTTCACTTCCTCGAGCATTCTCTACAAAGGTCTTCTTTGTTGTATAGGGGTTTTCTCCGAGCATATCACGTTATCATACTCTTAATTAGTTAATTCTCTTCATAAATGATAAAATTACACGTGGCAAGAGGCTAACAATGCCACATGTAAATGGCAAACACGTGTCCAGGAAAATCCAGAATGTCCCTCCCATTCTTTTTCCCTTCTCAACTCTTCTTAATTCTTCGTACTTACTAGTTACTACTACTAGCATGCTCTATGCTGCTGTGTGTCTTCAAAATTCCAACCAATTCACATAGAATAGACAAAGACAGAAACAGAACCAAAACAAACAAACAAGATAAGCAACAACGTTATGATGCATCTAAAACTAGCAGCAGGTGTAACAAGAAAATCATACCAAGCTTTTTCTTCAGCATTTATTAAACGAGGATTCGCCACTCGTAGCCACACCGCAGACCCTGATATTCATTCAAGACAACAAAAGCCCGGTTACACTAACTACAGAAACTCACCCCAAGTAATAACTACTAACACACACATTTAGAATGATAGAAATTCATTTTCTAAGTTGTATTATTATATTTTATATTTATGTACATATTGTTGTAGGGTGACACAAATACAAAGTTTGCTGAAACAGAAAAAGAAGAAGGAATCTTCGAGTCACCAAAATCTCCATATGAATCTTCCCCAAAACTAAGGAGCACAGGGGTGAATGAGCGATTAGATCCAAACATTCAACAAAAGAGGAAACAAGGGACAAAAGCTGCTTTAGAAGATGTGAGTTGTGCAGGTTTAGATGGAACTCCATGGCCTGAAGAAGAGAGAGAGAGGACCAAAGAGGAACAGAATGAGGATAACAAAGAATACTACAAGCATCACAAAGCCTCTCCAATATCGGAGTTTGAGTTTGCAGATACAAGAAAGCCTGCGGAACGTGTCATGCACGGGACTGTGGATGCTAAACAAGGCGGAGATGTGATTGGTTGGTTGCCGGAACAGCTTGAAACTGCGGAGGAGACTTTATTGAGGGCGGCTGAGATGTGGCGGCAGAAGGCTATGCGTGGTGACCCTGATGCACCTCATTCAAAAGTTCTTAGAACTCTTCGTGGTGAAGACTTTTGAAATTTATGATATAAATGAATGTTATGTATAAGGTGGTTTCAACTTTCAATCAATAATAGTACGTAGTAGTGTATTGTGAAAATAAATTAACATTACATCTAATTTTAAATAGTCTCGTAAAAGCAGTTTAGAACGTAAAATGCTACAAGAATACTGTATTTGATATACTGGAATCTGGAAAATGTTATGACAATATTTGATATATTGGATAATGGGATCTGAATTTCAAGGGTTCTAATAATACATTGAATTTCATTAGTCTTTCTACATAGTAAAAGAAGGCAGGTTCATGTTCCAATTTTACCACCAACTAGATGTTAGAGATTGATCAAAGGTGGTAAAATTGAATCATGAATTTGTGTTCTTCTAGTAGGGTAATTGTAACTCTGATAAAATTGTGCCAATGAGAATTTTGATCGACAGGCATACGGACAGCAACACCAACACCCTCAAAAGAAAAGTGCTATATGATACTTTGATGAAAAAATAAGAATTAATGAAATTCATGATGATGTGAGAGTAGTATGACAGCACGCCAGCACCCATATTAAAAGCCTCTCAAACAACAGAAATCCCATCAAATCAGCTCAAAATCACAATAAATCATGTGGAGTAAAGACACCATCAGCTAACAATGGAATGTTGCATATTCCAACATAAGTGTTTGATATTGTGGTTATTTTTATAATTAAATGTTTGTTGGCCAAGATTAAAGTTTTAAATCATTAGTGGTTGAAGGGCATATGTTCATATTTTATTCCGTTAGTGTGGAAATATGAAAGATAGCATGTTTATGGGATATTGGAGGCCATTGACAATTGAGGCTCTAATGGTTGTTCTGCATGTAAATGTGGTGCATTGCTTCCTTCACAAATTACTGGTGATCAGTTTATTTTTACATATGAAAATTATTTGTACCAAGTTGATTATAGTTTGTTTTTTTTTTTACTCATGAAGTTGATTATTAGCCAATACTAATTTATTTGTTTGATTCAGTTTTATAATATCTACATCATCTACAATTTATCTAAATTTCAGTACCAAATTTACGATCAATAATTTTAAAATTCGAAGAAGAATTGTGTCGTTGAGTAAGTTTGTACCGGGAAAGTATTCAACTAGTAGTTAGTTTTGGAGTTCCGTATAATTATGATGTATATTTAAATTTAAAAGAAAATGTTAAAGAGTAAAGATGCCCAGATAAAAATCCGACCAAAAGTAGCTGTTGTTATCTTAGCAGTCAAGTTTAGAATTATCTTTGTAATATAATAAGGGAAATATTAACTTGTGCCCTTGAGGCATAAGTTAAGAAACTAAATATAGAAGGTTTTTCTTGGAACTTGTGCATTCAAATCTTAAAAGTTGCAAAAGTTATACTTTCAATATGAAATTTATTTTTAATTTCTATTTTAAACACTTTAACTTGTGCTCTTAGGGCACAAGTTAACATGACCCATATAATAATGGTACAGATGCACTTAGCATCTAAGTTAACAATGGCAGACATATTGCTTACTATTGCATGGATTCACAAATGCCTAGTTTTTTACTTTAACAGGTTTCAATTCGCAAATGGTTGAGAAGTTGCAGGCAGTTAGTGAAGCTTGAGAACTTGTAAAGATCAACATAATCTCGAAAACTGAATTCAATATCTAGATGTAGATTTTATTGAACACATCATTATATGAACACAGATTACTAGGGGGCAAAGAAAAGCATAAATACTGAACTATTTGATGTTTACCTATCTAGGTTACAGTGCAAGAGAAATTCTTTTACCAGATAGAAGAAACTGCCGTGAGCCGAATCAACGTCGAAAAAAAATATTTGTACAACCATTTTTGTACAACTTTCTCTCTCATACTCACATTATCTTCTTATTATCTCTCTTCCTTTTTCTCTCTCCATTGTTTTTGACCAATTAGAAGAGAGAACAACAAGGTTGTCCCAAAAGTTGTACCAAAATAGTTGTTCAAATATCGTTACTCTAAAAAAAATCTCGCTGCATCCTAAGACAACATTTACAGGAATCATCACATACTAAATGTGTTCCTCTTCTTAGTATAGAAGAATATCCACACAGCTACTGTTGCTTTCTACGTGTTATAATGAGAGAAAAATAAAGATCATAGAAGAGGGGAAGAAAAACCCAACCAAAGAGACAAGAACAGTGCTTCTTTACTTTAGACCTTCCCAGTTTTCTGGAACTACGGGTAGTGCTTCTTTACTTTAGACCTTCCCAGTTTTCTGGAACTACGGGTAAGTTGGTATTTCTTCTTCTTACGTGAAAGCTTACCATCAGAATCAATTGGTAGAATCCCTTTCAAGTGTAATCTATGAAACTTGCTTTTAACTCCCCATGTCTTGTACCGATATCTTGTTGTGAGGGAAGCTTTCAACTCGGCGGTTGCATTTGATATAGCCTTAAAGAGAGGTTTAAACGGTCCAGGTTTGGCATTAATAATGTCAGATACAATGCGGTTCTTGTTAGTTCCTTGATGAAATGCGCCTACTGTAGCCTCTCCCACCTTATCCTCTTGCTGCCCATATAGGAAACTCAATATTATGTCATCATAATAAATGCTTGAGTCCTTATTTGGGTTATCCATTTCAAGGCTATAAAAGATGGTGCCATTTTGATTTGAAGGTCGGTCTATAGAGATTACCACGATGGAGAAGGAGGGGCTATTTGGTCGTAAGGCCAGCCATAGGCACAGAACAAGAAGGCCTAGGAGGCATATAACTTGCAACAGCCATATATAGAAACTCTTCCCTTCTTCACACATCATTTTACAAAAATGTCAGATAATGGAGAGAATGTGTTGAATTTATTATCAAGTGGTGGATGGTGCAATAAGCTTTTGTATTTAAAAGGGTTGGAAAAGGTTAATATTTTGAGTGAATAGATGACTAGCCAGAGGAATATATATATATATAGGTGAAGCGGGTCACCAAAGTATCAAGGGATTGCCAAAGTAACAAGGGAAAGGAATCCTTTTTGAAAAAATAAATCAAGGGAAAAGAATATGTGCATTTCTTGAGAATGAGCCATACACTACATGGGAGAAACTGTAAGCATCAATGGTATTCTTATGCAAGAATTTTTCCCATTTTAGTTCAAGCTTTTATGTTATTTCCATCATTTTCGTCCCTGTGCTGTTAAACAACATAGGGTATGATGAACAACAAAAAATATTGAGAATCTTTTGACATTCTCTAATGAGGATTGAAAAAGTTAGAAACTTAATTTCGTATTAAAATGCACTGTAATAAGAACTACAACATGTACCACAAACATACTATTTCAAACAAATACAGATCTTCCACTACAAGATATATTTTGGGATGTATTAGTCAAATAGATACAAAATTGACAAGACCTGTGCGGAAACCTAAGATATGTTTTCAACTCAATACAATGCATCTCCATTTGACAGTTAAAAATGACAGAACAAAAGAGAGGGGAAATGACCTCCAAGAAGCAAACATAGTCATTGTCTCATTGATCGTATTGGATGAGTCTATTTATCCTCAGCCATCTTCTTTCGTATCTCATGAGCCACATTAAAAATGCCAAGCGTAGGCTGATTGCAGACAAAACACTTCTTATTCTTCGCATGATGCTGCAAGTAAAATGAGCAGAAGTTAGGCATAATTAAAAGGAAAAAAGAAATTAAGCATTACTGAATAACTTGAAACTGTTATAAATTAAAACTTATTTGCTTTGAAGTTAAGGGTGTACCTTCAATGCACAATGCTCACAGAAGTAGTGCTTACACTTGGTTGAGACAGGATCCACAAATGGGTTTCGACAAATGAAACACGCAAATGGTAATACGTCTTCATCATCATCTTCATCATTCAAACTAGCACCTTCCTCTTCCGCATCCTCACCTGCAGCCAATCTCATCTTCCTTGCTTTCTCAGCTTCATCCCATTCTTTCTCCATCTGCCACCCAGATTTGTAATCACCTCGATCATGCATAAACTTACACGAATCACCATACCCACAGTAACCAGTTTCCTTGTAATCCTTGCATATATCTGGCTGATAATCAAATCTTGCTGAAACTCTTATGTGAGCCGAAGCCCTGAGAGGACCGTGTGACCCACCAGCCTTTTCACTGGCAATTGTTTGCTCTCTACGAAATCCAGCCTTATGATCTGTATAATTATTGATTCCCTTGTATAATTTTACATCCTCGGAACCAGTACTCTTTCCCTTGAGACTCTCAGTCGCTTGCTTAAGAGCTCTTTCACGGATGGCACGGGCATCTCTTGAAAAATCAGTCTCAGTCTCCAAAGTTGCTGTTGCTTTGCTATCATGTTGAACTTGAATCTCTTTAGAAGACTCGAAATGAAAGCTGGGTTTCTCAGGTTCTTCATTCAGTTTAGCAGATGCAGAGCTCTTCGAAGAGCCGGTGGAAAAGAATAACTTATTATCAGCCTTCATGTTCTTTTTCTGAACATGCATCAAAGACTCTTCATTATTCGAGTCATCCTCATTATCTTCATTCTCAATAGTCCGCTTCCTCATATTCTTCCTATTAACAGGTTTTCTGAAGAAACTACACACTGACGATAAACAAACGCGTAGAAAAAAAAAGGTTAATGATGGTACAAAAAAATGTAGAGGTGCATAAGATAACAAGATTGTGAGTCTAATAATGCAAAATATTATACATACCTTGTTCAGTCGGCTGGTTTTCAGCAGATTTGGCCTCAGAATTTTCCATAGTAAAAAGCTGTCACGATTAAATTAGCCAAATCAATTACCAATATGAGAAATAACACTATAGTATAAATAATAATGTAGGGTTCTGTCAATTTTGTCCAATAACTAAACCCGAAATTCAGACTCAAATTGAATTATTTTGGTCGATTATATCATGAAGAGAAAAATTTACTCGGTGACATGACAAAGAATATGGTTAAAACGAGAAATATATTGATGACATTTAGGGATCATAATGAAGAGAGTTTAACAACCATCAAATAGATTTATAATGCACATCAAACATTAAGTACAAGTTCAGGTAAGATTATCTTAAAGTTATTCTATTACAATGAACTTTTTCTATAGCAATGCAAAAATGAATGCAAATTTAAAGACAAATCCTAACTGTAGCAAGACAACACAAAAGATGATTTGATACAAACAAAGCATATATTCCAAAAATCATATAAAAAGAATTTTCATCTGAATTTGTCGAATACAGAGACCTTAAACAAAAAATGGTCTATCCATTGAAAGGCGCAAGACCACAAAATAATGGTAGAAACACAAGCAAAGTTCCATAGAACCAAAGTCGGCGAAACCAATATGGAAGAATTATATGCCAGTTCGATTTTTGTGATACAATGACCGATCCGTGTAGGATCTGGAACAGAGTCAAAGAGCAGACAATTGATAAGAAGTGCAGCATGCACATAATCTCCCAATTACTGTCATACTATCAAAATGGGGCCAGGTGATCAAAAGTATCATTAATATGGACACAGACATGATAAAAAATTAGATAAGAAACTCTAATCAGATTTCATTTACATGTACTTTTATACGTTTCTTACCCTGCAATGTTAGAGCAATGGAACTCAAGGCTCAATCTAGACTAATAAAGGTATAACCATTGCTAGCTAGCTTATATCACCTAAAATGGTTCCCTCAACCAAAATTAATGCAAGGGATGTTTAAAGATCTATTCATGACCAAAAGCAGACCAACATGTCCTATAATTGTTAAACCAGATCATCATAGATAACCAAAGTTAACAACCGTGTCTTGAGAATTATGCTCATATCTTTATAAAGAAAAGTGTATATTTGAATCAGATGCTAGAATGAACATGTTCTGCATGCCTCAATTTCTAGTGGAATTGACAACTTATGCTGCCTTATCCAGGATATGTATTATTAAATCCTGCTAAATACATAGTGGAAAAGTTACTTTCAAAGCATCTTGTTATTACCACTTCCATGGTATTTAAGAAGACTTTGTTTAGATATTGATTTTTGAAAGTAGATAAGAGGTAATTCACCATATATGAATGAGAAATTTGTTCACAGAGATGTCCAAATAGGATGGCTATTATTTGGAACCATCAAATAAGTCTACTATTATGATAAGTAATAACATGGTGAAGCTAAAGACATGAGAACCTAGAAACCTTAAAATAAGTCTTCTATTTTGCTAAAATATGGTGAACCAGCATCCCCAAACACAAAAAAAAAAAAGAACAATCAGTAACAAAATCTAAAATTGATAATCATCCTATAGATAAGAACAGCAACAAACCCAGAAATCGAATTGGCCTGATCGAAACAAATCGAAATAACTAGAATATAAAATCGAAACATCCTATGTTCGGCACGCAACAAACCCAGAAATCATCATCTTATAGAGCAGTAACGAAATTAAAACGCAGAAATATGGTATACAAAATCGAAATAACTAATCAAAACCAGAAAACGCAACAAACACAGTACAGTTAAAATCGAAATCTAAAAACGAATTAGGGAACCCAGAACAACAAAAACATAAGAGATTGAAGAAAACAGCTTACTAACCTTGCTTGCTTCGAATTTTCTTTGAAATCTAGAATAGAAGACGGGAGCTGTCTTGCTTAGAGAAGAATGGTTTTTGGAAGAGCAAAGAAGAAGAGGCGTTTTCTGGGTTTTGAAAGAGGAAGAAAGTTGCAAAGGGTTTTAATGTAACTCAAAAATACTATTATCTTTAGAGATTTAATAAAAGAATAAGAGAAATTCTTGCATGGTCTTGCCCTTAACATGTTATCCTTGAGCCCATCCAATCAAATAATTTCAATAAATTAATTAATAAAAATTAAATAGGTTTTCTGAGGAAAATACAACACGATCAGGCAGTTTTCTTCCCTCTCATTCCATCGTGCCTCTATACTATCTTTGAACTTTTGTAATATTTTCATCTTTACACACCTAGTGATTGGATTTTATAATTTAATGCATTCATCTTGCCTTGAAAAAAAAAAAAATCAATATATAACTTCATTTGCTTTTAGAAGTTGGCCCTTTTTGGATGCATTTTTACACAGGGCATAATACATAAGGGACTTGAATTGCTTGCACTTTAGCCAATTACATCGTCAGAAGTTTATGTTCAAAACGAATTTATCTTAATTGAATCCAACCCAAACAAACTAAGATTTATAGTTACATTTTAAATTTGAATATGTCTTTTTGACAGACTAAAAATTGAACCAAAAGAGTGCCTATGTAAATTAGCCAAATTACAATAAACATTTACAAGCATAATAATGTGAAGTGTCTTCAATACATATAGTTTTCAAGATATGATTTGGGGCTTGCACCATTAAACCGTAGTGAAAGGTTGCATTTAAGTAAGAAATGGACAAGAGAGAGACTAACTCCGCTGAGAATTCATCGTGGGTTAGCAACTTAGCACATGAGAAGATTTCTTTTCTTCCTGTTTTAGTATTAAATTAATTAATTGAAATTATTTGATTGGATGGGCTCAAGGATGACATGTTAAGGTCAAGATCATGCAAGAATTTCTCAAAGAATAATCTCTATTATATATATTTGCCTTATTTTTTTTGAAAAGTACACTTGGCACTCTTTCTTGCTTCATCTCATTAATTGCTTGATCAAAGATTCAAATCACCATATATTTACTCACATTCTATTTATGTCATTTGCATCATTCACACAAATTTAATTTATTTCAATTAATTTATTAAAAAGCAAAATGAAAATTATAAACATTTTAACAGCCTTATCATGAATATGTTTTGTATTATCAACCAATAAAAATTGACCATGATTCATGATTTAAATTATCAGCCAATCATGATTCATGATTAAAATTACCAACCAATCAAATTTAAGCATACATGTCATCCTTTTAACTTTTACTTAGGTTTTTTCCCCCTCTATATAGTCAATATGTCTGTCATCATTTTCATCTTCATCGTAGCACACATCCTTTCTCTCTATCTTCATTGTGACACACACCTTCTCTCTCTCTCTCTCTCTCTCTCATATGTTTATAATTTTATTTGTTTTCGTTTCCTTTATTTTTCGTTTTTTTATTACAACAATTCTTTTTAAATACGAAGAGACAACTCTCTAAATTTTTGCAATGCCTTCCATAGTTTATGCAGCATGAAAGGAATGATATGGTACATAATATGTTTATACACATTTTTAGTTTTTTTTGTTACACATTAAAATTAAATAAAAATATATTTGGTCAAAAAATAGTGTGTGTACGTAGATGTCAAATATATGGTTACCAATAAAATAAAATTGTCAGAAAAAAAGTTATCAATAAAATAAAATCATTTGGTTTGAATTACTACGATTTTGTTTCTAAGATCAAATGCACCAATTGATGAATATTAATGTACAATTTTTTTTTTCCGTTACGGTATGCATGAATCAAGCACTTGATTATTTTGGTTACTTTATGCCTTTGGCTATAAATATCCGTTTTGACTTTCACATTTTTCACACCACTCTCTATTCACAATTCATATTATTGAAAGTCTTCTATGAACCTCTATTTTTTCTCTTTGTTACAATGTCAATTTTTTACATATTTCTCTTATTAATGTACATGACCCATGTATTGTAACAACTTATTTGATTTCTTTGATATATGTAAGAGAAACACGAGTTTCGGTAATTCATATTATTGAAAGTCTTTTCTGATTATGTTTTTCTTTTTTTAATAAATACAATGTAGTTTTTCTTCTTCGGTATAAAGTTGTGTTGTTGAATATTTTATAACTTTTTTGTTTGTTTTGACTTTTTAACTTGCAGAAATTATTCATGAATAGACAATATTCATGAAGATTGAATTATGGAAAGAAAAAAAAAAGTATAGTTGAGATCCAAAGAGAACAAAAGACAAACGTGCTTCTTTATTCTTTTAATTGGAACTTTTTATTTGGCATTGAAAAAGATAATTATGATAGTAGCTATACTACCATTTCAGTTGTAAGATAGATGTCAATTATAATTATAATAGGTGATGACGTTATAAATTGAATCAATATTCTATATTTTTAGGAAATTGTCTTAAGGATGTATCTAGCAAGGGCAGGAACAAGACGATAGAAGACAATACTACTATTGTAATTGATCACACATTAATATGACAATTGATCCTTGCACTTAAATTCATGATCAGAATAAAACATATTTACTACGTTGACTACCCTGCCTTAACTATATTAGAGTAAATAATTGTAATTACTGTTTATTAGGGTATTAAATTATTTTGATATTGATTGATTTACATTTATTAATGTATATCTTTTCATTATTGTGCACTATTTTTTTTAGAGAAGGAAATTTGTATTAATGATGTAATTGTATTATTATCTTTTTTTTAAGCAAAGAAAATATATTAAATAAAAGCAAGTATAAAAGCTGAGAGTATATAAACCTGACCCAGCAACCACGAAATCAACCTTAAAAGTATATTAAAACATATGATGAACAACAAATTGTATTGCTATCAATATTGATTAAACTCATAAAAATAAGTAATGTAGAATAAATTGATTTTGATATATCAGGAACTAAATTAAAAACTAATTATTAACATGATCGTAAAATAAATCAAAATTAATCAATTTAAGAGTAGTACTCATCACTTTAAAAAAATGTAGCACAATTGTCAAAAACAAATGTAACACTCATCTGACATTTTGGAGTATCCTCTTTGATGGATAATTTTCAAGTATTTGTATAAACGCTCTTTGAATCATGAGACATGTTATGATCCCGGTGAGCAATTGAGAATCAAACTCATCTACATTTTTTATCTTAAAAGAAAATGTATTAATGTTTAAATTTAAAAATTTAAATTTCAATATTGGTCATTGAAAAGCCTCAATTTTTTTTATCCAAAATGAAAGCCTTAATTTTGATATTCTAAAAGAAAAAAGATTACTCAAGAACATAGAAAAGTCATATGATTATAGAAATGTAATAACAACAAGAGTATAAGGAAGAGTTGAATGATACCCAAAATTAAATTTAAGCAATAAAACCATTAATTTTTCAAATTCCAATTTTAGTTTTTTTTCCTAAAAAATTGTCTTAAAAAAAAAAATCAAAGTACATCATGTCTTTTAGTAGGATTTGAATTCTCTACATTGAAAATTCTCTCAAATTTTCTCCAGTGTAATCTCAACAATTAAACACGAGAGAGAAGTTGAGAATTAAATTATAAAAAAAAAAATGGTTTTTGTATTTTAATCGTGTAGATTGGAAATGGATAAAAATTGAGAAAATTTTCAATGGAGATAATCCAATTCCCTTTTAGTAGCATAGTGCACATAAAAGTCTTTTATAATACAAAAAAAATAATAATAAATTTATGGTTAATTTTATAAAAAAAAATATAAATGGAATAACACCTTAATGATCTTTGCGCCGTAATGATTTTTGAGGTTTAACATTTAATGTCGTTATTTAAATAAAATTAAAAACCACAATGAATTTATTTCTACCAAAACCATACAATACATTAGTTATATTGGTCTCCTCACTTATATGTTGCTCAAAATATACTTTTGAATTTAATGTTGAACTTTAACTCATACTTGATGACACGTCAACATCTTTCCCTTCAGTGTGAGACTCTTTATGTTTGTGCTATAAAGATATAAACAAATAAGATCAGACAGAGACACAACATGCTAAAAAAGATGGGTTAGTTGTGTTTTCATGCAAGAAGATTTTCGTTCCTTTCTTTCATGAGAAGAGGGAAATAAACTTAGAAAATATAACAAAATGACAAATGAATTTACACCTAAAAAAAATGATAAATGAAAAAAAAAAGAAGTGTGTGATATGTTCTTAAGGGTATAGAAAATAGCGTGAGTTGCTGGTAATTTTATGAGTTTGTCAAATAAGCTGGAGATTTACGAGTAATTATTTTAACAAAAAAATTAGACTCATTTAGAAAATGCGACATCATTTTGAAATATCTAATGAGCATGTATTTCGTCAAATCAACATCATATATATGCCTCTTTCCATTTTCACATTCACCAAAGACAAAATGTGAAAGAATTTGAACTAATGGAGGTTAAATAGAAAAAATAGCATAAAAATGAATGACATTGAAAGACTTGATTTTTTTTTTGGTTGCATTGAAAGACTTGATTTTAAGATAAATGAATTAAACAAATGATATACAATCTCACTAAGAATTCATAATGTTGGGGCTTCATGGGGAGCCTCGATCATCATATTAGGCTAAAAGCAATCACAGAAGTGAGATTAATACCACATTTCACCTAAAATGTCTTATAAACATGTATTTGTGAATTTAGCACAACACAACTACATTTTGCCATTGTCAGATCCCACTACATATTAATAGTGAAGAAATTTGAAATAATATAGGTTGAATAAAAAAATAGCATCAAAATCAATGACATTCAAAAGCTAAAATTAAGGCGATCAAATGGAGCATGTTCAAAAAGGTGGTCTGGTGGTGGTTTGAAGGAGGTTTATGTTCATTCTTTTCAAATTAAATGAAAATAAACAGATATGAAAAAATAATTTAAACATGAGAGAAGATAAGGGAAATAAAATAAGTATTGTGTGTTTTGTTTGTAAGAGTATAGGGAATAATGTGAGTTGCCAATAATCTTATAGGTCTGTCGAAGGAGTACGAGATTTTTAGGTAATTATTTTACCAAAAAATTAGATCTAATTAAAAAAACCTCACATTATTTTTAATGTCTAACAAGCATATATTTTGTCAACTCAGCATAACACGTCTGCAATTTTCCACTCTCATTTGCCACCAAAGACAAAAATTGAATGAATTTGAAATAATAGAGGTTGAATAAAAAAAATCACATGAAAGAGGAAGACATCAAAAAATTAAATTAAAAAATAAAATAAACAAATGACATCCAAAAATAAAAAATAAAATACAGTTCATCGTAATGCTGAGACTTTCAAGGGATGCTACATTGAATTTGATCATTACATTAGACTAAGAAAACCCACTTAAGTGAGTTTGACACCATATCTTCATCCTAAACCTTAAGACATTAGGTATATAGATCACATCACTTATGTGTCGCTCAACATAGACTCTTACCTCCAATATGAAACTTTAACTCAGACTTGACACATTAACTTTTATCCCTCAAGTATGAGACTATCCACTTCAGGGATCTACCACTAGGAACCTTATGGGGTAGTCAACAGTGGTGTGCATTTATCCATTGAACAAAGATCAACCACACAAATGAAAATGATACTAGACTATGCTTGGCACAGGTGTTCATACTAAAGAATAAACATTTAACTTACCAAAAATTGAGGCTCGATTAAAAAAAAAAACACAACATTTAAAAGTGTCTAATAAACACGTATTTTGTTAACTCAACAAATCACATAAGAGTTTATCCATGATTAAATCCATCAAAAACCAAAAGTGAAGGGATTTAAATTACTAGAGATTAATTTAAAAATATTGCATGAAAGTGAACAACATCTTAAACCTTAAATTTAATATAAAACTTAAACATCTACTCTTATATTGGTCATCTTTCTTTTTTTAGCAGAAAGAGGTAGCAGGATGACTGCTAACCTCTAAACTTCATTAACAAAAGAGAAAAAATACAAAAAGAGACTTGATGCATCAATTATGAAACTTTATTGGTCATCTCACTTATATGTTTGTCAACATCTACTCTTGCATCAACTATGGAACTTTAAGTCAAAATTGACACATTAACATATTTCCCTTATGTGTGAGACTTGATGCATTTGTGATTTGGTGACATAGGCACAACATGATAAAAAAGGTGGATTGATGTTGGTTTATGTAGGTTTATGTTCCCATATTTAATGAAAAGAGAGAAAGGAAATTAGAAAAGGAAAGGATATGAAAAAGCAATTTGAACATGAGAGAAATGATAAGGAAAAAAAAAAGTTTGTATTTTGTCTGTGGAGGTATTAGGAATAGAGTGAGTTATTGGTAATCTTATGGGTTAGTTGAAGAAATTGGAGATTTATGAGTAGTTTTTACCAAAAAAATAGATTCAATTAAAAAAGTCCCATATCATTTTAAAATGTCTCTTTGTCAACTCAACATAAAACATTTGTATTTTTCATTGTTAGATTCCACGAAAGACTAAAAGTGAAGGTGCAATAACAACCAACAACAACCAAGTCTTATCCTCACTAAGTGGAGTTGTCTATAGAGATTCAATTTTTTAATTTTTTTTTATGTTTGTTGTAGATGCTGACACAACCTTCTTTTATTTTATTTGGGATTGGGACCAAGGCTACCATAAACAAGATTAAAGTTCAAAAGTGAAGGTATTTGAAAGAACATAGGTTGAATAAAAGCAATTGCATGAAAGTGAGCGTCATCCAAAAACTTTTATTTAATATAAAAAATTAAGCAAAGAACATCCAAAAACTAAGATAACAATTTATCATAATGTATGGAGTTCGGAGGGAGCCTGTAATGACTTGGATCATCACATTTGACTAAGAGAAACCCCATAAGTGAGATTGACACCACATCTTCATCCAAAACCTTAAGACATTAGGTATATTTGTCATTTAACTTATTTGTTGCTCAATATATACTCTTGCATCCAATGTAGAAGTTTTACTTATTACAAATGACACATTACCATCCCTCCCTTAAGTGTGAGATTCTTTGTGTCTATGATATGGTGAGATAGCAAAATAAGATAAGAGGAACAACATGGTAAAAAAAATGTGAGTTGGTGGCTATTTCATAGATGGGTGTCTTTGTTCCTTTCTTTAATGTGGAGATAGAAAGTAAATTAGAAAAAGAAAGAAGAAAAAGGAATTTGAACAAGAGAGGAATGATAAGAAGTAAAACTAAAGAGAGTGTGTTTTATCTATGACAATATAATTAAGAGATTCAATTGTTGGTAATTTTATGAATTTATTTAAGGAATTGGAAATTACTGGGTAATTATGCTACCAAAATAATAGATTCATTAAAAATGTCGCATCAATTTAAAATGTCTAATAAACATGTAATTTGTCAACATAGCAGAACACATCTACATTTTTCCATTGTCAAATCATACCAAAGACCAAAAGTGAAGGAATTTAAAATAATAGAGGTTGAATAAAAAATTGCTTGAAAGCGAATGACATCCTAAAACTAAAATTTAAGATAAAAATTAAACAAATGACACCCAAAAACTAACAAAACAAATCATTATAATGTTACGACTTCCATTGGAACCTACATTGAGTTGTATCATCATATTAGTCAAAGAGCAACAACACAAGTGAGATCGACATCACTTCTTCACCCAAAGTCCTAAAGCATTAGGTATATGGATAATCTCCCTCATATGTTTCTCAACGTCTACTCTTGCATCCAATGTCAAATTTTAACTCATAATTGACAGATTAACATATCTCCATTAAGAGACTCTCCGTGTCTGTGATAGACCACCAAGAAGCACTCCATCCGCCGTCCATAATGTTGAACCGGGATATGATACCACCTCTGGGCTTTATAAGGGAGTCAACATTGATGTTATTCGACACATTACAGAAAGAGAAACCACACAAGTGAGAACAATACCACATCTTCATCGAAAAATTGAAGACTAAAATATGAGTTTTATTAATTTATTTGTTGCTCAACCTCCACTTTTTTATTCAATATTGAACTTTAACCGACACTTGATACATCAGAGCATTTTTCCCCTCAAATATGACGAAATTCTAGCCCGTGCTTGACACGGGTGTCCATTTGGGGCGTTTGACACTTGATAATGCATTGTTATTGTTTTGAGGCGTTTGACCGAACCATGCGCGATATAATGTCTTATGATGGTGTCGATAATACCGACAAACCATTTGGGGGTCTTTCTGTGGTTTTGGACGGTGATTTCAGACAAATTTTGCCAGTGATAAGAAAAAGATGCATAAAAGACATACTTGCTTCATCCATCAACTCATCAAAGTTGTGGAGTCACTGTAAGGTTCTCACACTTACAACAAATATGCGTTTACGTGCTTCAACCGTTCGTGTCGAGGAAGATGAGATAAGAAAGTTTGTCGATTGGATGCTTTCAATTGGAGATTGAATAGGATCCACCAACGAGAGTGGATAAATTAACATACCCATTCCTGATGAGTTGTTGATAAAAGATTCCTCTGATTTGTTGCGTTCTCTGGTTGATTTTGTATATCCGAATTTTTAGCAAAACATGAAGATCTCGGATTTTTTTCCAAGCACGGGGGATACTTGCTCCCACGCTGGACGCAGTTGATCACGTAAACAAATTTCTTCTATCATTGGTTCCAGGAGACAAAAAGGAATATACCAGTTCTGATTCGGTTTGCAAATCAGACGAGAATAGTGAGGTACAAAGCGAATGGTTTACCACCAAATTCTTAAACAATATCAAGTTTTCCGGTATTCCAAACCACAAGTTGAGATTTAAAGTTGGATGTCGAGTTATGTTGATGAGGAACATTGACCAAGCAACTGAATTGTGCAATGTGACTAGGTTGATTGTAGACAATCTTGGGAAGAACTTTATCGGTGTAACTGTTATTACCAAAAAAATGATGGTGAAAAAGTAATTATTCCAATACTGAACTTAGTTCCAGGTGATCTTGAACTGCCTTTCGAATTTACTATGAGACAGTTCCTGTTGGCTGTGTGTTTTGCAATGACAATAAATAAAAGTCAGGGTTAGTCGTTGTCTCATGTTGAAATCTATCTTTCCAAACCGGTTTTTACTCATGGACAGATGTATGTCGCTGTGTTAAGAGTCACTTCCAAAAAGGGATTGAAAATGCTTATACTGGATGAAGAAAATCGTGTGTGTACTGAGACCACTAATGTTGTGTACTGTGATGTTTTTCGAAATGTTTAACCTGTCGTTCTTGATGACGCAGGTGGGTATGAGTTTTTTTTTTCTCTCTTTTAAACTTCGTTGTAATATATATTTTTTATTTGGATATGAATTGGTTGTTTCTACTTGCAACCATTTTAATAGTTGCGTAAAGAAAGAGTAATGGATTGGTCATGTAGATAAACTACAATTCTGGAACTAACAATTAAGATCACACTTCTTATTTCATTGTATAAAATCCAATGACATTTATTGTTGTGCAAAGAACAGACCGAGTGATCAATTTGTTATAGGGACTAATATGTTATATGGAGTAATATTTTTGATCCTTTTTGACAATATTTTGATCTCATGTACCTTCAGGTGCTGTCTGCTTTAGGTGAGGTGATATCATTCAGATGTACACAGGCTGACGTTAATGGAATTTCTATGGCATTGAAATATCATTGACCAATTGCAATAGGTGCAATGCCTTCTCTTCGACTCCAAAATTTGCCTGATACATTAAGGTGTTTATCTACTGAGATTTTGGTTTTTCTATTATCTGGCAGAGCAACTTCAATATTCTCATACTCAGTTTAATTTTATTTATAATGTCAGCATCCTTCTGATCATTCTCATTTTTTCTAATGTAAGCCGTACTCTTTCAGTGACCATATTATCAACTATATACTCTGCTTCATTTTTTATACAATTTGCTATATATCCGTCTTTTTTTTTTCTTTGTTCACTGGAGCGCCTATGTCTATGTGCATGCACATGACAATTTTGTAGTCCTTTTTCAAGCCATATCTGTTGTGTTTTTATAATATGCTTAGTTAAAAAATGCGATAGATAGTTGGTGTTTTTGTCGCTGTTTGTTATACTTATTTGTTACACGATTGAATAATTACAAATTCGTATTGGATATTAAGATGAATCAAGTGTATGCACGATGTTAACTTTGTATATATAAGGGTATCCGCTATAGAAATCATGGAATTTGAAAGAAACTAATCTGATAGAGACGATTCGTTGGGTAGGGACAATTAATTGTATATGCAGCAGTAGGCCTCGAGACTCCAACACCCCCAGTTATATGCAGAACATAAAAAAAAAAAAAAGACTCATGTCTCCGTAATAAATTTTAGCCATCCATGTAAAATATTCCTGCATTAAATACTAATATTTCGACGTTGCATCCGTTAAATCATTCCTGTTTAACGATACGAAAATCCAAATAACTATATACGCATTGATATTTGTATATATAAGCAATCGAAAATACGATAACAATGCGTTCTATTTATATATTGTGTATAAAATAATGAATTTGCTATTTAATTAGATTTTATATATAAAAAATAGTCGTAATTCTAGCCCGTGCTTGGCACGGGTTTCCAAGCTAGTAAAGATATAAAAGAAGAATACGTTTAACACAGTTGGTATGGACAATACATAAAATATGCAAGGTCGGGTTCAAACCCTGACCACCACCAAAAAATACTCTTCTTCACAAAAAAAAAAGAATAGTAACAATAATTTCTTTTACGATAAGGATAATTTTCTTTTTAAAAACAAAAATTACCTTTTCTTTTACTTTTTCTATATATTTATGTGTATGACCATTAGGCAACATTTATTGTGTTGGATCATCACATCGAAATAAGAGCAACTATACAAATAAGTTGGACAACATATTTTTATTTTGGTTGACAATGAAATGAACAAACTCAAAAATATTTTGAAACTTGATTCATTATCGAATTTTTGAACTTGATTTATGAACAAAATAAGCCTAATCGTATTGAGTCGAGTTTTTTTTGCTCAAATCTTCACTCAAAACTTTATCACATTGAATTTATGGATCATCTCACTTGTATGTTGCCCAACTTTAATTATTTCATCCAATATACAATTTTAACTCTCATATCACAATCACAATATTTTTATATATGATTTTTGAAGCTATAAAATTATTATAAGACATACAAATAATTTTCAAGCTAATGTGTTTGTTTGAAGAAAAAAAACTTTAAATATATAGTTTTTCTCAATACACTTTTTATGAAAAAATTTAAACAAAAGTTTTTTGTCATAAATTTTAAAATTGATGCATAATATATTGTATACTTGCGTCAAGCAAAATTTTTTTCCGTCAAATAATCTTGTGATTAGAGTCGCAAACCTTAAACATGGAGAAGTGATGAATCTCGAGTTTAAATTTATGTTTTTGCATATTAACATCCTTACAGCCGCAAATTTAGTTCTACTCACAAAGAGTGGCGTGCAATTCTTATATACTTTTTTATGTCATGTGATATTAATTTTTAAAAATTAATTAATACACAATATTTTATACTTGGGCAACTTTATGTTACAAAACATTTAAAACCAATATTGACTATGAAAGCATGCATTCAGACCCAGCTTTATGATACAAAATGACGTTGAATATGAGGTCAATTGTGTGACACATATTACTATTCAAGAGGTGATTGGAAACATTATCAAGGGAATTTCCTGAATAAGGCCAACATGCATGATTGTGGAGTTCCTCTAAAAAAAAAAAGAAGCATGATTGTGGAGTTCTACTCCAACATGTCTGGTGTCATTGTGAACTATGTGAAGTAAGACTTGTAAGGCTTGTGGGCATCATCCTCGACGAAGAGATGGACTTGGTGAGACTGGACAATGACAACATCGTTGTGTTTGAGGAAAGGGATGCTAGAGATGCAGACATTGAACTTAAGCCGCCGAATGGGTTGGTCACTGCAGCATGGATTGATGATGAGCAGACCAATGGTAGCATGTCAACCAACAAGAGCAGCAACCCCATCACCACCAGCAAACTTTCCTCCTCTATAATAGATTGATGAGAGGGCATTGCATCATCGATTAATGATCATGACCATTTACAGTTTCCAAGATCAGGCATCATTCAATGGATACTTACATGAGCATATGACACATTATACTACCCTAGTGATATATGCAAATCGTTTGGAGGATAAATCTTTTTTCTTGTCTAACCGTTGTTACTTAGCCTGCTTCCTTTCCTTGTTTTTGCATTCGTCTATTTGCCCACTATACAATAAGTCAATAACTTTTTTTCTTTTCAAGTTGTTTTGGTACTTGTTGTGCTGAATCAACTTGTTTTGTAATTATTATTATTATTATTATTATTATTATTATTATTATTATTATTATTATTGGTTGAAAAATTTTTCTTATTTTTTTGGACCTTATTATTATTCAAGTCTGCATGGATGAAGTACATCAAAATTAAAATAAGATGGGTTCTTTGTGCTTTTTCTAGGTAATATATTTCACTTTTTTGGTCAGTTAAAAAATACTCTATTTGGTAACATTTAAAAGCAATTATTCATTTTTTTTAGAATTATTATATAACTTATGTATTTGGTCTATATTATAGTTCAGATGCATCAATTATTTAATAAATCTGAAAAAGAAAAGGTTACTTATGAATGTGCCCGGATGAAATATAATATATATACTCAATTTTCTAGGATGTATCCCAAGGTTTGCACACATAGCCAAAAACATTAACTCATTCATATATACAATTAATTATAATTTCGATTCGCTACCAATTCATGTGATTAGAAAGCATTGTTAGATTGTAAAAAAAAAAAACATTGTTGGTATTTTTTTTTTTATAGAAAAAAGTTTAGGTTGAGGGGCTAAGTCAAGAGCAGAAGACTTGAGAGAGCTCGGATAATATTTATATAGTAAATAGGTACATTTATCTCATTTTAAAAGTATTAATAGATCTTGAACCAAAAACCTCTCCTAGTCCAAAACATATATTTTTATTACTAGAACAAACACTAGGAGATTAAAGCAATGTCATAATTTTATATAAGAAGAGATTAGTTACATCTAGTGAAAATGATTGATCCCAAACAATTTAACCTGGCGAACTAAAATCGAATCATAAACTAGATACTCTAATATCTAATGATCAACAATGTCTTAAATAAAATTATTTTAAACAAAGAAAAACTTATAAAAAAAATCACAAGGTGAAAAAATAAAAAAAAATAAAAATTTGATATTGATTTTAGATTCGGAGGTTCACCAGATTAAAAGTTTGGTCTAGTGTTAAAAAGACATATTTTAAATTCTAAGTTCCTAGATTCAAGCTCTATTAGCAATCTTAAAAAGAGATAAATGTACATATTTTTTCCTTTTTAGGAAAAATCATATATTTTTGTAAGTACAATATAAACTCAAACATACTACAAATTTCGTACTACTCTGATCTTTATTAGTACAAACAAAACTTTATTTGTTAGATACATTCAATAAATTATATATCTAATACAACATTTATCAAATGAATTTAAGAAGTATTTTATACCGGAGACTGAGAGCGTACCTTAGACCAAGAAAGGTACCCTCACTCTAAATTTCTTCAAACAAAAAAAACAACGTTGGTGTAAGAATGCATCCATTGTACTCGGCATATATCATGCGAGTCCATAGAATTCGCCGCTTCATTTATGAAACCTATATATCATAATCAATTTGCATACGTTGCCGACAGTAGAAGATTACAAAAAAAGAAGAAAAATAACAATAAAAATGTCAAATTATATCATGCACAATGCTATTCAAAATTTAAGCTGCTTTAATAACCTATAGTATATTATATTTAAAGGTTAAATATAATTTCAACAAAATTACTTCAAATACATTCGTAATTGGCTATGAACTAAAAAAGTCCTCTTGAATATTTCAGAGACAAATGTTCTAATTTTGAACCCTTAAAACATTGGACTGAGATTGATATATGCAAAAACTTAAGCCCGTATATAAATTGGTGAAAGAATCTGGACCCTTCAACATTTTAGAGTCCTTGCGTAAAAAAAAAAAAAAAATACATTTTAGAGTCCTTGCGTAAAAAAAAAACATTTTAGAGACTTCAAAATTTGGAGTTCATTGGTATAATTAAGATAAAAAATTTAAATTTAATTAAAATTTAGACCCTTACGCATAACTATTTAATAATTTTGGGAGAATTTGGGTCTTCAAATTTCTCAGGCCTTGTGCACTAAATAAACTAACCATCTTTTTCAATGTAACATAATAAACTATTTGCAATAAACTTGTCATCTATTTTATTTGACTATTGATAATTTTTATTGTTGAAAATGTTTTCTCCATAGGTTTAGAGACCAAGAGTGTCAAAATAACACAAATAAATTCAATAATCAAATAATAATATTTTTTATGATCATTTTTATTAAGAGACTTGTTTGAATTAGCTAAAAATATATTTTAGAATAGCTAAATATAAAAATATAGTTAGTCATTCAACAAAAATAAATTTTTTTGGGCTGCCATATTTATCCCATTTGTCCAAAAGCATCCGCCCCAGGACAAAATGACTTAGACTCATCCGACTTACGAATTTAGGTTCAAATTTTAAATGACAAAAGCAACCATATTTAACAGGGTCTTGCTAACAAGTGCCCTAAGGGTTTGCTACCAACTTTTGGTTTAAAAAAAAAAAAAAAAAAAAGTGCCCTAAGGGCATTGTTTAAGGAACCCACAAAAAGAAACTATGTCTTGAAAATACAAGTCCAACATATGTTAAAGTCATAACCATACAATTTCCAATGCAAAAGTTGCTACTTTTAGATGCTTAAACAATGCCCTTAGGGCACTTGTTAGCATTTTCCTATTTAATACAGTGGAATCTACATAAATTTATCCTTTTTTTTTTGTGGTCGGAGTTTGAACTTCGAACCTTACATATATTATGCATTGTCACTACCGAGCTAAGCTCACGAGTATCCACATAAATTTATCTAATAAAAGAGTGAATGCATGTAAACATTTTAAAAAGTATGGTTAAATATGTTTTTGCTCCCTATAAATATATCAATTTTTCGTTTCAGTCCCTCTAAAATTTTCCTTCAACTTTTAGTCCCTCAAAAATTTTCCATCTTCACTTTTGGTCCCTATTTTAAAGTAAACTCATATGTAGAATTCATATTTTTGAATAAAATTTTCATAAAAATTCATAATATTATAATAATCTCTCCCAAAAAAAATTAAATTTTTTTAACAAAACATGAATTTAATATGAATTTTTATATTTTTTACGGTTAAAAATTCATATTAAATTTAGGTTTTGTTAAAAAATTCTAATTTTTTTAGGAAATATTTTATAATATTCTACACATTTCTGCATAATTTCATTAAATAATGCTAAAGTTAACTTAAAAATAGGCATAATTTCATTAAATAATGCTAAAGTTAACTTAAAAATAGGGACCAAAAGTAGCAATTGAAAATTTTATAGGGACTAAAAGTTGAAGGAAAATTTTAGAGAGACTAAAACGAAAAAGTTAGTAACATATTTAACCCTAGAAAGTATTATTGCACTTGCTTTTATCATCACACCACTACCGTCCGGTGTGTGCGGGAGTGAAATGAAATCAATAAAATTGTGTGTTTTATAAGCTATGTTTGATGTTTGATAGATTTGATGATGAGACAGTGCCGTAGAAGGTAATACACCGACAATTGGTACGGTCACCAATATATATTCGCTACTCCCCCTCGAAAGAAAAATATATTGTTACTAACTTACTAACGTGCATATCGCTATAAAAATCCCAATCCAAAACCTTAATTTTGTGACATAATAATAACTAGTTTTTGCTTTAGTTCCACCTAGCTAGCTAGTTTATCCCCTTGCTCTCTCAACAAACAATTCCCAACTCAAAATCATATGGCTAATTCATTGCCTTTCTTGCTTATTATTTTCATGCTTGCATTTTCAGCCAATACCAAAGCTACTTCATCAGTAGCAAAAGACCAAGTCCCATGCACTATGTGTGCTGAGTGTGAGAATCCATGCCAACCTCTACCACCTCCACCTCCAAAAGTGTTAGAGTGTCCACCACCGCCGTCGCCGTCACCGCCTCCACCAACGCCGCCGCCATCACCTCCTCTGCCACCAGCTATCGTCGAATGCCCTCCACCTCCACCAGCTCCAAAGTCACCATGTCCAAATAATTGTGAATCTCCACCAATGACTCCATACCCACCACAAAATTCATATTTTCCACCAGGAACACCATTTCCATACTACGTACCTCCAGATTATTATAACAAGAATAGCGGTGAAACGTTGCTTCCATTTCAAGCAATATTCTTCTCGAACCCGAATTCTCACTTTGTGTACTCCATAATTCAATGTTTGATTAATTTGCTCTTTCTTTGTCTTCCATATTGTATACTTTAGGTGAATTATTAATTTTGGTAATTCACGTCCTTAATTTGTGCTTCCATATTGTATACTTTTAAGTTAACTTTGGTAATTCATCCATGGTCCTTAGTTTGTGCTTTCGAGACCGAGTAGCTCTCTACTAGACTCAAAGATATATTCGCATGACAAATGTTAGAAATCAAACATCTTTGCAAAGTTTGAGAGTTCCCACCGTTAATCAAACAATCGTTTTTTTTTTTTTTTACAATAATCAATCGCTATTTTTTTTAAAGGATCAAACAATCACCTGGTCTTTTGTTAATTGTTAGATTTATTATTTTTCCGTCAAATGGAAATTGTCACATTCAAATCGTGTGTATCCTCTAAAAAAAACCATGTGAATATGTAGCAAACTTTTTGATAAAGAAATCTTTAGTTCACTAACCCCATGTAGCTTATGCAGGAGGATAGTCAATTGAGCCTAACACCAAACCAAAACATGCAAGTTAATAAGACAAAAACTTGTTTGCGGTTCATTCCAGACCTATATAAACATAAGAGAAATTCACACGAGTGCTTATGAAACATTTTTTAAGGATCTTTAATGGTAAGTTTTTTATAATTAAAAAATCGTATTTTCAGTGCATTTGAATATGTAATATTTAACTTTTTGAAGGAATAAAAATTAGAAATAACAATTATATTTAATTTATTTTTATTTAATTGTATACCAAATTAAAACTGTGGGAATTCATTCCACTAAAAATACTATATTGAAACTGTCATCTTAATCTTCATGGTTTCTAACTCATCTTGATCTTCATGGTTTCTAACTCAATCAACCGACAAAATGTTGAAATTGCTTAAATTGCATGATTGTGTTGCGTCATGAGTTCATAAGATTATTGTCATTTTCTTTTTTCTTTTTTCAATTCCATAATGTCACACATTGAACTTGAAACTACTCAAGACCTAGGGCCGTTCCTATGAAATTTGTGGTCCGGTTTTCAAAATAAAGAGATGCCCCTAAGAGAAAAACTAAATTTTTTAAGGAGAAAAAAATGTTTATAACGTTTGTTTTGTTCTAATTTTTTAGGAAAAAAATTATAATTTTGTTGTTAGAGCTTTGTTATTTTATACTATAAGTTTGGGCAAAAAAATAACATGAATAAATGAAAAGAACAAAAAGAAATAAGAACAAAAATAAAGTTCTAATGTGTTTGTTAATAATACATCCAAAAAAAACAAAAAAATAATTAAAAGAAAAAAACATTAATCCTAGGTTGGAGTTGAACCCAAGAACAATGAATGGGTATAATTAAAAGAAAAAAACATTAATCCTAGGTTGGAGTTGAACCCAAGAACAATGAATGGGTGTATCAACACAAATTGCAACTACAAATTGCAACTGCTAGAGTATATTTGCAAGCTTGAAAATGTTTACGCGTTAATAGTATATATTTATTCCAACATGCATTGTAAAAATAAAAAAAAAATATTTGGGTTCCAAATTTTGGAGGCCCGGTTCGGTAGAGTTGTTTGCATCCCAAGGTCCGGCTCTGTCAAGACCAATACTACATTTTCATCATTCTAAACCCTAACACTCACCTTGGACACATACTAACTTCTTAAGCATCAAACTATTTGCATGTATATCTACCGTTGAGGCCGGAGACCAGGGCCGTCCCTGAGAATTCGGAGGCTCGGCTCCGGGAATGAAAAGAGGCCAGTGAACATGAAGATTATCAACAGTAACACGTCTAACATGTTCTTGGACGCAACTCGTACCAATTAGTCATGCCCTTAATGTGTTCCAAGCTTGCCTCATGCTCTTTAAGTCTAACAAAAACATGTGACCAATCACTAAAACCCTCATTTGCTAATTGACCTCTACCAATCCCTCTTTTAAAAACTTTACAACAAAAACAAAATAATCTATCAAGCTCTTTTGAATAAACAAGCCAATCTCTATCACACTTCTCTCCATTTGATAAAGTTCTAGTATACAAATGAGCCGTAAAGCGTCTAGAAGATTTATCTCTAGGACCCTTCACAATACTTAAATCTCTTATAGGGCCTTTTGTAGCTAACAACTCAATCATTTTAGAGTCGAGAGAATCCCAATTTCTTGGATCAAATATATCTACACTAATGTGAATGTCATTAACATTATCAACATTTTGATTATCATCTTCATTATCATTAAGATTTTCAACATCAACATCCACAACAACATTATCATCGATAGGAATAGCATCAACAGGAATGTCATCAATAGGAATAGGCATAACATCAACATCATCAATGGGAATAGCATCAACAGGAATAGCATCAACATGAATAATATCAATAGGACTATCATTTATAGGAATTTGTGTTTCTTTTACAATAAATTTATCAAGAGCTCCTGTTTGGGATTCAATTAACTCAGCAATTTTTTTCTTTTTCCTACGCTTCTCAGCGCCAAACTCAAACTTTCTAATCTTAGGCGGCAATCTAGGAGGAGCCAATTTAAGAGGCATAGAGGAAGATTAAATAAATAAAGAACCTGAAATTCTTCACTGTTCTTTAGCAATTCCGCAATGTTGAAGTTGAACCACATCATTAGACATACAATGTTGAGATTGAACCATAAAATAAAATTAAAACATAATTAGTAATTAGCAACATATATGATATATAAATTCAATTATACAAGAACACTAACAAGAAGTGCATAAAGCCAGTGTTACAAGAAGTGCACAAGAAGTGCATAAAGCCAGTGTTACAAGAAGTGCATAAATTAGACAAAAGGCCTGCACAAGAAGTGCATAAAGCCAGTGTTACAAGAAGTGCATAAAGCTAGATTTTTGAAACAACATATATTAGACAAAAGGCCTGCACAAGAAGTGCATAAAGCCAGTGTTACAAGGAGGCCAATTAGGCGCACAACAACAAGCACCAACAGGTGCTGAAGCCAACCAAACAAAAAGGGGCAAATAACAGCTATTGAAACAAACTAAAAAAGCCAACAGACAACAGGAAAAGGGGCAAATAACAGTGTTGTTTTGGAAAGGGGAAAACCAATTGAAATTTGAAACAGTGTTGTTTTAAACATTCAACAAATCTCTATCAATCTCTATTTTAGCAATTTCAACATTCAAATTAATGAAAGAGAGTTTATTTACTTCCCAAACAATGTTGTTTTGGAAAGGGGAAAACATATTGAAACCTTGAGAGTCTACAATCAGTGATGATTTAGTGAAGAAGGAAGAAGAAGAAGGAAAACCTGATGATGTGAATCAGTTGATGATGGTTGTGAATCGGTGATGGAATGGAAGAAAATCGGTCATGAGATTGAGAGCGACGAGCGTGAGGAATGATTTGGTTTGGTGCAACGCGTTTCAACTTCAACTTGTGAGGAATGATTTTTTTTATTGGAGTATAGTATACTACTGGGTATAAAAAAAAAAAAAATTTGAGGTCCATCCTTGAGGGAGGCCCAGCTCGATTGAGCTGTTTGCACCCCCTCAGGGCCGGGTCTGCCGGAGACGTAAATTACCACAAAACATCAACATCCCAAAGTCCAAACATCTATTTTCGAGTTCTAAACTAGAACACATAACATTTGGAAACATTTTTCTTTTTTAAGAACATTTGGAAACATTTGTTCGGAAACTTTTTTTAATGCACGTATACGCTCATTTTTTATTATTATTTTTGAATTTTTTTTTTTATGAGTTTACACTTAAAAAATGAGATAAATAGTGTTGTTTGACTTGTTTCCATTATCTTTTTCCACCTCCTCAACAACCAACCAAAAGACGGAGGACGCAAACTCCCTTGCAGACTTCATTAATGACCATAGAGACCACAACTGTTTTGTTTTTATTATCCTTCAAAATCGATTTGAAGCCACCCCTTCCCAAGTTAATGTTATATGTTCCCTTCTTCGTACAGTTACGTAGGGTTTTAAAGTTCAGGCGATCAATTCAATCCGGTGATCTAAATAAATTCAATTTGCATTTTATTTGAATCCCTTCAAGTTTGAGTTTGATCCAAATCAATTAATTCGTTTAAACTCAAAATGGTTTTGTTTGAGGGCAAAGGCTACGGTGGGAAACCTTGATAGGTCTCCTACCGGTGAGAGACCTCCTTTTTTTTTCCTTGCAAAATATGAAAAAAATGAAAAAAATGGAAAATTATATAATTTTTTGAAAAATGAAAAAAATAGAATATATAATTTTGAAAATCATTAAAAAATCTGTTTTTTTTTGAAAATATATTATTTCATTTTTTTCGAAAAATCTGGATATATTATTTCATTTTTTAACGAAAATTTCAATTTTAAAAAATTATTTCATTTTTTTTCGAAAAATCTGGATATATTATTTCATTTTTTTACGAAAATTTCAATTTTAAAAAATTATTTCATTTTTTTCGAAAAATCTGGATATATTATTTCATTTTTTTACGAAAATTTCAATTTTAAAAAATTATTCTGGATATATTATTTCATTTTTTTACAAAAATTTCAATTTTAAAAAATTATTTCATTTTTTTCGAAAAATCTGGATATATTATTTCTTTTTTTTACTAAAATTTCAATTTTAAAAAATTATTTCATTTTTTTTCGAAAAATTTCGGTAAATTATTTTAATATTTTAAATTTATTATCTCTTTTACCAAAATACCCCTAATTTAAGAATGAAATAACAAAAGCATCATTTTTGTCCTTTTTTACTCAACCATTGGATTTAATCCAATGGCTCCATTCATTTTGCAAAAAAAAAAAACGAGGTCTCTCACCGGTAGGAGACCTATCAAGGTCTCCCACCGTAGACGGCGCCTTGTTGGAGTAGTGGTTTATGATTTCAAATCCGTAGACCCACAAATTCAATCCCTTGAAAAAATTGTTACATTTTTTTTAACAATATGTTCAAGTATTTTTAGTAAATTCAAATGTTAATAATTTAGATTAAAAAAAGGGTTACAATTTAAAGGGTAAAATTCAAATGTTATATATTTTTTGTTAATTTCTTTCAAAATATTTTGTTAGGGCTGTTGATTCAACCCAAACCAACTCGTTAAAATATTATGTCACGGTCGATGATAAGAAAAAAAAGTTTCTTGCTTAGAGCAAACCAATTAATGCATTGTTTGGATATGCGGCATGTGCAAGATTCTCGCGTCCCTAGACACTTCTGCCGTGAAAATAACAAAGCTACAAAACGTAGCATCTGTGTAAACGTACGTTTTTTCACTTTCCACCGCTACAACAAACACACACTAAGTTTGATTAGGTCGGATAACGAGTTTGATCAAAACCGTTCAACCCAACTCGTCAACACCTCTACAGTTATGCCCTATATTTTTAAAAATTAAATGAAATTGAGGAATGGAATATACTTTTTTATTAATCAAAATGACATTACTAGACATTTAACGACAACCATTTGTAGTATTTCAACTCTGTCCCTTGAGAATACAATGTTAAACTCTTACCTATAAGCTAACACTATATGTACAAATTAACGATGGCACTAATGGTCGTTTTACAATATCTTTGTGAGATGCAAATTGCATCCCTCGAAACATAGAAAGGTATATGCTCATTGCATTGATGCCTCCATTAACTTAATTATTTTGTTACAATGTATTGAATAATTTTTGTTGTTATTAAAAATTAATATTGTACTAGACCAAAACTATTGAATATTTTTATCTGTGAAGAATCAAATAGACAATAATATACATTATTGAATCATTGTTTGGCGCATACACATGAACTGATGTAAACATTTCATTTACTTTAATCATATACTAACTTGAATATCAGATTATTTAGAGGGATACTCCCACCATCAGGTTTCATCTTCTCTATAAATTCCGGTCAAAAACCTCCTTCAATGGAGCAATATTTTTTCCATCATTCTACAATCACTTTGAGATCTTCATTATTGATACCATGAGTTCGGATCACAACACCTAGCCTAACTAATTATTTTTCCTGGCAATACCTAGCCTAACTAACATGTTCTTGTTAAATGCTGACATTTTCCTAGATGAGGCTTTTCCCACAAACTGATACTATGAATAGATGTATTGTTATCAATTGGGTGATGGATTTATGGTACTTGTAACCCGGAAAGGGAAATATACTAACCCAATGGAATACTGCTTCAATCGATCCTACATCGTTCGTTATGGAAAGTGACATTCGTGGGATCAATTAAAAGTATCACACGACTTTTTATCTACCAATAAAATAATACAGAATTAAGCAATACAGATACCGTCCAACACTTAAATACAACTGGTTTTTAGTAAAATAATATTCTCAACTTTAATATATCTTTTTTTACAGATATTAAATTTAATATAGTTTTTTTTTTGTAACCAAAAAAAAATGATTTTTTTTGGTACAAGGGTTAAATATGATTTTAGTATATCAAATTATGTCCTCGTGAGTTTAACTTAGTTGAGACAATACATAAAATATGCAAGGTCTGGGGTTCAAACGCCGACCATTACCAAAAAACAAAAATATATCAAATTTTTGTTCATCTCAAAAAAAAATTGTTTTGATCCCTCTAAAAAAATTGTTTTTTTTGTCAATATTCTGATTTTACTCAATTTTTTTAATCGCGGTTATTTATAAAAGTTCATGTTTCGTGTTTCAAACGACATTTTTTTTTATACACATTATTTATAAGACCATAAAATATAATTAGTTTAATAATTTATATATACCATCAATATAAATATTCTTTACACTCTTGACCAAAAAAATAAATAAATAAAAATATATATTGACACATATGCACACATACCAAACTGACTTGCCTCCCTCATTACTTTCGTACCAACTCTACTCTACCTCCCCTTCTGTTACATATTGTTACCTTCCCTTTCATTTAATTTCCGTGTTTCAGCAAAGAAAGGACACCATCATGGAATGCATCACAACCAGCATGCAAAGGAGTTTGAAAAAGTACTGGAAGAGAAGAAAGGGATATCAAAGAATAAACAAGTCAGGTCGGAAGACGAACACGGTGAAGCTTGGAGGAGGAGCAACCACCAGAACAAAGAAGAAATGGAGGATCAAAATTTCTCCTAAGATAAAATTTCCAACAATTTCTTCTCCTAAGAAATGGATGGTGTGGATGAGAGACTCCTATGTGAGGATGATGCTTGGTTTGGCTAACTCGAAGGTAATGAATTTGACTAGCTTCAATGACCCCACATGTGGATTTGGGAGGGCTCCACAACCTAAGGAATACGATAATAAAATGCTTGTTCATATGTATAACTCGTTGGTTGTGGCTCAGGGACATTTGGTTCCACTCGATAATTTACCATCAAAATTGGGCTCAGAAACAGCTTGAAAAAAGTTTGTTTATAGCCTTTTCCCTTCCATTTTCTTTATCATTTTAACGAGTTCTTGTTTAATTCTGCTTGTTTATAGACATGCTTTGTTTATAGCATGATCTCTTTGTGATTGATAAATGCAATTTTACTTATTTTCCTCACCGTTAGATCGTATCATCCTGTTTATTTATTTTTTTCTCTTCCGGAAGGCCTCAACATAATAATTTAAAAATACTATATTTGTGATAATTATTCTTCTAATATTTTTATGGGTACAATTTCTTCTAAAAAAAATTTTTGAAAGAATTTTCTTCTAATATTATTATCAAGTTGTAAGCGGAAATGCATTTTTTTCTCAGATGTTATGAGGCAGATACGCAAATAGAGGACCACAATTTTATTATATGTAAAAGGAAAACTTTTTTTTTTACAAAAACGAAAAAGAAATCTTGGGAATTAAGTAAGGAAAAATGCTAGAATATGGATTAAGAAAAGAGAAATTCTTACACTCAACCAATTAAAATCAAACATCACATTAAAATAATAAAAATAATTAATATCATAATTTTTTCTCATAATTTTTAATATTTCTCTCTCATTTTTCCACTTTCTTTAACCAACAAAAACCACCCACCACCATTTATTGTTTCCATTTCCTTAATTAAAATCATATTTTTTTTAAAGTTAATAACATGTGTCATATTTTTATTGGTTGAGTGTAAAAATAATCTCTTAGGTAAGAGTTCATGCAAGAATATCTCGAAAAGAAAATGATAACAAGTCAATTACTCGAAGTTTGGGGTGGATAGAGTCTACGTATTTCCCAACGTTACGTATTGATCCAAATCTCGTGTTAGTTTTGTTCTTTTACTAAAAATCTCATATGTTAGTTTGTACAATTTTCAGTAGTTACTCTATCATCAACCCAAGAATGAAGAACCTCCCATTTTTCTGTCTTTTTCTTTCCAAATTAAAATAGAGAGACACAAGCAATTGTTTATTCAATTTCGCTTGTGTTTAAAGTTTATCAAAATTGTGGTGTCTATCTCTTCCATGTAATATAGATGAGGGAGAAATGAGAGGAAAAAAATAAAGATGATCTCCAAATTGAAAGTTTTGCATATGATAATGAGAATTGCTAAATGTAAATATGCTACGGATGAGTCAACACATGAAATTTCAAGAATGTGTGTCATGTTTTTAATTAGGGTTGATTAAATAAATTATCCTTATAAATATTCAGAAATTTATTAAATCACAAAGATCTTATTATTCTCCGATAGAATTTTTGTATGACAATCCGGGTGAGCTAGCTCAGTTGGTAGGAATATATATGCAGGGGGCTGGGGTTCGAACCCCGAACGCCCCACTTCTCCACAATTAAATTGTGTGAGCTCTAGCAATTAGGCTACTTGACAAAAAAAAAGATTTTTTGTATGACAAAGGGGATCTTTTTTTTTGTATGGCAAATGACATCTAATTTTTTTTACAAGGTTAAATCAAAATTCGTTCAAATAACTAGAAGAAACATTATTTATCCCTAATTTCAAACACATCTCACACAACCTACTAAGATATTATCTTACATTATTTTCAATGCTATACATCATTCATTCATGACATTTTCACTCAAAACATACTAAGATCATCCAAAGTCATGTATTCATATGCCAATAACTAACAATCAAACCATTCCTTACAAACACCAAGAAAATCATATATCAATGTAAAAATCAAAACATTATTCATTTTTTTTTAATGAAAGAATATAAATCCAAACCCTATTCATGACTACTTAAAATCACGTATTGGCAATCAAACGTAGCAAAAATTAAACTTTATCCACACTCCCCATGCATCATGTTTTCTTTTTTAAAAGACCCGAATTACTATCACTATTTTATGGCTAAAATATGGTTTTAGTCCCTGCAAATATGTCTCGTTTTGATTTTAGTCCCTGTAAAAGAAAAGATTTTGTTTTTGGTCCCTGCAAAATTTTGTGTTTTTTAAAATAGTCCCTGACCCTACTTTTGTGATGATTTGCATACGTGGCACATGATGACTGAACTTATTTTGTAGTTTTTGGTCCCTGCAAAATATTTTGTTTTTTAAAAAGGTCCCTGCAAAATATTTTGATTTTAAAAATAGTCCCTCCAAGGACTATTTTAAAAAACAAAAAATTTTGCAGAGACCAAAAACAATTTTTTTTTACAGGAACTAAAACCAAAACGAGGTATATTTGCAGAGACTAAAACCATATTTTAGCCCTATTTTATAACACCATTCTAAGGTCTAGTGTGATTGCATGGGAAAAAACCTAAACCCTGGGGCCTGGGCCCTTTACTTATTAGAACAAGGTTCTTTGAGCCCCTTGAAAAACTCACTGAAGAGGAAGATTAAAAAAAGGGTTAATTATGTTTCTAGTCCCTATAAAATAGCGACCTTGTAAGTTTAGTCCCTACTTAATTTTAATAGCATTTTTAGTCCCTAATTTTGTTTTTCTGCACTGAGTATTAGTCCCTACTCAATTCAAATTTGTTTAATTTATGCTTAAACTCTTAAATTTTTGAACAATTTTTTGCAGACATGTTTAGAACATTACTAAAAGTTCGTCCGCAAAAAATTATCGCAAAATTTGATTTCTACATCCAGATTTTATTACTTTTTATCTTTAACTTTTGTCGTTTTAAAAAATTCATATTTAATTCATTTCATGTCAGAAAATTCTAAATTTTAGTAAACGAACCTTTCATAGTGTTCTAATCTTGTCTCAAAAAAATCGTTCAAAAATTTAAGAGTTTAAGGATAATTAATCAAACTTTGTTTTAGCAGGGACTAAAATTATAAGTAAATTTTTTTTATAGGGACTAAAAATGCTATTAAAATTAAGTAGGGACTAAACTTACAAGGTCGCTATTTTATAGGGACTAGAAACATAATTAACCCTTAAAAAATTGATTGGAAAAACACTCTAGAATTCGAGACAACTCAGAGACAAAAATAGTAGATGAGAAAATTGGTGGAAAACCTTACCTTTAGGTCTTGTTTGGGAGTTTGGAAGGGAGGGGGAAGAGGGGACTTTGGAGTGGAAAATAGAGAAATCTTTCACATTTTTTTAAAAGAGTAATTTTTTAGAAAATAATAAATTAATGTTTATGATTCATATATTTTCAATTTAAGAATGTTACAACGACATAGATTAAATTTAAAGAATTCATATAAACACTCTAAAACTCTTAAAAACCCTCCTCCAATACAACATTCTAATTCTCCCAAATGATCAAAAAAAAATTATCATGAAGAAAAATGAATCCCTTAAAGCCATTCTCTCCCAATATCCTCTATTTCTTCCACTTACACTTTCATTTTTTCCAAAACCCTCTCATCCCTTCACCTTCAAACTCGCAAACAAAGGCTTAAGGTCACACAATTTTTTTAAGGAAGAATATATTGCTTATGCACACGTGACTATTCATGTTTTTTTTTGTCAGGTGACTATTCATGAATTTATTTACGAAAAGTAGGAAAATATATTGCTTGAAAATTGAGAATTAAGCTAGCGTGTAAAAATACTTGGATGGGATAAAATATAAATGTTTTGGTCTTAAAATTGTGTAAATGGGAGAATAAAAATAAAGATTTATAAAGAAACAAATCAAATCCTATTCCTTCACAATTTTAAGCACAAAGCAATGTGTGTGAGAACCAAGGTACAAGGGGAAATCCCACTGTGATCTTTTAGAAAATCTTAGGTGTGATCAATAGCAAAGAGGGGAACTGTATATCTGAAACTAGAGACAAGCGAAGCCCTAAATAATCACCAACCCACTTAGCCATATTGTTATTTGCACCACCACAAATAAAAGAAATAATACTAATGTATCACATATGATTTAGGCAAAATTACATTTGCGGTCTTTTAACTTAATTTTAATAATGATTCACTCCTTTATCTTTTTATTTTTTTTTTCATTTTAATCCTCCGTGTTAACTCAATTATCCATTTTTACATCTTTAAACAAAACTTTTTTCATGCACAACATGATCTCACACATAGTAGTAGAAATCGTTTTATTTTTTTTATAATCATAAAAATATAACTATTTTATAAAATATAAAAGAAATAGGTGATTTTGGGTTGAAATTATATATTGTTATATAATTTATGTCATTCTAAACCTTTGTAATTTTGGGCTTCAGCGCTCTTTCTTTCAAAAAAAAAACTGTAATTATATATTTTATATATTATTATTTAAAATTTCAATTTAAAAATTAGTTAAATCTCACTATAATATAACCAATTAAACTACAATAAAAACAATATTAATTACGCATTTATTTAACTGTGGTGCATTGCAAAAAATTTATAAATAAATACGATAAAATATAGATACAATGAAGCAAAACACAAGAAAATAAAGACTTGCATTTCTATATTAATGTTTGTATATGTTAAAGAGAAATAATATTTATACAACAATTTTATGTCAATATTCAGATAACTCTCTCTTGTCCACATTATGTTCTTACTCTTTTTTTTTTTTCTATCTATTGTTCTTGACTAATAAAAAAAAAATATCGTCTTATAAAAGTTTATATTCATTTAAATTCTATTGTTTCACGCATGGAGATATCCAATTTAAAAATAAATTAAAATATATACTCCTTGGGACATTAATTGTGAAATAAAGAGGTTCTCCACTCCTTCCTAATTCATCCAAATCGAAAAAAGAGATATACACACACATATAAACATTAATTTGGCCACCACAATTTAGGGTGTTTTGTTTATAAAGAACACCTGTCATCATGTTTGTAAATGGCGATAATTACAATTAATTAATTAGCAAAATAATAATTGATTAAGTGGAAATAAGTACTATTTGATTTTCGATACTTGATCAGTGGTGGAAAAGGCAATTGCAAAGCTGGAAAGGAAAAGCTGTCTTTCTGCACCACTTCGTCCCACACACACACACACACTGCACTCTCTCATCTCATCTCGTTTCCTAATCCTCCTATTCAATTTAATTTCTCCACCACATATTCATCCTCACATTCAATTTGAATGTCCAAAATATGGTAACAAAAGATTCAGAACAGCAAGATTATTATTAATCTTTATCAATAAACAAGGTGCGCGTACTTTAGCACCTATCATGCTCATGGATTCTTCTCCCTTCTCACGGCATCCTTACTCTCACTGACACTCATACCAACCAAGACAACAAGAGAAAAGAACCAATTCCCTTTTTTTATATTCTTCTTCCCCAATTCACAAAAAGGAAACCCTAGAAATTTTCTCATTCCTATTAATTCCCATTCATTTCTTTCCATATATACAAATCTTCACCCATTACATATACTTTTGGAGTAGGAGGGGGTTTTTGTACAAAAATTTCAATCAAACCCTAGAACACAACACAATGCTGTCGATTATCAAATTTTCACGGTTTTTCTCCGCCGTTATGACCGTAATCATCATCTCCCCCTCCCTCCATTCATCTCATTACCCAGCTTTAGCCATAAGATCTTCCATCATTCATCATATCCCTCACCATGATTACCGATTCTACTTTCACACATCTCCGTTTTTTCGTAATGCCGATCAATGCGAACCGATTTCAAGGGAAATCGGTGCATGTCATCCAAGTTTGGTTCATGTAGCGATTACTCTTGATGTTGAGTATCTTCGTGGTTCAATCGCTGCGGTGCATTCCATTCTTTATCACGCTTCTTGTCCAGAGAATGTTTTTTTTCACTTTCTTGTTACAGATACGGATCTGGAAACATTGGTTCGAACAACGTTTCCGCAGTTGAGATTCAAGGTGTATTATTTCGATCGGAATATTGTTAAGAATTTGATTTCAACTTCTGTGAGACAAGCACTTGAACAGCCTTTGAATTACGCGAGAAATTATCTTGCGGATCTGTTAGAAAGTTGTGTGAAAAGAGTGATTTACTTGGATTCAGATCTTGTTTTACAAGACGATATTGCAAAGCTGTGGAATACTGATTTAGGGTTGAATACAATCGGAGCACCGCAATATTGTCATGCTAATTTCACAAAGTATTTCACGGCGGCGTTTTGGTCGGACCCGCTGTTTTCGACGACGTTTGAGAAGAGAAAAGCTTGTTACTTTAACACTGGGGTGATGGTGATGGATCTAGTGAAGTGGAGGAAGAAAGGGTACACGGAGAGGATTGAACGGTGGATGGAAATTCAGAAGGTAGAAAGGATCTACGAGCTTGGTTCTCTACCACCGTTTCTGTTGGTTTTTGCAGGACACGTGGCGGCAATTGAGCATAGGTGGAATCAACATGGTTTAGGTGGTGACAATGTGAAAGGTAGTTGTAGAGATTTGCATCCTGGTCCTGTTAGTTTGTTGCATTGGTCTGGTAGTGGAAAACCATGGAGGAGACTTGATGAATCAAAACCTTGTCCTCTTGATGCACTTTGGGAACCCTTTGATTTGTATGGACATAGACGCAGATATGAATCATTATAGATAGTTAATTGATTCATTTTTCTGTTAAATGTCTCTACTCTGTACTCTTGATTTGATTATTTTGGTTAATTTTTTTGTTCCACTTGTGAGATTATTAACCAGATACTGATATTTAGTCATTGATTTTCAGTTTTTGTTCATATAAATCTTTAGTCTCTCATTTCTGTATTCTATTTAATTTAATTTGATTTATTTCCTGCTTTGAAAAATTAACTGGATGGAAAAAGATTGTTCTTCTGGATTGTGAATGTGAATTCTACTTGTACCCAAGTTAGATGTGATAATTTAATAGAATTCTGTGGCAATTATATTCTAACCCTTCCGGATCCTGCGTATGCAGAAGCTTTTAGTGCACCGGGTTGTCCTATATTTTAAGTTTGAAACCTTGAATTTCGGTTAAGCTTATCCATAACTTGAAGAAAAGATAGCCCTCTTGATTACTAACCCATTAAATTAAATACTCCTAAATCACTTGAAATGTTGATAAATAAGTTTACTTTAATGTGATGTGATGTGATTTCTTAGTTAGTCTTCTGACTTAGCAGAGACTAGTATAAGCACTGCATTAGATGCCCTATCGGTGCGGTAGAGAAGTTCTGAGATTTTTATGTTTTATCTGTTGAATTTGTGTGTGTTGGGAAGTGGCTTGTTATAGCTACTTGCCAAAGAGGACAAGGAAGGAACAGAAACAGATGCTAAAGCTAAACATTTGTGCATTTGATATTTTAATAGTTTTGATAATAAGGTGGAAGTGGAAGACACGTATGTTATTGATGATGCATGGTGGATAGCTTAGCTGTCCACGTCTGCAATAAGTTAATGAGAGAAGGAATCGAAAGAGGGAGGGGCTGCAGTAATTGGAGTTTTTGAAGACATGATTCACATGAAGTATCTAATTTAGTCGGCATATTTATCCATGAAAACAAATAATCTAACGAGTGAAGCTAAGCTATGGATTGTGTTGGCAGAGATGCTAGGTTTGGTGGCAGTGGCGGAACGGTGCGTTTTTCAGCTTATACACTTTGTATTTTTCTTTGTATTATATGCTATGCTATGATATTCAATTCAATTTTCTTTGTCCGTACGTCACTGTCAATTTGTCCTTTGCTCCGCTTGCATATTAGCTGGCAATACTTTGTTCTGTTCTATTTTCTCTTCCACCGTCAGATTATTTATGCTGCTAAATTTTTGACCCCACACTAGTGTGTCCTTTTCATCAATCCTGACACTGTTGGATTCTTTCTTTTTACTTTTCAAGATAAACTAGAATCATTTAACATGTGGCTTAAGACCATTCACATTAGTCCCTCCCTCGTTTACCTATTTAGTTAGAGCATCCACAATGGTAGTTTTCTAATAAGAACTCCTTAAATGGATCCCACGTGACACATCACTTATTTATAATTTTTTAATAAAAGTATCTATTAAGGACTCAATGACTCCAATGGCAATACACTAATAAGGACTCCAATGAAAAGTACTTAAATATGTCCCACTATCTTTACATATGAAACAAAAATAATTTATCTATTACTCATTTTTACAAGTGGGATCAAGTAGTACACATTTTATTACTTCTTTATGCAAGTGGGACCAAGTAGTACACATTTTATTACTTCTTTATGCAAGTGGGACCAAGTAGTACACATTTTATTACTTCTTTATGCAAGTGGGACCAAATAGTACACGTTTTATTACTTTTTTAAACGTGGGACCCGTTAGTTACCCAGGAGAGAGAGTCCTTATATAGTTGCCCGTTCCTTAACGGGGACTCAATTTTTCTTTCTCCAATGGAGGGTCCTTAACGGGGAGTGGTCCTTGTTAAGTAAGGACCCCCCATTGAAGATGCTCTTAGCACAACTTAAATAGGTGCTTAAAATCATCTACAACGAACAGCAAATAAAGAACCTAGAGTTGGTTTCACCACCATGTTAACATTATATACAATCCAAACCTATTTTTGATCGATGGTAAAAATTAAAACCACCATTAAGGAGTCTACATTTTAATAATTTTTATCTAGTCTAGTATACTTATTTTTAATTGTTATGGAACGATACCTTGCACAAATATATGCAACTCACACTATCATGTAGTTCTCGTGCAAAAAAAAAAAATGTTACGCTATGGTTCCATTGTTTAAAGAAACCGATACCTCGGCTAAAGTGTTCTAAATGATGGGATAAAAAAATTGTAGTCTACTTAAAATGTGATTATGAAAGATCTTTTCTCTATTTATTTTTTGGGCTCGCTTTTTTTTCTTAGAAGTGGTAAAACTGAAATTAAATTCACACGCAACTGTGAGGTCTTTTTGGGCTCGCTTTTTTTTCTTAGAAGTGGTAAAACTGAAATTAAATTCACACGCAACTGTGAGGTCTTGGATTCGAACCTGGGTCACAACGTTCGGCCTTGCAATTTTGATATTTACCAATTGAGCTAGGACTTCTAAGCATTTTTTGCACTCGCTTTATTAAAATGAATTGGACGTGTTAGATGGATGAATTCTATGCTTATTAGGTGTTAATGAATAGTTTGCATAAGTGAGATATACACCCAAATGAGTGCTACATTGTATATGCGTTAGAGAAATTATTTTTTAGCACAAAACTTATCATTAAATGGTATATTTAGGCATTTATTTTTATTTTTATGTATACTGGGATAGAGTGTCAAGATACAATGTCAATTTTGTTAGTTTAAATAATACATCTAGAGAACATTTGTTAGAAAGAAAAATTAAAGTTTTATATTATAATATTAATTTTTAAGCTTTTTAAAAATTGAGTACACTTTCATTAGAATTTCATAGTAAAATATGATGTTGATTTCGATCCATCTGCGATATAATTTTTTAATATATACATCTAATCAAAGCACACCATCATATCCCCTTTTCAAAGTTAATTCTTAAAGGTGTCATTTTATTGAATGTACATGTAAAAATGAATTATATCGTCAATCTATACTAAATTAATTTTTAAACTATCACTATTCTATATGAGATTAATTTTCATAAACTGACGTGTAAATATTTTTACTTTTACATACAATCGAATCACACTATATATATTTATAGAGATATTGTTAGGAACTAACTTGAAGAAAGTGGTATCATGACGCGATATGATTAGATGCGTGTATAGCTATTTTTTTTACTTATTGGTGTATACAAAACTAATTCCTTATAATGTGATGGCTGGGAGTTGAAGAGTGGAACAAATCAAGTAAATGAGATGAGAGTCCTCGGTGCAAGGGATTTTAATAGAGTGAATAGGAGGTCAAATGATCTCAATTCTTGATTCATGATGGGAGAATGGGGGTATTTCTAAGTGATCTCGAAAGATTTTGCGTTCCTCTCCTTTTAAAAATAATTTCTCCCCATTGCTTTATTTTTCTCTCTAATAAAAAACCATGTGAAGTGTTTCTCTTTCTCATTTCTAACCAGGGTTTTCGGGTCAATTCTCTTTACTCTTGGTGTCAACACATGGTGGTACTTATTGAATACTCCAGATTATAAATATACTTATTTAATTTCCTCTAAAAAAATATGTATACATATTTAAAATGTATGTTGTATAATTAGAGAAAACAGCAAAGGAGTAGCAATCGTGCAAAATACATGCGATGGTTGGAAATTGACCGTTCAATTTTTTTGTAAGAAAAAGATTAGAGTAGTGATGGTTTATCCTTATGCAAGGTCAAGAACAATCCTCAACCTCATTAATAATTTGCAACGAAATTATGTATAACCAACCTATCAACTTAGATAGTTTTGGATTTAAAATCAAGTTACACCGGATACAAGCAGAAGCTAAGTATGTGTTTAGTTTGTCAAAAAAAAAAAAAGTATGTGTTTAGTTCAAACACAACATCACTCTCAACTCACTTTTAATCAAAATCAATTTTACATAATCAATTCACTCAAAATCAAATACACGTACTAATTATGCAACCCAAGTTGACTGAGCAATAAAATTCTAAGAGAGAAGAATTTCATAGGAGGAACGAATTCTATATCCAAAAGCATGCATTAGAGTGTCATTGGTTTTAAGCATTGCTAGCTGTTGCTACATGATCGATATTTAAATAATGGAATGATGTGCAATGTTGGGTTTAGGATAATATTTACAAACTAATATTAACGGGCTTGGACGTGGAAAGGAAACTATGGCTGAAGCTGCCAAAGTGAATGAACATTTATTTTGTTATAGTCATCTTTTATACCGTTATTGCAATATCATTATTAAATACAAGTTCTTTTCTTCTTATAAAAAGAAAAAGAATACAAAGCTTTTTGATTTAATGTCTCTATACGTTTTGGACGGATCTAAAACATGGATATTTATAAAAACGTTAAAGGGGACATTATGTGAGGTTGAAAGCAATGCAAACCATTTTTCATAAGGATAGCTAACCGCACTGGATTATTTTTTTGTTGTATTTATTAAATTAGATTTTTTTATTTTAAAATATTAGTGGTTAATTTGTTAGTGAGATTAAACCCTTGACCTTTGTCCTCATGAGCTTAGCTCAATTGGTATGAACAAGGCATAATATATGTAAAATCCGGGGTTCAAACCCCGGCCACCACATAAAAAAAAAACCCTTGACCTTTGACAAAAAAAAAACCCTTGACCTTTGACCAAAAAAAAAAAACCTTGACCTTTTTCATTAGATACCTTTTACGAATTCATACCATTAGGCTACCCATTCAAGGAAGATTCAAATAGTTTTTAGAAGAGTAAATGATGAAATCAATTTTAAGTCATTAGAGTTGTTTTTGACTCTTCCAAACTTGAATCTACGCATGCGAAAAATAAATAATTTTATAAAATAAATCTGGTTGAAATTATGTTCGAAGTACGTGACTTCTTCAACGTTTTCATTCTAAATATTAATTTGTTGTTAAACCAGGTATAAATTATCAACCACGTGATCAGAAGGTCTAACATATGTGTGAATTGAATTTTCACTCAAAAGGAGTTGCTTCGCACCAACATTTAAGTAGGCAAAGTTAGTTCATTCATGTGAATAAAATTGGAACCTGTACTCTTTTATTATAAAGTGATTAAAAGTATATTATATTTTCATAGCTTTGTTGTCAAACAGCATGAAGCTAAATAAAAGGATGAATTGAGCCTCGTATCTTTGATCAATTGGCTGCTATCTCTTTTGAGTGTACATGTAACATGATTTTCGTTCTTTATGGTTCAGGGGTCATATGATACGACCATATTTCCATGCCAAAAGAACATAACAAGGTCCATGACAAATAGGTCTATGTCCCTATCTGACTACGTCGCAATCATTTGCATAATATAAGCACAAAATGGAAATTTATTTAATGCAAATCCAAATGCCAATTTGGTAAGCTCAAGCTGTCGGTGGAATCTTGTTCTTGCATATGAGCTGTCTTTCTTGAGAAATAAAATTGGACAAAAATTAAAATGAATTGTTATCACTCATCAGTCATCACTTATGCGTTTTCGGTGGGCCGGTTAATTTTGCTTCGAGATCGGTAGTCGGCGTCTAGCTGCAATATTGTTTGACTTGATATGGTGTTCTCTGGTGTCCCGGGGACGAGGGGTGTCCTGCCGATTTGGTTCTAAAGTCTGGTGGGCCGATCACTTTTGATTCGAGACCGGAAGTCAGCTTTTTGGCTCAAGTTGGTTTTTGGGCTTTTGTTTTGTGCTCTTTCGGTGGATCGGAGGTCGAGAGGTTGTGGAAGCTGCATGTTCATTCGGTTAGGAGCTTTTCGAATGTGGCTCAGTTTGGGTGTTGAAGTCTAAGAGTTTTTTGAGGGGTGTTCTTTGAGGTGAGTAGTGACGATGGATGGTTGTGGATACTGTGTTTACAGTGTTTGTTTCTGTTAAGGTGTCCGTCTTAGGTGGTGATGTGTTTTGGTGGGTTTATCTTCATGGGTTTTGTTTGGGGTTATGGTGTACCGTCTATATGCGGCACCATTTGTATCTTGTTTCGTCCATACCTTTCTTCTTGCGAGGATGACGTTTAATAATATTTGCTGATTAAAAAAAAAAGTCATCACTTATGCGTATAAACAAATTAACCATCGTAACACCACCATCAACAACAACAAGAGTCACCTATATGAATCAAATTAAACCATAGTATTTTTTTTCATTTGATTAAAAATTCATATCATTTTTAATTTAATTTAACCTTAAGGTTTCTAATGAGGATAACTTATTCTGTTGATAAAACATATCATGTTTGGATGTTATGATTATCGTTGATCAAATGGTTGTTTAGACAAAAAAACATGTAGTCCTCGTGAGCTTAGCTCACTTAACATGAACAAATGCATGATATATGCAAGGTTCGGAGTTCAAACCCCTGCCACCACTAAAAGGACAACCAACATGTATGACATAAATAATAAATACTTGATTTCTTATTCATTTGGTTTAAGATTCTCTTAATTGGTTTATACTTAAAAAAACATTTGTTAGAATGGATCTCAGAGTTTCATTTGGTTTACTAAAAAAATATGTTTGTTTAGACAAAACAAATCTTATTGTAACAAAAAAACAACAACAAATCTTATAACGAAAACTTAAAAAAAAAAAAAAAAAAGGTTTAGTTTCAAGGAGAATAAAAATCATACATTTGTTTCATGTTTTTATATTAATGATTTTCCAATTATTTTGATAGGTTTGGTTTCTCACTTTCTCGTGTCTTCAAACTAGTTTAGGATCTTTCCAACCGAAAACTAAATATGCTATGCCTCATAAGACATTAAATAAAAGAAAAGTGATAAAAAAAAAAAAAAAAAAGACTATAATGACAATCCAGAAATAAAAATGATATGAATAATAGGATGCATTAGACAATAGGAGAAGTGATATTATCTCAGTCATTTGAGACATTAACAAAAGAATTTGACTGATAACTAACTACAGTACCAAGTTTGCAAATTCCTATTTTTCTCTCTCTAATAGTATATGGAGAGTGTCACACAATCAAAATAACAGAAAGTAAAATATACCTAAAATATTACAGCATAGACAAATACATGAAGTAGAGTAGCTTCACTTCTTCAAACTAAGGGAACTGAAAATTCATGTAATCTTGTGGTCTTGCACCAGAAGGAGGGTTAATATAAACCCAAAGCATAGAAATAATGATTGAGAGTAATCCAGACCAAACATAGATAATGGTTGGAACCTTCCCTCTCCTTCCCAGAAGTCCTTTTGCAAACGGATAAAGATGACACAAAACCCAGAAGCTGAAAAACAACCCTCCAACAAGTCTACTCCATTGTGGAAATGGACTATATAGAGTCCTAGCCACTCCCACAGCAATAGCAATGGTGTTCACCATCATAATTGTGATTGGAGGAACCATTAGAAAGCTCCATTTCACCAAATAAAGATCAGCAAACTCATCTTCTCCATCTTCTGGAGTGGCTGATTTTGATGTCAGTGTGAATGAGATGTCTACTCCTGCTATCACCTTCAACAATCCTTGTAAAACAGCTGCAGGATGTGCACTCGTTCCGCCGATTAACCAAAACTGTTCATTTCTCCACCAATCATGTAAAGTGATTCCTGACCATTTGATCTCAAGCAGTGCAAGCAAGCATAGTGTGACTGTGATTCCAAGCAAGAATACTAGAAATGTTACGCTCAAGGATTGGACTATGAACTGTCCTGAGAATAAGGATAATGCAGGTAGGAAGCAGTACACAATCAGAAACATTGAAGTGAAAGGGTACATTCCAACATTGAAGTAAGCCACCCTTTGCAAGAATTTCATTCTAGGACTTGCCAATAACGCGTTGTTCCTTGAGAAGAAGATTTCGACGGACCCTGTTGCCCAACGAAGCACTTGGTGTAGCCTATCTGTTAAATTGATTGGAGCTGTTCCTCTAAAAGCATCTCTTTTGGTCACACAGTAAACTGACCTCCACCCTCTATTGTGCATTCTGTAACCGGTAACAACATCTTCTGTAACTGAACCATATATCCATCCAACTCTTTTCCCCCACTCAGTTTTATCCTCATAGTAACAAGATATGACACTAATTGCCTCAGCAACCGTAGCAGCATCTAACGGTTCGCGAGGTCCGGCAAGAGAACCTGCAGGCCTTCCTTGTGTTCCATTTCCTTTGGAATCTTGTAGCAATCTTCCTTGGAATTCTGCAACTGGAATGGATGCAGCTAGATAGGAAGAATTTCCAAATCTTTTGGGAAGAAGCAAGGATTCAATATCTGCATCGTCGTCATTGTGATCATTGATTGGCACAGAAACTTCGTCTTCTTCCTTTTTTGACACCTTTGATTTTCTCAGAAACAACTTAATCTTCCTCCGACCAAACCACCCATGATGTTCAGAAGCTCTAGGAGGACTAAAACCATAAAGAGCTGTTCTTCTGAATATGCAGCCAGTTCCAACATACATTGGACCTTGTAAACCATCAAGAGCTCTCATGCTCACATCAAAGAACACGGTGTTGTGGTTTGCATATCGATCACTGGGGTCAATACCTTCAAACCTTTGAGGGAATTGAACATAACATATCCTGTCACCACCTCTGTCAAGCATAAAGCACATACCTTCCCTCAAGGCCAAGGAGTTGTAGATGTAATGATCACAGTCAAGATTGAGAACGAATGGTCCATTGGACATGACAGCACTAGTTCGAACAAGAGCATTCATGGCGCCAGCTTTCTTGTTGTGATCATATCCCGGCCTCTTCTCACGAGACACATAAACAAGCATTGGCAACCTAACATCAACATCTGTTGTGTCAATCAAGTTCTCTCCATCAGCTTCTGAACCATATTTTGGTTCTACATTTGGTGGAGCCAACATTGCCTGGAAAAACAGATTAATTAAGCATATAGTTAGTGATGGTGATCTAATATTTCATATCTATCATTCAAACACTACATTAGCACACATAAAACACAATGTTAGGATTATTACGCACAAGACACAGCACCAAGTAATTGATAATGCTGAAGAAGTTACCCGAATCTAAGATTCAAAGACTTCATTCAAAAAAAAAAAAAAAAGATTCAAACACTATAGTCAGTGATAGTGATCTATCTAATATCTATGATTCAAACACTACATACATTAGTACACATGAAACACAACATTATTACACACAAGACATAACACCAAGTATTTGATAATGCTGAATTGAAGAAGTTGCCTGAGTCTATGATTCAAACACTATAGTCAGTGATAGTGATCTATCTAATATCTATGATTCAAACACTACATTAGTACACATGAAACACAAAATTATTTAGACACAAGACGCGCAACACCTTGTAATTGATGATGTTGAAGAAGTTAACACAACACTATAGTTATCGATAGTGATCTATCTCTCTAATATCTTATATCCATATTCAAAAACACTACATTATTACATACAAGACACAACACCAAGAAATTGATAATGTTGAAGAAGTTACCTGAATTATACCAGCATGGTCACCTCTGGAGTGGTCAGGTTCTGCTGATGACCATGTTCCAGGCCAAAGAGAACCATCAGACATCCAAGTTGCTTTAGGAACCTTGAGTTCTGATACATCTGAACCAGTTTCCATCTGTTTCTTCTTGGCTCTCAACTCCTCATGAGCATTGTAAGCATCTGATCTTCTCCTTATTGATTCAGGTAAGGAATTGATCCTCACTTTGAATTCATCATATTCCCTCTTCACCCTTCTTCTCTCCCTAACAAAGTCCAACCGAACCTTGTTCTTGAGAAAATCGCGCTTCTGACCAAAATAAGCTTCAGGATTTCTTGGCTCAATTTGGTGTTTTCTACAGAAAGGAACCCAAAATCTTGCAAAACTAGCAGTCTCAGCAAGAGCTTCAAATGTCAAAAGAGCTCCACCATCATCAGACAAATAACAAGCAACTTTTTCCACAGGGTAATCAACTGCAAGGATAGATAAAATGGTGTTTGCAGTTACAAGAGGTGGCTCCTTTTCTGGATCTGCAGTTGAAACAAATACATCGATTCCAGGGAGATCAGACCTCCCTTTCGGGTTTCGCAGATTTGGAGACTCGAACCGTTCTTTCAAAACAGACAAATCAGTAACTCTGTTCACAGGACACAGCTTTGGAAGCTGATCAAGAAGCCATGAAAATGCAAACCAAAGCTCACAAGTCACTGACATTGCCCACAACCACATTGCCTCGTGGTTTGGGTGTCGAATCCTCCATGTAAGAAATAAACCAAGTGCAGCAAGACGCATCAGAATAAGCAACCTTAATCAACAAACAAACCAAACGAATACATTAGAAATTCAACACTTAAATTCACTCAATCAAGTTGTTTTCTTATTTTGGTTCTAAATTGAATATTACATTACATAACCAATTCTAACATGAACATATTTAGCAAGTATTAAAACAAAACATCAAGAACCAAGAACAAAAAATGATATATTTAAAAAGAATAAAAAAAAATTAATCAACTAAAAGCAAAAGGTTGTATATTTCAAAATAATATTCAAATTTCAAACAAAAAGAAAAGCTTGGATTTTGAAAAGACTCACCTATAAGGACTGAGAATAGCAGCAGAAACACCAACTTTTCTTGTCAAGGGTCTTCTAGATTTCTTTCCAAAATCAGGAGGAGGTTCATAACCATTGGAACCAAATCCATCTTTAGGCCAAACAGCATTTCCATAACCATAAGTTCCTTTAGTTTCAAATAACCAACGAGTATGATCAAAATCAGGTGGATGATTCTGATTCTGAGCTTTAAACGATTTCACAACAGAAAGCCTCTTATCCAACTTGAATTCCGCCATAGAAGGTAACGGTTGAGCTTGATCTTCGCACTCAGAAACCTCTTCCTCTTCCTCTTCTTCATCATCACTAACATTGTTGTAAGAATCTTTGCAACCTGGACATTTACTACCACCTCCATTTCCACAAATCTCCTTGTAACAATCCCTACAAATCTTAAATCCGCATTCACAGGTACAACCCTTGATCGCTTCTTCATCACAGCCTTTCATTCCACACATCAGTTTAGATTTCAACGGTAGATCATTGCTTTCATTGGAGCATTCGATGACATGGCCTCGTGTAACGGAATTAAAACCTCCGGTAAAAATCGTACCAGAGATGAAACTGTTGTTTTTGTTGTTTTCTTCAGGGAGGCTTGTTTGTGAAGATGACAGTGGCATGCGATCTGGTGTTGGAGGAATATGAACTGTGTATGAAACATATTCCGATGTTGTTGTGTCTTCTGTAACATCATCTTTGGACATGGATGAATAGTTACCTCCACCACCTGATAACCTTCTTATGGCGGCTCCGCCGCCGGAAAGCCGGTTTGAACGGTTGCTGAGAGGTGAATTGTTGTTGTTAGAGACTGAAGAACGTGGTAGTGGACTTGTTAAACCCATGTTTCTGCTTCCTCCAGTTTTGCCTCCAGAAGACACAGTGATTTTCACAGGAGAGGAAGAAGATGTTGTGTTCACCATGTTTATTAGAATTTTGAAAGAACAAAGAAAGAATCAGAAAGTAAGAATAGGAAAAAAAAAATTAGATTTTTCAGTGACCCATTAGGAAAGTGAAGTTGAAGTGTGAAGAAGTGAGAGAGATGAAGTAGAAGGAGATGAAGTAGGGTTCGTAAATGGACAACGGTCGAATTTGAATAAGAAGGAAAAAGAGGGTTGAGTTGGGATTTAAATGCAACGGTCGATAGATCTGGACCGTTGATCTATGCTTTCGTTTTTTGCTTTTTGCTTTCTAATATAAGAAACGGTTCATTTCGTTTGAGAGTTTAGTCAACTAAAGGAGTTTCAACTTTTTGAACTGAAACGGTCCAATAACATGACATGGAATGTGAACAAGATGTGTGTTTGTGTAATGTGTATCACTTTTCGAATAATAGCTTTAGCTTTTCAAATTACAAATTACTAGTACTACGTAAAAATTAAATTTTGCTGATTAGTAGTACTCCCTCCGTTCCATTTACCTAATTTAAAAAAGTGTATTATTCATATAACATGCATTGACCCACTTTTCTACTAATATATAAATACAAAATATAGCATATAAGATCTTGTTGGATTCGTTATGATAAATATTTTCAAAATATTAAATTTTCATAATTTTTTTTAATAGATTATTAAAGATATTTAAGTTCAAAATTGTGCATTGGCATACGTGACAGAGTCAACTAGGTCATGTAATATGGGACGGAGGGAGTAGTATGTTAACGGCAGCTCTCATAGGGTCATGTTAACTTGTGCCCGTTAAGGAGCTTAAAATGGAAATTAAAAATAAATTTTACATTGAAAGTATAACTTTTGCAACTTTTAAGATATTGAATGCACAAGTTCCAATAAAAACTTTCTACATTTGTCTTCTTAACTTATGCTTCAAGGACACAAGTTAACATTTCCCATCAAGTATTACTTCAGTTCTTGCCAATCACTGACACTTTCATCCTAAGAAATCTTGTGTAGTGTGGTTAAATATTACTACTAGTAAATCTATCAACAAGCTTTAGCAACAGGGCTAGAAGTTCAACCAACCCACATGTCTCCTCTGTCATTTAATTAGTTTTTTTTGTTGGATATTTATTATTCTAGATCACAGAAATTTTGAATTTCACAAGCATATAAATTTATGAAAGATTTCCTGAATTCCGATATTTAAATTTGAATAAATATATTTATGGTCAAGACAACTTGCAAGGAAACATGTGGGACCAAGCAAGGAGAGGACGAAATGCAGGTCTTGTCCGTGAATGCATTAAAATTTAAAACCAGGAAACCTCACAAATGCCAGGATCCAACAACAAGGCCAAATCCCTTGCAAGTAATTTTTTGTGCTGGCATAGTATTAAATAGAAAATTATCTTTCAAAAGGGAAAAAAATGAAAATTGTAGTTTGGTGAGGTGGTAAACGTAGAAATATATGTAAATTAACACGTTTGATGACTTAGATGTATTTGTAGTTTGCCCTACTACTTGGTTTAATTCAATATCTGTTCTTGAATAAGACTAAATTGACAGCAAAGAGGTTGCTGAAAATCACTCACTATTTACTTGATACAGTCGGTTAAATCATGTACAAATCTTCTTTCTAAATTAATCTCAAGCACCTACAACTACAATGCAACAAACTATTTTGTGGGCAGCATCCCCCTATTGCCATTCAAATTCAATGATATGGCTGATTTTGTAAACTCAATGCCCTTTGAGAAACCAAACTCCAGTACCTGAAGTGCCGATTATAACCGTCTTCAAACAAAATCCAATTGGATTCAAATAGACTCGAAGAAAGTGAATTAGCTCTCGAGTTAGATGGTATGTAATGCAGGTAAAATTAATGTGGCTAAAATATTATCTCCTTGAGAATCAACAAAACTAGCATGACAAAGCACATGATAACAAGCACTGTTGCACATGTAATCATCCCTCCTTTTTTCTGTGTTCTTTCTGCCTGTAAGTAAAATGTTTTAATAGATTTATAACATGCTTATAGCAGCTACAAAATTAAAAAAAAAAAAAAAAAAAAAGGTCGATAAATGCACCGACTCGCAAAGACCGAGCAAAATCTTACAGAAGTAGTAATTTAAGAAGGTAAGAGAAAACAGAACCTTTTGCAACTGCTTCAAGCCCTCCTCAACGGTTGTAGCAACACTCTGAATGTTGTAGTCAATTCTATCCACAATTGTTCCCTGCAGAAGCATCAACTTTTGAATCACTTTTCATTCCATAATAATAAATCCATTTTGCCAAAAAAATAAATAAATCTATTTTGTTTTATAATAAAAAGGGTACGGCACTTACCTGGTCTATCACAAGAACGGAGAGATCCTTCATGATCTGAGCAAGTTCGTGGACTGATTTAGCAACCTACAGTAAATTTCACACTGTCAGACAAGATACATAAAGTGATTTGTCTACAAGCGAAACACCAAATGCCTTCAAAGTACCTGATCAATTTCTCTCTCTCTTTCTGCTGAGATGTGTTCATTTTTCTTTAGCTTTGTCATTTGCTCTTCACTAAAACCCTGAAATCAATCAAAATATCATCATCTCTTTCTTAGGATACAACTGCATCAGGATATGAAATTTGAGAATGAAAAATATATAATTCACTGTGCGATTCTTTTTTGATTAATCCATGATGTGAGATAAGTGATGAACTATCATATTTTAGATAGTTCAATAAAACCAAGTGTGCTGAAAACAAGAAAAGGGATCACTTTTCCATTTTTCCTTTTATATTAAAAATATATTGGATTTATTTACAAAATTTAGATCGTATTGCAGCAACCTTTTTCTTTTCTTTTCTTGGAATAGAAAAATCAAGAGGAAGTGTTACAAACACACAAATCAGAACTTAAGAATGAAATAATAATTAATGACTAATCTGTTGCTGAAGAATGAAAATCTGAACAACGAAGGAGAAATAATTATCCTACGAGGGTTTCTCCTTTCACACAAACTGTATAATCTTCTGAATTAATCCTTTCAAGTTTCATTCTGTATAATTATCCCACTTGGGTTGGCCTGGTGTTGTTAGCTTGGGACCTTGGAGTGTGCTCCTCCTCAAAGTCTCAAGTTTGATTCCCTCAATGTCAATTTTGGTGGGCTAATTTAGCTTCTTAAAAAAAAAAAATTAAATCCTTTCAAGTTTCAACTATTTTCCCCTATCTGTTGACCATTTCCTTGTTCATGAACAGTAGAAAGAAATATGTCAAGTGAAGCCCGGAACAGTAAAGAAAGAAGGGTGTAAAAAGAGAAATGAGATTGCAGGTTTCAGCTGAAAAGGATATGAGTCGAAGCTTGTACGTTTCAAGCGCAAACTTGACTAGAACGTTGTGCACGAACAAGCAACTACTAATAGATAAAAAGCGAGGGAAAGATAAGGCCTTGTGTCTTCCTTTCTAAAATAAATGATGAATGTCAAAATATGTTTTTCTGATTGTCTCAACTCTCAATGTGAATTTCGTAAAACAAATTCAGTATTTTTGAAAATGTTAAAAAGACACCTTTATTGTTTCTGAAAACCTCATTGTCCCTCACCAACTGCATATGGTGGTCAAAATGAAAATTGAGCATATGGTAATATCGGTGATCATAAGAAGAAAGTTGTTCCTCTCAAAAAAAAAAAAAAAAGAAGAAAGTTGTTGTTACACATATAAAATCAAAAGTGAAAATTGAAAACATTATGAAGAAGTAAACAACCCCTGAATGTCTTTGAATCGATGATCTAAAACCTACAACAAAGCAAGTAAAAACTCATGGATAGGAGGTTCTTAAGGATCCCTAATCCTCCTAACCAAAGGAAACAGCAACAGGGAAAAAAAGAGAGGAAAATAAATGTCTTTGAATCCGTGATCTAAAACCCACAGCAAAGCAAGAAAAAATTCATGACACAAAAAGAAAAATATGCATCTAACATGTTGACTAACAATTATTAAAAAAAATATAATTATATGAGGATGCTCTATATATAATGATATAACTGAATCTAATATTTCAGAACCGTTATTTTAAAATCAGACATAACATTAATTGAGCCCAGAAATAAATATTAATTTGAAATTTCTCTTTTTCTTTAGTCCTATGACTATCCCATTCCCCAGCACACACCCACACAATTTTTGCAATTAGAGGATTGTAAGAGGTCAGAACACATCACTGTCAAGTTTGAACCGAAATCATGGAATTTCACCATTACGACTTGCCTTTGGTTGGGAAGAGAAATCATCAAAAGTTACTTGTTTAGGGGGGACTATAATTCTTCCTTTAATTACACTACACGAGGTTTTTTAAAATAATATTGTCCAGCTAGAGAGATTAGTTACAATAAAACACATACCACATCCTCGAATTCATCATCCTGAAATCCAGAGCTACTCCCTTTAAAGTTCATTTCCAAGTCAATCCCGTCGTAACCCTGTGTAATTACACCCAAATATAGATGTCAGCGACACAATATAAAATACAAACAGGTGTAGTTCCAATCACAGAAACTCGAGGGTCAGAAATGTGGCTAGTGATAATAAGTTCAATCAATTGAATACCAAAAGAAAAAAAAGAATAATAGATTAATTTCTACGCACTGACAGTGTATTTTTTTTTACACAAACATCCAATCAAATCACACAACAGTGCCACTTTCTTAGGTTAATTCCTGAAGCATCGCCACAAATATCTAAATGGAGTGATTTGATTGGATGCACGTGTAAAAAAGTTTTATATTGCCGGTGTATGTATACAATTAAATCCAAAGAAAAAAAGATAAAAAAACGGCAACATTTCTACAAATGTAAATTCGTGAACAAATAAAGAAAAAGGAATAGTAAAAATGTAGGAGGATAATATGAAAGAATCAGCAATTGAAAAACCGGCTAGACATGAAAATTTGTAACCTCTTGTTGCTGTTGTAAACGTTTCAAATATGTTGACTGCTTCCGCCGGAGGTCCATTGACAGGTTCTGAAGGTCTGTAGCAAGTGAACGCTGCCAAAGGTAGATACAAAAGCCGGTCATACAAATTCCAGGACGTCGGACTCGTACAAACAAAAATTTGCACACAATAAATTGCCTAAAATATGCAAGCACTCAAGATAGAGGTAAATTCTTGTATATTTAAAAAAGCCAAATTTACGAATAAACCATTTTCAAAGTGAACAGTAGAAAATCAGTCAAGTAAAAGTAAAAGAGCAGCAAAATTCAGATGAAGTAGGATATAAGTTAATGTAGAATAATACATGAAAAACAAGGAGGAGCAAGATAAGGCAGGATGGGCTATTGAAGGGTGGGGAGAGGCAAAAGCTATAATTGACCAATAACACCAGTTATTCATAGTTGACTTAAATATAACATTTCCTCAATAGCTTATATGCATTCAGGACAATCTCCTAAGTCCTGACTAAGAGCAGTCAAAACCTGGATTGTTCGGTAACCTGAAATGTATCTATCTGTTTTGCTTCCAAAATAAATATTAATCAGAGTCGACATCTACCTTCCTTAAGAACTATAAAGTCAACCTCAACTGATAAAAAATAGCAGAGTTGAACAAAATAGAGTGCACTATATATGATTGTATAGAATTTTTCTACATCAAAATTACCTGCACATTTTTTCTGACATTAGAATCCTCAGAAGACCCTCTACCAGCAGAAAGTCTTTTTAGCCTCACTTCAGACTTTCTGAGGAGAGCCGTAATTTCCCGGGTGAGAGTCTCAATCTGACGTTGATCATCTTTACCATCGCCAAACGAAGGCATCAAAGCCTTTGCATGAGCTTTTGTTAACTCAGACATTTTAACCTTTGCACTTTGTATATTTGTAGCTATTTCTTCAGAATCATCCACCCAAGATGGCGGCAAACCCACAGTAAATGCATCACTAACACGCCAAAATACAGTATTTTACGATTAATTGCAATGACTTTCAAGTACACATTTTGAATGTATCAAGCCCAACAAGTTTGTAAACAGAAATTTTAGTTGAACATCAATCTAGGACAACAAAATTCGACAACCTTTTGAATTGTTAACAAAGTTCAATGAGTGGTAAACGGGTATATCAAAATTCGACAACTCGTTAACTATCAATTGAACTTAATTAACCACGGATTTGAACATTATTAACCACAATTTTAGGTGTTTTTCAACTACATGTAGATTTTTGAACACTTGAAAATCAAGGTTAATCACATTTAAACTTGTGCAAACAAAATTCGGTAGATGATTAATAAGTTGCAACACATGTTAACCAAATCTAACACTTCATTAACCACTTAAGTGGAAACATTAACAATTTTAATCAAAAACTAAACTTTTATCCTCACAAAGGGCCTCAGGGAACTGCCCACAAATCAAAAACTAAACTTTTACAATCACAAAGGTCCATAGGGATAAAAGGATTGAAATTTAACTACTGGGTCAAATTCTAATACTAATATATCACAATCACCGCTATAATGTATGGAATTGAAAAATAAGCATAGAAAGGAGAAAAGAAAAACCTTGAGGAAGAAGGACCAGGATCATGGGTACTGAGAGGAGTATAAGAAGATCCATTATTGGTACGAAGAAGCGAAGTGTTGACCATTTCAATGACAGGACCGCCACCGGAAGAAGCAGAAGCTGATGAAGAAAGAGGAGTGCGTAAGCTTTTGACGCTGTCTCTGTACTTTCTGAACTCTACTGTTCGATTTCGCGTTGCCATTGAATGATCGAAAATGGTTTGGTTCTTCGATTTCTGAAAGTGGGTTGGTCATCAGAAACGTTTTGGAAATGGAAAGTGGAAATCGATGAATTCAACTACACCATAGGCGTAAAGGCTCTGTTTTGGGTTTAGGAATCGTGGAAGGGTTTGTTTCGTAAATTTACCTCGTCCATCCCTTCTCTTCTCTTACTCAAGAAGTAAGACTATCGGGTCAAATGACGGATTAATCCATTTCATTTGCTGAATCTAGTGATGACCAGCACAGTTGATTTAAAGTCAGAGTAAAACTTGTATAGACCGATTCAAATTCAAGTCTAAAATCTTTTGAAGATTATACGTCAATATCTCAAGTCTACATCACTATGTAAACTCAGGTGTTTAACAATTTATGTAAACATTTGATCAAATCTTATCATATCTCATTTGGTTCATTGCTGAAATTTATTGATCCAACGATAAAAGCTAACATACATAAGATTTATCTTCTTTCTGCACCATAGAACTAGTTATATTGGTTTGATCATAAGCTTTATAAAAATTTAGGGTTATAAGACTATACAAACAACATTTACTCGTTTAAATTGACAGAAATCACATTGATCAAGAACACTACATATATCAAAGTTGTTAAAAGCGAAATGAATGAATATGTGAATAAACCCACATTACTTAGGTTTATAGCATAAAACTGCAAAATGCCTCCAAATGTGATAAAATGCAAATGTCCAAAATACTAACGCCTCCGTATCTTTAACGTTTAAGACATCGAAGTTGTCGTTTGAATTTGTAATGGACATCAATGAAGAAATAGGCCAATCTAAATTGACCAAACATTGTACCAACAAACAAAATATAAATGAAAAAAAAATATCAAAACCGATCCAAGGAAAAGAGCAAATGATTTAGAGAGTGATTTTCGAATGAAAAAATGACCCTTAAGCACTCCTTTCTTTAGCATATGTTTTTTAATTCCCCTCTTTTATATTCACTTCAAATCCTTTTTTTTTTTAAAAAATAAAAAACACTTTAAATCTCTTTATTGATAATTGAAATGAACGCTAGTTTGTTTTTCTTATTATTAATAAAAATGAATTTGCTTCAACATAATTTATATTTAGGTTTAGGTAACTTCTCTCTAAACTTTCTTTCTCTTTCGTTCATCGAGGAGGGGTGGTTTTAGGTCATTTTTTGACCTAGAATCACCCCTCGACATCTTTTTCCCCTTTTCTTTCACTCTAAATATGTGGTTTTCACATATATCAAGTTTTTTTTTTGTGATTTTGTCGTCTAAGTGCAGCGTTGTTTTGTTCGTCGTCTTGTGCGACGTTTGATTTCGCGTCTTATCGCGATGTTCGTTTATTTCCTATTGAAAGATCGACATCAGTCAATTACAAATCCAACCAATAATTTGGGCGTCAACGTTGAAGATCTAGAAGCATGTGAATTTCAGTGACTTAAATTTTATCATATTATTTGTAGGCATTTTGCCGTTTTATGCTATTAACTTGGGTGCTGTGAGTTTGTTCGCAGATTCACCCTTTACGTTTTTAGCGATATTTGTATCTGATGTAATCTATCGATTTGAATGAATGAATATCGTTTTATTTTTGTCAAAAAATAATAATTTATCTAAAATCTGGAAAGTTGAATTTTTTTTCCTTCCACGGATTCCTTCACTTTAACTAGCCATATTTGAATTCTCTTCTTCACTTAAGGTAAACATATTTAATGAGTGTCTAACACTAAATATACCTCACAACCGAAATTTAAACTTTGATTTATTGTGTTGTGGGAGTATGACATTTTTGTTAGACTCAACTTCCTATTGTTGAAAAGATATAACTTGTCAATCTTACAAAATTGACTTGTAATGTAAGGACCGCCACCACTTAAGTGGAAGTCTTATCCCATCTAACGTGTGGCTCGTAACATATCCCTCACATTAATGACTGAACATCTAAAACATGTTCTAAAATGTTTGATATCACACAACCCGACATATCTTAGATAGACTTTGATATTGTCTTGAAACTTAGGTTAATCATAACATGATCATAAAAAACAACTTGTAAGGTGAGATTTTTCACAACTTATAAAACTATGTTCAAAATTTATTTCATCCAATCTAATGTGGACGAATGAAAAAGTTCCAAAACTTTGTCTCCATGCAAGTAACATTTTAGAAGCCAGACAATAATATTTTTACGGCTTTGCTAACAAGTGACACCGAAGCACTCTTTAGAGATTTTAAATTAAGAAATTATTACTTAAAAAAGTGAAATACTTTATTTTTCAATGAATTTAATACACAAATTTTTGTAAAAATTTACATTTTAAGATTTTTAAAGAATACATCGGAGACACACGTTAACATTATTGTTTTTTTACTCAAAGCCAAACAAGGGTTGAAATTGAAATGAAAATAATAAGAACCCATTATACCATCCACGATGGGAGTATCATGACTCCATAAATCAATATCTAACGGACACTCCCATTGTGGAAAAAAGAAGATGTGTATCTAATGAGAAGAGTGTCTCAAGTATGTGCCTCCCTCTATGGGTCCCACTCATTTTAAAGATTATAATATTAAAATGTATTGTTATAAAATTATTGATAAATGATTAATGAGTCCCGTTTTAAAAAATTGCGTGAAGTATTGAGTTGGATGGATTAAATGCTCATTAATTTTTTTTGACAAAAGGAAAACAATATTCATTTGTTTTAAATTGATAGAATACATAAAATACAATGACATGATCAACATTGCTAAAAGCGTAATTGGTGAATCTGCGAACAAACTCATGACACCCAATTTAACAACATACAATGGCAAAATGTCTATAAATAATATGATAAAATATAAATCACCAAAATACTCATGTTTTCGGATCTGCAACGTTGACGCTCAAATCTTTGATTGATTATGTGATTGACCGAAATTGATATTTCAATAAGACACGAAATCAAACAATGTCGCACAAGACGATGAACAACACAAAGTCGCACTCAGGCAACAAAATCAATAAAAACACAAAAGGAAAACTTTATATATATATATATATATATATATATATATATATATATATATGAAAATCACTTATTTAGATTAAAAAAAAGGAAAAAGGATGCAAAGAGTGATTTTAGATCAAAAAATGACTAAACTCCTCCTTCTTGACAAGTGAAAGAGAACTTAAGAACATGATGAAGTTTCTCTCACTAAAAAAATCAAGGCTAACTAAATGCTCATTAGATATTACTATAAATAAATAATATATACACGTAAAATCTATTTAAATATTCAAAAATGAATTTCTTCTCCGGTGGTTGCTCTTGGTCTAGGAAGCTTTGCCAACTTGGCATCTTCAAAAACAAAAGATACAAAGAGAAAGAGTGGCATGAAGGGCGTTTTGGTAAATGTAGAATTCGTGCTTGCTAAGGATTCAATGTCCAACGCAACAACCACGCACGCACACTCGGAAACCGAAATTCCTCGGTACTTTCCTCCTTCTCTTTTCCTTAGCCTTTGCCTCTAACATGTTACACGTATGTACTTTGAATTCCTTCCTTCTATCTATTTCTATCTCTATATAGCAACACAACATAACACTTTCAACCCATAAATAACAACAAACACGATAAAAAATTTCTGTCGGACACAACACAATTTTCATCGTATTTGTGAAAACAACCCCAGTACTTCACATAAGTCAATGGAAGACCAGACTTCTAAAAGCTACCAATCAAGGCTCAAATCCCACTTAGGTGATTCAATACATTCTTGTTTAAACTGTTTTTATGGATTTTTATTTGTGTTCTGTCTTACACTTAGCTGAATGTTTTTTACATGTTTATTTGGAACAGAGGAGCTCTTAATCGATTTTGAAGAGGTGAACGGAGATGAAGAGTTGATGACGATTTATCCATGTCCATTTTGTGAGGAGGATTTTGATCTTCTAGAACTATGTTGCCATATTGATTTGGACCATCCAATAGAAGCCGAATCTGGGGTATTTTACTTATCTCACACCTTAATCAGCTTTCTACTCTTATTAACTTTTAGACTTAAAATATTAATAATTTATGTACCTTTGTATTAAGAATCACACATTTAATCAGTGAGATGCTATGCCTGAAAACATAGGAGGCGGCACTCCCAAGACCCTCGCTTACAAGCCGGTTTTGTAAGGTTTAATTAGACTTAGCTCAAATTTTATGACCGGAGTATAACTTATCCAGTTTGGAACTTTTCAAATCCATAATTTTGATGAGCTGGAATCAAACTCAAATACCCGGGACATACACACACTGCGGACCAACCACTTGTGGTAGTCTGGTAGATTCAGGTGGTTTTTCAAATCCATCTGAAGCCTTGGTATAATTTGCAATTACTAGCATGTCAATAAGACCTCATTGAGAACTCCCAGATAGTTGTTTTCCGCTTGACAAAGAAAGCTCATTGGTTTTCAGTTTTCATTTGTTCTCCCTCTTTTAGAATCAACATGCTTATTCATGATCTTCAAATTCACAAAGAAGCATGTGTTAGTAATTGCATTTGAGATTCAGTGCATTCAACAGTTGCTATTTATTTTGAAAAAAAAAAACAAACATAAAAAGAACCTTTGTGAATCACTGTGGACCGTGGTTATCAACTTATCTGGCGATGCTTGTAATTTGAGTTGAATGTAGTTTCTTTCAAATATGGATTGGTTCAATGTAATTGCTTCTCACTTTTCCAAGGCCTTAGTAAATTGCTGTCTCCTTCTTCCAAAGACAATGATTTTTCCTACAAGTCAAAAATGAATTCCAAGATGTAGCATTTTATGATACACTTAATTTAGAAGTTTGCAAATTTGAATTGCCTTTCAGGAGAAATGTTGCATTTGGTTATTGGTCTAGATCTTACTAATACTTTCCATTAATCATCTGACTGATAACATATTTGTAATTGCATGAGTTTTCTTTAATATATATGATGATAAATATCAAAATTTGAATACTTTATTAAATTTTACTTCAATATGGATTATAAGAAGTGATAATATTAGTAAGATACTCCATATTATCACAAGTTTGCTAAATGACCTATTATTAATAATGTTCCTCTTGATTTGAGGGTTCAATTAGCAGACTTAGAAGTTGGTGATGATGACTACCTGCAATAGCCCATGAAATCAAAAGTGTGTATAATTTCTTTTATACCATAAAAATAGATTTCTCTACTAGCTTATCATTTGCAGTGCTATTTATACTCAGGTTCGTCGAATTACCCTCATTTATATCCATCTTTGTTTGTTCATGCAGATTTGTCCAGTTTGTGCCATGTGGGTTGGAACAAATATTGTTGATCACATAACAGCACAACATGGAGACTTATTTAAGATATCCTTTCTGATTTTCATCATAGAAATGCTTTTACTTCATCAAAATAAATACCATTAATTTTGTTTTTGTCTCCTTTTACTTATTGTCGTTGTTTTTTCATTTGTCTTTCATTCAACCGTGTGTTTCCTTTACTGGAGATTACAGTCATCTCAAATCAAAATCCCATAAACATGATTCCTACCAAACCCTTTCCTTTTCAAGAAAGGGTCGACGGGATGGACACTGGAAATCTTGCTCTGATGAGTTGCCGCCTGTGATGCCTACCTCCAAAACGACTTGTGATCCATTTCTGTCATTTTTATGTGGTGCAACTGCTTCCAGTGAACATGAAAATGTGCAGCATGATTCATCAAGTGAAGCAAGCATTGAAGAAATACACTCACATGATACAGTGTTAGAAAGGTAAGATATAGTATCACTCTTTCAGCTTCTCTTTTTTTCAATATCGCCATAGACATAACTATGAGACTAATCTTCAAATTAAAAGTGTTGGTTAAAGTCTTTTTAAAAGTAGCGACTATAAGACTCGAGACCCTAATATTGCTTGTAAAGTTTGCCCAGGTCATAGTTCATTTTAATTCCAACAATTTACTTTTGATTATGAATATACCACATTACTCTTGTATTATAAACATTAACTTAGAAATCATAAATTTATTGTCCATACAAGCTGCTTGATCCTATCATAATTAGCTGGTGGATCATTGATTGTTCCAAAAATTTACCTCTAGATATTCTTAACAGGCATTTTACATTAAATCACTAGAAGCATCCCTCTAATACAATTGGATTTGATTTATATTTTGTAATATTTGTAATTATTAATACTTTTCAACTTTGTAACATTCACTGCAAAGTTGATAATATACTTGAGGAGGCAATTTAAGTCTATTCTTTTTTTGGACCTGTGCTACATCTTGTAATAGTATAGGTTATGCTATGAGGCAATGAATGGTGATATGAGATAAAAACCTGGTTGTGTGTGCAAAAAAACACAGATTCATGAATTATTTTTGTTTCTTTCTCGCACTTTTTTAGATAAAAAAGATTAGAGGAAATGGTTACGTGATATATGTTTCTTAGTGCGGCCTTCATTAACTCCCTGTTGATTTGTTCTTGTTCAAAACTGTACTAGTAAAATACTCGTGTATACACATGGATCACACAATATTGATTATCATACTAAGGTAGACAATAGAGAATTGAAATATTTAGAACTTTTTTAATAAAATATAGTTAAGCATTGAAAAAGGCATAAAGGTGGAACATGTCTAACAATATAATTGTCGCCTACCAAATACTATGATCATTACTCGGTATATTGTCCCGCTCAGGTTTCAAACAAAACTTTCTCACTTTATGAAACTGTATTCTTCATTAAGATATTTGATTAACTTATCTACTTTTATCTCTATCTTTGTTGGATATGTAATCTAATTCTTCTATACTATTGCAGAGATGTTCCGCCATCTTTATCTGACAAAGACCAAGTAGAGAAAGCAAGGCGTAGTGAGTTTGTACAGGGGCTTTTGCTGTCTACTATTCTTGATCCCGACCTTTGACCCAGACAAATAAGAATCAGTTTTTATCAATTTGATGGAATAAAAAAAGGAGAGTTAAAGAAGTTGATGTCCATCATGAAGAGGATACATAATATATGTAGGAATTATTTGTATTCGCTGTGATCTATGTAGTATAGAGAGCTAAGCTATATGTAGGAATTATATTTATTTGTATGAAATGTACATTCGGGGCTATGAAATTACATTAGTTCACGAAACATGGCATATACCCTTGTCTAATATCTCACAGGAATTATACCTTCTAACAGTTCTGCTTTGCTGTAAGAGTGTGAGTGAGAGGTAAAGTGAGGCCTAATGTCAGAAGTTGCAAGACAATATTAGGCTTTTAAGTTGTAAAAATTGTGCACAGTGAGTGGGTCTATAATCATAATTGCTTATACCTAAAACAAGAGTTTTAGCAGCCTCCTTATGGATTTGGATTCAATGCTGTAAAAAACTACACAGTTGTTATTTCAACCATTGGATTGGCTTGACAAAAATATAATAGTACCATCCAATAAGATCCAATGGCTATTATTGAAAACTGCGTGAAACTGTGTTGTTTCACTACGCAGGAAATTCTAGTCCGTCTCCTCACAGGGAAAGTGTGGTGAGAGCCTGAGAGGTTGTTATCAATTTTCAATATGAAAAAAAGGAGAAAATAATTAAAAGTGAGATATGAAATTAATTAAAAAGACGAGACAAACAAATTGAGAGATTTTATTTCCGATTTCTCCGATTTAGAAATGGGTTTCAAGTGCACAGCTCATTTGATAAGCTTTATGGACATTGACATGCAAGGGTCGGAGTTCTAATTTCATATTTTCCACTTGAAACTCTAATTTCATATTTTCCACTTTTTGATACTTTCAATGTGTGGTCAACACTTATGAGTATGATTTAAACTAGTAATAGTCTAATGAACATATCTTAATAAAACAATGGCTTATATACGGTTTTAGTCTTAGTTTTAATTGCGAAATTTTGGTTTTCAAATTCAATTTGTTTTGTTAATCCATAATTTTAACGATCCAATTTGATAACATCACAATATTATTTTGGGTCTGTTTGCTTTGTCACGACTCAATTTAACATCATATACTTTCAACAATTAGATTATTTATTTTCATGTCAGATCACTTAATAATATTGTTACGTCGTCAAATTGGATTGTCAAAATCATGTACCATCAATTTTTTTGAGAAGGGACCGAAGCTGTGCAATCTATATCTACTGAAGTATCATAAATTAAGAAGGATAATACTAACCGATACCCAGCTAAAAATAGAAAATTTTCATTGAAAACAATATAAATGGTTGATTTTATTTATATTTAAAAAAGTAAAATTAAAATTTGTTTATTTTTTTTTAACTAGTGTCATAGGACATTGAAGTTAGTTGATGGGGGGACCTATTGAGGAAGGGTAATTGTGGATTGGTGACGGAGAAGCAGAGAAAAAGGAATGGTTATTTGTGGTGAGGTGACAAATTTGACTGACTCTCGCGCGTTGACGACGTTGATAGATAGAACCCTAATCTAATTCGTCTCAAATCGATCGATCCATCCATCCATCATCGAAACAGAGACTCTGTCTCTCAATCTCTTTCCCAGTTTCAGGCCATGCGACCTTGTTCCTCCGTCATAGCCCTCTCCAGAGAGGACTCTTTTTCTATTGATTTCACCAGCCATGTCTTCTTCCGATGCCCATGCCGCACCCACTAATATCAACCCCAAATGTATCCTCTTCAATGCTGCATCCGGTGCTTCCGCCGGTATACATACATACCTTCTTTTATCAGCTCCCCAATTTTTTTTTATTAATTCAATTCATTTCTTTATATTTCTTCTTCCAATTCCTTGTGTTTTAATTTGATTTGATTTGTAGGAGTTATTGCTGCTACGTTTGTGTGTCCTTTAGATGTTATCAAAACTAGGTTTCAGGTTGGTCTGCCTCAGCTCGCTAATGGAACTGTTAAAGGTATGAGCTTTTTAGTATTATTACATGAAGGATCAAATAACAATATGAAACTTAGTCAACAGTTGAACTACTGAAACTGAATACTGCAATTTTCGTGGATTGGGTGCTTTTGTTCTCAGGTAGTGTGATAGTTGCTAGTTTGCAACAAATATTCCACAAGGAGGGGTTACGTGGCATGTACCGTGGGCTGGCTCCCACTGTGTTAGCTTTGCTTCCAAATTGGGCGGTGAGTCCTTGTTTTCCTTATCCATATTTTGTCTGCGACTCTGCGTGTATTATGCTCTTAATAAGTATATGACAAATAGAATCTCGACAGAGTTATTACATTCCCGTCTAGTATTTGTGGTAACCTTGGCAATTCTAGCCTCAAATTGGCAATGAAATATATCTATAATAATAATAATTAATGAATGCATTGGGAAAAAGATGACATTTCCAAAACTGTTTTGTTTTGGATACTTGTTTAAACATTGAAGTCATTGGATTGATGTTGCTCTGAAATGCCAGGGTATGAAGTCAGTTACTTGCAACTCTACCACTTTTAGCCGAGGATAGATTTTGAGTGTTTTATGATTTCTTGACAAAGATTCTTTTCAGATGCTGCTTCTTGAAATACTAGATCACACGATCGCTGTGAGCTAGATTGTTTTCAGACGTTTCTTCTTGAAATACTAGAGCACACGATCACTGTGAGCTTGATCTTAATTCAACCGGCCTTTTATATTTTAAGGCTGGTTCTAAGTGATTAAGTTATTGGGGCTTTACTATACATATTATACAACAATAACCAAAAGCTTTTTCTCGCTAAATGGGATCAGCTGTGTGGATTAGACAATACCATAATGTCCTGTCACGAGCCATAGCCTAAGATTAATCATTTAAATTTGAATTGCTTTTGACCTATAGTTTTCCTTGATCTCTACTTATTGCTAATTATTGGGCCACCTTCCATCTTGTCTATCTTATTTATTGATGCTTCCACGAGTTTTCTTTGCACATGTTCAAATTACTTAAAATAAGACAATCATATTTTCTACTATGAGAGCTACCTCAAGTATCTTTTGAAAGCTATATCACTATTACCTGACATTCTATTCAGCATAACATTGCAGGTCTTATAGTTGTGTGATAAAAATTTCGTTTTCGTTTGACTGTTATTTTTCTATCTCAAATTACACTCGAGACTTCTTCCATTTCATCAACGCTATTTGATTCCTATGGTTGACATCTTCTATCTCTCCGTCATTTTCCATAATAAATCCAAGTTGCTAATAAATGTAGACTATGCTCTGTGATGAAGATGACAAATAGAACGAGTGTGCTAGAATCTTGTTAAAGAAGGAAATGAAGGTACAAAGATAGAAGACACGAAAATTTCTCCAATTAAGTCACAATAAGGGGAGAAAGTGAAGATGTATAAAGTATATATATGCGTTGGCTTAGAATAATTGAAATTTCGATAGTTGTGATGCAGTTTAATAGGACTAGTCAGAGCCTGGGAACCAATTGTCTATGACTCATGACTCAAGGCCCATGTTAAACTAATTATTACCGATTACTAAGATACAGAGTGCACAGACCATTTAAGTCAAATAAATTATGGAATAACTTACACATGTAGCAGATTCTTGGAGAAGACCAAGTGTTGGACTCTAAGACACCAATTGAAATTGCTAAAATAAGTCAAGACAAAAACCAAAGCAAAACTAATAGCCCACATACTGCTGACCCCAGTAATTCTTGATAGTTGTGAGTCAAGCAAAGCTATCAGCATTCCAATGAGACTTAATAGTATTTTTAGGCCAAGCTAGTAAGGTCCTTTGATCCTTAAGCTTATGCCTTTTTTTGGTCCTTTCTTGTTGCCTAATCAATTTAGCTTACTATTAGATGGTTTATTTCTTAGGCCGTACAAATCTCAAGATTTAATCTGTCTACATGCTTTTCAAAAGCATAACACTGATATCTTATGTTATAATTAAGTGTTCTAAATGTATTGTAAACTTGCAGGTTTATTTTACTATGTATGAGCAGCTCAAAAGCCTTCTTCATTCCGATGGTTAGTCCATTGCTTACTTTCATATTGAACCAAATTAGGGGGAGTTGTTGACATAATTCTTTTTGTGATGTAAATAGTCCACTTATTGATTTTTAATTTTGGAGCTGCCAACTTGCTTTGTTTTATCCTATGAAGCCAAGATAGTTTGAAAATTGAAAAGTATTGGTGTCTAACACATGCCTAGGAAGTACATAATAGTTTTCTATTCTTTTTAAAAATATTACGCCCAATACTTATCAGCTACATCTTACCAAAGGAAGACACGTTTGTCATTTGGATACGATACATTTTATATATGTCTTACTAACTATAGACACAAAATTGTATGTTTTTCTTTGACATATTCATAGTAGAAATAATATGTTTTGATATGCGTCGGTGAAAGATATATAACTGTTGAGAGTCCCACATTTGTGAGACATGGCCTGAAAATGAGTTTATAAGTGGGAGGCATTCTTCACCTTAAAAGCCAGTTTTGAAGGGTTGAGTTAGGTCTAACCCAAATTTTAAGAATAAAAAATGCCTACTTAAGTAAATTTTTTTTGGGGGTGATCATCATATATTGCATAATGACAATTGATATTTTATGTATTAACGAACAATTAGTAATGTGCATGCCTCCTAATAAACATTGTGCATTTTAATGTTACATAAACACTTACGTATCATGATCACTAGAGATATGTAATTATGCTTACTTATTACAATCACTAAGTATATCTTTTTAATAAATTGTGATCATTATATATTGACTATTGATATGTTTATATATTAATGAGCAGTTAGTAATGTGAATGCCCTTTAACAAACACTGTGCATTTATGTTGCACAACACAACACTGTGAATTGTGTCATATCTTGCTTTTTAAAATTTCATGGTGTCCCCGTATTTGTGTCGTACTATGTGTGGGATTCATAGGTTCTCGCAGCGAGTTATAAAAATGTACAAATTATATATAACCCCTATGATATTTATGCAGATGAAAGCCATCACCTTTCAGTTGGATCTAATATGGCAGCTGCTGCTGGTGCTGGAGCTGCAACTACCTTGTTTACAAATCCACTTTGGGTTGTCAAGACTAGACTTCAAGTGCGTTTCTTCAATTCATGCCGAATGTTCTGCTAATTATTTGATTATGTTAGCAGTCATTCTTATATAATTGGCGTAATGCATGAGCTACCTATATTCTTAGTAAAATTCAATTTTTCTATTCTTAATAGCATACGGTTTCTAGGATTGTGTGGTAATCAAATGAAGAGGCAATGAAGTCCTTGTGCATTTGACATTGTTTGGAAGCTCTATGTATCACATCCATGGAAGATAATAAAACCTCTATTTAGTGGGTTGAACAAAAGATCGAGCACATAAAACAGCTAGTGTATATTTTTTTTGTCTTGGTCAGATCATATTATCTATTATTCGGCACATAAAACTCCACAACAACAACAACCAAGCCTTATCCCACTAAGTGGGGCCGGCTACATGAATCAAACGAAGCCATAGTGTTCTAACAAAACTATACTTTTATCCAACTCATTAATCTTAAGACCCTTCTTGATAGTTTCTCTTATAGTTTTCTAGGTCTTCCCCTACCTCTAGTGATTTGACTCCCCTCCATATGACATTATTTATTATTAGGCACATAAAACTCCATCTTACACGCATTATTACGTATTGAAATCATAGAGTAGACACAATAAAAGAACTAGTCTAGCTTATAATCAGTGCACGTTTGTATATTCTGCAATGTAAGCTTGCTGCCTTTTTAATGCAGACCCAGGGAATGAGATCTGGTGTTGTGCCATATAGGAGCACACTATCTGCATTGAGGAGAATTGCAAGCGAGGAGGGCATACGGGGGCTGTACAGGTTGGTGTTTTTTAATCACGAAAAAGCAACTGGATGGTCAATGGACATGACATTATGATTAATAATTAACACTTTAATGACGGTTGGTATATTCTTTACCATAAACAGTGGTCTTGTACCTGCCCTAGCTGGTATCAGTCATGTTGCCATTCAATTCCCGATGTATGAAACAATAAAATTTTATTTAGCAAATCAAGGTAATTTCATGCCTGTTCTCTTCTCTGTATACTCTTGAAATTTTGGCAGTCACTTAGTTTGATCGTTGTTTTGTATTAGATGACGCAGCAGTCGATAAACTTGGTGCACGCGATGTTGCTATTGCTTCATCTGTCTCCAAAATTTTTGCATCCACATTGACATATCCCCATGAGGTATGTTGCTGAATAACACTTAATTTAGTTAAAGATTGCACAATTGTAGGTAGTCATACCTCTTGATGCCTGGTCTTGCGAATGAAATAACTTTGCCAATCATTTGATGGAAAAATAGTTTATAGTCCTTCAATGTTTAAAGAACCCTAGAATAATACTTACTTCTTTGCAATTAGCTTTTTCTTGAATATTCCACTTTTTTCATCCTTTCCTCTCTTTAACTGCCCCAACTTAGAGAGCCATATCCCTCTGAATTGAGCCGGGATTCTTAAATTTAATGTTACTAAATTTAATGTTACTCATTTTCATTCTTTGGGCACATTAAAAAGTAACATTTTTTAATTATGTTTGCAGGTAGTACGTTCCAGATTGCAAGAACAAGGGCATCACTCTGAGAAACGATACTCTGGTATGATTGACTGTATAAGAAAGGTTTTTCAACAAGAAGGTGTACCTGGCTTTTACCGAGGATGTGCCACCAACCTTTTGAGGACAACACCAGCTGCCGTAATCACATTCACCAGCTTTGAAATGATACACCGTTTTCTTGTTTCACATTTTCCTTCTGATCCACATCCTCATATTTTGTGATATAATTGATTATGGACATGATCATCTATCATCTATAACAGTAGATCAAAAACATTAGCTAGTCCAGCTGATAAATGATTCTCCTGGCGATGCATATACCATTCTTTATATTTTTAGGTAGAGCAACACATTATTTAAGCAACAATTGAGACTGTTTTCCCTGGTCAAACGTCTGCAAGGTCATTGTTTGTACTTTGTAGAGAGACCAATGGATAATTATAGATTTGAGAATGATGATGACGATAAAGACATTAGTAGTATGATGATACTGTGAGGATGTCATTTATTTTATTTGGAAACTACTGAATACTCGTATCATATCATATTCTTTTAAAACTCAAAAACTAAAGCTGTTTCACATCTCTTACACCTAGCATCTTGGAATCTAGATTCAGTGTACAAATACTTTATGGACAGGCCAGTGTTCAAACACTCACCACATAATAAGCTAGATTCACAGGTCAAGTTATTTCGATATGGTAGTATGGTAAAAGGATGTAAATAATCTATTGTTTTCTTCTACTACTAATACTAATTTAAATAATTATGAAAAAAAACGAGACAGGCCCCCCCATTTGTGCTAATATGAGACATGCTCCTACCAAATCATGTTATTTATTGTGATAAATGGCCAATCAATAAATAACATGATTTGGTTGTGTAAAACCATTTACTCGTACAGTGTCATGTGTTTGGCTTGCATGAGAATATAGCGAGTCAGTTTATCATTAAACTTCACTTTAGGAGAGTTATGCTGTCAAAATCTTGACTTAAGTGGGTTTTCGAACACCATACAAAACGTTCAACAGCAGGAAGGAAGGAATAGGTTGCGTTTCTACAAAATTTCTTGCCAAACATGTAACTTTCAACTACGGATGGGTGTTTTTCACCTCATTCATTATTAGATGGTTGTTGGATTACGCTATTTTTAAAAGCAGGACACGTGTTGTCCAATATAAAATTTTGTAATAATAAATTTATTTTGTTAACTTGTGTCATAAGGGAGCGTTAAAAAATTCAAAAGCAGTTTTCTTTTTTAAAAAACACAAAATTTTAACTTTAAAATATTATTTCTATTACGAGTTCGCCATTTGTCTATTAAAAAAGGTTTTGAGACATACCTGAACGGCTCGACAAGACATATTGAATTGGATTCGTTTGTCCATTTCTACGACAACTAGAAGAAAACAACTCTTTGCATTGATTTCAGCTCCTCTCAATCGGAGTTCTATCAACATGATTTAATACTATTATTTTGAGCTATAAGACAAGGTAGATAAAGACAATCAAGAGACTAGACGATACTGCCTGAGATTTACTAGTAGATGGCAAGGAGTGGCGTTATTGGTGTCGTGACGTCATATATGAAACACTCTTTGGCCAGCAGTTAGTGAGGATAGATTGACTCTTAACATTTAGGCTTAATTGCATGTTTGGTCCCTTATGTTTATTTTAGTTTTTAAGTTGGTCCCTTACGTTTTGAAAGTTTCAAGTTAGTCCCTTACGTTTTAAAAGTTTTCAAGTTGGTCCCTTACGTTTTGAAAGTTTCAAGTTGGTCCCTTATGTTTATTTTAGTTTTCAAGTTGGTCCCTTATGTTTATTTTAGTTTTCAAGTCGGTCCAAAACATAAGGGACCAACTTGAAAACTAAAATAAACATAAGGGACCAACTTGAAAACTAAAATAAACATAAGGGACCAACTTGAAAACTAAAATAAACATAAGGGACTAACTTGAAACTTTCAAAACGTAAGGGACCAACTTGAAAACTAAAATAAACGTATGGGACCAACTTGAAACTTTCAAAACATAAGGGACCAACTTAAAAACTAAAATAAACATAAGGGACCAAACATGCAATTAAACCTAACATTTATTTCAGTGGCTCGCAAGTACGACTATCTATCGGGTAGCAAAAGCTACCTTTTTATTTTTGGTATGAGTAACTAACTATATTCTATGTTTACTTTAGCTATCCAATAAAATATATGTAGATACTTTAAATAATTTTTTTTGGTAAAAGTTACGATAAATATCATATTTAAGATAATCATTTGCTTGATAGATTTATTTCGTCTTATTTTAAAACTTTCAATTTTAACTGATTACAAAAAGAACTTTGTTAACAATGAAATAGTAAAAACAAAACCAAAATAAATAAAAAGTAAAATTAAATATGAATTTCTTGCAATTAGCAAATGACTTGGTTGTTCTGATTTTTTTATGGGATATCAGAAGTATTTTCTTTATGAAATAAATTTAGGACGTAAGGATGATATCATATTTCTTCTAGATGGAAAGTTTAAAGAGCACTTGCAAAGTATTTATATTTACCTATCTTCAAATACAATAATTCAAATTTAAAATTTGAGAATCATATAAGGATGTAAGTCTTCTTTATAGCAAAAAATTTGCCATGTCGTTCAAATTCACGGTTTCCTCTCACTTTAAACAAACCAAATTGTATGATGCCAAAAAAAAATGTAATAAAAATGTAATAATGTTGACACACAAGTATGTTTGTCTTCTTTCAACCATGCATGTCAAATAAATTGTCATAGTATTAGTCTAATCTACTAGTACCTATTTTTGACAAAAGGATATATACAAATACAATGATGTTGTCAAATAGGTGAGGCTTAGGTTACATTTAAGAATGTGGATAAATTAGCCATCAATCAATGAAGATTAGTCAAATGTGTAAATGTACATAGAAAAAACCTTTGAAATATCTCAATATTAATGTGTATAACTTATAAGGTAAAAAAAAATATCCACTTGAGCTTTCCCCGCCTTTATATATTGAATGATCAGGTTTGTATAGCAACAATTTGTTGATGGAAAAGATTATATAGAAAAAGGTATACATATTATATATATATATATATATATATATATATATATATATATATATATATATATATATATATATATATATATATACACACACATACATACATATAGGGATTTGCTAGAACACACCCACTAGTTTTTATGTGGGAGTGTTTTAGCAAAGCTACACCTTAGGGTGTATTTAATCACTTTTTAGTTATTCACTTGCTAAAATACTCCTTCTAAAAAGTAAGTGGGTGTATCCTAGCAAACCCCTATAGGATTTGCTAGAACACACCCACTTGTTTTTGTTAGAAGGTGTGTTATAGCAACATACACCTTAAGGTGTATTTATTAACTTTTTAGTTATAACTTGCTAAAACACTCCCACATAAAAACTAATGGGTGTGTTCTAGCAAACCCCATATATATATATATATATATATATATATATATATATATATATATATATATATATATATATATGTATGTAGAAAGTATGTTCGAATTAAAATTTGGGGGAAGGGTATGTATTAATGAAAGGTGCATTACGTAATGGATCCAGAGATTGAGTACTGTTTTCCAAAAAATGAAGTATGCATGTGCTTCCATTGTATGATGTGGCTGGCTACCTTCATGAATCTGCATATTTCTACACCGGAAAGTGATGTTAACCTCACAAAGAGGCTTCAGGAATATAATGATATATTGAAGCTGGGCTCCCCTCAACATGTGAAAGTCATAAAGATAAAGCAATAACACCTAACTTTAACCTTTCAATAATAACTAATAATAATTAAGTTGTATTAGATTAGTTTGTATATTCAAATAATAATTGAAAATTAATGGTTAACTTTAACAATGATCAACAATTATGGTCCCATATGCGTGTATAATGTTCAGTATTAGCATTTTTCTGAGAGAAAAAGAAACAAAAAGGTAGCCATCTGATTGCATGGTGCTGTATTTTATTTTATGGGTTGCCAACTAGTTAGGGATGACATGCCAACAATCTCTTCCTTCAATTCTGTGTTCACCCATTCATCTGACTATACTCCTCCTTAAATTGAAACTTTTTTACTCCTGATAGAGTAGAATATTTTGTCATAATTTGCTATAATTATTTTCCTGTAATTATTGTATCATAATTAGATAGTTGACCAAACGTTACACAATAGTTGTATATATTCTATTCAGATGAATGAGAAACACAAGCATTCTATTGTCTTACATGGTATCAGAGCTTCGCCAAGATCCATTGGGTCATCTGCTATCAGGTTTCCGCTATCGGACCACCCATCATTTATGTCCACGAACCAAGCCCAATAGTGCTGGTTGTGAGGGGGTGTGTTAAGAGTCCCACATCGGATAGGTGATGGCCTGACAATGTGTTTATAAGTGGGGGCAATCCTCACCTCACAAGCCGGTTTTGTGGGGTTGTGTTAGGCCCAACCACCTTTTCTAAGATGGTGTCAGAGTTGTGTTGGTGACTGATTTTGATGTGTTTTACAGGGAAGAATGTTTAAATAAGTTGCCATATGGAGAGCATGATGCCAAAATGATGGTGGAACAAAAAAATGAGCTAGCATAGTGCGTATCATCTGCCACCCCTGTCGACACCAAGTAGAAACTCAGCACGGTTTAAGTCAGCTATAAAATCAGGCCCAATAGTGCTGAGTTTCAGAAGAATGATAGAATAGAATATTTTGTCATAATTTGCTATAAAATCTTTTCAATGTGATAATGGAGGTGAATATAATAATGAGCTATTTCAACAATATTGCACTAATCATGGTCTTGTTTTTTTCGCTTCTCTTGCCCTCACACATCGTCACAAAATGGGAAAGCGGAACGAAAAAAAAAGAACCATTAACAATATGATACAACATAATTAAAGGAAAATAATTATATAAACTATGACAAAATATTATATTCTATCATATACATTTACACCGTCGTTGTTTCACATGCATCAACATGCATGACACATCGCATGACTATCATTGTCATAAAGGATTTCGGTACAAGGAGTCAATCATCTATATTTAAACCATATACTATCACTATTGGGTCATGAAAGACCTCTAATCACACATCTACTTTTTTATTCAATGAAAGACCTCTAATCACACATGACAAACACAAATTTGCATTAAGATACCTGTATCCACATTCAAATTTGTTCATCTCTATGGAAAATTATCCATATTCATAATACAAGCAATTTTTACAATATCCATTATAATACCTTTAGCAGATACCTAATGCATATGTATCCTGATACCTTCTCTTTAGTGCATATTTTTGTGTATATTTTGATATCCCTACCATTCAAAAGTTTTCCAAGGTCATCTTTAGTTTCTCTTTTCTTATTTATTAATGTAAACACCAAATAGCATGGATCAGTATACAACTTTGTAAGTTTGATTGACTTAATAAATATTTTTAATTTTAATGATTAAATATTTTTAATTTTAATGATTAAACATATTAATTTTTTTATCATATTCATGAAATTACTACTTTCTCTAGTCACTGTTATAAAAAAAAAATTGTTAGTGACCAGAAAGTATGCGTTAATATGTAAACTTTGACAAATGATAAAAATATATATTATACCCCAACTCTTAAAATTGAATATAATTAAATAAAGTTTGTGATTAATTTATGGTAAATACCAATAAACATTGATTAAATAAAAAAAATTCTTTACATGGATGATGATAGATAGATCACGCGCTTAGATGGAAGTGATTAATATTTTTTGGTTATACGATGAAGCAAGGGATTTTGAGCCATTGGATTGTTGGATGTAGCATAAGGTGCGTCGTCAGATCCTTTTCTTTTCTTGTAGACGCTCCCGTGGGCTTCCCGAACCTAATTCCGAACCACCAATTTGAATTTTGTTGAACATTACGGGGATGCTTGGCTCTTTCTCTTTGTTTAACTCAATATGGTTCTTAGCAATTTGTTCCCGGTTCACTTCAATAAAAAAAGTCATTCAACCGGTTTTCAGTTTTTTTTATCAAGTAGTCTAGTGACTAGATTTACCCACATTATATATAGAGCAGTGGTAAATCTGAGGTTTGAATCTCGATCCATACACATAATGTCTATGATAATTACCAATTGAGCTACACTCCGACTATTTTATTCAGACGTAAATTAGTCTATTTGTTAATTTTGATTCATATTGACTTGGTTCTACTTAAAGGAATGATGTATCAACTACACATGTAACATTAGTATATATATCTTACCAATAAAAATTCGTAAAAAATAAATAAATATCTTACCAATGAAAATGTTATGAATTAATTTTAGCAGTGTTTATTTGTCAAAACATTGAATGGGGTCGCGAGCAAATAGTAGATGACTAAATTGACTCCTTTTTCTTTCACGACACAGTCTTTGTATAATGAGGTGTTTTCCGATTTACGTTTTTAGTTTATGTATACGTATAGTTAAGTATTATATGCGGTCTTTTAACTTAGATATTCATAACCAGTCAATATTTTTTTTTAAATTATTACAAAATCGTCCTTTAAGTAAGAAAATATTTGTACCGTGTTCCTATTTTCATCGTGCTTTATTAAAAAGTGATTATGTTGATATTTAATGTTAAGTTGGTGTGTCAAAATTCACCTTTATCAAAATTAATGTTTACAAGTGTATAATTCAGTCTTAATTTGAAACAAAATTGATCGATTTATTAATTTTAATATTGTTTATGAAATATTTATTTGTAAAATTCGGTTTGAATTCAAAAACAAGAAGAAAATGTGCGTAAGAAATCATGTTTTGAAATATCTAATGACATAATTGTTTTAATGTTAAAATTATATGTTTGGTACTTTCCTTAACTTTCAGGCTATCCTGACTATGATAGCTCATTATTTGTTCACAATCGCAAACTGGAAATGATGGTTACCTTTAATGAGGTATATTAATTATTATAGCAATATTTCTTCATAGAAAACTGGTAATGTTGGATGAAAATCTGATTATTGAAGTCCTTTCAGGTTAACTCTGTTATCGATGCCATTATCAAATCATCTCATGTCGATAACCCAATTGGTGACTATAGGAGCTTATGTAAGGTAAAAATGCTTTTTTTATTTTTGTATATTATGAGCATATATCATATCCTTTTCTAAAAACAAACTATTAATGTGCAGACGTGATCCCGATTTTTGCTGACTTCTCCAATGGTGTAACTATCTTAGCAATGAACCTGACTTCTTCTTTTTTTTTTTTTATAATGAAAACCCATCTGTCTAATGAAAATTCATATGTTATTGATGTCATTAGCAAACCGTCTTGATACTTCCAGACCTTGTCTCTGTTTACAAGCTGGAGACCACATTGAGGTTATTACACTTATCCTTTGATTTATGTTTAGTAAGTTGTATATGTTTTCATTATTATATATTTATTTGTTGTCTTATAAATGAACAGGCCTATGCCAATGCCAGAGCTTCATTACGGTTTGGTAAGACATGTGTAATTTGTGAATGTTCCACAATTAAATTGATTGCAATGCATTTGAAATGTTCGCCAATTATTTATTTTGTAACGTTTTGTCGTAATTTTGTTATCTTAGATGTTGTATGGGTTGGCGGCTTTTCATGGTGCTTATGTTTCGAAAGCTAATGATTGGACTGATTTTTTATCCAAGGCTACTGTTGGCTATGCCTTCAGTGTTGATGAGATAGGTAAGCACATCACTTCTTCTGGTATTGGTTTTTATGTGTAGTCACATGCTCTCACGTATCTAGTGTTTAGAGATTTTTTTTGTGGTAAGTCATCACCTTTTAATAGAAAATGCTAACATTGTATCTTTTCTTTATTAACAATATACGAGATAGCTTCTGATTGGAATTTTCACATGCCAATAAGAATTGAATGCGTTGTTCCAACAAGCTAGGTTTATAATGACCAATAGTATTTTATGTGATTAAATAATATATTAAGCAAAATAGTTTCATCATCTATGTTATAACCTATAAGTGTTTACAGCTTGACTTTGCAATAAAGAAGTGTAGAATACTTGGGGCTGAAGATATCACTTGTAAGGCCTAATCCTATTTGATTATAGAAAAACTTTTTCTTTGATTTGATTCTTAATATTTTGTAACTGTATAAATTGTGCAGTGACGCCAGTTTCTGATGCACTAGTAATCCGGAGAGGTAATATTTCCATAATTTTATAGACTAAAAGAATATACACCCCTAAACCTAACTAGTAAATTTTATAATTTTATTGTGTAGAATTTGATCATGGGGTTTTGGATGTGAAATTCGCTCCTGCAGGTAGGTTTAATTTGGAGTACAAGGAGCAGTCTCCAGAGTCTCCATTGTTGAAGCTTTCAAAGCTGTCATAAAGTCAGCTTGGAATGAAGCTTCCATGTGACTTGGTGTGTCCTGCTAACCTTACCTTGTATATACTTGTTTAGTTGTTCATTGCAGTTCGCTGTTAATATTTGATTCTAAGATTTATGTTAGTGATATAGGTACATTTTCCTTAGCTCCAAACTGGTTATCATGGTTATTAATATGAACAGTTCATAGGATTTATTGAGTTTATCGTTGGAGATAACACCCTTAATGGTTGATTTGTATTTTAGATTGTAGGATTTTACGGGGAATATGAATGTTTCATCAAAATACATTGAACTTGTCTATTTTTTTTGTTTAGCCCGTCGCTTTTGGCACCTTGTAGTAGAATACCAACTGGGAAATCATATTATTTATGGATTTCATAGACTGATTATGTTGAATTATCGTTTTGATTAATGCATGTGAAAGTGTTAAGTAAACTAGAATAGGAAGAAATATGATTGAAGACTTCATCAACTTTACGGTTGTTAAGTCTGTTTGATGCATGTAATCGTAGACTATAGTTATAGCCATTCACTTCAGCACTTAACTTTTTTTTTTCCTGATAAAAAAAGGGTGGCTTTTGACTATTTCGACTCGTAAGTTTTTGTCCAAGTATGGTGATTGGTGAGGATATTCTAACAACTAGATCTTCGTTGCACGGGTCAGTTTGACAATAATAAATACAAATAAAGTATATAACATTATATATTTGATGTTAAATAAGTCATATAATACTTTTTTTTGTTACATTTGTATAATACAATTGATATTACATTAACATATTTTATAGACCACATTTGAAGTTATATTAGGCTATGTTTGGTAATGAAAATAAGCTAGTTTATAGCTTATCTATATCTATATCTATATCTATATTTATATACAATTGAGAATGATTTACAATAACCAAAATTAAATGTTTCTCTTCCCTTGACCATTCACATGAGCATTTTGCCACTTGGCAATCAAGAATGATTTTACTTATTCAATTTTTTATGGCAACCGAGAATGATTTTACTTATTCAATTTCTTATGCATTTTGCCACTTGAAAAAAAATGTAATAATGACATTTTAAATGCATTTTTCATTGTAACTTAAAACTGCCTGAATTTCTGCACTATTTTGTAATGGTTAGGTGCGCCATATTGATTGTTTTGCCATATAAATATCTAGCATGCAAATGTGAGAAAACATACAATCTTACATTTCATATTCTCGATAGAAAATACACCCTCCGGTCACTAATATAAGCAAAAATTGACATTTTGCATTCATTCAATTAATGATGTATATAGTCTTTATTATAGACCACATACATCATTTAATAAATGAATCTAAAATGTTAACTTTTGCTTATATTAGTGACCAGAGGGTGTAATTTTTTTTAATTAGCATATTGTTGCGTATGTTATTTTCCTATCTTTTTTAGTTACATTTTTTTATGATATTACGATCATGGTTACCAAACGAATTTGAAGTTATTTTTTTAGTGAACGAATTTTGAAGTTGTTTTGTAGAAACATTGTTTTTGATTCATAAGTTATCAATATTTTCACTGGGCTAAATAAGATCTTTTTTCATTTATATATTTTTTTTATCATGATAATGGTTTCTAACCATAGATGTCAAACCAAATAAACAAATGAAAGAAAATCAAAAGAATTTTTTACGACATAAGCGCCCTCATATGAAAAATCAGGAATCTTAGATATATACTTATTTTCAATATATGGATACATGTGTACAATATTGATTATGCCAATTTCATTTAAGTATAAACCAATCATTTGAGTATTAACCAAATAAGCATGTCTTGAAACTATCTTATTCACATATTTCTTACGCATAATATCTCTAAAAGAACATGTGAAAATAATTATCTCCACCCTTCAAAAAAAATAATTTTCATAATTATGACATAAATGTTATTTTTGCATTTAACTTGCAATATGCAACAACTGAAATTTTTTATTCCCAACGATATGCATAAAATGAGCCCAAAGAAATGGCAACTGCTTTTATATTATACCAATCTACATTCTATTTTACTTTGAATGACAAATTGTTTTTTTTTTTTGAAAGAAACCTTCATTTTAGTCCTCCATAATTTGGTGCACCAATCAAAGTATGCTCGGGTATGATTTTCATTATGTAATTATTTGTGCTTCATGAAGTTCTAATATAAATATTAACTTTTTATACATTTTGGTGAAATAAGAGGATAAGTTGTTTGAGAATGAAACTTTATCATGTGTATCATTTTGATCTTGAATAGGGAAATAAATGGATGAGTGATCAAATAATCTAATATTATAACAAATGATGTATGTTTTTAACATCCCCTCCACGTTGATATTTTATGTCTGGTGAATAATTGATTTATTTTTGTCATGACATTGTTTTAAAATGTCTTGAAATTTATGCAAAGGAGTATCTCTAACTCGAACTCATCTCTAGGGTTATCATCATTGATAATTTTTTATTTGAATCAATTCTTTGTGGGAAAATTTTCCTAACAATTTATATGTAAGTCAAATATCTGGTATACGTTATTATTAGTTCTGTTTGATAGTGTAAGGGTTGATTTACAATACAATACCACTACGATACGAAAGTAGTTTTTTGCAAGTGAATCTACCATTTAAGAGTTTGAAATATGTTTTTACCATGTATTTGGTATAATTTTTCTACCTTTGTTTAGTGGTGAAAAATCAATCTCTACCAAGTAATTAGTTGGGAACACAAGGTGGATTCTTACCTCCCAATTAAATTTTATCCATATGCAAAAGCTAGAGATCATACACTAATCACTTGTTTATTTCAAATCTCTTACTACTTGCACCAATCTATTGTGTGTAGTTTCCATAGTTTATCTTGAATTGAAAAGAATAGACTATTGGTGCTTTTGTATATTTAAACTTTGTTAATGAAAATAAAATATTCGTTGTGAAATGTACGGGTCGATTTATTTATATGTTAATTTTTGAGATTTTCAACATTGCAAATATGGTATTCTCTGTTTTTTTTTTAAATAATCTATGACCTTTTATAAGTACAAGTGCAAAAAGAAAAAAAAATCATTTGTTGGTTCCCAATATGTTAGTAAAATTGCAAGAAAACAAAATGTTTGAACTAACTCCATATGTCTATAACCAAAAATAATGGAACAAATTATTAATTTGATTGTCTCATAATGACTTGATTCTCCATTTAACCATAATATTATTTTGCCGGTGTTTGTTTATTTTAAAATATTATTTTTTTTTGTATTGTTGAAATGGAAAAGGCCCGAACAAACAACCTCTAACAAAAGTGGTAAGGTAGTCTATATGAAAAAAATATTATCAAACAATGCTATGAAATTCCCCTTTTCTATATTATATTTTGTAATATATGTGTCTACAAATACATGTAACTATTTTCAAATTTAAAATAGTTGCAAATTTTCCACATAAGTTTCAGTCCAACGAATGAATTAGGAAAATTAAAAAAATAAGCCTCTTTAAAAAATGAATTGAGGGAAATAATATAATAATTATCGTCCAATAAATTATTATAATGACAAATATTACGTCATAATTGAGTTGGTGTGAAAATAGAAAATCAATATACATGAGTTATACCAATTTCAAATGTAAGATTTAATGGTAATAAGTCTAATTTTATTCTTTGCTAAAAAAAAACATTCTAATTTCATCCAAAACATTTAGATCAGAGCTCTACTATAAATATGATAACAAATTTAATCTTGCTTCATTCACAACGTTCAACCCATAACTATACGTACTATATATTTTGAGCAATTTCACATTTCTTTCTTCATGTTATGAATTTCTTATTCTCTTTTTAATCGATAATATTTATTTCTTTGTAATATTATGTAACAATTAAAGGAATGATGTGTCAACAACACCTGTAACATTAGTATATATATCTTACCAATAAAAATTAGTAAAAAAATAAATAAATATCTTACCAATGAAAATGTTATGAATTAATTTTAGCAGTGTTTTTTGTCAAAACATTGAATGGGGTCACGAGCAAATAGTTGATGACTAAATTGACTCATTTTTCTATTACGACATAGTCTTTGTATAATGAGGTGTTTTCCAATTTACGTTTTTAGTTTATGTATACGTATAGTTAAGTATTATATGCGGTCTTTTAACTTAGATATTTATAACCAATCAATAGTTTTTAAAAAATTATTAGAAAATCGTCCTTTAAGTAAGAAAATATTTGCACCGTGTTCCTATTTTCTTCATGCTTTGTTAAAAAGTGATTAGGTTGATATTTAACGTTAAGTTGGTATGTCAAAATTCACCTTTATCAAAATTAATGTTTACAAGTGTATAATTCAGTCTTGATTTGAAACGAAATTGATTGATTTATTAATTTTAATATTGTTGATGAAATATTTATTTGTAAAATTTGGTTTAGAAGAAGAAAATGTGCGTAAGAAATCATGTTTGATGTCATGGGCACTTTTGGACCTACCACCGCAATGTCAAACAGTTCTTAAGCACTTTTAACGAAGTTGGCTGAAATGAGTAACAATTAAATATTATATGACTTAAAGAACCAATGAATTATTTTGAGAGTTTTTTTTTTATAGAACAACAAATTAATGCTTATGATGAATATGTTTTTTATTTTAAAAATATTGTAACAACATTGGTTGAACTCGAATAATTCATATAAGCCCTACAAGTCCTCCTCCAATACAATTTTTGAGTTTTTTAAATCAGGAAAATATTGTATTATAAAGAGAAATGAACGCTTCAAAACTCACCCCACTCAAAGTCGCCTTTTTATTCTATTTACTCCTTCATTTTTTAAAGTCCTTTACTCATCTCGAAACTCACAGACAAAATCTTAAGTTGGACAAGAGAGAAACTTCGTATTTCCATTTATTCATGCTTACTCCCGTTTTTTTTTTTCATTCTTATTATGTGATAGAATATCACATTATAGTTTTTTAAGAAGCACTCCCTCTTTTTCATTCCTCTCTTCAGAGTCGTCACCAAAATCCTAGTTTCATCTCCTTCATCCACCAGAGAGGGTGATTTAGGGTTAACTTTTGACCCAAAATCACCCCTCTAACTCGTTTTTCTCTTTCCCTTTTATTGAAATAAGTGATTTTTACATCTATTTAGTTTTTTTTATTCTGTGCTTTCGTCGTCTTTGTGCGACGTTGGTTTGTTCTTTGTCTTTGTGCGGCATTGTTTGTCTTTCTTGTTTCGTTGAGGTATTTGTTCGGTTCAGATTGTCAGAACAGTTTCGATTCAGTGCAGATCCAATCAATGCCCTTGGTGTCGTCCACATTGCAAATCCGGAGACATGAGTATTATGAAGACTTGAATATAGTCATATGTGTAAGCTTTTGTACTTTGCTGTTTTATGCTATTAATGTAGATGTTGTGAGTTTGTTCGCAAATTCATCTTTTTTGTTTTTAATAAATTTGCGTTGTATCAATGTGCTCTATCAATTTTCTTCTCAAGAAGCAAAATTATATTAAAATAAAAAAAGAGATTCACCCCGCTGGTGGCCTGAGGTGACTTGTGAAATTATTGGCTGTAATCATGTCTCACTTGAATCATACACTTTGAATTTGTTTAAAAATAAAAGGCTACGTCAACCGCCAGTATAACCTAAGTATTTATTTATTTTTTTGAAATTTAGTACCCAATACACCAATTACCAATTAATTTAAGGGATCAAATTTTACTGTTCACTTGTAAAAGTTCAATTTAAAGTCAAAGTCAAACTCTATACGGATGAATCGAACCTTAAACTTTAAGAGAAATATACTTCGAGATCTCAAGTCAATACCTTCGAATAATTTTTTTTTAAACAACATTGGAGTAAACCTTAATTGGTTAATATATCGTAACTATGAGGGTGTAAAAATTTAGTTAACATCTTTTCCATTTTGGATTTTCTTCTATTTAGAGAGATAAAAAGAGTAAGAAAGTTTGAAAAAGAAAGTAAAAAATAATAAATAGTGGTAGGACCCACCTAATGGTAAGATCGGCCATTTTTTTACGTGTATCTCGATGTAGGAAAATTCTACTATGGACACAAATATAAATAAATAGTGTTTAGGCACACATACATTAAAATATTTTTTTTAATAACAAAAAACAAATTGATAATAAAGTGATTTAGTAGTTTGAGGAAAAGAGTTGTGATGTGTGTGTGACTAAACACTATACATTTATGTTTGTGTCCATGTAAGAATGTCTCCTCTATGTAAATGCCAAAAACTAGTTCATGCTCGAAAATACATTGTTTATTAGTACGTGCAACATTCATATCTTCCATATTTTATTTATCCTTAAACTAAAATCTTGGAATAAAAGAGAAGAAAATAATCCGTGAGAGAGAAGAATGGCAAGCAAGCAAGCTTTCATGCGACGAAGCAGTTGTTGATAAGTTGGCCTCAATGGCACAGCAAAACTCATGACCATATTAATGTCTTAAGATCAAAGCAGAATCATTAACTGTCGCTGGTTGGTCAGATAATTAAAAAGTGATATCGAGATGAAAACTCTCTAAATTATTTTTTTCTTTAATAACCAAACCGAGTTTTACAATTTTTCTAAAAGAAATCTTTTCAAAATAAAAATTAACATTTTTTAAAACAAAGCTAAATACTATGATTTTCAGTGCACTAAGTACACAAATTTGAATGAAAAATTGTCTTTTTGAAATTCATGTAAAGCAATTATGAAGAGAAGAGAAAGAGTAGCTAAGTGGGTTTTAAGTACACGCGCCATGAATACAGAGAGGTGTGGAGCTAGGTTCGGGACCGAAAAAGGAAACCCAACGGTGACAGTATAAAACCATTTTTTTTATACAGAAGAAGCAGAGAGAGAGAGAGCGAGAAGTATAATCATACTAATAACTCTTGTGTAGAGAGTAAAAAAAAGGTGATGAATTTTGGAAACAACTAAACTAACTAACAAGGAAAGGAAAGGAAAGGAAAGGAAAGAAATCTCAACAACAACAACATTCATTCAATGCAATACAGTACAGAGTACAGAAACAAAAACGAAATAACTATCACACTCACACGCTTTCTTCTTCTTCTTCTTCTTCTTCTTTGTTTCCTTCACCTCGGATACTTTCTTCTCTCTCTCTGCAAAATTCTCATTCTATCCTCCATGTATGAGACTCTGCAGCATTATTGACAATAGTGACTTCTAGTTAATGGCATCAGAGGCATCCTTTTCCTTTTCAGTTGCATCTGTTGTTCAACATGTGCTTCAACAACATGGTCATCGTCTCCAAGATCTTGATTTAGAATCTAGGAAAGCTGAACAAGCTGGTAATTATGCTTCATCATAATCATAATCATATTCTTTTATTATTATTCTGAATGAAATGGTTGTTGATTTGATTTGATATGTAGCATCTAGAAGATATGAAGCGGCAGGGTGGTTGAGAAAAATGGTTGGAGTTGTTGCAGCCAAAGATTTACCAGCAGAGCCATCTGAGGAAGAATTTAGGCTTGGTTTGAGAAGTGGGATTATTCTTTGTAATGTTATTAATAAGTTTCAATCTGGAGCTGTTCCTAAGGTCATTCCAGCTAGATCCTATTTCATTTAATTGAGTGAACTCAACTGGTTCATGAACTTCACTTATAGTCGAATTGATCAGGAGAACCCGAGTTTGTTCCCTGATAGATTAGAAATATTGATCATACATTACTCATCTTCTGACGGACAATTTTGAACTATTAGAGTCTCTTTCCCTTAGGAACCTAGAGTTTAGACAAAAAAATAATTATTATTTTTGTTTTAGGTTGTGGAGAGTCCCGTTGATTCTGCACTGATCCCTGATGGAGCACCATTATCAGCATATCAGTATTTTGAAAATGTGAGGAATTTTCTGGTGGCTGTACAAGAAATTGGACTTCCTACCTTTGAGGCATCTGATCTGGAACAAGTATGTAATTTTATGAATTAGATACTTATTACTATGCATGCAACTGTTAATAATTACAAATGTGTATCATTGTGAATTCAGTTGTTATTTGTTGATAACTCCAGGTATACTTTTAGAACTTCATAGTTGCAAACTTATGTAATTTATTATGCTGCTGATTTTTAGGGAGGGAAATCATCCAGGATTGTGAATTGCGTCTTGGCCCTTAAATCCTATGGTGAATGGAAACAAAATGGGGCAAATGGTGTGTGGAAATTTGGTGGAAATCTCAAACCTACTATTTCTGCAAAATCTCTTGTGAGAAAAAACTCGGAACCATTTACTAATTCCTTGTCAAGGACCTCATCAATCAATGAAAAAACTCTGGCTACTCTTAATTCTGATGTTGAGTCTAATAAAATGGTAGGTAAGCTTGATGTTTTGATATTATACCAGCTATCAATTCACCTTGTTGAACGGAAAGAATAAGTAATGAAATTTTTACATTTCTATTTTTGCAGTCTGGTTCCCATTCTTTGAGTATGCTTATTCGTTCTATTCTGTCAGATAAGAAGCAAGATGAAATTCCAATGGTAAGCTGATGTATGGTTTTAGTCTGTGTTTCACAATCACCACTGAATTTCATCAGAACTTCACCAATCAAGTTCATCATAACTTTACCAATCAAGTTGAAATTAGCTTCCACATTTTAATTTTTTCAGAAACTGTCATTTAACATTTTCATAAAAACCTATTAACTTATAATAACTTTATGTAAGTGAAGAACTTGATTTATCGAAAAAATCCAAAAGCTAAAAACTAATCCAATCTAGGCCTAAGTCTCTTTCCTTGAAACTGCTAGTTTTTAAGTAATACTTTTCTTCTTCTGCATGGAACAGTTGGTTGAATCTGTTTTGAATAAGGTTGTAGAAGAGTTTGAACATCGTATCGCAAGCCAAGGTGAACAGGTATGACTCTTTTCTCCTTCTAGTAATGTCATTAGTTTAAGGGGATCGTCCGGTCAATATTCTGTTCTATTTGTTTACCTCATTCTTGAGAATAATTTTCCTTAAATTTATTTTCACGACAAGCTGTTCTTGTTTACTTCCTTATCTTGTAACTTACAGACAAAAGTTACTTTAAGAGATCATGTTTCTGAAAGAAATGGATCTGCATCAAAGTTTATGGTGGCAGATAAAAAGGTAAAACAAATCTGCCTTGAGATTAACATATTCCAGAACCTCAATTAAGCTTGAAAATTCTTTATTTCTTTAAGTACTCATTGATATTATGATTGATTAGGTGGAGAACAAGATTCATATGGTAGCAAAGAAACAGGATCACATTGAAAAGAATCGTGTGGCCGCTGAGGAATTGCAAAGCCAACACCTGAAGCAACAAATGCTCTTTGACCAACAACAAAGAGACATTCAAGTATAGAATCTGAGATAATGAATAGCATTTTATACTATGCAGATTTTCCCGTGCGAGTTAAAATTTTCGCTTTTCATATTTTGTAGGAGCTAAAGCTTACTCTTCACACCGCAAAAGCTGGAATGCAGTTCATGCAAATGAAATTTCGTGACGAGTTTTCCAATCTTGGTAAGGATTTATGATAAAATCATTCTACCTTTCTTGCTTTTGTTCCCCTACTTCTCTTGGTGTCTTCTGACGGATGGATGAGATGCTGAATCTTACATGACTTTTTTTTTTGTTTTGTTGCAGGAACGCACATTCGTGGCTTAGCTCACGCTGCTTCTGGATATCATAGAGTTCTTGAAGAAAATCGTAAACTATACAATGAAGTTCAAGATCTTAAGGGTAAATAAGACTATGACTGGCTGGTAGCTTTAGGCCCAGCTTCCATTCATATCTTTGTAAGGTTTTCTTTGCATCCAATAATTGTATCAAGGTGGGTGATTTTGTTTGTTAGGAAGTATTAGGGTATACTGTCGAGTAAGACCCTTCTTTCCTGGACAACCAAACCAATTGAGCGCAATAGAAAATATAGAAGATGGAACTATCACAGTTAGTATTCCGTCAAGGAATGGGAAGGGACAAAGATCCTTCAACTTTAACAAAGTCTTTGGACCATCTGCTACCCAAGGTTGGTTTGGGACTGTGTGTCAGATTCATTTTTCTCCAGGATTTGTATTTTTGTGTGATTGAAATTTAATCTCGTATTGCAGCGGAGGTCTTCCTTGATATGCAACCACTTATTAGATCTGTTCTTGATGGCTATAATGTGTGCATATTTGCATATGGCCAAACAGGATCAGGAAAAACTTACACAATGGTAAGGTCTAGTAGAAGTTTTTTGTGAGCAATAAACTTGGAAACTTTTATTTGATGATCTTTTTCTGATTTATGTTTTTCACATGTAGACTGGACCAAAAGAGATCACAGAGAAAAGCCAAGGTGTAAATTATAGGGCTCTAAGTGATTTGTTTAAGATAGCAGATCAAAGAAAGGACACTTTCCACTATGATGTTTATGTTCAAATGATTGAGATTTATAATGAGCAAGTCAGGGATCTATTGGTCACTGATGGAACAAACAGAAGATATCCTTTCATCAGTTATTTGATTTTCTTTTGAAAAAAAGATTATATATACCTTCAGGTCTTGTATAACCTTAAAAATTACTAGAACATAAGAAATTGGTAAAGTTCTTCTCACAATGAAAAAAAAAAAACCTTTCATCACGATTCATGATGTTTCCCTTAACCATTAACACATTAGAAATTCGTAGTAGCTCTCAAAAAGGGCTCAGTGTGCCAGATGCAAGCCTTGTCTCTGTGTCATCAACCTTTGATGTTATCGACCTAATGGACCTTGGGCACAAGAACCGTGTAGTTGGAGCAACCGCCCTTAACGACCGCAGTAGTCGATCTCATAGGTATACTCTATTCATTTCCCTGTTATTCTCTCCTATTTTGGTGATGGTATTTCATGGAAAAAGGTTAACTATTGTTCTCTTAAATTTTTTAATATTGCAGTTGCTTGACTGTTCATGTTCAAGGAAGAGATTTGACATCTGGAGCTACCACCCGCGGATGCATGCATTTGGTTGACTTAGCAGGAAGTGAGAGGGTAGATAAGTCGGAGGCCACCGGAGATAGACTGAAAGAGGCACAACATATTAACAAATCTCTATCAGCTTTGGGTGATGTCATTGCGTCCCTTGCTCATAAAAACTCACATGTACCTTATAGAAATAGTAAGCTCACACAATTGCTCCAAGATTCACTAGGTAAGTTTTAAGAAGTTGGTTGTTCTCTTTGGTTCCTGGTATGATACAATTCATTTTAATTCTCATAATGTTGGTGGGTTTATTTCAGGAGGACAGGCTAAGACACTGATGTTTGTTCACATAAGTCCAGAAAGTGATGCTATTGGAGAAACAATTAGTACTTTAAAATTTGCAGAAAGAGTTGCTACAGTTGAACTTGGTGCTGCTCGAGTAAACAAAGATGGTGCAAATGTTAAAGAGCTCAAAGAACAGGTTGATATTCAAATCTATCCTCTCTAGTTCTTTATCATAATTTTTTCACTTCAATTATATTTAGGTCTAACTATTTAGCCACGTTTCAGATTGCCAGTCTTAAGGCAGCATTGGCAAGAAAAGAAGGTGAATCGGAACATTCTTTTTCCGGAAGCTCTGAAAAATATAGGACAAAGGCTAGTGAGCCATCCCCTTTTCACATAAACCAGCGAGTTGCAGACACTGGTGATCAGCTTGGATGCCGGCGACCAATGGTTGAAGTTGGCAACATTGAGGTATGCATGTTTAATTTCTCCAATGTGCAAAATGATTTGATGAATGAAGTAATGCAGTAATCCCTCTATTTTTAGTGTAGAGAACAAACACATGGTTACTGAAGTTTCTCGAGAAGTCATGATACAATTTTACGTAATAAACTCAACTACCTTAAATTGTCTAGGAACAAACACTTAAACTACTATTATAAATTGAAAACTTGTGGACCAAGCAATACATGAAATGTTCTGCGAAAGTTCTATTGCAAGGATTTTACTTGATATTGTATTGCGAGAATGATTTCATAGAGTAAAACTATTTTGGTTATTGCTATTCCGTGTTGAACTCATTGGATTTAAACTATTGTTCCTACAGCTTCAAAGTAAAACCATAATAAGGCAGAAAACTCAAAGCTTTGATTTTGATGAGATATCAACAAATTCACCGCCATGGCCCCCGGTAAATAGTCTTGAACAAAACGACGGGCAGGATGACAAAGAAACAGGTTCGGGAGAATGGGTTGATAAGGTAATGGTAAACAAGCTAGAAGCAAACAAAACTGAGAACCTCTTGGGGTGTTGGCAAGAAAGCAATGGGAACTTATCCGAGTCATTTCATCAAACATATCTCCAAGATTCTTCCAAAATGTACTCGGAACAGTCCTATAATATGTTCATGGGAGGTAACCAGTTTAATAGCATTAATATGGGTTCAGATGATAATATGGATGAGGTTGATGCTATAACCAGTGATTCCTCAGAACCTGACTTGCTGTGGCAATTTAATCATTCTAAGCTTACCAGTTTGACCAATGGAATTGGAACAAAGGCTATGAGATCTGTCTCAAAGGCAACAAAAAGCCAAGAATTGAGGTAATATAAAAATGGTATTCTAGTTAAATGTTATTTTTTCAGATTTTCTTTTTCTTTGCCTAACTATTTATTGGATATTAATAATGTTTTTGCTATTTTTTCAGCAAGAGTTTTTTTCATTCTTCTCTTGGTCCTTCACCTTCGTTGAAACAATCAAAAGTTGTCTCACATAGGACAGGAAGGAGTCCAGCTCCTGTTGACATGAAACGTAAAATTGGTAGAAAGTAAAACATGTTATTGAATATGTAAAGAGCTATGTCACTTTGCTCTTGGCTTATCAAAAAAAAAAAATATGTAAAGAGTGAATATATATTTTTTGCTATAATTTCTCTATCTTTGGTTTGTTATTTTTGTAATATGTAATTACACAGATAATGGAGCAATAATGCCCGTTGCTTTGCTTATATCATGATTTTTTATTTTTTATACTGTAGCATTTAAAGGATGTAAAAAAACCCACTGTAATGATTTTTCATTGACAACTTATATCAACTTTTTTTTTTAATCTCTGTTATCAAGTAACTTAAATGATCTTTCTATTTATTTGCAACTTATATCAAGACAGATGAGTCACATGTTGGTTCTTGAATTGTACCTTTGGGTTTTAGTTTAGTCCTTTAAGTCTGTATCTTTATCCTTGTTTAAACTAACCATCAAATTCAGAGAGTCAAATCATATACAAAGAAATTATATAGGTACGAAGAAATTATATATCATGATATGTTTCTAAGCATTTTTATAATATGATATGTTTTTTTTGGTTACTAATATATGATATGATAATATAATATAATGTTTCTAAGCATTTTTTTAAATCGTATTTTTTATCAATATATAACATGATATGTAGATTACATTCCTCAATAGTAAATTTCAAGCATATTTGTTCCCTAAAACAAAATTCCAACATATACAATGCAGCTTCAACAATACAACCATTTAGTTTATAACAATCAAAAGAATTCTGCTCGGTTTCACTCATTCCCAAAGTAAAAGTCCAAAATGCCTCTACGCAACTTAACATGCGTAGCGTGAGTTAACATACGCTAGTTATAATATAAACGTAACTTAAGTCACGCAGTGTGACTTAAGTCACGCAGTGTGACTTAAGTCACGCTACGTGCTGTAATTAGCCAAGATAGAACCTCATTCTGCCTCATTTTCAAACAACACACACATAAACCTCATTCCACCTTGTGACCTTTCGTCTTCCAGGATAAAAACTCTATTTAAACAATATTTTAGTCAAGTTACTTGTTCATTGGTTATATATTCAAGTAACCTGACTAAAATAATGTTTAAATTGAGTTATCATCCTGGAAGACGAAAGGTCACACCTTGTGACCTTTCGTCTTCCAGGATAAAAACTCTATTTAAACAATATTTTAGTCAAGTTCCTTGTTCATTGGTTATATATTCAAGTAACCTGACTAAAGGGTCAACTGAATGAATTCAACCAAGGAGTCAACCCCAGAGACACAGGGAGGGTGGAATACGTCCGGTATAAACGTCCAACGCTCGACGAGGGGAGGGTATCATTCACTTGGGTGGAGTTAAAGAACGACGAAAACGTGACGAGCATGTTTTGGGAGCACAACATGTTCCAGTGGATCGATATGCGGGTGACGTTGCTGAGATCAACTGAAGATATTATCAAGAGTCTGATTCCGCCAGAAGATCGTCATTAGTTAGGGTAAGGTGCATTCCAACTACAACAATTGTCTTACCTCTGAAATGGGGTAATTCAAACTTGCCAAACAGCGAGGACTCAAGCATTTCACCCGACATTCATGTTTTCCTTTGAAAAGAATAAATTTTTGTTAGGCTGGTTTAGATGAAGGTATTAAGTGTCAAGGAATGGACCTCATTTCGTTGGCACTTGAATACCATCATCTAAAGCAAGCCTAACAAAAATTTATTCTTTTCAAAGGAAAACATGAATGCCGGGTGAAATGCTTGAGTCCTATTGTTTGGCGAGTTTGAATTTACCCCATTTCAGGGGCAAGACAATGTTGTAGTTGGAAGGTGCATGTAATGTAATGTAATTGTTGACATACATGTCGTTTATGTAATGTAACGAAACCTTAATTCGAATTTTTATTCGAATTCACGCTATCGCAATTTTTATTCAAATTCACGCTATCACAATATTTATTCGAATTCACGCTATCGCAATATTTATTCGAATTCACGCTATCGCAATTTTTATTCGAATTCACGCTATCGCAATATTTATTCGAATTCACGCTGAATTTATTCTAATTCAATACGCAATCAAATAAAATGCAAAAAATTAACAAAAACGTTACATGAGTCACGCCCAGGTTAACAAAAAGGTTTAACACTAGGTTAACACTAGCGTGACTTAAGTCACGCCCAGGTTTAACACTAGCGTGACTTAAGTCACGCCTGTTTGGCAGGTGGTCAGAAGTGAAGAACACGTTTTTTGGATTTTGGTCGGTTATTCAACCATGATTTTATTGAGTTTTACACGTTTTTTTACTGTTTTTTGACTGCATTTAGTGCATATAAAACTTATGCACTAAATTATTTTCAATTAGTTCTTTTTAATCTTTTTTATTCTAATTTATTTTATTTACTTTATTGTAATTTATGTTATTTACTATATTCCAAATTATGTTATTTACTTTATTCCAAATTATGTTATTAACTTTATTCTAATTTTTTTTATTTGCTTTATTCTAAATTATTTTGTTTACTTTATTCTAATTTATTTATGCACTTGAAATAAATTCGAAATTATAAAATAAATTCGATTTTATACTAATTCAATTTTTATTCTAATTTATTTATTCATTCAATACAAAATTAGAAAATATATTTGATTTTATTTATTCAATATTTATTTATTCAATACATAAGCATAAACATAAAATAAATGCAAAAATAAATACAAATAGAAAACAAAATTAATAAAAATAACTCTCATTTTATTAATATCATTCAAAGATTACAATAAGCAATACATATATTTTATTCCAATTCACTAATCTACTTAATATCTTTTTACCCTCTTGAGGTAAAAACTTATTTTTACCCTCTTCGGTATATGCCAATAGCTCTTGGGGAAAATAGTGATCCGTCCTGTTGAGGAAAACGACATCAAGATCCCTTGAGTTAAATTTAAATTTGGTTCCTTTTATACCCCCATGATGATTCTTTTTACCCACGGTAAAAAGATTTTGGGAGTAAAAGGAACCAAACTTAATTTTACCTCAAGGGATGATGTATTTTTCCCCAACCTAACGGAACCTAACGGACCACTATTTCCCCCAAAAGCTACTGGTATTTACCTAAAGGGGTATAAGGAGCCTAGAGACTAAAGAAGCAAAGAAGAAGACGAGAAAGAGGGGGAGAGAGTGGGAGGAGATAATGTGAGGAATATAGGAAGTATGTGAGGGTATTTATAGGTAGAAATGGGAACCTAGGTTGTATCTAACATAAATGTGGTAAAAAAAAACGTGTGAAAGTGGTAAAAAAAGTGTAGATTGAATGTTGGAAAACTGACCAAAGTTGGAAAAACGTTTGTTCTTCACCGGCCAACTAGCGTGAGTTAACTCGCGCTAGTGCTAAGTGGTGCGTGAGTTAAGTCACGCTCATAATACACTAGCGCATGTTAAGTTGCGTAGGGGCATTTTGGACTTTTACTTTGGGAATGAGCAAAACTGTTTGGGTAAAGAGCAAAATTCCAATCAAAATAATAACATGTAAGCAACAGAGAAACCCAATTAGATCCATACTTACAGCAAACATTTAAACATTATCATCAATTAGTAACTTTAGAGTAGATGACAATGGTAATATATCTACAAAATATGTAGTACAATTAACAAAATTAAAAAAAAAATCTAAGCTTACCGATTAATATAATTTTTGAAATATTTCTTTATAAACAACATTTGCAGTCATATTTGTATCTTGACTTTCATCATCAATTACCAATATTTTCAAACCTTTTCTCGAGGTAACCCTTGAAAATGCCACATATAGTTGACCATGTGAGAAAACTGAACGAGAAAGATACAACCCTACATGCTTTAACGATTGCCCTTGACTTTTATTAATAGTCATTGCAAATGAAATAGTCAAAGGAAATTGCCTCCTTTGAAATTTGAAAGGAATTCTAATATCATCAGGTGTCAATGATAACCTAGGTATATAAACCTTGTGGCCAATATTGCTTCCTGATATCACCTTTCCTTCGAGAACATATTTTCCCATCTTTGTAATGACCAGCCGAGTTCCATTGCATAATCCTGAAGAATGATCTATGTTTCTCAACAACATTACCGGCACTCCAACTTTTAGTTTCACTACGTGATTTGGAAGTCCCAAAGCAGTAATTGTGTTTAGAAATTCTGTAGTGTGCACATCATCTGGATTATCAATATCTGTATTGAGTGAGTACGGAGCATCAAAACTTAGATATGTTTTTTGATCGCCAGGAATTAATGACAACATGTAATCATTGATCTTGTCAACATCATCATTCTTAGGAGCTAAAATAGCCCTATCTTTAAAAAATGATAGATCATTCATATTATCTAGGAATGATGGATATGTGCTACAAACAATAGATGCAAGCGAGTCACCTGAGCTTTTTATAAGAAAAGCATCAGGAATTTGGACACTTATATCCACATCATCATCGTTTTCCGCAACACTGCCATCACCAATTCCTAAGACCCAATCAGAGAAATCCTTTCTTTGCTTGACATCTGAATCTAAACTACCAGTTAGTAACCTCATATTTGTATGTAATGTCATCACTTCACAAAAATCCCAAAGATATGAGGAGGTGATTGTAGCATGAACAACTTCTTGTCTTGTCCCTTTTGGTATAACTGGCAAAATTTGTCGAAAATCTCCTCCCAAGACTACGACTTTTCCACCAAAAGGAAGATTTAAGTTTCTACTATTACAGAATCGAAGGATATCCCTGAAGGTTCTATCAACTGCTTCAAAACAATGTTTATGGGTCATTGAAGCCTCATCCCAAATGACAAGTTTTGCCTTGACTATTAATTCCGCTAAGGGGCTTCCTTGCGTAATATTGCAGGTTGAGTTTTCATCAACATGTATAGGAATGGAAAACCTTGAATGTGCAGTTCTTCCTCCAGGTATCAACAAAGCAGCTATTCCACTGGATGCAACTGTTAGAACAATATCTCCTTTTGAGCGCAACGCTGCTTACATAGCCCTCCAAATATAAGTCTTTCCTGTGCCCCCATAGCCATGAAGAAAAAATAATCCAGGTTTATTTTCAGTGACCCGTGTCATTATTTTGTCAAATATTTTTCTTTGTTCTGAAGTCATGGTTGACATCAGTTGAGTATATTCTTCGGCCAAAGATTGTCTGTCATAATTTAGCTCATCATATATGAGCCGATTTTGTCTGTCAGTAATCAACGACATGTCTGGTTGAGGCATTGTAGGAAAGTCTGATACACTCTTGTTACTGCTTTGTAGCAATGTCTCAATATCTGACAATGCAAAGCTTTTCAACTCTGTTGGAGATAAAACCAAATCTGCAATGATCAAGGCAATGACAAAAAATTTATACTTTTATTTAAGATGTAATAAAAGATTCCACTATATTAAAAAAACTTATTCAATTCACATGAATTTACTTATGAATCGTTAAATTACCTTGGAATTGAAGAAGCACTCTTTGCATGTTCAATATGTCATTAGTCAAATACTCCCAAGTCTTGTTCCAAACAAATTCAGGTCTAGATATCTGATTTGACAACAACAAAATTGCAAATAGCTTCCGTAAACTACTTCCTGTGCTCCAATGGCTTGTCTCCATAATGGCATCTATGAATTCTTTGTCCTCTTCTAACAAACCCATCGCATAACAAGCCTCCTTGAATGTTGGATAATGAACATTGTTCACTGTCCTTATTTCAGCAAAAGATTGAGGTCCTTTAACATAATTAATCAAAGTCCTAAGATAATACATCTCACCAATTCCAGGTGGTACAAAATGAAGTCTTCCAATTGTATGACCTTTTTTCCGGGGGTATCATTGTCGCTCAGAATCATTCCAAATAACCTTCAGAGGAAACTGACTGTAAGTAAGATTCTTAGCTTCCTCATACTTCTTATTTGCATCCATCCATGCTAGAAACTTGGTATTATGAATAAATGGTTTATTTACAACCTCATTAATTGGATCAACATCATCAAAAACAACCGGTTGTTCATCTGGTAAATGGAAGGTTAGCCTCTCCACTGAAGGTTTTCTGTAGTTAATGTCAAAAGAAAAAATTCTCCAAGCTGCTTCGCAAGATGACAAATATCTACAGTCATAATACATCTTTATTTCATCATCACATTTAGAATCATTGTTAGCACGTGCATTGTTATAGAAGCTTGCAGTGACGCGATCATGCCCTTTGTTGACAAATTTAAACAAGTACTTTAAAGATCGAGACTGGTTACACCATTCAACATTAATATGAGAATTGTACTTCAACAACAGATGTCTATTGTATGGTACCACAAATTTGTTATCAACCAAAGACTCGCCCTTTCTAATAAACACGCCATTATCTCGCCTTCTGTATACCGGATATCCATCTGCGTCGATAATTGTGTTGTCAACAAACCTCTTTGGAAAATATTTGGTACATTTACCATTTTGCATGCATGGAGATTTTCTATTTTGATCACCACATGGACCATGAATCATAAGTGAAGACACTATATTAAATAGTTCAGGATCACTATCTTTATCTGGAATCTCAGAACATATTATTTTGTCTATATCTTGAGGATGTACATGCTTACTGCCAGGGTGTAAAAATATTAGTACGTGAGCATGTGGTAGTCCGCGCTTTTGAAATTCAATTGTGTATATTACTGCAAATTAATGACAAATTATGAAGATTAGGTAGTGAAAATTTAATCTCGAACAAAAGCATGATGGTAGCAACGACGCAATAGCTTAGGCAATATTTCTTTTTAATTAAATAGATATATACCTGCTTTAACTTTGCCAAAAATTTATCCTTTCTTTATCTCTTTTATCAAATGATCAAGTTTGATTTTGAAGAGTCTGCAAACTAAGTCTGGTCGGTCTTCTGACTTTAGTTTGTATTTGCTCAAAAATCCACACAATTCTGGCCACTTATGATTGCAAGTAAAAGTGATGAATAAATCGGGATATCCAGCCCATCCACATATTGTCATAGCATCTTGGTAGTTTTGAAACATATAGCGTGCTCCTCCGACAAAAGATGATGGCAGCACAATTCTCTTGCCAACCGTTGATGGAGTAATCTCCCCTCTAAGAATTGCCTCTGTAAGACCCTTGTACATCTCAACTCTCAAATCTTTTTGATGAGTTCTAACCCATTTCAACCGGGAAGACTCAATCATACTATAAGCATCCACCAAAAACTGATGGAATAAACGCCTAGAAAACAATAAAGTTGATTGTTCAGTAATCCTCTGTTGGATCCTATAAGCAAACCACTCTCTAAGAGTAATTGTTTTTCTTTTTATAGTAGGTGCATTTGAATCATCATTCAACTGGATGTCATTCCTATATCCATCTTCTCCTCGAGGAAAGAGCACGGGATATTGTAATGGCAAATATGAAGGTTCAAATACTGAGACACGTTTCAACGAACCTGATTGAGTCTCCACAATTATATCTCTCTCAAAGTCAGCTGCATCAAAATCACCAACAATTAAAGCTGCAACTTCAGATGTTGTTGGAAGATTGTACCTCCTACCATCACATCCTCTCTTGGCTAATATTCTCAACTTCAGTATTGGAACATCATTTTCACTCATTTTGTCTCGAATCATCCGGTATGTTTGGGCGTATGGATTATGATTATCAAGAACTTTCATTATATCATCAACGATTGTTGCTTTCAATGAAGAGTTATTATCTTTCATCCTACAGAAATAAAATACTTTATTAGATAAGATCATTATGCATAGTAACAAATGTACGTAAATTTGATTAGTATCATATTCATGAATAAGGTAGAAGTACCTTACAACTGACATTCTGTTACTTATTTCATTTTCAGTGTCATAAATATATAATTGAGCAAACTTGGGCTGAATTCCTGGAAGTGGAAGCAAACTTCCGATCTGATGATAGTTCTCTCCATTCATGACAAAAGTTGGAGGAGCATTTCCATCATTTATTGATTTATTCACTTTCCCACCCATAGATGTGAAAGCAAACATACTATTGAATGATCTGATGTTATCCAAAAAATATTTGCTTCTCTTGTCATGTTTGTGAAATAAATCATTCAATGGTTGCGGAAGAGGGAGGTAATGAGGAATCGCAATCCTCCCATGGGAGCAACACATAGCAAACGTTGGAGTTGTTGATCTATATTGCTTTTGTACTCTTTCTTCATACCACATCATTGCACCGCAGTGCTCACAAATGCATGTTGGTTCTCCAATGTCCCAGTGTTGTGAGGTAACAACTTGATCAAATAAATAGATAGCAACATACACTGTTAATATATGGACAACATAGATATCATATATTATAAAGAGTGATGTTAATAATATAGGTACCAGTTGCACCCGTTGCAGCAGCTGAAACGTTTTCAGAATTCTCCGAGGGAAATTGTGTGTCATTCACCTTAGGAAGACCATCAATTTCCACATTTGGATCTGCAAACAGAAATCATTTACAGTTTTCAAATAAAAAGATAGCAACATATACTGTAAATATATGGACAACAGTTGCAGCATATACTGTTAATCACTAGATCGTCTACCCGTGCTGCCGCACGGGTCATACAACAACAACCAAGCCTTATCCCACTAAGTGGGGTCGGCTACATGGATCAAATGACGCCATAGTGTTCTATCAAAAACCATATTTGGATCCAACTCATTGACCTCTAAATCTTTTCTAATGGTTTCTCGAATGGTTTTCTTAGGTCTTCCTCTACCTTTTTTAACCCGACTCTCCTCCATGTTCCAAAACGAATCCTACTCTCATGAACTAGCTTCTTTACCCGCACCCGTTCGTGAAGATGTGGGAACTCTTGCTTATTTTTCACTACATTCAGGCGGCGATGCGGCGGCCCTGGCTCATTTGACACTGTAAGCATTCACACTATTTCGTATTTGGTCCATGTCATAGAGATTCTACAAAGTTTTACGTTGGCTGTCGAGGCATAACACAACCCTCTCCTTTTACCCGGGCTTGGGACTGGCCTTGGCACGGGTCATATACATTTTAAAAAGTAGATATATGCAATATTATCTATCTATAATTTATAAAACCAACAACTTGGATGATTAATAACAAAGACCATTTGATTTCATATCTCATATTACACATTTCAGAAAATTTCTTTATATACTGCTAAAAACAAAACAAAAATAATAGAGGGAACAATACATACCATAATTTATTTTAATTGTTGCAAATATTTTGGCCTCTCATATATGAACTATAATAACTACAATAACAACAAAAAACCGCAATTAATAGCAAAACTTACCCAATTCATTGTCAGGAACGTCACAATCTTCACCATTCTCGTCACACTCTAGATAAAAGCTTTGATTCTCATTTGACCCGGTTACGGTTGCTTTGTTTAGGTCACCGCAATGCAAATTTCCAGGACGCTTTAGAACATAGCTACCACGTGAAATAGGGGTAAGCTTTCTTGTCACATTTCTGTTGGTAAATTGTGATAAGTCGGATGATGAAGCAACTGTAAAGAGATATGAATATGGTAAGTCTCAAATCAAACATAAAATCGGATTAGTAGAACCAAATGCAGAAAAGATTGATATAAATATAAGAGAGATTTCGTTAAAGAAAACTATAATGATGTGTCAATTTTAACATGTTGCACAGAAAATTTAGTTTTCTTTAGAAATTAAAAGCCGTCATTACAGTTCCAATTCATATTCTGCTAAATTACGACAATAATAATATGAAACCCTTTGAAGCTAACCTTCAATTTTAATGGAAATTCTGGTGGTATATAGCAGAAGTTTGGAGAAAAAACATAACATATTTGGGGCAGATGTTTCAATAAGACCATTCGAGCGAGGTCCGTCTAAGTGTTTCTACATGAAGTGTTATTGCTTCATATTCTTCTCCTTTCAATTGTACCATATTCAATTTTAATCAAAATTTCTCATGCAATGCTTTGATGGTCTTTGAAATTGCGATCATCAGCTACCTTAGGAAAGTGTCCATTGTTCTCTCATCAATAAGTTCTAGTGTGTTACTTTCACTGCAGAACATTCATTGTCAGAGAGCAACATTTGGTCTCTGCTTGTTTCTCTATAGTATTTTTTTTTTCTTTTGTTTAATATTCACTTTCTCAACAAAGTCTATAACTATATTTTTTCTGCATTTAGAAGAACAGTGTGACATGTTTCATGATTTTTACCCCTTCAGGCAGTTACATCAGTTCAGTAGTTAGTCCCATTCTCTAAATAACTATCTTCTATCTTTTAAGATTTGGAATGAATAATACTTAGCAATTTACTTCAGTTTCTCTCAATTCTATGAACGCAGAATTAAAAAAAACTTCAAAAGCTTACATAAACAAAATAGCACAAATGATTCATGAGCAATAAGATAGATTGAAGGAAGGTTACAAACCTTTGTTCTACTCAAAAGACTTGTGCAAAAACTGAAAGAAAAGTAGAGGATGTGCAAATGATGATGTACAAATTTACTAAATAGAGTACACCGAATGCCTCAATTTAATAAAACATATTATCAGAAGTACATCAAATATGACTTATCATAAATTAAATTGGAATAGTATTTGACATTGTAGAGATTGTAATAGTGCGAGTCCAATGAGTGAGAAAAAATGTGTACGATGAAGAAAGGATGAGCAGTTTGAGATCATCAATGTTTGTGATCGATTTCGACGTCGTTAATTAGGAGGATGAGCAAGTTGAGATCCAATTGTTATAGGGAAGTCACTTCTGATTGCTTTAGGGATGAATCCATGTTCAACCGTGAATAAAATAGAGTTGAGAGTGATGAGAAAAAGTGAGGAAGAGCTTTTTAAGAAAAAAATAGAGATTATGGAGGAGAAATGAGGAGTTGTTTTTACGTGTTCCCAAAGAGAGAATATTAAAGGAGGTCAGACTGCATGGTAAATCACAATATGTATTCATGAAATGCTTATAGGGAAGTAACAAATACATTTAATGGGAAATATGGGAAAGCTTCAATGTTGTTTAAAGCAATACTACTACCAAGGAATCTGCATTGATAAGCTACGATATAGTTAATGCTGATCTAATAAGAACTTAATGAAGGGAGATTTGAATTTCGAATTTGAATAATTCCCGCCAAAGGTTTAGGTTTAGGGTTTCCCAAGTAGGGTTTGCATTGTACCTTAGGATTAGATATTAAGATAAGAATATTTGATTTGATAAAGAGTAATGGTGTTAATAATATATGTACCAGTTGCAGCAGTTAAAACGTATTCAGAATTCTCCAAGGGAAACTGTGTGTCATTCACCTTAGCAAGACTATCAATTTCCACATGACATTTTGGATCTGAAAACAGCAATCATTTACAGTTTTATTGGTGACGGTGATACTTTGTCAGGGGAATACAATTTTCACTGTATAGCTTTTTTACCAAAGACTTACCATTGCTGTAATGATGGTTGTAATGATGTCCAGTTAGCTTTCCTAACAAACATATTTATTAGATATCTCAAAAATAAACTAATATGAACAATGTTGAAAATTTTAGCTGGCTAGTTGCTGTGAATGCAAAAAAAAAAAAAACACATTTTTGTCCCTAAAGAACTAACGATATCAGCATATTTGTCATTCTCAATTCCCAAGGATTAGTGTCATTTTTTCTTCCATGAGAATTAAGATGAGGATTTTCGCATTTCCAGAAACATTGTTGAATTTCGCATGCTCAAGGTTAATGTTAACTCCAAACAAACAACAATTGCAACAATAGCAGAGTACAAAAAAATATTCTGAGACATAAATGCCCTATAGAAATTACAGGTAAATCAGTTATTCTGATGATGACATTCAAAAGAAAATTGGGAAACAATTTCCATCAAAGTTGTGATAGAACACAGAGAGCTCAAGAAGACCGTAGTAAATAATACAAGACAAAAACATCACATGTACCTAACCAATTCTGAAATTAATCCTATTTTTGTTGGACTCCAGTCCATGATATCACTTACTACAACGGGGAAAAGTCATAGCAAAATATATGGAGAAAAAAAAAATCAGTTAAGAAAGTACTTGATGAATGGTAGGCAAAGGATTTGACAGTTTACCCTAAACAAGAAAAAATGATATCATAAACTTGCAGATCATTACTCTACTTTGACTCTTACCTTAAGTATTCCAGAAAGCGGAGGTGATGCCTGAGGCCTAATTGACACGCTTGAAACTGAAGGAGGAACCTGCAACTGATGCAAGCCTGACAAGCTAGAACCTTCCCCTCCTTCCGTAACATTGAGTGTAGCAATATCTCTCCGAGGTCTATCACAAAATTCCATTGCTTTGAGCACATAGTAGTCGTCATGCAGTTCAAAAAGAGTACTGCAGAGAGAGAAGGGAGAGTAAACATAAACTGAAAGTGACAGTTACATCTCCCAACACAGGGACAAAAGCATCACACCACCAAAACTGCCTCCCAGAACTTCTCTACTTGAAAACTCTTTTGGTGGTCTCTGCTTGGCCTTAAATAGGATTAACTAGCTCCACTTTCTTGATTTTATGACACTACTTGATACTTAATTAGGCAGTCTTCACATTAAGACAGTATACAGACCTAGATAAGGAAATTGAAGCTTTACCTATTGAAATCAAAATGAACAAGCTGCATGTTTTGATTTTCTTCTGATATTTCCACTTCAAGTTCAACAGTTGCATGAGGACATGTCTACAGTTTTAAAAATTTAGAGCATGAGATCAATCAAATAGCAATACTACAAAAAACCACATTAAAGCATCCAGCAGGAAAAACAGATTTTGTATTATAATTAACAAGTTAGAAACTTTTTCCGATCTGTGGCCAAGAATTCTCCATAACATAGCATTGAGCTTATATAAATCTAAAGGCAACTAGAGTAAGTTGAACTTGACAATAGAAGCTGATAAAATCCTTCCATTTTATAGTGTTTGCAGCTGTCACATTCAGTTGATGTGACAACTTCAAACGAATGTCCACAGAAGAGGAAAAAAAATATTTCTAGGAATTAACAAAGCAGCTGGAGTGAGATAGCATCTCATAATAACGTTTTATACTTTAAAATTCAAGCCAACTAATTAAGCATATGTTTTGTGGTGAGTTGGTACCAATATAATCTAATTATCACACAATTGAAGATCCAAGGTAAAATTGAACAACATTTTCTTCTGAAAAAATAGCAAAAAAGGTAGATAATGATGATGGTGTACCTGAACCAGAACAAAAGGTAAAGATAAATCTCCGCTTGAAGGATTTCCTGATCTATATAATTGCTCATTTCGTTGAACAAGGTTCTTAAGACCTACAAACTTGATGCAATAATACAAACAGTTATCATATAGAAACTAAACACAAGACACTACAGAAAGGAAGCGATATGTTAGTCAGGCCTTCTTGTAATCAAGTGCAGCAAACCAGGTCCAGGACTGAGGACATCATCCCCATATTAAATCTATTAGAGTGGAATGGACTTACTTGTTCCTCAAGCTCCTTTAGGTAGGATACTTTGCTTTCAATTCTATTCTTGATCCCTAGACATTCGATCTGTTGAATAAAACTGAGTTAAAATGGTCCTTGATTGTATTTTAGGATTAATTCAGAACATCACTGCAGGTAAAGCTTAAGCCACATGGGGGAAAAAAAGTTACAACTTGAGATTGTGGGCAAACCTTTAGCTTCTCAATAGCACTAGGAGGAAGACCCTTCCATTGTATTTCCTTTTTATCCTTGGAAATAATATCCATTGCCATGAGAACATTCAGAACATCATAGGCCCTTCGACGGACGTTTTTCTCATCATATTGTTGCTGACAAATGTTCATTCCCCCCAAAAAAGTAAATCTACAGTACTTATCTTACAACTTAAATATCTGAATAGCAAATAATTTTGAAACTGTTTGTAAAGGAAAAACAACCTTATTAGGGGACAAAACACTATTCATTGGATCAGCAAGTTCAGCCACAAGTTCATCTGCCACCTAGAATATAAAAATAACACATCAAAGTCAAGAAATATATTAGGAAAAAATGAATAATAAGAATTATGAAAGAGGATAGACAATATGCATGAATGAGAAAAGTGATCAACAAATGTAAATGCAAGCTTCAACTCCACAAGTTCCTGAATAAAAAATTAGTTGAAGGATATGAACTATATATATATATATATATATATATATATATATATATATATATATATATATATATATATATATATATATATATAGCAATTCTGAGCATGTAATTCACCACATGAAACTGAAGCAAGAGATTGATTTCAATGTAGCAAAAACTAGCAAAGTAACCACCTAACCTCATTGAAAGTTGTTCTTCCCTTACTTTCTACCTTCTCCAACACTGCATACAGCCAGCAATAAATTAGAGGCAGAACCAGAAAGAAAAAAGTCAATGAACAGTATGTAACAAAATTGGTCAAACAAGGCAGATCAAAAACCTTTCATGCTAATTTGGGGGAGCCCTCTTCTACTCTTATTTTTTCTAGCATCCCGTTGTTGGCCCCTCTTTTTCTTCTTGCTACTGTGTAGACACCGAGTTGGTGCGGATCGATTTTAAAAAAACAATAATAAAAATCAAAGAAAGACTTTAGGCAAGATGTAAACCCACAATCATACAATTGACACTAGGAAGAAATGCATAACCAATTCAGAGAAGGAGAAGACGAAGACGAAGGCTAAAGTAGACATTTCTTATTCAGAACTTATGACCGTTGACTTATTAAGAACTTATTTGAGCTGTATCACTGTGATACAATGCACTAGTACAATATTATTAATATTTGGATACATTTCTATAAACAAGTTATGAGATACCGTTTTTCCAAAATAGTTCATGAATGAAAGTTTAATTAAAATCCCTGAAATAAGTAACTGAATAAGCAATTAACTAAACTAAAATACACAAAACCCAAAAGTTTAATAGCAATAAACATCACAATGTAAATGACAATACATTTATTAGAAGCTGAAAGGATTAGATAGGACTCACACAACTGCTCCTTGTGATCCTGCATCATCATCATGTATGTCAAGATGGTTTAATTTGAGAGCAGCGGCTGTCTGCGTCGTCGGCTCGCTCCGGCTAGATGGAAAACCAGCACTCCTGCTTTCATCTACACATGATTTCCGCAGTCGCGTTCCCATCTTCCATCTATCGACTTTCGCAACAAATTTTGAATGATAAAAAAAGGAGAACGAATCTGATTCAAGAGCAGTTTTGGTTTCGAGCGAAGGAAGAAATAATGCTATGGTGCACAAAATGAAAAGGACAATGATTTTGGCAGAGGATCAAGTGAAAAATAAAATGTCAACTGTAATACCCTAAATCAATAAGCTACAGTTTCCTCTTCTAACTTTTCCTAAGGTTTAGGACTATTTTGAGTCATTGCATCCTCACTATATCGAGTTACTTAAATCATGAACTTAGTTTTCATATAGGCTATTATTTTGTTGAGTTTTCACTCATATCAGCTCATGAACCAACCCCACACTTAACTTTTAGTTTGCGAAGTACAACACCGACCCCACACTCAATCTTCCTAGTACACGCCAACTTCCGTGCTCAAATCAAGCTTTATACATAATTTAAGTGCAACGAATATAGAACAAGGACGAAATCAAGTTTTGAAATTATTAGGAACAAAATAGTCAGTGTTGTATAAAAAATGCCCACATCTGTATTCTATAGACTGGATAGTTTTACAGCTTCAAACTGAATTAATACACTAAACTACTCCGACTTGAGTCTGTGAGAACCATCTACTGTCTCTTCATCCCGTTTAGCTAAAAACATAGCGTTAATCTAATGAGATATAATTCTCACTGTGACTTATATCCTTACTACATCTATTTAGTCGTATGTCATGATATCTTTTCTGTGTGATCAAGTTTTTCAAGTTTGTGTAGACAGGACTAGAGCTCTATAATCCCACTTGAAGCATCTGTCACGTGCGACTAACACCCTGCAATTCATAAATTTCGAACAGTGCTTCTTGTGTTTCTTATATTCTACCCTTACAGAAGAAAATTTTCCGGTTTTGAAAGTTAGTGTTTGATTACAAACTTGCTTGTATATCTCAACCATAGACGTATACATCTTCATTCACTAGTTTTATTCTAAGTGTTTTCGAATCATTTCTCAAACACTTGACTAAGCATGTATAAAATAATAGGAAACAAGTGAAATGATATAAAAAAACATGTTGATAATCAAAGTTTTTCCTCTTTTTCAAACATTGTTTGCGACAAAGCATATCATTCGCAAGGCAGATGAGCACCAATGCAAAATGCTGGATATTTTAGCACTATCCGCAGAACAAGGAAGCAGCATCAGCTCATCTTATTTGTTTTTTTTTAAGAGGCTAAAAGCTCATCTTATTTGTTAATTTTTGTACACCAAAAAAAATATAAACATAAAATAGTTCCTTTCAGTTCAGAACCACCCAACTCAAAAATGCATTACTCAAAAACTTCCACACACATACTACAAACGCATGCATTCCATTTCACCTACAGATTTTTCAAAACCAACTTTCAAAGGTTTTTAGAAGCACAACATTACATGCAAATGACACATAAATTCATAATCAAGTAAAATTAAAAAATAATCACACAAGTTTCTGTTCAAGAACAATAAAGGAAATTGAACACAACCAAAATACACATTCACATCGAAATCTCTAATTCTTACAATCTATTCCCACTTTACCCATTTGCATGCATGATCCATGAGTTATTCTCACATGATCACGGTAAAAATAACTACTGAATATTCATAAAACTCTTCCAAAATCAGCTCTAAACAAAATATGTAGAAGAGAGAGAAGTATGGAATACCTAAGCCAAAGCAATTCTCTCTTCTTCTCGCCCACCTTGCTCTCTTTCTATCAACTTTTCCAATTTTTCTTCTTTGCTGATATGTGTGTTTTTTTGTGTGTGAGGAGAGTGAGTTTTGTCTGCTTAAAAGTGTGTGTATGTGTCACGTAGGGAGACAAATTTGGTCTCATTTGTTGCAAATGATCCATTTCGTGACACATCTCTATCAATTTCTCTTTCTTTTATGATTTTGATTGTCTCAGCTTGTTCTAAAAATAGTTGTTCAAATAACATATATCTTTCTAATATCGTAATTTAATTGAAGCTTTTGATTCTATGATTGATTTTTACATTCAAATTTATTTATCAATTCACTTTTATATGAATATAATCAAACATAAAACATTATACATTCAACTCAATTTTAAGCAAAATCAATTTTTATCACCACATAACATAACCAAACATCAAACTAGAAAATAATACAATGGACAACAAAACTCTCTCAAGACTTGAAGGCCGCTATATTTACCGGACTTGATTCACTAGGATTTTGTTTGGGAGTTTGGAGGAAAGGGGAAGACTTTGAAGGGTTGAAAATAGGCTTAAACACACTTTTGACCGCCTAACTTTGCACTAGTTGTGATTTTGGTCCCCTATTAAAAAAAACACATTCTAGCCCCTTAAGTTTATCTTCTTTTGCAACTTTCAATTTTGATTATTCAAAATCAACCATTCAAGACGGTAAAATCAAGTGGGATGTTTTTGTTGATCAAGTTTCAAATTTATAGGGCAAAAAATATAGCTTGGGACTAGTTTCTTGAATGGTTGATTTTGAATGATGAAAATTGAAAGTTGCAAAAGAAGAGAAACTTAAGGGACTAGAATGTGGTTTTTTTAATAGGGGGTCAAAATTGCAACTAGTGCAAAGTTAGGGGCCAAAAGTGTGTTTAAGCCTTGAAAATATAAGGGAAAATGGTAAAAATTTTACATTTTTTGAAAGGGTAATTTATTAGAAAATAATAAATTAATGTTTATTATTCATATATTTTTTATTTTAAGAATTGTATAGCTGCATAAGTTAAATGTGAAAAATTTATGTAAACCCTTTCAAACTCTCAAAAACCCTCCTCCTATACAATTTTTTAATTCTCCAAAACGAACAAATTTTGTATTATGAAGAAAATTAAACCCCAAAATCCTCCTCTCTCAATACCATCTATTTTTTTCACCTACCCTTTCTTTTTTTCTAATCTCTTCCTTCCCTTCCTCCCTAAACTCACAAACAAAACCTAAATGCTCAAATAATTTGTAAGTGGTTGCATTGTTCAGTGAAGAAACATATAAAAATAGCATAACACTTTCATTTTTGGATTTAAGAAGGTAAGAAGATACAGTTGTTCGAACCACATCATCCTAAACATAAAAACTAACACCCCAATTTAAAAAAAAAAAAATCATTTTAGGACATGTGACTCCGGCATAAAATATAAGCAAAATGATATTTAAATTTATATTTCATTCAAGATAAGAGCTATTCCAGGGTTTAAAAATGTCAAATTGAAAACGATGAAATCAATAGAACCTACAGATTCTAACTGGATGTGGTCCACTATAATTTAAGGAATGAGAACTACAATATATTGCATTACTTAAATGAGTTATGTTACAAGCCACCCTTTGGTGGTGTCTTTTATCAAGTCACACCTTAAGGTGTGATTTTCACTTTTTAGTTATAACTTTGATAAAAGACACCTTCCTAAAAGTAAGTTGGTGTCTTTTCGCAAATGCTCATAGAGTAACATGATAAAAGACACCTTCATAAAAGGTGTCTTCTATCATAACCCTACTTAAATATAATAAATTTAGGTAAAGGCAGGATCCGTTGACACCAGGTGTAAGTCATTAAACTTACATCACATCTCAACCGTTAATTCCAATTAATCAAATGGCTAATAATTCACAATAAATTCAAGGCTAAAATATGGTTTTAGTCCCTCAAATATGCCTCGTTTTGGTTTTTGCCCCTGTAAAAAAAAATTGTTTTTGGTCCCTGCAAAATTTTTTGTTTTTTAAAATAGTCCCTGACCCCATTTTTGTGATGATTTGCATACGTGACATGATGACTGAACCCGTTTTGTAGTTTTTGGTCGCTGCAAAATATTTTGTTTTTTAAAAAGGTCCCTGCAAAAATTTTTGTTTTTGAAAATAGTCCCTCCAGGGACTATTTTAAAAAACAAAAAAATTTGCAGGGACCAAAAACAATTTTTTTTTACAGGGACTAAAAACAAAACGAGACATATTTGCAGGGACTAAAACCATATTTTAGCCTAAATTCAATTTAAAAAACCCCAAAAATCATGGCACATGTGATCCCTCTCCTTCATCTCTTTCAGGTAACGATCATTGATGAATATCGCCATTCCCTTTCTTTAATTTTCTGTCATCATTAGATAGTTTGTCCTTCCATGCTATTTTTCCAAAGGTCTTCTACTTAAATTCATTTATATTAACGATTTGGAATATTTGTGGTTTGTTGAATCTCAATTAGTAGGGTGTTGAACCATCTATCATTGAGATAAAATTATAAAATGCATTAAGGTGCTAATTTTTTAGAACACTATGACGTCATTTGATCCATGTAGCCGACCCCACTTAGTGGGATAAGGCTTGGTTGTTGTTGTTGTATTAAGGTGCTAATTTATGAATCTCAACATTAGTGACATGAAATTCCTTTTGCTGCTTCACAAACGTGCAATTTCTTGTTTAATGAAATAACCTTTAAATCATGATTTAAAGGTCAAATTTCTTGATTTTTCTTCTTCCAGAATTGGAGATAATTCCTTTTTATTTGTTATAATAAAATAAATTCAAATTGAATTCCTATCATTGCCTTATAAAATGGTGAGCTGATCTTCTTCTAGAAAATATTTATTAAAGGGGACGAGTTTGGTAGACGGTGAGTAAAATTTAGAGAAGATGAAAGAGAATGATAACATGTGCCACGATTTTTGGGTTTTTTTTAATTGAATTTATTGTGAATTATTAGTCACTTGATTAATTTTAATTAAACGTTGAGATTTGGTGTAAGTCTAATGACTTACACCTGGATTAGACTTATACCTGGTGTCAACGGATCCTGCCTCATTTAGGTAACATTTTTTTTTTTTAGAGATTTTTGGATAACATATAACTGCATTGTTTCATTCTATGAGAAGTAGTTAAAAATGATATGGATAAATGGTACATTGTTGGAGGTCCTTTCTTTGGGGACCTTTAATGGAGGTTGGCTTGGTTACCTATTAGGTTTGGAGGGGTGGGTTTGTACTCAACATTAGAGGCTTCTTCGTACGCTTTTGTGGCTTCTAGGACACAGTCTTGGGTGTTACAAGATCATATTTTGAGAGACAGTGGATTATGTGGCATGGATTCGAATTTTGATAATGCTTTGGATGGTCTTCGTGGTGCGATTCCAGATTTTGATGTTAGTAGTTTTATTAGCAAAAACATTGTCCCTCTTAAAGCACAACATGTTTTGGCGAGTGCTCTTTTTAGTAAAAGTGTTCATGATATGGAAGTTAAGTTTGACATGACCACGAGACAGAAGACAATTTTTGGATGTTTGCAAGCAGCACATGCTCGGGATTTTCTTCTAGCTATCCCGATTGATGGGTTAGGTCAGTATATGTCACAAGTGGAGTATCGTACTATCCTTAGATATCGCCTTATGATTCCATTATTTCCTATTGATGAGGTGTGCCCTGTTTGTCGTAAGGCGTGCCTCGATACTTTTGGGGAGCATGCCGTTCATTGTAAGCTTCCCGGCTTTAAGTACAGACATGACTTTGTTAGGGATGTACTTTTTGATATTTTCAGACTGGCGGGAATATCAGTGAAGAAGGAGGCGCCTGTGAACTCCTGACTGACCCACTAGATAGAAGATCAACACTCAGGTCTGTGGACGTTATGGTGTACGGTTGAGTAGGTGGAAAACATGTTTGTGCAGACTTGACTGGGGTTTCACCACTTGTGGGATTAGGTGTCGGACCTTTTACCATAGGACGGGCAGCCTTAAAAGTTGCGTCAAGCAAAGTGGCCAAACATGAGAAAGCTTGTTATGACAATCAACATGCCTTTGTATCATTTGCTTTTGACACTTTCGGTTTCCTAGCACCAGAGACTGTTGACCTTCTACATAGAGTTCAAAAGGTCATGCATAGCAATGCCATGTCTCTTAGGTCCATGAATGTTATGTTCACGATGATTGGTTTTGCCATCCAAAAAGGTCTAGCGGCGGAGTCCGCTTACCTTATATTTAAGTGTAAACAATGGTTTATATATATATATATATATATATATATATATATATATATATATATATATATATATATATATATATATATATGGCATATCTAGTGAGAATGGGTTAATTATATGAGAATAGTGAGAACACTTATCAACATTTAGATCAAAAATAAATAGTCCAGATTAAAAGGCTCACATGTGTCTTAACCCTATTCTATCAATTCTCATTCATTGGTTCATCTTCCCCAATTTTCTTATGTCCAGCCACCATCGTTTATCTTTTTCACCACCATTAACATAGTCAACAGATCCAAGTGGCATAAAAATGATTGTTTGTTCCTTTTCAATTAAAAAAAGACATAAAATTGTAATTAATTTAGTGAAAGAAAGCTTTAACAATTCTTTATTTTGACCAAATTTAAATACAAATCTGGTGAGTTAAATAGTGAAATTAGATTCAGAAATGAAATGTTTTTATTTCTCAAATGGGTTGAGATCAATTGAGAGATTGTGAAGAACAAAGACACTTGCTTGAAATTGGATCTGGAATGATTTTTTATGGGGTTTTCTGACCGCGAATTGGATCTGAAATTGGGTTTTCTTGCTTGACTGTGAATCGGTGGTGGAAGGTGACGAAGGCTGGCTTCAGGTCAAGGAGGATTGGGACGCCGGAAAATATCATGGACGGTGAGAGGAAGGAAGAAACGACAGCTTTAGATGGTAAAGGAAGAAGATGAGGAAATGAAAAGTCTGAAGGGAATTGAGTGGGATTTGGTCACATGATTGGCAAATGCACACGTTTTAATCTCAGCCCTTACTTTTTAATCTAATGGTTTCAATTTATTCTCATCATTCTCACATATAAAAGTCATTCTCATGTGATATGTCCTCATATATATAGGGCATGTCTGGTGAGAATGACATGCTTATATGAGAATAATGAGAATGAATCTCAGCCATCAAAATCAAAATAAATGGTCTAGATTAAAGATAACACATATGCCTTTCCACATGCTATCCTCAATCCATTCAACTTCTCATTTTCTCTAACTTTCCATCATTTGTTGTTGTTCTCCAGATTGTTCACGTCTCTTCATCACCAAAATCATAGCGAGATCCGAATATCTTAATTGACAATAAATCAAAAATAATGCTTCTTTTTTTCGTAAATTAATTGGATTATAGGAGATGTTCAATTTACAATAAACCGAAACAATGATGGGAAAGCAAAAGCAAAATAAGTTTACAATTAAACTCAACGTGATTACTTTTATTTACAATTAAACTCATCCCTACCCAAATGAAATTCCTTCCACTAATCTCCAACGTGATTCCCAATTTCCATTTTTTCCAAGGAAATTGTGTTTACATAGATCCAAAACAAACAATCATAATTGAATTCAAAGGTTTTGCATCAAATGTACTGCTATATGTGACACACAGAAAAGAATCTGTGGGAGAAGGAATCCTTTTTTGGAATGATCGTGAATGGGTGTGGGTATGATTTGAAACACAGACATTAACTTGAAATTAGATATGGAATGGTTTTCTTTTATGGGGTTGCTGACCGTGAATTGGTGTAGGAAGGTGGCGGCGCAAGGTGCGGCACGGTGGTGGAAGGTGGAGACGGCGGACTTCGCGCCGGTGAAGGTTGGGGTCGCTGGAGAAGAACTTCGTTGTTGAGGGGGAAGAAGAAACGACATTCAGGAAGAAGAAGAAGAAAAGTTAACGCGTAGAATGAAAACCGTAAAAGGAATTGAGTGAGATTTGGTTACACATACTCACTTTTAATCTCAGCCTTTACTTTTTAATCTAATGGCTGATAAACCATTCTCACATTCTCACATAACAAAATCATTCTCACTATATGTGTCATATATATATATATATATATATATATATATATATATATATATATATATATATATATATATATATATATATATATAAAGGCACTAACGCTTATGAAGTTAATAAAAAATAAATAAATCATATCCCTTAAGTAAATTTTCCATGGATCAAGAATACCTCCCACTTGGAACATCAATCCCTAGCATAAGAAGGAAGGAATCTATTACATCCCAATAATGCATAATCCTAAAATGATATGTAAAATAAAAGTACATGATTCCCTTATCCTTACCATGTGATATAGGTTTCTTTTAATTTGGACCAGTAAAAGTTGGGGTTCAACTTGGACCAGTTGAAATCTAGCCTTTGATATAATAATATTTAATGTAGACGGTTGTGATTCATAGTCTAGTACCTGATATATAAGTTAAGGGTATCCAAGCCTAGTGTGAGACTGGTGTGAGACTGACCGCACAGTAGCGTTTTTGTCATTTTGTGAAAAATGGTTTCTGGGCCGGGTCTATATAATAGATGTATAAAGTGTACCATAATTGGGCTCTTTCATCATCGGGAACCATGAACGGCGGCAACAAAATGACCTTCGAATATGGCACCACGTTTAGCGGCGGCGGAAGGAGAGTTTGCATGACGGCGGCAGTGGCATGGCCTTCGTAGGGCCTGATTTTTCTTAGATTAGGTGATTGGGATTTTAACCACTCATGTGATTAGTTTGATGTGCTCTAAATTCCAATGGGGGTTGAAGCTTATGCTGTGACGGCGGAAGTGGCATGGCCCTTTTGTTTATATTCTCCTTCAATAAATTATCTTTGCATTTTCAAATTAAAAAAAAAAAACACAAGAGGTGGATCATTTTTGTTTAGAAATTACAATGACAGAAAGAACAAAAGGCTAAAAAAAATTTAAATGAAAAATTATATTTTAGAGCAGAGAGAGAGAGGAGCCTTGGGGCGGTGACGGGGCTTGCGGAGATGAGAGATAGTTGTAGTTTTTTTTTTTTTACGAAGAGATAGTTGTAGTTGGTTGCAAATGATTAAAAGATCTAAAACAAGTAAAAACTTTGTAAATTATTTGCGAAAAAGGGTTACTACAGTGTATTACGACAATATGGTGTGTGGTATGGGGTGACCTGAACACAACCTGCAATATCAAGTCATTTAACTAGTTCAAGTTGGACCAAAACATACACTGGTCCAAACTAAATGGACCCTGTGATATATACGTTGTCTTAGAGCGACCTCCTTTGTTTACTGAGAGGATCTTAGAGGAACCTGTCTCCATGTATTTTACTTTCTCACATTATACTTTTACTAAGATCATTGACAAGCTTGTGTATGGACTATTTGAAAGCATCGAAATTTTGTGGTTTTAGTCATCAAGATATTTTAACAAATTCTCTGATTGAACATTGAAGTTGTTGGTTTGATCATAAATTAAACCTATCTAAAGAGCGTATCTTATTAATAATATCAATAGTGTACTAAGTCACTCGGATATTTAGGTGGGATCACATCAAAAAATCATTTGATATTTTATTTCATATATTTCTTTTTCTATAATAAACAGTTCTAGTACTTACAAATAATATTAACAAAACAACAATTTATGTTGCATCAAATTTTGAAATAAAAAAAATAAATAGTAACAATTTTTTTGTATATACGACAATCAAAAAGAGTTGAATAAAGTATAATTTATGAATAAATGCTAACAAATATCTTAAAGTATTGTTTAAAAAATCAAAAGAGATAATTTTTACATAGAAAATTATGCATTTTCAAAGACAACATTTTTTTAAATATATTTTTTTAGCAATAAAATAACTTTAAACAATTGCCAGCATGATCCATAAATAATTTACCTGTAGTACTGATTGTTGTGGTCTTTGGAGGCAATGATGCATTTTGAAAGGGAAAATACTTGGGTGACATAATGTCACCGTGACATTAAATCTGGGACACACAGAGGTGTTGTGTTGTGTGGTCCAGATGTGTTGTATGTGTTGTATGGCCCAGATTTAATGTCACGGTGACATTATGTCACCCAAATGCTTCCCTTTTTTAAGCGCAAGAGGGTGACGGTCACCGAAATGCATTGTATATAGTCCAATGATCTGATACGTTGGACTCGGGGGAATGAATCTTCTTTTTTTTACACATACTTTTGCTTAAATTTGACTACCATAATAAACAAATGACGACGCTTATATATTCAAATTAATAATTAACAATAAAGTGGGTCTCCTAATATAATCAGATTAATAATATTCAAATTAATAATTAACTAATAAAATGTCCCGTAAGTGTAGCTCAGTTGGTAGCTACCAGGGATACTTTGTGCAGGGGCCGGGGTTCGAACTCCGGATTGCCCACTTCTCCACACACATAATGTGTGTGAATCTAGCCACTATGCTACTTGACCAAAAAAAAATTAACTAATAAAATGGGTCTCGTAATTGAATAAGATTACGTAAATTTCAATTTAGCAACGGCAGACTGATTAACAAAAATATCTAAATTGTTAATGTTTCACACTGTGATTAGGGGTTGAACTTTCGGCCCTCCACATGTGTTCAGCTACAAACAAAAATAGCATTTATTATAACATTAGTATTAGCATTTATCGTTGTTCGAAGCGATTGTGTAAACCATCAAATTAGTTATTTCCATCCAAAAAATATATTTACTTTATAAGATACCTCCTAAATAGATCATTAAAATTACGAATACTCTAATGCATCGGCCTTTTTTTTTTTTTCCTTCCATGCTCCTCATATCCTCCATCTCTTAGGATTTAGAATTTTGAATGCTGATATTGCTTTCAAAGAACGAAGTATGAGAGGAATCTCTTCCCCTTTTTATTTAGACTCTTGCATTGCAAAATCGGAATTAGTGTGAGGATTTCTTTCTATAGGGATCCCAACAACACTTTACCTATTTGCGCCTTTAGACTTTCTCTTTGATGTTCTTGCTTTTGAGTCCAAAGGTCTGGACGAAGGTCTTGTCGGCAAGAAATTCATTATGGCTGAAGGAATTGGCAACATCTATGAGTGACATATATCAAAGGAGTAGTGGTGGAGGGCGACAATGATTGTTGAAATGGAGAGAGGTAAGGTTTATTGGTTTAGGAAGACTGAAGATCTAGATGTATAACTTTTGGAGGACTTGCATCGCTGGCTATGTATACCACCTTTCCTCAAGGAAAAATGGGTGCTCGTGATACCTATTATGACAAAGTTTTGAAGTCAAGAATGAACTGGCACAATAGGATCAGGAGGGGATGGGAGATCCCCTGTAAAATGTTTTTCGTCCCCATATAAAAATTGCCCTTTGAATCATTACAAAATTATCATCCATGTTTTAGTCTCTACCATTAAGTCATGATATATTTTTGAATAATTTTTTGCAACTAGAACATTATAAAATATTCTTTCATAAAAATTTAGAAAATTTTAATGGTTAATGAATTAAATATGAATGTTTTAAGCATCAACATATCCCAAGATAAAAGTAACAAAAAATTTGTACTTGAAATCGCATATTTTATCTTATTTTTTGTGGTTAAGTTTGCATGAATGTTTAATATATATGAGTATATATAGATCGAAATCTACAATTTCTCAATATGTAGTATGTGTGTGAGTTTCATCACTAAAAAAATCAAATGTTCATACGAACTAGTCCCATAATATAAGCAAAAAAAACTCATTTTCTTTGTCCCAAAATATAAGTAAAAAAGACAAACTTTTATCCTATTTAATTTTGGTTTTTTAAAAAATCTCTTTTCCAAGAAAAACTTTTGTTTATTCTCATAAAATTAAATGCAAATTACATTTAATTTTCTCTCTCTTTCATTTTTTCCATAACCAATAGCCAATGAAAATTGTTTTTACATCTTCCTATAAAACTTTTTCCAAATAAAACACAAAAAAACTATGCTCCAAATTCTTATGTTTTAGTTTTCTTAATAAGTGTGATTTTTTTTTTTGCTTATAATTTGGGACGGAGGGCAGTGACGGATCAAGAAATTTTAATAAGTGAGGTCAAAGTTATATCATAAAAATTTATATAAAACTATACAAACGTGTAAGCGTGCAAAATTTATATAGGTTATGTTTATAATTACTCTAAAATGTTGATTTTTTAAGATATTTTTCTATTTCTAGCCGAGTATCAAAAATATAACCCTAATTAATTATTTTTTTCAACCACCAACATCAATCATAGAGCCTTTTTCAACAAATATAAGAATACTTTAAAATATAATAGTAGTTTTATGACCTTGCTAACGATACGCTCTTAGAGAATTGGTTAAATATTTCATAAAAGAAAAAAAAATCTTAAAAATAAGCTTTATTTTTGTCGATATAATAATTACAACAACTTTTTATAAAAACTTACTTCTTTTAATGTATTATCTAGTGCTCTTAGAATACTCATTAAGATCCTTCTTAGTTTTGTAATTTTTTATAACGTTATAAATGAACTATGTGAAAACAATAATACTGTATAAGTAGAGTCAAACGACATAAATATCAAATTTCAGGTTAAACATACAATAGGCAAGTGGTGGCAAGTGGGGTCGGTTGACCCCATTGCCCCTACATTGCATCCGTGCCTGACGGAGGGAGTATAAGTTAAGAATTTTTTTTTTATGAGGAGAAGAAAATATCTCTCTAACTAACAAGAGAAATTAGGAATATTTCAACAAAAGATCTTTTTAACTTAAAATAGTATATATAGTGACGTAACTCATACAAAATATTTTTTTTTATTAAAATGTTCCTTCTAACTTACATTTAATATGTAGAAACACTTTAACTTATGGTTTCTTAATATGTAGTGTGTGCAAAGTTTAATCACTAAATTTTATATTAAGTAGAATAACGATGTATTTAATATAAATTTTAAAACAAATATATTACTTTTTTTGTCAACAAAAAACAAATATATTACTTTTGTTTATCCAATTTTCTTTTATAAATAGGATAATAAGTACCGTTAAGTTAGAAAGATCTTTAAAAATAGAGATTTTAGACCAAGGTTACCGAATGAGTGGCATTTAGCATGAAGAAAAAAAATTCCAGCATGAAAAAATTATGTTTGACATTAGATCAATTAAGAAACACTATATTATCAGACTCTCAATTTTCTTAATGATGCATGCATGGGACTGGGACCACACCTCTCAATTTTCTTAAAGAAAGAATTCTAGAATGACTGGATACACTGGATTTCATAGTCATTCGTCATTATTATATTCCCAATGTGCTGAAAATGGACCAAGTCAAAAAATAATAAGAAAATTACTAAAATTGGACGAAGAAATACTTAATTAACAGGAGCTTGCTCTCCTCAAAAAAGTAGTTAGGTGAAATAGTACTGCAACTCCATCCGTTTTAAAATGAGTATCGCTTTAGCCAATTGGACACATATTTAGGAATGAAATAAAGTAGTCAAATGTCATAGCAATTTTACCAAATTATCCTAATCAACTATTGGTTTGTTTTTCATTAAAGAAAAAAGGCTAATGTTAACATGTGCCCCACACATGTTAAGGAATTTAAATAGAAATATTGATCTTAAAAGTTGTGCATTCAACCTTATTCAATTTTTTAAAGTCAAAATTTTGATCTTTTCAATAAAAAAACTTCTAATTTTGGATTCCTTAACTTGTACCCTAAGGGCACAAGATAACAAGACCCAAAAAAAAATAATACTTTGGAAGTAGTGTAACATAGTATTAATTGAAGGGTACAATTGAAAAGAAAAAGTTATTATTGCATTGGAAACTGAAAGTGACATTCATTTTAAAACAATTTTTTTAGCTAAAACGACACTCATTTTAAAATGGAGGGAGTACTATTTTTTGAAGGGAAAGGCTCACTTGTGCTTTTAAAACATATTTTAGTGGACCTAAAATAAAAATTTTATTTAAAAAATTGTGCCAACTTATTATTTTAGAGATTAAAAATTAATGTTTTGTAATAAATATTTACCATTTATAAAATGTTTAACATGTGTCTTAAGTACACAAGTTAGTATAATTTTTTTAATGAGTCTTACAACCAGCAAGTGTCTTGAGGATACTTTTAAAAGATTTCAAATTAAAAGATTACAGAGTATTTTTTTTAAAAATGTAAGTATTTCAATTTTTTTGTACAAATGTAAGTATTTCAATTTACAATGCATCTAAATACAAATTTTCATTAAAACTTATTATTAAAACATCTAGTAAATTTATTAAGGGTTAAATATATTTTTGGTCCTATAAATATACCAATCTTTCGTTTTAGTCCCTTTAAAATTTTTCTTTAACTTTTAGGCCTTATAAAATTTTCGTGTAGAATTTATATTTTTAAGCAAAATTTTGCAGAATAGTTTATAATATTTATTATAAGAATTTTTTAACAAAAATAAATTAAATATGACTTTTTATATGTTTGACAGTTAAAAATTCAAATTTAATTCATATTTTGTAAAAAAATTGAGAGATTTTTACAATATTCTATACATTTCAGCACAATTTCATTAAAAAAACAAAACACATGACTAAAAATTAGAGATAAAAAATTAAAAAATTGTGAGTGAATATTTTATAGAGACTAAAAGTCGAAAAAATTGTTTAGAGTGATTAAAAAAAATTAATATATCTATAGGCAAAAAAAAATATTTAACACATTTATTAATTACTTCACTACAATTACTTGACATATTTTTCTTTTTATGTTTTGCAATTCAACTGCTTGCTAAAAAAAATTTGTCAAGCAATTTTGTGGTTAAAATTCACTTTTCAAAATGAATAAATAAAGTGTTTAAGTTTCATATCTCAACCCCTATATATATAACAATACATTATTATTGTCAATTAAGCTATGCTCACGCAAACCAACCCAGATTCTCTCAAATCACCTCGTTTAATTTATAAGATAGAAACAAAAAATATTTTTGAACCTCTAAAAAAAAGTAAAACCAAAAAAAGATATATTTCCTTTTTATAATAAGGAGGCGATAAGAAAATGATATAGGACGTCGTCGCACGTGTGTGTAAAGTGTAAGTAGTAGTAGTAGTAGTAAAAAGGAGAGTGAAGAAACGCGCGCGAGTGGGGAGTAATAAGAGTTGCCATCTTTGTCTGTCCGTGAAATACAGAGAAAGAGATACCTTTATACTTGAAGTCTTCTATTTTTCCCACTCACAACACAAACATAACACTCTCTTCTTCCCTTTTTCTTCTTCTTCTTCTTCTTCTTCTTCTTCATTTCCTTCATATGAATATCAATCAATATGAATGAAGTCTCCGCCTAATCTATTTGGCGCACTCCGCCGCCTGATCTACCTCCCTTTTTCCGGTATCCAATCCACTCTCTCTATATATATTTTTTTAATCATTATATGATCCATTCAATAATGCTCATGTTAGTTGATTTTTATTTTCTTTTTTTTAATATGAGACTCATACAATTAGCAGCTTCATTTCTAAGCATTATTTTATTCATTATATTGTACTTGCTTCTTTAGATTTGCTTCTACCATTATCCAATACTACTATTTAATATACTTTGTTATTTCATTTCGCCTATACTATTTTTTTTTTTTTTAATCTCATCGTAAGATTCGAGTAATTGTTGGATCTCGTAAGTAACATATTTAGATTCGTGCTGCTGGGTGTGTGATTTTTCAAACTATTATTATTCACTTTACTCTTTAAAAATCTCAGCTACTGTTTTTTCTTTTTTGGATTGCTTCAAACTCAATACCTCAGATTGGGTTTATTTATGTAAGTTAATTATTTATTTTTATGTTTCTGTTTTCTTGTTCTTGTTGATTTTGAACTTGGAATACACTTTGATCTTCAATACATTGCAATTAATGATTTTTTTTTTATTTGTTTTTTTTCTTTTCCACTTTTTGTTTTTGAACCCGTGATGACAACCTATGCTATGGTGCTTTTACAGATCCTTTCATGTGGGTGTGTTAGATGATGGAGTCTTGCGAGTGTATCGACACGCCTTATCCTCCAGATGAACTTCTTGTCAAGTATCAATACATCTCTGACGTTCTAATCGCACTTGCGTATTTCTCAATTCCTGTCGAACTCATTTATTTTGTTCAGAAATCTGCTTTCTTTCCATATAGATGGGTTCTTATGCAGTTTGGGGCTTTTATTGTTCTATGTGGAGCAACTCATTTTATAAATCTGTGGACATTCTCAGCTCACACGAAAGCTGTTGCTGTTGTAATGACCATCGCTAAAGTGTCGTGTGCTATTGTCTCATGTGCCACTGCACTTATGCTTGTTCATATTATTCCCGATCTGTTGAGTGTTAAAACCCGTGAGTTGTTCCTTAAGAACAAGGCGGAAGAGCTTGATAGGGAGATGGGACTTATTCTTACTCAGGAAGAAACCGGAAGACATGTGAGAATGTTGACTCATGAAATTAGGAGCACTCTTGATAGGCATACTATTCTAAAGACCACTCTTGTGGAGTTGGGTAGGACTTTAGGATTGGAGGAATGTGCACTGTGGATGCCATCAAGAAGTGGTTTGAATCTACAACTTTCTCATACTTTAACTTATCATGTACAAGTTGGTTCTACTGTGCCAACAAACCTTCCTATTGTCAATGAAGTCTTCAGTAACCCGAGAGCTATGCGTATACCACACACTTGTCCACTTGCTAGGATAAGACCTCTTGTCGGAAGATATGTGCCACCTGAAGTTGTTGCGGTTCGGGTGCCGCTTCTACATCTGTCAAATTTCCAAATTAATGATTGGCCTGAGCTTTCGGCAAAAAGTTATGCAATTATGGTTCTTATTCTCCCTACTGATAGTGCTAGAAAGTGGCGAGACCATGAGTTGGAGCTTGTCGATGTTGTTGCAGATCAGGTTTGTTTGATTTCTTTTATTTTATTGGTTCTTTTTTTTTTTCCGGAATATTTTCTATTCCGTATTTCCGTTGTTTTCTATTCCTTTTCTTTTGATTGCTTAAACACTCATATTCATTGTCATTGTGCCTGTAAGTTCTGTTCTGAGTCTGACTATTGCTGTGAACTTGTTTTGGAGTTTGTAGCATAGAATAGTTGAAAATTAGGAAATGGCTAACAATCATTGGCCATTTGGGCTTTATAGTTATTTCTCAACCATCAAGGTAGAAGACAGAATATGACACCTAGTGACTTAAGTAAAGAACCATATTAGATATGCATGTGGAGTATGCGCTGAGGCTGCTGAATCCCAGTAAGTGGCTAAAAAAGGGAGGGCAGGTCATGTAATTATGAAACCTGTGATATTTGTATTTAATACTTTTTGTCTGCATAATTCAACCTCTGCGATATAGTTTACACATGGATTCCATCTTATGTCATTTTCTTTTCACTTAATGCTGTATCCGAGCCAGTCTAATTTTGATTTTGGCCATTGAAGATATATGGTGGCTCAATATCAAGACTGAGATAGGCTCGGGTACTGTACTAAATTTAAGAACAAGATTGGAAAAATGGGGTAAACAAACACGTGACAATGTCTAGTTACTTCTCTTAACATCAAATATTGAAATAATCTGATGCAGATCTGTCTAGGATAAATTTACAACAAATGTGTGTGGGACCTGACTTTTAAGTGTTTTTATTCCCTTTGCCTGCACATGCCTCCTAATCCGAAAAGACCAAATTAAATACCTGAAACTTTTCATTCAATTGTATGGCTTTTAGGAATATCATTTTCTTTCTAGATTAAATTACCATATTAACTGTGTTTGAAATTTGCTTTTGTGACATTAGATATCGCGCCACAGTTGCCGTTTCAAAATGTCGCCAACATTTTCTAGTGCTGATATGGCATTTGTTTCCTCACATGCACCTCAGATGTGGGGACATGATTGTGTTATTATTCATTTCAAAAAATTTACTTGAGATTCTATTCCTCCGTATGCTGAATCCATTTAGTTTCCATACAGGTAGCAGTTGCCCTTTCACATGCTGCTATTTTGGAGGAGTCCATGCGAGCCCGGGATCAACTCATGGAACAAAACGTTGCCTTAGATTTAGCTCGGCGAGAGGCTGAAATGGCAATTCATGCTCGCAATGATTTCCTTGCAGTCATGAATCATGAAATGAGAACACCGATGCATGCAATTATAGCATTGTCATCACTTCTTTTGGAGACTGAACTGACTCCAGAGCAGAGGGTTATGATAGAGACTGTATTGAAGAGTAGTAATGTTTTGGCAGCACTTATCAATGATGTTCTAGATCTGTCCCGACTGGAAGATGGTAGCCTTGAATTAGAAATGGCAAAAATCAACCTTCATGGTGTTTTGGGAGAGGTAATTTCAAGAAATCTGAGATATCTGTAACATTATTTGTTAACATCTACCATGAACAGCATTTATGTATTGCTTTTCTATTGTTAATGCAGGTCATTGAACTGATTAAGCCTATAGCATCTGTGAAAAAACTACCCATTACTTTAATTCTTGCCCCTGATCTACCTACTCATGCCATCGGTGATGAAAAGCGGCTTATGCAGACACTTTTGAATGTTGTGGGCAATGCTGTCAAATATACTAAGGAGGGCTATGTTTCTATAAGAGCTTCTGTTGCAAAACCAGAATCCTTACAGGATTGGCGACCTCCTGAGTTTTATCCAGCATCAAGTGATGGTCATTTCTATATACGAGTCCAGGTTATGACTTTGGCATCTCAATATCTGAACTCTCTATCCATATGTTAATGTGATTGAATTCTTGGGTTATCTAAATAATTAAGTCATCTAGATCATCCATACCTACATTTCTAGGAAAGAGCCCAAAGATATCTCTACCTTTTCATTATGTTATCGACTTATCATTGTAGCAACTGTTAGAAATTAATCTAGGTATTGATTTCCATCTCATGACTGACCCCAAACATCCTTCTTTGTGCAGGTTAAGGATTCTGGATGTGGCATTCTACCACAAGATATTCCACATCTCTTTACCAAGTTTACTCAGTCTCAGAGTGGACCTGTTCGATCTAGCAGTGGTTCAGGTCTTGGACTAGCTATTTGTAAAAGGTAGGGAAAACATAATTTTGATGTTGATGCCTAGCAAGTCACCATTATTGCCCCTATGTGAAATGCATATTAACACTGCTGCTTAAATAGAGTAGTTTTTGTTTATTGAGTTATTGACTGTCAAAATTGATTCAGATTTGTAAATCTCATGGGTGGGCACATATGGATGGAGAGCGAGGGTCACGATAAAGGAAGCACAGCTACATTTGTAGTCAAACTTGGGATTTGTTGCAATGCAGATCCATCCGATCATCAAGCTGCAAGCAGAGGCCAAGCATATAGTGGAAGTGGAGGCCTTGCTAGATTTAAGCACTTACTCAATGATGACGACATAGGTTTTTCTAATAGACGCAATCAAAGAAGTTTCTGATATCCAAACACCAAAATTGCATATCTTTATATCAATGTCGACTGGCTATACTAAACTCTCATTTTGCAATATGCGAAATTGTATGATTTGCTGTTTGCAGCTATAGATTAGGATTAATGTGTCAGACATATTTCTAACAAACAGATCTTATCTGAAGCCCTATCGTATCAACTAGTTATACAATGAAACAAATTCAGAAATTATTCATTTCTTAATATAACTTGGAGCAGTATTTTAGGCTATGTTTTTAAAATCGGATTGAACCCGTTAGTTCAACCATTGATTTGGGAGCCGGTTAGTTCATCAGTTGGTTTAACCCCGATTATATTGTAGTTTCATTGAACCGAGTTAAACTGGTTGAACCACAATTGGTTCAACTGGTTTTATTTTTTGTATTTTTTTAATATCTGCTTGACATCCAATTTAACCATAGTTGAAACAATTGAAAAATGACCTGAATATCTTGCCCGCTTGATCTTCAGTCTCATTTTTAAAACGCTGGTTTTAAGGAAATGATTCATATCAGCCCGAGTTTATTAACTGTTGTCTATCAGTGTTTTGGTTTTGGCTTTCTGCCATCCACTCGCATTTAATCTCTTTGGTGAAAGAAGTTGTACTACTTCCTAATAGCATAGTAATTCCAATTATTATGAACTAAAACATTATTTTGACACAAATTTAACATCTGACGTTTTGTATAAACAAATAAAAAAAGTTCTCTCTCCTCAGACAATGAAGATCAGAAAAGGTCAATAACTTAGAATGTATTATATATATGGTCTCCAATGCGTTTAGAATGTACTATATATGGTGTCTGATGCACAATGTTGATTTTTTGTGTCTCAATAATAGTTATTATAAGCTTAAATGAATAATAGTATCAAGAATCATTGCTACAGAATCTGAGATTCTAGTTTAGTTAAAAAAATTAACTCAAATGTCCAGTTCTCTTCTTGTTACCAATGCTACCTTCCCTTGAGGTATGACTGAATAGTCATTTTAAATTATGTTTTACTTGTTAGTGTGTGATTTTAAATTTAGCAAATATTATGTTAGAAACATGTATTGATTCAAAGTATTCAATCAGAGTTAGATATCATTTATACGCAACTGCAGAGACTAATTCTTCACTACAAGACTTAAAAAAATAGTGAAGAATTGAAGCTTTGATCCAATCAATAGTGAAGAATTGAAGCTTTGATTTAAGAGATCCTCTTCTTCACTACAAGACTGCCAAAAATAGTGAAGAATTGAAGCTTTGATCCAATCAGAGTGGATGGTATTGTTTAAGTGAAATAAACCTTCAAAATCCCATTTATCATCCTTGTCACGGTCCTTGATTTGAAGCTGGGTATCACTAGTATCAACCAAAATTACAAAGTTTTCCAAAACTATTACAAGAGAGCACCAAAATAGTAAATCATTAGCACCAACTCTATATTAAATATAGCCCTCTTTTAGAGCTAGAGTTGCTTTTTAAATTTAACTCCAAACTGGGGAGCATTTGATGGAATAAACATCCAGGGTACAATGTTTTTCTAAGTATTGATTTTGTAAGACCATCTATAATGGGGGGTCATTCCCCTATTTAGCACCATTTTAAATAGGCACTTCCATTGTGAGATCAATTAATATGGTGCTTATAAGAATGAGTGCTTTTATAGGCACCCTCTCTCTCCTATTACTCGTGGGCCCAACATGTTCAATTAATTCCATTTTTTTCTCTATATTCAATTATTGTATTATTTTCATATTAAAAAATAAATTATTTAATAGTTGCATTTGAATTTGCTTGTAGGAGATAGCCGTTTTGGGAGTGATAATGAACAAGATTAGTTGTAATTTATCATCATTCATTTTATATTATTTTTTCAAGTTTTAACTTTTTCTTGAATTATTAATAAAAATAAAAAAAATAAAATCTTCATTTTTTTTATTATTTATAATTAAATTACTTTAATATTTTAAAATTATATAATTATGAATTAGTATATAAATTATTGTTAAAATTTAATGATATAGTTATTGTTTGGACCTAATTAATAATTATTTTGAGGTGCTAGGTTGGAGAGATTGAGTGCTTATTAAGTATTAATTATAAAACGAATGATGTGTACAATCGAGACCCATTTAAGCACCCAAATGGGGTGCTGCATTGTGGATGTCTAAGTGGAATTAAACTTTACAAAAAACATACAGAATTAAACTCGTATCTCTTAAATTAAGGCTCTTAAAAACAAAGTTACGAAGAAAAAGAATAATTAATGATAACCAAGAGGAATCTCCAAAGGATATTACAATTTTTATTAGTCTTTCAACTTCATATCGGAGGAAATTTTTTCCAGACTAATTAGAGGTATTGAATTCAAATTCAGCTATAAAAATACATTGGTGTTAAATCTCTTGAGAGTCAGCTCGAGAATTAGTTTCAGTAGTTGCGCATGAATGATATCTAACTCAAAAAAAAAAAATGTGAAGATTGTTTGTACAAAACAACTTATTTCATAGTTATACACAATTAATCAACAGAGGTTGAAATTTAACATAACGAGCTTAGTACTCAACACTGCAGATTTAACATGACAAGCTAGTACTCATGATTACCTCCGGTTTCAATATACATATTTGACATTCAATCTAAGCTCTTTAACTTCATCCGTGCATACACAAAATCAACAAGGTCATACACAATTTCTTATGTGATCTGTGTTTGCAAAGTTTTCCTTCACTACGAATAACAAATAATACAAGTTTATGGCTGACTCGAATGAATTATCAGAGGATTTTAAGCCGCAACAAGGTAAAGATGCAGAGGGTACTAAGTAATTTCCGTCGTGGATTAGTGAAATTGACGGTATATCAAGAGGTAGATGCTACTAAGCAATAGATGCCATCATTAAGAAAGGGTAAAATACGAGTATATGGAAAAAAAAATATAGGCATCATGTCAGTGCCATTTTCTATCAAAACTCCATTGTAAATTAACAATGGAGAATATGATAAAATAAGCACACACAATAAGCTTTATTCCATCATATTGAGTCGAAGACAATATTATATTTTAACACAAGCTTTATCCTATCATCGATTATGTTTCTTATCTTAGTCTAGAAACGACTTTGATACTTGTGTTTCGTTAGAGCACTCCAATAATTGCATGTAATCTTGTACTCCCTCCGGTCCTATTTACAAGAAACAATTTACTTTTTAGATACATTAAATAATTTATGTATTTGGTTTAAGTTCTTGACTAGATACATACATTATTCAATGTATCTAAAAAGTCAACTTTCTCTTGTAAATAGGACCGGAGGGAGTATCATTTTAAAACATAATTCTTTCCATGGTAAAAATAAATAAATCGAGTTGGGGCTATGGAAGTTGAGATCAATAAAGCCATTAGAAAAGTATAAAAACATAACTAGCAGAGTATAACCAAAGTGTTTCCGCAACAAAATCATAACAAAAACAGCAAAACACCATTTAGAACAGGGACTATTATAAATTCATACACCTGATAACTGAAAAATTAAACAATGTCTTAATCCAACAAAAAGACTCGTCAAAACTACTTTAGAACAGCAACTGAGGATGTCAGCCCAACAATTCAGCCAAGCAATCTCAGACTGCAGCGGCCTTCTTTGATTTCTTTTGCGGTCTGCACAAAAGATATTCATTTAAACAATCATGCATAGCAGGGCGGAAGGTAGTAAAATACAATGCAAGAATAAATTATAATACTCACTGGGTCTGGGTTGGCTTTGTTGCAGCAACAGGTGCAGCACTAGGAGCTTCTGCTGGCTTCTCTCCTCCAGGACCCTAAACATTTTACAAAGAAAAGGCAAAATCTCCATTAATAATTTCAAAAAGAATGCTTGTTAATATACTAAATCCTCAAATCATATACATCCATGTGTCAAAAGAATTTCAAGAAATCATAGGTTAACTCACTTGAGCGAAACGCTCCTCCCTCCTAGCATGCTTCCTCTCACGGCTGGCCTTGTTCTTGGCACGTTTGGCCTCAAACTGGTCAGACAAGGTCTTCTCTCTAGCCTTCTCAGCTTTGGACTTGTGAATGCTCTCCATCAGAACTCTCTTATTCTTAAACACATTACCCTTGACCTTCATGTACATGTCATGGTACATGTGCTTGTCAATCTTCTTAGCCTCCCGGTACTTGCGGAGCAAACGTCTGAGAACACGCATTCTTCTCATCCAAAGGATTTTTGTGGGAAGCCTTGCCTCTCTGGTACCCTTCCTCTTACCTATGCACATTCAAACAAACACAACAAATAATCACTTATTATATCTCTAGATGACCAGACAGGAACATGCTATGAGCCAGTCCATAAATGTAAACTCGTATTTCTCATATTTTACAAAACAACATGACTTAATAACCAATTGATGAGCAACTCAGTAAAAAATTGACATCTTAGTAATTTAATGACGAAAAAAACTGTCAACAATTCCAAGGCCATAGTTTTCAAACAATTATTAGAGTACAAATTACCATTTTGTAAACTGAAATACATTTTGTTGTGACGGAGTGAAAAGTTAACATTTTGGTGTGAAAAGGCTATTTTTCAATTATTAGATTACAAACTAATCAATCTAAGACAGTGGTTTCTAAACAACTATTAGAATACAAAAGAGTGAAAAATACAAATGATCATTTTTTATAATAATCATAAACAAACACAGTAAGCTACTGAATTTTTTTATAAATCACTAAAACAGTAATATACATACAGTCTCTAAATTATTTTAGATCAAATAAATTTTATTTTAAGATCGGATTCTTATATAAAAAATCACTTGTTATAATTATAAACAAACAAAATGGCAACGAATTTCTAACAAATCTCTAAAATATTATCTATAAATCATTTTACATCAAAATCACCTATTTTGAGTGTATAACCTAAATCATAATAAGAATAGATTTAAAATGAAGCTAATCGAGGTTAGGGGAATAAAGTACCAACCATATCCAGAGTGTCTTCCTTTCCTCTTAGCTTCCTTCATTCTACGAGCACGAGACCTGGAGTGAATCTTGGTAGGTTTCCTGATGATAAACCCATCCTTAACCAGCTTCCTTATGTTTTGGCCTACAAAATCAAAATCAACTTTCAATTTCGATCTACACAATAACGAATCGATGATGATGATAATAATAATAATAATAAGAATGAAATAGCTTACGAGAATTAGCCATGGAGATTTCGTTAACTTCATTTGGATCAAGCCAAACTTTGCCACGACCGCACTTGAGAACGCTGGAAGCGAGGCGCTTTTGCAATTTGAGGGAGACCATGGTTGATTGCTTGTTTCTGACTGTGTGAGCAGCAGCTAAGGCAAATGGTGGAATGGAATGCGGAATATAAACCTAGGTTTGGGAGGTTACTTTGGGCTTACGGGTTATTTCACTTGTCTTAAGCCCATTTAGGGCATCTCCTCGGCCCAATAATCAAAACACTCATTTTTTTTATTTTTTTTAGTTTTTTAGTTTTTTATGTGTTATCTCCTTTATAAACTCTGTTTTTAATTCAATCTTTGCTTTTCCTTCCAAAAAAAAAATAAAAAATTCAATCTTTGCTTTTACAAACAAAACTATTTTAAATTAAAAGGCTAAAGATTTAAAACTTGACTTTTGAGTTAGGTCATTCGAACAAACAAATTGGACCGTGTTGCTGTAAGCTTGAAACGAGTCGAGTTTGAATTAAAATAAAATATTCATATCAAACTTGAATTAAGTTTTTAGTTAAACTAATTTTTATCAAGGTGAGCTGACGTAATTTCGATTCAACTCATTTATAGTGATTGAACTCATCAACAATAGTTTCTCTCCCTATGAAGCAGCCCCTTTACTTCCTTTCGATCCACAACTTTTTTTTGAGTTGTTATATTAGGAATGGATCCTCTCGATTGTTTTTCTCTCATGTTTGTCAATTGTTGTTAACAATATCATTATACTCCCGTTTTTAATATTAAAAAAAATCAACTCAATTTTTTTAATTCAATGGTGATGTTGATAACAACTAAGAGAGATGAGAGAAAAACAATCATCCTCTCTCTTCTATCTATACATACTCCTATTACACTAATGAGAATGTAACAAGACAAATTAGTTTGACCCACATTTTAGCATGAGGGTCGGCACTGAGAATGTTGGTGTGTTGAACCAAACAAAAGAATGATTTTTCTCTTAATTATATTATTAAAATTATTCTGTTGTGCACAATGGCAGAGTTTAACAAAAATTTAGGGTGATAAAGTGAAAATAACAAAATTTAAGTTGAAAAAATAATAATATCACAAAGACAAACTCATTAATACATAGTATCGCTAGCATGACTACATATACAACCAATCAAAACAAATAAATATATTTCACTGTATAATGTAGACAAATAAATCTAACAAATATCGCAACAAACATAAGATAACATCACAAACTTTTTTTTTTTAATGACCAAACCTCATTTCCAATAAACAACTAAATTTATTATTTTTGTTGATATGAAATGACCTAAAAACTAACTAAACAGCTTAAATCGTATGAAGAAACTAATTGATACTTAATAGTAACTACAACATTTAACATTGTTGTAAATTGATTCACAACTTGTTTAAATAATTTAACAAAGATAAGCATTTTAAAAACCTATCCAAAGTGCATGTTTTATTAATTAAATGACATATAAAAACACAATTAATATAACATTAATTTATATAGGTAGCGTTGTGGGAGCGAAAAATATATTTAGCTAATAATTTTTATGCAAACATTGTAGGAGCGAAAAATATATTTAACTATTAATTTTTAATCACATTTAATATAAAATATATTTAACTATTAATTTTTAATCACAAACTATTTATTTTTAATATATTTGTTTTTAAATCACAATATAAAATGGAGAAAGATGAAAGATTGTTATTTAATTTTTGTTGTTGTTGTTGGCATCAACAAACTTTGCCTCCAACGCACTTGAAAACACCGGAAGCGAGACGCTTTTGGAGTTTAACCAAGACATTGACTCCTCAGACTAGCAGCCAAGGCTATCGCAAACCTAGTGTCTGGAATTATGTAGTGGATTTATTCATGTTACGAGTTTCTCTTGAACCCATTATATTTGCTGGATATTCTTGTCCTAAGAATAAAAACAACTAATTTTGTATGAGGCCGAAATGTGAGATTGGTATGTATGTGTGCAAAGATATTGATATCTAATTATTCAATATTTAAATTCCTTTTTTAGCAATGATAAATGGCAAGAGTTTAATTTTCATGCATTGTCAATATATCAGAAGTAAATTTAGAAATGATTATGATAAAGTAAACAAATATATTACGAGTCACTTTCGATAATTTTGGCAAACAAATGTTTGCGATGACACTTTAGAGTATATTAACGAAGTCGCAATTCAAAAGTTTAGGGGTGATAACGATGAATCGGCACATGTTACTATTGATACATGAAGCAGCTCCTGCAAGATTGGTTAAAATGCCATGTTACTGTTGGGGTTGTGTTAGGCCCAAACACAATTTCTAAGATGGTATCAGAGCCTCTCTAAGATCCATTAGGCCACCTGCTATCAGGTTTCCGCTATCGTGCCACCCACCATTTATGTCCACGAACCAAGCCCAATAGTGCTGGTCTTGATGGGGTGTGTTAAGAGTCCCACATCGGATAGGTGATGGCTTGACAATGTGTTTATAAGTGGAGGCAATCTTCACCTCACACGCCGGTTTTGTAAGGATGAGTTAGACCCCAAATTTCAACAGCTAAAAATTTTATTAGAAAGATTGAATGTGGGGTATGTAAAACAACTTCAAGACTATGTTAGAGATGAATATTTGTATCATGATAAGGCGGGGATCAATATTTGTATTAGAGATGAATTTAGAAAGATTGAATGTGGGGTATGTAAAACAACTTCAAGACTATGTTAGAGATGAATATTTGTATCATGATAAGGCGGGGATCAATATTTGTATTAGAGATGAATTTAAGTATTAGAGATGAATTTAATGTCTTGGATTTCTAATGTCTTGGGGTGACAACTGACAAAATTTATACATGAACCTTTAGTTGATGTTTGTGTGATAAAAGGTTTTGGTATTTTCGGTGCGACGACTTGGTTGAAAGAATTATCCATGAATGTGTTATTTGAGTTTGACAATAAGTTAGTGGTGGATAGTTTCAAAAGTACAAGTCCCTTTTTTTTACAATTCTTTTGCCAAGAAGACAAGTCAAATGGTTGTTCATGCTTGACCAAAGGTTTGCTCTCAAGTTTTTAACGATAGATGCATAGAGACTAAAATGGCACTCCTACGGATAACTACTTGTAATAATTTACTAATTAAAAGTATAATAATGATACTAGTATACAAAGTATATAAATTACGGTTTTTTTGTTACTTCAAAAATTGAGGATAAAAGATACTTAAGTTAAAAAATGTACATGAAATTAGGAGCCATTTACGTGATTGTATAAAAGTAGATAAAATTGCAAATGATAATTACTAATCCAACTTAATTATTTATTGGAAACTTTGATATGATTAAATACTTTTTCTTAATTTTTTTTTCATTTCATGTGAGGATGTATCTAACAACATTGATTTGTGATTGTGTCTCTGAAAGATTTTCTCGTAATCAACACCATATGCATTCAACACATGGTTAGAATAGTCGTGCTAAAATGCTAACATTTCTCTGACTTAACCAAAGTATAACCTACACATGAAGTCAACCTTATATGAAATTTCTCTGACTTAACCAAAGTATAACCTACATATGGAGTCAACCTTATATGAATTTTCCAAAAGGTTTAACACATACACATGTGAAGGAATATTCGATTTCATATATCAAATGGTTATTACACAAATTTAACAGAGATTTACAATGATAAAAATATGATCTTCTGATATTCACGTAAACACATGAAGTTAGACTTATGTGAAGTTGAAAAAGACGTTAACACAAACACAATGATTCTATTTCATGGACATACATTGGAAAAATGAATTGACAAACACGAGAAAGTAATTAATGACATTGAAGACCAATTTCATGGATATAGTTTTTTTGACAAAATTTCATGGATATAGTTATGAATTTTGATCGTACAATCTAACAATCAACCTCATTTATTGGACAACTTACAAGTTTATAATTTACTTCTTCCGTTCTTTTTTAAGTGTCTTTTTTAGAAAATTAACATTAAAATAGCGATGTGTATTTTTGCACATTTTTTTTTCCTATTATACCCTCATTTTAATCCACCAATAAATTCTTACTCTTTTGCAGACACTTTATCTTTCCAATAAATTTAATATGTTATCTTTCTCTCGTAACAAACAATTGTCAGCTATTATCTTTTTCGCCAACAAATTCCTATATAAAAATTATATTGATGAAACTTGTTCTTCTTCATCGCAATCTTGTTTTTGTTCTTGTATCTTGTCAAATGAGTCTTCAACTCAACTATTGCTCCCTCTTCACATTTCATCAGCAATTCCAACGAGTCTTCCACTTTTTCTTTCTTTTGAACATTCATGGAGTTTTTTTATTTTTCTCCTCTAAATTTTTTTCTTTTACTTTGCACTTGAAATTTTTAACAATTGCTACTCATCTTATTTATAGAATTTTAACTTTTCTTGAAACCATTGTTTATAACACAATTTTGTTTAAATTTAAAGATAACAAGTAACACACTTTAGAGTATTAATTATTGTCAATCATGCAAGACTCATCTCTCGATTATAAGTTGATGAACCGTGAAACAGGTAATCACGGATGGTGCATGACTCTCACTCTGTCTAGTGCATACTTGGCACGTTTAAGTTACTCAACATGAATACCAAACAAATTCTAATGGCCACATGTTATCGTTCCGAAAGTAGTTTGCTTGAACTAAAATTGCGGTGAGTTAATAAGAACAAATCATGGGCAATATACAAACACGTGTCTCCCATTCTTAACATGTGGGAAGCTGGTGAAGGTTCCAAGTGATGAATCCGAACAAAACGAAGAAGCCCGATTCTGTCTCACTCTGCATGCATGATATCACTCCTTCTATTATATTTATATAAGATAATAAATAAACTCCATCCCTTGGCTTTGCTTCAATTAACAAAGGATGATGGAGGATGAAAAGACAACAAACAAACATGGAAAGAAGAAAATACACACTTCTTTTGGAAGCATAACTATTGGTGGTGAAGGTGGAATTACGGGACTTCTTGTGTTCGGTGGAGCATTGGCCATTGCAGGTTTCATGGCTGTGACTTCTTTTGGAAGCAAAAAACATAAGAAAAAACCCATCATCCATCCTCACCACCAACAATTATTATTGGATGACGATAAAGACTCACTTCATGATTCAACAACCCAACTTGAGGAGGATGCCACATCGTATGATATAACAATTAATAATATACACATATCACACATAGTTTGATTGGTAAATGTATCTTTTTAAATTGCAGTCGCAATTGCAGTTATGCTGCAAACCTTTACATCGCAATTGCCTGCAAACCTTTATGTCGCAATTGCGGTTGCGGACAGCAATTTAAAACGTCTTTTTATTAATAATTATGTCATTCCCTTTGTCATGTTCAATTACAGAAAATTTCAATACATCGTTAACTTGTGTCAGTTGTTGCAGTTGTTTGACATCCAATGAGTGCACCAAGACAATTAGTTCCTTTGAGTTGCTCTCTGAACCATTGATTGTGGTAATTCATCCTTCTTTATAGTTTATTAAAATGCAGCTGTTTGAGATTTTATTATGTAGTGTGTGTGTGTGTATATATATATATATATATATATATATATATATATATATATATATATATATATATATATATGGGGTTTGCTAGAACACACCCACTAATTTTTATGTGGGAGTGTTTTAGCAAAGCTACACCTTAGGGTGTAATTAACCACTTTTTAGTTATTTACTTGCTAAAACACTCCCACATAAAAACTAGTGGGTGTGTTCTAGCAAATGCCTATAGGATTTGCTAGAACACACCCACTTGTTATTGTTAGAAGGTGTGTTATAGCAACATACACCTTAGGGTGTATTTAACCACTTTTTAGTTATTTACTTGCTAAAACACTCCCACATAAAAACTAGTGGGTGTGTTCTAGCAAACCCCTATATATATATATTGCCTTTAACTTGGATGTTGAATTTGGTTCAGGAGGGGAAAATCGACAATGAACCCAATAATACTTGCTTCCATCATCAGGAAATTGCTTCCTTCTCTGACCATTCCCATCCAGAAAGTGCAGCATCATCAAACGAAAATGCAGTTGCTGAAGAATCTTCGGGAGAGGAAGAGAAGGATGAACCTCAAGAAGGCCTAACAACCACAGAAACAGAGGATGAACCTCAAGATGACATAACAACCACAGAAACAGAGAGCATCGATGATGATGATGTTACAGACACCGACGAAGATAGCTCAAAAGCAACTGAGACTACCTCCCTTGATGACAAGGAAGGGCTGATAGAACAAGAATTCAAGAAATATTACTGTGAAAGCAATGTTTGCGGTGACTTATATGCAAATGATGGTTCACGCTTTGTTGGAAATGAAGATGCAGCACAAAAAGAAGCAATTTTGAACGAAACAGGGAATTTCACTATGCTACAAAAGAAACAACCATCAATACTGACAACCTGGGTTATGCCCATGCTGATGCTAGGATTGCTAATGCTCCTAGTTCTGCTGACCCGTGGCTTACAAGAATCTCTTAATGTTCTTGATGATGCGATTCTGTAATAGTCCCTTGAAGTGAACCAATATATATATATATATATATATATATATATAGGGCTATGATAGAAGACACCTTTTATGAAGGTGTCTTTTATCAAGTTACTCTATGAGCATTTGTTAAAAGACACCAACTACTTTTTATGAAGGTGTCTTTTATCAAAGTTATAACTAAAAAGTGAAAATCGATAAAAGACACCACCAAAGGGTGGCTTGTAACATAACCCATATATATATATATATATATATATATATATATATATATATATATATATATATATATATATATGTTATGTTTTATGAGTTAGAATTAATATATTTGTTCTTTTTAAATGAGTTTCCAAATGGACATTGGTATTATCAGTTAGGGCTATACAACCGGATTAAGATAATGGAGGAAAATATATTCCCAGAATCCGCATTTCAATAAACTAAAATTATGTATATAAAAGAAGAAATGGAACTTTTTACAAGTAAAAAAGGAAAAGAAAGAATTCAGAAAGCTCGTCTGCTAACCCTATCCTCATTATACCAAGCACTTTATCACACGTTTGGTAGAATGAATTTAAAGTAAAGATATCCTAGCAAGCTCCTTGTGTAAATGCTGCACAAGTACTTTACAGTGTATACTCCTTTATCCTATCACTCTTTTCTATATACAATGCCTTCAGTTTTGAGTTTCTGAAACTTTGGCTCAATTGACTGCCTGCTGCCGGCTTATTGGGTTAGTGAGTTGGAACAAATATACGAGAACTATAAACCAAAATTTAGACATATAAATGTCTGCGCTTCTGCGGACAAAACTTAATTCCAGAACTGATCTGTAATCATTGGACGAAACTGTAGTGAGTATGGCCTAGTGCAGCTGCAACCAAATCATCTAGCATTCAAGAACGCCATGGTTTTCCATCAGGCTTGGCCAACTACAGCCAGTAGACCATCCCAAAACACCCGGTATTTGATCTACTCTAGAGCAAGCACTCACCTGAGAAACAAATAATTTTTGTAAGTTGACCATGAACACATTCAATGAAACAACGATCACAAATTAAGAATCAAGCATAACCAGGATTAGACATGATACAGTACCAAATTTTCTAAATTTCCTTCAACTTGAAATAACATAACAGCCATTCCCCTTCCGCCATCAACCTCAGCCTGGTCGTTTGATAAGTCAAATGTTAAGATATGCCAAAATAAATTAGTACGTGGATTATGCCAAAGACATCATCCTATATTTGAGTACAGTAAAATTTCTGGGGACTTGGCTTAATTACTCACCACACAAGAACATACGGCTATGTCTGAAGTGGCCAATGCTGTAGCGACCTCAGCCATCATGCCTGAAATAATTGTTTACAAGTTTAAAACCAAGATAGTGAAATAATCTACTGTTAACCAGTTTAATTACTAGATGGAATAGTAATAGTTAAAGAAGTAACATATAGATATTCATTTCACCATCCTATCCTTCAATCACTCTCTTACCCGTTGGATATACTAACATGATATCATTTTACTCCTATTATTATAATTATGAGAGTTTAAAAAATGAAGCCATCAAAAAGTTCATTGGCCACATGGTGCAAAACATATATTTTACTAGCATGGATGATCAGGAAGCTTACCTCTTCGGTCTATGCATACAACAGATAACCATTGGATGGAATGCCCTTCTATATTGTGCCACGAGGCAATTTTATGGGCTTGCCAACTTTCTAAACCTGGCAGGACTTCTTTATATTTTGGATTGTTAACTTGAATCATATTGGCGACATGGTTTCCCTGCAGCATCATGTCCCCTTTGCCCTTCAAATTTACATGATGCACGTGCTTATTGTGTTTTCCATTGACCTTGGGTGTCCAAGCACTTCCATTCTTACTCTGAAGGACAGTCTCACTTCTTTCTGAAGTTGATATTTCCACACCGTTCAATAATATTTTCCCCCTTTTATGTTTGGAGCTACTGGAACCATTTGACAGTTTTTCAGATTCACTATCCCCGTCAGAATCACTGAGAAAGTCATTAACTGCTTCTGTAGTGATATCAGCAGCGGAAAGTGCAGCTTGCTCCTTCAGAAACTACAAAAAATATAGAATGTTTAAAACTATATATAACAAACTTTTTTTGGTAAGAAAAAAAAAAACATAAACTTCGTCTGAGTTGGTGAATCATGCTCAAAATTCCTCAGATGACCTACCTTCATTATTTTGTGTCTTGCACTCCGTGTTTTAGCATGTTGCAACCACTGCTTATGCCTTTGAAAAGCTGATTTGCTAGAAAGTGCCTGGTAACGAAGTTAATTATGAGCTCCAATGAAGTGAAAGGTGAATATATATGATACTTTAACTAACTCACTGACCATTTATGAAAATTTATGTAAATAATAAAGCTGGAATAATTTCCCTATACTAGCATAATATTTACTTGTCAAGCCTAAGCCACTAACAAAATAAGACTTCTAAATCCAAATAAAGAAAATAAACACAAAATATGAAACAAATTCCTACGATTGCTTCCTTAATGATATGAATAACTGATTCCACAATACATTCTAAAGATGCTATAAGATATCACAAATATATTATGATGATATGCTAAGATATTCAAAAATACTTTCATAATATTCGGAGATATTCTAAAACAAATTTTGAGTGAATATACAGATTTTAATACCCAAAATATTTGATGTGCGCTTATATCATAAATCTGAAACTTAATAACAGTAGGTAATGAATCATATAACTTGATAAACATCACACCTTGCAAATTAGATTTGTGTTTTTTTAATGTGCGCAACCTTGCACATGATAAGAAATAAAGATACTAATTGCCCACTTTTCCCCCTTTTTAATTACCTATTTTCCTATTTAGTAGCAAGAGAGAGATATAAAATTAATAGGAAAGTGTGTAATTAAAATGTGAAAAAGTGGGCACTTAATAATCCATATGTGTGCAAGGTTGCACATGTTAGAAAGATCGTTGTATTTTTATACATTCAAAATATAATCACTTTCCAGTTGCATCAGATCCATCACTCCAAATAGAAAACATACTGGGTGAGGTTAACAATACTGACATTATATGTGATTATCTCCACAACTTCTGCATTTGCAAGCACTCGTGCAGGAGAAACAAGATTTCCGTTGACCTGCATTAAACCTAATGTGTCAATAATATTACAAAATAAAAACGTGTTTGCTTTGTATCTGTCTTTTACTGACCGACACTTGATTCCATCAGTACAAAAATGGGGATACCTTTGCAGCTACCATCTTGTTGCCAATTTCAGTGTGTATCATATAAGCATAGTCAATCACAGTAGCACCTTGAGGAAGATTCTTAATCTACATAAAATACGGTGGAAAAAAAAAGCATCACGAACCTGCAGACGGTATTATTTCTGATACGGGATTCTTAATTATCTAACGCAATTTGGATGAGGAAAATAGCCACGTAGTATATGACATAATCCACTGTTACCTCTCCACTGGGTGTAAATACAAAGACACGACTGCCCAGAAGATCTCTTGTAACAGTGTCCACAAATTCCCTAGAGCTCATGTTGCCAACAAACTCTTCTTGCCACTCTCTAATAGCATTGAGCCAGCCAATCTGTAGAAAAGGCTCATGAAATCAGCATCAAGATCTTAATTTTTGGTGCAAAGCCAAGACCAACAGTGTAACATCATTAAAATAGACTAATAGGTATATTAAGCTCGCTCTTTAACACACGATTTCTATCATAATCAGTCAATTATAGATAGCGTACTCTGAGTGCAATGTTGGCATTGCTAAGACACACTGTCTTCCCCCTTGAGCTTTTTCCACTGGGCACTGCACTTCCAACCAAGCCAGTAACGAATTCTCTCCCACTATAGTGAGCTGCAATGCCCCTCTCAGCTATCAAATCCATTTCTTCTGTTCTAATCTACAAAAATAAATAATAAATAGAAGAGGATGATAAACTCATTAGGAAATTTTGAGATGAACTTCATTTGGATTAGCTAGGGCAGTAGGTACAACCCCTTGAAGAAAATGGAATGTGGAAAAATAAAATTTAGAAATAACCAAATAAAGACTACCTGTATTTCAAGCCTGAACATACTCTCATACAAAAATGGAATCACAGTGCTATGAAGACTTTTGTACCCATTAGGTTTAGGGGTTGCAATATAATCCTTCACCTACAAAAAGTAAATCGAATATTTCTTACTAAACAAAATATTTCTCACCAGTCAAAGAAAATATGTTTCGCTTAAAACCAATATTATGTATTCTAAATAGAATAAAAAACAAAATACATACAGATCTAGGAATAGGGGTCCAGATTCCATGGATCAACCCCAGAACATGATAGCAAATCTGCAGAAAACATGAAAAATGAGAGCAAGGCCTTTGATATACCAAGTAAAAGGTGGAGCAAGTGAAGAAAAATCATATGTCACTATGGGTAAGTGGTTACCAGCTGTGGACTGCATAAAGGCCCAACCCCAACGCACGGCTTTGGTTTAATAATGATACGAAGCTGAATACATCAAAGAGTTGATTTTTCAATTAAAAAACACAAAAACTTATTTCAAATTCTTTATACCACATTAAGCCTTTCAACGTAGAAATCAAAGCAAACCTGTGCAATTTGGTTAATCTCATTGATCAAGCTTTTAGATTTGAGCACAGCTTTATAGACACTGCAAATAATCAATAATATTTTTTAATAAATAGTCACAAAAGAAAAGAAGTACCTCAAAAGTCCAAAATAAAGTATGCACGAGTATGTATGTAAAACGTACATGATATCAAACAAATTAGCCAACATGAACATGTGAATAAACAAAATGGTTGCATTGGCACTGAGTTTCGTGGATTAACCTGTAAGGCTCTTTACACACAGCACGAACTTCCGTTTTAACTGTCATAAGGTCTAAGAATTGATCATCTTGGATTTTCTTTAACAATATTTTGTTCGCCTATCAAGAAATGGAGAAGATATAAGTTTAGTCACTGGACTGCAATGATACACAATCACCCGGAAAAAAGGTTTAATAACTGAACATATAGAGAGGTTGCATTGCAGTAATAATTTATCTACATGTCTATTTGAACAAAAAAAAAATATAGGCCGGCCAGTACTACCTCTAAAAGATCTTTCTCATGTTCTTTGAATAGGTCGGCAACTCTTCTCTTCACCTTTGCATAATCTTCAGGATTTGTGTACATAAATGATAGATTTTCTAGTTCTGACTGCATCATAAAAAAAGTATAATAATGAAGCAGGATCCAAGAGAATTTCCTTCGTGTCATGAAATACAAGTATTTTATAATAATGTTGAAAGTAAGTATTTCTATCATGAGTTCTAGTCTATTTATGTGGACTAGTGGCATTGTAGGAACAAAACATGCATGCTAGTCCTTAGCCTTGGCAACTATGTAAATATACCATACCTTAATTTGATACATCCCAAGCAACTTTGCCAAAGGAGCAAATACCTGTAATGTCTCCATTGCAATGCTATTCTGTACACAATATATTAAGTTAGAAAACAATTTAGGAGCTAGGCCCGTCACACACTCAACTCAATTGGTATACATATAACATGTTAAAATGTCAATACTTCTATATTCTTCATGATATAAATACCAAAGGCTCATTCAGTACTTTCGGCATTATGTCACTTTTTTACAAAAACCCGTGATAATAACAGAACGCAATAACTCAAGAGATTTCACTTTCAGTTTCAAACCATTGAAGATTAATAACAAGTGGCCTAAATGGATATATGAATCATAGTTTTAAGGTTAGTGACAATAGATGTTGCTCATATGCAATATTTCTATCAAAATCCTTTAACCCATGTGACTGCGAGGCCTAGGTCCGGCCCTAGCCCAAGCCAAGTGAAGCAAGAGTTTTAGGCCTCTATTTTTATATTATTTAGACCTCTAAATTTAGTCCTCCATATTTTGATTATATATCAAAAGTCCCACACACTAATCACTTATTTGGCAACAGCGCAGCGGTAATTATGTGCTTGTTACTAAGTTCTTCGTCACGGGATCGAATCCAACATATCTCACTTTGCTCTTTTTGTAAGGAAAAATTACTTCCTAAATAAAAGAGTATCTCTCAATGGAATCAAACACGACGAGCCTTGATTCAAACTGTAAAATTAACCTTCGCACCACTGCATTTTATTAATCAAGTACAGTTCATACAATATATGTATACTTAAATTGCTATAATTAGTTGGACTCATAATCTGAGTACACTACTTAAAGAATTTGATGAAGCTCTGCAATTGTTTATACGCAACAAAAATTTACATCAATTATAATTAATAATCATGCTTTGAAAATAAAATAAAATAAATATAACCTATATACAATAATATCCTATTATTATTAATTTTAGGCAAAATTACACTCGTCGTCCCTTGACTTAATTTCAGATAACGATTTTGTCCTTTATCTTTTTTTCACGTCATTTTTGTCCTTTTGGTCCGTTTGCATATGGATTTTCAAGCATCAAATCTAAAATTCATATGAAAACATGAGTGAAGGACTAAATTTGAACACTAAGCTCATATCGAAATAAAACCATAGATTTGAATCTTGAAAATCCATATGCAAATTGATAAAAAGGACGAAAGTGACATGAAAAAAAGATAAAGGACGAAAACGTTACCTGAAATTAAGTTAAGGGATGACAGAGTAATTTTGCCTTAACTTTAATAGGGCCTCATCTAAATTTTCACTTAGGCCTCAAAAAGAATGATGAAGAGTCACCAGTAGGTTATTCAAATCAATGGAAATTACCTGTTTATGTGGAGGCATATGTGAAAGAGTGCGCATGTTATGTAACCTGTCTGCTAATTTGACGATAATAACACGAACCTGCAGTGACAAATTCTTTAGTTGCCCAGCCAATTTCAAAATTTAATACACCGGGAAGAGACAAGTAATTTTTTCAAAAAAGAAAAAGACAAGCAACTTTTACATAAAAGAGGTCACCTCCTCTGTCATAGCCAGAAACATTTGCCGAAGGTCCTCTGCTTTCACATCTTGAACAGAATCATTTTCATTCTTGTACTTCAACTTCCCCAGCTTTGACACCTAGTTGGGATCGATAATGTAATTTACATTCAATGTATAAGCAAATGAATATGGTACCAAAGCTACCAACGATTAAATTACGTTTCATTAATAAATTACAATCAAGGTTACTGAAATACCTTAGTCTCTCCTTCCACAATGTGACGCACTGTAGCACCAAATTCCTCCTCTATCCTCTCAAAAGTCACAACATCTGTATCTTCAACCGTGTCATGAAGTAATCCAGCAGCAATTGACTCCCAATCAAGTTCCTGGACAAATGGTTGGACATTCATTATAAATATTAACTTGTTATATGCTGATGTCATTATATCGACAATTTTTCAGAAGAGGAAGCATTTCTTAAAAACTCACGAGTTCTCCAAGAATCCGTGCAACCTCAACCGGATGAATGATGAAGGGTTCGCCGCTGCGTCTTTTCTGACCATCGTGAGCTTTAAATGCCAACTGTAACAACCAGGAACAAAACAGAAACAAAACAAAAAGGTGATTTTCTACTATATCGAAAAGATTATTCTTCCGAAACAAGTATATTAAGATTGCTTTCACGAGGAAGCCAGCTTACCGTAAAAGCATTATGGACTAACTCCAGTTCTTTAGGAGGAAGATACGAGATCACGGGCCTAAGGTCCTGATGCAATTAGATGATATAAAGTATAACTCAGACACGAACAAAAAGTACGTCCCCATTTGCAGAACTATAATCAACAATACATGTGCCAACTGCCAAGGTTCAGTAAAGGTCAAGATTGTACCTCCCACAAACTTCCAGGGGAAAACTCGCTGGCAACGTCCGAGGAAAAAACCGAAGAACAAGACAACTGCCATTCTCTAGATGCAAATCTAGAAAAGATAGATCCAGAGAATCCCTCGTGAAGTGTGACGCCAAGTGCTTTGTCGGAATATGAACCTACTATACTAAAAGCTTCACATGCCTGCCAATTTGCAATATTGATATTGACCTAATTAATAACAATGACAATATCTAAATAACGACAGTTGAGCAATATTGATATTGACCTAATCAAATTCGTCTTAATACAAACATAAGGCAATAAAAACAGTCACAAGCAGACAGCTCGGTTGGTGTGCCGAACAAATCTAAAGGGGGTCTAAGTTCTAACCAATAGGTCAAGGGTTCGAACCCTGAAAACTAGTCTAAACACTAATAAACATTATCCTATACAAAAAAATATATTGTAATAATGATCCGACCCAACTTTTCAGCTTCTCTAATAGTATAGTATTTATTTAAGTAAAAATTGAAAGCACTAACTAACATCGTGAAATAGGAAATGCCGAAAACGCCAAGGGAACTACAAAAACTTACAAAATTAAACTGGTTACTTCTTCCATTTCGACCATTCAACAAAAAATATTGATGAGGATGAGCTGTGCTTGCAAGAAAGCCGGTAAGAACCCTAGGAGCTTTCGACGCACACGATAGATGATTACAATCATATCTTCCATTTCCATCCCCTCTCCAAGAATTGCATACATTCACACACTCCAAAGAAACTGCAAAAAAAAAAAAAAAAATCACTCAGAATTAAAAAATACCAAACACTAGTAACATTTTCGCTTAAAGATTAAAAGAACTAGTTAATACAAGCAAATTATGAATAATTAATGAAGCAAATAATTTAAAAATTGAATATGCTCCGATTAATGTTGCGTATCAAATTATTTATAAAAAAGAATCAAGTTGTGATTGAACATTACATTGAAAATCAACGCACATGCAACAATAAGTAGAAAAAAATATTGAAACAATTGGAGAGGAGAGTTTTAGTACCTGACATGAAAGGTGCAGAAGCCATAATTGAGAGAAACAGAGGAATCTCATTGAAGATTGAATTCCATGAATGATAGGTTATGGAGGAGAAGGGGAAGAGAATTGAATCGGAAAATCGAGAAGATGGTTATTGCGGTTATGGTAAGAAGAAGAAGAAGAGAGTGAGAGTGGTGTTGATTAAAGAAGCGAGTGAGTTGAGAGAGGGTGAGGCCAAAGAAAGACAGATAACAAACACAGCTGCAAATGCAAATGAGATATCCTGTTACGCTCGGTCCACACAAATATCCTTTTATTATTTCTTTAAGATATTTTTATCTTTCTCCTCCTTATATCTCTTTTCTCATTACTGTGAATCAATCAATAAATTAACCAATAATAATTTTATTTTTAGGGATAAGAGTTTTAGATCCTTAAATAAGTGGTCAAGGCATCGATTATTGATTATTGCTTAGGAAAAAAAATGATTGAAATGAGAGAACTCACCTTATATGTGTATTTAATACATTTTTGATAACGATTAATGATTGTTAAAAGATGGTGAAAATTTTGTTTCCTTTGATTTGCCACATTTGTTTTCCATATGTTATATAAAAGTGGTTGTGTATATGTCAAAAAAAAAAAAGGTGGTTGTGTAGCGGTCATGCAAAACAATTTTGCATTGACGTTATTTCTTAAATTCTTTTTTAAGAAATGCTAAAAACAATTTCTTTATAACACTTGTCTTTTCATCAGATAAAACTCGTGTGTATCTCATCACTTTATATGTGTTCCATTTATAAAGTGTAAAACATGTATGAATTTCATACAATGAGTGAATGTTAAAAAAAGTATTAGAAAAGGGGTGTTCATAACACTCGTCTTTTTTCTAACTTATCATTCATATTCTCTCTATCACAAAGGTTCAATCCACAAACATTTCATCTTCTTCCTAGCAATCCAAAATCAACATACATTTTAGACAATAAAGCTAAAAATATTTTTAAAAAACATTTTCATACCGATCGCAATGGACATGAGATTGCCTTCTATGTCAATGTTGTAAGACACTGAATGTGTTCTCCTTATGAGGAAGACTTATAAGCAACTTATTGAATCTTAAGGCACTTAATAATTAATCTCGGAAAAGAATTGTACTTTAAGGAAAACAGCAAGCGATATTTTCTTATCTTTACATATTCAGATTGAGCAAGGACAACAAATCCATTACTTGATGTTTTCCTTCTATATCAACGATGGATTTGTTGTGAGTGCTCATTTCCTCTCTTGTTCTTTTCCTTAAAGTATAAATCTTTTTTGAGTAAACACGAGAAAGAGTGCTCAATCCTTGTATATTTACATTTGAAGTACATTTACATCTTGTAACCTGCATATATTTACAACACCTTGTTTTTTTTAGCTAACCTTTGGTAGTATATTTCCATTTCAACAATAAAACTATCTTGTTCTAAAATTTTACACCGAAAAACAACTCTCTAAAAAGTACAAAATGTACTTAAAAGGGATGAAACTAGAAAGTCGCAAAACCAAAACAGAGTGACGAACTATGCCACCAAACATGAAAGTCAAACATAAACGAAGGTTTGAAAGTCTTCAGCCACCACCATAAATAAAGTTTGATTTTCTCAAGTAATTGATCCAACTAAAATTGTGTTGTTGATAATTTTTTTGAATTGCGCTCTTTTCAAACGATCAAGATACAAGCTAGCCAAATCACTTGAATACAACCACGAAACTCCTTTCTAAAATGTGTCTCCTTGATATGATTTGTAAAAATCAAACAAATGATCCAATAAAAAAAATAAAAAAATCAATTCAAATCAACAATTTGTCTTTGACCTTTTTTTCTTCTCTCACATTTGGGTACAAGATTGAATTAAATCAAACAAACACAAACAATATTGTTCAGGGTGTGACACAAAAATAAATACCAATATTTTATTGATATTGTAAAACGATGTATAAAACAAGATAATTTTTTCACTATAATTTTGTACATATCATTGAATAGAGAAAGTTATTCCATAACTTTTTTCAGCATTGATTTAGGGGCTTATATTTAATGATGTTTCAAATTGAATAATAAGCTGATGAGTCATAAAGTGGTGTGTTCTCACGTTCTCTCGACTTTCAGGGTTAGCCTCCTGCTACATTCTCTCAACTTTTCTCTCCTTTTATTCTTCCATCCTAGTGGGTGTTTTTTGGTTATTTTTGACATGGAATCACCCCTCACCGTTTATTTCTCTCTTTTTACTTAAATAAGTGGTTATCCACATATATTTGCTTATTCTATTTTGTGTTTTTTTAAGTGTCCATCGTCTTAGTACGATGTTGTGTTTGGTCGTTGTCTTGTGCGCATTGTGTTAGGTGGTCGTCTTGAGCGCCGTCTATTGGTGTTTTCATCTTGGCGCTGTGTTCATTGGTTCATATTGACATCTTTGCTTCAACTGATTACAAATCTGATAAAGACTTGAGCGTCAATGTTGCAAATCCGAAAGCACAAATATTCTGGTTACATTTATTTTGACATATGTAGGCACTATCATGTTGTCGTTTTATGCTATTAACATAGGTGCTGCAAGATTGTTTGTCGTACCTTTTTCAGTTTTTAGCAATTTTAAATTTGTAATGATCTATGTATTTGTCTGATCTGAATGAATGAATATATTTTTTAGTAAAAAAAAACGTCATAAAGTGGTATGAAAGTGCATATGTGAAATAAATCTCATTTTTATTTAATTTTTCAAATCATAAAGTATTATTTTAAAAAATAAAACTTAAGTCATCGTGAGCTTAACTCAGTTGGTGGGAACAATGTATAAAATATGAAAGGTCTGAGGTTCAAACCTCGGCCACTAAAAAAAATAAAAATAAAACTTAAAAAAACTTAAAATGAATATATCGTAAAATCCAGAAAAGAAAAATTTCCCAAACTATACATTGACATATCACTTGATAATTGGTCAGCTGATTAATGAATACGACACAGGACACAGATTAATGAATACGACACATAAAAAAATGATTAATGAATACGACACATAAAACATAAAAAAATGTTCAAAATTCTAGATTAAGTTTTAATTTATATCTAGATTAAGTTTTAATTTATAAAATTAGACAATATATTTTTTGATTTAGAAATAGATAAGAGGACCAAAATGTGAATCAACAAAACTAGGGATAAAAGTTTGAACTTTTTTTGTTGACAGAGCCAAAAATATTCCTGGAAGCCAAATCAAAACAATAACTAAATATTACCCTCTGTTCTAAATTATAAGTCGTTTTGACTCTTTTATACGTATTAAAAAATGCAAGCAACTTTGTATGATAAAGATTTACTATAATTTGTTTTACAAAACCGTCTTTATTAAATGATATTGAAAAGATAAATTAAATAATTGAAAGAAAAGAAAATAATAAATAATTAAGTATATAATAGAAAAAGTAATATTAACTATTCATTGATATTGATTTTAGTTTCTTAAAAAAATTATTCATTGATGTTGTAAATCAACTTATAATTTAAGACAATTTTTTCTTCTTGAAAAAGACTTGTAATTTAGGACAGAAGAAGTAATATTTTTTTAATTAAAAAACTAGCAAATTTACTAATAGAGATACTTATAAATTATTCATCGACGATATACTAAGACTAATAACAGAAGTTAAACTTCCGGTTTTGAAAAATATGAGTTAAGTCCTTACCAATTTGACAATTCATAGAACATATTTCATTTGAAACAAGAGTAAAACTTGTATTAGCACAACCTCAAATAAAATGATTTGAAGAGACCCGCGTATATGATAAAAAGTAACAGAAGAATAAACTAAACAATGTATATTTTAAAAATAACTAATAGATATGTCTTTTATTTTATTTTATGAGTGTATCATAATCATTGATATTTGAAGTTGTGACTTGTGACAATTATGGCACATAGGATATAAGAGTTGATACTTGACAGTAGAATGTAACCATGGGTATATACCACGAGCAAATGGTTTAGATAGTGGAGCATATACCAAACACAAACACGCCAGAACGGGGGATAGTACGGTTGAGTTCAATATACTGGTCATGATTTGTGTATCAACTTTATCATGAATCATGATCCAAAACACTAATCGTGACTATAATACTATGGGATAAGTAATCCCTTAAACCTCTATTTACCTTAAAAAAAACACAAGAAAATAAAACAAGTCCCAGGTGTTAAATTTTTGGCGCTAAGTCAATTGATTCCATTGACAATCATCATTAATCTCAGATCAAATAAAGAACAAGACACAAGGTTATGTCAAAGTTTAGGATAAGAGGTATCAATAAAGAAGAAGGCACAAGGTTTTGTCAAAGCTTAGGATAAAAGTAAGTGTGTTATAGTTATAGTTTTGCTTTTGTTATTATTATCTCTATCACATATTCATACAAACAAAAAAAAAAAAAACTTTGTTCAAACTTCAAACGGCGAAAAGATGAAAACTAATATGTCAATTTATCCGTTTTTCTATTACATTTAATATTGTGTGTGTATTATTGCACCTGATATAATTTTTTTAGCATATTTTTGCTTCAAAAAAAAAATAATTTTTTTAGCATATACCACACTTAAATAATATTGATAAATATATTGAAATAAGTTCCCATGAGCTTAGCTCATTTGGTAAGGGATAATGCACAATATGTCAGGGGCCGGGGTTCGAACCCCGGACACCCCACTTATTCATCTTTAAGGCGAATTTCTCTAGCCACTAGGATTCATCTTTAAGGCGAATTTCTCTAGCCACTAGGCTACTTGACAAAAAAAAATCGAAATAAGGTCCCTTTAAAGTGTAAGTAGTTCATTTTTAGGTGAATTTCTCTAGCCACTAGGCTACTTGACAAAAAAAAAAAATATCGAAATAAGGTCCTTTTAAAGTGTAAGTAGTTCATTTTTATTTGAATAGAGTATTGTTTCTTTTTTTTTTTTTTTTGTCAAGAGTATTGTTTCTATTGTTTGTTGAATTGTTCATATTTTAATGAGATTTAACTAATTTTTTAAATTAATTTTTTAAATAATAGTTTCAAAAAGATAAAATGATAAACACAATAATCGAAATGAAGGAAATAATCGGAAGAAAAATTACTACATCAAAAACATATACGTCCTTTTATATATATGTAATATGTATAGATTATATTCGATTATTTTAGTATGAATTATTGTTTTTTACTTAAAAAGTATCAAGAATTGATAAATTCATTGTTACACGATTTTTGACAAACTTTTATGACATTAAATATTTTTTGGTGAATAAAAGACTATTCTGATGTTATAAACGACTTGCACTTAGAATAAAAAGTTGTGATATTATTTAATGAGGGTCAAAATTTAAGTTTTTGTCCTGATGTTGATTATGAGAATCCAAATTATTTCCATTTGTCTCTAATATTGATTGTCACATTTGAAATATTTTATAATAATTTTTATTTTAGAATATCAATAAATAATTTAATAATTTTATCAACAGGGCTTGAGTTCATTAGAAATGGTTAGAATTCACAACATAACATATCGACCATCAAATCTTATCTTATCTTAAAAAACATCTATATTTAGTATCCAACATTCCTTAAAAAAAGTATCCGACATTATCTCAAAATTACCTTTAGTGGATAAAATCTATGAAAAAAAAAGAATTTAGTAGTAAGAGCATCTTCAATTGGGGTTCCTTACTTAATAAGGACTACTCCCCATTAAAGACCCACCATTGAAGAAAAAAAAAAGAGTCCTTATTAAGCAACAAACAACTATATAAGAACTCTTTCTCCTGGACAACTAACGGCCACACGTGTAAAAGAAGTAATAAAATATGTACCGGTTGGTTTCACTTGCAAAAGAAGTAATAAATTATTTTTGTATAATAATGTAAAGTTAATGAGACATTTTTAAATACTTTTCATTAGAGTCCTTATTTATGTATTGCTATTAGAGTCATCGAAACTTTAATATCTACTTTCATTAAAAAAAAATATAAATAACTGATATGTATAAGGTGAGATCTATTTAAGACTATGTGCAATGGTTGTGTTGAATCTGACATTCAACAAGGGAAAGCAGTCCAATGGGGAGTTGAAGAAGTGTTGAATGGTGTGCTGTAAGAGAGAGATGATGAACCGGTTCAACACAATTGAATGCATTAGAACTGCCACGCGTCGCAATTTTAGTGGTCCGTTTTTGGCGCGTGAGTTACAATCGCCGACAGGGCGCGTTAGTTGCAGAGGAAGGAGAGAGAAGCAGAAGTTTGGAATGATGGGGGACACGTGTTGGTCTTTTATTGGTTGCCCGATTTTTAATTTTTTTTAATAATTGTACATCAATTATTTTGTTGAAAAATAATTTAAAAAAAAATATATATATATCAAAATTCATGATTTTTTTTTCTCTATAAATAGAGACTTGGTTCATTTCATTTGGACACAGAAAAAAATACCAAGTTTTTCACTATCTTCTTCTTATTATATTAGCAAACTAAGTGAAGTTTTAATCTTCTTTTTAGTGAAGTTAAGAAAAATAAAAATAAATTATTTAAATAAAAAAATTTCAAATTTTTTCAGTGTTTCTTTATTTCAATTTAATTATAATCGATAATTGTAATTTTATGTAATTATAAAAACAAAAATATAAAATTAAATAAGAATAAGAAATAAAAGGTGGTGGGGTAGAGTGTTGAATGAAAAAAACCATTGGAGAGGTTAAAGTTGAATGAGTGTTGAATTAAGAGAGAGAAAATGATGTGGAGTGTTGGGAATTGAAAAAGTGAGTGTTGAAGGGTGTTGAATGGGGTTAACCATTGTAAATGGTAAGGAGTATGTCGACGGAGGCTTTAAGGACAATGAAAATGGTATGGAACAATAAAGTAATAAAAGTTGGACACGTAACCATTTTGTCTACGATTTTCTGTGGCTATAAAGTCTCTGCTTTTGTGCTCTGCTCAACACGTCGCACTAATTATCACTCTCTAACGTTTTGGTTTTATCCAACTTAGAAATTCCAATTCCAATTCCAATTCCAATTCCATTTGAGTCCAACTTCTGGTCAGTTCTGCAGTCTAGAAGAACAACACTGTGATCATCGTTATGTCTACGCAAGCTAAGTATGTTCGAGTTCCCAGTATCAGAGACAGAGTTCAAGATACTCTTTCTGCTCACCGTAACGAACTCATTTCTCTCCTTTCCAGGTTCTTTTTCTTCATCATCATCACCTTCACTTTCTATGTTTTACTATGCATGGCTCTGTTTTATTTGTTTGTTATTTTTTTTTATTTTGAAGGTATGTGGCTCAGGGGAAAGGGATCTTGCAACCTCATAATTTGATTGATGAGCTTGAAAACATCCTTGGTCAGGAGGATCATCTTAAAGATGGCCCCTTTGGTGAAATTATCAAGTCTGCACAGGTCTGCTCTCTTTCCACTTTTTTGTTTTTTCAAGTTTTAAGTTATAATAATTCGTGAAATTAGAAATACAAGTCATATGCTTGTTAAAGTAACAAATACACAACTTTCTTTCTTTGTAAAAATGCCCACTTTTGTTTGTTTAAACAATGTCCTAAATCATTTGCTACCATTTTTCTCTTTTGTAATTACATCAACCTTCACATAATTTCGCTAATAAAGAAGTTATTTGGTGTGATTTTTATGTGAGATTTTACTTTTCCTCAAAAAGAAAAAAAATGTGAGATAATAATAATAAATAAATGAAAGTAATTAGTCTCCATTTACAATAAAAATTAGAAATTAAACCGTCTTGTATGTGCAGCTAATATGTTAAGTTGCAGTTAACATAGTAAAAGGTCGGGTATAACCTGCAACACTTCTTCTCCATGCAGTGTCTCAGTTTTGCTACTAGCATCTGAGAAAAAATAAAATAAACGAAAGTAATTTCGTCAAAAATAAATAAATAAAAGTTCGACCCTCCTAAACCATGACTCAAATTTGAGATTTTGCTTATGAAAAATTATGCCTTCCCATATGGACCAACATATATGTTGATTATTTATTTTTTTGGGTAAATTAGTTTTGAGCTTTGATTCTACTATTACTCAAACAAAGGGGTTATTATTGAACATTTCCAATAGTGTTATTTATATACTGTATTTGTATCTATTTGGAGCTAGCTGCATTAAGCTACAACTAAATTAACAGTAATTGCAATGCAAGTATGGTGTGAAAAATCAGTATCAGAGGTTAGACATCATTTCCCATAAATTAAAAGGGACAGAATATTCATCAATGATGTTGTGGTACTGTCAAATGTCAATGATTGAAACTGTCACATTCATGAAAGTTACCAATCACCGTATCATATTGAAAGATTTAAGATATTGTTTGAAAATGTGTAGCATTATTTTTGTGACAGGAAGCCATAGTTTTGCCTCCTTTTGTGGCAATAGCAGTTCGTCCAAGACCTGGTGTTTGGGAATATGTCCGTGTTAATGTCTTTGAACTCAACGTCGAGCAATTGAGCATTTCTGAATATCTCAGCTTCAAAGAAGAACTTGTAGATGGAAAGTAAGAAATCTACCGCTTAGCTTTTATTACGAGAAATTAACTCTTGAGTCTTGTGATGACCGTTTGTCCTATATTGTGCAATAGGATTAATGATAATTTTGTACTGGAGCTAGATTTAGAGCCATTTAATGCATCATTTCCTCGTCCAACCCGTTCATCATCCATTGGCAATGGTGTGCAATTTCTCAACCGCCACCTCTCGTCAAATATGTTTCGCAACAAAGATTGCTTGGAACCCTTGCTTGATTTCCTCCGTGCTCACACATATAAAGGCCATGTAGGTTTTCTGTGTTATGCATTTTTCACTTCAAAATTTCTAATGAAATGATTATGCTAGGTGACTACCGTTGTAATTTCATATATGTAGCTTGACCCTTAATTTCTCTCCCATATTATAATGTTACAGGCGCTGATGTTAAATGATAGACTACAAAACATTTCCAAACTTCAGTCTGCTTTGGTCAAGGCCGAGGATCATCTTTCTAAGCTTGCGCCTGATACACTCTATTCTGAATTTGAATACTTGTAAGACTATATGTTCTATGAAGGATTTTCATATCTTTCTCGTGCATTACAAATGATGTGAGTATTTTATAGGATATTTTGATATAATATTTTTCCTCTGACTCTTTCATCCATTTAGATTACAAGGAATGGGGTTTGAGAGAGGTTGGGGTGATACTGCTGCGCGGGTATTAGAGACGATGCATCTGCTGTTGGATATTCTTCATGCCCCTGATCCTTCTACACTAGAGACTTTTCTTGGGAGAGTACCAATGGTGTTCAATGTTGTTATATTGTCCCCACATGGCTTCTTTGGGCAAGCCAATGTCCTGGGATTACCTGATACTGGCGGACAGGTATTCTTATTTATCATATGCGATTAAGAACAACTGAACTTACTCTTGCTAAAAAAAAAAAAGAACAGCTGAACTTAATGGACATGTATGCATTTTTTTATAGGCAAATATTAGTGGTTAGTTTGTTAGGGGGAGGGGAATTTGTTAACATAAGGGATTGAACCCTGGACCTCCTTACTCCTTCAGCGTCCCAACCCTGAACATGTATGCATTGTTTAGTGCCACATCTCTCATATCCCTGTGTCCCTTGGTTGATTCCATCTATTTGTCTTGCTTTGTTGAGTTATATTATATGCGAGTGCCATTCTACACAAGTTTTTTTTTTTTATCATAGGTTGTTTATATACTCGATCAAGTGCGTGCCCTTGAGAATGAGATGCTCGCTCGGATCCAGAAACAAGGACTTGATTTCACTCCTAGAATTTTAATTGTAAGTGTAACTTCTTGGAGTCAGGTTCTTCTTATTTGATAAGGCTGTAACGTAATTGGCAGTTTTTTAAGTTCAAATCAAATTAGAACTTGTCTGTTTCTTTGAAGGTTACTAGGTTAATACCTGATGCAAAGGGGACAACATGCAACCAGAGACTAGAAAGAGTCAGTGGCACTGATTATACACATATTTTGCGTGTTCCATTCAGATCAGAAAAAGGAATTCTCCGTAAATGGATCTCAAGGTTTGATGTCTGGCCTTTCCTGGAAACTTATGCAGAGGTACAGCCTATCAACATGTACAGCTTCAATTATTAATCTGACACAGGATTATTAAGAATGAATGGTTTCATAACTTAGTTTAGGCATGATAGAGTTCAATTAATGCATGATATATATTGCATGTGCCAGCTTTTCCACCTAATATCATTGGTTACAAATATCGACAGGATGTTGCTAGTGAAATTTCTGCCGAGTTACAATGTTATCCTGATTTCATCATAGGAAACTACAGTGATGGGAATCTTGTTGCATCTTTATTGGCTTACAAAATGGGAGTTACCCAGGTTTTTGTCCCTTTTTTTATCACCTTATTTCCATACTAAATTTGAAAGCTTGTGTCATCATCTGCTGAGAATGTAACTTAATAGAGTTGAATGTTGTATGTGTAGTGCACAATCGCACATGCATTGGAGAAGACAAAATATCCAGATTCGGATATATATTGGAAGAAATTTGAGGACAAATACCATTTTTCATGTCAGTTCACTGCTGACCTAATAGCCATGAATAATGCTGATTTTATCATCACCAGTACATACCAAGAGATTGCAGGAACGTAAGTAATTTTTTTTCATGATATATGGTATGCTTCGCGACTTGTGATAAATCACTGCTTGTTAGTCTGCTTTTTAGTGCTCTCCCTTTTATTTGGCTTGTCAACATTATCAATTATATAACAATTATTTCATTGCTTTTATAAGTTGTTGAATATTTATTTTGGAGATGAAGTTACAATGAATTTGTTTTCTGTTATAATAATAATGTTGCTCATTTTATTTTCTTAACTTATGTTGTCTTCCAGGAAGAATACTGTTGGCCAGTATGAGAGTCACACTGCTTTTACTCTTCCTGGACTTTATAGGGTTGTCCATGGCATTGATGTTTTTGATCCCAAGTTCAATATTGTCTCTCCTGGAGCAGATTTGACAATATATTTCCCCTATTCTGAAAAGGAGAAAAGACTCACAGCTCTGCATGGTTCAATTGAAAAGCTATTGTATGATACCGAGCAGACCGATGAGTACATGTGAGTTTATTGCAGTTGCAGAATTTTTTAATTTAGGTTATTTACTCCTATAACAGTTCATACCTCTGTAAGTAATTGATCTTCTGATCATGGATTATGTTAGCTTCCACTTTAAACTTGTTACTCATCCTTCAGTACCAACACCTTATTTAACATCACACTGAGATCTTGACATGTTTATTTTTTACAATGGATAGAATATCTAGAAAATCATGTCACATTTGTCAGGTATGTAAACGTGACTGAGTTAACGAATTTATCTTTGTCTCTATGTGGCAGCGGTTCTCTGGCAGACCGGTCAAAGCCTATAATCTTCTCCATGGCAAGGCTTGACAGAGTTAAAAACATAACTGGTTTGGTAGAAAGCTATGCTAAGAACAGCAAATTGAGGGAACTGGTCAACCTTGTCGTAGTAGCTGGTTATATTGATGTGAAGAAGTCCAGTGACAGAGAAGAAATTGCAGAGATTGAGAAGATGCATGATCTCATGAAGCAGTATAATTTGAATGGCGAGTTTCGGTGGCTTACTGCTCAAACAAATAGAGCACGTAACGGGGAGCTGTATCGTTACATAGCAGATACAAAAGGCGCTTTCGTTCAGGTATTAACTGACCACTCTTTACTGTTTAATTGACCACTCAAGCATCATTATTCATTTGTAACTCTTCCTTTCTTGCTGCAGCCTGCTTTCTATGAAGCTTTTGGACTTACGGTCGTAGAGGCCATGACTTGTGGGCTCCCTACATTTGCCACTTGCCATGGTGGTCCTGCTGAGATCATCGAGCATGGTGTATCAGGATTTCATATTGATCCTTATCATCCCGACAAAGCTTCAGAGCTATTACTTGAATTTTTCCAAAAAAGTAAGGAGGATCCAAACCATTGGAACAAAATATCTGATGGAGGTCTTCAAAGAATTTTTGAAAGGTAGGTGATTTTTGGTAAAAGTTAGTGTATTTTCCTGTTGACAAAAAAATGCTAAGCAAATAATTAAACAGGTACACATGGAAGATCTATTCTGAAAGGCTTATGACCTTGGCGGGTGTTTATAGTTTCTGGAAATATGTTTCCAAACTTGAAAGGCGCGAAACTCGACGGTATCTTGAGATGTTCTACATTCTTAAGTTCCGCGATTTGGTAAGTCGTGTTACAATTTACATCCGTTCCCTTGTTGGTATGCTATGATCTATTATAAATTTTACCATCTATATGCTCTGTGCCTATTAAATTTATAAGATCAGGTGTAATAGAAACAAATGAAAGTGAACTCAATTTTGTGTGTCACAAATTTTTCAGGCAAATTCTGTTCCACTAGCAACGGATGACGCAAATTAACCAGCTGATGTACGGCAGCTCTATGTTCTTATCAAGGACTGACAGCAGACAATAAGAGTCTTGTATGTATATAAAAGTCTGCTTCTTGTGTTGTAAATTAATGTTTTTCTGAGGACTTGAGGAATTTCATGGAAGCTTGTTTGTGTTAGCTTTCATTATATTAGAAATGCCGAGTACTGGGTTTTGATGTCTCTTGTATTGTTTTCCCTAAGACAAGCTTAATGAGATACGGGAATAAGATTGGTAAGAACAAACCATGCTAAATCTTTTACCTAACTTTGAACAAGTGAGTTCATTATCATGTGAAGGTGTATTTGGGTCACGGATTCTCTACCTTTAGGCCGGAAAAGTCACTTTGATGTTGTATAATCTCTCTCCCGTATTGCATGCATTTAGGGATGGGAATAGGCCAGGCCGGTTTACAGGGGCCTACGGCCTAGCCTACGTCAGGCCAGACCCAGTGGCGGAGCCACGTGAGGACATGGGATGGCCATGGCCTCCCCATTATTCCTGGGAAATTACCAAAATACCCCTATGTTAATATGAGATTTACATCCATGCCATCCCATCTTTTTCTGAAACACTTCTCTCTTGGCTGCCTGTGGCGACAGAATGGAGAACAAAGCTGGCCAGCTTTAGCCAATCCACACTCTCACTCTTACTTTCTCTCTCTTTCTTTTTCTCTCTTTGAGGGTTTCATTGTATATCTTGTTATCCCTTTGATAAAAATAATATTGTGAAGCAAAAGTTGTAATTTTATTTTCATTGTGCATCTCTAATTGTTTACATTTTTCTTCGATCTTAGCTTGCATTAGGCCTCCTATTTTACAATCAAGAAAGCCCCTAAAATATACTCCTGTAAACAATTATGGATTATAGCCTTTACCCTTTGGATGATTTGAATGCACCCAACAGATGCTAATTTGGGACTATCCTCCTGTTAAAGTTCTAATTTGTATCCCTTTGATAAAAATAATATTGTGAAGCAAAAGTTGTAATTTTATTTTCATTGTGCATCTCTAATTGTTTACATTTTTCTTCGATCTTAGCTTGCGTTAGGCCTCCTATTTTACAATCAAGAAAGCCCCTAAAATATACTCCTGTAAACAATTATGGATTATAGCCTTTACCCTTTGGATGATTTGAATGCACCCAACAGATGCTAATTTGGGACTATCCTCCTGTTAAAGTTCTAATTTGGAACACACATCTATCTACTAACATACTATTAAAATGGATGCCCTATGAATTTCCTATTTTGCCCCTAGGAGGGACATTTTTGTAATTTTCTAATTCATGAATTCATTTTGTTGCCACATCACTATTTTTGCCAAATTTACCATTTTGCCCTTCACCAATTTTTTTAATTATTTTTTAATTTTTATATTTTTAATAACTTTTAACTATTTTCCAATTTTTATTTTTTAATTATTTTACAATTTTTTCTCCCAAATTCAGTTGCATCTACATTGCCATTGTGGTAGATTAAGATATCGTTTGACCCGACTTTTTTTCCAATTTCTCTATATTTTTAAGAAGAAGTTAGGTCAAACACAATATCAATTAAGTACTTTTTTTGAATGCATAAAATTGAACGGAATGAGCTTTGGCCAAAAGTTGTTGAATGTTGCTTTAAAAACCTACTTCTCGACAATTTATTTCCCCTAGGAGGGACATTTTTGTAATTTTCTAATTCATAAATTCATTTTGTTGCCACATCACTATTTTTGCCAAATTTACCATTTTGCCCTTCATCGATTTTTTTAATTATTTTTTAATTTTTATATTTTTAATAACTTTTAACTATTTTCCAATTTTTATTTTTTAATTATTTTTCAATTTTTTTCTCCCAAATTCAGTTGCTTCTACATTGCCATTGTGGTAGATTAAGATATCGTTTGACCCGACTTTTTTCCAATTTCTCTATATTTTTAAGAAGAAGTTAGGTCAAACACAATCTCAATTAAGTTCTTACTAAAAAAAGTACTTTTTTTGAATGCATAAAATTGAATGGAATGAGCTTTGGCCAAAAGTTGTTGAATGTTGCTTTAAAAACCTACTTCTCGACAATTTATTTCACAAGCACATCTTTTCAACTCACGTTGGGAACTTTTTCTTTTATTTTTTAATATTATATTTCAATATGTTTTTTTCTTCCGTTTAACTTTATTTTATTTTTTTAAACTGTTCCATTTAATTTTTTAAGGAGGTTCCGTTTAATTTTATTATATTTTTTTTAAAGGAATTTTATTATCTTTTTATCACTTATATATTTAATTTCAATATCGTTTAATCATCACAACCTCACAAATATTTTTATTCACGCTGTCATTTAATGATACCAAATATTTTTATTTCCTTTCTTCAACCTCGTGAATACACACACACGTTAACGTTTAGAGTAATATTTTATGTCCGTCTGTCTGTTTTTTTATTACGCTAATGCATATAATATTTTTTATTGTTGCTTGGTTGAGTGCTACCTCACCGATTTTTTTTAACTATTTATTTTCCAGTTTTTATATTTTTAAAAACTTTTAACTATTTTCCAATTTTTTTATTTTTAACTATTTTCCAATTTTTTCTCCCACATTCAGTTGCTTCTATACTGCATTTGTGGGAGATTAAGATACTGTTTGACCCGGTTTTTTTTCAACTTCTCTACATTTTTAAGGAGAAGTTAGGTCAAATACAATATCAATTAAGTACTTACTAAAAAAGGTACTTTTTTTAATGCATAAAATTGAATGGAATGAGCTTTGGCCAAAAGTTGTTGAATGCTACTTTAAAAAACTACTTCTCGTCAATTTATTTAACAAGCATCTATCTTCAATTCACGTTGGGAACCTTTTCTTTTATTTTTTAGTATTATATTTCAATATGTTTTTTTTCTTCCATTTAATTTTTTTGAACCGTTCCATTTAATTTTTTTATGGGAGGTTCCATTTAATTTTATTACCTTTTTTCCAAAGGAATTTTATTATCTTTTTATCACTTATATATTTAATTTCAATATCGTTTAATCATCACAACCTCACAAATATTTTTATTCACGTTGTCATTTAATGATACCAAATATTTTTATTTTCTTTCTTCAACCTCTCAAATATATACACACACATATTAGCGTTTAGAGTAATACTTTATGTGTGTCTGTTTTTTTGTTACGCTAATGCGTATTTTTTTTTGGTGTTGCATAATCCGTATGATTATTTTTATAAAATTTTGATTTTAATTAAAAGTAAAATTGTAGATGTCTTTTCTTCAATAAAGATATAGATGCCTAAAAAAATTATACTTATATATATATATATATATATATATATATATATATATATATATATTACACCTTTATATTATAACAAACTATGCATATCTTTTTCTTATTCAAAAAAACTAAACATATTTGTTTCCATGACACCAACAATGTAACAAATATAATAGCATATAATATAAATTCTTATCTTTTTGAAAGACACCAAAAGTATGATATTCTTATAACGAAATTTGTTATAGAGTATAATTGAAATAGAAAAAACCAACTATTTTGATATTATTTATGTTATTATTTCAGGCTCCTTAAATTGTTTCTCCTATTCAAATATTTAACAAGTCATTAATATGATGATACAAATGAGACTGACTGGTTTAATTTTCATTGCAAAGATATAGTAAAGCTAAATATCTGCTAAGTTTAACTGGCTTATCAAGACAATGAGTAAAGGTGATGGGATTCTTCTCAAGATGTGATGCGTGGGAAAGTGTATGTTACTGGGATAGTTGCAACAAATCTAACACTCAAACCACTTAAAGCACTTTAAATTTATTATCCATAATAATTTCATTCCAGAAAGAATGATTATTAGTACTAGATAGATACAGAGCAATTCATTATTACTAAGCTAATTTATGATATTTGGGTTTGGTCAATAAGTTTCAGTTTCATTGTTGTAAATTTTGAATATATTTCAAAAGTTTAAAATATTTGTGTCTCATATTTTTAATTGAGAAATATAGGAAAAAATATTTTAATAGAAAATCATTATCTAATTATTATTTATCATCTTTGACCAGGTTTTGTAACATATTTTTAACTCCAAAGTTTTGTAACCGTTTTTCTTTAATATCTCTTGAATGTAAAATAATATTGTTTAGCCAAACATTAATTCTCTAAAACTAAATATATATGTGTATCTATATTGCTGCACGAAAATACCACTTGAGAGGGGAGTAGAAATATACACCTACAGTAGAAAATTCTCCCTTTTCATGGTTAGTGAGCAGTAGCACAACAAAAACCAAATCCCTTTTTTAAGCTTCAAGTTATGTATTATTTGATTTTTCATGAGTCTATACACAATAATGGGTTCTCATCTTCCTGCTAATATTTCTTCTTGCGAGTTCTGCATCCTTGATTTTATATCAAGAAGGGTCTGTTAAATCCTGGGGGATTAGCGTATAATTACGCGGAAAATCCTTAAGGACAGTGCGATCAGCACGTCTCAGACTACCTCCACCGTTTGTTTATTTTGCAGTCCTCTTATCAAATTGATGTTTAAAGATGCTGATGAATTATGTAGATGGTCAATTCTACAACAATATCAAGACAGATAAGTTTAATTGATCTTTCTTCTTTGTTTATTCTCATCAATATAAATTGATTATTATATTTATATATTGTTTATTATTTGTAGAGATAATATGATGCCTAATTTTACAACAATCTTAAGGATTTTCTTAATGGAATTATTTGCGCTTTAACCCCAGATCAATCACCATGATTCATACAAAGAAGAACAAGTATAAAAGATCTAAAAGTGGCAGTGTTTTGTTCCACTAGTTTTCTGATTGATCGAGTAGATGACAGTATGTTTGAGGCCAATAAATTATTGAGGTAAACAATATCTTTCCCTTGCACTTTATTATATCCCTAGAAGCTTTGGTGTTTGCATGTGCGTGTGAAATGGTTTCATATTTTTATCCTTAACTTGTCCACTCATATTCCTGTTTGGAATAGTTTCTATATTATTTACTCTCTATAATTTATTTGATTTGATTGTGTAGAATTGAGATAACCTTTCTATTGCTGAAATTTTATTGAGCATAAATTATAGAAACATGACAGGTTTTGCGATATTTAATCAACAAGTGAGTTTTGGAAAATGTGTGTTGAACCATGGTTGATATGCATGCCAGATTTATATAGAATTTTTATTTTCTTGTGGAGTATTTTATCTTGTGAATGTTAATATATATATCTTCAATAAGCTTTTCAAAATTAAACTGAAAATTCTGTGAATAAATTCTTGAGATATTTCTCCTTCAATTTGTGTAAACATGTGCTATGTGGATCTTTGGCTTGATAATTTATTCATGAACTTATTTTAAACCGTGTCATTAAGATAGAGTTAGAAGATATATTGAATTGAAATTATATGGCAAATTATGATAATGACATATGAGAATAAATTTGAGTTTGGTCATGTATGTCTCTCTGTGTTGCATTATTTTTGGAGTTAAAAGTTCCTTACTTATGAGTACTTGTTTTCATATTAATGGTTTGATGTACGACCTATATTTTACAGTGTTATTCTTGGAGGTTTTAATCTAACGGTTTTGGAATATAAGACCGTAATTTAAATTGAGTTTTTTTTTTTTACGACAGCTAGTTTCAAAAGGTCTTGAGATATCATTTGTGAATGTTTAATTTTATATTGTATGGCTTTTAAAATGAGGGTTGCATTTCATTTAATTGATTTATGACTAGCATCATGTGATAATTAAGTTTCATAATTTAAAATTTCATAATTTGAATGTGCATGTTTTGGTAGATAGATTTGAACATGTTATACGTAATTAAAAATGCATTGTTGATAATAAGAAAGTATATGAGATTATATGCATATTGGTTGAAATTATTTGTTTGTAAACTACCTTCTCTGGTGCAACTATATTTAGCATAATTAACTTGACAAATCTCACACTTTGATTACTTCTATTTCTTTAATTTTATTTTGACTTCAAGAAATGAGTTAGTTGATGCTATAGTTGTGAAAATATTATACTTATATTCTTTGAGGAATATTTGAAATGACTTTGGCATAAGAGTATACTTGAAAAATAATCCATTGTATTCAAATAATACAATGATGTTTAACAAAATTTATTTATGAGAAAAATATATTTTTATCGGATTTATTTTTCATTGTGGAACTGTTGTCACTTGAAAATTATTCAAGTAGACCCGTATAATAAATCTATACATAGAGTTATATTTTCTCAATGTGGGGGGTTTGTCGCTTAGAATCTATCTAAGTAGACCTGATGAAATATATTAAGAAAGTCAGTTTGACACTTATGAAATATTGTTGATGAACCATTGCATCAAAATAATGCGATGATGTTAATTGAAATTGAAATCCAATGAGAATAAATCAAAATGTACAATTATTTTTCTTATTGTGGGGGATGTTGTCGCTTGAAGTCATTCAAGCAGACCTGTATAATAAATCTACAAATAGATTTATATTTATCCACATTGATAGTGATGTCGCTTAATAATATTGTAAGCAGACATGTATAAAAATAATTATAGAGATCAAGTTTATTGTTATAGACTTTGATAAATATATATGATTGATTGACTTAGAGACGTCTTAGTCAATCTTATATGATGAAAGAAAATTGTCTTCATCATTTGTGTATAATGTAGCTACTAAACAAAGCCCCTTGGGATGAAATAAATTTGTGTACATCGAGGGGATTGGGACTTAAGCCATTCGAAATTAATAAGTGATGGGAACCCAACCTTTGTGATTGGAGATCCCATGAATAAGGTTCATATGGGTAAGAACAAGTCACTTATTAGTTCTGCTAGCACCAAAAATTAGTTAATTAATTTTTGTTCTCGTCCCTTTTCCTATGGTGTGTGTGAGAAGTGCTAGACACTGCATTATTGAGAGGATAAGCGTATAAAGTTTTTAATGAATTTCATATCCCTTATGGGTGGTGTATGATTTGCAGCATACACTTGATGAAATCACCTATGTGAGTGTCAAGTGGGGCCGCTTGTATGAGATCTTGGCGAAATCTCTGGAGCACTCATGAAATAATCCAGGCACGCGCACGGCCTATTTGCGCACCACAGCGCCAACGGCAAGAATTGTGGGGGTGTGATGCGAATGGTATACCGCTAACATACGCCAAGTAATTTTGGTTCATATAGCTTGCTACACCAACTTCACTGTGTGTTAAGTATTATCATTCTAGGGCTGGTTCATATAGCTTGCTACACCAGTTTGATGCATCACATCTAGGATGTTAACCCAGGAAGTCCTTTTTCTAATTTCTTTTAAACTTTTGAAATATGTGGGGGATTGTTGTAAATTTTGAATATATTTCAAAAGTTTAAAATATTTGTGTCTCATATTTTTAATTGAGAAATATAGGAAAAAATATTTTAATAGAAAATCATTATCTAATTATTATTTATCATCTTTGACCAGGTTTTGTAACATATTTTTAACTCCAAAGTTTTGTAACCGTTTTTCTTTAATATCTCTTGAATGTAAAATAATATTGTTTAGCCAAACATTAATTCTCTAAAACTAAATATATATGTGTATCTATATTGCTGCACGAAAATACCACTTGAGAGGGGAGTAGAAATATACACCTACAGTAGAAAATTCTCCCTTTTCATGGTTAGTGAGCAGTAGCACAACAAAAACCAAATCCCTTTTTTAAGCTTCAAGTTATGTATTATTTGATTTTTCATGAGTCTATACACAATAATGGGTTCTCATCTTCCTGCTAATATTTCTTCTTGCGAGTTCTGCATCCTTGATTTTATATCAAGAAGGGTCTGTTAAATCCTGGGGGATTAGCGTATAATTACGCGGAAAATCCTTAAGGACAGTGCGATCAGCACGTCTCAGACTACCTCCACCGTTTGTTTATTTTGCAGTCCTCTTATCAAATTGATGTTTAAAGATGCTGATGAATTATGTAGATGGTCAATTCTACAACAATATCAAGACAGATAAGTTTAATTGATCTTTCTTCTTTGTTTATTCTCATCAATATAAATTGATTATTATATTTATATATTGTTTATTATTTGTAGAGATAATATGATGCCTAATTTTACAACACATCCATGGTGCGTAATTGCTTGAATTGTTGAATAACATAGATTAAGTAATTGCAGCAAGAGTTCAATAGGTTTGACCAAATATAGAAAATAAACATTTATAGGGGTACTTGTGGGGAAGTTATTACTCCTTGAGTTCACCATCCTATCGAAGCCTAACAGTGTGTGAGAAAATTTCAAAGGTGAGTATTGTTGATTGTTAATTGAATCATCATTTTATCTTTGTTAACTGTTAACATGTTGAATTGTTTCTAATGTGTTTCATCATATTGTTTTTACAGGGACGCGACGGAGAGGAGATAGTTACTATGGTTAGGCGTTCAAGTAGGATTAGGAGCATTGCCACTTCTCCTGTATAAGCTATTTTTGATGGCTCTCCTACATAACCTAATAACTTTGCTTGCCTACAATCTGAATGTATCTTTTTCTATTTTCTATTAACAAAAGTGTCTTGTCTTCTGAATGTGAGTGTCCATACTCCTACATTATTATCTTTTTGCGATGAAGGACACCACTATATCATTGAGTTATAACTAAAATGAAGGTTCGAATTATAGTTCTTACACATCCATAAACGAGTTAGTAAAAATAAGAAGGAAACAACTCAATTTATGATTATTGAAACGAAAGAATGTTGGAGTACTACGTCCACAATCCATACTCCTAGATCAACAATCTTTTTCAACTCTTCTGATTTTGAAATTACTACAAAAATAACATGGATGGGGAAGAGATCAAACACAACTATATATGTGTGTTCCAGATCCCATACCTGATAATCGTGCACAATTATGCAAGTTAAAGTTTTAATACTGCTTAGTAATCTAAAGTCCCTCAAAAAATAAGTATAGTAATTGAACATCAGAATAAAACAAAACTGTGTACTGCATCTTCAAATACTATTCAAAAGGAAGGAAGTCTTTGTAGCAATTATTTTTTAAGGGGTGACTGATTTTTTACTCTGTAAAATTTGATTTTCTTTAGATCTCTTCAATGTCGCTAATGTATATACACGAGTCTATTTTAGCTATTTGAGGTAATTAGTGGTGTATCTAAATAGATAGACCTGACTACTATCTCGAATGTTGATTGTAGTATATGCTCCTTTGATGGTTTGATAAATATTTTAAAAAGGTGCACATTTCTAATGTTTGTGTAATATGTTTACTTAATTCTCACATTTATAATCAACAACAATCTCATAGAAAAATGCAACTATCTCCCTTAATTTAATTATTTTTCCTTTAGAACAATTTTTTTACAAAATACGTTTATTCAACCCGTGCGAAGCACGGGTTTGTAACTAGTGCTTAAAAAAATGAGACCCTGCGTTGTTTTCCTAGGAACAGTGATAACTCTTTATGTATTGTGAGTTGTGATAATCAACTTTATGTTTACGGTAAATTAAGGGTGTTGTATATAATATGATTTAAATATTTTAGTTTATTTTTTAGCGGCCACCCCAAAAGAAATTGTTTGGCTCCGCCACTGGCCAGACCAGATTTTTTTCTTAAATAGAGAAGACCTAGGCTTTTTTAAAAGCCTATTTAGCTTAATAGGCCAAGCCACAAGTCATTCAAAAAGCCTCTTAGGCCGGCCTATTTAAGTAAATATGAATAATATTATTTATTATTATATTATATTTTGTACTTTGAATTAAAATAAAAGTGTTAACTTTTTCAGTAATTTAAGCTTATTAGTATAAATTAATTTTTTTATATTTAAATATATTATTATAAACTAGAACTGTAATATGATACAATATATAGTAAAATTCCCTAAAAACACACGTTGATTATCAAAAGAGAGTTTAATCTAATTGATATATTAGTTTGCTAGTCTATTTACACTTAGATCACATTGTTGATTTAAATATGTTCATATGAAATAGGCTTTTAAACAGGCTAGCAGGCCGTATCAGGCTTTCAGAAGGCCAGACTCAGGCCTAAAAAGTAAGCCTATGACAGGCCGCAGGCCAGGCTCAGGCCTTCAAAAAAATTGGCAGGCCAAGCTCAGGCCTTACAAAGCCTAGCTCGACCTAGCATATTCTCATCCCTACATGCATTTATCTCCTTTCTCTCATACGGTTCTAATTCCTTAAAGTGTATACTTTTGACTAAGAATTACCTTAAAGTGTGAGAGTAATTAACGGCTAGAATCATGTTCTTTAACATGCTATTTTCACCACAATACAAACTATCAAAATCAGCTTAAAGTGATGAATAATTAAAGGGTTAATAGGGCTTTACCCCCTTGTAATATAGGCCACTTTTGGTTTTTTCCCTGTAAACATTTTTTTTTAGATTCCGTCCTTGTAAAATAAAGATACTTCAGGATTGCCCCCCTGAACCCTTTGAGTCAGCAGAATCTCTGATGTGGCACACTGACTCAACATTTTTTGATTACGTGGCACTATGACTGTGCAATTAATTTTTTTTCATTTTTTAATGCCTCCCATGTGTATAATTAAGTGACACGTCATTATTTAATTAAAAACAAAAGAAAAAACATAAAAAAATTTAAAAAAATCTTTATCATTTTGTTTTTCTTTCTATACGTATTAAAAAAATAGTGTTTTTTGTTTGACAAAAAATATTTTTATCATTTATGATTTATAATCTTCATCTTCTTTCTTAGAAACCTAGAACCTTGTAACAAAAAAAAAAAAAGAAACCTAGAACCTTCACCCATCCATCCATCTCTCTTTCCTATTAATCTCTTCTTTCCATTCATTTTTTTTTATTCTTCCAATTCTTCTCACTTCTTCCTCCAGAACAAAATTTCAGCAAAGGTAACAGGAAAAAAAAAAGAGAAAATCGAAGAGAGGAGGGAGGGAGGAATCCGCAGCCGCTGTCGGTGTCAACCGCGGTCACTGTCGTCGGCCACCCTAAATCAGATTGAGATTGATATTTATAAGAACCCAAAATCAGATTGGGATCATTAAGAACTCTAAATCCCCAAATGGCTTCAAAAATGCTTCTCTGTTTTGAATTTGTGCTTTTTTGCGATTTGATGTTTCAATTTCCAGTTCGAGGTTACAATTTTCGTGCTAATGGGTTTGAGATTTGATGAACCAAAAATTAGGAGGAATAGATATGAACCAAAAAAGAAAGAAGAAGAGGAGGGTTTGATGGGGTTCGATGAATGATTGACAGAGAAGGAATGATATGGGTTTGATGGTTCATGAGAAGGAGAAGGAGCTATGTTGTTGGTGTGTTGTTGTTGGTTTGGGAGAGAGAGAAGGGGGAGAAGAGAAGAGGAGAAATAGAGATAGGAGAAGAAGAAAATGAGGAACATAGAAGAGGAATTTTTATTTTATTTTTTTATATAATTTTGTTTTTAAAAACCAAATAAAAAAGATTTTGTAAACAAAAATTTTAATTGTCTTTTAAAATAAAAAAACAAATTTTTTAAAAAAACGAATTAAAAAAGATTTTCGGTTTTTTTGTTTTTTAATTATAAATGACCTGTAAACTCATTTTTTACGCGTGGCATCCAAAAATAAATAAAAAATAAAAAGAAAAAGGCACATCACCGCCACATCAGAGATTCTGCTGACTCAAAGGGTTCAGGGGGCAATTCTGAAGAATCTTTATTTTACAAGGACGGAATCTAAATTTTTTTTACAGGGGGGCAAAATCAAAAGTGCCCTATATTACAGGGGGTTAAACCCTATTAACCCATCTATAATCTTGACAATGCAAAACCCTAAATCCCAACTGTTTTTCTCACATTTTGATGTTTTCTGATTTTCTACAAATTTTCAATTATTTTTTTCAAGGGTGCCGTATAAAACAAAAAACATCCTTATCCAAGCAAACATTTGCATGTGGGGAAAACTCATTGGCTCACGTGGCTCCTACAAACAAGGGATACAAGACAGATTTTCTTTCCTCACATGGCAAAAAGCCTAAAAACGTGGGATTTCAAAATAAAGCCAAGAAACATGGAATTTATGACAGTTTTTGACAAAAGCCTAAAAAAATGGCTTTAATAGCTCAGCAAATAATCATAGCCCTGCCTTTTTCTTAAAAAAAAATTGTTTTTTGAAAGGAATTGTTTCTTAAAAAAAAATTGTTGTAATTCAAATTTTTGCTGCAACTTTATTATCTATAAATAGAAGTAGTTGTTGCAACTTTTGCTTGCAACTTCAGTTTCCACCTCTACTCTTGTGAGGGGAAGAGCCATTCCATTCCATTCTGAAGTAGCAATAAATGTCACAAGAAAGGGGGGGTTTGAATTGTGACCCTTTTAAAAATTATTCCTGGAAGTTAAATAAAAATATATGCTCAAGAAAATCTTGGTTAGTGTTAGTAATAATATAATATTATAATATTAGGACCAGAGGACTCTGGATAATAAAATAAATAAAAGGACCAGAAAGTTCTGGAATAAAAGACTGAAATAAATAAAGCAGTAAAGGACCAGAAAACTCTGGATATATAACTGAAATAAATAAAGCAGTAAAGGACCAGAAAACTCTGGATAATTAACTGAAATAAATAAAACGATAAAGGACCAGAAAACTCTGGATATATATAACTGAAATAAATAAAGCGATAAAGGACCAGAAAGTTCTGGATTATTAAGTGGTAGGTTAATTATTTAATTTTAGTTTTAAGGACCAGAGTACTCTGGAAAATTAATATATTTAATTATAGTTATATGTGACGGCCAGAAATTAAGAGATGAGAGAAGAGAGAGAACACAAGAGATTTATCCTGGTTCGCCTAACCGGCTACGTCCAGTCCCCACACTACGTGTGAGATTATCCACTATAGTATCCTGCTATCAGAAACTTCTGAATAGCACTATAATTTGTTGATCACACCAGATCAGTCCGTTACACTCTGTATTATCAACCTCAGCAGGCTTCTACTAATCTTGATCACACAAGAAAAGTTCTATCTCAAACTATTAAGCCTAATAGACTTGAGATCTAGTTACAATTTGTATGGTGGTGGGTGGTGGTAAAATATGGAATCTCAAAAGAGAAAAAGTATCTCACGTGGAGATTTCAAAATAATATCTCAAAGAGATATTTTAAATACAAACTCTCAGGGATATCTAAACTTAGAAGAAAGATATGTGTAGTTTGCTTTGTTGTAAACTCTCAGGGATATCTAAGCTTAATAAGAAAGATATGTGTAGTTTGCTTTGTTGTAAACTCTCAGGGATATCTAAGCTTAATAAGAAAGATATGTGTAGTTTGCTTTGTTGTTGTTGTTGAAGAGCTTGAGAATATTTCTTTTGAATATTCACGTGAATGAGAGAATGGAATTCTTGTGTGTAAGCTCTTAAAGAATTAGCCTTGCCAAGTGCTTGTATTTATAGAGGCTTGATTTGTGAAGCTCACTTGAAATTATACATGAACATACAGCTGTTTAAGCGTGTATGAGAAACAGCCCATGTGCTCTTGCTTTTTGTTGCTTGATGCACAAGTGTTGCAAAAAATGTGTTATTCCAAGTGAAGAATGTTCTGAAGAACATTCTCTGCTTTCTAGCCTTTGTAGACAGCCCACGTGAGGTTGTAATACAGCTGTGCATGAGTTGTAATTGGCTGTGTTTGAATGACAGCATCCTTATCCATATTTGTAGTTTCACCAGAACGTTCTCAAGAACATTCTTTCTTTGTAAAACAACTTTGTTTCTTCTTTTTCTATGGCACGTGCTTTTCCAATTCATTTTTGAATGCAATGGCCTTTATGTAATCATTTAATATTCTTTCCATTTATGTCATATATCCAAAGTATCTTCTTTTGGTGAGACATAAAGAATATTTTGCTTCTTGAATTTGTTCCAAAAAGTCCAATTATGTCCTTTTGCTTAATTGCTTTGATAAGGACGTTTTTAACTTGTCTTGTGAGCAAAGAACCTTCTTCTTATGTTAAGAACATTCTCATGAAACATTTCTCACAAAATTCATTAGTAGATAACAAGTTAAAAAACAAGTATTAAATGTTTGTAATCTTTAAAACATCAAATAAGGATTTTGTCCTCAACAATCTCCCCCTTTTTGATGATGACAAACATTTATAATTTGTTTTTGATTTTGATATTTAAATATGAGATTTGATAATTTATTTGTGAAATAATTTTATCAATAACTCCCCCTCAATTTTAGCATCCAAGATCTTTTTGAATAAATTGAGAATATATGCAATAATGCACCAAAGTAAATAATGAACCGAAAATATCATTTCATATATAAAGATAATGATACATACTTCAAGTTCACATAAGGTTCATATATCAAAATAGCATAAAGTAGCAAAATGACATAGAAACAAAATATAAAAAGTGCATAATACAGAAGTACATGGAATGTTTTTAATACAAGGCAGCAATAATATTTAAAGCAGCAAGCTAGCAACCTAAAATATATCCTTGTATGCATCATGTGCGCAGCAACACCATTCCAAAAACAAAAGTTGTACTTCTAATTATCTCCCCCTTTGTCACATAAAAAAGGAGATAAAGCACCAAGTCTTCAAGCTTCACTTAGAAGGAGAAGATCCATCAGAAGAGGATGAATTAGATGGAACCGGCATAGGAATAGCAAGTGGTGGAGGAAAAGGATTAGTCATAGGTGGTTCAACACCCCATTTGGCACTTAGAGAATTGTACCATTGCCTTAAACATGTATTTTCCATAGAATCATACACAGTATGATTCATGATTCCATGAAATGCTTCAAATAACTTCAAGACATCCTTCCTAATCTTTCTTATTTCCCTTTCAACTCTTGTCTTCTTAGGAGGAGGTTCATCCATGGAAGGAGGGAGAGATGCGCCAGTTAGCACATTGAAAGAAGGAGAAGAGGATTGCATTTTATGATGAGGAGTAGGAGACTCATAAAAAGGTGGATCCATGAAAAACTTATCAATTGATTCAGATCTAAACAAGGCTGAATAATTGTGTTTTGGAGGAGACACATAGAGTGGTGCAGCCACTGACAGTTTGTTTGTGGGAGCAATTTCACCAAAGAAACTTTGCATCTCATACAAGTTTTGAAACTTTGGAAAGATGGGATTTTGAGCAAAGTTTTCTAACAACCTAGCATGGTCTTTAGACACAGGAGAACTCTTTCTAAGAGGTTCTAACTCAAGTTGAAGACATTGAAAAAGATGTTCCATAGAAATAGGATTCTTTCTTTTGGTACCTTGAGAGTGTGACACATTTTCAGCAGGGGGAATGTGAATCTCAGGTTCATCCTTCATTTGATGAACATTCTTAGGTCCAAAGGTTGAGAACTTAAAGCTTGAGAGTTCATCATCAAGTGGAACATTGAGTTCTTTAAGAATTTTTGACAAGGCCATTCCATAAGGGAGAGTGCCCTTTTTGCTTGGATTTTTGGCAGCAAGTATCATGTTTTGAATGATGATGTGAGGTAAATTTAGTGGTTCACCTTTGAACATGTGATAGATGAGTAATATGTCATTGTGAGAAATTTGATCATAGCTGCCATTTTTAGGGAGGAAGCTATAATGACACATGTTTGCTAGAATTTTTGTGGTTGGAAGCAAACTAGAGTATGTGTGGTCTGGTGCATTTGGTTTAAAGATGGTTTTGCACACAGAGTCATAATCTAGACCTAAAGCATCGTACCACTCATCACCAAAAACAATTGTTCCAGAGATAGGAATTTTTAGAATGGTTGAAATTTCATCTAAAGAGATGTGGACTCTAACCCCCTTAATGTTGGAAACAATTAAGTCTTTTTCAGGATAGCATTCAGCCATAAGATAGAAGGCTTGAATGGCCTCTGGGTAGTGTCTTTCCCTAATTTGAAGGAATGGAACCCAACCTAGTTTGTCAGGATATTGTTTGATGAAAATTTCATCTTTATCAAAGTCATAGTATCTACCTATACCAATGGGCCTAGAAGACCATTTTTCATAAAATGTAGTGTTCAGGGAAGGATCAATCAGCAGAGGAAACTTAGACTTAGACACAGACAAGTTTCGAGATTTTACCCTTTTGTTGAAACTGACTTCTTTGACAGAAGAACGTTCTTGAGAACGTTCTGATCTTTCAGACATTTTTCTTTTTCCCTTCCTTCTGGCGAGAGGGATTTCTGGAGAATGTTCTGGATTTGCTTCATCAATATCCTTCTCCTTTTCTTTGTCACACAGAGGTGGAGAGGCTTCCCTTGGAACTTCGATTGGAGAGGGAGGCTTTTCAGGAGAGACTTCAACAGCTATTGATTGTGATTCGATTACAACACAATCAGAGGGATTTTGAAGTGATGCATCTTCCTTATTTGGAGGATCATTTGTTTCCTCATTTGTAGAGAGAGGATTAGTTTCCTTAGGAGTAGGAAGAGGAGCGACATTCTTAGAAGTAGGAGTAGGTTGTTGAGCAATTTCCTTTTGGACAACATCATCATCATCATCGCTGATTACATGCACTGTGTTGTCAAGTACATTAGTCTTCCTTTTTCCTATTAACCTTTGCGATTTCCTTGGAGCCAAATTTGGGGCTGAGGTTGCTTTCTTAGGTTTAGATTTAAGATGAGGAGGGGTTTGATTCAAGTTAGGAGCAGAGGCTTGAAAGAGTGGTGGAAGCATGAAGTTTAAAGGCATGGCCCTTACTGGAAGAGAGGGTTCGGTTGGAGTGGGTTCAGGAAGTGAAGAAGGTTCTTCAACAATGTTAGGGTTTGAAGATGGTTTAGGGTTAGGCTCGGTTTGAGGAGAAGAGTGAGGGGTTGCTTCGTTTGGAGTTTGGTAGTCTGAGGATTCCGGTGAGGCTGGTGGAGGGTTCGTCGGAGAGGATGGCCGTGACGGTGGTGAGGGTGGTGATGGAGAGCGCGGTGGAGAAGGTGATGGTGAGGGAGTTCTGAAGTTAGCATGGTTTCCTTTTGTTCTTGCCATTGTTATGGAAGAAAAAAAAGTTTTGATTTTTATGGAAGAAGGTTTGTGTTTTTATGGAAGATGAAAAGGTTAGAGTGTGGTGGTTTTGCAGAAAAAGAAAGAAGGAATACGGTTTTGAGAGAGAGAAGGGAAGAGAGTGATTTGATTGAAAGTGGTTTTGGGAACAATAGAGAGTTCAAGTGGATCCCACTTAGTGATGTGATTAGCATCAAATTTGTGTTGGGCAGTGCTAAAATCTTTTTTAGAAAAACTCTAATGATGGTTTTAGTTCACTTAACTAGAGAAGTACAACTAAAATTTTTGAACGTGAGCCCCACATATGCACACATAGAGAGCACACAAAAAGAATGTTCTATAGACATTCTAAGAATTAACATCCTTCTCTCAAAAAAAAGAATTAACATCCTATTTTTTATGAGGATTTTGAATAATATTTAATTTATCTTTGATAAAATTAAATCTATCTTCAACAAGAGGTTTAGTGAAAATATCAGCTAACTGATTTTCAGTGTCTACGAATATTAATTCGATTTCACTTTTATTCACATGATCTCTAATAAAATGGTGTTTTATTTCAATATGCTTTGATCTTGAATGTTGAATGGGATTTTTTGATAAATTTATAGCACTTGTATTATCACAAAAGACAGGAATATTTGTGTACCTTTTTGAGAAATCTTCGAGTTGATTTCTGATCCACAATACCTGGGAGCAACAATTTGCTGCTGACACATATTCTGCTTCAGTCGTTGACAGAGCGATTGTGTTTTGTTTTCTGCATGACCAACTGATAAGTGCATTCCCGAGGAACTGACATGCTCCACTTGTGCTTTTTCTTTCAATTTTGTCTCCAGCGTAGTCAGCATCACAATAGGCTACAAGATCAAAAGAAGAACCTTTTCTATACCAAAGGCCAAGATCAGTAGTACCTACTAAATATCTGAAAATTCTTTTTACTGCCGTTAAATGAGATTCTTTTGGAGCAGTTTGAAAACGTGCACATAAACCAACTGCAAAGACAATATCTGGTCTACTAGCAGTTAAGTACAACAGGGAACCAATCATTCCCCTGTATTCTTTGTCAGAAATATTTTTTCCGTTTTCATCCTTATCTAAACTTGAGGAAGGATGCATGGGAGTAGCCATAATTTTGGCTTCATTCATTTTATATTTTTTAAGGAGATCTTTAATATATTTTTCTTGACAAATAAATATTCCATCATTTTCTTGTTTAATTTGTAAACCAAGAAAAAATCTTAATTCTCCCATCATACTCATTTCAAATTCACTTTGCATGAGATTGGAAAATTCTTCACACATTTTTTCATTTGTTGATCCAAATATGATGTCATCAACATAGATTTGGACAATTAAAAAATTTGATTCATTGTCTTTTCTAAAAAGTGTGGTGTCAATTTTTCCTCTAGAAAAATTATTTTTGATTAAGAATGTACTTAACCTTTCATACCAAGCTCGTGGAGCTTGTTTAAGACCATATAATGCCTTTGTTAGCTTAAACACATGATTAGGTTTGTTAGTGTTTTCAAAACCAGGTGGTTGGTGCACATAAACTTCTTCGTTTAAGAATCCATTTAAAAAGGCACTTTTTACATCCATTTGAAATAATTTAATATTTTTATGAGATGCATATGCAAGAAGAATTCGTATTGCTTCTAACCTGGCTACTGGAGCGAATGTTTCATCGTAGTCAATACCTTCTTGTTGATTGTAGCCTTGTGCTACTAATCTGGCTTTGTTTCTGATGACTTTTCCTTCTTCATCCAGCTTATTTCTAAATACCCATCTTGTTCCAATTATGGAATGACCTTGAGGTTTAGAAACAAGATTCCATACTTCGTTTTTCTCAAATTGAGAAAGTTCTTCTTTCATGGCATTTACCCATGATTCTTCACATATAGCTTCATGAATATTTTTTGGTTCAATATGTGAGATCATTGCCATGTTGTTGTTGTTATCTTTGAAGGATAGTCTTGTTCTAATCCCATCAGATGTATTTCCAATAATTTGTTCTGGAGGATGATCACCAACAAGCTTCCAACTTTTTGGAGGAGTTTGAGATGAAGATGCTTGATCTATATTGCTTATAGTTTCTTGATTTTTCAAAATTTCCTCATCATCTTCTTTGTTAGTGACTAAATCATCAAACTCATCAAACACAACATGCATGCTTATTTCCATGGTTTGATTTTTTAGATTAAAAACTCTGTAACCCTTAGAATTTGTTGCATATCCTAAAAAGATTCCTTTATCTGATTTAGAATCAAATTTTCCTAGGTTTTCTTTATCATTTAAAATATAACAAAAACAACCAAAAATATGAAAATAAGAAATGTTTGGTTTTCTGTTTCTCCAGAGTTCGTAAGGGGTTTTATTTAGAATTTTTCTAATAGAAACACGATTTAGAATATAGCAAGAAGTGTTAATGGCTTCAGCCCAAAAATATTTTTCAACATTTGATTCATTAATCATTGTTCTTGCCATTTCTTGTAGGGTTCGATTTTTTCTTTCAACAACTCCATTTTGTTGGGGAGTTCTTGCACAGGAAAAATTGTGTGAAATACCCTTTTTATCAAAGAATGTTTTAAATGATAAATTTTCAAATTCACCTCCATGATCACTTCTGACGGAGATGATGTTTGATTCTTTTTCATTTTGAACAAGATTACAAAAATTTTCAAAAGCATTAAAAGCTTCGTCTTTGTGTTTTAAAAATAAAACCCATGTATATCTGGAGTAGTCATCAACTATAACAAAACCATATTGTTTTCCAGCAAGACTTGCAGTTCTAACGGGTCCAAATAAATCTATGTGAAGAAGCTCAAGAGGTTTTTTAGTGGAAATAATATTATTTGATTTAAAACTACTCTTGACTTGTTTTCCTCTAGTACATGCTTCACATATCTTATCTTTCTCAAAATTGATTTTTGGAAGACCCCTTACCAAGTCGAGTTGTGATATTTTTGAAATAGTTTTCATACTTACATGTCCAGCTCTTTTATGCCAAATCCATTTGTCTTTGTCAATGGACATAAAGCAAGATTCAGTTGGAAGGTCATCTAAGTATAAAACATAAAGATTTTTCATTCGAGAAGCAGTGAAGAAAATATTTCCCGTGGAAACCTTTTTGACTTCACATATGTTAGGTTTAAAAGTCACTTCAAAGCCACTGTCACATAATTGACTTATGCTTAGTAGATTGTGTTTTAAACCTTCAACATATTGAACATCTTCTATTTTAGCAGAGTTATTCTTACCAATAATACCTTTACCTTTGATTTGACCTTTGTCATTGTTACCAAAGGTTACTGCTCCTCCTTCTCTTTTTATGAAGGAGATAAAGCAGTGTTTGTCCCCTGTCATGTGTCTAGAACAGCCACTGTCCAAGTACCATGGCTTTTTCTTTGCATTTTGAGAGGATTCCTCTTCGTTGTCTGAGTTTGCCATCAAACATATGTTTGCTTCTTCTTCTTTTTCTTCTTCTTCTTGTGGTTCTTCAAGATCGTCCCATGTCATTAATGCCGTTTTCTTAAAAGGAGATTTTTGGTTCCTTTTGTTTTGTGGACATTCATTTTTATAGTGACCTAGCTTGTTGCATCCAAAGCAGGTTACTTGACTTTTATCAACTTCCTTCTTTGAGTTGTCTCGTCTGGTTGGGAAGTATCTTTTGATTTGGTTTCTTCTTTTCATCATTCTTTGAATTTTCTTTGATATTAGAGCTAGTTCATCTTCCGCTTCTTCTTGAACAATCTGTTCTTCTTCTATTTTTTTTTTCTCAATTTGTGAGGATATTTCATCTAGATTGTCTTGAGTAGCTTGAGATGCTTTAAGAGCAATCATTTTTCCCTTCCTCATTGGTTTGTCTTCTTGAAGTAGAACTTCATGAGCCCTTAGTGTCCCAATGAGATCTTCTAAAGCCAAAGTATTCAGATCTTTGGCTTGAGTGATTGCTGTAACCATAGGTCTCCACGTGCTTGGGAGACATCTTAGTATTTTTCTTATTCTGTCATGAGGGGAATATATTTTCCCTAATGACCTTAATTCATTTACTATTGAAGTAAATCTGGAATACATTTCATCAATGTTTTCCTCTTCATTCATTTCGAAAATTTCAAATTTTCTTACGCCAATATCTATTCTTGTTTCTTTTACATGGCTTGTTCCTTCATGGTGAATTTTTAAAGTGTCCCAAATATCTTTTGCAGTATTGCATTCATATATTCTTTCACTTTCTTCCATGGTTAAAGCACATTGTAAAAAGAGTTGAGCTTTAGAGTTTAAGAGAACTCTCTTTTTCTCGTCATCAGTCCATGACGCCTCAGACTTGATAGTCACTACAGCCGTGACTGCGTCAGTGGTTTGTGGTATGAAGTTACCGTCAGTGACAACTTTCCACATATTTATATCTTGAGATTTTTAGGAATAGTTCCATTTTCCCTTTCCAGAAGTAATAGTTCTTTCCATTAAATAATGGAGGCCTAGTACACGAAAGTCCTTCTGGTATGTAAGACATTGCTTCTTTATGGATCTTTTCCTCTAGCACGTGTTAAGTGCTTTATCTTTTTCAGAGACCGGGTTCTGATACCAATTGAAGTAGCAATAAATGTCACAAGAAAGGGGGGGTTTGAATTGTGACCCTTTTAAAAATTATTCCTGGAAGTTAAATAAAAATATATGCTCAAGAAAATCTTGGTTAGTGTTAGTAATAATATAATATTATAATATTAGGACCAGAGGACTCTGGATAATAAAATAAATAAAAGGACCAGAAAGTTCTGGAATAAAAGACTGAAATAAATAAAGCAGTAAAGGACCAGAAAACTCTGGATATATAACTGAAATAAATAAAGCAGTAAAGGACCAGAAAACTCTGGATAATTAACTGAAATAAATAAAACGATAAAGGACCAGAAAACTCTGGATATATATAACTGAAATAAATAAAGCGATAAAGGACCAGAAAGTTCTGGATTATTAAGTGGTAGGTTAATTATTTAATTTTAGTTTTAAGGACCAGAGTACTCTGGAAAATTAATATATTTAATTATAGTTATATGTGACGGCCAGAAATTAAGAGATGAGAGAAGAGAGAGAACACAAGAGATTTATCCTGGTTCGCCTAACCGGCTACGTCCAGTCCCCACACTACGTGTGAGATTATCCACTATAGTATCCTGCTATCAGAAACTTCTGAATAGCACTATAATTTGTTGATCACACCAGATCAGTCCGTTACACTCTGTATTATCAACCTCAGCAGGCTTCTACTAATCTTGATCACACAAGAAAAGTTCTATCTCAAACTATTAAGCCTAATAGACTTGAGATCTAGTTACAATTTGTATGGTGGTGGGTGTTGGTAAAATATGGAATCTCAAAAGAGAAAAAGTATCTCACGTGGAGATTTCAAAATAATATCTCAAAGAGATATTTTAAATACAAACTCTCAGGGATATCTAAACTTAGAAGAAAGATATGTGTAGTTTGCTTTGTTGTAAACTCTCAGGGATATCTAAGCTTAATAAGAAAGATATGTGTAGTTTGCTTTGTTGTAAACTCTCAGGGATATCTAAGCTTAATAAGAAAGATATGTGTAGTTTGCTTTGTTGTTGTTGTTGAAGAGCTTGAGAATATTTCTTTTGAATATTCACGTGAATGAGAGAATGGAATTCTTGTGTGTAAGCTCTTAAAGAATTAGCCTTGCCAAGTGCTTGTATTTATAGAGGCTTGATTTGTGAAGCTCACTTGAAATTATACATGAACATACAGCTGTTTAAGCGTGTATGAGAAACAGCCCATGTGCTCTTGCTTTTTGTTGCTTGATGCACAAGTGTTGCAAAAAATGTGTTATTCCAAGTGAAGAATGTTCTGAAGAACATTCTCTGCTTTCTAGCCTTTGTAGACAGCCCACGTGAGGTTGTAATACAGCTGTGCATGAGTTGTAATTGGCTGTGTTTGAATGACAGCATCCTTATCCATATTTGTAGTTTCACCAGAACGTTCTCAAGAACATTCTTTCTTTGTAAAACAACTTTGTTTCTTCTTTTTCTATGGCACGTGCTTTTCCAATTCATTTTTGAATGCAATGGCCTTTATGTAATCATTTAATATTCTTTCCATTTATGTCATATATCCAAAGTATCTTCTTTTGGTGAGACATAAAGAATATTTTGCTTCTTGAATTTGTTCCAAAAAGTCCAATTATGTCCTTTTGCTTAATTGCTTTGATAAGGACGTTTTTAACTTGTCTTGTGAGCAAAGAACCTTCTTCTTATGTTAAGAACATTCTCATGAAACATTTCTCACAAAATTCATTAGTAGATAACAAGTTAAAAAACAAGTATTAAATGTTTGTAATCTTTAAAACATCAAATAAGGATTTTGTCCTCAACACATTCATCATTTTGATCTTACTTCAGTTTCCACCTCTACTCTTGTGAGGGGAAGAGCCATTCCATTCCATTCATCATTTTGATCTTATAAATTATAGAAAAATTATATCCCAAAACCATGATCAACTATCAATCGGAAACGAAACACGTATGTGTAAATTAGACGACCGGAACCATATGGTTGAATGATATAAGAATCCAACTTTCAAATGGTATAAGAAAAGCGAGTGGTAAGCGTTTAGAATTTTGTTTGGTAAAAAAATTCGCTAATTCTTTTCTTCTAACATTGCACCACCGAATTCTTGCTCATTCTTACTCTTCTTTTGGCCATGGCTGCTATGAAACGCTGGCCTCTATTTCAGTTGGATATTAAGAATGCATTCTTGCATGGGGACTTAGAGGAGGAAATTTACATGGAGCAACCTCCTGGGTTTGTTGCTCAGGGGGAGTGTAATCTCGTATGCAAACTTCACAAGTCTTTGTATGGTTTGAAACAATCACCTCGAGCATGGTTTGGAAGATTTAGCAAAGTACTGCAGCAATTTGGGATGATCCGTTGTGAGGCAGATCACTCTGTTTTTACTAAATGCTCCTCATCAAATAAATATATCTATCTTGTGGTTTATGTTGACGACATTGTGATTACAGGTGATGACAATGAGGGTATCGAATTGTTAAAACAACACTTATTTCAAAACTTCCAGACAAAGGACTTAGGTCCTCTTCGTTACTTTCTTGGCATCGAAGTAGCCCAGTCAAAGTCAGGTATTGCTATCTCTCAAAGGAAGTATGCTCTTGATATCCTGGAGGAGACAGGTCTTACAGATTGCAAACCAGTTGATACTCCTATGGACCCTAATGTAAAGCTTCTTCCTAATCAGGGGGAGCCTTATACCGACCCAGGCAGATATCGGAGACTTGTTGGAAAGTTGAACTATCTCACCATGACTAGACCTGACATATCTTTTCCAGTCAGTGTAGTAAATCAGTTTCTTAACTCTCCTTGTGACAACCATTGGAATGCAGTGATTCGAATTATTAAGTACCTCAAAGGATCACCTGGAAAGGGGCTTGTTTTCACTGATAGAGGCAACACTGATATCATTGGATATTCAGATGCTGATTGGGTAGGAGATACTAGCGATAGACGGTCTACATCAGGTTATTGTGTTTTCATTGGTGGAAATTTGATCTCATGGAAGAGTAAAAAGCAAACTGTTGTTGCTCGTTCAAGTACGGAGGCTGAGTATCGAGCCATGGCTCATGCCACATGTGAGCTATTGTGGTTGAAGCATTTACTTCAGGAACTTCATTTTTGTGAAATTGGTCCAATGGAACTTGTGTGTGATAACCAGTCAGCTTTACACCTCTCATCCAATCCAGTCTTTCATGAGAGGACAAAGCATATAGAAGTTGATTGTCACTTTCTTAGAGAGAAGATTATCACGGGAATCATTAGAACCTCCTTTGTCAATTCCAAGGACCAACTTGCTGATATCTTTACTAAATCTCTACGAAGTCCTCGGATAACTTACATATGTGACAAGATGGATGCCTATGATGTATATGCACCACCTTGAGGGGGAGTGTTGAGATATTGTATGATTGTGTGTTGATTTATGTTTCCTTTCTTAGATATTTCCTTCCTTAATCAATGGAAGTGATTGAGAGACTCATGCCTATATATGGTTGCCTATTCACCTCACATTCTGTACAGAGAATACGTTTTCAGTCTAAGTAAGTGTCCACAATTGTTCAATCCTGCCAAAAACAAAATGAAGGTTAGTAAGTTATAGCACTGAAACAATTTCTGATTTTTAAGATATAATAAATTATAATCAACATGTTGTATTGATGATCCATGCATTTAAATTTCAAGGTTTTTTCCAACTAACATTGCTCAAATTTGGAGCCAAACACACGACTATTCTTACTTGATTTTGGTCCCTTGGTGAGGCCAAAGTAAATGCAGGAAAAGTAAGACCCTTTGTTGTGAGCATTGACAACTTCATTTGTGGTGAGTTTCTCTCATTTCCATTTCAAATGACAGGTACCAATTTTTCATCCTTTCTACATCCTTTTCTCTTTCTTTAAAGCAATATTTTTTTGTGCATTCTGTCCAATAAATAAAAAAAGAAAACTTATATTAATCAACAATACTATTTTTGCTTAAGCAGCCAGCAGTCGGTTACTACAACAATTACAGGTGCATATTTATGTAATTAGGTCGTTGTGTTGATGATCCGTATTTATTTAAGATACTTATAAATTATAATAATCAAGCTGTTGTGTTTATGATCCAGGAATCTTAAGTTCAAGCTCTAATGAGCTGATGGCATCTCTATTGGAGGGTTAGCCAAGCCTAGAATGGAATATACTTTAAGCATAGACTAGGAATACGACCAGAATTTTGGTTTTCAAGGTAAGGAAAAGGTTGGAGATTCATTATTGTATTGGAAATGGTATAAATCCTATGTATTCTTTACACATTTAAAAAAACTACCTTTTTTTTTCTCTATGCTTTTAGAAAGAGTTGGTTATTTTTATCATACATCAGAAAGAAAAGAAAAAAGATGTTAGATAGAAAATGAAAATTGCATAAAAAAAAAAAAAAAGAATGGAAAAAAAAGTAGAAGATGTAGAAGGAAAAATTACATGGTTTTGTTTCAGGATTTATACTCTCAGCCCTATTGCTTCTTCTAAAGTAGAAGAGTAGAAGGATCTTAAAGCTTATCCATATTGTTTTTCATTATTCTCTTCTACAAAGTTGGTGATGCTTCTATTTCCATCTTCTTCTTTTTCCATTGGACGTACCATTAGAGCTAAAATATTTCTCCTCCTTCTTTAAGAATCTAAAAGTAAGTCAAATTATTCTAATTCAAGTTTATTGATAAGGACACTTTAATCTTTATAAAGGATAATTAGATTCAAGATTGAAATTGTTAGATACTAAGAAAATAGTAATTAATTTAGATATATACTCTATAAGTAAGGTACAAGATAGTAGTGTGTTAATGTTTTAAATTATTTTTTCATATTCCTTTGGCTTTGAATAAGTAAAAATAAAATAAATTTCAAAATCATATGATGGTGAGTCTTTGTGTTCTAAGATTCTTCTATCCTACTTCTATAGAACAACATCCAAAAATCAGCAAACCTGCATTTCACTTTTGACCAGGCAAAAGCATTCAAGAGCAGCGAAATTTATTTATGCTTTGGGTATTGTGATTCCTTCAGCTGCAAAGTAGTATAACATATGCCTCTTTAACAGTTAAGACACAAACCAAAACAAGCATATTATAGCACAGTGAAAATCCAATTACATGTCACCACTCCATGGTCCATTCACAACAATTTTGGAATGCCTTTATGTCATGTACGGTTGATAGTGCGAACACATACATATATGCATCAGGAACATATGCACCATGCAGCCAGCTAAGCTAGCTCATTTAATCAAAATGGTACTTACATGTTAATTTCAAATTTATAAAACATGCATTATTTTAGGTCTACATCTATTTTTCCATCCAATTGAAGAAGACCTGACTTTACCATATGTTCTCAAGGTGTGAACTATGAATCCTATCTAGAGAAGGTGTCATCATCATCAATTGTTTCTGTCAATCTATCTGACATTAGGTGGGCATAACAGCATGATGCATTTGGATAAAATTATATACCAAAGTGCTTATGTGATATCAGTTATTTCAATAACTTTTTTAGAAAGAAAAAAGCTTCACTTTTTATGCAACGATGAGAAAATTATTTAAAAGGTATTTGTTTTAAAAAAATCTTGATTAATCTTCATCACTTCTGGCCACCCCATTCAAATAATCTTAAATGTTAACCAGCATATAAATGATATTCATATTCATTAGCGTGCAAATTAACTCTAAATATGATTAAAACTTCAAACAAATCATAATTAATTTAATTTACGAAACATCACCAATAGAAAAGGACTAGAGAATGCAATTGTTTAGAATTCAACAGACATTAGTGTGTAGTTTAGTACATTTGTGACCTAAAAAATAGTGAGTGGAACAAACATTAGTGTAAAGTTCAGTAATGTATTCTTATAATATTATGACTTATTCAATCGTTACAACCTGACTCTGTTATGAAGTTTAATATTATGAATTATTCAATGGTTCAGACCTATATCAATTTAGATTTGTATTCGTCTATTTGTAACACATGGATATTCATGCAGTTCAGGAACTTGAAAACAACCATAATGTAAAATGTGATGAGAAAGTTATACCTATAAATGAAGGCAGTGAGCATTGAATACTCCCTACACAGAATGTGCATTATATGCCAATATGTATGACGACCAATAAGCTTTTTTAGTGATAGTGTTCAGATGAAAAGTGTTGGTGATCATCATCTCCTGCAAAATCCAGATGATACTGTTTAAGATAAGCTGCAATTGCTTATGTATTAAATGATTAATGATTAATTTGATTGGCACTTGAGGAAGCAAGAGTATACCAATTGAGATTGTACTTATGCAAAGCCTTTTATCATCAAATGCACACTCTCTCATGTGAACCTTTGCTGCCAGAAATTAAGAACAAAAAAAAAAAAAAACATGATTCGGGATAATGAAAAATAAGCTTTCAACCAACATAATATTCTATTTTAAATTCACCGTCCAATTTTACACCCAAAAGTATTGTCCTCCACTTAATCAAGTAACATTAGATACAGTTCAGCCAATACTAATTTACTTTCATCTTCTATTCCGTATCTTTTTTTTTTCCTTATCCAAAATACAAAATTAAATACAAAGTACTACAAGACTTAGAAAAAAAAATTTACTAAAAGATCTACAACAGTGAAGTAATTCGCACCATGGTTCAAACTGAGAGAAGTGAAGAAGAAAAAAACAGAAATCATATCCACAGTTTTCAACATAAAATCAAATAATTAACACTAAAACACAAAATGAAAACCTTACTATATGCATTGTCATTGAGCTTGAGCTTATAGGTAAACTGTCAATTTTTTCTCACAGGCCTTCAAACAATAGTTCTCATTTGATCCACTACATCTACAAGTAATCACTTAACACTAAGTAGAAAACTTAAAATTAACTACATAACTCGAAATAGAACAAGAATAATATGAGGAATGTCATAAAAAAAAGTCATACCCACTAGACAAATTCCGGCGCGGTGGTCGGTTGTCACGTGCCCAGATCTAAAAAAAAAAAACTTCCTTCCCTCCTTCAACCCTCTCCCACCCCATCAACTTCTTCTTTCCCGCCGACCACCGTCTCCCACCACCACCATCTGCGTCACCATCTCTCACGTTCTCATCTCGCCATCATTCGTCGTTTCGTCAGCAAAAAAAGAAGCAGAACCGTGAACACAGCGACAAAGAGAGGTCTGCGAGAGAGTTGTGTGAGAAATAAAGAGAGATGTTTGAAGAGAGAGGGGATGGTTTGTTGGAATAAAAGAGATTACAGTGTTGTTTTTTATTTTATTTTATTGTATATTTTAAAATAGTATAATTTTCCTTTAAAAAAAATAATAATTAACACTTTACAAAAATTCACTCTATAAATATTTGACTTTCATTCATAATTTTCACATCAATCTCAGAATATTTATCCATATCTTCATAATGGTCAAATGTTTTCTTCTATGCATCACTCTACTTGTCATTGTTTTGTTCCTTATTAATATTATCAATGTTGAAGAATTAGGAATTAGTTGCGTAGGATTAATTGTATTTACCATTTTTCCGTTATTAGATTTAGCTTGGGTTATTACTGTTTGTTCTAATAGAGAAAGAGATTAATACGTTGTAATGATATTTGTATTTGTAGTTATTGAATAAGATGATGTTTTTATTTTCGTCGTAAATAAGTATTATCTCTCTCAAAATAATATTACGTTGTGTTGATTTTAGAGATAAAATTGTTATTATCTGCTAAGGTACCTTAAGTCACTAATTAACTTTCAAAAACATATTTAGCCAAGATATAAATTATCCGAGGATTATTTGATGTTAAGTTAGGTGATGAACAGTGTATTTTGGAATGATTAATTTGTCGGGACATGCGTCATCCGAATATTGAGGTATGAAAGTTCGTTGTCGATACACATGTTATTTGAACATTGAGGTAATGTTGTTTGTTGTCAAGACACACGATATCCGCAATGTATTGTTGCAGTTGTAGATACATAGATAAATTTACCCGTGCGTCCGCGCACGGGTGTCACACTAGTAATTAAAACAAGAGATGCACAAAAGTAGAAGTGCTCTTTAGAGTTGTCCAAATGAGTGTGCAAGATAAGCCAATGCTCCTACAAGAGGTGCATTGATGTAAGTAGCTGGCTCTGATTGCTCATAATCCGACCGTTTCTGGAAAGCTATCATGCAAATCAGGTCCCCCAACAACGGCACCCACTAGAATGTTGGGGTTAGGGGATTGTGAGTTCATTACACCGAATCCTTCTGAACATTGGATCTTGCCAGGGTGAACAGCAATAGATGGAAGTGATGATCCCCTATGGTGTATCCTTTGTGGGTACCTTGTACCATACCCCACCATGTATGACATCTTCAATGAATTGTCTCCCAACAAGTAATCCACCTAGAAAATAGCAAAAATAAAACATTCATCTTACTGAAATTTGTACCAAAAAAACAAAAACGAAGAGTAGTTGGTGAAATAATTAGGTAAGACTGAGACAATGCTCCTCTTTGTACCTGTTGTTTGGCTATAGCTCTTAGGCTCTCTGGAGTTATGATGGTTCCACCACAGTTCACAACAGTATGTGAAGTGGTTAAGTATTTTGCATAAGTAGAAAGGATGTGGACGTGACATATTGCATGTTACTATCACTCATCTTGAACAAAAGCCCACCTGAAATTTGACCACACCACACAGTTGAGACTTGAGATCACTGGGAGAGACAGAGAGAGAATAATTAAGAGAAAGATGAAAATGGAACCTCACTCACCTGGTGTATATTGGGAGGAAGAGAAAGAGTCTCCAGGGATTACAGAACATATAAAATTGTCTACATGACACTTGTAGTCATAAAGGGATTCCACCTTCTGAACTAGAAATTCCTAAAATCAAAAGCACCAATGTGAGTATCAAATGAAAGCATTTTTGATGTGCCAAAAAGACAATGGAAGATGAAAACTTTGGACCTTAGAAAGGAGTATCCTTGCTCCAACATGTTTGTTATCCCATCCAAAGGTATTATCAATTACATCATCCCCAAGGTTCTGTCCATTAACCTTAATGTAGTCTAAGTACATTGGGTTCTTAGTGGTCTTGTGAAGCCAAGCAGCACCCCACAACAACTCATCCTGAAATATTTCAAGACATTAAATTAAAGAAACATTTGAGTTTCCTACAAAATGATCAACAAACGTGCATGTAATAAATGTTAGAACTTTACCTGATAACCAGAGTAAGAGCAATAGAAGGGGCATACGACAGGCTTCAAGCTATTGCTGTAGGATCCCCTATATTTATCAGCAAACTGGAAAACCTACATCCACAAACAAAGTATACATACATAATCTCAGTTTTTAGGCATTACTTATTACTCCTATTCATAATAATGTTGTCTACTTATCACTTGCACAAAATACATCCTTCGGTCTGTTTAACTGTACCAAATTAATCCTTTAAGCTTCTTTTCTCCATTTAGGTAACTTGAGTCATATTACATGCGCACGCCATTGCCATTTTTTGAGTTTCTCTTTAACTCCGTTAAAAAACAAAAATTACATGACTGTAAACAAGGCCAGCGTTGTGCATGCAATGGGACCTACCTGAGACAAAGAACTTAAAAATTAATCTGATACAATTAAATGACTTACATGATATATTTTGACTATTACTTACATTGATAGCTCTTGTAAGTAAAGTTTTAGAGTAAATAGGGTCAATTTTTTTGAAAGCGAGGGAAGCAGCAGCAAGAGCGGCAGCAGTTTCAGCAGCGACATCGGAACCAGGGTTGTTTTTATCTATCTTATACACATTTCTTGGAGTATCCATGTCCTCTGCTCTCTCCCAACAAGCATGATCTTTCTCAGTGTAGAAACTCAGGAAGATATAAGAAATATTTTGTGTGTTTCAAGTACAAGGAAATTGTCCTATTTATATTATAGGATTGAAGACAAAGAAACACAAGAAATAATTATACATAAAGACTAATTACTCTTAACATAATTACAATATAATTACAATAAATAGAGAATTATAATATATCTTAACACTCAGCATCACCCACCTGAACGTAAATGGTGTCTGGATATGCAGTGGCTTTGAGAAGATAATCAGTGGCCCAACGAATTGCTTCTCTGGCATTCTGTAATTCATCTTTCATTACCCCGCCAAACTCAATGACACTCCATGAGAGCATTGTGGTTGTGAATGCCATGGGAAAACCAAACTTCACATTGTCCCCTGCATCATAATACCCTCCAACCAAATCAACCTGCATTGGACAACACATTATAGACTGGTAAGGGAGGAAATACTATAATAACAATTGACATACTAACATTTGTCATTAAAAAAAGGGGTGTATATGCATATAATGTAGTATGTATGTAGTGTAATACATGCATGGATGAGCCACCGGAAAGAGTGGAGTCCCTCCTCCAAGACATTCTTTGATTGGAAGGGAGTTTCCCTGATCTTTGACCCTCAAAGAAGATGATGGATTTGGTGAGAGCATCTTTGTAGTTGTGAGTAGTAGAGCGAGGGTGATAGTTATGTTGGACAGGGAAGGAATTACAATGGGGAAGAAAAGAAGAAGCAATGAGAGAAAGAAGCAGAAAGAGACAAGAAAATAAAGAAGTTGAAGTCATTGTCCAAAGTAATATGATTTGTTTATCATGTTATCCTAATGACTTTGTTATTGTCATTTACAATTTGCACCACTTGAGCTCAAGTTGCTCCACTTGAACTTTACCTATGAAACTTAAAATAGAGCTTATGGAACATTCGTAAAATCGAATAAAAGACGTTGTGTAGGTAGCATGATTCTCTATATGATTCATTTGATTTTGACTTCTTGCTTCTTACATACATGCACAGTCGGTCCAAGGTGTTGCAAACAATGAAACCGCTTTAAACCTCAATGGCGAGACAGATTTGATCAGGGAGGTTGAAGGTGCTGTAATTTGGGTGATACAAGGTTCTTGGTACAAAATGTTTTATCATGTAGGTTGGCTCAAGATGTTGCAGTTGCACTGCATTGATCTGTTTAGACACGTGATGCAGCAATTCCATACAAATTGATGTAATAGGAGTGTGCTTATCAAGTTCTGTAACATAACTATTTTCTGATTCGGGATTTAGTCAAATTGTGTGCCTTAATTAATGTCAATTAACAAATGGAGGAAGTTGGGACGAGCAACAGGGGGTGCTGTTTGCTGCAATGAAGGTTATTTTCCCCCTCGTAAACTTTTTGCTAGCTTCGCCACTGCCGACTTGTCTATAACATGCTTACTTTATTGTTGAAGAGCACTGCTATTGTATTGCCTATAAATACAATTTATCATATGCAAAAATACAATTGATCTATTCCGACAATCGTTGCCAAGCCTATCAAATCCTCCATATAAATAAGACTGAAGATTATTTATTGCTTTTTGAAGTTGCAAAGAAAAATTACACTTTCCCATCCATTTCAACAATACATAAAATAAATGAGAATGGGGACATTCACCTTCAGTGTAAAATAGTTTTACACCGACTTCCAATGAGTATATCCAACATTTTGCCGTTATTTTTAAAATTCTGGTTATAAAGCAGACTTACGTGGCAATATTATGAACTCTCATTGGATGTCAATGTAAAACTATGTATTTTACACTGACAGTATATCTCCGTTAAACTCTATGAATTTAGTACATAAGGCAGATAGTAGCGACTTGTAAATTTCGCACATAAGGAAGAGATACCATTACACCTTTCAACTCAAATCAAGGAAAAATGGAACTCCAGTAGAGCTCAACCATTCATTTCCTTGTATAAATTGTCTAACAGTGAACTGACTTGCCTCGGTAGTGTTTGTAATGACTTTATAACCTGGCCACGTAACTCTGGCACTTGTATTCGAACCAGGACCTCTATTCTTATACTCACCATAGAACAATGTATCCAAAGCAAACGTTCCATTCCATTCTAACCATCCTGCTGGATCAATCAAATTATCTATAAAAGAATTCAGATAAACAGTTCTTGAATATTTTTTCCAAGGACGACCGAGGTAACTCTTGAACGTTGATTGTACTGGAATCAAATCCGCGGCAGCTGCAATTTTACAATTCAAGATTGAAATTCCGGTGTTTTGGTTAGGATCTTCTCTGCCTTGTGCAGTGAACAAATTCTTTTGCTTTGGATCGGGTTTGCGTGCATATAGGTTGCAGTTCTGGAATACCACCGCTGCATTGCCAAAGATGAAGTCTACAGTTCCATAAACATCACATTCGCGGTAGAATTGACGGAGGGAGTGGACATAGAGAGTGTCCTGGTAAGCCACAAAGCTACATTGGTAGAAGGCTGAGAAGTCGGCGCCATTTCTCACCGCTACCGCTTGATGTTTGCTAGGTCCGGCTGAGTTCTCAAAGGTTATACCTTTGGCTATGAATTTGTCTCCCACAACAGCTGAAAACCACCAATATTCAATTGTGTAAAAAATTGAAGAACTATTGAAACAATGCAGAACATTAAAGTTTAGCTCAAAGTTTTAATGTTCAGCAAGTAAGCAAAATAAAAAGTAACATAAAAGAAAATTAATTTATTAAATTAGTTGTTTAATTTTATAGTAACATAATTAAATCACCTCTTTCTCTTTTTGGTCTCTCTTTCTCTAACATTTCGCTCATAACTAACACACTTTTAAGAGAAAGATGCCATTTTATACTTTACTAAACGGTGCTTTGTTTAGCTTGACTGAAATCCCATACTTTAATGATTTAATTTGGCTAAACACACATACTTCTTTTTCTGTCTATGAAAGACAGATCGTTGACTAAAATTATTGCTGTTGGCAATGAGTAAACTTATTTAATATTGCTCCATATTTTTGTCGTTTTTACAATGTTCTTTTCTTTAGTTGGCTGGTGGTCCATATAAAATTACTTACTTTTCTTGCTTAATTGGATCTGATTGATAACAAAGGGAGGGAAAACTGGGTACATAGGCAAATTGAGATTTGGATTTATGGATCATCTTTCGGTGTTCAATCATAGCCAATTAAGATGGACCACCAATAGATTTTAAAATTTTAAAAAATATTCCTCACACGTCACATGTCTGATAAAAAATAATATATGTTAAAAGATAAATGTAATGAATAGAAGAAAATTAGGCAAAGGAACTGAAAATATTAAAGTGTCAATAAAATAGGAATTGACCGGTCCGGTGAGCATAGCTCAGTTGGTAGGACAATGCATTATTATATGCAGGGGTCGGGGTTCGATCTCTGAACACCCCACTTATTCACCTTATAAGTGAATTCTAGCCACTATGCTACTTGACAAAAAAAAAGGAATTGACCGAATGTTAGTTCTAATTAGTACGAATGTTTGATTGAGAGAGAAAAACTCAAATTTTCTGACTTAAATAAATACAGTTACACCTAAATGCGTGTTGAAATATGTGGGCTGTTAACTTGCACCCACCTAAAAACACTAAGGTGCAAGTTAACAAGCTGCACCTACTTGTACTTTACTAAAACACCCTTTTGTCTCTATTAAATTTTATTTTAATTAAAAGGACATTTTTGTAAATAACATAAATAATATTTGTTTATAATAGAAAAACATGGGTGTTTTGGTAAATAACTAGTAGGTGCAGCTTGTTAACTTGCACCTTAGTGTTTTTAGGTGGGTGCAAGTTAACAGTGGGGCTGTTAACTTGCACCCACCTAAAAACACTAAGGTGCAAGTTAACAAGCTGCACCTACTTGTACTTTACTAAAACACCCTTTTGTCTCTATTAAACTTTATTTTAATTAAAAGGACATTTTTGTAAATAGCATAAATAATATTTGTTTATAATAGAAAAACATGGGTGTTTTGGTAAATAACTAGTAGGTGCAGCTTGTTAACTTGCACCTTAGTGTTTTTAGGTGGGTGCAAGTTAACAGCCCCCTTGAAATATATATGTACAACTTGCGTACTAGTACAAAAATTCATACTATCTTGCCCTTTGTCAGACAACCGACGCTGGTCCGTGATTTCAATCTATTGTAGAAAAACAACAGAAAGTGCAGGTCCCTTTCTCCTATACAAAATTTGCATATTCTAATGCAGCTCTGCATGGGTGCATGTCTGTCTTTTTTTAAACTAATTATTGTTCTAATCATTTAAAATTACTTTTTATCAATTAAGTTCATTTCCCCAACTAAATATAGGAACTTAACCATAATTTTCCCAATTAGAATCATGTTACATTGATAATGAACATCTAAAGAAATTAATCTGTATACAATTGCATTATAATTTTTTCTGTTAACCCCCAGTTTCAGTGGAAGGGTCTTTGATAATCTAGAGATTATCCAGGAGGTAACCAAAATTTGACCAATTTCTTCGATATGTTTGAACAATTTATTTGATGATTTGAGCTCAATTGTTTGGTTCCATTGTTATTTTCCCACATGCATCTAAGCAAATCACTTTATAATGTACATTGTTTAGATTGAATTTTAAAATATATACTAGTTATTTGATTTAATTAGATTCACATGTAAAAATATTTACATCGTTAATGCATCGTCAATACATGCAAATTAATCCAACAATAATAACATAGATGATAATAAAAAAAAGAGTATTATTGTATTTTGTAAAAAAAGAGTATTATTGTTGTTGAAACTAACGAAATAATTTTGATTTTCTATTTTAATTTATTCACATCATTTAATTTTTTTTATATGCATGTGTACGCCGAAATAATTTTGATTTGAAATTGTGTTCAAGTAATATTGGTTATCTCTTGTACTCTTTTGTTCTTTTACGAAATATATCCCTTGTACTCTGTTTAACTGTATATTCCATATGCCATTCAATTATTTTATCTTTTTTAAGGGATATTTTTATTTTGTCTAAAAAAAAAGATATTTTTATTTATTTATTTTATCTAAATGCAGTCTACATTCTACAATTAATACGAGGAAAATTAGTAGAAAAAGGTTGAAATTTAATTAAACTTACCAAAAGTAGATGATTGGAAAGTGGTCCACCCATCTACAACATTTCTGCTGGCCTTCACAACAGTCTGTCCAATCCCATCTCCAACTAACATCAAATTGGTTTTCTTCTTTATCACTTCCACGTTTTCAAAGTAAGCCCCAGCCTTTATGTGTATCACAAATCTGTAATCAATAACACACTATTTAAGGTCACATAGTAGGAACAAAACAAAAACGTACACATAAACAAAAGTTTTTTTAGTAAACTAATATGTCTCCAATCTCCATGGACCATGTTCAATTGTGGAAATGAATATAACAAACTATCTAGTATTTGTTTAAAGAATTAATTTGTGTCAATATATAATTGCATGTGCGCCCGACATAAATTATGAATATAGACCATCTCACAATATGGTGTTGTAGCGGTAATAACCATTAGAATTAGAGAGATAAACCTTATCTCTCTACATTGAATGGTCCACGACGTGTGCAACACCATATTAGTGAGCTAGATGATCTATATTCATAATTTATAGGTATGTAGTGGTTACCTAGTTGCGCTAGAATTTGGAGCTGCAGCAATTGCTTCTCCTATAGTGGTAAAGTTGCCTGTGCCATCTTTAGCAACCACAAGATCAAACTTGGTTTGATTCACTGCAGCTTGTAGTAGCTTCCTATCTTTCGGGGACACCCATGATGGAAACCCATCTTTCACTTTACCATATTCAGGGAAAGTTTCAGACTCAGAAGCTTTAGTCTTCACTCCAGGAACTTTCTTCAACATGGCAAGTGAGTTACTAACGTGACTAGAAATATCATTCAACTTGGCCTCAATTTTTTTTCTCATTTTTGATTTACTATATGCAAAACCATCCAAACATGTGTACACATTGGTCATTGCACCACTAAGTAGAGTTTGACAGTCACGCTTACTGCTAGAAGCTATTGTGGTTTGAGTTTGAGAGAGATCAGAAATGGTTGTTTTGAGTTCGTCAATGGTAGTGTCAAATAAATTAACACAATCCTCAAGGGCTCTTTGGTCAAGTATGCTTTGTGCACTTCGACCGCGAAGTCGAAGTCCGGTGCAATTGGAAGATGATTGTTTAACCTCTTTTATGGTGTTGTTTAGGACAGAGCAAATCATTTGTGGGACTGTTTTTGAGGTAAGATCTGGGAAAGTGGATAAGGTTGAGACACAAAGGTCTGGGTAGAGTGTTCCTTCGCATGCTGATTGGGCTACTGTTTGGAGTGTTGCTGTTGCTGTTGCTAATTTTGAGAAATTGGTTACTGAAAATATTAGAACTAAAATTGTGGAGAGAATTGGCATGAGAGCCAGCAATGGTGCTGTTTTCCCTCTCATGGTAAAGGAGAGAATAATTGTAGTTGTGCTGGATCTATAAGATTTAGATTATAATTATAGTGTGTTTGAGAGTGGGGTGATTGCCAATATAAATATGGTAGTTGATGAGTGCATAAATGAAATATAGTTGTGACTGTGAGTTTCTCTGTAGAGACAGCAAGATATATACTTATCTTCATTCAAGTTAAATGCTTTATTAGTAATTTATTTGAACTCTCTATATGGAAGGTTAAGCATACTTGTATTATTTCGCTCTATATATCGACACTAACTAATCTAGTAGTAGCAGCCCTTTCCTATTAAGCCGTTCCACTCATTAATTAAGTGGTATTTTGTTGTATTTCAAATTTATAGACTATAGTTAACTCTTTTTTGAAGTCTAACTCTTAATTAAAGAAGTAAATATTATGACTTAAGCTCAAAAGTAGAGCTCAATCAAAATATATAATTAGTCCATTAGTTGGGAGAATATCATACCTTATAGTCCTTAAAAAAATTGTATTGAGTTTTTTCATCTATTTCAATATGATGAGGTTGGGGAACCCAAGTCCCAAGTAACCGAATTTAGATTCATTTTTCATGTTTTAATTTTGTAAAATGACAGATTTTTAGTATAGTTAGTTTAATTGTATGGATTGAATAATTTTCTCGTCGTTTTAACTCTTGGATCCTCCTCAACTACCAAGTATCTGTTTAAAAATATTAAAATTTGAAGCCTAATTAAATCCTACAAAATCGATTTATAAAAAGTATCTTCACTTATAAACAAATGTTCATATGACATCTCTCATAAAATCAAAATGTAGGACTTGAGTAGGATAATGACAACCCACTATCAATTGAAAGCTGCAACTATTAGCTTCAAAGAATTCATGCTTTTTTTTTTTTTGAAGAATTCAAAGAATTCATGCTTGTCTGGTCATTTCTACCACATTAATCTTATAGTTGTGAGTACTACTCACTTAAAATTGTTAAATAGTTGTTCTGGATATTTCAAATAACAGGGGAGCAATGACACAAGTATTTCTAGTAATTGATAGTAACTGAGGGGTCCATCTGTGCATCAAATTCCCTGGTCCCGACCCGAGCTATCTCTTAGCAATTTGGAGGCATACATACCAAAAAGTAATCAAAATTTAAGAGCTTGCTCCTCCTCTTAATAACACATCAACTTAAGTGATATTAGTTTATCTTGTTGTGTTCGTGTTATAAGCAGGACGTGTGGCTTGAAATCTCAACATTAATTTTTCTTTTACTTTGTTAATTCTTCTGGTCTGGCTAACCTCCATTCAATTGTTACCTAATAAGATAAGATATTCGTCGTTCATCACTTATTATTATGTATAATAATTCGAACTAAATATTTTAGGTGTTGATAGTAAGATACAAATACATTGGCCCCAATGCATTAACGAGGAGATATATATCTCAAACAAAGGTAACATTATTGTTCTTCCGTACGGCGACTATGCTTAATCCATGTCAAAGTGTCGGTAGCATTTTACTAGCCTAGCACCGCATTTTCTTTAAAGAAAACTGGGACCATTTTTAAAGTTGGCAACCTTTTGCATAAGATTCTCTTTTAAAAAATTATGCCTCCTCTTTATTTACTAACTTACTTTTAATAATATTAATTCTATTTTTAATACGTAGCAAATATCATGATAAAGAACCATTTCTTTCTCTCTCTTTTTTTTTTTTAATCGGCAAAATATTATTAACCAACAAGCCCGTGCAAGGCGCACTAACAAGCTCGGGTGGAAAAAAAACAAACATACAATAGAAGGAAAAATCGGTTGCCGTAACAAAACTGACTCGAACAAAAACCCCTTTAAAAAAAACCACCCAAAATCAACAACACATCGCTGGTCCTGTTAAGGAAAACCAGCCGAAACAGCTGCAAAGGTGTAGCAGCTACAACATCGCTGCCACCAAACCAACACCAGCAGCACGGGAAGCACTTGGGTGACATTATGTCACCGTGACATTAAATCTGGGCCACACAACACACATTGCCACACAACATCTGGGCCACACAACACATACAACACATCTGGGCCACACAACACAACACCTTTGTGTGGCCCAGATTTAATGTCACGGTGACTTAATGTCACCCAAGTATTTTCCCCAGCAGCACCTCATGAAGAAAACCGCCCCAAACCAACAGAACACAATTGTTATCTCATCAAGCAATCCCTAGGACTCCAACACCATTCATAGAACATACAAGCCGGTATATTAAACCTCCCTAACACCCACCTCCACGACAAAACCTTAACCTCCTCCACAAGCTCCTTCCACCTAGCAATCCCATTGTTGAAAATGGTTTCGTTCCTAGCCCTCCAAATCACCCACACAACCGCTTCCCAAATCATCCTTAATCCCTTCCGGATTTTCTTATTCATAATCCCGCCACTCCAACATTCCCAATGAATAAACAAGTTAGGAGGGATAACAAAATTCAAATCTAACCACCTCATCAAATTAAGCCAAACATTCCTCGCCAAATCGCAATGTAGGAAAAGGTGAGCGGTAGACTCGGACCTATCCACACACCACACACAATTATTACCGGACCCGGGAGGTAAGCAATTCCTAAACTCCAAGTTAATGCGAGTCGGAATTCTATCAAGAAGAGCTTTCCAAACAAACGCAATCACCTTAGAAGGAGCCCCGAACTTCCAAATATGACGGAACACCCTCATCTCCTCCCCGGAATGATCAACCACCCCATACCCCTTTCCTCCAACATCACATACAAAGATTTTGCCAAAAAAACTCCTTCCTCCTCCAACTTCCAAATCCACCTATCCTCATGGACACCCCACACAAAACCATTTAAAACCTCCAAAAGATCAAGAAGAAGATTATTTTCCCAAACAAACAATTGCCTCCTCCAATTAAAAGTCCACCCTCCCCCACTCGGAGACCACATCTCTTGCATTGTAGCCTCTTGATTGGTAGAAATGTTGAAAAGTCTATTAAACCGCACCATAAAAGGTACTCCACCTTCCAAAAACTCGTCGAAGCCCCATTACCCACCCTTCTCTCCACCTCCCTATTAAACCAATCATCCTCTCCTCCTTTAGCCAAAGACACTATATCCTTTCACCACTTTGATGCACTACTAGGCCACCTACTAGCACCCCCTCCACGATCTCCCCCACCTTGTGACCATACCTATCCGTTAAAACCGCCCGCCATAAAGTATTCTCGCCTTGCAAAAGCCGCCACCTCCACTTAGCAAGAAGACTCAAATTAGTAATACTAACATCCCTCACTCCAAGCCCACCATAATCCTTCGGTCGGCAAACCACCTTCCAACTTACCCAATTAATCTTCCTACCTCCTTCGGTACCCCCCAAAGGAATTCCCTTTGAATTCTAGTAATCTTCTTCCCCACACTAACCGGCAACTTAAAAAAGGAGAGGTAGAAAATAGGGAGAGCGTTCAAAACGGAATTAAGAAGCACAATCCTCCCTCCAAGACTAAGATACTTATTCCCCCAAGAACACAACTTTTTAGAGAATTGCTCTATTAAAGGATCCCACAAAGAGACTCTACCCGGATTTCCTCCCACCGGCAAGCCCAAATACTTGAAAGGAAAAAAACCTTGACTACAATTTAAAAAATTACACGCCATATCCATAAAATCCGGCTCCACATTTATGCCCATCAAGCAACTTTTGAAAAAAATTCACTTTCAACCCGGAAGCCATCTCAAAACCTCTAAGCAAAGCCTTTAAGGTCCATAAGTTCTCTACGGTTGGTTTCCCCACATAAAGAGTATCATCGACATATTGAAGGTGTGAATAAACGTTCCCATCTTTCTTCACTTTAAAACCCTCAAACACATTTAATCGCACCTCATTCCGCATTAAACCACTAAACCCCTCCGCCACCAAAAGGAAAAGAAAAGGTGCAAGCGGATCACCTTGTTTTAAACCTCTCTTGATATTAATCTCTTCCGTTGGGCTTCCGTTAACAAGAATCGACATACTACCCCCACACACACACACGCCTTCATCCACGCTATCCACTTAGAACACATCCCAACCCGCTCCATCATATACACCAAAAAACCCCAATCCACCGAATCATAAGCCTTCTCAAAATCCACCTTAAGAATCAAGCATTCCGAATTAGACTTCTTCGCAAAATCCACAATCTCATTAATCACCAACACACCATCCCCCAAGTTTCTCCCCTTTAAAAAAGCCGATTGATTTTGAGAAATAATAGGATTCATAACCGAGGCCAACCTTCTAGCAAGAACTTTAGCCAAAAGTTTGTAAAGACATCCTAAAAGAGAGATAGGTCGATAGTCTTTCAACTCAAGAGGCGATGAAATCTTCGGAATCAAGGCAACAAAGTAAGCTAACAAGGCTTTAGGAAGCATCTCATTACCATGGAATTGATCAAACATAATCCTCACCTCTCCCTTGACCAAATACCAAAACTTTTTCAAAAAATCAAAGTTAAAACCATCCGGGCCCGGGCTCTTATCACCGTCGCACTCATTCAAAACCCCTCCAATCTCCTCATTAGAGAAAGGAGCCACCAAACTATCATTATCTTCCACACGAAGCGACACAAAAGTTACCCCATCAAGCTTGGGTCGCACCCACTCCGAAGATGCCACATGATTTTTAAAAAAATCCACCACTACCCTCCGCACCTCTATTGGAGATTGCACCCACTCCTCCCCCACCTTCAAAGCCTTATTCGCATTCCGGCTATGTCTCAACTTCACACATTTGTGAAAATACTTTGAGTTAGCATCACCATTCTTAATCCATCAAGATCTAGCTCTTTGAACCATATTAGCATCCTTTGCCTTAAGAATCTTCCATAAATCAACAAACAAGGACTTACACCGATGCACCTCTTCCTCATTCAACCCACCCTCCTCACCCCTCACATCCAAATCATGAATGTCTCCCACCAATTTATCTATATTAGCCTCCATATCCCCATACTCAACAATGTGCCACTCCTTTAGCCGAAATTTCAACATTTTAAGCTTCTCCTTAAGCACGAAACTCATCCACCCGTTACACCGAAACCCTCTCAAAGCCTCCTCAACCACCCCTTTGAAACCCCTATTTTCCAACCAAAAATTATTAAACCGGAAAGGCCTTGGACCCTAATCCCAACCACCTTCTTTCAAAACAAGCGGACAATGATCCGAAACATCTCTAGGAAGGACCCAAAGAGATGATTCCCCCCACAAAGAAATCCACTCTTCGGAAATAAGCACCCTATCGATCCGACTCATAGATCTACCATTGGGATGATACCACGTGAATCTTCTACCCAACACATTCAAATCATCCATCTCCATATCCCGCATAAAATTATTAAAAAGAATAATTTCCTCCCTTTGACTAGAAGAAACCACCTCATGAACCCCCCCTTCTTTCATCACTCCCTCCCACTGAATTAAAGTCACCCAACACACACCAAACACCCTCCCCCAAACTCCTCATCAACTCTAGAAGCCGCTCCCAAAGTATTTTCTTAGCGGGAAGATCACATTTTGAATACACATTTATCACAAAACACCTATGTTTCAAAATTCCCCAATCCAAACAAACTCCCACATAGCCTTCTCCAACAAAAGAAAAGTTAAAAGTAGAATTTGATTTACTCCAAATAGAAAGAATACCTCCACTATTGCCTTGTGAAGGAAGAAAAGCCCAATCGCAATCATCCCCACCCCAAAGACCGTTACAAAAATTTTGAGAAATAACCTCCATCTTCGTCTCTTGGATAGCCATAAACTCCACTTTATTACTACGGACCAACTCTTTAATTTTATTTCTCTTGATCGCCCCCCCAAGACCTCTAACATTAAAGGTTGTAATAATCATTGATCACCATCCTCAACCCTCTTATTCTTCTCCCTTAATTCCTTATTCCTGACATCTACTATTTCCATATCCTCCAACCTCTCGGTGTTATCTTGTCGCGACGTAGTAAAAGAAAAACCCAACACATTTTGCCTACCAAACAAAGATTCCGCTTCCAACTTCCTCAAGGGGTCGCCATTTAATACCGGAATAGGAGTTTCCGGGACTTGAGTACCATGATCATCCATAATTAAACACAAACCCGAAGGTGTTGATGCCTCCAAACAATCGCAATTCCCAACCTCCGGCTCAATTGCATTTGTTCTCAGAACCTCTACCTCCACTCCATCACTCGGCTGAGATTCTCCCGAACGCGCTTTAGCACTCTTCTTCCCTCTCCCCTTTCCATTATTGATCATTCCAGCCAAATGAACAAAATTCGGCACCCCTAAAGGGATCATTTTCCCCTTATCCAATTTCTTCTTATGCCTATGGTTCATTTTCTTCAACACCTTATTCTCCTGATCTTCCCCAAAAACCTCCAATGAATCACTAAAATCTGATAAATCGGACTCCTCCGAAATGAAACAGACATGTTTATTAGCTTTTGACACCCCCCTGCCCTGAGAAACAGCAACACTTGTTAAAGGTGGAAACTCCACATTAAATAAATCCTCCAAAGGCCCACTAGTAACCTGATTCAAAATAGGCCCAACTGGCAACACCTGACTCGGACCCACCAGACCACCCTTCTCATCAGCATGACACGCGCCAGACCCTCCACCCACCTGTCCACTTTCCACACGCTCACTTTCCACCACTTCCCTTTCACACACGCGCTGTACAACCTCCAAACCCTCCTCACACACGTGTCTTTCACCCATTCCCTGTGGCCTACCCTCTCTCATCACATCAAGGTCAGCCTGAGGCTGTTGCTGTTGAAGAGAAACAGAAAGCTCCTTTTCACCTTCCACCTGTCGCTCCACCACTGGTCCATTTGAAAAAGGATTTTGCAAAAGTGAATTCAACGCCTTACTCCCCGAAATGTTCTGCCCTGCTATCCCCTTTTGTTCCCTCAACATTAATTGTCGACTTGCCATCCCTGACCCACCATAGACCCCTAGGTGTACTGAGTTGTACTCCCTAGGACTGGCATCACTACCATCCTCCATCATCTCAGGCAACACACCACCGCAGACACCACTATGAGAGGAGGCTGAGGAGACCGCCTCCCACTCCTGTGAACACTGTTTCTGCAGCACCTCCTCCTCCACTTCCCACACATCAAAAACAGCTCCCATAACCTCCAATCTCAATTGTTCTGAGATAAAACCCATCCTAGAGGTACTCACATGAATTCTTGCATAGTCCAAACGCTTGAATCCAATGGTTTCTTCGTCAAAATCCAGGAAAATACCAAACATTGAACCCAGCTGATGAAAATTCTTCTCCTCCCACACATGGAGAGGAAGTCCAGTTACTCTCAACCAAACCCTCCTCTGCTTAACCACCATGTTAGGGGACCAACATTTTACCTCCTTAAACAGACCCCTCCACCACTCCTCCTCCCTCTTTTCAGCTTCAACAATCTCCTGAGGATATTCACTCTCCAGCAAAACTTGTTTATCTCCCATTGAAACCACATTGATCTTATTCCCATCACCAAACAGTTCACCACCTGCTTGGCCTCCCTATGATATGCCAGAACAGCAACAAAGCACCGTTCTAGACGCTTCAGACAGAACTCCGACGGAGCCAGCTTCACTGTTCTGCTCACCAACGATGGCTTCTGGACTCTAACGTTAGAGATAGCGTCCCTATACGTCAAAATCCTTGGGCCGTTCTCACTTCGAACATCAGCCGCCACCCTCCGATGTGAGTCTGGCACAAGTGTGTTATCATCTCTACGAAAACGAACCTTGTTAACCTTAAGCTTACTCTGACCGATCCAAACATCCTCCAGCTTCCTACTTAACACCTCTTCATCAGCAACTTCCAAGAATTTTACAAACCCAAACCTCCTCCCCCACCGGTCCAACTTCCTTGCAATGAAAACCTCCCGAACTTTTCCAAAACGCAAGAACTCCGCCCAAAGCTCAGTACCCAAACACCCATCAAGGATGTTAGTGAAGAAGAAAGATGTAGTACTCTTGTCAAGATCTTGGTACTGCACTTTTTTCTTCAACAATGGTCTCCCGCCTCTCTCTTTGTCCCAAGTGGACCCTTCCCAACCCCCCCCCCCCCCCCGGTTTCTCTCTCTAAGTTCCTCTCACTCTCTCTCATCTATTACTTGCCATTTCTTTCTCTTGAAGAGTAAATTTAATTAGAACTTTTTTTTAGGTCAATTAGAAATTATTTTAATTATTAACAAATTTAACATTTATTAACTTTTTTTAATGCTTATAATTTGATCAAGAGAGTCCTGTGAGTTAGGATCCTTTTTCGTTTTGAAGGAAATTCGTTCTTTATCTTTGTGTATATTTCTCCTCAAAAAGAACCTTAATCCATTCTTAATGGGGGAATTACACAGTAAGAATAAGGTACTACTTGTTGAGTGAGTGTAGGTTTTTTTAATGAAGAGAGAGAGAGAGAGATAGGAGAGTGAAGGAGAAAAATATTAAGGAGAGGATGAGGATCCAACCCCATAAGTACATGGGGCTCAATCAAACACTCATATACCAAGATCATCATTGTGAATGCTTTTACATATCTTTTGAAAATGGAGAATAATCTCAACACTCAAGTCCTTTATTTAGAAAAAGTGAAATTTCTACTAATAGTAATAGCAAGGCTTTACTACTGAGTTTCAGAGTGAATGTGACAGGGCAAGATCCGTGCATAGTTGTGACCAGTGCTGCCCCTGTTACAATGGAGCAGCACATATGCAACGAGATTCAGTACAACGCCTTCCTTATTTAAGCCTTATAATTATCTTGTTCCTTTCAAGGTCCATGTTGGACGAGGAACATACACCCCCGTAGACTTTTCAAAGGGAAATAAAAATACAATGTTAAAGAATGCCATTAAAGAACTTATATAATTTTGTATTGAAAAATGATGTATTCAATTTTTAAAGCCAAATATTGCTGTTTTCAATGTGAAATGTCTGTTTTTAGTTTTCATGACAAAAATTCTTATGACATTTGTTAGCAAAATCCCCCAAAAAAGCACCCTCGCAGGCATGACACCGGTTTATTGAGAATTTATGTTTTTTTAGGGCTGTGGCTAATTTGGACAAATATCAGAACCCATGAAAAACAATTGTTATGGGTCAAACAAATTTGGACAAATATAACTCGTATTTAATTTTAGCACGTAGCTAATTAATAGAGTTTAATTAGCATAAATTAATTAATTAATCTATGTAGGGATTTTCTTTGGGCGATAACTAACTGTTGAAACAAAAAAACTCATTTATTATCGTCGGAGAAGGTTTGGTGGGGGTGGAGGATGTCTAGGATTATGAAAAATGAGAGATATTAATCAAACAATTTTGCTCTACACCCAGCACAAATCACTCGTGCCCTGCAACCATTCCGAAAATACCCCTGCGCTAGTTAACTAGCGCAAGTGTAAAAAAATGTAAAAAAAACGGGACTTAAATTTTACACTTGCGTGACTTAAGTCGCCGCGTGAGTTAACTCACGCAGAAATTAACACTTACGTGAGTTAACTCACGCAGAAATTAATACTTACGTGAGTTAACTCACGCAGGTTTTGCATATTCACATAGTAACCATCATCTTCTTCATCTTGTTTTATTTGTTTTTCTTCATCTTCTTCCCTCATATCTTCTTTATCTTCTTCATTAACATCTTCATTTTGCTTAACTCTTCTCAAATCAAAGCATGGTGCAGATCTTGTTACCATTGCTCAATACACTATTGATGTGGCACATACTGAACAACACAATTAATCTGCTAAGGAAACTAATTTCTCAAAGTGGTGGTGATCCTGAGGCAAAAGCCCATTATGAGTCTTGTTTGAGTTTGTTTGGGACCGGAGGTGGTGGTGCTCTTAGATATCTTGAGGATGCGCAACAATATTTAAAGAATGGAGATTATGTTAGCTTACGTGTGCAAGCGAATAGTATCATAGCAGATTATACATAATGAAAGTGATGAAGATGTTAATGATGAAGATAAAGAAGATATGAGGGAAGAAGATGAAGAAAAACAAATAAAACAAAATGAAGAAGATGATGGTTACTATGAAAAACAATAACTGCGTGAGTTAACTCACGTAAGTGTTAATTTCTGCGTGAGTTAACTCACGCGGCGTGACTTAAGTCACGCAAGTGTAAAATTTAAGTCCCGTTTTTTTTACACTTTTTTACACTTGCGCTAGTTAACTAGCGCAGGGGTATTTTCGAAATGGTTGCAGGGCGCGAGTGATTTGTGCTGGGTGTAGAGCAAAATTCTTAATCAAAACTAGCATGTTGAAGTAATGAAGTCGAAAATTTTGCTTCAAAAGATTAGATGGTGTGTTAGTGATTATACTCTACGGGCATTTGTAGCATTTTTCTACATTATATTCATTTTTTTTGGAAGGTTCTATATTATATTCGTGGGTTATTCAACTGATCACCAACCAACATTGACATTACATGGAAGCCATGATATAATATAGGTCAAATGTCCTTTTAAGTTTTTCGTTTTTTCCAAAGTGATCTTTAAGGTTGAAAAGTCTCAAACAAGTCCTTTAAGTTTAAAAAGTCCCAAACAAGTCCTTTTAGTTTTTGAATCGTTTCAAACAAGTCATTTTAGAGGATGATGGTGATGATTCAGATGATAGCAACAAAGAGCATTATCCACCATTTGCCATACCTAAAAGATGACTAATTTTAAGTGGGAGTTAGGAGCCAGATTTGGTACCAAAGATGAGTTCAAGGAAGCAATTACCAACTATATTATCTACAATAGGACTTGTTTGATACGATTCAAAAACTAAAAGGACTTGTTTGTGACTTTTGAAACTTAAATGACCACTTTGAGAAAAACGAAAAACTTAAAGGACCTTTAGATACATTTGACCTATAATATAATACATATCATTATATCAAGCTAATTATAGTGATAATTGCTGGCTAGTCGACGTGATGACACAACCAAAACAATTCACCATAATAGAATCACCTATAGTGTGTTGCACGAATTGAACTCAAATCCAACACAAACCCCCAACCACTACATATATAAATTCTGAATCATTCATGCTGAATATATACATTTTGAAATCTAGCTCTTTCTATATTGCAATATTGCATGTCCTTTATAACAATGGATTGGAAAGCCTTCTCTATTGCTACTACATTCTCAATTTTCTTTCTCCTTCCATTCTTTGCATTTCTAGCTACCGCAGATGACACCCTTGTACCTCCAGAAACCATTTGTAAATCATCCCAATATCCATCTTATTGCACAACTCTACTTCCAAAACAAAATGCCAAAGTCCATGACTTTGCCAGGTTCTCAATTCAAAAATCCATGTTTCAGTCCCAAAAGTTTTTGAACTCATTGAACTTCTATCTTGAGTCTACTTTGAGCAAAGAGACAATAAATGCACTCAAAGATTGTTTATTTCTCTCTCAACTCACCTCACAATACTTATCAAAATCCAATTATGTTGCACTCAAAAATACTAATGAAACTCTCTACACCTCCCAAGTTGATGATACTCAAACCCTTCTAAGTGCGGTTATAACCAACCATCAAACATGTTTAGATGGACTAATTACCGTGGCTAATTCTAATTTGACCATAGAAAATGATCTTATTAGCCAACTCTCTAATGATAGCAAACTCCACAGTGTTTCACTTGATCTGTTCACAAAGGGTTGGGGGCATGAAAAAAAGAACAAGACATTATGGGATTCTACAGGGTTGCATCCTGGTTTCAGAAACGGTAGATTGCCTATGAAGATGTCAAATCGAACCAGAGTCATTTACCATTCATCAAGAGGCGGAGGAGAAACCCATGATGATGATGATGAAAGTGGTGTTTTGGTTAGGGACATTGTTGTTGTTAGTCAAGATGGGAGTGGAAACTTTACAACTATCAATGATGCTGTTGCTGCTGCTCCAAATAACACTATCAATGCAACAAATGGATATTTCATGATATTTATCAAAGAAGGCGTTTATGAAGAATATGTCTCTATCCCTCAAAACAAGGCGTATCTGATGATGATCGGAGACGGAATCAACCGAACAGTTATCACCGGCAATCGCAGCGTTGGTGATGGATGGACAACTTTCAATTCCCCAACATTTGGTAAGAAAACATAATTTTTGTTCTTTTTCAGAAACTAGACATCTTACAATTTTGGTTAGGACCAATTTAAACCTTACAAAATCGGCTAGTAGAATGAAGACCGTCCTCACTTATAAACACATTTCTAGACTATATCTCATCAAATGTGAGACTTTTAACACAAAGTTTACTTTTAACTAGCAATATAATTGTTTTCCTCACTTTGAGAAATTTTACTATACTATATGTTTTTGTAGCTGTGGTAGCACCAGGATTTGTTGCAGTTAACATAACATTTCGGAACACAGCCAGGCCAAGCAAATTCCAAGCAGTTGCAATGAGAAGTGGGGCAGATATGTCCAGTTTCTATCGTTGCAGCTTTGAAGGGTACCAAGATACTCTCTATACACATTCACTAAGACAATTTTATAAAGAATGCGACATTTATGGAACGATAGATTTCATATTTGGAAACGCCGCAGTTGTTTTGCAAAACTTATATCCTCGTCTTCCCCTACATGGACAATTCAATCCCATCACTGCTCAAGGGCGTACCGATCCAAATCAAAACACGGGCATTTCCATTCACAATTGCACTATTAAACCAGCTGAAGATTTATCTCCAGGTGTTGGTACGGTGAAAACTTACCTTGGGAGGCCATGGAAAGAGTATTCAAGAACTGTTGTTATGCAGTCTTTTTTGGACAATTTGATTGACCAAGCTGGTTGGTCCATTTGGAGTGGTGATTTTGCACTCTCTACGTTGTATTATGCAGAGTTTGATAATAGAGGACCTGGTGCAGATACTTCTAATAGAATTACATGGCCAGGGTACCATGTGATTAATGCTACCGATGCTTCAAATTTTACTGTTGATAATTTTCTGCAGGGGAATGTCTGGTTGCCTCAAATGGGAGTTCCTTATATTCGCGAACTTACAACTTTTAATTAGAACACAAGAGGAGGAAGATGATGGATAAAGGAATTTGAAAATGACTACATATCGAAGGCCAAAAGTATTTGATACGTTTATTCTTTGCTGTTGTTTTTTAATTTACTTCAAAAGTTTTTCAAAAGGAAGAGCTGCAGGTTTTATTTGGTGGGTGTTCTGCTTCATATGCTACACATTGTATTTTCTTTTTGTTTGATTAATGTGGTGAATATAATGAAAATTTTCACTTGAATTTTCTTTGTTGGAAAGATCGCTTCTCACTATGTTTTAAAAGTTGAACTGACATTGAATTTCCAAACAACACAACCGTAACTAAATCGTCAAAATAACATAACCATATTGTAGGAACAATTAGGATTCCAAATTGTGAAGAAAGGGATCAAAGAGGGGATGAATAGGTTAAGAGGAAGATAGGGATCAACTTATGCTTATGAGAGAATAAAAATATTTATATAAAATGAACGCGTACAAAGTTCATGAAAGATTACTTATATACGAAGCAATCCAGCTAACTATTTTTATTACTTGTCCTACAAGTTGTAACCAACTTAACTACCTCGATAGACTAAACAATTTTTTTTGACTTGCTTCACAAGTTACTAAATAATTGACAAAAACACTTAGTTTATTCAACGAGTAATCACTCCTAAACATGAATTATATCACAGCACTTCACCCAATTCATATTAGCAAGTGTCTCCATTCTTATAAGCTTCTTCAAATCACCAAACCTTTCCTTCTCCGAGTGTTTTGTCAAAATCTAAACTAATTGCAACTCAACAATGCAGTATTCAAGTTGCAACTTCTCCTTGTTGACTTGATCACGAAGGAAATGAAATTTCCTTTCAATGTGCTTGGCTAAATCAATAGGTGATTTGTTTTCAACAAGAAGTTTCAAATATGCAGCTTCCATTACTTTCAACTCTTGAAGTAGAATTTCAGTCCACAATGCTTGGCATGCTGCAAATGAATCTGTCACATATTATGCTTCACATGATGATAAGACAACTATCACCTTGCTTCTTTTATCTCCATGAATGGAGCTGCACCAATCATGAATAAATAGTCAATTGTGCTTTTCCTGTCATCTTGATCATCTCCCTTGTAAGATACAAGATAGCCATATGCCACTCCACCTTTTTTGTTATTCTTCTGGTTTGGCATCAAGATATCATGATCAATGGTACCTTTTACATATCTAAAAATCCTTAGAAGCTGAGAGGTTGTAAATCTGCTAGCCAATCTAACACCGACAAAAATCAGGCCTAGTGTCACACAAGTACCGCAATGATCCTCTGATTTGTTTTGTCCAGAGATGCATCAACCAGCTCCTAATTTGACTCTTCACTCAACTTTGCTCCTACTTCAATTGGAGTCACAGCGGCATTGCAGTTAAGCATGTCGAAATTCTTCAACCCATATTCAACATAGTTCTTCTGATGCAAGAAGATTCCTTTGCTAGTGCTCGTAAATTCCATTCCTAGGAAATATGATAAGTTGCCACGGTCAGACATTTCAAATTCAAGCATCATGTATGTTTTGTGCCAATGATCAATAGGTCATCTACAAACAAGCACAATACCAACAACTCTTTCTCATTTGATTTTTTTTACATATACTACATGTTTTGATATGCATTTTGTGAAGCCCAATTGGATAAGAAAGCTATCAATTTTCTTATTCCAGACTATAGGTGTCTGCTTCAAACTATATAATGCTTTCTTCAACCTGAACAATTTTTCTTCTTTACCTTTGAGCTCAAATCCTGATGGTTACTTAACATGAACCTCTTCATCTAATGGTCCGTTCAAAAATGTGGACTTCACATCTAGCTGCTACATATGGCCATCCTCTATAAGCTGTCATGGCGACGACTATTTTAATGGTTTCTAATCTTACAATTGGTGCAAAGATTTCATTTAAATCTAGCTGAGGTTTCTGAAGAATCCCTCTTTAAACCAATCTTGCTTTGTATATTGCAAGCACACCATTTGGTCTCATCACTTTATAGACCCATTTTACACCATATATACTTCTTGTTGACTGACTTCTCCATAAGCTCACAAGTTCTATTCTTTTCAATTGCTTTTATCTCTTCTTTCAAGTGGCCAACCAATTTGAATAATTCAGAGCTTGATCCAAATTGATTGGTTTTGATTCTGCAATCATGGTTTCATATATCAAGTCACCATATTTTGTGATTGCTTGATCAGGAAACACATCATAACCATCAATCTTACTCATTGAATTATATTTTTGGTTGACCTTCTCACACCTTTTTTATAAACCTCTCCATTCAGTTGATCCTCTTCTATTACAACTCTTGCACTATTTTCACTCATATCTTATTGATTGAATCCCATTTTTGGTTGAACTTCTCACACCTTATTTTAAAAAATAGTTTAAAATAAATGATAGAAGTGCATATATTTTTGTAAAATAAGTGTGGCTAATGCCTTATATTTTTGTGGCAAATTTTTCAACCTTATCACTGAAGCTGCACATACGAGTTTATTTTACTGTTAGGCATATAATTGAGAATATTTTAACAAGTGACCATCTTTTCTTTTGGCTAAAATGAGCGAGTTTAATTATCTAAAGTAAGCAACTTAGTGAATTTTTAGTTTATAAAAAATTTAGGATAGAAAGATAATGTTACCGTCTATTATAGAGAAAACCTTAGAGATCAAAGTTCACATTTGAAGAAATTCACATTTACCCCCTTCAAGGACACTAAAAATGCTTGAACTCAACATAATGCCTGAATTATTATTATTATTATTATTATTATTATTATTATTATTATTATTATTATTATTATTATTATTATTATTATTATTATTATTATTATTATTATTATTATTATTATTATTATTATTATTATTATTATTATAATAAATTTTCTAGAGAAACCATTTCGCTGTACATAGCATTTTTCTATTTTAAATTTGACCAGAATTATAACCCCGACTATTGCCCGTGTTTTTCGGCCATTAGGAGATTGTATTGGTGATCAATAATTCGGAATGATATTTGCTATAGAAGCCTGCGAGATAAATAACACTTCTCTTTTTTTTAAAGATGTTGAGTTGAAGTTATCTTATCAAATGTTTATTACGTACTATAATTAAAAATATTTATAGATAAGTAATGTGTTAAAATGAAATCATTTATATACCCAAAAATATAGTACTCCATTTAATCATTATTTTAAACAAAACTTCATTTTTTAAATACATTAAATAATTAATATATCTAATTTTAAATAATTAATGTATTTGGTATTTATTATTTTAAATTGAGGAATTGTATGCTTTGTCTGAAAAAGTCCCAACTTTGGGCAGAAACCTTTATTTTATTTTTGGGTTTCTTAATTCTTTTATAAAATAATTCAATTTAAGTTTGGCTGGATTTTGGGTTTATTTATATTTTATTTTTTTAACTCAAAAAGCAGACTTTATTATTAGAGTGTTACTTTTTCCACTATGCTGCCTTCTCGCGCACCTTGCAAAAATTTCAATAATACCCCTGGTCCGAAAAATAAAATCCGAACCAGATTGTTCGTGTTTCTGAAAAATAAAATTCGAACAAATACGATATGAATATTTTGTGTCTTTCTTTGTTGTCAAGGGTCTCTGTTGACCGTTATACAACACCCGCATAAGCTGCAATGCAATTGCAGGAGTCGTATGAACGGTGAACAATGACCACGACACCACAGATACACCTAAAAGCTACCTAAAAAACTAATTTTTTTTGAAGAAAATGTAAGAAAGAAGGTGAAGAAGAATGAAGGAAATTGGTGAAGATCCAAGCCTTTTTATAGCTTTAAATCAGTCATAGATCTTAATTACAGTCAAATAAAACGTGTTACATAACCTAAACCGTGCAAAAATCATTAAACACCCCACTAACCGTCCAAACCTTTGTAGAAATGTCACCGGCCAAAATGAAACTGAGGTGTTCCGGATTTTATATTCCGAAAGACATGAAGTTTGTCCGGATTTAAGTATCCGGACTGCATCAGGCCCTTCTTTTCGTGGCGAATGGCTTGGAAAGAAATAGAACAAAGGTACATAACATAAATAGAAGCAACATAAGAAAAATAAAAAGTTAAAAAAAAACCATAATAACAGAAATGATGCAACATAATGAAGAAAGGCAAGGTGTTTCAAGAGGATTTCTTTGAGTTAGATCCTGCTGCCTTGCCAAATGACATATTCATCTCGTAGGCAGCAAGATCTAACTCATAGAAACCTCTTGATATTCAAATATAGAGCAACCTCTTTGTATCTATATATTTTTGCCAGCATGCGGATGATCTTCATCACGCGGACGCAGTCAAATAGAGAGCTATCTATTTGTGACCGCGTGAGAAAGATCCTCAGCTTAATGACAGAAATTTTCATGGTTTTCTTTGGTGTGGTTGTGTGTTTTGATGGTATTGAAGCTAAAAACCAGAGAGCACTTATTTATAGAGGTTCTTGGATGTTGTGGACCACATAAACTCTTGGTGCAATGTGGTCTATACAAAAGGATCATATGCTGAAGTACTACGAATTTAGTAATACGGAATACACTTACGCCCTATGTGAATCCGAATTTCATAATCCGGACTGCATATCTATGGTTATTTTATCTACATCTATGACGTAAATTAAAACATAATGAAAGTTTAAATAATATATATATTATTCAAAACATAATGCAACAACACATAACAAACACGTAATTAAAACAACATAAAACACGTGATTAATTAAAACATGGCACACTCTCACGGATCACCTAAACTAATTTCTTCACCTGGTCCCTCCAGCAGAGCCATGATCTCTTCGTAATTCCTGGGTCGGTTCAAACTTTTCAGAATTTGTTCAGTAGATCTAACCAACGAAACGTCCAACTTGATCGGTCCTCTAGTACTGTGTTGACCAAAGACAGAGAACATGGTTCTCACGTCGTCGTCGTTTGTGAGTTTCATCCCGCTGAACCGAAGAGATCCGGTTGAGTCGGACAATACATCAATATTCAACACTGACCACCCTCCTCGTGTCTCTGTGGTTGAGTTGACGGTTGATTTGATCCAGCTCAACCTTCAGCCCTGAGAGGGTGACATCGTTGCGAATCCTAAACAGATGGGGTTGTTTTCCCCCGGTGTAGTAGACTGCCGCTAGCTTGGTGTTCGGATCAAAGCCAGAGAATTCCATGATTTTTTTTTTCCAGGTGTAGTTTACTTGTAATGAAACATGGACCCCTATTTATAGAGATATCTGGGTGTTGTGGACCACGTAAACTCTTGGTGCAATGTGGATCACCCAAAAGAATCCAATGCTGATACTTTCCAGATTTCGAAATCCGAACCATCCATCACCCTACAGAAAGGCCAAGTTTCCCTTTGTTTCACCATGATCGTATTTTTCTGGAAAATATAATCCGAAATCCACGTGTGTATTCCGGATTATATTTTTCGGACTGCATCAGAAGCTTTTGGCCGGTGGTTTGCACCACATAGAAAACGTTTTCAAAGGATGGTCAAGTCAAAAAACATGTTTACGTTTTTGGACTGAATTAATGGCTTTCACACCCTTTTTTTTACCCTCCCTCCCTATAAATAGGCTCATTTCCTCACAATTTCTCACACCCTCTTCTCCTCTTCCTTCTACAACGATGTGTTTCCATCGTTGGCCTTTCATAGAAAGAGGCCACTTTGGAAATCCATCAGGGATTATATGATCAGTCAATGGGGAAGGGGTCAGTCTGGGTCTGAGGTTGGTCTGTCTGGGTGTAAGTTTGACCATCATGATCTCTTGCTCCCTAGAGGCCCTTATGGCCCATCTGTTTCCCCTCCAACAGCAAAGCTACTGGTATGTCCTATCAGTAGCGTTGTTTTCTTCTTCCCATCCCCCCTCTTTCCTCCACCCCTATTTCCTCTCCACCAGTGGCTGGAGCCACTGGTATAGCTTACCCCCTCCCCCTCTCCCTTAAAAATAGTTTTAGGTTCTTATGTAAAAAGCTTCAACATTTGTTAGTTTTTAATTAAAAAAATTATTACTCCCTCTGACCTAAATTATAAGTCGTTTTGAGAAAAATATTATCCTAAAATCAATTATAATATCAGTGAATAATTTTTTTTGAAGAAGCTAAAGTCAATATCAATGAATAGTTAATGTTACTTTTTCTATTATATCTTTAATTATGTATTACTTTTTTTTTGTGGTGGTCGGGTTTGAACCCCGGACCTTGCATATATTAATGCATTATCCATACCAACTGAGTTAAGCTCACGATGACAATTATGTATTACTCTCTCCTTAATGATGTATTTTCAGGATTTTTTTTCCTCCAAATTAGGTTATGATTCAAGTTTCAAATAAGTGATTTTATGGTGTTGAATTAGATTATTATTTTTTTATGGGGGAATTGTATGTTTTGTCTAAAAAAGTTCTAAAAAGATTAAGTTAGTGTGTTTTATCGAGTGAGTTTGTTTTAATTTGTTTTAAGAGAGAAAAAAATAAGGGGAGGTTGAAACAAAAGACATAAAATGTTAAATTTCATAAATAGAAAATAGAAAGAATAGATAAAATGAATTATTATTAAATAAAAAACTGGGCTCGCCAATTGGGCCACAACCAACTAGCTTAGCTAGCTACAATACAAATACAACATAGTTAGTTTTAGGTTTTCAGAATCCCCAATTTCCCAATTTCAATCGCATCGTTACAACGCATAAGCTTGAGGGTTGCGCTCCGATTCCCCAATTTCAATTTCCTTCACAACGCATCGCTGTTATCCTTAACAGTACCCAGCCAGCAGGTTAGGTTTCTTTTGATAAGCTCACAGCAACACAATCGTGTCTATAGTCCACACTTTTAGTCATCTCAATTTGATTTGGGTTTTTTAATCATCGCAGCTTAGCTTAGCTTAGCTTAGCTTATTAGTATGGAAGATTCTTCTGAGGCCAAACCTGCTTCTTCAGTGTGTGGGTTGTTTAGAAAAGTTGGTGCTAAGAAGAATTTGAGGAAGAGAAGTAGTGAGAATGAAGAAGATAATGAGGATGAAGATTCTTTGATGATGAATGTTGAGAAAAAGAACATGAAGAAGGCTGACAGTAATGAAGAATCCGAGAAGCCCATCTTTCATTTTAAGTCTTCAAAAGAGATTCAAGTTCAACATGATAGCAAAGCAACAGCAACTTTGGAGACTGAGACTCATTTTTCAAGTTCCATCCGTGGGTCACACTCACACGGTCCTCTCAGACCTTCCACTTATATTAGAGTTTCATCAAGAATCGATTATCAACCTGACATATGCAAAGACTTCAAGGAGACCGGGTATTGTGGCTACGGCGATTCATGCAAGTTTCTTCACGACCGAGGCGATTACAAGTCCGGGTGGCAGTTGGACAAAGAATGGAATGAAGCCGAGAAGAGGAGGGTGCGCTGATGGTTAATTTGTTTGTCTGTTTTGGTATCTACGTAAATTGAGGAGGTAGAGGAAGATTAAAGATAATGAAAGTGAGTAAAAGTAGTTAGGGTAGTTGGTTAATTAGAGGGAAGTCATGTATGGAGAAAGAAGGATAGCAAATATAATCCTGTACATTTGATTTTGTGAATGAAAGGAGAACCCTTTGAAAGACTGCTATTCTTCCTTTTCTTTTGATTGTTTTATGTCTTTCCTCAATCTCAATTCTCTGTTTGACTGATTATGAGAATGGAATTATTGGGTTGTTTTATCTAAATAGCTGATCCCACCTAGTAGGAAAAGGTTTTGATGGTAATTATCCATTATTATTAAGGAGGATTCCTTTGTTAGGCTATATGCGACAGTTATGTGTATTTTGTTTTATATATGAATGAATTGTAATAAATAGGAAGTTATGGAAAAGAGAAGAGAGGGAAGTTAGTTAATTTGGAATAATGAATGATAGGGAAGGAGAGATCCAAGGCATTCTTGGAGGGACGTGTACTCACCAATTATTGTCATTCTAAGCTATTATTGTATTGTGGTTGGATTCTCACTCATAATTCTGTTTTTCCATATATGCCACCAGTTCTAACATAACATCCTTATCCTCCAACTTCCTTGTAATTTCCTCCTCCTCTCTTCCTCTAACATGGGAAAGGAATATATAATGCAAAAATAGTTATTATGGTGAAATATTAGCAAAAATGATTCTCTAGAAGAAAAGAAATGTACAATGCAGAGAGGAAATTTATCGAGCAAATGGTGGAGATCAAACCATTTCCTTATCACTGTGGTTTTAACTCCTCCCTCTCATCATCAAGTTAACCGCATATCCTGTAAAAAAAAATCATTACTTGAAAATAAATTAATCTCTAGTTAAGAATAAATTACCCCTAAAAAAAGAATAAATTACCGATTTTTGAATATATATTATAAGGTCGTGTTAACTAGTGCTTCCAATGCACTAGTTAAAAAAAGAAGAAAAAAACTTCACATTCAAAATAACAATTTACTCATTTCCCTTATAAACTGTGTATTGTCTCTCTAGTTGAAATGTGTATATTCTGAATACAAGTTGAGCTAGAAATCAACACGATATGATAAAATATTAATTTACTCATTTCCCTTATAAAAATTAATTTTTGAAAGTATAAAAATTGAAACCTAATAAAATATAAATTATAAACAAAAAATATAGAATTTGATATCAAATTATAAATATATATACTAATAATTAATTTTCAAAAATATGTATAGCTCTGATATTTTATATAATCTAAAAAAAAGTAAATCAATTGAAATTAGAGGTTATGTGCTACTCGGACTCCCTCCTTGCTGTTAATCTTATCAAAACTGTCACCCCGAGATACCACATCTATGCCGTTCTAATTCAGAATATTAAAGACTTGCTAGTTGAGCGAAATATCTCTCTTCATCACACTCTAAGAGAGGGGAATCAATGTGCGGATTTCTTTGCTAAATTTGGTGCTAATGCAGATGCTCATCTTGTCGTACATGAATCGCCTCCAGCTGATCTCCTTCCTCTGCTTTCAGCTGATGCGCAAGGCACTTACTATGTTAGGAGCTAGTTGTTAGTTTCTGTTTCTGTTCCTTTTTTTCCTTTTTCTTTTCCTGTTTCTGTTTGCTCTTTTGTAACCAAAAAAAAGAATATTTTAAAATAGTAAATATTTGAAATTGTAAAAATACAAACTTAATTTAAGTTAGCTAACATATATAACATAACTTTCGTATAAAAAAGACAATTAAATATGTTTTTGTTCGCTATAAATATAGCAAATTTTCGTTTAAGTTGGTCTAAAATTATCCTTCCACTTTTAGTCCCTAAATAATTCTCAATCTTCGTATTTGGTCGCTACTTTTAAGTAACTCATGTGTAGCTTTCGTGTTTTTGAATGAAATTTTTTAAGAATGTTTACAATATTATAAGAATCTTTCCCAAAAAAAATGAATTTTTTTGTTTTTGCCACTTAAAAATTCATGTTTTTTTTAAAAAAAAAATCTAATATATTTTTTTAAAAGAGATTCTTATAATATTCTTAACATTCCTACAAAATTTCATTCAAAATATGAAGGCTACATATAAGTGGACTTAAAAGTAAGGACCAAATTAAATATGAAGATTGAACATTTTTTTAAGGACTAAAAGTGGAAGAAATTTTTTAGAGGGACTAAAACAAAAAGTTTGTATATTTATAGGGACCAAAAACATATTTAACCCTAAAAAACATATATAATATAACAGATTTTATTTAAAAGAAATAGATAACATAATTATTTTGTTACTCATAATTTCTTTAAAAAATTGAAATTGTATATTTAAAAAACTATAAAGGAAGTGGACTTCTAACCGAGGTATTTCGTGGCTAAGCTGTCACTGGAATTTGTCAACAAAAGGATTTGTTAGACTGTAACAATTAAATTGTATTTTCTAGTTTCTAATGTTGATCGTAAAATAACTGCAACTGTTTAAATTTTTTCTAACACACGTTATATCACAATCACAATTATATTTAATTAGGAAATTATCCTGCTAGGGTGCAAAAACTTTGACCGAAATGATGATGCTTCTCCTTGTTAGAAAATATGGCATTGCAGTCCTGAGTTCCTTAATATATATATTTGGACATTTTTCTAATAAACTTTCTTGACTGAACATCCAAACTGCATTACTCTTTGTCGCTTTTTCACCATTCTGGATCACGTATTATATGTGTATAGTTGCAAGAATTGTTCAATTTATAGCTAGAAGACTTTACTACAATTCAAATAAATTCCACGAGGTATTTGAAAGACCAAAAGCTGTCACAGAGGATTCGGTCAATATACACAATGCATGCAATTGGGGGTTGGAGTTTATAGCGAGTAACAAAAATAAGTAGTACACCCTCCGGTCATTAATATAAGCAAAAGTTTGATTTCTAGATTCATTCGTTAAATGACGTATGTAGTCTATAATAAAGACTACATACGTAATTTAATGAATGAATCTAAAAATCAAATTTTTGCTTATATTAGTGACCGGATGGTGTATTTTATAGGCAATACTGTGAGTAACAAAATAAACAGTGTTTTCTAATTACTAGTGGTTCTTTTACACATGGTTAGAGAGATTTTTAATAATTCAGTAAATAATGATATTTTAAAGTGAAGGTAGTTTTTTATATTTTTATTCAGTCGTACTGACTAACTTAAGCATCCCATGTTATCAATTTTGACAATTTAAATGCAAATTGCAGTTAATCAATAGATTCTATGCACACAAACACCTTTTTTTTTAGTGTGTGAAGTACAACAAAATATAGAAAAGAAATACATGAGGTATTTGAATTTGAATTCGAGTGCAAGTACAGCACAATATAAGATAAAAGAAAAACATATGGAACATATATTCTAACTAGCTATTATGGCTCACGCCAACATCCAGACCAAACCGTGTGGACTATATCTCCCCCATAACTTTAACCATAAGACACTCTGTATACTATAAAAAATTACACACAATGACACAATATTTTTATATCGCAAGTAGCTATAGAACAAAACATACACTATAGAAGTAAGTAATTTGGGATGCCAAGTTGGTCAAAGACTGCATACCCTATAATATACACAAAGAAAATCCATATACTATAAATAGGTGTAATAAACAAAATTCCACCCACTTAACTCTTTCGTTGTGTGGATTTAATTTAGTTAATGATATGTGTTATTTATATTACAAATATAATGATTTGTAGTTACTTTTAAGACCATTTTTTTTTTTTTAAGATACTGGGGTTAGAGGAATTAAGTGCTGATTAATACAGAAAAAAAATGCTATTTCTCAAGAAGGACAATAATTTGGGTAGCATTTTTTACGGTTATTATGATATACTATTATGGTTGATTGGGTAGCACTTCTCATGGTTGATTGCCATGCCTACATAATGAAAAATATTATTGGGTAGTCCCTCTGTCTTTTATTATATGACCATCCATAATAGGGGAGTCTTAACATCAAAAGATTAAGCACCTAATAGGTTATTAGTGAGACCAATTTAGATTTTTTTTTTTAAAGTGTTGAGTTGAATTTATCGAGTGTTTATTATGTACTATCATTAAAAATATTTATAGACAAGTGATGCGTTCAAATGAAAATCACTTACATACCCAACAATATATCTTTATTCTGGATGCTCTAAACGGCTAAACCTCCTGTAATTTCACGGATGTTAAGAAAAGTAATTGTAACACTAAAATTTAAAAAAAAAATGTGTTACTTTTTCATAATTACTCATGCATTTAAGAATATAATATGAAGTAGTAGAAAACAAATTTGTGCTTCTCAATTAGTATAAATTTATATGTGCAAAGAAGTAATTTATATGTGTGGAAAATTGATGATGATCTTATATATATCAAAGGACTAAGATATAATGTTACTCCATAATGAAGTACTGAGAAAGTATGTTTTTATTTGCGGTCAAGCACTCAAAAAGTGAAGTCCACGGATCTTCAAAAACTAAACTCAATGAATCTTCAATACTATTTCAATGAAATATATATATATATATATATATATATATATATATATATATATATATATATATATATATATATTATAAGGTTAATGTTAACTTGTGCCCTCAAGGCACATGTTAAGATACTCATTATAGAAATACACATTAAAATGCGTGCATTCAACTTCTTAAAAGTTGTTATATTGTGTTTTCCAATGCAAAATTGCTCTATTTAGGTTGCTTAACATGTGCCCTAAGGGCACAAGTTAACGTGACCCATATTATAATGTCTGGTTGGTGGCCATTTAATTGCTTGCCTCCATGCATGGTGATCATGCCACGGAATCAAAATCAAGCAAATGCATATATAGATTCCTTTTGGTTGACATTTTTAACATGCAATGTCTTCAATCTTAGATTATCATCACTAATTTTCTTAAGATCTAATCTTCCTCTCGCCTATATAAACACCCATAATCCTTCTAACTAAGTACAAAACAACTCCTAATTCAATTTCTTCATATTTAAAAAAAATGGCTTTCAAGAACTTTTCCATTCTTACACTCTGCTTTTCTCTTTCACTTTCCATCTTGACATCATTACCATTATCATCCCTAGCTGATAATTCTAAGGTCCCACCACAAACAATCTGCGAGTCCACCGTAAACCCTCCTTTTTGCAAAACTCTACTTGCTAACCAAAACGGCACCGTAATTGACTATGGTCGTTTCTCTATCCGAAAATCCTTATCCCAATCCCGCAAATTCTTAAACTTAGTACCTTCTCATCTTCAAAATAAATCATCTTTGTCACAACCCACAATTTCCGCTCTTAAAGATTGCCAATTCCTAGCTCAACAAAATTTCGAATTCTTAACAAACACTCATCAAACTGCTAATAAAACTAGCAATGTTCTTCCCATTTCTCAAGGTGAAGAATTTCAAACCTTGCTTAGTGCTGTTTTAACAAACCAACAAACTTGTTTAGATGGTTTAATTACCGCATCTTCGGATCAAACGGTGATTAATGATTTTTCATCAACAATTTCCGATGATACAAAGATTCATAGTGTGTCCCTTGCTCTATTTTTAAAGGGTTGGGTTGGTGACAAAAAAACACAAATATCATGGTCACAAAATGGAAGACATTTGAATTTTCACAACGGTCGTTTACCGTTGAAAATGTCAGATAAAGTACGTGCTATTTATGATTCAGCTAGAAATCGTCATGGGCGAAAGTTACTTCAAACAATTGATGAAAGTGTTACGGTAAGTGAAATTGTGATTGTTAACCAAGATGGAAGTGGAAATTTTACAACTATTAATGATGCTATAAACGTTGCACCAAATAACACGGTTGCTAGTAGTGGTTACTTTCTGATTTTTGTTACTGAGGGTGTGTATCAAGAGTATGTATCTATACCCAAAAACAAGAAGTACTTGATGATGGTTGGAGATGGGATTAATCGAACGATTATCACTGGTGATCATAATGTTATTGATGGTTCTACAACGTTCAATTCAGCAACATTTGGTAAGCAAAACATTTGTTAATTTAGTTATACTCAACTCAAGTCAAGTATACGATAATTGATTGATGTCATTAATATTACAAGCAACACGTATCCATGCGCATGAGTACGCTTAGAGTTAAACCAATCAAAAGCTAGCTAGCATCAAAAGTCACGTTGAGTTTTTTAAAAACTAGTATTATCTTGACTAATTGATTCTCATAACCACTTTACTTAAACATGAATTATTCCTTACTTATAGCATGCATGAAAATTAATTTATCACATGTATTTAGGATTATGTGGTTATTGACAAATAATAAAATATATGACCCTCCCTCAAAAAATAAAATGCATGAACCGTATTATAAGGAAAAAAAAATAGGTGTATTTTGTTGTCCTTATTATAAAAAAAAAATAAAGTCATTTGAGAGTGCATTAATTGCTAAAAAAAAACTATATAATTCTATTAAATGCAAGATATATAATGCTAAAAACTTTTCCTGGAAAAAGAAATACTGAAAACTTATATAGTTAATATAAAATAGGGAAATGCTCTTTCTCACCGACTACAACATCATGACAACTAATGTGTAAGATTATTCAAACTTCACATCTACCCTCTCGTGTTTTCTGTTAAACAAGACTTTGAAAGTTTGACTACTCTTTTGAACGCTGGCACGTATTGTTTTGTCAATCACGTTCGAGACATAGAACAGTTGAATATAAATATTTAATGATAGAGATGTATATATATGAAATAACATTTCAAATATATAATATCAAATAAACATTTTTTTTATGGATCATCAAAACTTCTTAGTCTATGTTATTTTTGTAATTGTTGACCATGACCAGAGTGAGTATATTTTTAATAGTGCTTGTTTTAATACTATTTTATTGTGATTTTCTATTTAATTTGATCAAATTCAAGTATATATGATCATCTCTTGGTCGATATTTAGTAAGTTTTTTTTATAAGGGATATTTGGTAGTTCATGCATACAACTTTTTTTATTGGTTTAACGTTTCTCTATGCTAGCCTAAATTCAATCACACTTAATCCATTCATAAGTCATTTTCTTTACTCCTTTATAAAATCACACTTAATCCATCTAGATTACTACCTTACAAAATCATCCATCTAGATTACTACCTCAAAGTGTATTTCTTGGTATAATGTGTAGTTTGAATTTGTTGTATAAATTTTGTACATGTGCTTGAATAATCCTTTATGCTCACTTTATGATATACTTGCAGCTGTGGTTGCACAAGGGTTCTTAGCGGTTAACATAACATTTCGCAACACGGCTGGACCAAGCAAACACCAAGCAGTCGCGGTAAGAAACGGAGCTGATTTGTCCACCTTCTACAGCTGCAGCTTCGAAGGCTATCAAGATACTTTGTACACACATTCCATGAGACAATTTTATCGCGAATGCGACATCTATGGAACAGTTGACTTCATATTTGGAAATGCTGCAGTTGTTTTACAATCTTGCAACATATATCCCCGACTTCCCAGCAGTGGACAATTCAACGCTATAACCGCTCAAGGCCGAACAGATCCAAATCAAAACACAGGAACTTCTATACATAATGCAACTATAAAAGCTAGTGATGATTTGGCTCCGTTGATTGGTACAGTGAAAACATACCTTGGTAGGCCATGGAAGGAGTACTCAAGGACAGTTTATATGGAATGTTTTATGGACAGTTTGATAAATCCTTCTGGTTGGCGTGAATGGAGTGGGGATTTTGCATTAAGCACATTATATTATGCAGAGTATAATAATACAGGACTTGGTTCAGATACTAGTATGAGAGTGAATTGGATTGGTTATCATCTTATTAATGCTACTGATGCTGCTAATTTTACAGTGGATAACTTTTTGGATGGGGATAGTTGGTTGCCTCAAACTGGTGTTTCATACTTGAGTGGATTGATCATATAGCTAAACAGAACAAACTAGTATATAAAATCAGATCAGCAAAGATTACTAGTAATTCCTTTAGTTCTATTGTGTGTAAGCTTCTCTATTGTGCAATTATAAATTATTAAATAATATGCATTACAACTTTCTCATTTTCAGGGGAATTCTCTATTTAGGTGTTACCTTTTCTACTCCTCTTATAATACATCTTTTGCTATTTAAAAATACAAAAATGCTTCAAAAGTGCTTATTGTAACAAATAATTCTAGAATAATTTCTTTGTCCGTGACATATCAGCTTAATGATAAGAGTTTGATTTTGTAACTTTAACTCTTCAAAAAATAGGTTTAAATTTTCTTAAGAATGGTTATAAGATTTTCTTATAAGCTAGAGCGGTTGAACCATAATTATTGTCCCTCTAATAAATAATAATCTCTTTTTTTTTTTGAAGAAATATAAAAATATCTTATTTACCTTTTTTAAAATAAACAATCTCTACTAAACAGGGCCAAATTGTCAAATTTCCCAAACACACCAAACTAGATTCTCAGTTGTTTGTGAAACCACTCATGAATAAATAATTGAATTTATTCATTACATATGAAAGGGAGGAGGAAACCAGAGAAAAGAGGGGAGATATGCAAGAAACATAGAGGAAGCCTTAAGAGGTTAATTAACAAAATATTTTGAAATCATTTTAATTTAAATATTCAATTTTTTAAAATCATGTTCCATTTAGGAAATTTCTTTTTCAAATGGGTATTGACCATTTCTAGTTCAGTTTAATTTTAAATATTTAGTTCCTAGCATTATTGAACTACTTCTAATAACCATTTCTTATATAAATTATAAAATAGTCAAGAACTATAATTTTATAATAATACATGTTTCGTACCATGCCAAGACCAAATTTGGCCAAAAAACACCCTCCAATTTACAAAGAATTGTCATCAATTTTATAGACCACACCGTATTTAGTTGTCTAGATAACCGAAATCTCGTGATCTAATAATAGTTTTTTGATAAAAATCGAAATCGGACAACAATCAATAATCCACATCGGATATATTGCAATCGTATAATTGTTTTATGAGTCCATCACATGTCACTTATATAAAGGACTCTCCCCTTGGTGAAAGATATAACACCCTTAAGTGGTTTAGGTTAAACTCATAGGCTCTCCTCAAACCTTAATGACTTGAGTTTTGAAGTCCTCTCGGGTACACCGCCCTTCCGGTGAGTAAAAGTTGTCTTTTGGTCCACTTCCAATCAACATACAAATGAATGGATAAAAGATTTTATATGGTCATGAGCTAATAAGATAATCTTTTGTATTACAGTGAGTTTGTTAAAATCTTTGTGACCTTATGATTTTATAGAAATTCTAAAGTGTAGTTTTTGTAAAATTACGATGACTCAATATGATTTTGTCAAACTCGTCCTAAATTTAATCATGCAATGAAGGGTATTTGAACCATTCTACACCCATTGGAGTTTACTAATTTCCTTAGTATCCGCGTCTTATTCCAAATTCAAAGGTTGAACCAGGGCAGGCGGTGTCTATTTTTTCAAACAATTGGTATCTGTGAGTGAAGCCTTAACGGTTATGACTGACTTCAGAGTCTTTTCTTCTGACTCATTGCCGTGTTATTGATCCATCCCATCCCAGCTTGCAAAATTTGGCAAATATTGAAACTTGAAGAATTTCATCAACGTGTTAGCTAAGGCCAAACACCGCTTCCAAAATGGCCCCACCAAACCAAACAGCTGGCTGCATAGACTTGGAAAAGATATTATTATTTGCGCATTAAGTCAAAATAAAACACAAAACAAAACTATCTTCATATCTAATTTGCCAAATTTTCCAAGTGAATTACGACCAATCATTTTAGGCCTAGGACCCGACGACCTTATTTTTTATGAATAGAGTAAACCGTTAGAGCTAATGGCCAAATCAAGTGGGAGTATAAATTTATCTTTTGATTAGTTTTTATAACGAAAGTGTAAACTAAAGCCGGCCAATAAAATACTACTACTACTTACCATACATGAAAAAAGTCAAAATCCTTTACAAATGCCGATAGTCTTACTCTTAGAAGTGCAAGTTAACCCAATTATGATGGTTAACCCCATTTGTTTTAAAATAGCACCACGGTTTAAGGCATTAACTAATCTTCGAGCAGATAGAAAGATATTTGTTTTTTTGTAAGGTGAAAATATTGGTTTCATTCAAGTAAACTAAATACAAGGGGTGCTTATTTATAGTAAAGCATCAACAATGAAAGTAAAAAACTAGATAACTTGTGCTGCAAGTTATCTTATGAAAACAAAGTCTAAACTCAACTAAAGCAAAGCAGGCAACTCTAAACGACTCTAAAGAGAAATCCTGACATTTTTTTTAATGGGACTATCTCATAAATGTACTATTCCATGCATCAAATTTTTTAGGAGTGTTATGTTGTCAACTCTTCCAACGCCATCTTGGTAGAGAGAACGTCTTTCTATATTACATTATTAAATTTTAAATACTTGAATAAAAGAGTGGTAATATAACAAAACAATAATGCATGTTATAAAAAAGTGGTAATATAACAACAATAATGCATATTGGATAGAAGTGTGAAATTGATTTATATTGAGAATGTATATCATTTAAATCCTAGAACAATATATTCATTTTATAGTTTTTATTTGAAATTCAAATTTGAATTTATCGACAAAGTAGATAATAAGTATTCTCTCAAATTTTAAGAAAACCAAAATTACAAATGAGAGACTAAAATAACACTTTACTTAAAACTCTGAATAAAAACTCATAATGTGTTGATTTTTTTTTCAAAATTGTCTAGCGTACCAATCACAAGTTCATATAATTCCATTTTTAAGGTATTATCCGAGTTGACCTTGTGTGAACCCTTATGATTTTATCTTTTTTAAAAGTTGTCTCGTTGATTTGTGGAATATGTATGTTGTTTTCAAACTATCTTCAACTTTGATTTTTGAATATTGTGAAACTCTTTTTTATATCGAAACAAATAGTTTTAAACTTTCCTCTACTAAAAAGCCATCAAATTAACATGAATATCAAATTTTGCTAATCAGCTAGCTTGGTTTCTTTTATTTTACCTTGTTTGTTTTCGTTTTTCATTTTCTCTTCATCAGAAAATAAATAAATAAATAAGTTAAACAGAGCATATCAATAAAAATAGTAAAAAAATTAGTAAAGTTAATGCCTACAAATCTTCTTTTTGAAAAGAATAACAACAAAATCTTAAATTGTATCACTCTCATGCTGTTATTATCCAAAACATTTGACATTTGCTAAGCTCGTTTGAAATATGGACATAGGACAAAGTATTTGGAGTTTTTGAAATGTTTGAAATATGGACATAGGACAAAGTATTTGGAGTTTTTGAAATATATTACTCCGTAGTAGGCAGGACAAAGGATTTGGTAGATCAGTCACCTATTAATTAAATCACCACCCACTCCATTAATCAAAATACCAAATTAATCTAGAAATCTTAGTGTGAAACAAATTGATAATTTCTCCAATTTCCTAGAAGTGCCATATATTCCATATTCCATACTAGTAGTAGTAGTAGTATAGTCTGTATGTTCATTGACAAGGTTGACTATACATGCTTCTATACTTCAAAATTACAATAATGGTCAACTTTTTGCAGCAGTTAATTGTAATACGTAAAATTTGACATGTCTCTATCCCTAGTCAAAATAATTGCACCCCTCTCCACTATAAATTGAATGTGACAACCTCTGTTTCCAAATCACTAGCACTAACATTCTTGTGTCACATATATCAGCAAAAAAAAAAAAAAAAAAACCAATATGGCTTCCAAGCTATGTAATACCCTCTCAATATTTCTCATTCTTTTATCTGTCTCTATAGCATTTTCACAAAACACCGGTACTAGTCCAAATCCAATTACACCTATCTCACCAGGAGCAGCATGCAAATCCACCCCTGACCCAACCTATTGCAAATCCATTCTCCCACCTCAAAAAGCTAACGTTTATGATTATGGTCGATTTTCAGTCAAAAAATCACTATCACAATCTCGACAATTCTCAAACCTAATCAACAAATATCTCCAACGTCGCTCCACTCTTTCCACCACCGCTGTGCGAGCACTACAAGATTGCCAATCGCTCAGCGACCTCAACTCTGATTTCCTTTCAAACTCTTTTCAAACTGTTAACAAAACAACAAAGTTTCTTCCAAGTTTACAAGGAGAAAATATCCAAACATTGCTCAGCGCGATTCTGACAAACCAACAAACATGTTTGGATGGTCTTAAAGACACATCTTCAGCTTGGAGTTTTCGAAATGGACTCACAATTCCACTTTCTAATGACACCAAACTCTATAGTGTCTCTCTTGCTTTCTTTACTAAAGGTTGGGTTAATCCCAAAACCAATAAAACCGCCTTTCAAAATTCCAAACACTCTAACAAAGGATTTAAAAACGGGCGTCTACCGCTTAAGATGACGAGCAAAACACGCGCGATTTATGAGTCAGTTAGTCGGAGGAAACTTCTTCAGAGTGATCAAGTTGGTGAGGATGTTGTGGTGAGAGATATTGTGACGGTTAGTCAAGATGGAAGTGGAAACTTTACTACGATTAATGATGCTATTGCTGCAGCTCCAAATAAATCTGTTTCTAGCGATGGGTATTTTTTGATCTATGTTACTGCTGGTGTTTATGAAGAATATGTTACTATTGATAAGAAAAAGACTTTTTTGATGATGATTGGAGATGGTATTAACAAGACTATTATCACTGGCAATCACAGTGTTGTTGATGGCTGGACCACATTCGGCTCCCCAACATTCGGTAATTATACATTTCCAGTTCTATATTTTTTCATCAAATATATCAATATATTTTACTAAAACTTATATATTAAAAAAAACTTTATTGTACCTAAAAAAAACTAAAACTTAAAGACATTTTTACTGGTTAAGATTCTCTTCATTTCTTATGAGAAATAATTTAACTATTGTGGGGCTCACACATAATGGAGGGATTCATTCTGTTTTTTTATATTGCCCTAAAATATGTCAAAAACGATACACTATTACTGCCTCTGTTTTCAATTTAATAATTCTCTAGAGAGAGAGAAAAAATTCTATAAATATTAAATGTAACTATCATTGAAAATTCTTGTCAAAAAAAAAAAACTATCATTGAAAATTATTAGATAATTATTTTCAAAATGTAACATTAAATTATTTTGTCTTGTGAGATAAAAAAAAAAGTCAAACATTTTATACGTTTATGCACAAAAGGAAATTTTGTAATAAAACAAAAAAAAATGTAATAAAACACACAAAATATATACATTAGCGGTACATCCAAACATTTTTTTTAACATACCTGAAAAATATTATAAAAAAAAAAAGTTTTATAAATAAAGACTGAGGTACATAGCTAGAAAGAAAAAAATCAAACATCAAGTAAAGATTTTATATAGGAACTAATTCTTGTTTTAAAAAAATTGAATCATTTGCAAAGAACGTGTATCTAATCAGCATTTTATGAATGTTGCAGCTGTGGTTGGGCAAGGATTCGTGGGTGTGAACATGACCATTCGTAACACAGCAGGTGCTGTGAAGCACCAAGCAGTGGCACTTAGAAACGGGGCAGATTTATCAACATTTTACAGTTGCAGTTTCGAAGGGTACCAAGACACGTTATACACACATTCACTAAGACAATTCTACAGAGAATGTGACATTTATGGAACAGTAGATTTCATATTCGGAAATGCTAAGGTTGTTTTCCAAAATTGTAACCTCTATCCACGTCTTCCAATGAGTGGACAATTCAATGCAATCACTGCACAAGGAAGAACAGATCCTAACCAAGACACAGGTACATCAATCCACAACTGTACAATTAAAGCAACCGATGATTTAGCTTCTAGCAATGGTGCTGTTTCAACATATTTGGGAAGACCATGGAAAGAGTATTCTAGAACGGTTTACATGCAAACATTTATGGATAATGTGATTAATGTTGCTGGGTGGCGTGCTTGGGATGGAGAATTTGCATTGAGCACATTGTATTATGCTGAGTTTAATAATACTGGGCCAGGCTCTAGCACTGATGGTAGAGTGACGTGGCAAGGCTATCGTGTGATTAATGCCACGGATGCAGCTAATTTTACGGTGGCAAATTTCTTGCTTGGTGATGATTGGTTGCCTCAAACAGGGGTGTCTTACACTAATTCCTTAATTAATTAATTAATGTCTTAATTAGACACATAGTACTATATACTACTACTACAACATTGACACATTCACTTTGTTCTTTTTCTTTTGGGTTTTCTCCTTCCACTATAACTACTTTGTAAAATAAGTTGGCGATTGCTTGTGTAAATTGTACATGATCATGCCGACAAATGTTGAATTAAGCAAATTGTTTCGTTTCATTTAATTAATGTGATTTTGTTATAAAAGCACATTTTGATTACCGTGTGATTGTCCCTTTTCACAAACAATTATTGAGTAGCACTTTGTCTCTTGGTACAATTATTAAGATCAGCTTTTGTGCATCAACCCCGGATATTGACTTGTTCAATCATTAGTAGTTAATGAATAAGTCAAACTGAAGATATATCATTAACGCGTCGGCCATTAATTCCCCGTAGTATTGACTTGTTCACCCATGTCCCTTTATTTGATTTTACTTTCTCCCTTTCATCATGCAAGGACAACTTTTTTATGAGGTGTTATCATACTACCACCATTACTAAATAAAAGTTTTTTTTATCGATATATTTTGGCACAAATGATCTATAACGTAATAAACATTTGTTGAAAAATGTCAATCTTTTATATGAATCATAGTTAGCTCAAAGATGTTATAGCACCTTCAATTTAATGGTGCAACTCAACTTGAGTATTTTGAGTGGACTCTTTCTTTTTCTTCAATAGTATAACTTTGAAAAATTTATGTTAGTTCCCACAGCTTTTACTAACATATTAACATTTTAACTAGGTTTGATTTTATCTGCATTTGTTAAATAAAAAACAAGCAAATCTAATAGTTTTTTTTTTTTTTTTTGTAAAAGTACATTGCTTACTTCCTGAAGTTACGGTTCCGCCAAGCTATAGTTCTCTTGCAGAACTCCACTCAAATTTTTTATAAAAAAAACCTAAGTTTGTGTAATTACAAGTCAAAGAACTCAATTTGGGCAGTACCACCAAAGATGCTATTCATCCCGAGATATTTTATCCCGAGAGAATCACGAAAAGCATTAAGCCAATTAAACTTCTTTATCAGCGGAAAACATGGGATTCATGGGTGCAATTTAGGAAATGCATAGAAATAAATAAACGGTCGGGAAATATTCGGTGGATTTTCTCTCGCGATAAACATCAATTTCCGTCGATGTTTTATAGTTTTTTTAGCAAAAAAAAAAAAACTTTATTATCCACGATAGGGACTTAAGGGAAAAAAGATGATTGCATATTGATAAAGTCGGTGAAAAGTAATTATTTATGTGAATCAAAACTTTCAAAATTTGAATGAAGGATTCACTATGCCATAACAAAACTATATATCAAAGCAAATCCTTTTTGAGTGAAATCTTATATTGGGGTACGTATCTTAACAAACAATTGTTGAGAAATAATGTCAATCTCTTAAATGAATCATAATTAGCTTAGGGATATTAGTGTCTCGAGTATGAACATAGGACAAGTTTTCCTGTTTGTTTTGTTTTACATTCTTCTCACATGACAAAATAAAATAAAGACAAAAAGTTAACAACACTTTTTAATACTATAGAATCATATAAGATTCACATAAAGTTTCACAAGGATATGAGCGTGATCAATATAGCACATAGCAAAGATGATTTAAATTACACTTTGCTTGGTTGGGCAGAAGAAGTACGTTTAGGCAAGGCCCTGGTAATAAGAACAACAATGTTGGTGAGTCTGCGGAAGGTTCTACTCTTGACAGACAAAACATCATCGTTTCCAGGAATAGAATTATCGCAGGTAGTAATAGCAGCCAAAGCAGCCTTCAACCATTTCTGACTATCAACATCAGATTCAACCAACAAAGCAGCAATAGTGTCTTCAAGTTGAGACTCAGCATCCAATATATTTTCTTTGCAATCAGCCAAACCTTGTTGAACTTCAGGGTCTAAATTAGCATCATCAATCATTGATTTCACGTCGTTTAACATTGCAGAAGCATTTCTAGCAGCAACTCTTAGTGCTATAATTGCCAAATCATTAATGTCGTCTGCGTTTGCGGATTTTGGGTCGGACGAGAGAACTTCAACACAGAGGTCGCTGTTTTTTTGTGCTAGGGCGCATACCCTTGTGATTAAATCTTTACCTTTGGTTTCTTGTGCGACTGTTTGGTGTGCCAATACAATCACACAGATAACCAAAACCGAGAAGAGTTTTGTCATGATGTGTTTTTTTTTGTTGTCTCTTATTTTTCTTGTTCTTCTCGGAGTTGCGTTTTTATTGATTGTTGTGTGCAACCACGAGGAAATGGTAGAGGAAGGTTTCATGGTTTTATAATGGGAGAGAGGTACATTTGGTGTCCAGTGATTTGTTTTTTGCTATAATAGGAATTTGTTTGTTATTCAATACCCTTAATTTGGAGGAAGATCTTTACCAAAAAATGAACCCTTAATCGCACTCTACGCTCAAGGCATTGTACATCCTTAATTTTGACCTTACATCCTTTTTCTATTTTTGGTGATTGATTTAGATTGCACGTTTATTTATGGAAAGTATATTTTGAGTTAAACAAATTTACGTTAATTATTTTTATAAGAAATGGAAAAAGTTATATAAAATATGTTGTACAAACTAAATAAAAAAAACATACTTATGGGTATCAAAGTTCTTCTAATTTTGCTGAGTTGGTGACTTGGTGGAGGGCAGAATGAAGATTATGTATGCGGTCAAAGGTCATATATGACATTGCATTGTTATTGCAATGAAATTCAAGAAAATTTGGTGAAAATTACTGAGGATCAAATGATAGTTGGAAGTGATTGTGTGTGTGGCTTTAGAAGTGATGATGACAAAAATCAAATGTTTATAATGATCTAATGATTATGATTGACTCACTATAAAAATTGTTTACACTAATAGTATTAAGAATGTAGTGAAAGAGAGAAAAAGATTCATTAACTTGTAAAATGAAGTACATCAAGTATATATACTAGGTTTATTGTACTGCATGAAATGTAAAAGTACTACAAAGCTAAACTATTGTACTGCATCAGCTTGTAACTTGTCCTGCAAGTAAGTTTTGTCTTCATGCTTAATATCCTTATTATCTCCGTTGTGTAATAGCCCCCCATAAGATGGAGGTTGGTAGATGTATAACAATCCCAGCTTGGAAAGTAGAATGTTGAAGGGTTGTGGAAATAAGGATTTTGTAAAAAAATCTGTCAACTGATCATGGGTAGTAACTGGCAGAAGCTTGAACAGGCCAGCATGAAGTTTTTCCCTCACAATTTGGCAATCAATCTCAAGGTGTTTTGTGCGTTCATGGAAAACAGGGTTGGCTGCAATGTGTATGGCGCTTTGATTGTCACAATACAATACAGGAAGCTTCACACAATCAATATGAAGATCTTTGAGCAAGTATATCAACCACTGAAGTTCACAAGTTGCAGATGTTATTGCTCTATATTCAGCCTCTGAAGAAGATCTGGATACAGTAGGCTGCTTCTTTGTCTTCCAAGATATGAGGGATTGACCCAAAAAGAAACATTGTCCTGAGATGGAACGCCTGGTGTCTTTATATCCTGCCCAGTCAGCATCAGTATAACCCTGAATGTGTAAACTTGAGGACCTGGGGAAGAAAATTCCACGACCTGGTGAACCCTTGAGGTATTTAAGGACCCTCAAAGCAGCATTGTAATGGGTTTGTGTAGGTTTATTGAGAAATTCACTAAGTTGCTGAGTGATGAAGGTAATATCTGGTCTGGTTGTGTTCAAATATATCAATCTTCCCACTAGCCTTCTATAAGCAGAAATATCAGGGAAAAGAGGATAAGTATCATTGTGAAGCTTGATTGAAGGATCAGAAGGTGTGCTGACTGGTTTTGCACCAAGTAAACCTGAGTCAATCAATAAATCCAGACAGTATTTTCTTTGGCACAAAGTAATACCCCCTTGAGAATGAGCAACCTCTAGGCCCAAGAAATACTTCAATTTACCAAGATCTTTGATTTTGAAAGCTTGATTGAGAACATTCTTGATAAAACTAATCTCAGCAAGAGAGTCACCAGCAAGAATGATGTCATCTACATAGACAAGGAGCACTGTAAAACTATCAGAGACCTTCTTAGTGAATAAAGAAGCATCTGAAGTTGCCTGTTTCTAGCCATTGGTGATGAGAAGGCCAGTTAATTTTTCATACCATTTCCTACTGGCCTGTTTGAGACCATAAAGGGATTTAGAAAGCTTGCAAACTTGATTGGGCTTTGAAGTATTAACACCTGGTGGTATAGTCATGTATACATCTTCATGAAGATCTCCATGAAGAAAGGCATTGTTTACATCTAGTTGATGTAAAAACCAGTGTTTAATGGATACCAAAGCTATAACCAATCTCACAGTTGTTACTTTTGCAACAGGTGAAAAAGTATCAAAGTAATCTAAGCCTTCAATCTGATTATATCCCTTAGCTACCAAACGTGCTTTGTATCTCTCAATAGAGCCATCAACATTGTGCTTCACTTTATAAACCCATCTGCACCCTATAGGTTTAACTGATGAAGGAAGATCCACAATTTTCCAGGTGCCAGTCTAAGCAAGAGCATTAAGTTCAGTCTGCATTGCTTGTCTCCAACAGTCATGTTTGATTGCCTCAGCATAGGATTTTGGTTCAGTGTAGGAAACAAGAGACATAGCAAAAATGGAATGAGAGTTAGACAAATGTGTATGAGAAATGAAATTGGAAATAGGATACTACAATTACTTGTATTTGCAGAAGAAGTATTAGGTGCAGTACAAATATAGTCATGTAAATATGCAGGAGTAGTTTTATTTCTAGTGGAAACTCTAAGAGGGACAGGAAGAGGTGGGGGTGATGGAGAGGATGAATCGATGGGAGAAGATACAGGAGGAGATAAAGATGATGGAGATGTAGGAGGAATGTCAGGAGTTAAAGGAGATGTGGATGGAGAAGTAGGGTTTAAGGTGAATAAAGGACATCTGTGATATGAAAATGAGGAGAAAAAACAGCAGTACCAGCATAATGAACAATGATGGCAGTACCATTAGGTAAAGTAACATGCATTGGTTCGATTCTATGGAAAGAATGAAGCAAATGTAAAGAAGAACAAATGTGTTCATTTGCTCCTGAATCAATAAGCCAATAATTGGATTGAACATGTAAAGAACAAGAAATCACAGTGTTTATACCTGAGGTGAAGGATGGAATTGAGGAAGTGATGTAAATTGTACTAGTAAGGTTGGGACTAGTTGCTGGAGGAACCAAAGATGATTGTTAAAGCAAAGTAACCAGATGACCATACTGCTCCTGAGTCAAACCAGTTTGAGAAACCATGGAAGATCCTTCACCAACTGATTGAGAGTCAGTTATACCTTCAGAAGCAACAGCATTTGAGGAAGCATGAGGTTTGTTGGTATTGGGAAAACCATGCTTCATGTAGCAAAAATCCACAGTGTGATTATTTCTGTGGCAAAAGGTGCAATATCTTGAATTATTCTTTGATTGAGGAAAACCAGAAGATGATTTTCCACGAGTATTGTTCTTTCATGCATCTGAAGCATTAACAAGAATGCTGGAATCTTCAGTAGGGACTGAAGCAGAAGTAAGTGCAGTATTGTTGCTCTTTTCTTGAACAACCATAGAATAAACCTTGTTTATGGAAGGGAGTGGATCCATGAGAAGAACTTGAGTCTTCACAACTGAAAAAGTATCATTTAAGCCAGTAAGGAACTGAATCACTTGGTCCTCCATGCGAAATTCTCTAGCAGCACACATAGATTCACAGCGACAAGGAAAAGGACAAGTGCAAACAGGCATGGGACGATGTGAATTGAGCTCCTCCCAAAGAGATTTCATCTCTGTGAAATAATCAAGGACAGACTTTGGACCTTGCTTGAGGTTGTTAATGGCAGAACGAAGTGAAGCAATACGAACTTTATCAACCTTAGAGAATCGTTCCTGAAGCTCAATCCAAACATCAATGGCGTATTCGTGAAATACAATGGTTTGCGCAATTTGCGGAGAAACCGAATTCAAAATCCAGGAGTGTATGAGATGGTTGCAACGTTCCCATGCACTACGATTCAAATCATCAAAAGGAGGAATAGGTATGGATCCATCCACAAAGGCAAGTTTGTTCTTCGCACCAAGAGCATGTTGCATAGAACGACTCCATGCGAGGTAGTTAGAACCGTTGAGAAGATGAGTAACGGTAACTGAATTAGGTCCTTCGCTTGGATGAACATAGAAAGCAGAATCAGTATCAGCTTGTTGAACAATAATTGGAGCTCGACGATGAGGCATGGTGCAAAAAGGAATGCATAAAAACTGGAAAATATGAAGAATGCGAAGAACAAAGCAACGAAGAAGATGAAGATCAAAATCACGAACAACGTGATTGAAAAGAAAAGAAGTATCTCAATACAAAATTGAGATCAAAACAAGGATAAAGAAAGAGGATTCGCAAAGAATCATGCGAATTTCAAAGAAAACGAGAAGGAAAACGAAGCTTGAAGCTCAAGCTTCAATGGCGGAAGCTAGGGTTTGGATCGTAACAAACTCTCTCAAGAAGAGAGAGAAAGAAACTGATACCATATTAAGAATGTAGTGAAAGAGAGAAAAAGATTCATTAACTTGTAAAATGAAGTACATCAAGTATATATACTAGGTTTATTGTACTGCATGAAATGTAAAAGTACTACAAAGCTAAACTATTGTACTGCATCAGCTTGTAACTTGCACTGCAAGTAAGTTTTGTCTTCATGCTTAACATCCTTAAATTGTAAAATTATTGTTAATCATGTAGTTGAATTAACCATTACTTTGATTGTGAATTGAAATAACTAGCTACTCAATTGAATTAATAACATTTTAAAATGTGATTAACCATGTTTGAATTTTTAAACTAGTTTTCATGTGGATGATTCTTACATCTCTCTCACATATGTGTTTGATCATGCGGTGCGAATGCACGGTTGGGATTGACGTGTTTTTTGGGCCACACCAAGATATGACTCTTGAGGTTATCCTCCTGCTGCATAGCCTCCTCAAGTTGGGGCTCGTGTACTGGCTCATGGTTGGAGACATGATAAGGCTTTGGTTGCTGAGACGGTTTGGGTCTATCACGTTGGCCTTCCTCAAACGCTCCTACCGAGTCAAGCTCATTTTGTTACCTCTAACACGGTTGAGGTGTGCGTCCATGTCTGAAATAAATCTAAATACATAGAGAAATTAAATTGATGAACAAAATTCAGAGATAGATCAAAATTCAACAGCTCAAAGCCTATTTCAAATTTTACAAGCCAAAACACTAAAGAACATGTTTCGGATTCTAAAATTCGAACACAACCACTACTCTGAAGAAAAAAGAAAAAAAAACGCAAATGAAACATCAAATGTTTGAGCATATGTGAACTAACCACATTTATAGAGGTCGGAAAGGTCTCACACTAAATGAATTCAAGCAACTTTACTTCAAAAATGGGACAATGTAGCAAGGTTAGGAATTGAGGAATTTTATGTTCGAAAACACAACTGAAAAAAATGAGAAAAGTCTGGGAAAATCTTTTACATTGACATGGTTTGAATTCTATAAATTAATGGTTCTGTATCTTTATGTTCACTTTCATTTGAGTTAATGTTTGAAATTTGTTACTCAGATAAGATTATACACGAATTCAATTGTAAATATACTCCATAAGTGCAATGGTAGTGTCTGATTTTGCATTGGATGCGTCTTTTATAAATAAAGGGTTAAATATGTTTTTGGTCCCTATAAATATGTCAATTTTTCGTTTTAGTCCCTCTAAAATTTTCCTTCAACTTTTAGTCCCTATAAAATTTTCAATCTTCACTTTTGGACCTTCTTTTAAAGTAAACTCATATGTAGAATTCATATTATTTAATAAAATTTTCCAGAAAAATTCAAAATATTATAAGAATCACTCCAAAAAAAATTCATAATTTTTTAACAAAACATGAATTTAATATGAATTTGTATATGTTTTAAGGTTAAAAATTCATATTTAATTTGTGTTTTGTTAAAAAATTCTAATTTTTTTTAGGAAATTTTTTTAGAATATTTTACACATTTCTGCATAATTTCATTAAAAAATACAAAAATTAAATTAAAAATAGGGACCAAAAGTAGTGATTGAAAATTTTATAGGGACTAAAAGTTGAAGGAAAATTTTAAAGGGACTTAAACGAAAAATTAACATATTTATAGGGACCAAAAACATATTTAATGTGTAAATAAAGCAGTGCATCCAATTAAACAAATGAAAGAATATGATAAAGATTTATCGTTTGAAAGGAAAAGAAGTGCTAGTCGCTTTAATTCAGTAGAAACTATAAGACCATCCACAATGCAGCACCCCATTTAGGTGATTAAATGGGTCCCGACTGTACACGTCATTCGTTTTATAATTAATATGTAATAAGCATCCATTCTCTCCAACCCAGCACCTCAAAATAATTATTAATTGGGTCCCAGCAATAACTCTATATCGTTACATTTTAACAATAATTTTTATACTCATTCATAATTATATAATTTTAAAATATTGAAAAAATTTAATTATAAATTATTAAAAAAACGAACATTTTTATTTTATTTTTATTAGTAATCAAGAAAAAGTTAAAACTTAAAAAACAATATAATATGAATGATGAAAAATTGCATATTTTAAATAACAACTAATCTTGTTGACTATCACTCCAAAAACGTTGCCAAATATGCTCCACAAGATCATGTTGAAGTTGAAGATGAGTTTGTCTATCTTGAATTTGTGTTCTCCTTTGTAGGTACGTGGCAAGATTTGGATGAGAACTATTATGTATTTCATTCCTTGCAACATCATTTTTTAATATCAAAATAATACAATGATTAAATATAGGGTTAATTATGTTTCTAGTCCCTATAAAATAGCGACCTTGTAAGTTTAGTCCCTACTTAATTTTAATAGCATTTTTAGTCCCTATAAAAAAAAATTACTTATAATTTTAGTCCCTGCTAAAACAAAGTTTGATTAATTATCCTTAAACTCTTAAATTTTTGAACGGTTTTTTTGAGACAAGATTAGAACACTATGAAAGGTTCGTTTACTAAAATTTAGAATTTTCTGACATGAAATGAATTAAATATGAATTTTTTAAAACGACAAAAGTTAAAGATAAAAAGTAATAAAATCTGGATGTAGAAATCAAATTTTGCGATAATTTTTTGCGTACGAACTTTTAGTAATGTTCTAAACATGTCTGCAAAAAATTGTTCAAAAATTTAAGAGTTTAAGCATAAATTAAACAAATTTGAATTGAGTAGGGACTAATACTCAGTGCAGAAAAACAAAATTAGGGACTAAAAATGCTATTAAAATTAAGTAGGGACTAAACTTACAAGGTCGCTATTTTATAGGGACTAGAAACATAATTAACCCTAAAAAAAAATATAATTAATTGTACACGTGAGACCCATGAGTAATAGGAGAGAGAGGGTGCCTATACAAGCACCCACCTTCATAAGCACCATATTCATTGGTGTCACAAAGGAGATGCCTATTTACAATGGTGCTTAATAGGGGAAGGACTCTTCATTGTAGATGGTCTAAAGCACCTTTTTATTGCAAAATGTCTAATACTAGGCTTTAAGCAATTTACGCATGTCAACCTATATATATAATCACCACCTGTCGATCCCAAAATTACTTCCATCTTTTCCACTGGTTGAGGCAAGACATGATTGAGATGAGATTCTATACACACGACACAAATGCCAAAAAATTACTATACAATTCTCCAAAGTAGGTCTAACATAACATATTCTTTTCCTATTTTTCAGCCCAATGCATTTTTGCATAAGCAGCCATGTCATCAATTCAATCATCATGTCATTATCTCCATGAGAATACACAACACTTCATTAAAGTCCACACTGAAATCTGCTTCGTTCAATTTTAATCCAATGATCACCAACATGATGCTGAATGCCTTATCTTCGGGTACAAGATCCGACCCGCACCACCTCTGGTGGTAACTCTACAATTACACTAAACGGCTTTCTTGGACACCCAACCGGTTCAGGAAAATTAGAACAACCCTCACCCGGTTCTCCTGAACCCGAAACAGTGATCGTTTCAGTGTAAAACTGAACCGGAGCTCGACAGAGAGGGCAATTAGAATGAGAAGCAAACCACGGTTCAATACACAGGGAATGAAAATCATGGTTACAGTTTGGAAGCGTACGGCATTCATCACCGTCGGTGAACTCCGACAAGCAGACAGCGCAGTCATGGAGAGTGCGACTAGTTGCGGCGGAGGAAGAGGAGTAAGTAAAGGTTGGAAGCGATTTTAGAACGGAAGGGTCAAGGCGTTCTTCTTTGAAAGTGGTGGTGGTTACAGAATCTTGAGAGAATAGACGACGGCTGCGAAGGTGGCAGATGTACACGTAAGTGCGAAAGAGAAGGATGATGAGTATTAGTATGAAGAGAAGGATGGAAGATCCTATCATGACCTTGCTGTTAAGGGCATACTTTGCTTCTAGGTTTGGATCCTTACTAGTAGACATGGCAGAGAAGTGAAAACAGAGTGTGTGTGTGTGTGTGTTTGTGAGGGTAAAGGATAAGCGTGATGATAGGGTATCCTTAATAATGATGGGGGTTTTGGTAAAATGAAACTGTGGGTAGATTGGTGGTTTTTTATTTGGATTGGAATGGTATGTATGAGCTTATATATATGTAATGTAATAATGATATTTCGAACCATTGATTAGTGATTACTGCTTTTTTGAACTTTTGTGGATTCTTCACAAACATGCTCTTTTTAGATTTTTATAAATCTCATGTTTATCTGGCACACACCTTCTTATGATTTTTGTTTTTAGCATTTCTGGTTACTGTTTTTTACTTTATTACTTGTCCATCTTTCATTTTCTTCTCTTTGGAGTAATTCGTTAATTCTTCCTTTTTACCATAAGAAAAAAGAGAAATGAGGAATATAAAGAGATGGTTACTGGTTAGAGATTCTCAAGAGCCACCTGTAAGATTTCCTACATTTAAAAATCATCCATTTATTTGAAAGTTCTCTTTAACAAATGCCTCGGACTTTTATTAAAGAATTAAAAAAGGTAAATAAAAGAAAAACTATGTATTAAAAAAACAACGGTGTAAATTTAAATTTTAAAAATGTTGGCTACACAACTTTGAAGAAAATATTTCTAAATTTGAGTTCTTAACAAATTCCTCCGAAACATATGCTTTATTTAAATTAGTCCATCTTCATCATTAATTTCAAATTGATCTACTCATTTTTTTATCATTACTCTATATCTAAACACCCATTTGATTTTATTTTTGTCTCTAAATGTAAACTTCTTTTCAAATTACTAGATGCATTTATTACTTTTTTCCTAAACATACCCCTAATTAATACCACTAATTTACTAATTTGTCTTGAAATATGAATAGTCAAATTCAACCAATATTTTTCATATGCATATGTCAATGATCGAACATTACACCTAACGGTTCAAAGACTCAAATATCTATCATTTATGTCACATAAGTTCATAACTCAAGAACTTATATTCTCTTTACTCTTTTGCCTTATCCGTTGATTCTCTTTACTCTTTTGCCTTATCCTTTGATAAGTCCTTGATTTTGGTAACAAAGTTGGATTTGGTCAGCAAAAGTTCATGCATATGGTTATTCACGCAAGGTAATCATTTAATCAATATTGAATAGTCTACTAATAACTTAAGCAGATTTTGATTTTTTTTTATCTTCTAAATATGAAATTTGAATCATTTGATAGCAACTCAACATTCATCGATATAATTTTGTGACCGTAGCAACTCGTGAAATCAAAGCATCCAATGATACAAATGTTGAAATTGGGAAAGGATTCACATTATTCGTTGTGATTCAGATAAAAGGAGAAAAATAAAAGGGAAAATTATAAGAAATACACTTAGGTATTGGTCAAAGAATCAAAAGAGATAAGTTTTGTATAAAAAATGATGTATCTGTTGTTTTCATAAATATTCTATTTGTATTATGCATGAAAATTTATTTTTTTTGAATTTATTTCTTAATCAATAATTTTAGAGCATTTGCTAGCATTAAATATACATTAAAAAAAACAAGGGTTTTGCTAACGAGTGCATTAAGGGTACTCTTTAAGGACTCAATTAAAAAATTATTCATTGAAAAAGTCTAATGTTCCAATTTTCAATTCATTAAATGCAAAAGTTTCTATAAAAATTTATTTTCTAAAGTCCTTAAAAAAATACTCTTACGATACTCGTTAGTATTTCTAAAAAAAAATTAATGATTAAGTACAGCAAAAGGAGCACAACTTTCTCTAAGGGGTGGGGAATGTACAGCAAAAGTTAATAGCTATAAACATAAAATGAGCTGACACGACAACACGCTGAACATGACTTTTTTTCCATCTTATGAACTTCTCACGCACCCTACGTAGTTCGGATTTTAGAATCTGAACTGCATAAAAACCCCATAAACTTTCGAAAAACACGTTGAAATATTTCAGATTTTAGAATTTGAATAGGACGCACGAGAAGCTCCTAGTGTGGGAAAAGTAATGGTTGCCGTACATTGTTGCGAGAAAAATCAAACGACAATTTGATTGTTTGCCTTCCAAAAACACTTACACTTATTAACACAAAATTAGGGTTAAACAAATTTGAATCTCACTTTGAGGAGCTATATTAAAGGATGAGGATTAAGTGTGATATATACACACATAGTCGGGGACTCTTGTGAATGTGAGATTTTAATAAAATTTTAATACATATGTTCACATTTGGCGTGAATTCTAAGTTAAAATATCACATTGTCATAATTAACATGTCTCCTCATTCTCAAAAATTAGCTAAAAAAAGTAAGGGTTATAAAGCGGCAGACAATTATATTGAGATGAAAATTTGACTCATACCTACAAAAATAATATTCACAATGGATAGGAATTAAATCCATAAAAAAATCAAAATCGAAACTTTGATTTAATACCTCTTGCTGCAACACCTACTCCACTCTCCCACCTTCGACTAAGCAATGTTCAAGTTTATATTTATATGTAAAACAATGATAGTAGTTTGTAAATATTTGGTATCCCCTAGCCCAAGATAAAATACTTTTTATTTTTATTTTTTGAAGGAAAAATATTTTTTATTTATTTATTTATAAATAATAATCATATAATACATAAATACCCCCAAGGTTTTAAAGCTGAAAAACCCTTTCACGCTCTCTTCCTCCCAGCGTCTCAGACTCTCTACCGTCTCTCAATGTCCCTGGCTTGGGGTCTCCATCGGCGCCTCTCCCTCGCCTTGATTCAGCCGGCGCCTCTTCCTGTAACAAGCGTGTGGCGCCTCTGTCCTCTCCCTTTCCGACGTCAGAGTCAGGTTTGTTGTCATTTTCACTTTTTTTTCCTCATCTTCCATTTCTGAAGGATACTGATTGATTGAGATTATCGGTTTTAATTGATTTTTGTTCATTCTCCATTGTATGGTGATTGTTATTAGAATGAAGAAAAGAAAACAGTGAATTCTCTCTTTCTCTTATCGTTACTATTATTGTGCATTTTTTAATCAATGTTGCTTAACAATCAAGTCTTACTACTCTATGTTATTAGTAATTGATTTGCATGTTTTTTAGGAGCAATACAATACAATAGTTAAACCTAAGAAAATTGATGCATTTTTTAAGAGGAAAACTTCGGACAAAGAGAATGGCCGCTCGTTCCAATATTTTGGGAAAGATCCACCACCGTTGAAAGTGATAGAAGTGATGAAACCGATGATAAAGAAGATGACAATTATCAACCATATAATGGGTTGGTTGCAAAGTAGACTATTATCATGGTCGTGGGATTGGGGAAATTGGGATGAGCTTTTCAAGATTATAATGTGCTTGTTCTTATGTCAAGTTAGCTTAGGTTTGGTGCTAAGAGGGGTGTTATGGACACTCGTAGGAGAGTGAGTGTGAGAGAATACTAGAAAGACAGTGTTTCCGCCATTTCTCTTGATACTAAATGGATTTGTGTCCATTATGCAAGATGAGAGGGAGCCATTTTTTCGTTATTAGGTTTTGTTGATTTGTTTCATATAAGTAATAGGTTGTGTCCATTATGCAAGATGAGAGGGAGCCATTTTTTCGTTATTAGGTTTTGTTGATTTGTTTCATATAAGTAATAGGTTTGAGTATGATTTGCTAAATGTTGATGTCTTTTGCTGAATTTCATTTGGACTTTGACTTGATTTGTTAAATACTTAAATGTTAACGTTTTCTGTTATATTTCATTTGGATGTTGACTACTTGACTTAACTCCTATTGAGAGACTGTCATTGTGATTAGGCTTGATGCGATTAGGCTTTAAGTTTGTTTTCTTCTTTAAATAAAAATATTAACTTTTTTTTACCTAAGAATGTTTGGATGAGATGACATGAGTCTCTTCTAGCTTAACTAAGGTTCTCGATTCGAATCCAGCCTTGGAACATTCAATAGCGTTAAAACTCTTACAGAGAGTTTACCGTTCATTTAGGTCCCACAAGGCTCAAGAGATTAATCTATGTAGTTATACACGGAGAGATACCTGATTTATGAAAAAACATTAACTTTTTTGCGTATAGTAACTTTTTTTATTCATAATAAAGTCGCTATAGATCACAACACCACCTTTTTCCATCTCAACTTTTCTAATAGATTTGAATAAATCATTTCATGTAGCAAAAACTTTATCGATGGTAAATAAATTAGTGGAATTCATTGTGTATTTTGAGGTTCATTCCATTACTAATTGCGTCAATGTTTTCTTTGTTGATGTTCATTTATGAAGAACAAAAAATATTGATCAATTTACATGAAACTTAATTCACACAATGTACATTCCCCAACTGTACTTGTCAAGTCCTGGGCATTTCATCTTCCTTGTAGACTCGTCTCATCTTCATCCTCTAAAATCAATAATGTCATGGTAGTTAATTTCCCAAACCCCTTCTCACACTAACGTAACAGATTTTTTGTGATCGACTTTTTATCATCAACTGACAACGTTTGCAATGGGGAAATCTAAATAGTACTTCTCATGCATCAAACCGGGAAGAAGCCACACACACTAAACCGTAAAGAAGCCACATGTGTATTGAAAGTAGCTATGAATATGAATGCTTCTTAAAAAAAATTGCTGTGAATGGCATTAAAAAAAAGTGATTTTTTAGAGGGAGAAAAAAGTGGTAAAAGATAGATGTATTTTCGAACAATAATACCCTTATATAAATTTTGATATTTCAATCTTATTTGTGTGTTGCCCTACATCTACATAAGACTAATCTCCCTGCAAAGATTTAACACAATTGCATACATATTGGTGGATTCGAATTTAAGACATTTAGATAAGATGGAAGAGACATTTTATCATCTCATCCAAGTTCACGAGGAACACTTAGTTAGGCACAAACTCAAATCAAAATATTTGGGCGTGCGCACACACACAAAACTAAGAAAAAGTTAAAGAAAAATAAAACTACAATATATCAATTGATGTGACTAAATAATATTTTTTATTAGTTTTATGTTAGTGTGCCCAAATAATATTTATTTGGGGTTGTGTTCATGAAAGACTTTCCCCAAGTTCATTTAGGTAGTTAATTTTATATTGTTGTATCCAAATAAGTTAAAATTAATTTTATTTTTATTATGGTAAACAAACACAAAATAACTTATGCTTTTTTTTATAAAATCTATAGAAAATAAATTTTAAATTATTCGATGTCAAAATCACTTCTTTTTAATCTATAATCTATAATAAAATTAAAGAAAAAAACATGCATGTGAATGTTGATTTACATATAGGATGAAGTTTTAATGGAATATTTTTGCTTCAATATTCAGTGACGGATTGAAAAATCTTTGTTTGTGTAACCAAATAAAAAAAAAAAATTGTTTGTGGGGTGATATTTAACACCATTTACTCAAAAGTGTTTAAAATAATTTTATAAATTTATGTATGATTAAAAGACTAGTGGGGACAGTTGCTCCAACGTCACTAAGGTAGATCCGTGTCCGTTAATATTTCACTTCATCAAACTTGGTTCCTTCAATGGATATTTGTGTGAGAGATGTGTGGAGATTTAGAATGGGAGATTAAACAAATATTTTTGAAAAATTTATACTCCCTCCGGTCATTATTATAAACAAAATTTCTCTTTTTAAATACATTGAATAATAAATGTATCTAGACTTTATTATAGACTAGATACATTAATTATTCAATGTATTTAAAAAGTAAAATTTTACTTATAATAATGACCGGAGGGAGTATAATCTAAAGACCATTTTCGATAGTGTATTATTTGTATAACCTAAAAAACACAACACAACTAACTTGAGTCAAAGAGAAACTCAGTTCATCGTCTACTAAACTAAATAAGAAAATAAATGTCCGTTGATTTTACAATTTTGCCCTCAGAAGGGGTATTTTCGTCATTTAGTAATTGGGTGAGTGTTCCCATATATATGCTAAATTTCCTTCTTTCTCTCATTTCTCCACCAACTTTCTCTCACTACAAAACAGATTTCTTTCCCTTCTCTCTCTAAAAAAACAAAAACGTGTTCTTCTCCTTCTCTCTTCTCAAACACGGCCTCACTTCTCTTCTCTCCTTTCCATCAAATTTCACACATGCAAATATGATTTTGTAATCTTCAGCCTAATCTAATGATCTAACAAGTTCTAATTCTTCATTTCACCCACTGAATTCTGATTTATGGTGAGTTTTGTTTGATTGGGTTTTTGTGTTTTTGTTATTTCACACACTCAATTCTGATTTATGGTGAGTTTTGTTTAATTGGGTTTCTGTGTTTTTGTTATTGTTAATGAAATTGTTAATTATGTTGATTTAATTGATGTTTTTTATTTGATCTTGTGATTTTGATTGTGTAGGTATGAAGAGGGCTGGAGAAGATAGTTGTTGATTTTAATTGTTGTTAATCTTTGATCAAAAACAGGTTTAGCTACAATTTTTTTAATTTATTTTCAGTTAATTAGTTTTAGTTTTTAAGTTGTTTACTGATTTTTTTTCCAGGACACTTCTAGATTTTAATCTATGATAATTTCATCCCATAAGGTATGTTCTATGTAAATTTATATTTAAATTGAATGTAAAAATTGTAGGCTCAAAATATTGATGTTGTAATTGTTTATTTCAATAGATTGTCTTGATAAAGAAATGTTGAAATGCACAGTGAAAAAGAAAAGAGGTGTTATCCAGTGACAGATTTCTGAGTTGCAAGTAGGCATATGCTAATAATGTTATGACCACTTGCATTTTGGACTAACTTTTGCATGACTTTTGTATCTACTGGTTTATCTATACAGTAACATGGTTTTAGCATAAATTTTCAGGAGGAGAGAGGACACTAGAGTGGGAATTGGCAAGGGTAAAAGTTTCTGCTAGCAGAATCATAATTGAAGGTAAATTACTTTTTTCTATGTAAGCATATAATAAATCAATTTTTCAGCTATAAATTACTTTGTGTTACCAATTTATGATATGAAAAGTTTTTTATTTGTGGGCTGAACAGGTGATAAGTTTTATGTGTATGTTGGTCAGGTTTAAATTAGTGATTTCCTGGGTTTGTTGATGATAAGTTTTCTTTGTGTAGACTTGAAAGTTTGATTGATTTTTAATGAATTTGGTTGATGAATCTAAATTTTTAATGTATTTTTCATACTATGCATATGTGGCAGAGGCAACACCAAAGCGTTTGATGAGGGTGATGGAGATTCCAGGACTCACTTTGGAACATCTTAAAAGCCATTTACAGGTATCATAATTTTTTTCGTGCACTGAATCCAAAAACTATAAGAGTTTGAGCTTATTTGATTTTCTGGTTATTACACAAATACAGTATAGTTCCTTATACAAGAATTGTATAAAGAATTGTATACAAGTATAGTTCCATCTCACGTTGAATTTTTTGTGATTAATTTGTTCTGTGTATATGGGTCTATCAAATTTTCATAGATTTTGAAATGAAATCTGAGGGTGGTTTAGTTAAGTATTAGGGTTTATGTAATAATCTGGAAAATGTTTAGTGAATCCACGGGTGGTACCTTTGTTGTACATTTTTCTGCTATGGTGTGATTTATAATTTTTGATCAGTGAAATAATGTCTGATTTATGCTTTTTGTTAATGGAATTAGGTGAGAATAAGAAAAGGAATATGGGGGTTGAAGGAAGAAACAGAAAGGTACTTCAAGATATCCAAAATCTTGTGATCAACCCGGCAGATCTTGGTGCTAATGCTAATGTCACCAAATGCCTCACAAGGTGCTGATTCCATAACTTTACAATTGAAATTAAATCATTACCACATGTTGTATATCTTTATAATTTGCCTGATTTTATTTGTTTTTATTGTTGTTGCAGGGCTCAGTTAGAGGCTCTTGCTCAAGCCGCAACCGAGAAGAACAAGGTACATTTGTTGTTGCTGTTATCATGTTTACTTTGTTCCATTTTCAAAGGTTGTGTTTCCTTAATACATTGTATCACTAAATTTGTTTTGATGGAACTCTTTTTGTTGTTGTAGAACATTGTTCCTGCAGCAAGGGTGGAACATGCTCAGCAGCAATGTAGACTAATAATAAGAATGGACATAATTTGTCAAACACAGACTGCTTGTAGAGTTGTGCCCAAGGATTTGGTTGAGAACATTGATTCATCTTATAAGGATAATGAATTGACTGCAACTGAGTATATTGATGACATCTACAAGTATTACAAACTCTCTGAAGTAATGTTCTATGCTTTGTTTTGTGTTTCTTCTCTATATATATCTCTACTTTTTTAACATTCTCTAATATTTTGACTTTGATGAATGACACAGGATGATGTTCGTGTGCATGATTACATGGTTTCACAGCCAGATATAAATGCTAAGATGAGATCAATTCTTATTGACTGGTTGATTGAAGTGTACAGGAAATTTGAACTCATGCTGGAAACTTTCTATCTGACTCGATATTTATTGCCCATATTAGATGGATTTGGATCTGATGATTTGTCAAAACATTACATATATATTTTGTCAAAAAAGATATGCAGGCAATAACAATGATAGGGAATGAAGAAGGCATTCGAGGTTACTTGAAGGGTAACGTACCATAGGTTTGCATCGCTACGTATTAGGGCCATAACTTATAGAGTCATCCAGCTCTTTGCTTATGAAATTTTTAAGGTTAACTGTCAATTATCCTTCACGAATTTATTATATCACATGTTCAGGTCTAAGTTATACTTTTGGATTTGTAGAAAATATTAAAGGGAAAAAACGATTACCTCTCTGTTGTGGGAAGACTTGAAGCAGATGCTTTTTCAGCCATGACATCAACTTTTTTTGAGTAATAACAGTTCTCATTGAAAGGTTTAGTGCTTGTGCTAACACTCTTGAGCCACTTTCTTTCTTTTTGTAAAGTAACTTTTTATATTTTTCTCATACTTCAAATGTCAATATATCTTACTTTGTTAATCATTTTCTTTAGATATTTCCCGTTTTAATGAAAAAAATTGTGGCTTTTCTTGGTGGCCTTGAGCATGGTAAGAGAGGAAAGTTTTGCATTGTGTTGGAACTTGAGTTTCAAGGTGTCAAAAAGAAGTTCACCATGCCTCAGGTTTATGGCCACCCCTTTTTTAGTTGCTTGATTGAAGTATTGGTCTTCCTTATCCTTCATTATAACTTAATATACATGGTGTACCAATTTTCAGAGTTGGCCTGTACGTACACCGAGGCCTGTTGCATCAAAACTTGCAGCCGATACTCCTCTTCTTACTGGTCAGGTAAGCACAATTTTTATTATCAGAATCAAACCTAGCTTGCATGCATTGCCTTAGTAGTCTGAGTGAAGGATTTATATTTATTGGCTGTTGGTCTCCTATATTTCTTCTTGGTGAACCAAGTGATAGTTCTGGTTGTGTCTTTCACTTGGCAGGTTATGAGAAAGATTTGTTAAAATATGTTCGTGTCAGGGAGTTTGCTCCAGAATGAGAGTTTCATGATCCATGTCATTCCTTCATATTACCCAATGTCATCTGCAGGTAAACAATTATAGGTTTTGATTATGAAATGAATTATAAAGAATACAACAACTTTGTTTATATTTTTTGAAAAGAATTATGAGTTTGACTAAAACTACCTCTCATCGGTCTTAGTAATTCCACTTTGATGATATTTCATTCAAGTGGCCTCTGTCAAATCTGTGTGCTCAATCACTTTCTGAGCAATCATAGAACTTATATTCAATTAGTTTCATTGTTATCCTAATTAAGCATAAGGGATGTGCTTTTCAATTTTTCAAAATAAGAACTGTTGCTAATTAGAATCAAACAATATAGCAGCTCTTTGCTTATGTTAGTTTACTATGCAGATTTTTAATTTAGCTTTAGAAACTGTGATATACACACACACACACACACACACACACACACACACACACACACACACACACTATTGTTCTAGATGGTTACACCTGGTAGCACAATTGTGGTTCATACTTTTATGTATTTCGTTGTGTCAACGTTGTTGGCTTCTTTCAAGTGATAGGATTCTGAAGGTTAATTCATTAACTGTGTTTGTGTTAAGAATCCTTAGAATAGCCAGATAGAATAGCCCACATAATCGTCATTTTTTGTCGGAAATACATGGGATAGTTTAGAATTCAGAAGCCAAAAAAGGATGTTGTTTTGGATAAGAAAAGAAATGCTCTGTCAGCTGGTGTGAAGCACTCCAATTAGACTACATAATGAAATTAGACTGAATCAGGAAAAAGTGAGGCATCAAAGTTTAGGTGTTCAATTATTGTTTACAGATCTTAGTCTTTCAACTCACATAGGATGATTTATTCTTTTCATCAGGGACCTTTCTTATAATAATTTTGCTGGAGATCTGCCAAGTTCATTTGGTTCCTTGATAAACCTTGGTAGATTGTAAGTATCTTCTTTCATACGCCCCTCATTCTGTTTCCTTTATTTGATTTTCATTCCGTCTTATACTAAGAAAAGATTTTACTAAATTACGGGTCATGTTGATTTGATCTATAATGTGGTACTTATTGCAGGTTCCTGCAGCATAACATATTTATTCGACCAGTCACATACCTGACTGAGCTTCCACTCATTGATTTGTATGTTATCTCTACGCATTTCTCACGTTTACACTACCATTATTTGCTAATTTTTTTTTCTTCCAGCAACATTCAGGAAAATCTGTTTAGTGGCATTCTCCTACAACATTTTCAACATATTTATTTCTGGTTTTTTTTTTTTTGGAGTGAGGTTTGTTAATGTGCAAGATATTTTTGCGGCCTTGGCGCAGATATAGCATATACTCCTTCTTGATGTGTTTTTAAAACCCAAAATACCGACTCATTTCCAGGATTCCTTAATTTGCTATCTCTTTTAGTTTTGTCTTTATTTGTTAATTTTTCTGATGTCTTCGGTTTCTTTTCTTATTAGATAAATGGCAAAGCAGTAATGCTAGATGAGATAATAAACTATGTGCAATCACTGCAACAACAGGTTGAGGTAAGACAGCAGTGCCTTGCAATCTTTAAAGTATTAATTTATTACTACTATTCAAGGTTCAAACTTGACCTGTTTTGCACTGTGCACATGCTTAACACCAACGGAAATGAAAAAGGGAAATACTTCTATAAAATAATATAAAGGATTTAATCATTTCACTTAATAATGAATATTAAGAGATTGTTTTATGATAACTACATGACTTCAATTCCATTATATTTTGTTTTTTTTTTTTTTTGTGGCTATGCATCTTATTTTGCAGTAAGATGAATATGTGGGGTGTCCGGGGTTCGAACCCCGGCCCCTGCACATATTGTGCATTATCCCATACCAAATGAGCTAAGCTCATGGGGACTTTTTTGCTTCCTTTTCTATCAGATGTAATATTGATCTTTCTTTCTCAACCCTCAACCTCCTAGGGCGATTCACATTCTCATAAATACTTCAATTTATTTATTTTTTGGATAGATAAATACTTCAATTTAGTTAATGGAATATTTTTATTTTTGAAATAAATTATACAAATAAAGTATGACCCCAATCAAATTAAGGATATGCATGTTATTATTGAAATAAAGTTAATGTTATTTTAATTTTGCCTTCCATAGGTTTCCTTGCTGAATGTAATCTTACTCGAGACATGCCACACACATAATGCAGATATCTCTCTCAAATGAGATTTAAATATTATCTCCTCATGTTGTGAATGGATGTGATTTATTTAGTGACGTTAAGAATGTAAGCAGTTTGATAGTTGAACTGCCATGGACCAGAGCGGCTCTTATCCAAGGATGTAAGTGAGGATCTTAATCATACAGATTTAACTCCTTGGAAGTGAACTATTCACTTTGGAGGGTAAAGTAAATGATCTAAATTGTTGATGAGAAATTTAGCTATTGATGTACTGATATGCTTATGCCAAATCATAAATGTGTCCGAATATCAGTCATGGTCTCATGGATCTTCTCATCGACTGTTGGCATTACTTACTTTATCTTCCAAAGAAAATTATACACTTTAGAAAAAGATGCAACTTATTATCTGGAAATTGTTCAATTAACATTAGATCCAACTTTCATAACATCAATCATCTTGGTTGCAATTTTATTGATGTTTTCATTATATTCTTAAAGGATATTGCGTATTAGCAATAATAGAGGATACAAGTTATATTTACAAAAGTTTCTAAATTGCAGTTATTCACTTTTGTCAAAATTCTACTGTGGTCATGTTAAGAATACAAGTTTGCTAACCTATCCTACACCTATATGTTCGATACTAATTATTCACATTGTTGATGATCTTAGCAACACCACTATATGAAAACTATTACTTCAATGACACTTAGAAATTATTTTGTGTATGATTTTTCCTTATTCCCATTGCAACAGCAATCTTTCTTTGTCTGTGCTGATAATGATTCGAAACAGTTTGGAAGCTGCACTCCCGCAAAGCGTTCTTCTGATGAAAAATATCGTAACAGTATCGCATCTACCGATTGTAACCTGACACAGTTTTCTTCCGCCAAGTTGGGCAAAGAAATTAAAACGAAGTGACCAGTTTCATCCTTGGGTATTTTTTGGAAGATATGCCATTGTATCTTGCGAAGTTATTTGATCTGCGGTCTATATTGTTATATCCTTCGCATAATGGCTTTTGATTTTGCATCAGCCATGGCTGCTTTTGGTTAGGTGTAATATATTAAGTTTGACATCAAAACTTACTACAATAAGTGTGTTGTGCTCAAATATGATGCATGTAAATATCCACTTTGTTGTACTTATAAATAACTCTGTTTATATTAGTATCTACTAAACTCTGTGTTTATATTAGTATCTACTCTTCATACCAGATTACTCTTTGTATCATATAAAACCATAAAATTCTGATAAATAAACAATTTGAAGGCAAATGCAATATTCTTATATGCCTGTAATATCTATGTTTCAAATCAGTTTACTTTTAAGTATATTAAGAAATTTGTGTTTGCCTGTAATAATCTATTCCTTTATAACAAATTTTTTCGAAAAAAGGCAATTCACCCCGTGCGAAGCACGGGTTTGTAACTAGTTCTTGACATAAAAATCTAGAAGCGCTGAACAAGAATTCGCAAAGGATGGAAAAAATAGAGCACACAACGGTTCAAACCAACGGAATAAAAATGCACGTGGCATCAATCGGCTCAGGTCCAGTAATCCTCTTCCTCCACGGTTTCCCTGAGCTTTGGTATTCATGGCGGCACCAGCTTCTTTCTCTCTCCGCTCTCGGCTACCGCGCCGTCGCACCTGACCTCCGTGGCTACGGTGACACCGACTCACCGTCTTCTCCTTCTTCTTACACCGCCCACCACATCGTCGGTGACCTCGTCGGACTTCTCGATGCTTTGAATGTGGATCGAGTTTTTTTGGTTGGACATGATTGGGGTGCTGCTATGGCTTGGTATTTTTGTTTGTTGAAGCCTGATCGTGTTAAGGCTTTGGTTAATATGAGTGTTGTTTTTCGCTCTAGGAATCCTGTTAGGAAGCCTATTCAAACTATGAGGGCTTTGATGGGTGATGATTATTATATGTGCAGGTTTCAGGTAAATTTGGTTCTAAGTTATTTGGTGAATTTTTTTTTTATAATATATGGTTATTGTTTAGGGTGCTATGCTAATTAAATCAATTAGCTTAGTAGGATTGTAGTTAGTAGTTTCCCTTTGAAATGTAACAGTGTCATTTAATTTAGGATTATGTTGTCTATAGAATTCCCTTACTTTTTAAGTTGTTCTTCTTGAGAGTTTGATAGTGATATTGAGAGTTTGATAGTGATATCGGGTTATAAATGTTTACGGGTCGATTTTGTGAGGTTGACTTATATTTCAATCTAAATGCTAAGAATTAAGATGGCATTTGAGCTCATCGTTGTTGGGTCATCGGGTCTGCGTGAAAGGTATGTTAAGAGTTATAGGGATATAATCTGAATTGTAGTTATGAATAATGGGCATCTATCACTTTATGAATTGATTTTGTGGAGTTGAGTTTGGCCAAAAATTTACAATTTTGGCTAATACCTATTGAATTGCTTTGCCTTTACCTATGCTCAATGTGCCCTTTTTAATTTGGCATTTAATTAACTGCTCAAATCTCAAAACTTCAAGTTTGTTCTAGGTGTTGCATCACATTAAGATTGGAGATTCTCCTTCCTACATGATAAACAACAACAACAGCCAAGCCTTATCCCACTAAGTGGGGTCGGCTATCATGTAGGAAGCCTTATCAAGCCTTCCTACATGATAACTTTGACATAAAGTTTTTTTGAATAACTCTAGGCTACACTTGCTCCCCAAACCTTTGCAAGATCAATTTTGGTTCAAGTTGTTTTGAGATATAAAGTTGGTTTGGTGGTTTGGGGTGAGAGAGAGGGTTAAAAAGTGGTGTGTGTGATAGGGAGGAGAGTATTTGATCCCCACTCCGAACATAAATGTTGACTATGCTGGCATTTGTCATTAAATAAAATTAGAAACGGAGGTTTGAGTTTCATGCACCTGAAAGTGAAATCTATAATAGTTAGAATTGTGAAATCTGTAAGTTTGTCCAATAACTCTGATAGACTTGTTCCCCACACCAATGCAAGATCAGTTTTGTTTCAGGGTTCTTTTGATGTTTAAAGTTGGATTGGTGGTTGGGGGTGAAGCAGTTAAGAAGTGAAGTGATAAGGAGGGCACGTGTTTGATCCCTTCTCCTAATAGAAATGTTAATTGTACTAACATTTGTCATGAAAAGATGAAAACATTGGTTTGAGTTTCATGCACGTGAAAGTGTAATCTTTAACAGTTAGATTTGTGGTTCATCTCAATTCAGTTTTGAAGAATGACCAGTCTTACTCCAAAGAAATGATACACTAGCAATATATGATCTAGCCATGGGGTTCTGTTATCTTTTATAGCTCCTGATGCTCTAAAATTATCTCATGATCTTGATAGTTGCCCATTAGTACTAGTCATTCAATTCAATTAATTGATTTACCAGCTCTAACAGATACTTTTGAGAACAGTGTTCAGTCAACAATGTTAACCGATATTAGGCATAACCCAATGTGTGTGTGTGTGTGTGTGTGCTGCCTCTCAACTGCTCTTCTTCCTCTTTTCTTTTTTGAATCTCAAAATAATTGTTGCTTTCTAAATCCTAATACAAGCTTCTGAATCAATTTATGGTTTTAATAAACAGTAGCTGTCTAGTTCAATGTTGTTCACAAGTTTCAAAGATATTTATATGATGTATATGGTGTACTGTATTTGGTTGTCCTGCAGAAACCTGGGGAGGCAGAAGAAGAGTTTGCGCGTGCTGGTGCTGCAAGAATAATAAAATCATTTCTTACATTGCGTGATCCTCGTCCACTTTGTGTGCCAAAGGAGATAGGTTTTGGAGGTTCCCCTAACACTCATATTACTTTACCTAAATGGCTCTCTGAAGAAGATGTCAATTATTATGCTACCAAATTTGAACAGAAAGGCTTCACTGGCGGACTAAACTACTATCGCGCCCTCGACCTGTAAGTTTCATCTAGTTCGTTTTTCGAAACATAACTATACATATGGTACTGTAGCCTATTTGTATTTGACACTAGAAACATTTTCTAACTTCATTTCATATATAATTGCAAAACTGTTACAAAGGACAATAGCGTATGTAGGTTACATTTCATTTGAAGAAATAGTTGAACTAGATGGACTTGATGTAACCATGTGTCAAGAAAAAAAGTTCAGAGTAGGAACATTTTAATTTGCAAGGAGGAGATTATTATTAAGCTTTCCTTGCTTATTTTATTGAACGGTTTGGGTAAAAAAAATTGTCTGCAGAACCTGGGAATTGATGGCACCATGGACCGGAGAACAGATCAAAGTACCGGTGAAGTTTATTGTGGGAGACCTGGACCTTACATATAACACACCAGGCGTTAAGGAGTATATACATAATGGTGGTTTTAAGAGAGAAGTACCATACTTGCAAGAAATGGTTGTTATGGAAGGAGTAGCTCATTTTATAAATCAGGAAAGACCAGAAGAGATCAGTGCGCACATATATGACTTCATCAAGAAATTTTAATCTGCTTCATTCTTCACATGAATGCTGTGTAAAAGTTATTTATAATACATATTTTGGATTGCACTGTGCCACACGCTTGCAAGAGTGCCAAGTTTGCAGATTTTCTAGTATCTAGCGCAATAGCTAGTATTTCTGTGTCTTAACTTCAATATAGACAAGAATCAAACTTGTCTATAATAACTTGATCCCCTTTTCCTTATGCCTTGGCGCTTGAATCCTGCTCTACTCTGAAGTGGTAGGCTTCCTCTGATCTCTACTGTCATCAATAATATGCTGGTAGTTTAATGATTCAACTTAGCTAGATGTATTTAGGTTTTGTTTGAAAGTTATGAGGAAAAAGGGATGGGAGGGCTTTGGAGGGAAGAGGGGGAAGGGAAACACGGGAATCCTTCACTTTTTTTTGGGAGAGTATATTTGAAGGAAGTTGGATGAAAATACTTATGAGAAATTTTATTTTTTCCAATTTTGAAATTGAGAAATAATGCATTTGAAAATTTATTCAAAATCCTCTAATTTCTTCCAATGCGTTTTTTAAGCTCCTCTGTATTGGAGGGTTTTAGTCCAGTAAATAATAAAATGAAGGGACTACTCACCCTTCCCTTCCCGTTACTCCTTTCATCCTCAAAGTCCTCCCCTCTTTCCATTTATACTACTCTCATACGCCTAAGTTGAGAAATCATTGTAAAGGACTGCAAAACATGTAAACTCTCGTTGAAAGTAAACTTCCATTTAGGGGCTGAGCCTGTGTGTTATGGAAAAGAAAATGCCACCTCAGCCCTTCCCCTCAACTTTTTAACTTAGAAATGTGATACTCATCTTGCTTTACGAATGCTTTGTAATCCATTTCAGATTCAATCTTGTATAGACTCTTAACCCGAAGGATTCTACACTAACGGGAGCATGACATTCTAGAGGCACACATTCATTGTTCAAGTTTCCTCATCTAATGTTAAAATAAAAAGCAAGCTTGTGAACTTTATATATTTAAAAAAAAAATTGTGAAAAGAACACAAAATTAATATAAAACAAGAGTATAAGCCCGTCGTATTTCAAGCCCTAAGAGTTTGATTTGATATGAGAAATTGAGTTTGAGCTTGATTTTTTAAGTTTTGATCCGATATGAATGTAATTGTTTTTGGGGACAAACAATATACTAAATTTGGGGTCGTGATAACTTATAACCATGAGCATGTCTTTCGTGTCTTTTGAGTCTATTTATTTTAGTTATCATAAGGTTTAGCATATTTTATGAGTTATTTGCATAAATTGTGCATTTGTAACTCTTTTAATCAATTAGATGTTAGGCTTTTTGTAGATGAGAAAGAGTTCGTTGATGATAGTTTCGGGGCCTACAATAGTGGAAAAATAGGAGAGAAAGTGGTAGTCCAAATATCTAACTTATCGAGGAGATGTAGAAAAGATTAGTGTTGATTTCTGTATGGGGTTGTAGAAGCTGGTTAGTGTTTTGAGAGGAAGAACGTCTCTTTATATATTAAATCTGACATATGACAAATTTTGATTCATCCAACTAACTTAAGTACCTGTATCAAACAAAATTAACGGGGTATCGATGATTCTACATGAATGAAAAACAGGGACAACAGCTTCTCCTTGGTAAAGAGAGTATACACAGCCATTTGAAGCTTTATTTTACGACAGAATACATGTAACCCTCTCTTTATTTCTTAATACTATAATTGAAATGAACGACTGTTCCATATTTATTGGTAAACAAGAAAGCAACAAGCTAGAGTACATAAACACACCACACAAATTAAATAAACTTCACCATCCTACTAATAATCATTCTTTCAGGAACAAAACAGGGAGGGCATCACCGCCATCAAGGGCCAATAAACTCTTGCCATTCTCACGAATAATACCAATAGTCCCACATGCAAACCAACACCTAGGGCATACTTCTGTTGGGCACCATTGGATGTTATAGATACCAAGAGTTTGGCTCTGCACAATCCTAAAAAAGTTACCAAATGATCCAACTGTACCATCATCTCTTCCGGTGGTAATAAGCCTCCTATCACTCGTTGCGTCCCTCTCACCCAATCTCCATTCTGATGACTGCCCACAATTTGAAGCTCGGAATTGGACTCTCAAGTCTCTACTAAGCCTCACATCATCGTCATCGTGATTGGAAGAAAAAGGTGTGAATATAACAATCAAACCTGGCAAGTCAGAATTCTGATCAAGACCGACATCCAAAGGACATGATCCATTTCTGTTGACCAATGTAGTTCCTCCATTGCCTGTGATAGCAGGCCTGATGAAGTATTCGTCACCGGCCTCAACTGGTTCGCTATTCGTGTCTATGACCAATTGAGCTATTGATGTTGAGATCATGAAGACACATACATGAGCAAGAATGATTATTGTGAAGGATCTAGTTGTCATGGTTGTTTATTAGTTATGTATGAATGTAATTATTAACCTCTTTTGAAGGCTATCTTACAATATAAGAGGCTTTATTGGTTTTGTGTTTTTAATGTTCCTTGCGATGCAAGGTATTTATAGGATTGAATCGATCATGTTACCATGCAATGTATAATAATAATTGATGAATGAACATAAATCCAAATTATTAATTTACATGAGTTTTGTAATTAGCTTATCAATCTTCCAAGGAAATGGATGAATAAAATTATAAGCATATTATATGTTACTTTGTTTTGATCGCAAGATTTTGATTGGGTGGAATGGTGAATTTTTTCTTAGTTGGAATCGTTGCGTATAGAGACCAAAATCCACCAGAAGCTAGTTAAAACACATTTGTCTGTTTCATTCGTCCATTCTGTCCGCAAATTCATAAATAATTGTAAAAAAATGTTGCATTTCTTGCATAGGTATTGTATCCTTAAAAGTATGATAATATTGCATTTTGTAGTTTAATGCAATCAAAGTGGAAGCAAAGCTAAGGCACAGCTCATGTCGTCTCGTTTCAAGCAGAAATGTCATTTCCTGATTTTAAATTTGCGATAAGGTTAACTGAAAAAACAAAAACGATAATACTCCCTCCGTCTCACAATAATTGTCTCTTTACCATTTTCTCTTTTCCTCAAAATAATTGTCACTTTAGAATACCAATGCAGTATTTATTATTTTTTTTCCATTATTATACCCTTATTTATTGAATCTCATCCAACTTTATTACTCAACTAACTACAATTAATAAGGGTGTTTTAGTAAATGATACTAATTTTATCATCAAAATCAACACAACTAATCATTTTCTTAATAACCGTGCATAAACCTTAAACGACTATTATTTAGAGATGGAGGGAGTACTTATTTTTCAACGCTAACACATTTTTTTTTTTTTTTTGAGAAAACACTTATTGCTTATTGATTAATGAGTATTGGGAATTCTACCCAAAAAAAACTAATGAGTGTTGGGAACCACTTATTACTGAACAACAAATTCGAATCTTGCTAAATTTTGCCATATTTCAAGTTTAATTGTTTGAATACATCGCATTTGAGACATTTCTAACATTTAAACAAGAGGTTAGTTTGCATTTGTTCTTACATTTTATAATTGTGTTTTTTTTTTTAGTTCCGGTTGTTTTTAGATTTTATAAACTGAAAAAATGTTCTTCAACATTTCAGCTTCTAAAATTTGAAATAAGATAAGGAATGCTGAAATTCTAAAAAATTTGTTTATCTATTTGATTTTTCTCCGGTTTTTGATTTATTTCAAATATGGAAGCACACTCTGTTGGGTTTATTTTCCAGATTCGTGTTTCAGGATATTACCTGTAGGCAATGTATTTTGATGTGTGTTGCATATATGCAGAGTTTCTAGACCCTCTCTATGCTGATATATTTCAGTTTATATAAGTCGAACACATTTTACATGTTAGGTTGTAGAATCTGAAATATATTTATACTATATATAAAGAAAATAAAGGATTTTGAGCTGACTTTTTCGTTGTTCCAATTATATCCTTGAACAAATTTTTCTATAATAATGTTTTTTTGTTAGTATCATTTTAAAAAGATAAGAATTTACATTGTATTTGTTGTATCGTTGGAAAAAATTAAACATATTTTTAGGTTTGTTACAATTCACGAACATTAAACCTATATCGTTGATGTCATTATATGTATGCAAAAGACAGATCACATTCACAGGTTGCCCACAAACCCGATCTCTCATCAATGTGTTCTTAAGAGTAAGACAGTTTGACGTGTCTCCTTGCGTTTTTTGGAAACAACACAGAGACCATTGCAAAAATATATTTTTCTATATAATATTGCTTATTGTCGTCGACAAAACTCAATGCATCATAAAGTTTTCGCTGCACCTGAGATATCGATTACGTCTATATGATCTACCATTTTTAGGTATCACCCATCTCTTCTACTCACTGTATTTCAAATTACTTTCGAATTGAATAAGATAGTAAACTCAAATTGTAACCTCTCTTAACTACTGAAAGTGTTATAAAAATTCCCTTAGTGTCAGAGATGTTTAATGTAATGTACCCTACAAAACTACCCACAAATGACATATAAAATTGCACTTTAAATGCAATATAGGCAATAAAATTTATATTTATCCTACTACTTTAAACTCAAATAAACTGTACCCTGCTTCAAGTTCAACTCCCCCTTCCCAACACTACGAGCGCACAAGAATATAAATTGAAGAACAACAAGTTACTCATTGATTGACTAAAGTTGACAGAAAAGTTTGTTCTAAATCAAAATTGTTTGAAAGCCAATCCATTCATTCCTTTTCCACTTGGGGAGAAGGACGCTAAAAACAAAACGAATTGTTCACAACACCACAAAGGGAGAAAACAAAACAATACAGAACAATGACATTGAGATATGATAATAGGAAAGGGCGTTGATGTTTGAGCTCCAAAACTCAAACTTTAAAGCCTCTGCTCTTCCTTTTTCCTCTAGCGGCTTCAACCTTTCGTGATTTTTTTCCACGGACATAGGGCTTAGTGTTGCTGTGTGGTACACCAGGAGCTCGTCCAAAGTGCTTGACAGCCTCACGGGCATTTTTGGGACCTCTAAGAAGAACCTGAAACATTAATACAAGAAAAAATGTCATTCCTCAGATGTATGTTGTCTTAATTTGCAAAGAGTGGAATATGAAACTATCTAATTTAATCCTTTCTCCTAAAGTTGTAATAAAAAAAGGCAACAAAAATAGGAGCAAAATAGAAGCAATTACCAAAATTGATCTAATTTGCCGCAGCAGATAGGTATAAAAGTCGATAAACAAATAATATATACTAAAGCAAAATAAAAACAGGAAGTACACTAGATTTGTGGTAAACATATTATTTTATAGGCTGTATTGGAACAGAAAGTATAACAGTTATAAGGTGAAAACAACCGCAAGTAACAGCATTATCCAATATTTCAAAACAAAGTAAAACAAAAACACAGGATTCCTCCACATTTATCATTCTAGTCATTTTCACTTTCATAAATGTAACAATAAGACATCAGTGAAAACATGACTTCATACAAGTGGTCTGCTAAAAAACACAATTGCATGAAGTTTAGTTTGGTAGACAAAACTGTTATGAACTTTTAATCTTTGGACACATGAGCTAAAGCCAACTTCCAAACTTCTAAAATTACAGCAACTTTGACAAAATGACAACAGTTAGAATAGCAATAAGAAAACAAGAGTAGTATTAAAATACATACCGTGTTCTGCCCTAAAGGAGCTCTAAGAGCCAGCTGATCAAAGGTGAGGCACTCCCCACCAGCCTTCTCAATTCTAGCCCTGGCCTTTTCGGTGAACCTTAGAGCAGTTACCTTAATTGCAGGTACTTCATAAACCCTAATGTCATCTGTCACGGCACCAACAACTACGGCAATCTTACCCTCCTAATACCAGAAAGAAAGAAAAAAAGTGAACATTATGATTATTATTAATAATTATTTTAAATGCCAATGTTATCTCTTCATCAACCAATAAAACCGTATCTAAAAGCATACATGCAGATGTAAAAGATCTGAGCATAGAAGAACTTGTAAAAAAAAAGCCTATAACATGGGCCTGTTTTGATTCGCTTATTTGAGCTGATCTGCATACATAAGTACCGTACGAGTGTTTGGAAAAACATGTGACAGAAGCTTCAGACATTGTTAATGAGCTGTTATCATGACTAGTGCTTGAACTATTATCTAGACTGGGCCCATTTTTATAAGCTATTGCATCACATTTTCCAGAAGTCTAAATGCTAACTTAAGAAAACAACTTATAACTTATATGAAAAAAATTGACTTTATGTTATCCTTTGTTATAAATACAACTTATAAATAAGCACTAATATAATTCGCACTTAATTAAGCGATTATATACCTTTCCCTTGGTGTAACGAATCAACCTAGAAAGTGATAGTGGTGGCTTGTTGACTTTGCTCATGAAAAGCCTCTTAAGGATAACCTTATTGAAATTACTTTCAGTCCTTCGAACAAGGAAACGGTATAGCTGAAAAACACATAACAAACAAAAAAAAACAATACGATTCAAATACAAATCCATTATTCAGATTCACAATAACAAGAGTAGAAAATGAATGAAGGCATACCTTAACGAGAAGCTTGAGGTAGATATCATTGGATTTTGGTGCGGTACGTTTAGTCTTCTTGGACTTACCTCCTGCCTTCAAATCGATACCCTGCGAAAAGAGAGAAAGAGGAGTGAGATGAGAGGTTGTCGGAGTTAGTTATAAGAAATGGTCGCGCCGATGGGGATTGTAGAGGAGGAACGTACCATGGTGAAGAAGCTTCTTCTTCTAGCTGCGGCCGAACGAGAGAAATGGGGCTAGGGTTTTGTTTAGGTCAGATGAGTTTATTTATTTGGATTTTTTCGCCACTCATGGACCGTATCCATGACCCGTTTTTCTTACATTACACCCTTTGTTTTTTAGTGGACTTAAGCCCATTAGTTCTCGGTTATTGTTATAATTTTTCTAGTTACACCCTGTTTTATCTAGTTACATCCAAAGACACGTTTTCAGCATAATAAAATGAGTAATTTATCCTTGTAACTAATCAAATTTTCAAAACACCAACCTGAAGGAGGGAGTAGTTGATTAGTAAATACAAATGTATCGCTTTTTTTTAAGAAGATTTTATTTTTTTTGTGAACATTCAAAAATGGAAATGTAGATCCCTCTCGACAGTGGGTAAAGAAGTTCTTATGAAAGTAGTAGTTTAAGCCATATCATCCTGCTGTATGGGTGTTTTTCTCCTCCATGCTACCTTGGGGTGACAAAATTGAGCTCGTGTTAAATTCCTTCTACTGGTGGGTGGGGGGGCTAAATTTATGGAACCTTTTTGCCATGTTGGGTCAACAAGTGTGGAAACTCATTCTTCAAAAAAAAGAGTGGAAACTCGTCACAATCTCTTCATCTCTCCTCACTGGAGTTCTCAAAGATAAGTATTTCTCAAGAAGCGGCTTTTTGGAGGACAACCATGATAGCAGTCCTAGTTACACATAGAGGAGTATTATATCACCGTTGTCCCTTAGGTATAGGTGGAAAATTGGTGACGGAAATGATATCAAAGTTTGGTCAAACCCTTGGAGCAGGTCAACACCTTTATGATAAGTTGCACACTTTCCTTCAATGCTCACATTTTGTTAACTGTTAGAAGGAATTGCATATGTGGACTAGAATCAAGCATCACTTTACCGGTGGACAGTGATTTTTCTGCCACCATTTTCTCTATTGTGCAGGCCTTATGGTGAAAAAAAAACATGCTTCTCATCTAGCCTTTGATGTATATTGGCAGAGTTGAAATACTTTAGTTTGGGAACAACGATTTAATGTTCCTTCCAAGATGAACACCATCTGTGATTACTTGCACAACTTTAGGATGCTTGAGAAATCGTATAATCAACTTCCACACTTTTTTGGAAGAAGCATATATTGGATGATTGAAATGTAATGTAGATCGTACGTTGTTTTGTAACATTAATTGTGAATTTATGATAATGAATTACGGATTTTGTTGAGTAGGTGTAGATCTCTTATACCCTGTAATTTATAACATCGATTTTTTTGAACGATGGACAGTACTTCAAATACTAGTATGGCCAAACGATACAATATTTGTGAAAAATATGTTATTGATTCACCAGGAGTGAAAGACCGACCCTAATTACAATGGATTATCACTCAAAATTTCACAAATAATACATTCATATATAGACGTTAAGTTTTATAAAGAAGAAAATTAACAGAGTTGTTTGTGATATAACTAGAGCATTTTTTTTTTTTTTTACAAAACTAGAGCATCTTTCTCAGAGGACCACGTTCACAACAAAGAATATGTTCCTGTATTTTTCTCCTAACATTTTTTTTTTACAAAAATACAATTTTATCTCAGCCACCTTTTGATTTTTTTTTAATCTTTTTCATCTTTTTTTTAAGTAGTTTGATATTCAGAATTTTCCTTTAAGATTAATAAATAAGAAATTTAGAGTTTAAACATCTCCCCTGTACATATAAAGATTGTCTATACTAACTGAACTTTTTATTTTGGGTAGATAGACGAGATGGTAAATCCATATCATAGACTCACACTTATAAAGTAGAGGTATCGGGGTTCGAACCCCTGTCATGACGTCCGACCTAACAATTTCGGCTTTTTTGCTTATGGGATTATACTAACTAATCTTATTACTCGTGGTAAAATTAAAATAAGGATTATATCAACTAACAGCGATAACAACAAGAACGAGAACCAGTAAACTAAGAATTCCAATTGAAAAAATATTAAAATGATCTTTAGGGTCATGCTAACTGGTGCTTCTGGGACACTAGTTAAGGAAGTTGAAGAGGAATTTTTAAGTCATAAAGGACACCTTTTATGTCTTTAATGTATTGACTACAAAACTTTCAATGCAAAATACTCCCTCCGGTCCTTATTATAAGAAAAAGTTGACTTTTTAGGTTCATAGAATAATTAATGTATCTTATTGGAAATATAGACTAGATACATCACTTACACAATGAACCAAAAAAGTTAATTGTTTCTTATAATAAGGACCGAAGGGAGTATTACTATATACGATTATTTAACCAATGCTCCCGAAACACTGATTACATTTCCCTAATCTTTATCGGTGCACCTTGTTGAATGTGTCAATAGTTTTTATTGTAAACATATGCACGTGATCATGGAGATTAATTATTCAAAATAACTAAAATTCAATTTATGGGTAAACCTCTCCCAGTAAATATTTTTTTGAAAGACTCTCCCAATAAATATTTGAACCAAACAACTTCGTATTTATCATTTATATACCGCGTCATTCATTCGTGTGTGTACACACACTACCTAAAAAAACACCCACACTAATGCGAACTTCCCATCCCCCTAATTATAATACTAATAAAAAAAATGGTTGTCCTTAGGTATAAAACTCATTACAAACTACTAAATGCATTTATTTATTTTTTCTAAATATACCTTTTAATAATACTATCGATCTATCTTGAAAAATAAAAAATAACATTGAAAACATTTACATATAAATGATAATTTAGTATTAGTTACATTTTGAATGCATTTTGACAAACAAAACAATCCAACAAAGACAAGTCCAAATGAAAAAAAATCATAATTTTATATATATATATATGGGTAATGCTACAACACACCCACCCTTTTTTATGAAGGTGTGCATTAGCAACAAACACCTTATTGTTTTGGACAAAAACACCATTACTTTAAATTAGATATAGAGGGCAGGAAAGTAACTTGGGTGTTGTTTTATCTTACTTCTCCATCTTCCATTGACTTCTTTTCAAATATCATCCCTTCCGTGATTTTTTATTTTCTTTTTTGCTTTTTTAATCGAAATTAAATTATATAAAAGTTCCTAGTTTCCTTTTTTTTTTGGACAGCTGCACCACACCGTGTTTGAAACCAAAAATTGGTCAGCTTCCCCCAACTAGCTCATTCCCTCAAACTAAGTGAACCAGAGAAGGTGCTACTGCCTCTTGCTTGCATCTTCATAAAAAATTGGGTTAGCATTTGCTTAATCCATTGATTGCTTATTGCTTTAACAGTTTAAGCTTAACCACTAGAAAATGGATCCCTGCAGTAGCACCGTTCCAGGCAGTACATGAAATTAGATCAACAAAAATGGGTTCCTCTCAAAATCCTCGATCGAAAAAAATTCTCAAAAAATTCTTCAATAAAAAACCCACAAAAACTTAATCTTGTGTTTCAATAAAAAAAATATAAGAGAGCCAAGAAGTGTTTAAGAGCAAGAGAGAGAAAATGTTAAGTGATGAAATGTCTTTATGAGGCTTGTATTTAATCTCAATTGTAGAAAAAGAAAATGGGTATTTTTGTCCAAAACAATAAGGTGTTTGTTGCTAATGCACACCTTCATAAAAAAGGGTGGGTGTGTTGTAGCATTACCCTATATATATATATATATATATATATATATATATATATATATATATATATATATATATTTTGAATCGGTGAAGCCAACACAGACAGGTCCGAATTTTATATTTTTTTTGAACCGGTGGAGCTGATGCAACCACATGTAATTTTACAAAGTAAAAGGGACATTATTTTTTGGTTGGAAAAGTTAAGATATTAACAATGGGATGTGACAATATAGATATGGTATTTTTTTTTTTTATTACAGAATAGATATGGTATTCTAGAAATATATTTTTTTGAACAGGGGTATTCTAGAAATATTAGATTAGACTGTTACTTTTTTTTTAAGCTTAAAATCAAATATTTGGGACCCTTGAAATAAGATGATTAGAATTAAATTTTAGACGATAGAATCACTTGAAGAGTTTGTCCCAATCACTTGAAGGATAATTTTGCTGAATTGAAAAACACACAGTTTTTCTGATAAATAATGGGTTTCAAAGCAGATTTTATGAGATAGACTAAATGGAGGGAACACAAAGTTTGTTATAAGATTTGAGTGTTCTATACTTGTGTCTTTTGACAAGGTTTTAAGATTGAGAAACACATTCTAAATATCTTGTATAGTTTGAAATCATTGAAGAAAATATTAAATTTCCTCGAAAAATCATTTAAGTGTTTAAACAAGTAAACAAGATTACAAGAGAGATTATCGATACAACTGACGAAAAATTGGTTAGTTTTGCAACTTTTTATGGTGAAAGAAATTAGAGATTGCTCTTATTAAGTTGTTAAAGTAATCTTTTGTAATTATTTTATATCCCTTACAAAAACTCATTGAAGGTTGATTTTTTGAAGTAACCCAATGATTAAGAATTTACATTTAAGGTGAATAATAATTTCTACATTTAATTACTGTGAGTGTAACTCAGTTGCTAGGGACATGCATTGTTATATGTATGAACGAGGTTTGAACTCCGGACACATCACTTATTCACTTTGAAAAGTGAATTCTAACCAGTAGCCTATTTGACAAAAAAAATATATACATTTAAATGTGATCAATTTGGATCAAACTTGATAATTTAATAAATTAAAATACAAAAGTTTAATACTCATATAACATTATTACAAAGGAAAATGCTACAAAAATTAAAAATCATATGTCATATAAATACAAATTTAATTACAAAATTACCCTCAAATTTTGATTGAAAAACCTAAAAGAAGAATACAAGTTGAGTTTTTGACGACCTTTATGATGTGTCCGAAAGATACTTTTACGGCAATTCAATTCAATTTCTGATATAATAAATCCCTAAATTTCCTCCTCCTGCCACGGCTATTCCAACGATGAACCCGTCGAAACCTCCGCGCCGGAAAATCCCTCAGGCAAACGGCGATGACTCTGGTGACAAACTCGACCAGCTTCTTCTCTCCACCGCCATATCCAACAACGAAGACTTAGGTCCCTTCATCCGCAAAGCTTTCGCTTCCGGCAAACCGGAAACTCTCCAACAACACCTCAAGCACTTCGCTCGGTCTAAAGAATCAGAGATCGAAGAAGTCTGCAAAGCACACTACCAAGACTTCATCCTCGCCGTCGATGATCTCCGATCTCTTCTCTCCGACGTTGAATCTCTCAAGTCATCACTCTCCGATTCGAATTCCAAGCTTCAGTCCGTTGCTCGTCCTCTTCTAACATCACTCGATTCATTCGTTGAAACGCGAAACGTTTCGAAGAATGTTAACCTCGCCATCGATTCAGTTGAATCGTGTGTTCAGTTAACGGAAGTTTGTTCACGCGCCAACGCGCATCTCGCAGGTGATAACTTCTACATGGCGTTGAAGTGTGTGGATGCTATTGAAAGAGATTATTTGGATAAAACGGCGTCGTCGACTTTGAAGAAGATGCTTGAGAAGAAGATTCCAGAGATTCGTTCTTACATAGAGAGAAAAGTGAACAAAGAGTTCGGTGATTGGTTGGTTGAGATCCGTGTTGTGAGTCGCAATTTAGGTCAATTAGCGATTGGTCAAGCTTCATCAGCCAGACAAAGAGAAGAAGATCTTAGAATCAAACAGCGTCAAGCGGAGGAACAGAGTAGACTCAGTGTTAGGGATTGCATTTATGCTTTGGAGGAAGAAGATGAAGATGGAATGGCTTCCGATGACGGTTACAGTAACGGTAATATTAACGGTGGTGGAGTTTTGGGATTTGATTTGACTCCTTTGTATAGAGCTTATCATATTCATCAAACGTTAGGGTTAGAGGATGGGTTTAAGCAGTATTATTTTGAGAATCGGAAGCTTCAGTTGACTTCGGATTTTCAGGTATCATCGATGACGCCTTTTCTTGAATCGCATCAAACCTTTTTTGCACAGATTGCAGGTTTCTTTGTGGTGGAGGATCGTGTGTTGAGGACTGGGGGTGGTTTGATATCGAAAATGGAAGTTGAGAATTTGTGGGAGATTGCTGTTAGCAAAATGTGTTCTGTGTTGGAGGATCAGTTCTCTAGAATGCAAACTGCTAATCATCTTTTGTTAATTAAGGATTATGTGAGTCTATTAGGAGTAACACTGCGTAGATTTGGTTACCCGATTGATGCACTGCTTGATGTTTTAAGCAAGCATAGGGATAAGTATCATGAATTGCTGTTGTCAGATTGTAGGAAGCAGATAGCCGAGGCTATAGGCGGTGATAAATTTGAGCAGATGTTGATGAAGAAAGAGTATGAGTATTCAATGAATGTGCTTTCTTTTCAGATTCAAACATCGGATATCATACCTGCTTTTCCTTATCTGGCACCGTTTTCATCCACGGTGCCTGATTGTTGTCGCATTGTGCGGTCCTTCATTGAGGATTCAGTTAGCTTCATGTCATATGGCGGGCAGCTTGAGTTCTATGATGTTGTTAAGAAATATTTAGATAAGCTTTTGAGTGAGGTTTTAGATGAAGCTTTGTTAAAGCTTATTAATACCTCGGTTAGTGGTGTCACCCAGGCAATGCAAATGGCAGCAAATATGGCTGTTCTAGAGCGTGCGTGTGATTTTTTCTTTCGCCATGCAGCACAGCTGTCGGGGGTTCCTTTGAGAATGGTAGAAAGAAGCCGGAGGCAATTTCCTCTGAGGAAAGCTCGTGATGCCGCGGAAGAGACACTGTCGGGGCTGCTCAAAGCCAAAGTTGATAGATTTATGACAATGATCGAGAATGTAAATTGGATGTCTGATGATCCGCCCCATGGTGGAAATGAATATGTAAATGAGGTCATACTTTATTTGGAAACTGTGGTTTCAACTACTGCATCACAGATACTGCCAACTCAAGTCCATAAAAGAGTTCTACATGATGTTATTTCTCATATATCGGAGATGATTGTTGGGACTTTAGTTAGTGATTCTGTTAAAAGGTTTAATGTTAGTGCTATTAATGGAATTGATACAGACATCAAGCTCTTAGAATCATTTGTTGAAACTCAGGCAACCCTTTTCTTTGATGGGGATGCTGATCAGTTCAAATCAGCACTTGCTGAGGCGAGGCAAATGGTTAATTTGCTAGTAAGCAACCATCCGGAGAATTTTCTAAATCCAGTGATCAGGGAGAGGAGTTACAGTGCTTTGGACCACAAGAAAGTGGTGATTGTTTCAGAAAAGTTGAAGGATCCTTCGGATAGACTCTTTGGAACCTTTGGTAGTCGAGGGTCCAGGCAGAATCCAAAAAAGAAATCACTGGATACATTGATAAAAAGACTAAGGGATGTTAGTTGATTATTCTTATAGCTGTATGTAAGGTACTCCGTCTTGTTTATTTTCTTTTTTCGCCTTTAGTTTCATTTTAAATCCGAATTATTTCATTGCTAGTTCTTGATGAAATTATTTTGTTAGGGCGGCCTATCACCGACTTCCAATTGCATTTTTAGATTTTACAACATTTGTTTGATATGTATAATTCGAATGTTCATTTTTATTGGATTGGATTGCATTTCTATGTTTCATTTTATCTGTTATGTTTTCTTACTTTTGCTTCGTCGGTGTGTTTTTGAAACCATAATCTGACTTTATCCCATCAGATTTCTGCTTGCTAAAAGGATTTCTTTAACAGGCAACATGATGCTGCTTTATGAGTGGTGGCTTCTGTTTATTAAACTTGCACGCATCTAAGTCTCGCACTCCTGCTAACTAATCACAGATTTTCAATAGTTCAACTTCAAGCATTTCCTTGACATTTGTGTATCTGTTAATCAACCTTATTCTTGCATTATACCGCATTGTTTGTCCGTAAACTATTTTATCAGAAAGATTAGAAGGTCACATGTTCTGACCTATCGCTTCTTCACATTTAGCCAATGATAATGAGGGTTTAGATTACTGGAAATACATGGATTATCACTTTGAATTTTTAAGACCTCTATTGATTGATCGACTTAGCTCTTGGGTGTGAATTAGAATGTGGTTAATTTCCCTCCAAAAAAAAGAACGAGGTTAATTTCCAAACTCCAATTTAGTTGGCATGATAGTTTTGTCCTACTAATAGGTACATTATGAGATAATATAATGCATAACAATCAAGTGTTCTGGAAACCGGGTCCATTAAGCTGATTTGACAAGTAGAACTGGAACTGGTCCGCTATCTGGTCCATTTTTTAAATTAGAAAATTGGTTGATCTCACGACTAGTAAGAGTCAAAAAAAGAATCTGTCTAAAACGAGTGAAAAGCTGGTGATAAAAATTGGTTTGGATTGGTAATATTTTTAATTTAAAAAATAATTTTAAGGCAAATAATTCTCTGATGATAAATTATAAAAATATGTATAGAATTTTTTTTATCGTTTATTCTTGATTTTTTATCCTATGTATAATGCAATCACTTTTTTTTATTTTTTTATTTATAATAATGCAATCACTTTATGTTGATTTTGTTTAAATTAGATTTGACTTGAGATGCGAGTAATGTGACTGAAATTATGTGTTTCATCTATGTTACCAAATGAGATAAGAACAACGACAGACCTATAATCGGTGACAGTTTGTTTTAAGTAGAAAAAAGCTGTCATTTCACTACTCTTGCATTAATGCAAGCAAACAGTCTAAACAATTTGAGGATAAACACTATATGATTCTGTTCGACAGTTACAAGAAAATGGTCTTGCATCATGGATATTAATAAGTTACATCACATCTTATTTAAATCAGCGCTGAAATTTATTGATCTAATGATAGAAATTAGTTTGTGCATGATACTTATCTTACTTGTGTATGATAGTAGAATTGACCGCACTATATATAGCCACTTTAGCTAAGTGTAGGTATGGACGAGTGGATAAGAACGAGTGAGACAGAACTACAAATGCTTTGTAATCCCTCCGTTTCAAAATGAGTGTCGCTTTAGGTGTTTGCACACATATTAAGAAATGCAATGATTAAGAGAAAGAGAATGGTTATTTTACCAAATTAACCTTATTAACTATTGGTTAGTTTTAAAAGTAATACTTTGGAAGTAGTGTGCAGGGTATTAATTGGAGGGTACAATTGAAAAGAAAAAGTTATTATTGCATTGGAAACTGAAAGCGACACTCATTTTGAAACAATTTTTTTTGGCTAAAGCGACACTCATTTTGAAACGGAGGGAGTAGTATTTAAGCGCAAGTGTACTGTAAACTATAATCCTTCATCGATAATAAACAAAACTACAACAAATCTATAGTCGGAGACGTACACACAGTTGACTAAACTTTGTTACCAAACTTTGTTTTTCTATCATTTGCCATTATTATTTTTTGGGTTAATTATGTTTCTAGTCCCTATAAAATAGCGACTTTGTAAGTTTAGTCCCTACTTAATTTTAATAACATTTTTAGTCCCTAATTTTGTTTTTATGCACTGAGTATTAGTCCCTACTCAATTCAAATTTGTTTAATTTATGCTTAAACTCTTAAATTTTTGAACAATTTTTTGCAGACATGTTTAGAACATTACTAAAAGTTCGTCCGCAAAAAATTATTGCAAAATTTGATTTCTACATCCAGATTTTATTACTTTTTATCTTTAACTTTTGTCGTTTTAAAAAATTCATATTTAAAAAATTCATATTTAATTCATTTCATGTCAGAAAATTCTAAATTTTAGTAAACGAACCTTTCATAGTGTTCTAATCTTGTCTCAAAAAAATCGTTCAAAAATTTAAGAGTTTAAGGATAATTAATCAAACTTTGTTTTAGCAGGGACTAAAATTATAAGTAAATTTTTTTTATAGGGACTAAAAATGCTATTAAAATTAAGTAGGGACTAAACTTACAAGGTCGCTATTTTATAGGGACTAGAAACATAATTAACCCTTATTTTTTCTCTCTTTCAAAACTGGCTGCTGTTCTAACAAAAACTAAACCAACGGCTAATCAAACCATACACCTTTGCCTTCATGAACCTGCAACAGACGCATATAATTCAAAAATTTTACGTCCCGAATTGTCTGTCTTCATTGCGACGGATTCACTGAACAACTTTACACTGCCAGAAGCAGTGGCAGAGCTATGTTAAGCTCTTAATATCCGTATACTTTGTTGGATGTGCTACAAAAAAAAACTTTGTTGGAGGGTCGTATAGTAAGGGTTGGACGGACCGACGGAGTGTTAGTTTTAAGTATAGAATTTACATTTTGACATAAGCAAGTTGGTCAGAAAGAAGCAAGTTCGTGGCATATGTCTGTTCTATGTTCTACCAGTGAAGCAGCATGGCAACAAATAGATCTATGGCAGCACGAGTCCTTTTGCTTCTGGCAGTGTAAAGTTATTCATTGAATGAGGCTAAGTCCTCTGAGCCCCGATACTTTAAAATGGATGACGTATCGTATCCCCTGCGTATCCTGCACCGATACCTGTCTGATACTTCCCGATACGTATCAGAAGAGTATCCAAAGATTAAATTTTATTTTTTTTTAAAATAATTATCCGATACTTCCCGATACTTATCAGAAAAGTATCTGATAATTATCTTGCATCAATACCTGCCCCAATACTACCCAATTAATGCTAACTAAAATAACTTAACTCTTGAGTATAATACTTCTTTTTTGGATTGATATAGTATAGCACTATCAATGTTCCTTTTGGATATAGCATAGCACTTATGGTGCTCTTTTTGGGATATATTATGTATGTAATTGACTAATCATCACTCTCTTAATCGTCAATATTATTTATATTTACGTTGATGTGCTACGAGCCTATGATTGGTTTCTTTTGTTTGTTAATATATTTGCATATTAAAAAAATGGTTATAATTATATTGTGCATTTAATTATATAATTTTTTTATTAACGTATCCCAGCTGTATCGTATCTTGATTTTTAAAATTTTCTCGTATCGACGTATCGGTGCAGTATCGTATTCGTATCGTATCTCGTATCCGGGCTTCAGAGAGGCTAACTAACCAAGCAAATCTCTACTCACTTAAATGCTGTGGGCTTTGTATCCAAAGGCAAAAATTATTCATGCATGTAAATTTTTGAAAAATATCTTATACTAAAGGACAAAGAAAAATTAGAAAAAAAAAATCTTATAATTAAGAACAAAAGGGTAAAAAGGTTAGCAACATTATTGATCACAATTTTAAGAAATAAAAAAAAGGTTAGCAACATGATCACAGTTTCTTTTTCTTTTCTAAATAATTTCGTTTATTAATAACAACAACAAAAAAAAAAGCTTTATGGGAGGTGGGGGGGAGGAATACCCATATGGAAAGTTAATACTTGTCCCTTCTTTTCAAGTTGTTTTGGGACCAAATTCATTTAAAAAAAAAATCATGTCCATTTTATTTCATCAACAAAAATGCCGACTCAGAAAAAACAATTCCACGTGCTACGCGAGTTGCACGAATTATTGTTAGAATATTCTCATAATATTGGGAGAAAAATTTGCCAAGTCCAAACGGCGGTGAAACGCATAGTTATAACTTATAAGCACCAAAACCAAACAATCTTAACAACTGCAAAGGTAATGATGAAATCTTCAATCATATTTCTTTCTATTCAAATCTACTTGACACTTTCACACGCATTAAACCAAAACGAGAATTCATCTGAATCAGTCTACGAAATCCTTAAGCAATATGATTTCCCAGTTGGTATTCTACCACAAGGTGCCACTAGCTACGAGCTAAACAAAAAGACAGGTAAATTCACAGTGTATTTTGACGATACATGCATCTTCCCTATAAAATCCTATGATCTCAAGTATAAATCTGCCATCAAGGGTGTTATCTCGAAAGGCAAACTCAGTAAATTGAAGGGTGTTACTGTCAAGGTTGAATTGTTGTGGCTTAAAATTGTGGAGGTGACTCGTCATGATGATTATCTTCAATTCTCTGTTGGTATTGCTTATGCTAAATTTGGTATTGATAACTTTTTAGAGATTCCTCAGTGTGGATGTGGATTTGATTGCAACGGTTTGAGTATAGATGGTAACTTTTCTTCTGTTTAGATTTTGTTTTAATTTAATTTAATTTGGAGAACTGAGCATAATGCAGATTTAAATACTCTTTAATTATGCCTTATTATGTTCTTATGTCTTTAATTATTTATCATGAATGATGATGATCAAGGCCGGAGTGCTTTGCTTCAGCTTGAGTTGAGAGTATGTAAGCAAATTGCTCTATTCTCTACCAGCTAATAGTCCCCACTTCAGCATAAATAATTAATTTATTTATAATGAGAGTAAGGTTAAAATAAACAAAAGATTATTTGTGACAAAATTAAATAGACAATCATACAGTTCTTGAATTTTTATTTAACTGGCCGACAATCTTATCCTTTGTCTCTTGTTGAAATTGGATCTTACCAGTCAATTTGAAGGTTAGATTCAATGTTTTAAAATGGACCGGACCGGCTAATTGAAACGGAACCGTTGAGAAGTGGTTAGGTTGTGTGAACTGTTAGTCTTAAAGAACCGCGATAAAACCTTTTGGAGCTAAATCTACCTATATCACTAGTAGAAATCTTAGATTATTTGGAAGAATGCATATTTGTGAAGATTTGACAATTTAGGAAGATGTCCCCAATATAAGATCCAGGGTTTTGAAAGTTAATTAAGATATAAGATACTTGAATATAAGTATATAATTGCTTAAACCAGGTACATTGGTTTTCCAAGGAGAAGGTTTTATGATTACATAAGTAGTTATTTCAGTTTGAATATAGGAAATCAAGTTTGGTTGTTGCTCATGGCTCGATGAGTTGGCAGGATCACGACCTGATTAGTGATATTTACAGACATGATTCACCGTAGTTTGAACTTGGTTTGCCTTTGTTATTATTAGGAGGATATGCATGAAGCGTAACAGCGATATCCTTGGTGTCACGTAAAATTGATCTCGAAAGCATAGTTTTCAGACTCGGCTCGGACCGGCCGGTCGGACCGGTCGGACCGTGAACCGGTGGGTAAGCCGGTTCGAGCCAACATTTGGATCGGCCATGCAGTTAACTCGGTCAAACCCGGTCAAAACCGGTCAAAACCGGTAAAAACCGGTGACTCGGCCGAGTCATGGGTCAGACCGGTTTTTTGCTTTTTTTTTTTGATTTTTTTTTTTGCTTAACTGAAAGTCTGAAACGACGTCGTTTTGCTCAATCAATCTTGACTCCTTGAAATTAAATGTTATTGATGATAATACTTGTGTTGGAATTATACTTTCTTTGGATCTTTTTGGATTTTTACAACTGGGGCAATCTCTTATTTGAATTTATGTTGGAATTGGAATCATACTTTTTTGGGATCTATTTGGATTTTTACTACCAAGATGTATTTTGAGTTATGACTATGTTTTGAATTTGAGCAATTAGCCTATGAAATTATTATTGTTGGATAGTTTTTATCTTATTTTACAGGGGTCATTATTTTAGTTTTTAAAGTGACCGAGTCACCGATTCAATCCGAGTTAATCCGGTTAAATAACTATATAAATTTAATCTAAGGACCGAGTTATCTAACCGAGTCATCCGAGTGGTTCCGATTCAGTCATGCGGTTCGACCAACGACCCAGTGGTTCGACCATTGACCCAGTGACCCAATACCCTCGCCGAGTCGATGACCGAGCCGAGTCTGAAAACTATGCTCGAAAGTGAGTACAGAACGATCTTTCTTAGGTTTCTTATGCTTAGAAGTATTATTGTCTTCGGACATGTTTGATATCATGATGGATTTGTCAGAATCACGGCGAGTCACCATAATTTTGTAAAAGCTACAAAGTTAAGCTTTTGAAAATCAAGGTAGCTCACCATGATTCTGACAAACTCACCATAATACCAAACTTTATAAGCAATAAAGTGTTGCTGGTGACCTTCCCTTCTTTGAGTTTCTTCATGAAGCACCAATGAGAAAATCCTGTTGATGGGTGCCATTTGAATAAATTGGCCACTGGTTTGGCTTTAAGACTCGTTCATGCCCATAGTAAGGACATATTTGTCGAGGAATCCAGAATAAGTGCTGCGAGCGACAACAGACAAATAGTAATGAACCAAGACCACCAAGATACTTTGATACCACATCTCCACCCCAAGACTTTAAGGCATTGTGAATATGAGTTACCTCTCTTGATTATATATCCAACATTCAGTCCATTCATAATTGGTGTGCTCACACTTGAACCAAACAATACTAGTTCTGGCATTGATATTGTTTAAGGACTCGTTCATTCCCACTGTAAGGACATGCTCATTCTGCAGAAGAACTATCTGAACCTGATTCTGTTCACTACCACTATCTTTGTTAAGCATCGGACAAATTCACCAAGTCCTTAGATGCTCTTAACCTTGGTCAAATAGTTATTTTACAAAGAGATCCTTGCCGTGCAGCCAATTAGACCTTGCTAAACTAGAAAATGTGAGGACTTTTTCTTTTTCTAAAATCGTTCTTGCAGATCTTGCCAAAACTAGTGTATGCAGCTGTGAGATGACAAAAAATTACACTTGGTATGACATAACGTGATCCATATAGCCGACCCCACTTAATGGGATAAGACTTGTTTGTTGTTGTTGTATGATTTCCCTTTAAATTGACTCTGAAAGCCAAGATGCAGCAGTGCTGTTATTGTAGCAGAGCCAAATGCTATAGTTAGGATCAAGATGCGGTGAAATTGAGTCAATGACAAAACCGTTCAAATTTCAGCCAATGAGAGTTGTGGTGAATTGTACAAAAAAAGGAATTGAATTTATCAAGAACTCAAAATCAATCAAAGATTGTTGATGGAGAGAGAAAAACATATTTGAATGCTGAAGAGGAAAGGAAAGCTATAAAGAAGCAAAAATCTTCACGCTGCAACGAGAAGAAGAAAAATCATCCGATACCATATAATGTACATCAATGTGGAAGTCATAGTGAGGTTATTGATGAAGGTTGAACAACTAAGATGGAATAAAACTAGAGCATGGTACTCTTGAGAACTCAAAGTTTATGGTACTCCCCCGTCCCGGACCCATTTGAAAATGTGCAATTTGACATAACTTACTTTGACCATATTTTTCTACTAATATATAAAGATAAATAATATCATATAAGATGTTGTTAGATTCGTCTCGATGAGTATTTTCAAAATATCAAATTTACATTATATTATTCAAGATATTTAAGCTCAAAAGTATGCATTGATATGCGTAATTGAGTCAACTATGTCATGTATTAAGGGACGGAGGGAGTAGAGTAAATACTCAATATGGTCCCTCAAATTGAGCACCTGTAATAACTTAGTCCCTCATTTTATCGATATTTCAGAATAGTCTCTCACCTATAAAAATATTGATCTAGTTAGTCCTTAAGTTAGTTTTAGTATGTTAAGTGGTGATGTGTCGCATTAACAATCTGTTTGGTTGAAGAGAAATAAGGAAGAGAGAAAGAGAGAAGAGAGAAGAGAGAACAACTTTCTCTTGTTTGGAATGAAGAGAAATAGGGAAGAGAGATTAAAAAGTAGTGGGACCCACCACTTTTTCATTTCTCCTCATAATAGCGAAGAAAGTGGGGAGAGAAGGTTTTTAATCTTGTTGTTCCTTTTTTACCCTTGGAGTGAAATATTATATCTTCTTGTTCCTTTCTCTAATCTTTCGGCACTGTGCATGAAGCATTTCGAAATTACTGGTACGCAGGTAGTACATAGACCATCAATGGAAATGGATTTATGAATTGATTTGGTTAACTATTTTTTTTACCAAAACTAAATTATTTAAACCTTGTCAAAAAACTAAAAATAATTAATCTAATCAAATTAAAAAAAATTATTAGTTTGTAGTTTAATAAATAAATTCACATACATAAATAAATTAGTATATGTTGATTGAAGGATTTTTAATTTGGTGTTATAAAAAAATGATTTTTAATTTGGGGCATTTTAGTACTTTCATAAGTAATGAACACTTCTTTCTTCTCTATTTCTTCTATCTTTCTCTTCTAACAAACAATCCATCAAATCTACTCTATTTCTCTCTTCTCTTACTCTCTCTCACCTATTTCTCTCTTCACAACTTCTCTTCACAACCAAATAAAGTGTAAGTGACACGTTGGGATACGAGTCTTAATACATGTAGGCAAAAGTCAGGGACTAAATTAATATGAAGCTAGATTCTTAATTGAAAAACTCAAACATGTATATATCAATTTATGGCTATCTTCTTCTACTTTTTTTCTCTGAAGCCAGTAAGTAAAGAAATCACTAAATGGTAGCTTGGTTGTTGCTACAAACCAGAAAAATACTATAGTGGTGGTATTACTGTATTAGTACGTTGTTGTATCATATAATTTCATCACAAGCCAGATTAAAGTATAATTTCAATTTTTACAGCAGCATCTATCATGAACACAATCAATTCAAGTTAACAATAAATCAGGCCTCAAACATCTGGGTTGGGGTAAAATTTAGTACTTCCAAAACAGACAAATAGATAAACTTGTGTATTGGCAATCGACATGTCACTTAACATGACACATCACTGCTTAATATTAAAGGGAAATATTGCTTACAGTGAAAAAGAATTTTGGAAAACATTACGACCGCTAACTCATTTATTGTAGCAACTGCCATGCATGGTAAGTGAGACCTTTTTTTATTTGTTTTATTATTTTGCTATCACGGCAGTTCTTGGTTCGTTAGCCATTCACGAGAAAACTCTCGTGATATTAAAATTAACCGAGATATGAGATACTAACTTAATAATTTTATAAGTCGGGGGCTATTATGGAATATATTAAAGATATGTATAGCGAAAGGTTTTTTCAAGAAGTTATCCCGAGAAGTGTTAATTGCTACACGTGTCCCACTACCTGCATGAATGCCACAAAATCAAGGATTAAAGTGTGAACAAACTTGTGTTAAAATACTTGTTTGTGAGGTTCTCGTGAAATTGCTTTTCGCTTGATATAACATCTCTCATTCGAATATGTTCAGAATGAATAATAACTTTACAAATAAATGCATATAACTAACAGAAAACTAGTAAAGTATGGCTAACTTGCTTCAAATTCTATAATTAAACACTATACATTCTTTTAACCGTGAAGTGTAGTGCAACCAAACACACTTATTACATGGCTTTGAACTTTCCCCTCCATTCTTTGTGCATACTGCCAAACATGGTCCCTAAATTATTCGAATAAAAATTATTTTGTGGTAAATTTGCATTATAACTCTTAGGTGATATGGGATACGATTTTCTATAGATAGCAAGCTACATATGATAGTATGAAAATTCTGCACCGATGGTCCTAATGAGTAGTAGTAACTAATAAGTTACTAATTTCTTGTTCCCGTCAAAGTGTCGTTTAATTCATCTCCAGCTCAATCCATTTGAGCTGTCCTTGTCGTGTTGGCTTAATCTTAAAAATATTACCAATATAAGACTCTTCTACCAACCAAATAATTGTCAGCAAAGTTGATTTTATTCAAATCTAAAGAATTCTGATTAATTTATATGTACGTCATCAATTCAGCATCGTATAAAAGAAGACGTTAAACAAAACATGTTTCTTTCCAGTTTGAATTTAAGTCATTTTATCGACATGAGTACTCTATATCGGAAAAAAAAATAAAATCTGATATAATGTTTAATTCCCCTCAATGTCAATTATTGCGGGTTAGTTTGACATCTTAAAAAAAATATAATCTCCAACTTGAAAGTTAAGTCAAGTGGGTACACCAAATAATGATACCCTATCATAATTTTTGCTCAAAAAAGCATAAATGGGTTGGAGGTACTCCAATACGTAATTATAATAGATGTCGTTGAATATTTTATTGATACTATATACTATAATAAATTATGTAATCTGCTGCATACACCAAACCAAAGCAAATAGAAATTCTTTTTGGAGTAAAACATAATTCTCATAGTCATAGTTTTAAAACTCGGCTCGGTGATTGACTCGGTAATGTTACTGGGTCTTTGAGTCATTGGTCGAACCACATGACTGAACCGGATTAGACCGATTGACTCGGTATTCAACTCGGCGTTTATAAATAATATTGTTTATGGATTAAAACTTAAAAAACTGGATAAATCAATGTCTATTATTTTTTGGTGGTGGTCGGGGTTTGAACCCCGGACCTTGCATATATTACGCATTGTCCCAACCAACTGAGCTTAGCTCACGAGGACAATCAATGTCTATTATTTTAAAAAACTTAAAAATGTCACAAATATTTATTTATATTTTAATAAAACATAAAAGCCACCTTGCATATATTTTTTTAAGCAAAAAGCCATCTTACATATGGTAGTATGTTTTGATGAGACACGTATTTTATTTTATTTTTCCCAAATGAGATTCACATTATTTTATAGTTAATCCTTTCCTAAAAAAATTAGTTTAGAGTTTTTTTTTAAGGAAAAATTAGTTTATAGTTAAAAATTTTAAAATAGAAGTAATTGTAGACGGTACAGACTACTGTTGCTCTCAAACTTTCAAAGAATATGCTTAGTTACAACTTCCAAGAAATACACACTACTCTATACAATACTGTCGATAGGGCTGGACAAAATTGCAGAATCCGACCCAAACCGGACAATCCAATCCATTAAAAACCGAAGCGGGCGGGTACAGACGGGTAAACGGGTCTGATGGGTAACAAATTTGGATTGAGGTGGATTAGAATGGACCGGTTCGGTTTTGATTTTTTGGCCCAACGGTATCCTAAACCGACTGGTCCAGTGTTAATTTTACATTGGCCCAACCCAAACAAACTTTAAACAAGCACCAAACAAACAACAATCTAGACTATTCCAGTTCTCTCTATCCTTGTTTCTGTCTTTCTGATTGTCCCCCTTCATGTTCATCTCCTTCCTTAACAGTTTAACCTAAAACAGTAGCCGCCACCATCTCAACTATCAACCCATATCAAATTCCTCCTTCAACCTGCTTCTCTCTATGGCTGCTAAACTAGATCCTTCAACCTGCTTCTCACAAACTTCAAGCTGCTTTTCACAACAACCTGTTTTTCACAAACAACATCTCAGTTCTTAACCCATATCAATTTACTCATTCAACCTGATTCTCTCTTTCTCAAATTTAATCATGATCTTTCGTTTCTTTTCTTCCCAAACAGCACCTGATCTGATTTTGTTTGCTTCTTATCTATAGATCCAGTTATTTTATATTATATTGAATGGCTCGACGTTAAATTTTTGTGTGTAAATCATAGAATTTCTTCCATGTTGTCTAATCCTGTTCTGTTGATTTTTTTTTATATCTCAAAGTTAAACCGATTGAACTCGCCCGATTCATCCGACAAACCGAATAATCTGAAACCGAGCAATCCGATGGTACTAATGGACGGAGATGGGTGGCGTATCCTCAACCGTGGATTGCTTTGGATTGAGGTTTTTCACCCAAAATCCGACCGATCCGACCGATTGTCCTGCCCTAACTCTCAATGCACATCTCTTCAACTAATTGCTTTACATTCTTTAAAAAAAATTAATCAAACACTTTCTCCATCTCTCTCTATCCCTTTATGCGTGTGACTTTTCCCTTTCTCATTCTATTTTTTTTCTTCTTCTTCTATATCAAAATATGTAATGTTATCATGTCAAAGATCCAACTAAAATGGTGAAAGTATAAACCACTGAAGATGTTTTCAACTTGAAAATTACAAGTATGAACAACGTTGATGTGTCCTTCGTTTTCTTCTCTTCTGTTCTGCTTATTTTTTCTTTCCGTCACTGACCCGGTCCGGTTCAAAAAAACCATCGAGTCTTCACCAGTTTTGGCCGAGTCACTCCGGTTCACGCCGGTTCAAATGCATGGCCGATCCATTAGCTAGCTCGAACCGCTTAGCCCACCGGTTCACGGTCCAACCGGTTCGACCGGCCGGTCCGAGCCGGTTTTTAAAACTATGCTCATGGTTGCATTCATCAACTAAAGTGAATAATATTTTTCTTTTTTTTCAAGACCAAAGTGAATATCTTCTACAGCAGGAAACACGTTGTTTTTTGTTTTAAGAAACACAACTTCTATAAGATGACAAATAAGTGAGATTTTTTTTTTTTTAAGGAATGAACAAATAAGTGAGATATAGAGTTATACAGGGTCACATATGCGGTGTCTAAAGTTTTGTTTTAAAATAACACAACTCCTAAAAATCACAAACGTGGCAAATCTTTAGCAATTAATTTCTCATTTGTAAAAATAATCTTCTTGTAACTTGTAAGTTTACATCGGCAACAGCTAATGGCAACGACGAACGAGAGCTAGGCCGGCTCAAGAAATTTTATTTTTAGGTGAGATCTAAAACAAATTTTAATATATAAGATATTTTTACACCGAATATCAGGCCTTTTTGTTAGGAGACTTAAAGCCAGGGTTTTAGTAGCCTTACGTTTGAGAAACGAGAGCTACAAACAGTAATAAAAAAGAGTGGATTTACAATACACAAAAAACTGTTAAATAAAATATGACACACCGTGAAAAACTCCCTTAAAGAGTTATATGTTTGACGTAGCAAATTCCATAGAGTAAACATGTTCGTCTCTACCCAAAAGTGTTTAGATGAGATGTCACGGTCTCTTCTAGCTTAACCAAAATCATGTGTTCGAATCCAACCATGGGAATGCAGCAACGTTAAAACTCGAGGGATTAGTCTCCGCTGTCGCATGCGAAGGATACCCCTGATAATTAATTACTCTCTCTTCTTTCAATATTTAATTTATCTTTATCATATCATTATTAATGAAGGACAATTTTGTAAAATAACTCATTATTATTTATCTTCTCCATTCAAAATTAATTATGTTACTTAAGTTGTGTGAAATGATAAAAAAAAAAATAGGAGAAAGTGAGTAGTTTAAGCTTTGTTTGATAACAAACTTTTCCACCAGCTTTATTTTATTTTTTTTACAAGAGAGGACCAAAGCCCAGTTTTCCTAAGCTTATATTCACTGAGAAAATAACAATTGATGGAAGAATCACTCCTGGTAATGGAAATGTGGAGATACAACTGGGTGAAAAATCGGAAATTTGGAGCACACGTTTGTTGGTTTAGTGATGGGTGAAAAATCGGAAATTCGTACCATATTTCTCAGCATGTTATTCTTTCACTCTCCAATTGGAGTTAAAAACAAAATAGTGATAGTTGAGACGTTGTAGATTATTTGGGCAGCATATACAACTTTATTCACATGCATGGGTTAGAAAATAGAACCCCAACAGACTATTAAAATCAAGTTTGTTTCTTGCTTGGGTGACTTAGTGGTGATAGGCATACCACCATAGGTGGCACACCACTCCTACACCATCTTATGTGGCAAATTTTATTAATAAAAAATTTGGCCAAATTTTTGCCAAGTCCATGTCAAAAAAAAAAAGAGTATTGATTAATTAAAAAAAGGAAAAAACTGTAGCAATTGAATTGGGGCATCTCACTCTCCCACGCCATTACCCTCTTCTCCCTATTCTCCCTCGCCGCCGTCGATAACCCATCAAAGCAGCTCACGAAATTTCACCGTCGCCGCCGTCGATCTTCGATTCTCTCCGTCGACAATCTGTCTTTGCTCTCTCTCGTCAGCGTCGTTCAACCGAGGTATATTCATTCATCTCCCTTTTGTTTGATTTGGTTGTTCAATCTGGTAATTTTGATCTGTGTATATATGTAATTAAGTAGTCTCTTAATAAGGAACCTGTCAACTTCATACTGGATTGGATTGGATCTAAGGACTTTTGTTTGTGCCAAATTGCATGTTTTTACTTTCACGCTACTGTTATTGAAAATCCATGTTGACATGCTAGTTCTTTGATGCTATTCATCTCAAATAATAGCTTATAACTTTATTTTAAGTGGTAATATAAGGATAATTGTTATAATGAAAATTATTCTACTAGTTTTATAAGCTTTCAAATGATGAATTGAATTGGTTATGTGAAAATAGACGATTTCGAGAAATAGATGGACTTATGTCTGAGATTTTGGCAGTACTGAAGTTAAGAATGGATTGAATTTTATGTTATGTTTGTTTATTGATGGATAAAATTTGTTTAAAAAGGTAGTTTTTTGCCGGGGTTGGATAGGACGAGTCTGCTGCTGTTAGCAGCTGTTGCTGCTAGCCGAGGGTGCTGCAAGGACTGTTTTGTTGTTGTGTTAGCAGCTGCTGCTGTTGGTGTTGGTTTGGTTTTGGTATTGGCTAGTTTCTAGTGTGTTTTATGTCTGATTATCCTGTTGTTTTTCTGTTTTTTTTTTTGCTCGTTCTGTCTGCTGTTTTTGTTCTGCTATATTGCCCTTTTAGGTACAACTTGTACCAGGGCTGTTCTAATATATGCTGAATTCAAAAAAAAAGTTGAGACACTAGCAGTGGGATCCAAGACTCAGGGACCTTTTAATGAACACAAATTGGACCTATCTAAGACTCAGGGACCATTGGTAACATGTACTAACATCTTTGTGATTGATATTGTCTAATATGTGATTGATACGTCTTCTAATAACTTATTGATATTGTTGGTACTTTAACTTATGCGGTTATATCTATAACTATAGTCAATAAATTATTGCTAATTAAGTCTTTCGTAGAACATTTTTTATAATTTTTGGATTGGTGTTGTTTTGAACAGCTAGGTTAGTACCTCACTTGAATTTTGTGGTTTATTTGGTTGATGCTTGATAGAAATGTTCGTATTATTTTTTTAGATTGAGCCTGTTGTGGAAAAATTTCAGATTTTAATATTGCTACTTGAAAGCATTGTTGTTTTGTATAAGCATGGTTTCAAGCCAAAGTATTGGTGTTGGGATTCACATAAGGAGAGTTCTTTATGCTTATGTAATAGAAATACAAATAACATGATTAGAGCCTAAACGTAGTTCTTAAGCTCATGTGCACTTGATATATTGAAGGACCTGCACAGAGCCTAAACGCCTAAACACAGTTGTATTGTCTCCATTGCGAATAGAGCCTAATTGTTTTTCTAGTTTTCTCTTATCCTATTATGCTTAGCTATTTGCATAGTTTGGTCTTGTTTATCATCAATGCTTGCAGTGTGAGTGTGTTTGGTGCCTCAACCTTGTGAAAAAGATGACACCTTATGAGGAGGAGCGGGAAAAAAGAATTGCAGATAATAATAAAAAGATCAACGCTCTCAATCTACAAAATCTCGCCCAATCCCTTGTCGAATCCTCTTCTGCCACTAATGAACAATTTAGTCATGTTATTTTGTGATATATTGTACTAGAACATGGAGCACACATATTAATCTAGTTTGTTTAATTTTGTTTCAGACAATGAGCATTTGCTTACTCTTGAATTATTATTTATTTTCATTTGAATCTAGTATGTATTATTGAATATAAATTTTAGGATTTGAATTTAAAGCAAATTAAATTATTTGTTTCGGACAACGCCCTTTCTGTCCGAATTTCGTCCGAAAACATGATTTCGTCCGAAATCCTGGGAAATATCCGTAAATTTCGTCCCAAAACCGTCCGAAATTCCGTTCGAAAATGACAATTTTTTAGTAGTGTACTTGTTGTTGTGTACTTGGAATCGGAAATCTCCGCATGTATATATTTTGCCTAAAACGATATTATTTACTCATCGGAAAGATAACTAGCCAAATATATGGTCTGTATGACCACATTTTTACAAATACGTGACCACTATTTTTTCATAAATTAGAACTTGTCCATCCTTATGCGTGATAAACTTGCCGATTGTAAAACAGGTTATTTATGGTTGGAAATGCTTTTAGTGCAGTGATCAAATGAGATTATGTGTTTGATTCGCCTAAAACGAAATTATTTACATCTGGGAAATATAAACTAGCCAAATATATGGTCTGTATGACCACATTTTTACAAATGCGTGACCACTATTTTTTCATAAATTAGAATTTGTCCGTCCTTAGGCGTGATAAATTTGCTTATTGTAAAACAGGTTATTTATGGTTGGAAATGCTTTTAGTGCAGTGATCAAATGAGATTATGCGTTCGATTCGCCTAAAACGAAATTATTTACATCTGGGAAATATAAACTAGCCAAATATATGGTCTGTATGACCACATTTTTACAAATTCGTGACCACTATTTTTTTATAAATTAGAACTTGTCCGTCCTTAGGCGTGATAAACTTGCCGATTGTAAAACAGGTTATTTATGGTTGGAAATGCTTTTAGTGCAGTGATCAAATGAGATCATGCGTTCAATTCGCCTAAAACGAGATTATTTACATCTGGGAAATATAAACTAGCCAAATATATGGTCTGTATGACCACATTTTTACAAATATGTGACCACTATTTTTTCATAAATTAGAACTTGTCCGTCTTTAGGCGTGATAAATTCGCCGATTGTAAAACAGGTTATTTATGGTTGGAAATGCTTTTAGTGCAGTGATCAAATGAGATCATGCGTTCGATTCGCCTAAAACGAGATTATTTACATCTGGGAATATAAACTAGCCAAATATATGGTCTGTATGACCACATTTTTACAAATACGTGACCACTATTTTTTCATAAATTAGAACTTGTCCGTCTTTAGGCGTGATAAATTCGCCGATTGTAAAACAGGTTATTTATGGTTGGAAATGCTTTTAGTGCAGTGATCAAATGAGATTATGCGTTCGATTCGCCTAAAACGATATTACTTACACATGGGAAAGAAAAACTAGCCAAATATATGGTCTGTATGACCACATTTTTACATATGCGTGACCACTATTTTTTCGTAAATTAGAATGTCTCACTGACAATTGGCTTGAATTGCTTTTTTTTTTTTTTGCACATGTAAGTTACAGATAACCAAATAAACGAACAATATAACCATATTTTATTTTCATGACCAAATTGTCTTTATCACTATTTCGCATGATATTAAGAGTTCAAGAAACATAGAATCTATATCTTTTGATATTTCAGTGATAAATTTCCCATTGATTTACAATAAAGAAGGAATGTTTACAATACCTTAATATTACACATCCAAGTCAAAACATTACAAAGAAATCTGTCAATTATCAAAGAATCACTCATTCTTTCTTGAGCCACTATATCATGTTATGGTCCTTCCCATACACTTTTCATCTTTTCTTCTAGTACAACCAATCCCTCCTCTTTGTTAAACTGGTAATATAAGACCTTGACTTTCATGATTCCAAGATCTTTCTTATCTTTCACCTTGGGTATATCAAGTCATGACAATTGACAACAACCTAAATTGAAGCTTCTTTTCAGTTTGTACTTCCAGATCAAGGGGTAATATTATAATTCCATTCCCAATCGTTTATATTGCTCAATGTCATCATTAAAAATTTGAAGTGTTAGTTATTGAGTCTTCTTGCAATCAACTAATTTTTTTGATCCCAAACAACAAACACATTACTAATCATTATCAAATGCAAAATAAAATATGCCACAAAACAACTCCAAAAATGAAAAATTACATACGGGTCCAATTTATACCAACAACAATCACATTAATATATGTACCTTGTTCCAAGAAACTTATAGAAACTACTATTCAATTTCATACCAATGATCATCAATTGCAGAAATAGGAAAACTGAAATCCTCTAAAACATACATGTAGTACTTATAACATGAGTTATATGTGAATAATTTTCTATATTTGACAAACTTCTTCATTCCAATTAGTCTCCTTCTCACTATTTCTACGCGTATTTTCTGTGCCATGCCTACATCTGAGGCAATTTGCGGGATCTTAACTGATATGCTAGAATTCACCATTATTTTTCAAATGAGTTACCCTGTGTGAGATGTGAATTACTAAAAAAAAAGATTGAGAATGACTGAACCATGTTTTATCCCGGGAGTGCAATTTTTATTTTCGTATAGATTTTGTCTCTTTCTCACTACTTGTCTACGTGCTCTCTTTGAAATGAATAAATCTGAGTACTTATCAAAGTTGAATAATGAGCATGAGTGAGAGGTGAACATACATCCACCTTTTACAGACTTTAGGAAAACTAACCCGAATTGAGAGACACTTAACGACATTTGACTAAGAATTTTTGGCACAATCTCTACGTCATATTAATCAGAGGATCAACAAAAATATGACTAAATAATTGGGGGAAAACTTGTGAGTTTTTACTAACAAACAATACAATGAGAAGTGAATGATCTTCTATGTATAACATGTTTTACACAAACAAACTCAAAAATAGATGCACTTAACCAACACAAATTGCAATCCCAAACTCATATGTAATTCCAATCAAATGCAAGCATTAACATAAGAAGAACCTCAAAACGGGTATGAAGCAAAATGTTCATAAAACTATAAGTATCAAATCTCATATTGGCAAGCAGCCAAAATGAAACAATCCGACTGAGATTTCAGAAAAATTATGAACTAAACATCATAATAATGTCATGTAGCAATCTTTTATTTCTACTACTCCCTGATGGAAGAATTGGCAGTGATGGAGAAAAGATAGGAGATTGTGCTACCAATAAGACTTACCGTTTGATTAATTTCCTTTGATGATATAGGCTTGTATTCTTTGGAACCTAACCAGGTTGTTCAAAGGCTTCCATGGTGATTTGGACTTTGATTCTTACACCATCAAATCTGTTTAAATTGTTTGAGATAGCCTTACATAATAGCCTTACAATACTTAAGTGATGATTTGATTATAAGCCCCTGATGGTAGGATATGGATTCCCTACTGCCAACCAATCAAACATTCACACGGTAAGTGAATTAACGCCGACAGATTTTAAGCATCTTCAATTTCAACAGAAAGATGCAAGTAAATATTTGTCGGGCTATCTGGAAGAGCTTATGTCAACAACTTATGACATGTCCATAAGCTGATTTCAACTTATTTCCGTAAGCTCGCAAGTACAACTTATTAAAACAGCCGGTAGCTTATTTGAAAATCTTTTTTTACTTTATTTTGTTATAGAAAAAGCTTAGATATAAGCATTGTATATGTTAAGTGTTTATGTTATAAGCGTGCTTAACTTAGTTGTTTATCCAAACAGGGCAAATCGAATGTGTGGTCTCTTGACAGCAAGGAATCTATATATGACTTGGGAAAAGAAGTAAAAAAATCAGAGAAATCTTTGAACAAAGCACATCAAACCCAACAACAAAAAACAGCTAGATTAAGTTACTACCTATAAACAAGGATCATTATTGCATGAAAGGCAAAAGTGAAATGATGGAAAAAAAATTACTGCATGAAAGCTAAAAGTGAAATGATGAAAAAAAAAATTAGTTAAGAAGATGCAGGTATATTCTTTGGTATGTAAAAATCCAAAGGTGAACCAGATATTGTATTGTATGTATGAGGTTCAAGAAAGATAGAAACTTACATGATACGAGAATCTGTCCAGAGAATACTGTATTGATGAAAATCCTCAGCAGGATCAAACCAAAGACCATATCTTTCCTCTCTGCCAATGCTGGTGCTTCCATTGCCATAAACATTGGTCTGAATCCTCCAATCTTTGCCTCTAATGTTTCCCAAAAACTCAAAATCTATTTCATCATGGTTCTTCTCATACATGTCACCATTTGACATCTGCAGATACAAAACATATGATGAAACATTATTCCTTTTACTTTTATTAGATTTTTTTATAAATTTTTCTAAAACATAGAGATTGAATTTCAACAGTGACGTTTCTGGTTCAAACTAGATTAAATTAATTAAATATTTGTATAAAATCCTAAGTTTTAGTCACAATCAGTGAGCATGTGGTTGAGGAAAATGAAATTGAAAACAGTCTTATTTATTACTACCTCCGTTCCTTTTTAAGTGTCACTTTTTAACATTTTACACAAACCAAGACACTCAATAAATGTTACTTTTTCTTATACAATAATCTATACTTTTACTATAATAGCCTTAGTCATTTAATATCTTATTTCATATATTTCTCTCTCCACAATAAATAACTAAGGGTAATGTTGGTAACACAACATTTATTGTTGCATTGAACTTTGAAAGTGACAGTTAAATAGGAACAAAAAATTTCTTCAAAAGTGACATTTAAAAAGGAACGGAGGGAGTATTATTTTACAAAAAAAAAAATTAATAAAAATTCACATGCATGCCTTGAATTTCAACAGCTGAATATTATAACCCTGAGACTGAGACCTTATCAGATTATATTCTCAAGTTTAAAACTTAGAAAATAAACAATTAGAAAATTAAGAGACAAAAATAGGAAGAAAATCAATATCAAAAACAAAAAAGCTTCATAAACAGATTTAGTAAAGGAAAAAAAAAATTAAAGAACAATTAGAAGCAATCACTCACATAAAAAGCAACAACAACACCGGCAGTGTAATCAGCAGGTAACTTAATTGAAGCACTGAAATACCCATGAAGGTAAATATCATGAGACACAAATCCAGAACCTGCAAACACAACCCAACAACAGAAAAACCAAAAAGATTAATACTTTATCCACAAAATCATAGCAACATAAAAAATCAAAACAACCCTGTAGATTTTTAAACCTGTTCTTTCATCTAAAGAAAGATGCACCGATTTGCCATCTCTATGAACAAAGACGTTATTATCCCCAAACAAAGGTGTGTACCCTTCATCAAAGGCCGTAATAGGTAAATTTCTAGATGAAGCAGAAGCGGAAAGAAAAAGCATAGAAAATAGGAAGAGAAAAGCCATATGAGAATAACCCATGAATTATATTTTTATTAGTATAGAAGTGTGTGGATATAGAATGTTGGTCTGCAAGGCAGAACCTTTCCAACAATAAAATTGGACGACCTGCAGCCAAAGAACATGAATCAGAGAAATAGCAGAGATCTTTGTATAGCCAATCAAGTGGGGAAAAAAGTTTTTTGGTTTGGATTGATTTTCAACATATGAGCCGAAAACTTATCCAACCCGGTGGGGAAAAGGAGAGATGGAAGAATGAGCTTAGAGAGATAGAAAGAGAAGAAGATTATGTGGTTGTGAAGGAAACTACCAAACTACCCCTTATCACGTGAATTTACCAAATCACCCCTGCCACATCAGCGGGTGTATCAAAAGGGTGTACCAAAGAGTGGTTCACCAATCTTTTTCCAAAGAGAGATGAGTATGACCATGGGTGTGGAAGTTATGCCTGACGTCATTGCCATATGTCTAGATCAGCATATTATATTACTATATATATATATATATATACACACACATACATATACTACTACTAGTATTTTATATCGAAAATAGTACTTGTTTTATTAATTTGTATTTTGTATTGTCCAAGTTCTGGAATCTATCATCAAGTTGAAAACGACCAAATTCTTTAGCATTTGCCTTCATGTTAATCTTACATGCCACACACGCTTCCTTTTATACGATACGCATGTATGTTGTATTGGTGGCGAACAAAGTGGGGAATCGTTTCCCATTTTTTTTGTAGTGGCCGGAGTTTGAACCCCGAACCTTGCATATTTTATGCATTGTCCCAACCAACTGAGCTAAGCTCACGAGGACGAATTGTTTTCCATTTGTATTTGAGCTTCTTTCACCTTTCATTTTTATTTAATTTTATTTATGAGCAATGCTATATATCCCGAAGGATATTATAGCGAAGAACTCACGATTGAGATTCCAACCAAAGAAAGCAGCTGTTGGCCACAAAACATGGGGGTCAGGTACTCAGGTTTTTATTTTCAATTTTTTTATGAATCCTATGGCTATTAACTTGCAAGCAATTTCGGGAACCGCTCGGGAAAATGTTTCTCGCGGTCTCTAGCATTTTCCTTTATTTATTGAATCCCCCAAAAGCATACAAGAGGGGAAAGATGTAATGCTCCATGATGTTTATTTATTGTGTTAAAATCAATTGCTTCATTAATCATTCCTTAGTTAATAACACGTTAAACATCCTCTGAAGTTTTCTTTTTTAACCTTAGTTTGGTCAACAAAAGTTGATGTATCTTGTTAAAAATTTAGTCTACATACATTAACTTTTGTTGACCTAACTTTCTCTTATAAATAGGACCAGATGGAGTACTTTGGTATTTAGCTTCATTGATGTTCATGGGTGCAACAAATTGTTTCTTAGCCCGCACGCAACAATATAAGTTAATTTTCTAGTGGTTGAAACATGATGTGGATTGTGCTCTCTTTGCATCCGAAGGTTGTTTTAATTTGGAGGCATTTGCTTTCATGATAGCTTAGGCCACTTTGTCGAAGCGCATACGAGGTGTTTATCATCACTCACTCCAATGGTTTAAAGTGTGACGGCGACGCTTCAATTCGAAATTCAAATAGCTATAGATGACGATTCGTTCAGGTTGATTTCAAAAATGATAACCAAACTGATGTCAATGTTGTTGTGCTTAATGATTGTACTTATAAGAACGAGCTTGGAATTATAGTCTCTAATTGTAGGTCCTTCTCTCTTCTAATGCTAGTTTCAATTCAGTTTTTATCTAGGGGCAAAAGAGTCACTCATAATTAATTATTTTGTCAAAGTGTGTATTTAGGTTTGATCATCTTTTACTCCTCATCATTTTATTGATACTTTTTTTAATGAGAAATATTAAAATTTTGCACATGTTAAGAAGTTCAAAATAGTAAATTTGTGTTGGAAATTGTGCATTTTATATTAAATACTATAACTTTTTAATAAATAATTGTTGGTTTTCAATAAAATGTTACTCCCTCCGGTCACATTTATAAGCAAAAAACACCTTTTTAGATTCATTGAATAATTAATGTATCCGGTCACATTTATATGTTAGATACATTAGTTATTCAATGTACCTAAAAAGTTGTTTTTTGCTTATAAATGTGACCAGAGGGAGTACTACTTTTAGTTTCTTTAACATGTTAGACAAACTCATATTAGTCCTCGTGAGCTTAGCTCAGTTGCTTGGGACAACGCATAAAATATGCAAGGTCCGCAGTTCAAACCTCGGCCACTAAAAAAAAGACAAACCCATATTAAAATAGTGCTCCTTTGTTCGGATTTTAATCAACGACCTTCAACTCTACTTCATGAGAATCACCGTTGAAATAACTAAACCAGAATACATGTAACAAAATTTAACTAATAAAAATCAATATACTTCTTGAACCAGTAGAGGTTAGTTGTTGAATTTTTTGGGGAGAAGCTTAGCACGTAAATCAGCAGCATCAATGTCCTTAATTTTCTCGGGCTTATAGTAACCAGTGATAGGATCTGGAACCCATGAAACCTTGTAAGCAGAAACACCATCTTCCCCTGACTTTGTAGTTCCCATCTTGTTGCCGGTAGACACCACTCCTCCCCTCGTTGCACTTTCTGTAGCCGCAGCGTAGCCACGCCTATTTAATTAATTTAAAAAACCATATGTTAAAATCATATAACTCAAATCATAAAAAATTTATAACAATAATTCATAAATATATTTATAAGTGCTCTTTCAAGTATAAAGAGTTGACTTAATATTGGAGTCCAATCCGATAACCCTAAATTTTTCCGAATAAAACAAAAACAGCTAAAAAAAGATAGCAATAAGAAACGGTATGGGACCTTGTAAAAGTGTTGGAAAACCCGTCAAGGATGATTGCAGAGAGAACCTTAGCGTTAGCGAAAGAACGAGCCATTAGTGGTTTGAATTTGAATCGTTAGTAAAAAAAGATGTATTGAACGATGGAAAGCTTAATTTTGATATGAGAATATGAATGAATCAATCAATAGTGTCGATAGAATATATATAAGTAACTTTCATATTTACTATATGACATTAATATCTCAACAAATTGTAACAAACTATATTCTTCTCATATCAACTAAATATTTCATATAATTATAATTATTTTATAAATTTTTACTAACTTTCTATTTTCAAAACTGATCTTTTTTTTCGCATAAATATCTCAACAAACTATAAATTATTTTGATCTCATCTAATAAATATTTTATTTAATTTTTTAATTTATTTCTAATGGACCGTCTGTTTACGTTGGATTTTCGTAAACAACCGCTGGTTTACAAATGGTAACTTGCAAGATCAACCAGTAAATCTTAGGACATATTGTGTTTGTTCTTGTTGTTAGAAATTCTGCGTTTTTGATGTCAAAAATATAAGAAATATGATAAAAACAATCGAATTCAATCCACTTGAACTCAATCGAACTTAATAAAGTAAAGTGCAAGAACACTTAAAGAACAAAGGGTAAATTGCATTGATTAAACAAAGGTTGGTACACAGATTCATACATTGCAACTTGTGACTCGTTTCTCGCTTCCATACGGATACTTTGAGTGTAAGTTTGTATGACGGAATTGTGACCCGTTTTTCCTATGAAAAACTACTATTTATACTAAGTCTAGAAATAACTACACTTCTTTGAAATTCAAACTACAACTGCCACAAGTCGACAGTTTTACTTATTTGAAAACAAACTTAAAATAAAAACTGACTTAAAGAATAACTGCTGATAACCACCTTCGAAAACTGCCTTATCGAAGTTTTCTACCATCTTCGAACCCATATTTGCTTTCAACACAACACTCTGTTCGAATCTTCTTTAAATCTAGGTCAACTATATTTTGACCACATTTATTACAGCTAGTAAAATATATTGGCTAACAAATTGCCCCCCAGAAACGCCATTTTCGATTTCATCGAAGAAGAAAAAGACGTTTTTGAAAAAAAACTAACATTCTCCATCGAAATGAATGATGTCAGTATTTAATTCAAAACTAATTCAAATTTCCTTTAAATACTGACCCCACAATCTTAGTTAGTGGGCCACGTTCTCTAACATTGGAAAAGACAACACTTTAATGGTAAAACTGTCAAAATAAGATCTTGACATGTGTCATGATCAAAAGTCCATATAAAAGCAAACTCACCTTTACTCTTTTCACTTTTCACCATTTCATTTTCACTTTCACTGTTCCTCTTCTCCGCCAAAAGTTCTCTCGAAGAAAAAACTTTAAATTTTCTGCAACTCCTATCTTTACACACGAACTATTCATCAAATTCTCACAAAAATACTTAAACAATGACGAACGCAGCAGGAACTTCTCATGTGAATCGCGAAGAACCCATTGATTTTACTAAAGAAATCGCCAGTGCTGCTCCTGCTTTTATGAACGAACCAGAGATCAATGAAGCTGAAAAAGCTATCTGGAAAACCCAGGTAATCATCCCTTGTACTGATACTCCACATGCATTTTTAGGCCCTATTTCTCTAGAACCTGAAACTCCAGAGATTAATTCTCTTTTCCCATGCATTGAAACTCAACCTCCTTTAATTTTCACAAAAGGTCCTTTTGACCTAAGTTTTGTAAAATCCAAAATTAGGACTGAACCAAAAACTTATCCAGAATATATTGCTTGGTTAGACAAAGTTCAAAAACAAAAGGGACAGTTCTGGAAGGAGAAAGGGATTTTTGATCTCATCCAAATATCTCGATATGGTCCAAAATACCATAATGAATTGATATTCGCTGCTTTACATTTTTGGAACCCATCGAACAACAGCCTTCACTTGAAATGTGGAATGCTCACTCCTACCCTTTTAGATGTGGCTGGCCTTACTAGCTTAAAACCAACTGGATACACCTTTAATCCAGATGTTACCACTTCTCAATACTCAGTAAATTTCGATAGCCCTGCCTATGGTTTATTTATAGCTAACAACCATGATACCGAATGTGCTGAAGTATCTGCAGATGAACATGTAGCTTTTTTGACCTACTGGTTATCTATGCATGTTTTTTGCTCGAGGTCAGTACAAGTCCCTAAGAAATTCATGTGTCTAGCTAGTCAGTTGCATGAAGGAACAGATATCTGTTTAAGCAAACTGATTCTAGGTTCTTTATATGAAACCCTTAACCAAACAACTAATAATCTTAGAGATTATCCCCAAACTGGTGGAAATTTAGTTGTATCAGGACCCATATGGTTGTTTCAACTATGGCTTTTAGCCATTTTTGGATCAAAACTTGCTTCGATCCTACCTTCCTCTTACACATCAGCATACTCAGACAAGACCACTGAAGGTATAGGCTTAGCTATGTTTCACCCCGATGGGAACAAGTCTTCACAACAACTTTTTGAAAATGCTTATACAACCCTGCTTGATTGTCCCATTTTCACCCCTATGATGGCACCATTTACCACTAGGAAATATGGACCTAACTGGTTCAAAGAGGACTTTCCCACTACTTCGAAAAAAGCCAATAAAACAGAAATCAATGCTATATGGGAAGCTTATTTGACCCCTACCTATCTATCTAGCAGACTTACACCTGGTAGCCCTTATGGAGTATATGGTTATCAACCTAACCATGTAGCTAGACAGTTTGGTATGGTTCAATCAAAACCCAGCTCCTTGTTCAAAAGTATAAGTGAATGGAAAATTCCTCTGATCGAACCTGTGTGGAAATCCATAATTCAAGCCAAGAGAACAACTGTGTTCGAGCCTACATATTTCTCAACATCATTTGCATGCTCTGAAGCATTCTTTCGATGGTGGCGAAATTATTACATACGCCAATCCAATCGAGGGAATCCCGATGAATTGCTGCCTCAACTGACCAGTACTTTTCACACTTTGCAGAACAAAGACAAGAAGACTAGAGGTACGCACATTAAAGAAATTCAGCAATTTCAAAGATATTATCAAACAACATATGACCCTTTACATCCAAAGAGGACAGTATATTATGCTGCTCAAACTCTGAGAGATAAAGTTCGAGAGAAAATTTCAGAAACAATTTTTCCCCCTGGAACACCCAATAAATATCTTTATGTTTTAGAAAAGAAAATGAGACTAGCAAGACTTCCATCTTGTAATCTTGCTTTGGCCTTCAGGCCACCATACCCAAAATGGTTACTTTATAATTTCAAATTCCCACAAAATAATTTAGTAACCTATGCTAAATGCAATTTATACCAATATAATGGTGAACTTGGCTATGAATTATCCCAAGTTCGAATCGAAACTCCCAGTATCATGGGTATGATTTTTTCTTTCGCTAAAACACATTAATACTATTGTTAAAAGAAATAGTACTTATCTGTATAATCACATATTTCAGCTTTGCCTTTAACTCCAGGAGAAGCACAGCTCGATGATGCCAGCACCCAGAACACTTCGAAAAGCAAGTCTGACAAGAAGAAAAAGAAAGCTTCCCAAACTAAAGAAGTTGAATCGAAGAAATCTGAGGCTGCATCGAAGGAACCTCCTAAATCAAAGGAACCCAAAGTGAAAACAACTTCATCAAAAGGACATTCTAGATCGAAGAGCAAGAAAGAACAAGCAACTGTCGATCTCTCTGATGATGATAGTGAGGTGGAGATAACTAAAGAACAGATCGAAGCTTCCAAAGTAACACTTCCCAAAGTCCATACTGAAGGAAGAAGGAAAAGAAAACAAGAACAAATATCACTTGTCCAAGAAAAGGAAGTCGAAGTGGAAGCTTCTGAAAGTTCTCCCCCCATCTCACCATCTAAACCATTCAAACGTCGTCGAAAGACTTCTCATTCTAGTGCTCATTCACATGTTGGTGATAATGGTTCGAAGGTATTTTATCGAAACCATATTTTATACGAAATATCTCTAAATGTCTTGTTTTTTAAGCATCTATCTTATTCTTTTTAGGGTATCGAACAAGAACAAACTAAACCATCACAACATGGGCAAGTTCTTCCTTCTTCGAAGACCACTTCACCAATTGCTGAAGACAAAGAGGATGAGCATGATGATGCTAGCAGTCCAGAAGGTCTTAAAGTGGATCCTCCTCAACAACAACAGGCAGAAACACCCACTGATGACTTGGTAAATGATGAATCACTCAACAATGACCAATCTCATTCTGCACCCACCCTTGGAGATAATGTATCGAACTTTGCTACTGAAGATACAAACATAACTACTCAACAAGATGCTCCTGGTGATGCAGAGATGATTGCTCAACAAGATGCCCCTATGATCGATCTGGAAGAAATCGATCGATTGGCCAAAGATGATCCTTTCAATGCCTTTGCCTTGATAGCTAAGAGTAATACTCTTTTCTCAACTAGCACTGGCCAAACTTCTGATTCATCCAAGGGAAATCCCTCTGAGACTTCAAAGAACAACCTGCTAGCAGAATTTCAAAAGAAGATCATCGAAGCCAACTTGCTAGAGTTGATTGAAAAGGATGCTGGAGCTCTTGCTGAAATCAAGAGTTTATTTGAAAAACTTGGTGCTCTCCCAACTGGTTGGAAGTTTCGAAACCTGTTTAATTATCTTGAACCAATGTTGGAGAGTGCTAATCAAAATTTCCAGAAGAGGAAAACTGGTCAAGCTCAGATGGCAGAGAAGAAAGCGCATCATGATCAAATTGTGATCGAACTGTCATCCTTCCAAGAGAAATTTAAAACTCTTCAGCAAGAAAGAAACAATGCGAAGCAGCAAGTGGTTGACATCGATGCCAAGATTAAAGAACTGGAAGCTCAGAAAGCTGAAATTTTGGCTAAGGATGAAGCCAGAAATCGAGAAGCCAATGAAGCTGTTAACAAATTCAAGCTCTCCAAGGAACTAGAGTCTACCATTGCTCAACTTGCAAATGACAACCATGCTCTCGATACCCAACTGGCTGAATACAAAAGCCAAATTGAGAAACTCATCTCATCATTTGAGATTTAGTTCTGTTTCTATTTTATTCTCTAAGACTTTTATTTTATTTCAGCCTTATCGAATATCTTGGTCTGTAATGTCTTTATAACAATCTGTGGACCATTTTCTATTTCGAACGACAATTTCTTTTCAATCATCGAAATTCCTTTCTTATTTTCTTGTATCGAATTTAAATTTTATTTAAATCCAAATAAGATTGGAACAATTTCCAAGACATTTTAATGATGAGGAAACAAAAAAGTAACTTTTTTGTTTAACCCAACAAGTTAAACTTGCCTAGGAAGTTGAAAAGAAATAAAACAAATAAATGACCTTTTAACACAAATTAATCCTTTTTAAAATAAAACCTTTAAAACTTCCCTCAGATTACAAAGTTAAGTAACCATTGGCCATCGGAATAACCGTTCCCACGTGTCATCATCTTCAAAGCAAGAAGAACCGTTTGATTGAGCCACTTCTTTCAACTTCCCTCCATTACAAATATGATTTTCCCTTTTATAAAAATCACTCTTTTTCTTTGTTTCGTCTTCGTCTGAAAAAATCCTTCTTACTCAAAGCTTTTCTTTCTTAAATCATCATGACCACCATTGATAATCTGAGTGATGATCTTTTAGTCAAGATTGCTGCAAAGATTGCTGCTCAAAGCAGGAAAGATCTTTTCGCCTTTCGCCATACCAATAGCAGGCATTGGCGCATCAGTGAGGATTCTGAAGTTTCTAGGGCTTTTGGAAATGATGTCCTCTACTTCCTCTACGACCCCAATGAATGGTACAACAATGCTATGGTGGCTCATTCTAAGTTTGCTTTTAAACTTAGACTCTGGAATCATGGCAACGCCATGTTCTGTATTCTTCGAAGCACTCAACACATGTTGGATGCTAATCCAAACGTTGAAGAAATGAAACGCCTCCTTACTACTGCTATCAATGCCACTGGCTCTCTGAGTGCAAGGTACTACCTTCTTCTCATCAATGCGCTCTCCATGCCTATGCCAGAAAACATCCTCGAAGACTTCAAAGATCTTGCATGGACACATCGATTGGCAGAATTTCGAAGCGACATTTTGGGAGGAACTTCGAGTTATCGATTTCGCTGTCCTTGGTGGAATAGGCCCATGCCTATTTGGCTTACTAGGCGTCGTTTTTGCAACAACTACCACAACTGTGCAGGAGATGGGAGAATTGGAGGCTGGTATTCACTTCTACCTGGGCCAGATCATGACTACTACCTGGTCAATGCTTGCTTCAGGTGTCGTCTCGATACAGAAATTCGCTGGTTTCTCGATCGCTTTGGGATTGTAACTGAATGGTGAAAACCATTTCTAAATGCTTTTTTGTCTTTAAGTACTTTGTGTTTTCTTTTGTAATGGTTTTTCCATTTTAAGCATTTCAATGTAACCTGCCCATCAGTTGGCATTTTTAAATTAACGCCAAGTTTTTATTTCGAATCAAATTACTCTTGTGTAATTTTAATTTCTTGTAACATCGGTTTATATTTTTTCAAATATTTACCGTTTATGCGTAGAATTCTCTGATCTTCTTGTAGTTCCTCGATCTCATACGCATTATTCGAAAAAACTCTCAGAATTTTCCATGGTCCTTCCCAACTAGGAGACCATTTTCCTAAACATCGATCCTTTTTATCCATAGGCAAAATAACTTTCCAAACTAAGTCTCCTTGCAGGAATAATTTCGATTTAACTCTTTTGTTATAGGCTTTTGCTATTCTTTCTTTTTGCTTTGTAAGCACTTCTAAAGCCATCAATCTTTCTTCATCAATATCTACTAATTCATCCAACATCATATCCAAATATTGATTTGTTGGAATTTCGATTTGTCTTTGAATTCGAGTAGATTGAAGTAAGATTTCTGTTGGCAATACAGCATCATGGCCATATGTTAATCGAAAAGGAGTAGTATTTATAGATTCTTTAGGAGAAGTTCGAACTGCCCATAAAGCTTCATAAAGAAACTCATGCCATTCTTTGGGTTTTTTCTTTTGGCTAGCTTTTCTTTTGATTATAGTAATCAAATTCTTATTTGCTGCTTCTACCTGACCATTTGCCTGAGCATAATATGGTGTTGAAGTCAACAATTTATATCCCATTTCTTCAGCAAATTTTACCATCTTTCGACCAGTGAATACAGATCCTTGATCTGTAGTAATAGTTTCTGGTATGCCAAATCTATAAACAATAAATTTTTGAATGAAGTTTATAACTTCATCTTGAGTAACATCTTTTAGTGGAACAGCTTCTATCCATTTAGTGAAATAATCTATTCCAACCAAAATATATTTGTAGCCTTTGGATGACTTAGGTTTAATTTCCCCAATTACATCTAAAGCCCATCCTCTGAATGGCCAAGGTTTTACTATTGAATGTAATTCACTAGCTGGTACTTTTTGAATTCCAGCATGTTCTTGACATTCTTTACAACCTTTAGCAAAGTTTATGCAATCTTTTAACATGGTTGGCCAATAAACACCTTGTCGAAACAAAAGCCATTTTATTTTATGGCCTGCTTGATGTGTGCCACAAGCACCACTATGAGTATTCGATACAGCCAAATATGCTTCTGCTTCACTAAGGCATTTAAGTAAAACTCCTTCTGGAGTCTTTTTAAATAATTCATTGCCTATTATCACATAACTCAAGGCTCTATATTTGACTTTTCTACAAGTTGTGCCATCTGGATTTTCCAAAAAATTGACTATGGGTTTTCGCCAATCATCATCATCCAAATTGTTAATGACCAAAATTTCAGAAAATTTTGCACTCTGAAGGTATCCTTGAGATGCTTCCATGCCCCCAAGTTTTGGTCTTAACAATTTGTTAGGCACAATGTCTATCGAATTACGCTTTGTTTTAATTTCAATAACCTCTTGCTCTTGTTCCTTCGAAAGTTTGTACCCAGAAGCCAATTGAGCTAAATCATTAGCTTCTTGATTTTCTGCTCTAGGAACATGTTGAACTTCAATTTGAACAAAATGTTTAAGTAATGCATTAACTATAGTGTAATACATTATCAAAGTTTCTTTGAGGCATTTATACTCTTTTGTTATTTGCTTTATCACTAATTCAGAATCACCTCTAATAATTAAACATTTTGCCCCCAGTCCGAGCAAAATCTCTAAACCATTTATTAAGGCTTCATATTCTGCCTCATTATTCGAACAATATTGGCTAATTCGAAATTTATATTTGGTTACCTCATTTGTTGGTGAAACAATAACTATACCTATTCCAGAACCATTTTTATGACTAGACCCATCGAAATACAATGTCCATGGAAATGTTTCGATGCCCCCAGTCACAGGTTCTTCAATGGAATGATCAGCAATAAAATCAGCCACTATTTGGCCTTTCACAGTTTTCAAAGATTGATAAGTTAAAGAATATTCTGTGAGTGCCAAAGCCCATTTACCAACTCTACTATGCAGAATAGGTTTAGATAACATGTGCTTAATAATATCGAAATGGGAATAAACATAAACATCAAAAGGCTTTATATAATGTTTAAGTTTCATACATGAGAAATATAAACAAAGACATAGTTTCTCACTAGGATGATATCTTGTTTCAACATCACTTAAAACTCTACTAAGATAATAAATGGCTCTTTCTATACCATTTTCATCATCTTGTGCTAACATACTCCCTATAGTTCTTTCAGATGATGCTATATATAACTTCATCTTTTTGTTTTTCAACAAAGGTGAAAGAATAGGAGGATTAGATAAATATGACTTTATGTCTTCAAATGCCTTTTGATGTTCAGGCTCCCATCTAAAAGTTTCCTCTTTCTTTAATCGAAGTAATGACGAGAATGCTTGCGCTCTGCCACTGAGATTAGAGATAAATCTTCTGAGGAAATTTATTTTGCCTAATAAAGACTGCAACTCTTTTTTGGTAGAGGGTGCTTTAGCCTCCATTATAGCTTTAGTCTTATTTTGATTGATTTCGATGCCCTTTTTATGGACAACAAATCCTAAAAAATCACCTGCACAAACACCAAACGCACATTTTAATGGATTCATTTTTAATCCATATTGTCTCATCCTTTCGAATGATAACCGTAAATGTTCTAAGTGTTTGTTTTCAGAAGATGATTTCACAACAATATCATCAATGTAAATTTGCATAAAATCTTCAATAAAATCATGAAACATTGAATTCATTGCTCTTTGATATATAGCACCAGCATTTTTAAGACATATTGCATTTTTAAGACCAAATGGCATTACTATCCACTCATAACATCCTAATGCCCCTGGGCATCGAAATGCTGTTTTAGAAACATCTTCTTCAGCAATAAATATTTGATTATAACCTGAATAACCATCAAGCATACTCAAATATTCGAAACCTGCTGCAGAATCTACCAACATTTCTGCTACTGGCATAGGATATTCATCTTTGGGAGTAGCGAGATTTAAATCTCTAAAATCAATACAAACTCTTATACTACCATTTTTCTTTTTAACAGGAACTACATTAGCTAACCAATCAACATACCTTGCAGGTCTGATGAAGCCACATTTGAGGAGTCTTTCGATTTCTTCTTTTATTTTTGGTAGAATCTCTGGTGCAAACCTTCTTGGAATTTGCTTCACTGGTTTCTTGTCTGTCCTGATTGGCAATTGCAACTCTACTACCTTTCTACTCAAACCAGGCATCTCATGATAATCCCAAGCAAAGCAATCCTTGTAATTTTTCAAAAGCGCCACAATTCGATCTTTGAAGCTCTTAGGAATCTTTGAACTTATGTATGTTGGTCTTTTTACAGAACCATCTCCTATATCCACTTCTTCAAGAGGATCTTGGGCCTTCATTTTTATTGTAGATCCCATTGGATCTTCTTCAAAACCCAAAGGTTCATCATCATAAATACAATCTAATTTTTTATCATCAATGAGGTCATCAGAATTATTTTCCACTGAAGCATCGAAGACCTCTTCTTCTTTGGCTGTTTCAGCCAAATCGAAGTTTTTCTCGGCTACATAAGCCGTAATCTTTTCCCATATGCTGGGCTCAACCATTGATCACTTATTGATATCCCACCTAGTTGGTGAGATTCCATTTGCTGAACATCCTTGGTCATCAGTGACCCTCTTGTACGAAGTACTTCTTGTCTTCAGCAAATCTTTTTCCTTTACAGGTATCTTCTCATGGCAATCTTCGTTGTTCACCACTACGAAGTCATCGTCGAATGCAGTTTTCCAACGAAAACCCCATTCTGGTGCAAGTTTTACAAAGAATTTTTCTTCTTTAGTCATAGAACTTGATGCATCATTTTCCATAAATGGTGCAATAAATTGAAGCTGTTTGTCAAAGTTCTTTTTGTTGATATCTTGATTATCAACTTCAGCTTTAAAATAATAACTCTGATCAGCCTCAATATTCTCTACCAAACCATCTTTCCTCCAAATCACAATCCTTTGATGCATTGTAGAAGGAACTGCACCTACAGCATGGATCCATTCCCTTCCTAATAATGCATTGAAATTGGCTTTAGAAGGAACTACCAAAAACACAGTTGCTCTGGTTATGCTTCCTACTACCAATTCTAGTTCGATAGCACCAAGAGATTGTCCAGTAGATCCCTCATAATTAGTGAGCACTACATTATGTGGTTTCAAATCACATTCAGAAATACCAAGTTTCCTTAGAAAAGATTGTGGTAAGAGATTAACAGTAGCACCACCATCTACCAACACTTTGTTAATTCCAACACCATTTAATTTAGCTTGAATAAACAAAGGCTTTAAATGAAGCTTCATGCTATCATCAGGTTTCTCGAATACTGCATGTTGATCTTCGATGCAGCCATTATTCATAACATAATAACATAGAGGCCTATGACGAGCCATTTCCTCAGTGAAATCACATTCATCATCATGATTGGCCTTCGAAGATACATCATGTGCATATTCAATTGGTAGTACAGAAACCACACATATAATGTCAAGACTTGGTTCAGAATCTGAAAAAGTAGAAGTTAGAATATCATCATCCCCTTTAGGGATGTTTAAAGCAGAAGATAATGGAGGGAAAATTCTTTCAGTAGCTGGTTTTTTAACCATTTCGAAAACTATTGGTTGTTTTCCCTTACTTTTGTCACCATTAGTGACATCTTTTAAAACTCCTTCCTTTTTCTGGCGTTGAAAAACGGCGCCATTGAGTTCTAGTCATAGGATTCTTACCTTTATAATTATTTTTGTAAGCATACTTGTTAGGATTAGAACTCTCTGGTTGGTCTGGAACTTTGACAGCTCTTTTTACCCATTTTGTTGGTGGTGCTGGAGGCGCAGAATGACCAGTTTTCTTGCCTCCAGAGGAAACCCAAGTATCAATAGGAGACTTCGATGAAGGAACGAACGTCTTCTTATGGTTCTTCACTTGATACTTCTCTGAAGTTTTCATCTTGTAAGGAACACCTCTTTTGTTAAAGCCAAACTTAGAACGGTTCTCGAACCACCCTCCTTTACGTTTTGTTTGAGGTTGATATCCTTCAACTGATTTCGCAGCTTCTTTATCGAACACTGCACTGCATCGAGGACAAAGCATAGCATGGGTGTTAGATATTTTACATCGGTTTAAAAAATCAACCAAATCTTCTTCAGCCTTTGGATATGCTTTCTCCATTTCCTTGGCCAATTGATCTTCAGTAACCACTGGCTCTTCAATTCGATGGTCCTCAGTAACCATTTCTACATCAATATTATCTGAAATTTCCACCATATTGATAGAAATACCAGCAAACATGGATTCTACCACATTGGTAGACACATCAGCAAACATGGACTCTGCCTTTTTCATAGGATCTCCATCCACTTGTTGTTTTGGTTTTTCTCCGAATTTTAGCCTCCCTTCATCAAGAGCTTTTTGTACAGAATCCCTGAAACGAGTACATCGAGATAGGTTATGACCTAAAAAACCATGGAATTTACAAAATCCTCTTTTCTTCCTTTGTTCCAAAGGAGGTAACTTCATATTAGGTGGCACCAATATTATGCCATCATTAACTAATAGATCAAAAATTTCTTCACTTTTAGTAATATCAAAAGTATAAGTTTTAGAAGGATATTTGTCACTCTTGGGATCTTCAGGATTTTTTCCATTGGATGGCCTCAACATTTTACAAGCATATGGAGGTCCATCTTTTAATTCTGCCAGGTTTATATCATTGTCTTCAACGATATCTAAACCCCAATCGAATTCGGGTTCACTATCTCCTGTTTCTATATAGGCAATTTTTTCTTTTTTAGAAAATTTGTTATGAGTTCTAGTTTTTTCAGCTTTAAGTCTTTCAACTTGTCGAACTCTGTCTGCCAATTGGGCCATGTCTCTTAAGTACTGGGTATCTAATTTCTTTCGAACAGAATAATCGAGGCCACCAGCAGCCATTTCGACTAATTCATATTCTGGAACAGAAGTAAAACATCTAGCCTTAAGGAGACGAAACCTATTGAGATAATCATCGATTGACTCATGACTTTTACGTCGAACACTGGCCAATTCTTTCAAACTAATCTTAGATTGACCCATGTAAAATTGTTCATGAAAAGCTTTTTCTAATTGGTTCCAACTATAAATTGAATGAGGAGGTAAAGTTGTAAACCAAGTAAAAGCATTTTTTGTCAAAGAACTTGGGAAATATTTCATTCTCAAATTTTCATTTTCTGCAATATTTCCTGCTTCCATGAGAAACCTAGCAATGTGTTCGACAGTAGATTCATCAGTTTCTCCAGCAAATTTGGTAAACTTTGGAATTTTCCAATTTCTAGGCACTTCAGCATCTAAAACATACTCAGACAAAGGAGACACAAAATTTGGTCTATGTAAACCCATATTAAAACCATTTTGGGCTAACAAAGCCTCGACAACACCTGCTATATTATTCTGACCATCGAAATTGTTCCGACGGGCTTGTAAAACCACTTGATCGGCATCTTGGTTTCTGTTAACCAAAATGGGTTGTCTTTCAGGTTCTGCCTGAATTTGTGGTTGTACTACTTGTGGTTGGACAATATTTTCATGATTTCGAACCACTGGTTCATCAGCAATTATTTCAATTGCCCTCACATTTCGATTTTGAGGCAATGGGTTATTTTGGATTGGTGGAGCGCCAAAGAAATTGGCAATTCTTTCCATTTGATCAGACAACCGTTGATAACTAGTGTTGGTGTCTCGAATTAAAGGATTTATGACAGTACCAATTTGTTGGGTCATCATATTAACCATATCATGATTAGTTTCTTCCATAGTTTGCCTAATGGCAGCCATAGAAGCGTTGGTTAAATTTTGTTGGGGACCTCTATATGTTGTAGATACCCCAGGACCAAAAAGTTGTGGTAATGAAACATTTAAATTCTCTGAAAACATATTACCACTAGTTTGTAAGCCTTGCATCAATGATGATGGCATACCATATGGCATTGATCTATGATCCCAAACTCCTTGAATAGAAGTATTTGGATAATCATGGGAAGTTTGGGTAACCATCGAAGGCATGGCTTGAGAAATTACTGTGGCCATCGAAGGCATGGCCTGAGACGATGTTTGAGTGACTGTATTACTGGTTGGAACAGCCTGTGATGTTCTAACATTCCCTGGGGATGAAACATCATCTTCAACCGTCACTTGATCCACATCTTCATTTGAAGATGTTGGATTTGTTTTCTTTTGGTTGTTAGCGCGTGTCATATTAAGAAGCAATTTCTTGTTTCTTAATTGCATACACAACAAAACAAACCAGAATTAAAAGAAATTCTAACAAAAACTATAAACAAAAAACACAAACGGTCCCACTGGGCGTGCCAATTTGTTTACGTTGGATTTTCGTAAACAACCGCTGGTTTACAAATGGTAACTTGCAAGATCAACCAGTAAATCTTAGGACATATTGTGTTTGTTCTTGTTGTTAGAAATTCTGCGTTTTTGATGTCAAAAATATAAGAAATATGATAAAAACAATCGAATTCAATCCACTTGAACTCAATCGAACTTAATAAAGTAAAGTGCAAGAACACTTAAAGAACAAAGGGTAAATTGCATTGATTAAACAAAGGTTGGTACACAGATTCATACATTGCAACTTGTGACTCGTTTCTCGCTTCCATACGGATACTTTGAGTGTAAGTTTGTATGACGGAATTGTGACCCGTTTTTCCTATGAAAAACTACTATTTATACTAAGTCTAGAAATAACTACACTTCTTTGAAATTCAAACTACAACTGCCACAAGTCGACAGTTTTACTTATTTGAAAACAAACTTAAAATAAAAACTGACTTAAAGAATAACTGCTGATAACCACCTTCGAAAACTGCCTTATCGAAGTTTTCTACCATCTTCGAACCCATATTTGCTTTCAACACAACACTCTGTTCGAATCTTCTTTAAATCTAGGTCAACTATATTTTGACCACATTTATTACAGCTAGTAAAATATATTGGCTAACACCGTCATAATATTCCTGGGGTCCTAGAGGACCTCCAGAAGGACTCCAAAACTTCCTTAAGGGACGTAGAGCCTCCAGAAGGGCATGGGCGCCCTCCAGAAGGACCCCCCAGGGCCTGGCGCGCTCTGCTAAAGGCGTTGGCCCATTGGCCTTCTAGAAACCGCCTAAAACTCCCATAAATACGTAAATACCCCTGTTACTTGGGAACCAAGTAACCGAAGCCCAAGCCCACGGCAGGCTATAAATACCGCTCTTGGGAGCATTCCTAAGGCATCCAATAATCAGTCTAAACCCTAGAATCCTAGTATTCCTTACCGTACTTTTGGCAAGTACAGTTGGCGCCGTCTGTGGGAAAAGGTAAAACTAGCCTTGACCACGTTTCCGAATCGCAAATCGTGATTCGGGAAACCTAAAACTAGACCTCTGAATCGTAAAACCCCCTTGCGATTTGGAAACCCCGACCCTTTTTTCAACAAACCTAAATCGCACCTCACGTACGATTTAGAGAAAAGCCTTTCATCATGGCAACAGCCGAAGAGTTAGAGTCCATGCGAACTCAACTCGCTCAGTTACAAGATCGCAACGACGCCTTGCAGGCTTCGATGGAGAACATGCAACAGAAACAACTGGAGGAGAAAGAGGAATCGCACCATGGCGAGATGGACGATCCGGAACCACAACCTCTGTCCGCCGAGATCTGGGGAGCGCCAGTTCCAGAAAACTTCAAACCGCCCCATCTCTCCGACTTCGATGGGAAGAGCGACCCTATGGAGCACGTCACGGCTTTCAACACTCGCATGTCCGTAGTCGGAGCCCCAGACTCCCTCAAGTGCAAGCTACTGGCGGGGACCTTTTCTGAAGCCGCCTTGAGATGGTACATGAACCTCCCCCGTTTCTCTATCACTAGCTACCCGGACATGACAAGAAAACTCATCCAACAGTTCTCTGCCAGTCGCCATCGTAAAGTACCCGCAACCAGCCTCTTCAACGTTCGCCAGGGACACAATGAGTCCCTACGAGATTATCTGGCAAGATTCAACGACACGACCATAAAAGTCATCAATCCCAACCAGGAAGTATTTGTGGGCGCCTTCCAGAACGGTCTGAAGGCAGGACAGTTCAACGAATCCCTCGCTCAAAAGCCCGCCGATTCCATGGAGGAGATAATCGCCAGGGCAGATTGTTACATAAAGGGAGAAGAAAGCAACGCTGAGAAGAGGGCAAGGGACGCCAAGGAACGAACGTCTAATACGGAGCGGCGACCTTATCAACCACCGTCGAGTAGAGATCGAGCTCCTTACCGAAGAACTAATTACAGGCCTTACTCACGTCCGGAGGAATTCACCCCCCTCAACACGAAGCCAGAACGCATTCTGAAGGAAGTCTATGAAGCCAAGTTAATCCCAGATCCACCTTTACCACGATACGAAATCATGGGAAAAGACAAAAACAAATGGTGCAAGTATCATCGAATACGGGGGCATGACACTGACTCATGCATACACCTACGACAGGAAATAGAAAAGCTGATACAGAATGGGAAGTTAAGAGGATACGCCCAGGACAGGAAGGGCGAGAACGAACAAAAGACGGAAAAGAAGAAGGACGAAGGGAGCGAAGGAAAGAGACACACGCTCAACACCATTTCAGGCGATTTCTCCGGGGGCGGAGAGTCCAATTCGTCACGAAAGAAATACGTCAGGCAGGTAATGCTGTGCCAAGAATACGAGACCCCAGACTCTGGGCATGAACTTGATATCTCTTTCACTGCCAAGGATTTCTGAGACGTCATACCACACGACGACGACCCCATGGTTATTACTCTGCAAATTTTCAAGTGGGATGTGAAGAGGGTGTTGATCGACCCAGGAAGTTCGGCGGACATCTTATACTACGACACATTCGATCGAATGGGATTGGACCCGGAACTGCTACAACCTTTCAAGGGAACCCTGGCAGGATTTACAGGCGAACAAGTACACGTAAGAGGTTACATCACACTCAAAACAACGTTCGGGAGCGGCTCTCATGCAAAAACCATTAGAGTAAGGTACCTCGTCGTAAACTCGCCCAACTCTTACAACATTATCATTGGTCGCCCCGCCTTCAACCTTTTGGGAGGCTTCCTGTCCACAAAGTTTTTGGTCATGAAGTATCCCTTGGATAATGGAAAGATTGGGACCATCCGAGGTGACCAGAAAACCGCCAGAGAATGCTATCACAATAGCCTGAGACTACAGAAAACAAGGAAGAAGTCCAGTAACGAAGAAACTCACGAGGTCAACATGATAGACCTCGATCCTAGAGAAGACTTCCAGCAAGAACGCCTCGAGCCCATCGAAGACTTGAAAGAAGTATCCATTGGTCCAGAAGCACATCAGACAACTAAGATCGGTACGTCTCTAAGCCGGGAAGAAGAGATCGCCCTCGTCAATCTACTACGGAGAAATCTGGATCTTTTTGCCTGGCACCCATCCGAAATGCCAGGAATGGACCCTGATATTGCCTGCCACCATTTATCAATCAAGCCTGGAGTGAAACCGATAGTACAGCGGAAGAGGAAGATGGGCGAGGAAAGAAGGAGAGCCGTGGACGACGAAGTTAAAAGATTAGTCGACGCCCGCTTCATCAGCGAAATAAAGTACCCAACATGGCTGGCCAATACCGTCCTCGTAAAGAAGGCGAACGGGAAATGGAGGATGTGTGTGGATTATACAGATCTAAACCTGGCATGCCCAAAGGATCCTTACCCGCTCCCAAACATCGACCATTTGATTGACAGCGCCTCAGGATACAACACCCTGAGCTTCATGGACGCCTACTCTGGTTACAACCAAATATGAATGGACCCTCTAGACGCCCCCAAAACAGCCTTCATGACCAATACCAAGAATTACCACTACGAAGTCATGTCTTTTGGCCTGAAAAATGCTGGAGCCACTTTCCAAAGATCTATGGACACCGCCTTCAAGCACCAGATAGGACGAAACCTGGAAGTGTACATTGACGATTTGGTAGCAAAAACAAAGGGCGGACGTAGCCACACAGAAAATTTGGAAGAAATCTTAGGGCAAGTAAGAAAGTACAGAATTCGGTTAAACCCAACAAAGTGTTCTTTCGGAGTGCAAGCTGGGAAATTCCTAGGTTTTCTTTTAACTAGGCGAGGTATCGAAGCAAATCCAGATAAGTGTCAGGCGATCATCAACATGAGGAGCCCGTCCAGCATAAAAGAAGTCCAACAGTTGACAGGAAGGCTGGCCGCCCTGTCTCGCTTCTTATCTTGCGCCGGTGACAAAGCTTTCTCCTTTTTCGCTTCCATTAGAAAGAAAGAAAAATTTGAATGGACACCAGAGTGTGAAGTTGCCTTTCAACAGGTAAAAAAGTTTTTATCTAGCCCGCCAGTCCTTCGGCGACCAAACCCAGATTCCATCCTTTTCCTATACTTGGCGATCTCCGCAAACGCTATGAGTACGGTATTGGTCGAGGACTCAGAAGAAGGAGAAAGGCCGATTTACTTCGTCAGCAGAGTATTCAAAGGAGCCGAGCTACGCTACCAAAAGTTAGAGCGCCTGGCTCTGGCCGTAGTCGCCACAGCAAGAAAACTGCGTCCGTATTTCCAAAGCCACAGAATCGTCGTAAAGACAGACTATCCCATCAGACAAGTGCTTGGGAAACCAGACCTGGCAGGAAGGATGGTCGCCTGGTCCATAGAACTGTCAGAGTACGACATCCAATTTGTACCAAGAGGAAGCATCAAGTCCCAGGTTTTAGCAGATTTCGTGGTGGAACTCACCTCCCCGTCCCAAGAAGAGGTTCCCTTTGTGTGGCTTTTATCCGTTGACGGCTCCTCCAACTTGAAGGGAAGTGGCGCAGGCATCATCCTAGAAGGTTCCGAAGATATCATCATAGAACAATCCCTCAGATTTGAATTCAAAGCAAGCAACAATCAGGCAGAATATGAGGCACTAATCGCCGGCATGTCTTTGGCACAGGAAATGGGGGCTGAAAACCTAATGGCAAAAAGCGATTCTCAGCTCGTGACGAGCCAAATTACGGGCGAGTACCAGACGAAGGACCCTCAGCTCATCAAATATCTGGAAAAAGTACGAGTCCTAGCCAAAAGATTCGTGTTCTTTGAAGCTGTCTACGTACCACGAGAACAGAACTCCAGAGCAGATATACTGGCGAAGCTTGCCAGCACCAAACGACCGGGCAACAACAGAACCGTCATCCAAGAAGTAATCTCAGCGCCCAATATCAACTTTGAAATAGTTCACCACGTCGCCGAAGAAAACGCCGGCTGGATGGAGCCACTACTTAGGTATCTAACCGGTTATCTCACGCCCAATAACAAGGATGAAGAGCTGATAGTCAGAAAGAGAGCTTCGAAGTTCGTTATCATCTCGGGTAAACTCTACAAGCGAGGTCGAACAAGCCCCCTGTTACGTTGTTTAGCGGAGAGTGAGACCCACCTGGTGCTTCTCGAAGTTCATGAAGGCGTGTGCGGCAGCCACATAGGAGGGCGAGCTCTAGCCGCAAAGCTCCTCCGCGTTGGATATTACTGGCCCACCATGCTCCAAGACAGCTCAGACTTCGTCAAGAAATGTGACAAATGCCAAAGATTCTCCGATAAAAAGCACACCCCAGCAGTAGAACTTACTTCAGTATACTCCCCCTGGCCTTTCCATAAATGGGCAGTTGACATTGTAGGACCTTTTCCTCTCGCCCCAGGACAACTGAAGTTCCTCATAGTAGGAGTCGATTACTTTACTAAGTGGATTGAAGCAGAAGCCGTCGCCAAAATAACAGCTGAGAGAGTCAAAAAAAATTACTGGAAGAAAATCATCTGTCGTTTCAGTCTACCCAAATTCATAGTATCTGATAATGGAACCCAATTCGCAAGCTCGTCCGTGGTAGAATTCTGTAAACACCTGGGAATACAGACAAAGTTTGTCTCAGTAATACACCCGCAAGCTAATGGGCAGGCCGAGTCAGCCAACAAGGTCGTCCTCAACGGCATCAAGAAGAAGTTAGAGGCCGCCAAAAGTCTCTGGGCAGAACAGCTCCACGAGGTAAGTACATTTTCAATTTAATTTCTCCGAACTTCCAATAAAATGTGTCATGCGTATGAACGTCGCCCTGGTCAACATAAGCACAGGTACTATGGTCCTACCACACTACACCACACTCTTCGACAATGGAGACGCCGTTCACAATGGTCTACGGCACAGACGCCATGCTCACAGTAGAAATTGATACCCCCACTTGGCGGAGGGATACTTTTTCTGAAGAAGGTATCAAGATTTATATTTATTCATCTAACTTGTTGTTTCGCAGGCAAACAGTTTTTTCTTCTTACAGTTTTACTTCTTACGACTCCATCATATAAATTCATGAGTTATTTCTTTGAAAAGCTAATGAGATAGGCCTCGCGGTCAGCATGGATGTGATCGATGAGGTGAGAGAGCAAGCTCATATAAGAGAATTCGCCGCCAAACAAAGAGCAGCTCACCGCTACAACTCGAAGGTGGCGCCCAGAGAAATGAAAGAAGGCGACCTCGTATTAAAGCAAGTGGTAGCCCCTACAAGGATAGGAAAATTGTTCCCCAACTGGGAAGGCCCGTATCGAGTTCGAGAGAAATGTTCCCATGGAGCTTACAAATTGGAGGAACTGAGCGGAGAAGCTATCCCCCGCACTTGGAATATAGCTAATCTACGCCATTATTACAGTTGATTTTTCGTTTTTCTTTTCCTTTCTTCGCAGTTTATCATCTTTTTGAATAAGGCTGGCCTAAGACCACCACTATGACTTGTGATTTCTTTGAATAAATTGAATAAACAGAAGGTTAGGGTAGCACTCTTTTCCCCTGCAAGGGCAGGCGTTTTTAACGAGGCGCCCTCTCCTTTTTTCAAAAGTTGCTAGCTCCTACTATTGCATGAAATGTCATTGTTAAAAATTTAAATGCAGGCTCGCCAGTTCCGTCAACCCTGGAAGGGCTCTGACGTAGATGATTGACTTCAACCCTGCAAGGGCTCTGATGCTCGCCCGAAACGCCAACCCTGTAAGGGCTCTGGCGGGGTTCGACTGAAAGTTCCGTCAACCCTGGAAGGGCTCTGACGTAGATGATTAACTTCAACCCTGCAAGGGCTCTGATGCTCGCCCAAAATGCCAACCCTGTAAGGGCTCTGGCGGGGTTCGACTGAAAGTTCCGTCAACCCTGGAAGGGCTCTGACGTAGATGATTAACTTCAACCCTGCAAGGGCTCTGATGCTCGCCCAAAACGCCAACCCTGTAAGGGCTCTGGCGGGGTTCGACTGAAAGTTCCGTCAACCCTGGAAGGGCTCTGACGTAGATAATTAACTTCAACCCTGTAAGGGCTCTGATGCTCGCCCAAAACGCCAACCCTGTAAGGGCTCTGGCAGGGTTCGACTGAAAGTTCCGTCAACCCTGGAAGGGCTCTGACGTAGATAATTACCATCAACCCTGAAAGGGCTCTGATAGTCGTCCAAATAAGGGCTCGCATAATTTTGATCAACGTAACGTTAACCTTAGAAAAGTTCCAATAAAGTTCGACAATCTCAAACCTCGAAAAAACTAAGACGCATCGTCATCAAGAGGGAAATCACGCAACATAAAGAAGATAAAATAAAAACAAACAGCAGGCCCATACAAGTGCGATCATATGATCAAAGTGCATCATGATTTAAAAACTAAAGAGTTTCCATACAAAATCCAAAAGGCAGAAAACAAAACGTTAAATTGTTCACGAAGGCGCTGGAAAAAGTTGCCATGATTTAAGATACAAAACCATAAAATTATCAGAACTAGCATGAATCATTCATCGTCGACAAGCTCGCCATCAATAATGACCTTAAAAGGATCAAGCTCTTCCAGTTTGGCGTCAGGATTGAACAAAAGCACCTGCTCCTTAGCACGACTAAAGCCTTTTTCGAAGTATAGCGCAAGAGCTCGCCGTCCCTCATCCACCGCCGCTTCCGACTTCTTCAAAGCAGACTTAGCCTCGTCCCTCTCCGTCTCTGCCTCCTCTTTTGCTTTTTTTATTTCTTCTAGAGCGTCTTCAGCGGCCTTTTTATCCTTCAACGCCTCCTTCAGGCGGCCATCTAGTCCGGTGGATTTGTGCTTCCACTTCTCAACGTCCTCCGCAGCATCTTTATACTTCTTCTCCACCAGATCCTGTTTCACCTCTAGACAGTGACTCAGCAGCAGGGTCCTCAAGGCAGCAGTGCCAATATCGGCCACCAAGTCGCTGCACTTGGCTTTTACTCCAGCTTCAACATCAACCTTCGCAAACGGCACTTGCTCTTTCATGTACCTACAAACCGCCAGACCGCAATAAGTCACCTCTCGCCCAAGACAGATAAAGAAAATCGACTAAAAGGCACTCAAAAATACTTACCGACGAATGTCGAACTCCGAATGCCAGAAGGATTCCATAACCTCGTCATTCAGCGACGTCCCACCAACTTCCTTCCCCGTCGGGGGGCGGCCTCCTGCACCCTTAGCTCCTCGGACTGTCCTTGATTTTTTGGATGATGATGGAGATTCAACGGAAACGAGGGTGTGTTCACCCCCAGCGCCCTCCAGGTCATCCACCTCAATGACCCCAGCATCCCCCTTTCCAGAAGGTTCTTTACGCTTTAGCTTCCTTAAGGAGACGCCCGCCGATCCACTGGACACATAGCCGTCAGGATTCTTGCTCCTCTCAAGCTCGGCGAGATACTTCCTCATCTCCGCTCCAGTAAGGGGCAACATCTCCTCTGAAAAGAAAACCAAGTGCATCCAGTTAGTAAAAACATATGATAATCCTTGAACGAAGCCCAACATAAGTAATTAAGAGAACACTCACATAAATAAGCATTCAGACGAACCACGTCGCCCTCCCTATTTAACAGCTCATGAATATTGAGTAAGGGGGCCTCCTCCAAGAAGTCCACAAGTGCACGCTCATAGGGCGACATGGCGTCATGATCATAACCTTTCACAGCCAAAGGAGTGCAAGTCCACCTAAGTGGAAACTTGGGTACTCCATTCACCAACACGGAAGATGTAGAACATTTCGGTGCACCCTGTACCCTAACAAATGTATCTCGCCATTCTTTCTTAAAGTTACATGCATAAGTAGGAAAAAGCCTTTTTCCAGAATGGGCCGAAATAGAGATCCACGTACCCTTGTTAAGATCTTTGGTCCCATAGAAGTGGAAGAACACGCCAACCGCAGGCTCGAGACCCAGAGACTTGCACAGAACCTCGAAGGCGCGAATAAACGCCCAACTGTTAGGGCGTATTTGAGTAGGCGCCACATTGAGGAGCCTCAAGACGTCCATCTCGAAGGGCGTGAAAGGAATTTTCACGCCAAACTCCTCCAAAAATGCGGTATAGACGAAGTAGGATTCGTCGCCCTCGCCCATCATCTCTTGGTCACACGCGCGCTCGTCAGGATCACAGGACAATAAAACCACGTCCTCCTCTCGTCCAGTCGCAGAGATATTAAACTTGCTCCTAAAGCAGTCAAGAGCAGAAACATCAACGTACAAAGACTCTTCCAACCGTACTTCCTCGGCAAATGAGGCCATTTCTGTTGACCTAAAAGCGTTTTCGTCTCCAACCAACCCTAAGGGAGCCTGAAACGGACGAATCTCCTGGCACTCGTCCTCCTTATGATTCGTCCCTGAAGTGGCAGACAAAAACACACAGTCACTATCACTACCCGAATTGGCGCTAGATTCACTAGATAAATCGCTAAACAACTCCTCCCCGAATAAACCGTCATAATAAGTATCCCAATTTATCATCCCATCAGGACCGGTGGCATGTTTCAAGCATTCCTTCCTCAAACGGTTTTTCTCAACTGGATCAATGGGTCGAACCAATCTCCCTTTCTCATCGCACTCCCTAATCAACACCATACCTAATTTCGAACTCTCACGAAGCGTAACAAATAAAGTAAAATTTGAGAGAGGTTAAGGAATTGAAGAATACCTGCGAAGGAAAAATAGAAAAATCTGCTGAAGCCGCTTAAGCCGGAAGGGAGTTAGAAGAAAGAAGCTTGAACACCGCAAACGAAGCAAAGAAATGAAAATGAGTGAAAAGCCAAACACGTCCTTTAAAGAGGTAAGATCGCCTCGGGAAGCGTGTCTGAAACGATTGAGTGGAACAACGTCATTAGATCTTGACACGTGGCGATCAGCGGGGACGAGGAGAATACGAAACGTTCAGAAGGCGAGCTATCGTTGATCGCCACGCGAAAAACATCGCCAAAACTCCAAGCAAGGCCCTACGCGTAAATCAGTGAACGCCCAAAACAGGCGATCACCCAAGACTGACATCAGGCGTACTAATCACTTCGCCTTGTCCCAAGACTTGTGCTTGGGGGGCTGTGGACCATCATGATATTCCTAAAAGGACTTAAATGACCTCCAGAAAGTCCACTCCTTTGTCATCATCACTTCGCCTTGTCCCAAGACTTGTGCTTGGGGGGCTGTGGACCGTCATAATATTCCTAGGGTCCTAGAGGACCTCCGGAAGGACTCCAAAACTTCCTTAAGGGACGTAGAGCCTCCAGAAGGGCATGGGCGCCCTCCAGAAGGACCCCCAGGGCCTGGCGCGCTCTGCTAAAGGCGTTGGCCCATTGGCCTTCTAGAAACCGCCTAAAACTCCCATAAATACGTAAATACCCCTGTTACTTGGGAACCAAGTAACCGAAGCCCAAGCCCACGGCAGGCTATAAATACCGCTCTTGGGAGCATTCCCAAGGCATCCAATAATCAGTCTAAACCCTAGAATCCTAGTATTCCTTACCGTACTTTTGGCAAGTACATCTAATTTTCATAAACTCATTTTTTATGTGACACTAGCGAAAAGATAGGCACCCACGTGCCCGTCTTTTCGCTCTTTTTACTGCGTTAACGTTTGAAAATTATGAACGGTGTTTTTTTATGAAATTTTAATTTTGATTAAAAGTAAAAATAAAAATGTTTTTTGCTTTTAAATTATAACAAATCAAACTAACCTTGTTTATCTATTTCAATGAAACCAACAATATAACAAAAATATAAATTCTTATTTTTTTAATGACACCAACAACAATCTTTATTATAGACTTGTCAAAAAAAAACAATCTTTATTATAGAAAAAATTGTTGTTTAAGGGTATAATTGGATAATGAAAAGTAAGTATAGATACACTCATCTAGTTTGTTACACTTTTTAAATGATAAAGGAAAAAACTAGGCATTTATGTTTGTTACACTTTTATTTTAATGTTTAAATTTATTCTTATCTATTTTTTACATGTGTTATTTATATTGAAAATTGAGAGTATTTTTCTTTAAAAAAAAATTGAGGGTATTTTTGGAATGGAAAAAGTCAGCCTAAAAGTGTTGAAAGGGGTAGTTTTCTTTATATATAGTAAGTATATATATATATTTTAACAAACTATATATATATTACTTTGATAATAACAAACTATATATATTTAATTTAATTTTATAATTATTTTTTTATTTCAATAATTTAATGTTTTTTTCTTTCCAATTCTCATTATTTTTCTAATTCAAGGGTTTGATTATTATACACCAACCGTGGAAAGTTAATTGATACATGCATTCAATGATATGTTGTCCTATCAATTAATGAATACGAGAATGCATGTTTTTATATTCATTAATTAGCGTGGCAACACATGTTATTAAATGCATTTGTAAAATAATTATTATTTTTTTCAAAAATAATTAAATTCTTTTTAAAAACTATTTTTTATAATTTTGCACAAATATAGGGTGGATTTAAAGGTGATGGCTCAATTAAATCCTATCATCGATGGTGGCGCAAGGAAAATAAACCGTGTTATTTAATCAATGTTTTAGATCCATTAAAAGTTAAGGTAAGACCATTTACACGTTCTCACAAACAATCTTGTCCCGTTTAATATATTCTCTAATTATAAAACTTAATGTCTACCAAAAATACAGTCTTACCCCTTCTTAATTTTTTGACACATCATCAAAATTATATCCTTTTGTGTCTTTTGTTTTAATCTCCCTCTATTTTTTCTCTTTTATAAACAAACTAAAACAAACTCACTCAATAAAACACACTAACTTAATCTTTTTTTAAATAACAAAAAAACTTAATCTTTTATTTTCTAATTATCTATTCCCTAATTATGAAACTTAATGTGTACAAAAAATACAATCTTACCCCTTCTTAATTTTTTGAGTCATCATCAAAATTATATTTTTTGTGTCTTTTGCTTCAACCTTCCCCTATATTTTCTCACTTAAAAATAAATTAAAACAAACTCACTTGATAAAACACTCTAATTTTGTACCAAAAAAAAAAAAACTCTAACTTAATCTTTTTTTAAAGAACAAACAAACTTAATCTTAATCCCAATCAAAATAATTTTTTCTATAATTCAACTTCTAAATATCTAAATAGTTAAAAACAATTTATAATCTATTATCTTTCTCAAATTATTAAAGTTAATCTTTCTCTAATTATTAAAGTTGATGTAGTTTTGTAACAAAAAATCCATTTTTTTATAGTTGTATCTAAACAAATTAAATTATTTAAAACATGTGATTTTAATTACAATAACCAAAAAAAATAAATCGTGATTTGTTTTATAAATTCTCTTAAACAATAGATATCAAAATCACTTTTATTTTAATTTGTAACAAAACGGGTTCAGAATTGTTCTTTTTAAAGAGGTTTTTTTTGGTACAGAAGAGGGCCAAAGGCCCTAAAGAGGTGGTTTTTATCATGATAAAAATATCTATAAATTACTGAATGATGTTTTTTTATTTTGTAACAAATTTGTCATATATTTAATTTACATTTACTAAAAATAAACTATATGACGCACATGTGATTTTATCTCATCGTGTGTTTCTAATAAAAAACATTAATAAATACATTTCACTTATGAATAATATAAAAAATATAGGAGAAACATTTTATACCGATACTTAAAAAAACACGGAAAAAAAGAGTAAATAAAAAAGAAAGAAAAAACACAGGACTTTTTTTGACAAAAAAAACACAGGACTATTTCTCACTAATACATGTTTTTACATCTAAATTTATTCAAGTATATCCAATTGAATGAGCACAAATAACAAAATTTTGAGAGAGTTACAAAATCTTTCTCATTTATAAATTATACACGGGGTTAGTATTTATTATGAGAAATACAACTACTTTACATAAAATTACACATCTTCAAGATTACTTCTTTTGTATAAATGATTTTCATCGTTATTCATTATTAATCATTATATCCTTTCAAAGAATGACTATAAAAAAAAACATAAGACAAGCGTTACTCTCTAATTAATTAATTAGACACTAACTAATATTGTTGTACAAATCATACATGAGACAACAATCAGTCACATATTAATTAGTTAAATTGATTTTTTTTATGAATTGTATCTAGGCATGACAACAAAACCCATACCCGCGAGTACCCATCCGAACCGAAATCAATTTGATGGATTTTTCCCCTCTTTGACTAGGTTTGGGTTTTCCTCGATTTTAAAACACGGGTACGGGATGAGTAACGGGGAAATAGGTATACCCACCCTGAACCCATACTCAAACTCGTCCCAAATGTAGAAAAACATTTTATTGCCCCCTTTTATATAAAAAGAAACTCAAACCATAAATCATTTCAGTCACACAATCAGAGTCTCAGTCTATCAAATGATACTCACTTCTCAGAGTTCTCTCTATTCTCCATCACATTAGCAATGATCTATCGTCGTCATTTCTTTGCAAGATAATGCATTGCAACATTGCGTCTGAGACAGAAAAATACTTCTATTTTATCAAAAAAAAATTATCCACTGCGGGGATGGGGCTGGGATACCCGAACCCGTCGGAGACGGGGATGAGATTTGATTTGATTTCTTATCCCCGTTGGGTATGGGTAGGATAGCGGGTAAGTATATGGTAGTAGGGTATGGGGACGGGGAAGGTAAAACCTATCTCCACCCGCCTCATTGTTATGCCTAATTGTATCTTCTAAATAATAGTGGGAGTAATTATAATATACTAATTATAATTTGATATAAGAATCTTGCACGGTATACATATTCATTGTTTATAAATTCATATAAAAGTAAAAAAATTACAAATATTTTTCAATGATATATAAAAATCACGGGGTTTATTTTATTTTTTTGACAAAAAAATCACGGGGTTTATTAACGTCCCTACTATCATTATTGTGATTTTATTATTTATAATATTTTCACATATTTTTAGTCTAGCACTTTATATTATTTAATAACAACTATTTCAATGTTTTTATTATTATCTTCATCTTTATCAATAATTTTTTTCTTATTTCTCAATGTAAATAATATTGTAAATGTGTTTTGATGCATAAATCGCGATTTAAGGATCAACTCGTGCGGAGCACGAGCCCCGTGCTTAGCACCGGTCTGTTGCTAGTTTAGTGTTAATAACTTAATATTAATGATGATGAAGGTTTTTGTTCTCTTGTTATTGAAAATAAAATTTACACGTCCTGTTTGTTTCGAAGAATTTTCATCGGGGAAACACTTGGTGAATGTACAAGAACATACTAATATTGGATGACGGTTATGGTTACATCTACGGATAAAAATATTTTCTTTCAAAAAAAAACTATCGATATAAAAATCTGTAAAGTTTTCCTTAAAAAAAAAAATCTGTAAAGTTTGAAATTTTGTGAAGTTTGGATCTAAAAATCTTCCAACTCCCATAGATGATGATGAATGTTAGACAAATTGGTGATCCTGATGTTTCCGTTGCATAATTTACGGTTGGATTTAGTATGGGAAAGGAGAGTTGTTTCCCACCATGGGAAAGTTAATGTTAGCCATCAGATCAGGTAAAGAACACAATCTTATCATACACTCTCAACACTAGATTATTTCTCTCCCCCAAAGACCATCTCTATACGGCGACCACCCACTTTCGGCGACCACTACCTCCTACAATCATCTCTCTGTCTTTCCTTCTGTCTCTCTACTCGACACAGTTGAACACTTCCCTTAAAATCAGTGGCGGAGCCAGAAGTTTTATAGAGCCTGGGCGAAATTTTGACCGTAAATTGACATGTGACATAATATATAAATAGTCAAAATCTTGCAAAAAAAAAAATATATAAATAGTCAAAAATCAAAATAAAAAAGATAATTTTGGGGGTGCCAAATATATTTAGAATATATATAAACTGTTACATACAGCATTCACAAACTGTAAGTAGTCCAATTGGTTGAGTTTGCATGATTCCACCATTTTGTTGTTTGTGGTTCGAGTCCCGTTTAACGTTTTTTTAGTAAATAAAAATAAAAATTCATTTATAAAAATTCATTTTAATTGAAAAAAAGGAGCCGAATTCAAAAAAAGGAGCCAACAGCGTTCGAACTCGCGACCTTGTGGAGAAGAAAGACTTCGCTTACCACTGCAACGCATGGAAACATATGATACGCTAGGGCTAATATAATATTTATAGATTATTTAGGGGATACCATGGCTCCATCAGACCCTAAAGAAATCCGCCCGAGTATGGGTTGAGCCCGGGCGTGTGCCCAGGCTAGCTGGGGGGTAAAACCGCCCCTGCTTAAAATTGATTTTACACAGTTGTTCAAATTAGCTTCCAAAACCAATGGATCTCTCCTCCTCCTTCAATCCATTAATTTATTTTTGGTTTTATTTTGAAGGGGATTTGTTTATACTAATAATTTTCCAGAATTAAAGAATTAGCTTTATATGTTCACTGTACATCTTCATCAAATCACTCGTATCACACTTTAAATTTCCACTCTGTGTATTCGTTTTTTAATCAGCAAATTCAAAACTGGTTTGTGAAATAGAAATTCTAGATCTAGATGAATCAAAAGTGTTTAATTTTGTGTTGAAAAATGAAACCAACACCAATTACTACCTAAGAAAGAGAAGCACTTTGTCTTGTTTCTTGTCAACACTGCCTATGTTAACGGTGGTGAAGCCGGATGTGATATAATGGCGATTTTCATTTGATTTCTGGGTTATTAAGGTTTTGGGTGGCATTTTCATTTGATTTCTGAAAGTGTTGAGAGAGATGGTGGTGGAAGATGGTGACAAAAAAATTCTAGTGTTGAAGGTGTATAATATGATTGTGTATCTAATGGCTAACATTGACTTTCTCATGGTGGGAAACAACTATGCTTTCCCATGCTAAATCCCACCATAATTTACACATGTAAATGTTTTTACTTTTGACTTTAATGAATCTCAATCATTAATTAAATCCGACGCTGCTCTAATGGTGAGAGATTTAAGGCTTAATAGCAGTTTTCGGCCACTAACTTTCACGAAGTTGCGATTTTGGCTCCCTAAGAAAAAAAAACTTCAAAATTGTCCCCTAAGTTTTGCACTTGTGGCAGTTTTGGCCTCCCAATGCCAATTTTTGGTAAAAAATATAAAAAAAAAAAATAACACGTGACACCTCACTTAGGGTACCACGTCAGCGTAGACCGAGTCAAAATTGGCCTTGGGGGGCCAAAACTGTCACAGATGCAATACTTAGGGGGAGGTTTTGTAGTTTTTTTTTTCTTAGGGGGCCAAAATCGCAACTTTGGGAAAGTTAGGGGAGGTAAAATTGCTATTAAGCCGAGATCTAATTGAGCCCTCACCTAGAATTTACCATCTAAACAAACAGTATATATATTACTTTGATCATTTACATTTATTTTTTATTCAAATTATGAATTTTTTACTTTTTATTTTTTAAATTTTTTTTTATTTATTTGGCATAAATAACAACATATACCTTGATCTTTTCCACTAAATATTTAATTAAATTCTAATTATGTTTTTTTTTGAAGCAGAAATTCTAATTATGTTTAGAAGAATTAGTTAATGTCTAAACTAGTTTATCGATGAGAGGGGTCGTATCGTTTTTTTTTAAAGAGTATCGATTTCTTTTGTTTTATTAACTTTTACCATTTGTTATGATTTTATACTATTTAAATTTATTTTTCTATCCTAAACTTAACTATTTTTATTTGTTATATTTGATATGATTTTATACTATTTAAATTTATTTTTCTATGCTAAGCTTAACTATTTTATTTGTTATATTTTATTATTGATTTTGGATCGATTATATGTAGGGAACTTCTACCGTACACTCACAAAGTGAGGTGCACCGGTACTCTCGCTTCATAATTTTATAAATTAAAGATCATTTTTCATGTAAGAAATAACTATTTTTCAATATTTATATTTTATAGAACATCATTTCGTAAGAAAAAACATCTTTTCATTGTTTATAAAATCATAGTATTTTTTTACATATTATCGTAAAAAATAATCAATGTTCTCAATCATGAGTGATAAAAATTCAAAAAAAATTAATTTTATTTCATTGACACTTTTGATGAATAAGATTTAGTTATTATAATTATAAGTGATAAAAAAACAATATTTTTTTTTTCAAAAAACAACTCATTTAACTATTAATTTAAAGAGTGAGTGTACCGGTACACTCAAATATATTGAGTGTATCATAGAATTTGCCTTATATGTATAGTACATGCCATGAATTTGCCTTATATGTATAGTACATGCCATGAATATAGTCTGTTTTTAAAGAACTTGACCACTGAGAAGCCAATTGATGATTTTATCGTTCTTTTTATATCTTTAAATTCACATGGTATGATGATAATTCTAAAGCTAATAACGGAAATTTACACTTAATTAGTGTATCTTTTTGTTTTGAAGGAGTTAATTTGTAGATCTATTGCCTATTTTTTTAAGGGTCCTGCTAACCGGTGCCCCGGGCACTGGTTAAGCATACCATAAAAGGGAATTATTACCATAAAAGAAAAATGCTTTTGACTTTATTATAAATTAATTACACAATTTCAATGCATTAACTACTATATAATTTCCTTTTTCGTATCCTTAACCAGTGTCCCGGGGGCACCAGTTAGCATTTCCCTTTTTTAAGGGATATATTTATTTATTTTTTATATCCTATTGTCTAATTATTTTTATAGTTTTTGCCCTTACTTTTAGATATTAATATCATCTATCATATTTCTTTTTAGAGTCTTGTTATCTTGTGCCCTTAGGGCACAAGTTAAGGAATCCAAAATTAGAAGTTTTTCATAGAAAATATTAAAATTTTGACTTTAAAAAATTGACTAAGGTTGAATGTACAACTTTTAAAACCATTATTTCTATTTAAATTCCTTAATATGTGCCCTTGGGGCACATGTTAGCATTAACCTTCTTTTTAAGAGATTATTTGAGTATCAGTCAAAGAGGGAAAACTTACATAATTCAAATAGGTGTGTAGTTGAATAATCTTGAGTAATTTTTGTCCCCGTGTTTTGCTGTGCTATACCAAACTTGGGTGGATTGTTCATTTTAAAGGCAAATCCACAGTTTTTTAAAGTTTGTTATTGTCATTTCTTAATTAAGAATCATAAGAAAAACACAAAAAAAATGCACTTAAGTTTTGTCTTTAATTTTAACTTAGTATAGCTTTTGTACTTAATTTCTTCTAAGGGTATATTTGGATGGATGATACAAGAGAGCAAAGGTGGGGTGAATTTACTTTTTCTTTTTAAATCACGGCATTATAAAATATTTTTAAAAACAAAATTAAAATAACACAAGGATAACCAATGAAAATTGTTTTTACATCTTTCTATAAAACTTATTTCAAAGATAACACAATAAGCTATGTTGCAAACTACTATGTTTTAATTTTCTTATAATATGGGACGGAGGGGGTATATTTTTCCCTAACACATAATTACATATGTTAGACGAGTATCTTAGTTTGATGAGCAATTTTGATTGTTACCCTGTACAATATCGGATTGAGATTCCCTGCTGTAAAAAAGCAGGCTGTTTTGCCGCTGTTTTGCATCTCAGCCGTTGATTATCGATCATGCAATTTAAATTAACTGATGTGTCAAATCACTTCAAATCATTTTAACCGCACGATCTAAATCGGACGGTCCTGTGCTGTTACAGCGTCCTGCTGTAACAGCAGGAAATCCCAATCCGTACAATATCTAAGTAGCTAAACCAATTCTCCTTAATCTAATCGTGCACAGACCGTACAGGACTGTTATTTTGAGGGAGAGAGTATTCTTTGAGAAAGAGAAATGATATTTGTACAATCATTTTATGACAACTTTTATACAACTTTGATGTACTTATTCTCTCTCTTGTCACAAAAGTTGTCATCAAATGGTTGTCAAAATATCATTACTCTTTGAGAAATGATATTTTGACAACCACTTTTTGACAACTTTTGGACAACTTTCTCTCTTATACTCACATGAATGATGTTGTTATCCTCTCTCTTGCTATTTCTCTCTCCATTGTTCCTCTCTCTTGCTATTTCTCTCTCCATTGTTTTTGACCAATAAGAAGTGAGAAAAACAAGGTTTTCAACAAAGTTGTCATCAAATTGATGTCAAAATATCATTAGTCGTATTCTTTTATTATTCGTGCAAACACCTAAACCAATTATTAATTAAAAATAAAATAAATTGCTTTGAATTAGACTAGAAGACACCACACCATTACACTTATGATCAGCAACTAATCATCATTCTTCTGGTTCCCAAAAACTAACAAAGTAAATAAACAGAGGAATGAACCAACCAACAGAGTAGGATCTTCGCAATTAACAGAATCAATCAAGGCTTTAATAAGCCATCTAAAATCGATCCCAAAAGCTCATGAGATCCACCGTTTAAATAACAAACCCAAAATACATAATATAATATAAATCTATTTCTTGAATTGATTGAAATTAGTTGTTGAATTTTTTGCGGAGAAGCTTAGCACGTAAATCAGCGGCATCAGTATCCTTAATATTCTCAGGCTTATAGTAACCAGTGACGGGATCTGGAACCCATGAAACCTTATAAGTCGAAGAACCATCTTCCCCTGATTTTGTGGGTCCCATCTTGTTGCCAACAGACACCACTCCTCCCCTTGCCGCAGCGTAACCACGTCTGTTTAATTATTTTAAAAAACCATATGTTAAAATCTCAGATATAATCATAACAAAACAAATTAATACTAATAATAATATCACAAATAACAATTAGAAACGTTACGGTACCTTGTGAGAGGGTTGGAGAATCCTTCAAGGACAATAGCAGAGAAAGCCTTAGCGTTAGCGAAAGAACGAGCCATACTAATAGTGTAAGATGTATTAAATGAACTATGGAAAGCTTATTTCTTTGATATGAAAAATACGAGTTATAGAGAAAATAAGCTTTCCACAGTTTAAACTATCGTTATGAACTGTGTGCCACCTTAAGCCCGAAAGAATGAATGAAAGAGTTTTAAAATTGAATTGTTTGTGAGAGGAATAGGTGAGTGGAGGACTATATATAATGTGGAGAAAAGAGAGGGCAAAGAGGACGCGTCACGCATGATTACGGAGATAATTTAGGTGCGTGATTAATTAATTCAGAATATTAGCCGCGTCAATAACCAAATCATTAATCTTGTAACCTTTGTTTTGTTGCCACCTGTCTGTAATACCGTAGCTCCATGTGTTTTCTGTTTACCAATCATGACATAAAGAATCTGTTTTTTTTTTTTTTAATTTCTTAAATTAAATATTTACTTAGTCTATCAATAATTCAAATTCACCGAATCTGATTTTAGGTATAATTATTAAATCTATACTAATTTATTTATTGAATAATCTTTGAAATATTCTGGAATTTTGCTTTTAATGTTTCTTTCGTAAGAAGAAAGAGTGAGTATTTTCATGAAAAGAAGTTTCCAAATATATAAAGTGAAAGGAAGGGCGGCGATAAAGACAAACGAAGGAACGGTGGAAAAGTATATGTGAAATGAGAATCATGATCATGTAATTGTAAAGGTGGGACCTGAGAGCATGCGGCGGCTTTGTGGGAGGGAGACCAGGTCGTGAATCACAAGTCATGGTGGAGTCAATTAATTGCGGTGGATGAAATGAATAACAATTAACAAGTGAGTGAGCTGAATCTGGACTTGCTTTTTGACTTGGCTCTCTCTAGTCTAGATACTTCCACGAAACTTGTTCATCATTGTTACAACTATAGTACTTCCTCCGGTCCTATTTACAAGAAACAATTTACTTTTTAAATATATTAAATAATTTATGTATTTGATTTAGGTTCTTGACTAGATACATACATTATTCGATGTATCTAAAAAGTCAACTTAAATAGGACCGGAGGGAGTACCAAACTTGAATTATATGTGGACAACTATAATTGGTCTATTACTAGGTATTGCTAGACATTGGAAGGAGAACCTTCCTAACTCATTTCATTCCATTCGATACAAGTGGATGGCCACCACCAGCAGAGGAAAATATCTTTGGAAAATTGTTTGGTGCATGTAGTTTGGTTAGCTATGGATACTACTCCCTCCGTCCCATAATACATGGCACAGTTGACCCTATTACGTATACCAATGCATAATTTTGAGTTTAAATATCTTGAATAATATATTAGAAAAAATTATAAAAATTTGATATTTTGAAAATACTCATCGAGATGAATCTAACGACGTCTTATATGATATTATTTATCTTTGTATATTAGTAGAAAAATATGGTCAAACAAAGTTAGGTTGCACATTTTTAAATGGGTCATCTATTGCGGGACGGAGGAAGTATTATCTTTGATTTATTTTAATAAACCGTGTGATAATAACCGCTTAAAAACATTACATGGTAGAAAATTCTCAATACAATTTTGGTTTTAATACTTTCAATCGTTTAAGAAATTGAAAAACATCTCTCTTACCTCTCTCTAGATCTCCACTGTCACCCTCCTCCCTTTCAATCCAACATATATCTGTCGCGATGTAGATTCAATCGTTGGTGGCGCGATGATTGGCCTGGGCCGTCCGCATCACTTGGCCACCAGTTTCTCTCAGCGGTTGTTTTCTTCATCGCTGGTGTTCATGGTGGTGTTAGTTTGCTGCGTTTTTTGTGGTGGTTTGTGATGGTTTTCGGAGGGGTTTTGTGGTGGTGGTGCTACTAGTTTTTTGTGGTGGTTCTCAATGTAGTTCATGGTGGTTCGTGGTGGGTTTTTATGGGCGGTTTTCTGTTGATCCAATTTTAGGGGTTTCATACCAAAATGGGGACGAAGGCAAAGAAAGTTCCGAATGAGAAGAGTTTGAAGAGGGTCAATGCTATCAATAAGAAACCATCTGAGCACTTGTTGTTTTGCTTCTGTTATAGGCCTTTGGTGTTAATTTATTTTAGTTAGCTTTGGTTTATTTTTTTCTGGTGTACTGCTATGTACTGTCTGCGCCTGTTCTTTAGTTTGGGAGCTAGTGTTTGAAGACATGGTATGGTTTGTTGGATTTTAGTGTACTGCAAATGCTATTTTGGTTTCTGCTATATTTTTACTTGTATATTTTAGCTTCAACACTAGTTGGGAGGTGGGCTGTTTGGTTTGGTTTTTTGCGGTTTCTGGAGTTTTTTAGTTTGTATTCGGTGTTCCGCCTTTGTACGGCGCCGGTTTGTTTGTCCCTTATCGTTTTATCCGCGAGTGGTACGGTTTTAGTATAACTCGACGTGAATAAATTTTGGTGATTCAAAAAAAAAATCGGTGAGTTTTGTTTGTGGTGATGATGTTGAGGAGCTCGTATGTTGCTTTTTGGTTGTGTTGGTTTGTGGTGCTTTGTGGTGCTTTTCATGGTGGTGCTGATATTGGGTCTTTTGTGGTGGTGCCCGTGGTGGTTTTTGGTAGTGATGCCTGTGGTGGTTTTTGGTAGTGATGCCTATGGTGGCTGGTGTTGGTTTTTGGTGGTGATGCTCGTGGTGTCTGGTGCTTGTTTTTGGTGAGGATTAATGGTGGTTTTTGTGGTGGTTAATGGTAGTTTTGGTGGAGGTGGTGGTGCTTGTGGTGGCTAGTGGTGGTTATGCTTTTTGTGGGTTTTCTTCTATGAGTTTGATGTGGCTTGTTTAAGGTGTGGTTACATGAGTTTTTGGTAGGTTTGATGGTTATTTTGAAGAGGTTTCGTACAAGATTTGTTTCTGCTATTGCGCAGACGTTTAGACTTTGATTTTTTGAGATGACTTATTGGTTTGGTGTCTAGTTTTTATCGGTTTCGAGGGCCTCAATGGTGGGTGTTTTTGGTTTGTTTATAGAAATTTATATTTGATACATGGGTGTTTGTTTGGATGTTCCGCATATATACGGAACACTTTTCCTTTTTATGTTGCTTTTTAAGACTCCTTGCCTAGCATTCCTTGTGCATGCTAGGATTCTATGTGTTTTTAATAAATTTCATTTTAACTTCTTAAAAAAAATCGTTTAAGAAATTGGTCCTTTCATTTTAAAATCATAGAATGGTGCCTTAAATTTTTGTACTTCAAAAATAGTGAATTTTTTTATGAGTTTTCTTATAACTAGACTATAACCCGTGCGATGCACGGGTATATATTTTTTTGAATGGTTTTTTAGAGTTTCATGTATAGTTATCAAATTGACTATATTATTAGAAACATTTAATGGAATACAATAGTGTTTTAAAAAAACTAAAGCTATTCATTAATTGACTGTATGATGTATATACTCCATAAAAAAAATAAAGAATAAAAATGAAATCAAACATTCCTTCAAAAAAAAATGAAACCAGACATATATATATATTCCCTAATTTGAAATGAGACATATATATTGCTTATAGAAATGTTATAAGTGGCTATATTAAAATAATGATTAATAACGTAGACAATTTGTCAAAAAGTTCAGTCATACATTAAGGTTAGTGGACGTGGTTTAGTGGTAAGTTATGATGTTGATAATAATAACCATGTGGGTAGATATTAATAAGTGGTTAGTGAGTTACGGATAATGTGATAGTGGGATATTGGATATCAATTAATGGAAACAAAATTAAATCAAAAAAATTGTTAGTGGCTTAGTGGTCAAAATGTTGAGGAGAAGCTATTGGTCTTGGGTTCGATTCTCAGAAGAGGTTTTTTTCATAAAGATTTTTTAAGCTAATAAAAAAAGGCGGGATTAGGGTTACTCAGGGCTACTTGCAGACTGTCTAACATTTATATATATAAAGATTTTTTTTATGGTTGATCACTCTAGATCATTAAATCGTATATCTTTTTTTTTTGGTCTACTAGCCTAGTGACTAAAGCTCACATATTTAAATATGGAGAAGTGGGGGTGTCCGGGGTTCGAACCCCTCTGCCCCTGCATAAATTATGCAATGTCCCTGCCGATTGAGCTAAGCTCGCGGGGACATTAAATCGTATATCTAATAGAGGGATCAAACTACGTTATTTTAAAATGGAGGAACTAATTTTGTGAATAAAAGAAAATAAGTGGAAAAAAACTATAATTAGCCCTTAATTTTACTATACGCAAATTATTCTTGACATCCCTCGAGATTTGTTAATACATCACCACACTCTCGTCTATTTTTAAAAAATTCGTACTCGCATATATTATAAGGGGTGTAACGGTTCGGTTTGAATTGGTTTTCAGTCAAAAAAATGTCTGAACCGATGAAACCTTCATTGGTTTGGATTGGTTTGGTTTTCACTGTTTTTCAAAAAAGAAACCGAACCAAATTAATCGGTTTGGTTCGGTTTGTATTGGTTCGGTTGATCGGTTTATTTAAAAATACAATAAAAAAAATTCATATTCTCACAAAATATTTCATAGAACTTTGTATAATTGTATTTCATATTTTGTTATTTCATGTTCTCTATTTTTCAAACAACTTTTTATAACTAAGCTTACTCAATATTTCATACAATTGAAGCAAGACAGATCAAAATTAAAATTTGTCAAAAAAAAATCAAAATTAAAATCAGTTTAGAATTTACTAGTGTTAATCTCTAATATTTTTAAATCTCTAAAACTTATAAAATTATTTCTGAACCCAATAATTTGCAATTAAAAAACCCCTGCAAATAATATACCTTCGAAAAACTTATTCGCAAGTATTAATTCTTCCATTGGCTTCCAACCGTTTGGACTTTGAAACATAACATTATATTGATAGATCCGAACAAGAAGATGCTTTGTAAATAAGTTTAGAATTGATTGGTGTTAATCTGTAAAACTTATAAAGAGATCAAAATACACAATGACATCAATTTTATTGAGTAGTATATATATTTTATAGTTTTATTTCAATTTTTATCAATACACATCAGTGACATCACACTCGATCAAAATTTTACGCAAATCGCAAATGCTTTCCTTTTTTAATGACTTTTCTAATCTTCACTAAAATGACATATAACATAACGTGTATAAATCAATGACATAGAAAATGAACGTGGAAAACAATGAAATGTAATGAGTATAAATCAATGACATAAACATGATAAAACTAACCAAGAGATAACGATCTCAGCGGTGACCGGTGGCGATGAACAATGGGTTTGGTGTGGTTGACGGTTAGGGTTTCTTTTTTTAGTAGAAATGAAAGAGTCTGACTGATGAGATGAAATGAAGATGAGAGAAAGTGAATGGATTAAAAAGTATTTTATGTTTAATTTTGAACCTAACCAAAAGTTTGTATGAGGTAGGATCTTATTAGTAAAATAAGGAGTGTGGTTATCATCGGATTGGTTCATCGGTTTCACGGATCTCGAAATGAAAAACCATGAATCAAACCAAATTAGATTGGTTTCGATTGGTTCGGATCAGTTTCAAACCGAACCAAACAAGGTCGGATATTTTTTCAGGTTTGGTTCGGTTCGGACTTTCGGTTTCGTTGGTTTTGTCCGAACCACTTACACCCCTACAAATATATGTACTTAAAATTCACAACGAGCAAAGTATAAATGCTTTATCGATTTTTTTTATATAAAATAAACTAATATTTTATAAAAAAATACTACATTAATATTGGTATGTTATAAACTAATATTTTTTTCTCTCTAAAAACAAAAGAAAATACCCACGAGTTTTTCAAATTTTTATCGTATCAACTTTTTTTTTAAACAGCAAAATTTATTAATAAGCAAGTTCTTGCACAAGACGACCATAGACCGCATCGACTTTATATACCAATTACAAATTAATGGGACATAAAGACCAAATCTTGCCGATACAAACACATAAAATCTAAGATGGAGTTAACTAGCGTAGAGGGCATTTTTTGACTTTTAAGATGGTTGTGAGCAATTGCTAGGTGTCTAAAGATCAATTTTGTAAAATTGTACTTGGATCTCACATTGAATTGGGCTTAATACTATTAGACGCACATGATAAGATTTCCTAAAGCCCAAAAGCTTACAAACAAACAAAAAAACACGTGCGGCAAAGGGTTAGCTTCTCCGGCTGGCTCATAGGGTTTACCTTACCCCCGTCGTGAAGAACCTCACTCTCTCTTTCATCTTCGAAATCTCAACACAAACATGGCTGAAGTTAACCCTAATCCCGAACCCCCTCAAAACATGACCATCTACATCAACAACCTCAACGAAAAAATCAAAATCGACGGTTCGTTCTTTTTTCCATAATATCAATTTTTCATTAGCTACATTTATATACTATTTTATATCTATTCTAATTTTGATGCAGAGTTGAAGAAATCTTTGCACGCTGTTTTCAGTCAATTTGGGAAGATACTTGAGGTTTTAGCTTTCAAGACTCTGAAACATAAGGGTCAAGCTTGGGTGATTTTTGAGGATGTTACTTCTGCTTCTAATGCTCTTAGGCAAATGCAAGGTTTCCCCTTCTATGATAAGCCCATGGTACTATCATATGCTCTTCAATTTTTAAATTGTCTTTTACTTTGTATTTTTAATTTGATTTTAGTTTTTTCAGTTAGAATTTTTTGGGTGTAATTTTATTCTAATTTATGATAATTCTAGTTATTATTAAACATGAAATGAAAATATATAACAATCTTCAACATGACATAGGTTTCTCTAGCTGAATTTTGTTTGGAGATTTAGAATAGTTAACATGCCATTGGATTTGAGAAAACAAAAAGGAATGTTTCGGTGTAAATGTGTAATGCTTATTTAGTGTCCAGTCGTGTCTCCTCTATAGATATTATGTTGGTCTTGCTAAATGAAAATGCAGAAGGAAGAAGAGAACTGTTTAAACATGTCAATTGATATTGTCTTGTGATGATTGACACTGTGGCTATAGTGACTATTGTGTTCTATGCTATTTATGGAATAAATTATCTTTATTAGATGTGAGAAACTATTTATCAGATCACTAGAGAAACTATTAGATATGCTATTTATCAGATCACTAGAGGTGGAGGATGACCTAGAAAAATTATAAGAGAAACTATAAAGAAAGATTTAGAGATTAATGAGTTGGACCAAAATATGTTTTATGATATAACATTATGACGTAATTTGATCCATGTAGCCAACCCCATCTAGTGGGATAAAGTTTGGTTGTTGTTGTTGTTGTTGTTATTGTAGACATGCTTCAAGTCCCTCCCCTTCCCTCATTGAACAGAATAGGGAGATATTTTTCTTGGAAGGATAGTGGATTTTAGACATAGTATAGGACACTAGGAAATAGCAAAACTGATGCCAAGGACTGACTCAGTTCTAGTGGTCATATTTATCCCCAAGTGTTCAAGTGGTCGTTTTGAGCTAGTTAACTAAGTGTTTTGTTTTTGAGGCCTTGAAATTTATGTAACTTAATGTAAGAATAGCCAAGAGATTAGCTTCCTTCGCTATAATTTTGTTGAATTAGCTTTTTAAATTTTTTGACTTCGATCAAGTATCGCAAAAGCATAGCATGAGACTGACCATTGATCCATAGGCTGATCTTCCGATGGACGGAGATATCATGACCACCTAAATATATTCTTCTTCTTACTGTGAAGGAAGTGTTCAAACATGTGAAATGTTGCATAAAATTGCTCTTGTCTTGTGATGACCGGCAAAAGTGACTTTCGTGTTTGAGCTAAGTTAACTATATCCGTGGAATAAATTCTCTTTGTTAGATAAACTCCAAATCCTTCCCCTACACTCAATGAACAAAATAGGAAGATATTTTTCTTGGAATGATAATGGATTTTAGACAGAAATAGTCTAGAACACTAGAAAAATAGTAAAACTGATGCCAAGGACTGGCCGAGTACGACTTGTCATATTTATCCCCAATGTCAAGGATCCATCAAGTTCAATTTTGATCAACTAAATACAGATTAACTAAATACAGACTTGTACGTGGTTTACTGTTTTTGTGCTAAGTTGACTGTGTCTGATGTTTAGGGGCCTTCACTATAAATGTAATTTAAGGGTATGTTAGGATGGAGGGTTTAGGAGGGGTGAGCTTACTTTTTTAAAAAATAAATAAATTACGGATACGATAAAATGTTTTGTTAAATCAATTAAGTGCGATTGAATTATTATATGACCATTTATCATGACTTTTTTTCTTTTTCTTAAAACATCTAATAAAGACTTAACCCTCTAAAGCCCTCCTAAACAGACCCTTAACATCAAATAAGAGTATGGTTTAGAGGGATAAGTCTATAATATATCTTGATGTACATTTGGGATTTTTAAAAAATTGATAAAATGACACTGATAGTCAATCATAATCATCTAATATTTCAATCACATTTTTAATTGATTTTCGAAGCATTTTAAAACTTCTTTAATTTAGAAATGAAAAATATGTCTTCCCCTCCCTTTCCCTCCAAAACCCAATTCCCAAACATAGCCTACGGGTATCCCGTAAGAATGGCCATGAGATTAGCTTCCTTCACTATAATTTTGTTGAATTAGCCTTTTTGTCTTTGATTGGGTAATCCATAAGCATAGCCACAAGATTGACCATTAATACATAGGCGGATCTTCTCATGGACACGGAGATAACATGTTCACCCCAATATATTCCTTTTTTAGTAGATATACATATTGTAACATATAACATGTTTTGCACAAATATTCAAAAAAATTGTTGTGTTGTTGTGGCAGACTAATGTTTTGCAACCCAGAGTTTCAGGAATTGATTCTAATGTCCTCCCCAAAGTCGTGATTCAAAGATTTATATCTCTGACAATGACATTGTAGTCACAGTCTGCTTTTGTTGTGAACAACTACTAATAGGTTTAATTGAGCTAGCTTTGTCACAAGTTTGTGGATGAAATTATATTTTACATTTATTTCGCACACAAATAAAATTATGTGATGTATGGTCTATCTTAATGGATGGTGTGGTATGGTGAGATTTGCAGTTAGTTCTATCTGAGTGTTTTGAAGCTATGAAAATTGCTTTCTATCACTGCGTGCTCCGATAATAATTGCTTGATTTGTGCCGTTGGAGCTTTATTTTAATTGGTCATATGCATGGCTTTCTTGCTAGCCCATGATATGTGTTATTTTTCGTGCTGGCTAGACCTGTTTGATATTTTTCAAATCTCCAGCAACATGAATTTTTTCTCTGATATCTATCCATTTTCCCCCATGCTAAAATAGATTTGTTTGGTCTACAGCTAAGTCAGTTAAAAGTAGAATTTATCACGAGATATTAATTTTATTACAATTAGACAAGTATCTAAGTACTTAGGGAACCTTCCCTTAGCTAGCAATCAAGGGGGAAGAACCAAACCACTTAATTACACCACCAAACATTCCATACTACTTGATGTGGGACTTGGGCACCCCATAACAAATCTCTAATCTATTGTAGCACTACATCAATTTATACAGCCTTTCCGCTCTGCTCCTCTGTCGGTAGCTCTTTACAAGCAACCGACGACCAGTTGTGATACCAATTAATAAGTATCTAAGCACTTGCAAAACCATCCCTTAAAAGCTATCTATCAAAGGGGAAGAACAAGGTCACTTAAGTACACCACCGAGCATCCCATACTACTCAATGTGGGACCACCCCATAATGCCCAAATCTCTATCATAATCCCTCATATTGTGATATAGACAACTTAACTTTTTGTTTTGTCTGTTTGGACCCATCGGATGTGCAATAGTTTGTTAGTTTATATCATTTCCATAAAACTATTCTCAGGCAAGAAATTGAATTCAATTTTGCAATCTATGCAGAGAATACAGTATGCCAGGACTAAATCTGATGTCATAGCAAAAGCAGACGGTACTTTTGTTCCTCGGGAAAAACGAAAGAGGCACGATGACAAAGGTATAACTCTCTGAGCTCTCTCTATTTTTTTTTTTTTAAGGATCCTGCACTGTTAAGTTTAAGCTCATATTGGAAATAAACAAACTTAACTAAGCACGTTTTCTCTTCAAAATGAGGGCCCAACTCACTGAGTGCCCAATAATGGCAACAAAAGGCCAATATATTTCTTAGTTTTTTTTTTTTTTGTTGATGTTGTCGGGGGTTTTTGTTTGGTTTGGTTGCCAAAGGGCTTTTGGGGTCATGATTTCTGTAAGTGATAATACATTAACAATGAAGAAGGAAAATATCCAATAAATGATATTTTTTATGCTTTCCTTCATCAGCAAAGAACAGACTTACGCAATACTTTTGACTTTTAGTGTCCAGTACGGATGCAACTCTTTTAATGAATATCGGTAATATGTACTGTATAAATAAATATACATAGTCAAATTACATATCCAATTACATTTTTCAGCGGGCAAAAAAAGGAAGGACCAAAACGACGCTAATTTAGCTGGAACTGGCCTAAATCCTGCTTATGCTGGTGGTTACGGTGCTACTCCGGCTGTAAGTTTCTCTGCTGTTGTAGTTTATTTTAGACAATGGTCATATTATAGGCATCTTAATGTGCCAGTACTTTGTCTCATTGAATCTAGCATCTTCATAATTTTAACCGTTTTATGGTATTTTTTCTCGAACTGGTATGTTTTCTGATAAAAGCTGGAATCAAAATAATGAAGATGCGATGACACTCTATCTGTTTCAAAGCAAATTATTCTATAATACACAGAAGCACGGACAATTTTTATTCTGCATTTGTTACACACTTTTTCTAATAATGCAGTTATCCCAGATACCTTATCCGGGCGGTGCAAAGTCCTTGCTACCTGAGGCTCCTGCACCACCAAATAATATTCTCTTTATTCAGAATCTTCCCAACGAGACCACTCCCATGATGCTTCAAATGCTGTTTCTTCAATATCCTGGATTCAAGGAAGTTAGAATGGTTGAAGCTAAGCCAGGAATTGCCTTTGTGGAATATGGAGATGAGATGCAATCCACAGTGGCTATGCAGGCGCTGCAAGGTTTCAAGATAGCCCCACAAAACCCTATGTTGATAACTTATGCAAAGAAATAGACAGTGATTTCTCCAACTAATGTTGCAAGAAAGGCAGGAATCATATATCTTCGCATAGAGTTGTTAATCCATCTAATGCAATAGTTTATCTTCTTAATGGCTGTTTACCCGCAGCAGCCTTGGTTCTTGTATGATTGTAGTTAGTGCACTAACTTTAACATTCTTATAAAAATCTGTATTTGGAAAATTGTTATCTTTTTTTATCATGGTAAATTACTATTTGGTTCGAGTTTATCTATGACAGATTTATTTTACATTTTCTGGATCTGTCATTTGTCATGCATTTTTCTTGTTTGGGGGAGATTTCCCCAGATACATGATCTCTTTTTTGCTCAAGTATACAACTTTTTAAGTTATCTTGTGAATTGCTATCCTCTTGTAATTTTTTTGTTACATTGGCAAAAAAAATGGAATAAAAATCAGATTTTTGAAGGTTTGGCATTAACTTAAGGTTTGGATTGGAGCAAATGAATTGGGAGATTTATCAATTCCCAAATTTAATGGACAAGCAAGAAACTGTTCCTTTCTCAGTGGCAATGGCGTAGTAAAAAAAACACATCCAGTGCTGCAGATCTTTAGCTGTTTTGGGGAGCATTTCATAAGCCTTTGAATAATGAATGTGTCACCAAATAAAGCTTTTGCTTCATAGATGCACACGCCAATATTTATTATGCAAGTCCTTAGATTTGATAATGACCTCATCAAGAATCTACCTCAATTTCTTGTACAGCAAGGTAAAAAACGTATGACAAAGAAAAAAGAGCATGGCCATCATCTTCAAGTGATAACAACTCCAAGCGACACTAATAAAACAAAATGATTTGTATCCACCCTCAAAACCATCCAACACCTTGAGAGAGAGAGAGAGAGAGAGAGAGAGAGAGAGAGAGAGAGAGAGAGAGAGAGAGAGAGAGAGAGAGAGAGAGAGAGAGAGAGAGAGAGGAGAGAGAGAGGAGAGAGAGAGGTATGGTGATAAGCGGATGATATAAAGAGAGAGTAGGTGTCCAAATATAAATATTACTTCAAAAAAAAAAGTACTCTTCCTACATGGTATTTTAACATGGTCGTGAAGTGTTTACCAAATCAAAATGTTGGAGTTTCGGAAAAATAGTGGTGTTAGGGATAATGTTGGTTCGACGTTTGGTGTTTGGGGTGAGAGAGTTACCGAATTGAGTGATAAAAGGGTTGAATACAACATAACATTGACGTGTATTTTTTTGAGTAAACATTGACGTGTATTAACATACTAAGTTTGTCATTATAACATGGTTACATTTCAAACATGTACACTAAAAGTGATTGTTAACCTATGAACAAATCCTCACAAATAGCCTATCTAATATCTAAACCAATATTGCACGACATAGGTTCTTGCATGTTGTGGAGTGTGGACAAGCTAGACCTCACCATCCGCTATGAACAGAGGAGATGGTCACCAATATTATTCATTATTGCAGGAGGATCGTACATGCATTAAAATGCATGATGAAACTCAAAACAATTTAAATGGTTGAGTAGCACGTTTGTCTTAAATTTATATGTCCTCCAAAACCAATGTTTATGTTTCATTTCATTGTTTACTTTTTTTTCTGTCGGCTATTATTAGTGTCTTTGAAATTCTTGTAATCTACCATACTCTATATCTGTTCAACCACCAAAAACTTTGAGGTAAAAGGTAATGGAGCCTTCGAACTTTTCCCTCTAATAGGTGCACATATGCCATACTAAAAAACTTGCACTCAACACGCAAAATCAACGTGCACTCATACAAATCAGCAATTCCACGCAATTGAAAAGGGATCAAACACCGTACATTATTAGAGCTAGCCCGTAAGCACGTGGGACCCAAATATTCTCGATCCAAACGGACATAGACATTAAGATGGCTTGTGATTATTTCCTTGTTACAGTGTAAGTGAACCTCAAATCAACAAAGAGTTTGTAATTGTTGCCTTAAAGCAGACAAATATATATGATTCGTTTTGGGTTCCTTAGAGACATTGCAACTTTGATTTTTTGTGTGCATGTATTGTAGTACTTGCATGATGAGGTATGGTATGCCGTATGGTGTGGCAGAGTGTTCCTTTTTTTGAGACCGAAACATTAACTACACACATTTTTCCTTAAATAATTTCATTCTACCTCATATCTCTACAAAATTGCATTGATATATAGAGCACATTTTTCCCAGCTCAAGTTAAACTTCCACTTCAACTTTCATCAAACTCGAGGTGTAATGGTTTATATAGGCTGAGAACTCCTTGTTGGAGAAGCAGGACACGTGCAACTCTGTTGTGTCTAGAATGCTTATGCCACCAAATCATTTGCATGTGTTCTGTTTCTCCAAGATGGGTTTCTCTCCTTGTCTCTCAGTTGCTGTCACTTTTAATTACTCCTCGGTCTCATCTCATACATAATGACTGTCGCATATTATATGATGTTTTAACAAACAAAAAAAAACTAATTTGTTACAATTTTACTTTTATTTCAATTTTCATACCTCTCCTTTTTTGGTACAATGTGATGTCTCTTGACATGAATGGTGATATGTCTTGATTACTCGATGTTTGTGAAAGAACACTTTGTATTTAGACATTTTAAAATTTTCAACGCTTCATTTTATCTCCATCTCCCATTTCACATCATACATATCAGTATATTACATCTTATCTCATTTCTAGATTGATTGTTTGGGTGTTTAAAAATAAATTTCGTTTGTGAAAATGACACGAGGACTTTAATTGCAAGTCAATTATGCTTTTACATGTAAGTGGCATTACTATACATTAAATTTATAGATTTATGAATGATATGAGAAAGTATGGGTATTTATAGGAGCTTAATACAAATAATATATTAGGTCAAATACTACTTCTGGCCCTTTTAGTTTGATAGAATTCATAAGTTAGTCTTTTAAGTTTCGAAAGTTTCAATTAAGTCATTTTAGTTTGACAAATTTCCCAAGTTAGTCCTTTAAGTTTCAAAGTTTTAAATAGGTAATTTTAATTGATAAACTATTTCACCGTTACCCCTGCTGTCAGTCTCCGTTTAACTGATGCTGATGTAGCCGTTAAATTGTTGACTTTGATCAAAATGTTGCCTTTTATAAGCTCGAGGTTGTCAAAACGCTACGTTTAATGGTCACAAATGATCATTTATAGTGCTAGAAAGACAGCTATGTACAACAACAAATGTCTTTCTGGCCATATTAAACGATATTTATAGTGCTAGAATGATCATTTGTGACCATTAAACGTAACGTTTTGACACCCTGGAGCTTATAAAAGACATCGTTTTGATCAAAGTCAACAACTTTATGACTACATCAACATGAGTTAATTATTAACTGACAGCATGGGTAACGGTGAAATAATTTATCAACTAAAAGGACCTATTTGAAACTTAAAGGACTAACTTGAGAATTCTGTCAAATTAAAAGGATCTATTTGAAACTTTTGAAACTTACTTGAGAATTTTATCAAACGGATCAAACGTGGTATTTGGCCTAATATATAATAACCTTGATGAAGTAACCAACAACATATCTTAGGGTTTATCAAAATGGACTCTGATTCTATATGCAAAGGGAAGTGGTAAGTCCCTAGCTAGTGGGAACCAACATAGTATTTACAAAGTTACAACAAGTAATCTTTGCTATCACAGCAAAGATGATCTTTGCTATCACAAGGAAATTTTAACAGGTGACCCATGTCTGAGTGACTTAAAAATAGTATATATGATTTGTGATATACGGTAATTGCATATACAAATACAAGCATATTCTACAACAATGGATTATGTTTAAGACAACATTGCATTTGTGAGATTATGTATATGACATAATTGTGGATATTGTATGGTATTCTATTCTTTTGTTAGAAGTTTTACTTGCTTAACACACCAAGCATGACTAAAAATATCTTTAAATTGCTTTATCAAATTCTATGTTATTGTGATTTATACCTCACTATTTTTGGGACGATGTTTCCAGTTATCAATTGATGTCAAGAACCGGATCATGGCATGAGTCTTAGTTTCTAGAAGTCATTTTCAATAGTTATAATAGTTACAAGAAACATAATTGATTGGTCAAAATACATATCTCCTAAAGTTTATAAATTTATAAATTTTGTTGTTATTGTTGATTTGGAACTGCACGTGATACACGTATTCTTTCATGTGCATGATTGAAATATCTAAAGGTAAGCATATCTAATTTTTATAATAAAATTAATATATTTTTTAAAATAATTTTTTCATATACAAAAACATAAATTGTTTTAGTTCTTTTTTGAAAAGTACTATCTCGTTGTTGTTGGATGTCAAAATATGCATGAGTATCTATCAATATACAAAGGTGAAATTTATCACATTCCAAATTTTAAAGCTAAAGCCATCAAACAACTAAAGATGATGTATGTCATGTGATATGAGACCAATTCTAGTAATTAATCAGACAACTAAAGATGATGGTTGTTATAACAGCACAACATTTCATGACTTTATTCGAATATGTGATATTGAAGATGAGTAATCTAACAAACATGGCCATATTCTTGGATATGATTGATCACAAATAAGAAATAAATATTAACGAAGATACGTGTTGATAAAATCCAAGAAGAGTGCAAGAAAGAGGGTATATGAACAAAGTTTTTTTTCCCTTGATAAAACAGGTATATTAACAAAGTTCGAAATTGAATAGCTACCGACTTGATTGAAAATACAAAGAATTTATGTTTCCAATCATGAATTATTTGCTAAAATCTTTGTATATTATTACGAGTCCTAATGTCTATTTCATGGTTCCAAAAGTTATTTTTGGTATTTAACTTCTATAGGAGTCCTAATGTGTTTGGTAAATTCTTGATATTTTTAGGAGTTTTTTTTTATAAATTTATTTATTTTAAAGATTTAAAATTGAAATAACGCAAAATGATAGAGAAAAATTGGTTTTTTTTTTGAAGGAGAGAAAAATTGGTTGTTAAATTTTCTTTTAGAGGAAAAATTGGTAGTTAATGTTAATTGTATTTTATTCTCGAGAATAAAATTTGTTAACCCAAATACGGAAATAATTTTTTTTTTATGAATGGTATATTCTAACCCAAATACGGAAATATTTGCGTGTTGTGTTAGAGACTCTCGCGGGCAATTTATTCGGACTCAAACGAAATGGCAGCGGGCAAATATGACAGTTTTGGAGGGGGAGGCAATAGCCTTACTCGAGGCCCTTCACTTTGCTGATGCAAACAGATGGGACCGGGTTGTCTTTGAGTCCGACTCATCTACTCTAGTGCATGCTTTATCGTCTCAAGGTCATGGTGATTCAGAATTCTATGTTATTGTTTCTAGTATTATTTATCAGTTAGCTTTACATTCCAACTTCGAGGTGAAGTTTATTAGGAGACAAGCGAACATGGTTGCTCATACTTTAGCTAGGGCGGCCTGTTCTTGGGCTAGTCACCGTATTTTTGATTCTTATCCTTCTTGTATTGAACATTGGTTGATTAATGATAATAGTTAATTTTGCTTCGGTCAAAAAAAAAATCTCACATTTTAATTTTTTTTGTGTGGTAGCTTTGAAACAAAAACACTTTTACCTTTTTTTTTTACTTTGAAGACTAAAAAAGTTAGGTCACACACTCGGACAAGTTATTCTTTTTAGTGAGTTCGACATATTGTGTTAGCACTTAACATATTAGAGATTTTAAAGTCATTCAGTCTCCATAGAATAATTTCAAATTGCTTGTGTGGAGGCACAAACAAAAGGTCGAAGACACGTGAGAGCTTGTCAAGAAATCTGAGAGCATACCAATATATGTGTCGAATGCTTTTAGTTTGTGACAGTTATTTACAATTACTTTCTTACTTAGTATATGAGTTGTTATGTATAGGAAATAAGAGTCACAGACCATTCACAAAAACCTTACAATACTCAAACTATCCATGTTACAGCGAGAAACGAGATTATCGAAGAAAATGTATGATTTTGTGTACCTTTTTCTTTAATCATTCAATCAAGTTACTTTTTCTTTAAAGTTGTTTGCTTTTACTATTAAGTTTATTTCTTGAGAGATGCTATTAACAACGAATAATATCATCCCGAATCTGTCCCGAATAAACAGCAAGTGTTGGATCTTGTGATTAGTGGACAACAAGGGATTAGTGGAAGTAAACATGGAGGTGTGCTACAACAATTATGTGCGGTCGTTAATTTTTTTTGGATATTTTCTCGCGTTAAGTAGCGTCAGTCTAATTTCTTTTACTTTTAAAATTATTTCGACCCAGTCGAAATAAACGTTATCTTTATCATTTTTATATTCAAACTTTTATGAGAAATAATTGCACAAATATGTCATAGGATTTACATGATTGTTTATCATAAACACATGTAAACAACCTTCCACTTTATTTTGGTTCAATAAAAAATAACTAAATTGTAGTTTTGAAATATACCAATACAAAGTTATTAACGAGATTAATTATGAATTCAAAAGTGAAGAACACCGCCATGAATGTTCTGATGAGTACTCTCAGATAGGCATGGCAACAGGGCGGGGGCGGGTTTAAGCATTCCCGCTTCCATGTACCCGTCCATGTCCCCAAACTATATTAAGGGTAAAAATTGAACACACAACCCCGTCTCCAATGGGGACGTCCCGGTCCTGCCCCACCCGCGAAAACTCTATTTTTTATAAAATATTTAAAAAAATGCATATTTTTTCATTTTTTTCATAGCAACAAAAACAATAATTATATTAATAATTAAAGATCTAATAGAAAAATTCAAAAGTGCAAAATAATTATAATAAATATGTTTCTAAAGAGTAATAATATATTAAAATATGTTGGTGCTTATGGAAATAAAATTATAAAATTTAATAAAGTAAATTTTAAAAAGCGGGTGGGGGTGGGTTTTGTGGCGGGGGCGGGTTTTGTGGCCAAGTCTACTCTCAGACATACAAGTCTATTTGACAATTTCAATGAACTAGTTTATAATTTATACATGTAGTTTTTTTTTTGTTTTTTAGTAAAAATTAAGTCAATGTCTATCTACACATATTTCAATTAAGAGTTAATTAAATAAATGATCCATATAAATAATGAGAATTTTCTTTTTAGTCCATAAAAAGTCGTCATTTTTAATCCCTACAATGTTTTCATTAACAATTTTTAGGACGAAAAATACCTAGATTTTTATAATGAATAAAAACATTGACGTAAAATTTTGCAGCAATTTTTTTATAAAGAATTTTAAAACAAAATTGTCAATACTTTTACCGTGACAATTAGGTTAGCATGAGATGAGACACTCTCACTAGAACTAGAATCATCAGGTCTTTGGCAATCTCTAAACCTAGCGGCGTTGCTAGGTCTACACTCTTCCCCAACACATTCTCTGCTTCAACGCTTCAACAAAAATGGCCGAGAAGAAGCGAAAGGAAAGAGGCGACGCCAACAACCGCCACATCGGAAAAAAGAAGTCTAAGAAGACTTCCGACAATCAACGGAAGAAAACCGGTCCTCGTTTGCCTTCATCTTTGAAAAAAGAGATCCAACACTTAAACCCTACTCCTGTTGATGTTGATGAAATCGACAGCGATGTTTACGAATACGAAGAAGAACAACCTGAAGAAGAATCTAGAAAGAATAAGCGATACGACCCTGTCTCTGTCAATGATAATAATGACCTTTCTTCTGATTTCGAGGTATCTTATAACTGTTGCCTCAATTTCATTGTTCATTTCGTGTTTCATTTGTCTGAATCCATTTGTTTGTTTAGGATGAGAATGTACAATCTGATGATGACGACGACGGATATGATTTTATTGGAAAAAAGAGGAAGAAAATTGACTCTGATGATGATTCTGGGGAGGAAGATGATGAGAGACATGAAAGGATGTTACAACGAATTACCGGTATGCCGAGCAAGCCTTTTGATGGTAAGAATAAATAAACGTGTTCAGCTTTTGCATATCAATCAATTGTTTGCATATTGTGAGTGAATCCACTAGCTGTTGTTGCTGCAGAGTTTGATTATTTTGTTATCGAAACTGTGACACACTTTTAATTTTTATCATATCGTAGGCAATAAGAAGGCGAGGAAGAATGATGTTATTCCGGAGCTATATCTAGAGTCTGAAAATAATCCTAGTCACGATGTTGTGGAAGGTGATGGACGAATTACTATCGAGGACCTCCTTAATCCTCTTCGTGACGATCCTGATCATTCAAGACTCCGGTTAAGAAATCAACAAATTGAGAATCGTTCTAGAACTGTTCATGCACCACTTCCAAAGGCAGATCAAGCGAAGGTGGAAAGGAAGGTGGCGTATGACATATCAAAGAAACAAGTCACAAAGTGGCAACCCCTTATTCAGAGAAATAGGGAGGCTCCTACTAAGTACTTTGATGAAAAGACAGATCTAGGGTTTTCAACTATAGGAGCAATAGCTTCTGAATTTGAACCCAGAACTAAATTTGAGAGGAATATGGCTGCACTAGTTCATCATGACAAAATTATGGAAGCTCATAAAAACGATGGTGGTAGTCTTCTTGACATGAACAAGGTATGATTGTTGTTTATGTAATTTATGTTAGCTGGTAATCATTTTTTACATTACCGATAGTAGAGGATCATAGAATATGAAACCTGATTGTCTTTTTCCAGGTTCCCATGCATTCCGAGTCCATGATTGATGTATAACCCAAATGTCTTGAATTTTCATTTGTAAATTTGAACTACTTTGCGTTTAGCATTTATGGAGCTTTGTAAATTTCAAAATTCAAACATGGATTTGTTTGATAAATTACTGGTTGTTGGATTTTATCATACAATAGATTAAATTTAAATAAGATTGTTGTTCTCCCTTTTATGATTGGAAAATAACCTTGGCGGACATAACTGAGGAGGAATTAAGATGGTATTGATTTTAATTTTTTTTTACTTTTTCGGTTTCAATAATGCCTTACAAATTATTGAATTGTAGTGTCCTCTCTATTTAATCTCCCCCTCCTCTCAGTATTTTTATTGTTCTTCCTCTTAACCAACCATGTAGAAAGATTGGATTGCAGCAGTGAATTTTTTTACTACTGCCATGGTGTTTTAAGTGGGATATGGCAGCATAAAATCATAAATTTTTGGGTTTCCGCTATTGTCCTCCATCCGCCATCAATGTAATAACATATATGACTAGAATAATAGAATACGATTCTTTTAGGAAAATTCCATACTCAATTACTCATGCCAAAAATTAATAGCACCAACTGCACTGTTCAAATTTCTGTTTACAAAGCTTTCATTATTTGACTGAATTTCCGTTGTTTTTTGTTGTTTATGATGCTTGATAGGTTTCTATAAAGGATGAGAAGGATGGGCATAACCAGGCTGCTAAATTGCGGAGCCTTCTTTTTCGTCATGAGATGAAGGCAAAACATGTTAAAAAGATTAAGTCCAAAACATATCATCGTCTGTTAAAGAAAGTTAGATTGAAGGCAGAGTCTTCTCAGTTGGAAATGGATCCTGAAGCTGCTAATGAATATGCCATGAAACAAGAACGCCAGAGGGCTGAGGTATATATGTATATACAGTCTTATTGAATAAAAGAAGATAAATGTTCTTGGTAATCTTTTTCTCACTTCCCAACTTATTTTAGGAACGCATGACTCTGAGACACAAACACAAAAGTCCATGGCTTCAGCGCAAAATGCAACGTGGTTTAGATAAGCAGGATGAAGGAACTCGTGCTGCCGTGACTGAACATTTTCAAAGACACGAGGAACTGACTAGAAAAAGGAAAACCATGGACAGTAGCAGCAGTGATGATAGCACTTATGAAGATGCCGATGATGAGAATGCTGCTGATTCTGATCCGGATAAGGCAAACAAGATTTTGCGAAAAGCAAAACAAAAGACACTAGAAGTGCTGGAGGAAGATGATGAAATGCCCAAGTCGGGATTGCTATCTTTACCTTTTATGGTAATTATTTATTCTTCTTCTCTTGTTCTTGTTTTCCTGAAATAAATATTAGTTACCCAACCTCTGATGGTATATATATGTATGTTCCTAATGCCCACAAAGACTATGGCTTATATACATAATTTTTTTATTTGAATCATTAACATTTTAAATAATACATGTCCTATTGATACTGGAAAGGGTGATCTCCAACTATGATGAAGGCATATATCTTTTGCAAATGTTTGGTTTCTTAAATATTTTCTTTGGTATCATTAAAGCCTGAAATTGTCAGATGGTAATTTTCTGCTTTTAGTTTATGGCCTCCATCTGATTTGTTGTGGTATAGAGGCGTGGATTGGAGAAAAGAAAAGAAGCAACTATTGAAGAAGTCAACCTTACTGTACAAGAATATGAAGATTCCATGAAGAAGCTGGAGGATTCTGATGGCTCAGAAGATCCAAAAGTAGCATCTACCAGTGGCAGAAGAGTATTTGGAATGGCTAAAGCCCAAACAATTGGTGCTGATAATAAGGTGGAATTAGATAAGTTTTACGATAACAGTGATAGCGAGGATGACTTTGAGGCCAAGAAAAGTGGCAACATTGAGAATGAGGGAAGTGATCATCTGCAGAAGGATGTCATCAATGATTCAGTTTTAAATCAAGAGAATATCAATACTCGCAAAGAATCTGTTTTTAAGGTGAATAATTTCCTATTTTCTTGGACTTCTCAGATGTTTGTTTTACTTTATGGTAATGGGTATAACACATTTTATGCATTTCTTGAAACTTGGTCACAGAACTTTGATGAGATTGTAAAAAATCCCGGGCCAAAAACTACATACGAAGTTTCCATATTTGCCTCAGATACATGGAAAAAGGTATAATATATTGCTTTTTTATATCTGTGATCTGTTTCTTTTATCAAAACAACTTTTGATATCTTCCATATATATGGCATTTTGTTGGACTGATTTACTGATAATGGGGCAGGCAAAAAACAAAAATGGTATAGACACAGACATCAAGAAGTCTTCAAAGTTTAATAGGCCTGTTAGGCACGATGTAAAGGTATGCAGTCTTTGTATATGCCAAGAATATAAACTGAATTGTTGGTTTAGCTTGAATATGTGTTGTCGTTTTATGTTCTAGAGCTCTGAAAAAGATCAATTGGGAGAGGATAGCGATACAGATGATGAAGGACAGATGGTGGATGGAATTCTGACTTCCGCATCTAAACCATCTTATGAACTTCCATCTCAAGAGGAGCTCATTCGGCAAGCTTTTGCTGGGGATGATGTAGAAGATGATTTTGAAAAGGATAAGCAGGAGATCCTCAATGAAGAAAATCCCGAGCCTGAGAAGCCTCTATTACTTCCTGGTTGGGGTCAATGGACTGATATACAGCAAAAGAAAGGTTTACCATCCTGGATGGTCAAAGAACATGAAAGTTCCCAGAGAAAAAGGGAAGAAGCCCTCAAGAAGAGAAAGGATGCTCAGTTAAAAAATGTCATCATCTCTGAGAAATCAAGCAAGAAGGTTAGTGACTTTAAATACAAGGTTTAGGACCTTTCATATGCTTCCGAATTATAAACATCAACATTGAAGACTATGTCGGAAATTGCAATGGTTTGTTTTACAATACGAAACTGCAGTGAACATTACAAAGATTTGTGGTATTGCTATTTTTTATCAATATTTCTGTTACCATATGTTGTTGCAGAGTGGGATCAGCTTATACCAGTTTAAGATATCAGTATCTTACACCACTGATTTTTTTCTTCTTTATTACCAGGGTTATCTTTGCCAAACTTTTTACAAATTTTAAAAATAATAATATAATTAAATTTTTCTTATTTTCCAACATTTCAAAAGTATATATTATGCTCTAATGTTGGCAGGTAACAATGTTGTTTTGAATACCTTTGAGTTGATGTAAACATCTAATGTGTGCAGTAGTAGTAATCAAGCAGTAACTGTCATTCCAAAATTAGATTTTGAGACGCATCCAGTCCAAACTGATTTCAAATAGGCTTATAACTAACACACACACACACACACACACACACACACCGTGTTGACCAAAATAAAAGATCGACAATACTTCAGTGTTGGTCTACGGCTCTACGCCATTTGGCTGGAGGAACTGAATTTGTATAATCAATTTAAGTTATTTAATTTAGTGTATGTTCGGTTCCACTTCTGGAGAAGTCAAAATTGATTCTAGAGGTGTATAATTGATTTTGTCATGTTAGGTTGTTCTCAGGTACAATTGATTTTGCCTCCATAGCTGATTCTAACTTGAAACTAGAAATTACAGCTTTTGATTTTAGATTTGATTCACACACTCAAATGTATAACTAGAAACTAGAAATTAGAGCTTTTGATTTTAGATTTGATTTATACATAAATGTATGGTTCACTCACTTTTACATTAATGTATCCTATCATAAATCACTTTACCTTCAATTTACTTTTAGTCAGAATCAATTTTAGAAAATCAATTTTATCACCGCAAAACCAAACGCACACGCACTCAGTGGGCTTGAATCATGTTGCCACTTGCCAGCCACCATTGTCTTCTGTACTGTTTATTTTTCATCTCAGTCAAGTTATTGTGCCGGTTTTGATTTTATTCTTTTGGATATGACAGGCCGAGAAACTCCAAACAAAAACGGTGCCTTTTCCTTATACTTCCAAAGATGTCTTTCATCAGAGTATGCGTATGCCCATTGGACCTGAATCTAACCCGGCAACTACATTTGGACCTCTTACTCGGCCTGAAGTAAGTTTTTCAAAACAGTTCCTTGGCAAACATTTTATCCTTTTATTTGTGTTTATCATCATGCTGTATTGTAGCCTTTATTTAAATTAGTTAAGAGTGATATTTGGACCGTCCTCCTTTATGTAGTAAAGCTCTTAATTGGATATACTTACGGGTTTTGGAGGGTTCTTCTACTAAATGAACTAACTACTTTGCAAAAATACAGTTTGATGTGCACCTGTATTTTTTTCTTTTGTAGCTGTCTTGTAAATATATTCTTGTAGCTGTCTTGTAAATATATTCTTGTATGTGCAGGTGGTGAAGAAACCAGGTGTTATTATAAAACCGATAGAATTTGAGGAAGTGAATCCTCACGATAAACCAGAGCAGCGGCAACAGAGTGTTAAGAACAAGAAGTTGAATAGAACCAAAGGCAATGATAGCAAAGGCAATGATAGCAAAGCCATAAAAAAGTCGAAGTTGAAGGTCAAGGGAAAAAAGTAAGTGGGACTGAATTTTGATTGTGATCCAGTTCTATAAATATTCACCATTTTCAGTGTATTCTTTGGAAAGATGCACTTCGGAGATTGAAAGAGAAAAATAGACCGATTTTGGTAGGCGGAAGCTTATGTCATCCAAGAGATAATAGAACGAGGGAGAATAGCTTCCCTTGAGTATTCAAAGTATCACAGCTTAAATTGTTGATTTGCTTATAACAAAAATGTTATTTTATTTCCCAATTTGTTATGCTTTAGCTGTTAAGGTGGTTACAGAGAATCTCTTATCTGCGACAATTTTCTTATCTTGGTGTTATATATCAGATTGTCTTCATATTTTATCTCATTTGTTTTACAGCCGTACATTAATGTTTCATTGTTTTGGTATTGAACTTTTGGACCAGTGCAAAATCATCTTGCGGTAAAATTCTAAAACTTTTAGACCTGATCTAGTTTATTTTAAAAAAAAATACCAAGGTTCTAAGTTCAAAGTTAAAGAACTTGAAAAGTAGAAAATTTGCATTGAAAATAATTTGTATTTTTTATGAAATGAATATATGACTTATGTAACAAAATTACCATATGTAGATTCTTGACTATGTTGGCTTTTTCCAAAAAAATAAAATTAAAAAAAAATCTCTAATCCCAAACCTCCCCTCTTGTGGGAACTTTTTTTCCTTAGATTTTTTTTACGGCTAGCCTAGTGACTAGAAAAAGTTACCTCTAAAATTATCTTCAACGGTGAAGTTTTGACCATTTAAGATCCGGTATCTAATAGATATTTTCACTGGGGAGAATTTTTTTTGGGGTCTTCTAAGACCCATGATCTCACTTAACATTTCATTCTTAAGTGGGCTCCACAATACTTTTTTATTAAATTAACCATTTTGCAATGTTTGGTTGGCATGTAAATGATATGTTATTGTTGGAAAGTAAATGATGAATAGTTATTGGTGCGACCCATCTATCACTTTTGTCGGAGGTACTGCATTGGAGTGATTGAGTGCTTATTAAACACTATTATTAGAAAATTATAAAAGAGTTATGTGTGCACGTGTGATCTGTTTAATTGATGGTCATCATTGTGGATGTTTTAAGGAGAATAAGTGGATTTCCGGGGTCCAAACCCCATCCAGGGTCCAAACCCCACTTCTTACAAGTACTATGCATTATCCTTACTAAAGGAGTAAATTTTATGGGAACAAGTGGACACATCTCTAATCATAACTAATTGTAAAATAATAATAATAATAATAATTAGTTAAAAATAACGAGTGTATTTTCTTCAATAAATTAGATATTAGATATATAAAAAAAAGTTTATTTTGATTTTTTACTAAATGATTTTAATATTTTAACTTTATTACTAGTTACAAACCCGTGCTTCGCACGGGGTGGATTGCTTTTTTTTTTTTTGGGATAATTTTATTTGCAAACACATATTTGTTAACGCTTAAAAGTAAACTAATTGCAAATATAGATATTACATGCATATAGATATAAAAAACCATGATCCATAACATATCAAATCCTAGACAGGTCTATCATAAACGAAACCAAAACAAAAGTTATACAACATAGATTCTAAAGTAGTTGTGTTTGATGGATTACAAAGTTAAATTTCCAAAACGGCCCCATTATCTTCAATCCCAAAAGTAACCACTACCTTTCGTTGTTTACTGGCCGCGGATGTGTCTTACATACATTTTGGTTGGTGGATCTTCCAAATCAAAGATCAACCTGTCACTCTCTTGTAAGTCGCGGTCTCTGACGAAGTTAGACCATTCACCACCCAAAGATTTCCCAGCATTCCCCCTGCCAGCAGTTGTTACCTTGCAATTATATGTCTTGTGTGTCTCTACATCCTCTAAAGTCATCCTTAGATACTTCCTCTTCAAGACTCTCTTGGATATTTGATTAGGAAAATGCTATATGAAATCAAAAATGAAACTGTAAACTGACATAGATCACTTGAGCAGAAACTACTTCTTTAAGGCTGATGTTATGAGACGTTAATATATTACAGTTATAACACTATCTAAATCTAATGTAACAGAGGATATGTGGTATGTTATCTCTTTTCAATTGCTTTATTCATTTGCTACATTTGAATAACGTATCTTGTAAAAAATTTGTTCCAAAGGAAAAATGAGTAAATTAAGGAATATTGCACAAACATTAGAAATATTTATCAAAATATTTACCAAAGCCTTACCAAGTCTTGATTCATGAAAAGAGCATATATTTTGTTCATGAGATCAGGAAAACAACATAATAATTAATATTAAACTAATTGGAACCAATGATGTACAAATTACGATTATATATTAGCCAAAATTATCAAAGCCAGCGCTACTGTAGTTATTAATTTATAATTATAATTTAAATATATATAAAACCGTTGTAGCTACATCAAACAAAATAAATGAAATATCAAAGATAAAGCTAAACTTCTAAATATGCCCCAAGTATGAGCACACAAAAGAAATATCCCTCCAATTCTAAGATTTCAACCACATAATTGGAAGGAAGGGCGGTTATTGGCGTTAGCTTAGAATTTCTAACATATGTTCCACACCCCTATCTTTTGTTCCATTTCTTCCACTTCTTTAATGAGTGTCTAATACATATGTAGCCTTAGAAATGGTTTCAGTGACTCAGTTTATTTTCATCCTTTTTCTGGTAACATTGATTCATTAAGCCAATCGAGGTAGGCACAAATAGTTAGACCTTCTGCTTACACCAACTCTGACTTGAGTTCTAATCTAAATTTTTGTAATTGATAAGTTACACGTAAATTTCATTGTAAACTCTTAATGAGATTGATAGTTTTCTCTAACCCTCCACCCCCTAATCTAATTTTTTTTTTTAAAAAAATGGACAACCATTTAGGGGTAGCAAAACGGGTCTGACCCGCCGGGCCGGCCCGTTTGGCCCGCTATTTTTGGCGGGCTGAGTCGAAGTTTTGAACTCGCTTTTTATAGTTGGCTCGGCTCATCTCGTCTCGTTAAAATACGGGGCGAGCACGGGGCGGGCCGGCCCGCTTAACTCGTTGGAAACGGGACGAGCATGGGGCGTGGCGGGGCGGCCCGCTTAACTCGTGTTTCAATTTGTTATTTTGAGTTTTATTTTATGTTTTTGGATTTATTTTGGTTGTTAGATATATTTTGAGACTTATTTTATGCTTTTGGATTTATCTTGGTTGTTGAGTTTATTTATTTTGAGACTTATTTTATAATTTGGTTGTTGGATTTATTTTATGATTTGTTTTATGTTGCGCATTTGCCTTATTTTGCTATTAGTTATGATGTTGAATTCGACAATTTGATAATTATCTTGTTTTTCACAAATTTACTTGCTACCTATTCTTTTATATTTTTTACGATAAAAGCAACATAGTTTTTTTGTAACAATTAAGTTGTAAAAAAAAATTATTTTTTTTTTGTTTGGCGGGCCGGCCCGCCAACTCGCAAGCCCGCCACGAAACGGGGCGGGGTGAGATTTTGGACTCGGTCACAAAATTTGACTCGGCCCATCTCGTCTCGTTTTTAGCGGGCTTAGACGGGGCGGGCCTAAATGGGGCGGGCTGGCCCGCTTTGCCATCCCTACAACCATTATTATTTTATAATTATAAAATAACTATATATAAGAGGAATGTAGCTAGCTACATCAAACAAAATGAAATCTTATTTGCTAATGGCTGCTCATGTAGAACCATGAGCACTGCCACAAATAAAGCTAAACTTCTAAATATGCCTCAAGCATGAGCAAACGTACACAATAAATACTCTACCAATTCTAAGGTTTAACTATCTTCCAGTGGCGGAGCCAGAAAATTCATAGAGCCTGGGCGAAAAAATTTATCGCAAAAAAATTTCTCAGGGTCAAGACATGAGAAGCAATCAAGCACAATGTTACTTCTTTCACTAAAGCGATCAGGGCCGTCTTTGAGGGGGGTGCAAACAGCTCTGCTGAGCTGGGCCTCCAGATTTTGGGGCCCAAATAAAAATAAAAATATATACTGCATAAACAAGTAATATATGGCAGCACACTGTCTTTTTCCCCCATGATGATTCCATTTATGCGGCTGTCCCTCTCTCGTAGTCTCTGTTTCTTTTCGTTCCTTTCTTTGGTCTCTGTTTCTTCACTCAATCCAACTCCATTCCTATTCTTTTTCCCTTAACCCATTGCCATCACATTCAATTCCCAATATTTTAATAATATTATTCCCTATCAACTTTACCCCACCAAAATCATCATCTTTCGTGTATATATCTCTTCTTCCCTTCACAATCCCAATTCAAAGATTTCATTTGGCACCCTTTTTCTTTCGTTCTTCATGCGCTACAACACATTACAGAGATAACTATTCTCTCTCAGATCTGCTTCTTTCATAATAGGTAATGTGTTATCAATTTCTTTCTATTCCTGTTCCTTCACACATTCTTTCGGTTCTCGCTTCACGCGTTTTCCTTTTATTCATTTCACTTTTCTTTTCCTGGAATGTTTGCCCAATAATTTTTGTTGTAAGTGTGTTAATGAGCTTTAGGGTTGGGCGTAATACGCAAAAATTATGGATCCAGCCCGGGCGACCGCCCGGGGTCGCCGGGCGGTGAAACCGCCCCTGCTATCTTCAAAACTGAAAGAGCATTAGTTGGTGTTAGCTTAGAGTTGCAGAAACTCTGCCACACTTCCATCTTCTGTTCCTCTTCCACATTCTTAATGATTGCCTCATACACTGAAGTTACAATACTTCTTGCTGCATCTCTTGCCTCTGGGAGCCTATCATTCACTAAATCAGCTGCTACTTCAATCAACTTTTCCATCCCAAACTCCTCCATTTCCTCAATTCCCTGCTGCCATACTACCCTTTAGAAACATACATAAACCCAAAAACACCAATAAAACAAATTGATTTAATTCATATACACCATTAGTGTAACCGTAAAGTTTTTTTACACCATCGGATCGTTAATTGGTTGTGATATGTTGACGGTATTAAACTTTCTACCTAGATCATGTATCATATCATAATTCAAATGGAGTGGCAAACTTTACCATTTTGGAGACACATTTGGATAGAGAAACAACAGCTTTAGCCCTGATCCTAAGGTTTTTGTGACTCACAGATAACCTTAGTTTCTGAAGCAATGGAGTGGCAAACCTGTAGGCGCTTTAAGGTATACAGCTCCTCTGCACATCCAGTCCTCCATTTCATCACTGTAAAACACGTCAAAAGGTTCTCCACATAATGCACATGCATTTTGATCCTCGTCGGACGGAACTGCCAACTCTTCATTCTTACAGCTTCATGACGAACCTTGAGAATATTTGGATCAAACTCAAGGCCAATAAAATCCTACAAACAGAATACAATAACAAAATTGGTACGCAGTCAAGCAAAATGGAAGGAAAATGTGATATAAAAACTGAACTAACGATTGATTTAGTTACCTCCGCAGGGGGTTGATTACCCAATGAGATAACACCTTGGGCCATGAGTGAACTAATCAAATTAGAATATCCAACAGTTGGTTGTTGGCTTGACGCATTAGGACCAGGATTCAGATGAGGTAGAATCTGGAGTAGAGCATGTGGGCCAGCTGGAGGTAAAGGTCGGAAAGAGTTCTTTCCGATTCTTTGGTCTGGCATAGGAAGTGGAATAACAGGTCGTGCATTTGGCAGGGGGCTAAACTATTGCAAAGATCACCAAAAATTACAAATGAATTAATTCATCGAATAAGTGATTGTATATGAATATGATAACTTATCATATCATACTCGGATATTCCTCTAATCTCGACTGTCAAATATACTTATAAGCTATAAATAATGTATTTGAATCCACTCTTATATTTTTTTTACGTAGGTGATATGAGAAACACTACATAAAACTCAGTCGGTAAAAATTCAGCTATTTCCCTTAATTATGCTGCAAATGATTGACCCAAGTAACAGGTCAGAAAGCAACATAAAAAGAAAAAGCGAGGATCATAATTTATGTTCAGTGTTAGTCTGTTAGACGATACCAAAAAAACCCTTTAGATGAATAAAAAAAATGTAGATTCTTCATTTTTTTTCTCTTGATTTGCATCACTTTCAGCTTCGAAAAGTGGTTCTTTTGGTACTAAATACATGTTATATTACAATGCATCTAAGCATTTTGCAAGCTCAAAAAATCATGCAAACTAACCGTATTGTAGACTTGTAACCTTATACACAGGGGCACCAAAATATGAATATATGATCAAAATATCAAAATATGAATGCTAATCGCTGTCATAATTAGGAATATATGATCACTACACAAACAAATTCCCAATCAATCATTTTTGGAAAGAATTGGATTCAAATTTGATGACATATAAGAAGATAACTGTTTGAAGCAACCATAAAACTTTTTCCCCGCAAATGAACTTAGTACCAAGTAAGAACAATAGCTGTTTGAAGCAACCATAAAACTTTTGCCCCAGCTCTAAATACAAGGGTTACCTTTGCCTATTATCGACAGACTTCTATTATGAGTATATAGCTTAATGCAGTATCAATTGAATATTTGATCAACTTTTCAGCAGAAATATTTGGCCTACAGCTAGAATGGGTAAGAGAAGCACCTGGTATGCTGCAACTGGCAGTGGGGAATTATCCCTGAGTAACCTTATGATATCGGGATAAGGAAGACCGGGCTTTACCTGCACATGAAAATTTTCTAAAGTCGGTACAAAAGCGAAGATAAGATGAGTTCCATTCCTAACTATGATTGTATACATAGAGACATAAATAAAACTGAACCAACCAGGAGAATATCAGCTCGCATAGCCAACTTGACGTTGCCTACAAAAAATGAAATTTTTTATTCCAAATTTCTATAAGATTACCGTATTGGAATGTAGTGGTGTTCGCACGGGTTGAATAACGTATTTTGTAAAAAAAATCGTTCTAAAGGAAAAATAATTAAATTAAGGGAGATAGCTGAATTCCTCTAAGAGATTTGAAAATATGAGTGTGACAAAATTTCTATGAGGGGATCGCTGCATTTTACGGCTAAAATCACAATTAAATTAAGGGAAATTGCAATTAACGTGCAGTTTTAGAGACCTATAAAGTTTCTATATTATACAGCAAAATGAACCTAGGGGTGGCGCTTAGGGGTGGCGCTTTGGTTCGCCAAATTAGAGTTGCTCTCCTTTTCCATAATCCCAAATCAAAGTCACATTAGGAATAACAGTCAATTGCTTTTTCACAAGAGCTGCCATCTTCCATCAAATTTACTTCATCTGGACAATTCCGGCACTGATCAGCTTTTGGATCTTGTCCATCACACCCGGGATCTTGGTATGTTCCTGTGCAGCCTTAGGATTTTCCTGGAAATCAACCAATACCTGCATACAAAGCCAGCCATTATAACCAATGCAGCCAAGAAAAAAGCAAACCTGTCTCATAACAGGGTCTTGAAGGATGTTCTGAATCTCTGGATCGGACATTGCCTTAGCCTGAAAAATATTCAAAATACAACATATATTATTATATTTAAATTATAATATCTGAATGCAAAGATTTTGGCACTATATGACAAACCTGTCTCTCCTTCAACTCTTCAGGAGTTACATCTCCACGACTGGTTATATTAATTTGCCTCACACAACTGAAATGGATATACATGGCTAAACATGATTTGCAGCCAAAAACTGGAAGTATTAAACACATTGCAGGGATTTTAACCACTATGATATGTACCTTAGAACCCCTTCAAGCAATTCCTGGTTGTTTGCATCATGTTTCAACCCTTCCTGATATGTTTCATAGCCTTTTAATGCATGTTTGAATTGACATCGAGTTTAGTAAAATCACTGTGACACTATCATTTCACTGAAACTCCAAATTGTGTCAAAATCACAGTGTCGCGTTTAGTAAAATAATAACCCATCTTCCCCACACCTGCTGTCTAACACGTCCGAGCTCTTGCTCCAAGTGCACCAACTTCAAACGACTCGATTCTAGCTACTGCACATAAGCTTGTAAGGCAATGTCAGAAATGACTTAATCAGTACATTGACACTAATAATTACTCGTCTGACATATTCATCAATTTGTAAACAACATTAAAACCTTTTTTTGCAGACGGCTCTTACGTGCAGCTTCTCGATTTTGTGCAAGACGCCTTTGTATCTGCATATTTAATCATATCAGAATGACTTAATGTACAACATCCAAAATTTGAAAGCATGGTATCAGTAAATGACCTAATGTGCACTGAATACAGATTCTTCACGTTCTTACCTTATCAATAGGTCTATTAGCTTCTTGCTCATACTTGTGTCTTGATTTTATAATGGAGTGCCAATAATACTTCACATCTTCAGAGGGTATTCTCTGACAGATGTTACACACTTAGAAGACATTTAGTTTAGAAGCACATACCATTGGGGGTATCAACACCTCCTGCAGGTTCTTGGTGAAATGCATACCATTGCATCTTTCCAGCACCGACGTCTGAAGATACAAAGTATTGTTTGTGTCCTAATCTTCAACCAAAGAAGTTCAAGTCAGCTTCTCAACATGACATGATAAAATGATGGCCAACAAGTATAGTTAAATGGGGATTAAAGTTAGAAAAATGGCCAACTCACCCAACCGATTCAATGTCAGGAGGCACAAACTCTGCTATACCAGTATAACAGGTATAGCCCGAGTATGTAGCTTCTGTTGCCCCAAATAACTTTGTCCGCACCTATTCACAGAATAATTCAATGAAATAATTAAGACATTAAATTAGAAGAATGACATGTAATTGGAGGAACAAAGCTGAAAATAAATTGTTGTGTTCGCGATGACTGGTGTTACAAAGTACGCGATGACTGGTGTTACAAAGAATCACTGTTAAATATGACAAACATAGAGAAAAATATTATCCCATTGACATTATAGATTTTCCTCTCTAGGGTGCCAAACCTATTCAGATCCACCATCACAAATATTCGGATTATGCGACCTTCGTTCTCAAATTTACGAAGAATGGCAATGTTCCGTAATTTGAACATCTCTCCTTTAGAGCAAATTTTCTAAAAAATACGTAATTCAACCCGTGCGAAGTATATAACTTGATGTCAATCTTGAAACAAATCTTAAAAACAAATCTTCAAACAAAATCAAATAAAAAACCAATTCAATAACAAAAACATCATGTCTGCTTCTATACCAATTTTAATAATAAAACAATTTTTTTAGCCACTTTTAACTACCACATATATAACTGATTTTATATCAAAATATTAATACTTACCCAAATACACTTGTTTTCCACAATCCCTGCATCACAAACACAACCAAAACAACATTCAAATTCATATTTGATGATAACATACTCTAATCTTTCAAATGCCTTAAAATCTTTTTATCCACTATTTTATATCATAATCTCACATATCAACAGATTTTCCAAAATAGCTTAATCACAGCTTATTACTTTTGTCTCAAGATTTTGCAATTGTCTCAAACACAAACCCAAAAACATATAAATCAATTTTGACTTAACACCTAATTTACCAAGGGCTCAATCTAAACAACACAAACAGAGCAAAATCACACAAAAACAAAACAAAATATCAAGAAATAATTGATATAAACAACATCAACTACCAGAATCACACAAACCTTTAAACTTGATGGCAAAGAAACCTGAAGAAGAACATAAAAAACAGAGTTAGAACAGAACCAAAGAACAAAAAACCAACAAAACACAAAAACAGAACAAAATCAAATAACCAAAACTGATTCAATAAAGCATTTTTAGAGACATGCATGATCTCAGATGAACTTAACATTATCAGAAACACCAGAAGGACCACTTTGGGACCAAGAGGCCATCAACAGATTATGACTTTCAATCCACTGCAATTTCGTCGCCGGAATCGCCGAATCGTCCAATCCCACCGCCGGCTAGTTCTTCTTCGGTACTCCCTCCCACCGCCGGCGACTTCTTCTCCGGTACTCCCTCCCCCCCTCTCTCTCCCTCGACCCCCTCTTTCTCTCGTTTCTGTTTCTGTCTCTTTTCTCTTTTCTCTTTTCTTTTACCAACATGCCCGTTGATTTTACCAAAATGCCCTTCTCCCAAATTACAGGATTACCAAAATGCCCCTCAGAAGGGCAAAATGGTAATTTCCACGGACATTGATTTCCTTATTTAGTTTAGTAGATATGAGGTCAATATGGTTAGAGTTTTAGACGACTTTGAAATTTTATATGAACGAATAAGTTTTTTAAAAAAATAAATAAATTAAGAAACTTATAATCACCCGCATAGAAGTTAATTAGCCACGGTTTGACGAAAAAAGAGAAATTAGCCACAGTCATCCCACAAAGAAAATTAGCTAAAGGTAGCTGGTGTTTGGTGATCTGCTAAAAGTAGGTTAATGTTTTATATTCACCTTCGTTTGATCACTAAATTAATTTTCGAGTTATTTATGTTCTCGTCTTAGAGGTGGCATTTAACATGGAAAAAGCTAAAACTTTTCCACCATGGGTCACTTGGTTTTTACCATTTGATCAAAAGAAGACCACAATATTATCGTGTTCCTTCAACACTATATTTTTCACAATATCTTCCCCAACCACTATCTCTTCTTCATATTTTTACCAGCAACCCACCATCAGTCCACTACCACCAACCCCACTCTATCAGTGTAACATAGCCCATAAATTCAATTAAAGATAGACAGAAAATCTATGTAACCCAGAATATTAATCAAGAAATTAATTAATTTTTTTTAGGGAAAGAAATTAATTAATTTTTATTTATTGAAATGTCGGCATGATATATTGATATTGACCAAAAATTTCATGGGATTAATTAACTACCACATACTAATTTCAATAAATAACTCATTAATTAACTACTGTAAAAAAAACATATATTAATTAATTTCAAATTATAGTTCAAACATCATGATATTGACCAAAAATCATGGCATGATATTGACCAGAAATTTCCTGAACGTGAATGGCACTCGTATCACAAGAGATTGTTGATGAATAATTTAGTTTTAAGAAATTTGCAAAATCGATTTTCGATCAACTTGTTTTTATGTTGAGGAAAAAGCATTCCAACTTGTTAGATCTAGAACAATACCTCTATGAAATTTGGATCTTTGAGTGAAATGTAATTGTTATAAGTTTTCTGATTTGGATATTTGAGCTTGATGATGATTAATGTATACATTTATTTTTTGGATTTAAATTAGAAGCCATTCGTAAATGTTATGGTGATAGTGAGGTTGGTGGTGGTGGTTGTTGGAACAAAATGTGTTTAACAATGAGCCTTAAAGAGTTTTGATGATAACAAAGTATTAAAAATTGTAAATTGGACTAGCTAATATTTGTTCAAGTGTACAGGACCATAGTCAAATTTTTACATCATATAAAGGTTCTGAAGAACAAAAAGAGAGCTATGGACTAAAGAAAAGGAAGCTTGAAAGCATCTGTGAAGAAGTGCATCTGAAGTCATAAGTGCTCCTGAAGAATGATGACGTCATCAGAAGCTGATAGCCTTCAGAAGCGGATAGTCATCAGAAGCAGATAGTTCAAAAGCGACTTCATCAGAAGCTGATTATCACCACAAGCTGAAGATTCAAAGATCAACACTTCAAAAGCTGTCTATTGGATTCGAAAACACTGCAGAAGACTAGTGGATGGTTGCAACGGTCGTTTTGGTGAAGATTTGAAGGCATTGGAACCTTATCTTCAAAAAATGTTGACATTGTACTATGTACGAACTGTACAATCACCTTCTCTACTACTCTGTTTTGTGTCTACGCTACAAGACAAGAAAACAGCTCCAGAATAACAGCTATGCCTGCAAAGATGTTCCTTCACAATGGGAATGGATTTCAAATTGGTTCTTCATAGGACAACAACCAAATCAGGCAAAAGATCATTGGTGAAAGATCAAGCTTCAACAACGACTCTTTGATGTGCTGGCAATTTCACAACGTCTCTTTCACACCTCTATATAAAGGAGTGAAGACTTAGAGTTTTGGTAATGCAAGAACGCTGAAAGAAAGACTCACTACATTTTTACAAGTGTCAAACCTCTGCTGAAATTGTTCTGCATTCACTTAGAATTTCTGTGTCTCAAAGTCATATCTTAGAAATTCTTAAGTTATTGAGTCTGTATCTGATTTGTATTGTGAGCACCTCTGATTGTATATCAAGTGTTCAACCTTAAACAATTTTATGTGTAATTTTGTTTAGTTAGAAGTCTCTTGCAGTTGTGCTTGAGCATGGAAGTCTCTTGATTGTGTTCTTGAGCAAAGGAAGACTCTTGCAAAGTGTGCTTGAGCAAAGGAAGTCTCTTGCAAGTGTGCTTGAGCAATTGTAATCAGATATTACTTTTAGTGAAATTTCCTTGGAAGTGCAAGGGGGACTGGACTACTTCCGGATTGTGGAAGGAACCAATATAATTGCTTTGTGTCTTTCTTCTTCTTCTCTCTCTCTGTTTTATTCCGCTGCGTTCAGATTCTGATTATCACTTCAGAAGCTGTTTCACTTAGCTTCTGATCAGTGTGTTCAGTTTTAGGAGAAACGAAGAATTTTTCAAAACACAATTCAACCCCCCTTCTTGTGTTTTTCTCACCTTCAGTGGTCGGTGAGTTGCTGCAAGTGCTGGTTGAGAGAGAGGAGGGAGGGAAGCAGATTTCCTGCTTTAACAGCAGGATGCTGTAAGGCGTGTGAGCCGTCCGATCATAAATAAGTGGTTGAGATCAAACTGTGTGAAAACTAGTAGAACAAATCTGAGCTGTTGGATCAATGTTTTATGGCTGAGATTTACCACAGCGTGAAACAGTGTGTTGCAGCTACAGCAGGGAATCCAGGTCCGAGGAGGGAGAATGGTTGGAGAAGATATTGTGAAAAAATATAGTGTTGAGGGAACATGTTAATACCGTGGTCTTCCTTTGATCAAATGGTAAAAATTTAAGTGACCTATATGGTGGGAAAGTTTTACCCTTTCCCATGTTAAATGCCACTTTAGAGGTATTGGAAAATAGTTTTAAATTTATTATATTATTATATTTTTGAAGGAAAATTTATTATATTTTTTTTTTGAAGAAGTTAAATTAGCCACTTAAATTGGCATCGGAGGGAATCGAATTTTAAGAACTTGAGGAGGAGCATACTCTCAGCTCTCAAGCCAATCCGTTGTTGGTATATATAGCTAGTTTTTAATGCAGCTTCACCCAATTATAAGATTTTTTTTTTCACACATCAAAGAGCATTACAACAATTTAATGCCTATAAACGTTAAATGTCAAAGAGCAAGTCCCAAGTCACAACTTACGTTATCAAACTCGGACATGAGAAATTAATTTTATTAAAGAAACATAGGCTCTCTTTGGTAACACCAAAAAAGAGCTTTTAGCTTTTAGCTCATAGTTTATAAGCTCGTCTGACAAAAAATAGCTCTGTTTGGTAACGCTTTTTACAACGAGCTTATAGCTTATTTCAGGAGCTTATAAGCTATTTTTCAGAAGCTACTTCAAGTAGCGTTTGAGCTTATAGCTTTTAGCTTATCATATTTTGTTCCATTTTTACCCTTACGTAAAATCCATGTTTACCCATTATATTTTATTACATCTATAATTTAAAATACCACGTTTATTACACCAACATACTTTGTTTCTAATTTTCTTTATACTACAATATACATTTTTTTTACGGAACAATATAGTATAAGTGTTACTTCAAAAAAAAAAATATACAATATATCCTCTGACGGAAAAATATATATGTTATTAGTGTTATTTTTTTTATTCTTTGGCCTTTCGTTGTATTTTTTTATTGAATAAATTTTAATTTAATATATAATATAAAAGATATATTAAATTTAAAGTACTTTTTTAAAGAAAATTTAGATGACGAAATTACAAATATTTAAATATTAATTGATATAAATTTTATTATGAATTAAGAATGCCCTTTATGCCATTTTACATTTATCAGCTAATTGAACCGCTAGTTTTACCAAACACTTTAGTTAGTTTATCAGCTATCAGTCATCAGCTATAAGCTATTAGCTAAAAGCTATCAGCTAGCTGATCCGCTATTTTTACCAAACAGAGCCATAATAGAAAAAAAAATAAAACAATATTCTACTGACTAGTCAAATGTTAAGTATGTTCTCTTATATCACCGGAGCGTCTTGTTCAACCACAGTATCGGTGTACCAGTTAACATAAATCCAAAATTAAAATGTAAAAGTAAAAGGAGAATTATTAAAAATTGTAAGAAAAATACAAATTTTTAATGCATTAAATAGTACTTTGATTTTCAATAAATAAAGAGTTCAAATAAATGTGAAGAAGCATCGGGAAACTGCATATGCATTGATGTCGTAGCCACTCCCATCCTTCTTCTGCCCGTTGCCCCGTTCTAACCTTCTCACATGGATTCCTTTAATATTACGTGACTACCATTTCAATGAAATAAATATGGGGGATTTAGCATGGGAAAGGGAAGTTGTTTTCTACCATGAAAAAGTATTTTTTGGCCATCAGATTAAAGAGGATCACTAATCTTATTATAATCTGCACACATTATATCTTTCCCAACCTTGTCTTCAACCTCACAATCATTTCTCTCTCCTCCATAACTCACCAACCCACCACCAGCTGCCTAAATTGCAAGATCAAACCAACTATAGATATCATTTCAACAGCTTGAATCACACAAAGTGCTCTCAACATTTTATTCTCTCTTTCTATATTTTTTTAATTCAAGTTTCAGTGACAAATGGGTCACTGTTTTTCTCTAAATTAACCATTGATTTTAGTTTGTGTTCCTTAACGAAGCTCACAGTTTGTAAATTATAGGAAAACGAATGAGTTCAGTTTTAGCTTTTCAGAACAAAAGTTCAATTTTAACTTAGATCTACACAAGTTACTCCCTTCACTCTTGAGTTCTCTCTTGTTTTTTATTCAATGATATTTAATTATTGTGTGGATTGCTCAACGGGTTCAGTATGAATATGAGTTCATGTGGACTTCATGATTATTTTCTTTATATTCATCCAGGAAATAAAATAAGCCAACAGAATTATGAATTAATGAATGGAACAAGGAAATAAAACAAGATTTTGGTGGGTTTTTCATTTGAAGAAACAAGAAGGAAGAGAGACCGGTACATATAAAGAAGGAAGAACAAGAAAAGAAAAAAGGAAGAGAGATTGGTAAAAAATGACAATCATTATTGAAGAGATTAGTGGAACATTTGGAGAAGAAAAGAACGATAATAATGGAACGCTGATACTGAGATTGTTTTTTTCCTTTTGGGGTGTGTGAAAGGATGAATATGATTGCAGAAAAAATCTAGTGTGGGTGGTCTATCATAAAGCTATGCTCATCATATGATCTGATGGTTAAAAAACAACTTTCCCATGGTGGGAAACAACTAGCCTTTCCCAGGCTAAATCCAACCGATAAGTATACATCCATTTTTTTTGAGGGAAATAAATATACATTCATATACTACTCGGTTGGTATTAGGGGTGGGAATAGGTTAGACCGAGCTAGGCTTTGCAAAGCCTGAGTCTGGCCTGCCAAATTTTTTGAAGGCCTAAGCCTGGCCTGCGGCCTGTTATAGACTTACTTTTTAGGCCTGAGTCTGGCCTTCTAAGAGCCTGATACGGCCTGCTAGCCTATTTAAAAGCTTATTTCATATGAACATCTTTACGTAAGCAATGTGTTCTAAGTTTAAATGGACTAACAAACTAATATATCAATTAGATTAAACTCTCTTTTGATAATCAAAGTGAGGTTTTAGGTAATTTGACTATATATTGTATCATATTTCAATTATAGTTTATAATAATACATTTAAATATGCAAAAAATTAATGTATACAAATAAGCTTAAATTACTGAAAAAGTTAACAAAGTTTTATTTTAATTCAAAATACAAAATATAATATAATAATAAATAATATTATTCATATTTACTTAAATAGGTCTGCCTAATAGGCCTAAGAGGCTTTTTTAATGGCCTGTGGCTGGCCTTTTAAGCTAAATAGGCTTTTAAAAAAGCCTAGACCTTCTCTGTTTAAGAAAAAAGTCTGGCCTGGCCTGGCTTGTCGTAGGCTAGGCCGTAGGCCCCTGTAGGCCGGTCTGGCCTATTCTCATCCCTAGTTGGTATGGACAATGCATAAAATATGCAAGGCCCGGGGTTCAAACTCCGGCCACCACAAAAAAAAAATACTACCTCTCCGAAAGAAAAAAATACATTCATATTTTTCTTAAAAAAAAATACATACATTCATAATTACTAAAAATAAATAAAACAAATCTTAGAATTCCTTAAAAAAAACATTGAATAGAACCCAATTTTTTTTCTGACTATAATTCTGCTTGATAAAAAAATCTTCCTAAAAAAACATTTTTTAAAATAAAATGAGAACCTTTCGAATTTTTTCATTTAGAGATTTTCAAAAAAATTGTGAATCTAAAAATTGTTTTAAATAAAAATTTGTTTTAAGAAGCTTCTTCAAAAAATTGTTTTCGATAGTTTTTAAATAAAAATGATTTTTTTAATAAACAAATATAAAACAACATTTTTTTTACAATCCTTAACAAATGAGCCTAAATGTCGAAATGTCAAATTTTCTATCTTAATCTAATTAACTCTACAGTTTATAAAACCTTTGTTTGATAAAAAGCAGCTAATATCATATAACTGGTTAGTTAATATTTAATTTCATAATAAGCTAATTAGTATATATCTAAGACGTCAGTCTCCGTGAGCTTAACTCAGTTGGTAAGGACAATGCATAATATAAGCAAGGTTCGGGATTCGAACCCCGACCACCACAAAAAAAATCTAAGACATCAAAGTGATCCCCTCTCGCAGTCCCTTTTCTTAATTGTAGCGGAAAGTCTTGATGTCATGGTGAATGCTCTAGTCAGTGCTGATCTTTTTTCTAGTTACAAGGTGGGACGTTATGACACTGTCAACATTTCTCACTTGCAAATTGCTGATGATACATTGTTGGTATGTACTAAAAGTTGGACAAATATTCGATCTTTAAAGGCTCCGCTCCTGCTTTTTGAGGTGACTTCGGGTCTTAAGGACTATTTTCATAAAAGCATGTTTGTTGGTGTTAATGTGTCCGACTCCTGATTGAATGAGGTTTCTAAAACTGGAAAATTGGCCATGTCCCATTCTTCTACCCGGGTCTTCCCATTGGTGGTGACTCTAGGAAATTGAACTTATGGAAACCTTTGATTGAGCAGATCAATTCTAGATTGTTTGGATGGAAGAGTCGTAATTTATCTATGGACGACCGTTTAGTCCTTCTAAAGTATGGTTTGTTTTCTCTCATGGTTTACTTCATTTCCTTCTTCAATGCTTCTGCATGTATCATTACTTTCCTTGAAGTTATTTTCAATTGTTTTTTTTGGGGGGAAGTGAGGACTCTGGGAAAACATCTTGAATAATTTGGGACGTTATCTGTCCCAAAAAGGAGGATGAGAGTTTGTGGGTCAGGAGGATTAGAGAATTCAATGTGTCATTATTTGGCAAATGGTGTTGGAGGTTAAAGGGAGAAAAAGGTTGTTTGTGGTATATAGTCTTAACAGCAAGGTATGGTGAAGAAGGAGGAAGTATTGGTATTGAAGGAAGATTAGCATAGGCGTGGTGGAATAATTTACTTTGCATTCAGAGGGGCGCTGTAGAGGGGATTGGAGGCTGGTTTACCGATCACTTACGACATGAGGTGGGGGATGGCGTATGAACTTTATTTTGGTGGGATCATTGGTTAGAGGGAGATATTTTGAAGGATAGATTTAGTCGTCTTTTTATCTTTCAGATAACAAACCGACGACTGTGGCGTACATGTTTTTTCTAGGATGGGGGGAGGGCGGTGAAGCGTGAAATTGGTGTCTTAGGTTGATGGCTTGGGAGGAAGAATTGTTGAGCAACTCTTGTGCGCTTTTATTACCAATTGTTTTGTAGGCTAATGTGAATGACACGTGGACTTGGCAACTTTATACCTTTTTCAAGATACAATGTTGCTAGTGTCTACAACTACCTGACATCAAGGGACCAAATTTCCAACAACGATCTTTTTCCAACCATTTGGAACAAGGAGGTTTATCTAAAAATCAACATTTTCGCCTGACGTTTATCAGGATAAGGATACTTCATCCGAACACATCTCTTTGTTCAGACAATTGTGGGTTGGAAAAGAATATTGATCATCTTTTTTTGCATCGTGATTTTTTCGTCAAATTTGGCATGATATTTATACTTTGCTCAGTTTGGCTTCAGTCAAGCCAACTACTGTTCATTAAAATATTCTTCAATTCTGATCGTTGGGTGATTGGAATAATCATGCCTCTAGGATCAACTACATTGACGCCCAAATCATTTATTAAATATGTAATTAATTAAAATCGAACGAACACTACAATTTGGCGAAAAATCAAACAATATCGCAGAAGACAACAAACAACAAAATGCCGGACTTAGACAACGAAATCAAGAAAAAAAGCTAGATCTATGTGAAAATAATTTGTTTAGGTGAACATAAGAAGAAAAACACAAAGATGAGTGTGATTTGAGCTCAAAATTGACAATAATACTGTAAACTAAGGTCGGTTTGTTGGAGAGGTGGAAAGTAGAGAGAAAAAAAACTTTTTGTGAGAATGTAAATACACCCTAAAATAATAGTGTAAACCTAAAATAGATACACATTAAATTTTATTAAAATTTTGTATGATCTTTATATATTGAATTCGAATCTATTTTGACTCGCAGCACAAGTTAATAAACACACACCCTCACCGTCTCTTTCAAAAGGACATTGTACCGCCCTCTTCTTTGTAGCCTTTTTCCTGCAAACTCCTCTCTATTTCTACTCGATCATTTCATTTGTCCCATCGTTCTCTTTACTCTATTTCTCTCCTCTGCACGTAGCAAAAAATTAATTTTTGCTTCCTTTCTCTCTCAATTAATAATAACTTTCACCATCAACTTCACATGCATTATCCTCTTAATTAGTATTTAATTAAGAGCTGGACCAAGGTTTCCCTTTCACTTGCAGATCAATCACTTGTTCATAGGTTACTGCATTTTATATTAGTTGATCAGATCGATTAACTGGTTGATATGGATTTAGAGTTTCAATATAAAGAAGTAAGTACTTTCTCTTACACGCTAATTTTTCTTTAATTATTTACTATGTCATATTATTATGTTTATGTGTTCCGAGGTACTTTCACGAGTTATATCCCAGTGAAAATAGTTTGATTTTGTAACCTTATGAACGGAGTTTAAATTTTTTATGAAATGGTTGTAAAATGATGCTACATCAACTAATAAAAAATATTGCTATGTTATTATGCTAATTAATATTAATATTATGGAGATTAATGTTATATACGTAACATGCATCAGGAGTTCTGGAGGAACCCAAGGGGAGTGCAACTTTTCACCTGTAAATGGTTGCCATTATGTTCTCCAAAGGCTCTGGTTTTTCTTTGCCATGGTAATTAATTCACTGTCTATTAATAAAATTTTATGGAAAATGTTAACCAATGTCCCTAGGGCATTGGTTAAGGAAACAAATATAATAGTTTTTGTATTGGAAGTTGTGTAATCAATTTCTCAAAAGTCAAAAAAAATTTACTTTTATTTCAAATTTTCCTTTTTTGGATTCCTTAACTAGTGCCCCGGTGCACTGGTTAACATGACCCAAATTTTATTTATCTCTAATTTTCTCTCTCTATCTTAGAAGGTGTGATTTTGCTTCTGTTTCATTAAATATCTGTTGCAGGTTATGGCATGGAGTGCAGTCGTTTCATGAGAGGTAATAAATGTTCTTCCAGTAACTTGTTTATCAATCAATATCAGCATCCTTTTCTATTCCCCCCCTTTTTTTTGTTATATTTGAAGTCGGTTTAAAGGAAATAAACTAAGGGTCTGTTTGGTAAGGCCACCAAAAGAGCTTATAGCTTATAGCTTATAGGCTCATTTGACAAAAAAAACTCTGTTTGGTAACTTTTTTTACAACGAGCTTATAGCTTATTTCACGAATTTCAACGAGCTTATAAGCTATTTTTCAGAAGCTATTCTAAGTAGCGTTTGAGCTTATAGCTTATAGCTTATTCTTTTTTCTTCCATTATTACCCTTTTTGTTTTATGTAAATCCGTTTTTACCCCTTCTTTATTTATTATAATTTATATGTATTAAATGCAGCCATAAAGATTAAAACAATAAAAGGAATAATTCTAGGATGTTTTTTCAGGGTATTAATAAAGTATAATTGTTCCTTGTCAAAAAAGAAGTGCAATTGTCCATTTTTTTACGATAACTGTTTAGTTATTTTTTTTATAATCATCCATCAATTTTTTTTAGAGAAATAATCCGTCGTTGATAACACATATAGATGGTATATAATATTCCATATAGATTTTTGAGGTAATATTCCATATAGATTTTTTTTTTTACAAAATGTCCCATATAGATAATAATACATTTTGGTAATGTCGTCCCGTATAGATAATAATACATTTTGGTAATGTCTATTCTTTGTATAAAATAGAGACAAATGATAATAAATAGATAATAGCATCTTGTCGAGAAAATAGAAAAGATGTTGCTACATTTAGTTTATTAATTGATATAAATTTAATATAAATTAAGAATGTCCTTTGTTGTCATTTTACATTTATCAGCTAGTTAAACCGCTAATTTTACCAAACACTTCAACTAGCTTATCAGTCATCAGTCATCAGCTAGCTTATCAGCTAAAAGCTATCAGCTAGCTTATCAGCTAAAAGCTATCAGCTAGCTTATCAGTTATCCGCTATTTTTACCAAACAGAGTCTAAACAAATCATGCATATTTTTTTTAAGGATGTATAAAATTATTTTGAAATGCTCATGTCGTCAAATTGGCAATAGAAATTGTGTTAATTTGTGATGTAGTATGAATTAAAATTTAAACATGCTTTGGGGTCAATTATTGGAAAAAATACAAATTTCAAATTGAAAAGAGATGAAACATGAAAAAACGTTTTAAAAAATTACACTTTAATTTTAAACTCATCTTAAGTTAGTATTAAAAAGTCACATTTTTTTATTTAAAAATAGTTATGTATAATGTGAACAGTAGACTTAAATCTCCTCTCAAAAAAAGAAAGAAAAAAAAAAGATAGACTTAAATCTTTATGGTTTGTGCGTGCTCATTATATTTTTTTTCTTTTAGTTACTTGTCAGTTTTCTAGAAGGTGGTTGAACCTCTCCAATGAGAAAAGAATACAAATGAGCACTAATTTGGTAACGGTTGAACCTCCGATTGGAAAAAAAATGCACAAGATATCATATTTTTTTGTTCAAGAAAAGAAAACATATACTGTACTAGTTTAATTTTATAATGGATGTCTACCTATATTTGGTTTTAGTTCAGCCCATAAAGATACCGATCTGGTGTCCATTTATTAGATGACGAATTTTTCTTTTGACCAACTAAGTGATGAATTTTGTTTTGTTCAGCAAAATAGTAGTACTACTACTTATTAATCAGTCAGACATTTAATATACTTTAGTATATCTTTCATTTTTAATTACTTTAATTTATTTTTTATTTTTTTGTAGGAACTTACTCCATTTTTCTTGTTCAAAAAAGAGAGATATATTTACATTTTGGATTTTTAATTGATTTTACATTTAGGGTACCAACAACAGAACTTCAGGGTTCAATGAAATTTTTCTTTGAAATTTGGTGGTTCAAGCTTTCAAGGTGTTATACACATAAAGTAAAAATTATTCAATTTATTTATGATTTTACCACAATACTCTTATTTATATGATTAATTATTTTACACGTTTTCTTTTTACAATTTGAAAGTGGACGAAGCCACCCATCAGAAAATGGTGTACGAAAATTTCCTTCGTCCCTACCATTAAACCATTCCCACGAAGAGCTCTTGATTAGCTCAACCAACCCAACTAAATATGTAGTCGTTACTTGTTGCTAAAATATTCTTGTGCATGTATAGACGTGTCTCAAGTAGGACAAATCAATAGTGTTACATTCGTCCTCATTTAAGATTTTTTTTTTATTCTTTTTATAAAATTCATTTCAAATTATTAATTGTCTCAATTAATTTTTTTTACCAACATACCATACTTTTTTTTTTTTTGAAAGGACCAACATACCATACTTAAAATTACTATGCTAAGTCTTTTTCTGCAATATTTAATCAATACAGTTTGGAAAATAGAATAAATTGGTGTTGTAAAAATAATAGTTCTATAAATTAGCAATTATCTCTCCTAAGTAAATTTGTAGAACAATATCAATTGTACATAAATTTAATGTTATACTAAATTTTTTATTTCATTGATTTTGTAAAAAAATATCCAAAAAATGATAAACTATTTTTTTATTTCTGCGATTCAATAAAAATATAACAATAAATGGTTAATATTTTAAAAAAAAACATATAGAATTATGGGAGGGGGAGTAACTTTGTACCCAACGAAAAATCTAGTGTCAGCTTGGCTCTGATCTTATTGCACTTAGTCAACCCTGAAAAAACAAAATATGGCAGATCGAGATCTAGAATGATCGTTGGTTGGTATGCATTTCTTATGAAGTAATTAAGGTACTATGTCCTTTTGCTACGGAAGGGAACAGTTTAACAGTAAGAAGGACGATGGTTGTTTGTGTTTTTGGACATGCCATGTAGATCCTCTCCTGTCGTCACATTTTCTCATGAAAAATTCATGGTTATTTTTTTTTTTTTTTGGGTACATTAACTTTTGTCCTTAGAAAAAAATGTGTCTTATATTCTTAGAGTACGAGAAGGTAAAAATTAACAATGAAATAGAGAAAGTACTATAGATATATGTTTAGGGTTTATCTCTAGCTAATTATGGTAGCATGATGGGTACTACAGAATGTGGAGTGCGGCTAGCATGTGCCAAATATGCTGTGTATGGTGTAGATTATGAAGGACATGGACAATCTGAAGGTGTTCGTTGTTACATTAAGAAGTTCAACAACATTGTTAATGACTGTTATGACTTTTTCAAGTCAGTTAGTGGTATGGATTCAACACCTTGTCTAATCTTTTGAGTGTATACATTTTAATCCATTATAGTTTCATCATTCATTTTAATGTTAATTTCAGTTCTCCAAGAGTATAAGGGAAAAGCTAGGTTCTTGTATGGAGAGTCCATGGGTGGAGCAGTTAGTCTACTTTTGCATCAAAAGGACCCTTCTTTTTGGGATGGCGCTGTCCTTGTCGCACCCATGTGTAAGGTACACGTTGTAAAAAAAATATTCACTAACGTTGTATATGAATTAAAGTCGTAAAAAATCTTTACATTACAGGTACACACTCCAAGTTAATTATAAATCCATATACTTTTTGTTTAGAAAAATTAATCACTAAAGTAAACATGAAAATATGGTTTATACAAATGTGCAGATATCAGAGAAGATGAAGCCACACCAAGTTGTCATCAACATATTGACTAAAGTTGAAGATATCATACCAAAGTGGAAGATAGTTCCCACAAAGGATGTCATCAATTTTGCCTTCAAAGATCCGGCCAAACGAGAAAGGGTGAGGTTTTTTTTCTCCTTTCTCGTAAATATATCTGAAGTTTTTATTTAATCTATAATTGAGGCTTTCTTAAAATGACTTTGAGTTTAGCTAATTAGTGTCTCATTTCATATACCACTTCCTTTGACAATGGTTGCAGATAAGGAAAAACAAGTTGATATACCAGGACAAGCCCAGGTTAAAAACAGCCCTAGAAATGTTAAGAACCAGCATGAATCTTGAAGACACCTTATACAAGGTTAACTATGCATTGCATTTATTGAACATAATACTCATAGTTCGTTTGCATTACATTGACTTATTTGAACTTTTTTTGAGGGATTGACTTATTTGAACTTATCTACTAGTATAAGCATTGTTGAGACTGTTTGGAAGAGTTTATGAAAACAATTATGACATGTTTGTTTTCAACTTATTTCTATAAATTCTCCGGGATAACTTTTGAAAACGGCTTATAGCTACATGAAAACAATTCAATCTTTTTTTATCTTCTATCATAGAAATAGCTTATACTTAAAACACTTACATAATAAGCGATTAATCAAGTGTATGTTTGTTTCTATTTTGGAGGAGTCCAAATTGTTTTTCTTTTAACCGGATGCCTTTTTGAATAGGATTGATTTTCCTTCCAAAATTGATACTAACTTGAAGTCGCAATTTGATACTTTCGCCTCTAAATTTTGATTTTTAGCCTCAATTTTCTTGTTCAACTCATTTTATGTGAATGTGAATGTATCCAAACATAAAGTGATTCACATTCAACATCACTTTTAGTTTTTGTTACGGCAAAACCAAATAAACGTTAAATTGTTTATCTATACATACACATAATCAAGTTACCTTTTTTCGGCTTGCCAACAAATATTCAAATTAACACTTATCAAATGTAATTACTTTTCATATCATACCTAATTTATTTGGTACTTTGGGTGGAATTTTGAGCAGGTAACCTTTCCATTTTTTGTATTGCATGGAGAAACAGATACAGTGACAGACCCAGAAGTAAGCAGGGCATTATATGAGAGAGCAAGTAGTAAAGATAAGACAATTAAATTGTACCCTGGAATGTGGCATGGTTTAACATCTGGTGAGCCAGATGACAACATTGAAAAAGTTTTTGAAGACATCATAACATGGCTTGACAAGCACGCCAACAATGCTGCCTATGATTCTACACATCCAATTGAGACTTGTAACCATGACAATGAGACATTGACACCAGTTGTATCATCAGCAAAGACTATGAAACAATCTCATAGGCGAAAAAGTTATCTTTGTGGCTTGAAAGGAAGTCGTTTGTTACACCACTCAGCAAATTAGAATGAAATAATTACACTCTGGTGTTGACTGTGACCATGAATGTAGGTTCATGATGTAGCTATATACTGTTTTACAGTTTACTGTGGGGATATCTTTCACATTCTGCCTGCCTAATTTCACTGTGTTATTTACTTTCCAACTTGTTTTTTTAACTCCTTGCAACAATAAGTCAATAGTAGATTGTTAGGCATGTTTAAGATCTTGGAGACAAAAATTATCCTATAAGAACTTCTCTACCAAATATTTTTTGTGGGTAATACGTATTGTTAGAGAGGAAGTGATATCGTATAATCAATGATCTTATATATCTTAGACTTATAATCATCTTTGGCTAACAATATGGCCATCAAGAGTAATAACCAAATTTGAAAATCTTATGTTGAATGTGGTATGTGTGATCGTATATAAGATAAATCTCTAACTTTATAAACCAGGTTTATGAAGTTGATTTATGAAAATAGCTCAAATTTTAATTATTAGAGCCTATTGTTGAGCTGGAAAAGGAAACTATGGAAAGATGATATACTATTTTTTGGCTATGAATTACAAACTACAACCCTTTCTCTTTTACACTTTAAGGTACATACTAGGAATCAAAGATAATCAATCAAAAACATTTAGGATTGCTCGTCATGTGTATAAACCTTTACATGACATGAAAAACATATATGTGTATAATTATGTAATAAAAGGTTATTTGTTTCAAAACTATTTAATAAAAGGATCCCAAGAAAAGATAATTTAAATCGTCGTGGTGTGGGGTCTTCTGGTTCGTTACTTTGTTCGGGAGGGCATGGTAAGGAGGAAACAATTAATCATCTACTTCTTAGTTGAAACTTCTTTGCTGGTATCGGAAACCTTGTGTTTTTGGTGGTTGGGAATTTCTTTGTTAACCCAACTCACATGGATGAACAAGCGTTACAGATTAGTGGTGCGCTCTTCTGCAGGAAGGAAATCAGCTCTTGTCTGGATAATTTAGATGTCTTGTATCTCGGTTATGTGGAAAGAGCGTAGTGCAAGAATTTTCGATATTAAAGATCGTTGGATGGAGCAGTTACTTGAGCTTATAAAGCTTCGTTATTAATAGTGGTTGAAGACTCATAAAACCAATACTCTCATCGATTTTAATGCTTGATGGATTAGCCCGCTGCTTTGTTTTGGATTATTCCCTATGTAATTTCTATTAAGTTTTTTCTAGTTTAGTATGAACTTTTGTAATTTAACACTTTCTAATCCCTTTTAAGCACTCCTTGTGCATCAAAGAGAGATTTGTTAATATTTTGTTTTTGTCCTCTTAAAAAAATTATGTAATAAAGTTAGATATTTTTCTTTTGACAAAATGTAATAATGTTAGATGAATTTGACAAATTTTAATTTGCAATGCTAACATTTATTTTAAGAAGCGCAAATATTAACATATCAGTTGATAATACAAATTCTTCTTCAATCATAAACAAAAACATTTAAGATTGCATGTCGTCATACATATAGAGAACAAGCAGCATCCAAGTCTAATCCACAACTCTAATTGAACAGAAAAAACAATATTTAGACATATGCTAGACTTTGTTTATTAATTTCTTCTCACAGACACATTTTTTGGATTGGACGATTTAAAAAGAAACAATATATACTACACACACCCGAAATAAAACCACTAGTTTTTTTTTTTTTTTGGTACAAAAAGAACTAGCAGTTAGTATCTATAAAAAAAAAAAAACCCGAGGGTTTTTTCTTTTCTTTCTAAAAGGCTCCTTAGAGCTTATTTAGTATCAATAAGTTCCTCAGAGTTTATTGATTTTTGTATGATTCAACAGAACTTATTTCTATAACATTAATTTATAATAATATATATATTTCGGTTACCTATTAATTTAAGAACTTCTATGGATCAGTGATGCTTTCCAAACCCGTAGAAGCAAGTTTATCGACAAGAGCAAGTGCGTTACTTGTTATGTAAGACACGTTCTTAACCTTATTTTGCAGCAATTTAATTTGCTTCTCCGTTTTTCCTTCAAACCCATCAAGGCAAGTGTCTTCATTAGTAAGAGCTGCACTAATCCATGTGTTGAGATCTCCCATTTGTGTACTAAATGTGTTTTTGCTTAGTTTCCTAAGCACACCAAGTGACCTATGAAGATCATCAAGTGCATAGCCAAAAGTTTCTATGCAATCTGAAAGTGCAACTCTGTTTCTTCCTTTCATCTTCTCGTTCATCTTTAATTTTGTGAGATATGCTTGAACATTCTTAACTTCGCTTATCGTTACCGACACCCCGGCACGTGCCCATTTGCTTGGGGTTCTTCCTGCTGTGTTGGAGAATTGTGCTAGTGTGTGGATGCAAAGGTTTTGGTACCTTGTGACACTGCAAGCTTCCTTAACATTGTTGTTCTTGTTTCCTTTTGCATATACAATTTGGCTAGTATTTGTTGAGAATGAAAGAAATACTAATAGTAAAATAAGGCGTGATGTTATAATCATTTTATATTATGTAGAATGACAACGAAGAAGTTCAAAGAAGATTAAGGGAAATATAGTTTGGTGCTAATAGTATTAAGAAGAGAAGGGAAGAGTTAGGCATGAAATATATAGTTGCTATGGACCAGTGGAATTGGAGAAGTGTGACAAGTTTATTTGGTTCTATTATTTTTTTTAGGTGTCAAAATTGATTTTAGAAATGTAGAATTAATTTTGACATATTTAAATATATTTTTATTAGAATTGATTTTACATTTAAAATTGTTTCATGTTTGAATTTAAGATTCATAGTTTTTGACGAGTTGAAATCCTCATCATTTCTCAAAAGAAATGGAGGTATCTATTACTATAGTTTTAATGTATAAATGTCGGATTAATATCATAAATTCTAAACTAATTTTCACATTCAAATTTATTTTTCAACTCACTAAACTAATATCTAAACATTAACCATTTTACGTTTAACTAACTTTTTATTAAAATCAATTTTTATAAAATTAATTGATTGAAAATTAATGAGACAGAGATTAGCTTTCAAGGTATAGGCTTGAAAAAGGCAGCATGTATTGTCTCACTGTCTGGAACTTTCTTGTGAGTGAGGGTGTTATGGATTGTATGGGCAAGAGGCTAGTGAGTGCATTTAAAAAAAGAGATATGGGTGAACTGTAATAGGTAGGGAAAGTTAGTCGTAACACGTGAAAGGAAATTGAATTTCTCACTTCATTCATGATAAGAGTTATTTTTAGGAGGACTTCTGTTACTACTACTATTGAATAAGATGACTCAATTTCATAGTATCGTGGAAGTTTATTCTTTCTTTATTGATAAAATTCATGGTGATCAAGCAATGGGGATCATGGGTAATTAACATTCATAAGTATCAAGAGTCACCAATATCATGCATGAAGTGATGAAACCACATAACTCTGTTTTTTGCAAAAAGCTCACACACACTACTACGTCTCAAAATATCTAATGTCCCCTCAACTTGTTCGTATCTCCATCAATGTTTTGATACCAATTGATGAATTTAATTAAAAATTATAAATGCAAAATTATAGCATATATTTATAACCAAAAATATATAATAAATTGTGTATCTTTAAGATTACATGGATAACTAATGAAATCGCACGTATGAAAGAATGACTACTCTCATTGTTTGTCTAGTTTTCAACCACACGATTAAACATCTAACATGACAATGATTAAATAGTTAAACGGTTAAGGACAATACCTTTTGTATAGCTTAACAAAAGGATCAAATCTCATGCTTCATTCTCGAACATGAACAATCAAACAATTTACCAATAATTAATATTTCATAATAATTTATATTAATTAAAAGAGTGTTGAGGACATGGAAGTAAAGTTTGACACAACCACATGAAAGAAGGTAGTTTTTTTGTGTGTTTGCAAGCAACACATGCTCATGATTTTCTTTCAGTTATCCATATTGATGGGTTATGCCATTGTATGTCATCAACATAATACCGTATTATCCTTAGTTATTATCTTGTGATTCCATTATTTCTAATTGAAGAGGTATGCCTTGTTTACCATAAGGCATGTCTGAATACCATTGAAGAGCACACAATCCCTGGTAGGAAGCTTTGAAATTTCAAATACGTTCATGACTTGTTAGGGATGTCATTTTTGATATATTTAGGCTTGCATGAGTATGTATGAAGAAATATTCACTTGTGAACTTCTTGACCAACCTACGGGAGGAAAGATCGACGCTTAGGTGACCGTATGTTTTGGTGTACGAGTGGGTAGGAGGTAGGGTTTGTAAGACCTAAGCTTGACATACTTCAAAAATTATATGTCTGAGTCTCACCTATTATCTATCATAGGTTCATTTTCAAGGTCTAGTCTGGTCTTTTTAAGGGCTTGGAAGCCTAAAAGCTTATTTAAAAGTCTGTTTTACACTAAAGTCTATCGACACATATGAGCCTAATACTAAATAGAACAAATCTTATGAAGGCATAAGTACGCCAACATGTCTGCTACTAAAAAATCAAATCTTATGAAGATCTAATCACACCAATAAGTCTACTACTAAATAAACAAACCATATGAAGGGATGTGTTTATAAAAAAATTTAAACAATACCAATAATAAAAGAAATATTATATATAAACATGTCGGTTTGACGGGTCTAATATGTTTTTGTGTATGCCTTAGTCTGACTTATTTAATTAATATGCTTTATAAATAGTTTGAGCCTTGCCTTTTTATTAAACAGGTTCGACCGAAATAGGTTTTAAATAGGCCAGACTGTAGGCCCTTGTCGGACGGTCTGACATGTTCTCACTCCTAGTAGGAGGGAAAGATGTATATGTGGAGTTGACTGGAGTCTCCCGACTTGTAGGATTGAGGACTAGGGCCTTTATTATGGAACATGTAATCCTTAAAGACGCTTGATGAGAAAATGTGTTTTGACAATCAACATACTTTCATACAATTTAGATTTCAAACTTTTGGCTTCCTAACACCAGAGGTCGTGGATCTTTATAAAGAGTTCAAAGGTCATGCATTACAATGTTGTGTGTATGGGTGTATGAGTGTAGTTTTAAGACGATTAGTTTTGCCAACAAAAAATTATTAGTGTTGCTCGTTTGTCTTTTACTCACGTGTAATTTTGTATATATCTTATAGTTGAACACCCGTGAATTTTATAATTCAATCGAATGAAGAATTAATGGGTAAGAGCATCCACATTGGTAGAGTCTTTACCATTTAAGATCTGGTACCTAATAGGTACCCCCATTGTAGAAAGAAAAAAATTTGAGGGTCTCTTAAGACCCAGGGTCTCACTTAAGACCTCCAATCTTAAGTGGACCTGACACAACTTTTCAATAAAATAATCATTATTTGAGTTGCTTTTGTTACTTTTCATTAATAAATAGTTATTGGTGAGACTCATTTAGACATTTTGATATAGGATCTCCATTTGGAGTTGTTGAGTACTTATTAGCTATTATTATTAAAAAATAATAAAAAAATGATGTGCCCATGTGGAACCCGTTTAAGACCTCAAATGTGACCTTAATTTTTTTTTTTTTTACAAACGATAAATTTTTATGAAAATTTATACATTCATTACAATAAAAATTAAAGTATTTGACTTTTTAAAATTTGTACATTTATTACTCCCTCCGTTTCAAAATACATGTCCAATTTTTGCAATGTGCACTATTCACTTGACTTACTTTAACCGTACTTTTTAACTAATGTATAAATACAAATATTATCATGTAAGATGTTGTTTGATTTGTCTCGACAAATATTTTCAAAATATTAAATTTTTATAATTTTTTTACTTTAGATAATTAAAGATATTGACGGTCAAAATTATGCATTGACATGTGTGAAGTGGTTGACTTGGACAAGTATTTTGAAACGGAGGAAGTAATTTTGAATCATTAAAGAACGTCGCGTGAACACAAATCAATGTCCAATAATCAATCAATCATTAATCTAATAAAAACACAAATCAATGTCCAATAATATTATTTTGCAACACCTTATGATTTGATGGCGATGAACCATTTCGTGACATCAAACAATTCCTTGATTCTGAATTGATAATGTATATCCATCAACTTTTTATTTTAATTTTTAGGGTCTCCATGGTTTCACAGTCTCCATGGTTTCGAATTTTATAAATACTAGTCTAAATACCCGGCGTTGCCCAGGTTAATTATTATAAGCAAATTTTTGTGTTCGGGCAAACATAAATATATCAGGTTGAAATAATTTAAATTCATAAATAAAATTCATTAAACAACATAACATATTAATGGTTAAAATCCTTTAACCAACAAATATCGACTTTAGTTTCGCACCTAAATAAGCTATCAATACTTGGCTTATAGTGGTAGAAAATAATATTCATAGTCTGCATCATAAATAAAATAATATGTTAAAAGGTATAATACTTTGCCATAAAATAAAATTTTAAAGACGTATGAAAATAAAGAAGTATGAGAATATTTGGTTTAAAGTTATTGGACTTCAGGAATATTAACATTAATTATTGTAAAAAAAAATCTACAGAAACAATAGATATATACAAACGATGACAAAACATGATAGGAATGAAAAGTGAGCAGAAATATTAGGGATTACTGCATTTTAGAGGGAATTTGTTAGGTTAAATTGATGCGCTACATTTTAGATGGAATTTGTTAGGTTAAATTGCTGCTAACCTAATACAACATTTTAGAGGGAAATTATTAGGTTAAGTTGCTGCAGACCTAATAAAATTAAAAAAAAAAAGCAAGAAGATATGAATGAAATTGGCGCGATGCATTTTTTTAGATGGAATTTGTTAAGTTAAATAATTGCAAACCTAATAAAGCAAATGAGCGGGAAAAAATTAGGTAAAATTGCTGCAGACCTAACAAAATTAATAAATAAGGAAAAATTAGGTTAAATTGCTACAGACGTAACAAAATTAATAAATAAGGATCAGTGTAGAAAAAAAAGGCAAGAGGATAGAATGAAATTGGTGCGATGCATTTTTTTAGATGAAATTTGTTAGGTTAAATAATTGCAAACCTAATCTATCTATATATAAAAGTTGTCCCAAGCCAATTTTAAAACCCTAATTTTTCCAAAACCCTAGTGGCTACAATTACTGTTTTACCCAAACAAGCCGGTTTCACAGCCAATTAAACGCATAAACACAATAAAAAAAAAGCCGCAAATTTCTTCACGCACAATTTCACAGCCGGTTTCACAACACAAACCAGAAGCAGAACCGTACACCAACCCATACCAATCATCACAAACCCCGAATTCTTCACAAATCCAGTAAATACAAATCGCCTCACAAGCTCTCAAAGCCATAATCCAACACAACCGTAAACATACAAGTCAAAAATTCGATTGCGATTTTGATTTCCATGGCGACACCTAATCAAGGGACGATTGACACATTCATCAGCATCACCGGTGTTTCTCAACCAATTGCACTGCAAAAGCTTCAGGTACCTTTTCCTTATTCACTTTTCTGATTACAAATTGTTATTACTCTTTAGGTTTTAATTATATTGATGTTAAAAAGCGATTGAATTTTCAATTATGGTTTATCTAATCAATAGAGTTTTTAGTCACCGTCTTCTTTGTTACTCAAATCGGTAACGCCGAAGGTTTCGCCAAGGTACCTAAATTCACTATTTCACAATACCTTCGCAATTGGTTTGTTTGTTTTTGTTCGTGTGGTGCTTTGGTTTGTTTTTGGAGGCTCCAGGTGCTGTGCTTTGCCTTTGTTCGGGTAGTTTTTTCTGGTTTTTTTTTTTTACCGCTGTTGCAGCTGTTGTTGTTATGGGGTTTTGGCTCTTTTGGTTTATGGGCGATTGTGTTTTGGCCTAGCAGCAGTGCCCTGTTTTCCTGTTGTAATTATTTCTTCGATTTTGCTCATCTTTCATTCCTTGTGAGAATGGTTTCTTAATAAAATTTGCTGTTCAAAAAGTATTTACTTAGGTCTTTAATTTTTCTTCTAAAAATTGGTTTAAGAAATTACAAATGAAAGTAATTTGTTGTTCTGATTGATTTTTTAGTTTTCATCCTTTTCAATTTCCCAATGTTATAGTGAATTTATATGTAGGATTAGATCAATAATGTATAAATTTTAGTAAGTTTGGGTTTATTTTGTGTGTGAAGATTCACTTTTTTTTGGTACAATGCAATATGAATTGAAAGGTTAAAAGTTCAGTAATTGATTTTCGTTTTCAGCATTTTTAGTTTTCAATTTCCAAATCGACTTTATTATGATGAGATAGTGATTTTCTGTATCATTATATTGATAATGTAATATGAGTTTTTAGCAAATTTTGGGCGAAGATATTCAAATTTGATTGCAGAAAGTATTAATGTATTATCACTTTTTGTTAATCTTTTTTAGATAAATTTAATTGCACCCATCATTATAGCATTGTTGTGATGAAACGAAGTAGAAAAAATGAACCAAGAGGAGAGGATTTCAGTTAGATTCACGAAGACAGAGGATTTCATAGACGAAGGATGAATGGTGTTGTCGCTGCCATCCTTTCAAGGAATGTAAGAAGTTCATCTCTCTCTTTTGAAGAGCATGTTCCCAAAGTGATTGGGAACATCAAACTCACTTTTTTTATCTCATTCTCTTCTTACTTTTAATTTCATTTTATTCTGTAATAATGATAATGAGATTGTTTCTATCTACACTTTATAGGTTCTGCAAATATGGTTCAAATAAGAAAAACCACGAGTCTTGGATTATGATTTGAGGTTGTAATTTGAGAAAAAGGTTTAAGACTCTATTTGTTGTGTAATTTCCATCAATGCTCCCACTACTCAAAAACAAAACTCCAATTCTCATCGTCACGAAACCAAAAGGCATCATTCCTTCTCAAATTAATTTTTTCTTCTCACTCGGGATAATCGTGCATCTTCTCATTCAATCTTATTCATTATTCTCATGTGAATCAATTAATCTTCATCTTTGCATAATTTGTGAATGCATGACTTTTTGGTTTCATTTCTTTATCTTGCAGAAAAATTGCCAAATCCAGGAGGAAATTCAAGTTAGTAGTTCATTCTTTTATAATATTCTTCATGTAGTTGTGTATCTAGGCTTGAAAGAGTGGTACAAGTTGCATAAAATGTTGTATTTTGCTTTCTTTTCTTTTTTTTTCCGCCTTTTTTTGGGCTGGTCATTCTTCCCAAATATCGTACATATAGTTGTGTATCTAGGCTTGAAATTCATTATATTTCTTTTGATTGTGCTTGAATGTTAGATGAAGCAAATCAATACTTGAATTCATTGCAGTCACAAATGCGTCTTCAATTCGGATATTGATTAAATTTTCATTTTTTTGTTATATATTGTCTTCACCTTTGCTCTTTGAAAAGTCTCTTAATAGAAACTATTGAAAGATTATTAGTTTAACTTTCTCAATACTCTGTCTAATATGAGCTTTCTCATTAACAATAAGCCTCATCTTAGGCAAAGCTCATTGTACACTGGGAACTTTATACAGTATAGAATAATGCTTATTGTTATTTTTCAAGAATAGAGTTGAATTAAGCTATAAATATGTCATGACAATCCCTAAAAAAACATATGTCATGACGAATCAAATATAATTGCAAGTTAAATATTTGAAGGAGTCAATGAATGGCTATTCGGGTTAATGTTTTTTTTTTTACGTTTTCTAATTATAATTTCAATGAATGACTATATTCAAGTTGCTTATTTCAGTTTTTCTTTATGAAGGGATGTAATCAAATTTGAAGGTTATGAAAGAAGGAATTGAGGAACACAAACCGATGATGTTGCATGTTAAGAAAATAAAGTTAAGTGCTTAAATTGGTATAGTTCCTGTCTTTTTTTTTTTTCTTTTTCTTCCTGCAATGGTTTGATAGCATTTTAGTATTAAATGTAACTATTTGGTTCTATAAATTAAAGGAACCTTGAAATTAACTTGAAAGTTGATTAGTGTTGGATTAAAAAACCTGTTTTATGAGAAAACCAATTGATGAAACAATTTCTGAAAAGAAGTTCAACCATCCAATTTTATCAATTGTTTCTAGAGTTCTTAGTGTAAATTTTTTTTCCTTATTTTTTGTGATCTCTCCTAATTTGTTTATTTGTTTTCAACAAGTAGTTTATATGTATGGAATTGTTCTTAAAATTTGAGTGATTTTATGCAAACCAAATCTCTGATTTTGATGTACCTTTTCTTATGTGAATCATTATTTGAATTTGTTTGTGGTGTCTCCAATTAGGGATTGAAGAGAGATGTTACGGTGCAACAAAGTGCTTTTTCTTTTCTCATACTTTCCCCATTAATATGTCTGATTTCTGAACTTCCTTTCTTAGCTGCAAAGTTTCAGCTTATGTCCTTTGTTTTGAATCTTCTTTAAACCTTTCCTCAAATTTTTTCAGATAGATGACAGGAGAGGCAGCGAGAGAAATATAGTCTGGGACCATCATTTGTTGAATTTTTAATTCCAAAGGTTTGACATATAGAGGTTTCACACTTACCATATTACGCAAAATTTTGTTGTTTAATTTTTACTGTACTTATTTCTGATTGAGATTCTTTGATTGTATTCCGTTTTTTCTTCCACTATCTATAGAATATGTGAATCTCATTCACCTGAAGAAGGAAGAAAAGGCTTGGCTATTGTATTCAAGGTTGAGAGTGCAATCTTCAATGTTGGAAATGTCGCACATACCGAATTTCATCATGGCAGACAACAATTGAGTGAGAGGCTGAATCTGTTTTCCATGTTAACTGAATGAAAATAACATTGTCCAGGATATCCAAATATTCTATAATTGGCATATATAATTTGGAATTTCAAAAATATTGTTTAGGCTTGGCTGACATGACTTGGTTTTTTCCTATTCCAAGGCAGATATTTTTTAAATGTATGTTTCAATTCCAAGGAGATGAACTTGAGCTCAATGCCAGTCACACAATCGACAGCTTGGCTGCGCACTGCCCACATCTCAACCATTCAGCCATGGCTTATAATAATAACACCCAGACTCTACTTGCCTAGCTTGACTGGTATACCACGACATTCCTTTATAAATGTATCGAAACTTGGGTTTGGCTTCTATTTTCTTGACAGATCAACTGAATATTTATTTTTGTTCTTTTAATAGATCCTTTAGATCTACAGCCTGTTACTGGATTGCATAAGATTATCAATGAACTGCGAGTTAAATATAGGACATATTGCATGAAGTTTGATGCTAATTATGTAAGTATGCATTTATATTTTTCTTCCTTCGAGTATGAAGTAATATGGCTCAATCTGTTTAATGCTTTCGTTTTATTTCAGGGTTATGTGAAAATGATCATTGGTATGATTTTTTTGATAAAAGGATGACATTGCTCTTCGTGATTTCTATTTGTATCCTGTTATTCCTACTCCATTTCACCATGAAGTTACTAATTTCCAATTTTACTATGAGAAGAAACCACATATGATGTTATCTTTGGATTTTTGGTGAGTTAATTTATAAACAAATATAGAAATATTTTGGTGCATACGATGCATATACTCACTATCTCATTTATTTTTGAAGATGTTGGCATATGAGGGATTTTGTCAATCAATCTTGGACAAGAAAGCTACTGCAGTAGTCTTGGTTGATGATTATGGCAACATGTGTGGGATTGCATACTTATTTATGGATCAAGACCATATAACCAGTGGAAGTGGATGATTGAGGCACGAGAATTCTATAAAAAGTTCTCCTATCAAGATCAGTGCTCCTGTTGTTGGGAAAAATGAGACTTTGTTTTACTGTGAGACGTTACTAGAATTAAAGAAATGTACTTTTGAGTCGACTATGTTGTGAATTTTGGTTTAGCTATTTCTATTTCGAGTATCCAGACTATCTATTTTGTTACTATACTAAAGGAAAAGTATAGTTTTGAGTCGACTATGTTGTCAATTTTGGCTTAGAAGTTTCTATTTCGAGTATCAGACTATCTATTTTATTAAAGCATTCTGCCAATGTTTGTAGTGATCAATATGTTTGAACTCAATGAAAAATTTTGATTTCTTTTTATTTTATTCATTATTCAAGTGTTTTTCAATATGTCTGTAATGATTTTCATTAATCATCCTATTGAAATCATAGTTATATTAACATTCATATATTCTTATTTTATGTTCTGTTCTCTGTTTTTTTTTTTTGGAACTCATTTGACTTTCAGTTGTATTATGTTATATGAAACATGAATGTGCTATATATGGCTTATGCTTTTAGTTTTTTTTTTTTTTTTTGGAAATCTGAGTATTTAAGGACCAAATATGGATCATTGTTAGTGTTTTTTTTTCCTTTCTGTATTGGTAGTTTTGTTAACTTGAGTTGGGTATGCATGGATCATGGCCTTTTTGGCATGATATTATGGTTAAGTAAATTACGGTGATGGCCTTTTTTCTGTAAACTTTGTTGCGATTTTTTCTTCAAGACAATTTGTATGTGTAAATGTTTGCTACCAAAAATTCTATAGACACACTTGAAATCCTTATGCCACTAATTCCAACGTTAGCATGCCATTCCAACTTCAACTTCAACTTGGAAACAACCAATTCAAAAGTAGTAAATTGACGACCCTTTATTTAAAATAAATCAACTAATATTAAGAAATTAAGTGGTGGTAATAGAAATTTCAAAGCTACTAGCATCAAAACATTTATCATAAATAATTGTAGTAATATCAATGTTAAGATCCTTTATCAAAAGTTGTAATATCATTTTCAAATTGGCTGGATATATAGTTCTGTTATAGAAGATATCTTTGCTGGATTTTTTTTAAAAAAAAAACAAGCCTTATAGCCAATCCATCTAAAGTTTTCTACATCAGATGATCATATTTATATTATACCCCTTCATGTCATGTAATCTATGTATTCCCTAAAAGAAAAAAATCATCAATAAATGCTATTGTTTTCTTTTTCATGTACTTCATCTTTATTTGTATTTTTATTATTATCATTGTAATTGCACTAAAAACACATTAATTTCTATATATTTGAATGTTTTGTTTCCCGTCAATATGACCCGTGCGGTAGCACGGGTAGTATTGTTTTTATTGCATTTTGGTACTATTTTTATGTCGACGGACGTTGGATTTTCTTTTCTTCAATAAACTATGACATTAAATTTATATGTTATGTTACCGTAACAGGGTCGATGTCGTGGAAATTGTTTAATATGGTACATTACAAAGGTTTCTGACAATTTATTTTATGAATTGAATTATACTATTTTTTCGATTCAAGTAAAATGTTTACTTTCGTATTTGCGCTATATTTTTTCTTTTGTATGACCCGTGCGTTAGCACGGGTCGATGGTCTAGTAAAGCAAATGAGCGAGAAAAAATTAGGTTAAATTGCTGCAGACGTAACAAAATTAATAAATAAGGATTATTATTTGACAACAATTTAATAGACTTGCTAAAAAAAAGTTAATTAAGTAAATAGTCCTTATAAATATTATTATTTGTCAATAATTTAATAGACTTATGTCACTAGTATATTTTACCGCATGGTTGACTATACTCTATTTTGTACAATATTTTACTGTACTCAAAAAACAATTACACGGTTTATAAGATAAATTTTCTCCTCTAAACTAAAACCTTTTAAGTAGTTCCCAATCACATCGATCTATTTATCAATTTATACACAAAATTGTATGATTGATTTCTTTTATTTTATAAAACATTTCAAAATTTTGTTAATTTTAGCCGTAAGGAATAAAATACAACTATATTACTCATTTTGTTTCCTTATATGTACTTTTGGTATATTTTATTTTGTAGATAGTTTACACTTGTTTGGCAAAAAAATTTGTGATTGGAGAACATTTGTCTCATTACAAGTTTATAAGCCACACGGTTGGGTTATCATGGTATTATTGGTTGTTGCTCATACAAAATCATTAGATTGAATATGGATTTGGTTTGACATTTTGCACCCTAAGTTTACATATGTCAAAGTTATCAATGTCATTTTTACCTTGAAACACAAAAACTCGAAACTTGAGGGTTTCGATTTTGTAAGTTTGGAGGATTCTAAACGTGGATTCAAACACAATGTAAACCATGTCTTCAAACTTTTAAGTTTGATATTTATTTTGGATTGATCTTTTAAGTTTATGAAAACAAAAAGGAGTCTTATTACATACAAGAGTGAGATGTCATATTTTCAGATAAATTTATTTCTTATTAGTAATTATGTTAGAATGATTTGTTTGAACTTAAAGTTTTACCTACAGAGAGTTTGACTATCCAACATATAGTATTGGTTATTGATGCAAGGGTTAAGAGAAGAGAGAAGAGGAGATACCACAATTGGGATACAAGGATCAAATGGTGGCACTTAAAGGATGAAAACACAAAGTGTTTTTCTACAAAATATTTTAAAGGAAGGTTGCGTCAAGCTACATAGGAGCGAAAATGATATGTGGAACAAGATGACGTATGAGATTGGAAAAGTAGCAACAAAAAAAAAAAACACCAGGAGAATTAATAGGTTTTGGAACTAGCTAAGAGTAAAGAATCTTGGTGGCACTAACATGTTCAAATTACAGTGAGAATCAAAAGGGGATGTTTTAAAGTGTGGTATATGTGTTCAAGTACAAATATTTAGGAAAATTATAAGAGAGTTAAGAAAGGGTCTAAGAAGGCATTGAACGCAGTAAGAACACAAGCTTTTGATGGGTCATACCAAACCTTACACATCAATGAGAGAGAAAAGTTTATATATATATATATATATATATATATATATATATATATATATATATATATATATATATTCTTGCTAAGGGGCAACTAAGAAAGAAAACATATATGGATCAAGTGAAGTGTATTAAAAAGGAAGATGGTAAATTTATTGTTCAGGAAAGAGATATAAAAGGTGAATAGAAGTAGTATTTTCAAAAGTTATTTAATAAAGGTTGTGATATATATATATATACTCGAACATGATAGACATCGGAGAGGAGGATATAAACTATAACTACTATCATCAGATTCAAGAACACGAGGTAAAAGAAGTGTTGAAATGGATGAGACAATAAGGCAGTTGAGCTTGAAAATATATCTATTGAAGGGTAAGTCTTGGAGAAATTTCATCCTCAAACCTAAACCCACCCTACTGCCAGAAATTCATATCCATCAATTTTTATCAATCTAATCCATTTGAGGTAGGAAAACACCCAACACCATATTTGATATCAAATTGACCTCTTCGTAAGGTAATTAGTCAATTTCAAACTAGGTTAATGATTACAGTGACTAAAAGTTACAAAATATCTCAAAAGTATGGATAATATTTAGAGACTTGCATGTTACATATTAATATATTTCTACATTCGGTACGGGTTCGAAGTGTGTATCTATATCTTTAAAGACTTGCTAATCATAATAGGAACATGGGCTACCATAGACCTTATAGGAAAAACCATTTTCAAAAGGTGAATTTGACAATAGTAAATATTTATTTTTTTTAAATGTCAATGTAATATATACTTGGGGTAAATATTATCATGTTGGAGAGATTCAAACAATTGTCCTTTTTCTGATGACAAATGTTAGTAATTAGTTGTTAGATTAATATTTACTCTTTCGTTTGAGTTTGACCCAGTACCTTCAACTCCTTATTCCTTAACTCAAATTATTTGAACTACTCAACCCCCGAAACAATTTATTAGTTAGGATAAAAGTATTAGTTTAAAATATATATATATATATATATATATATATATATATATAGTTGTAAACTACATATATATACTTTATATTTGTAAAAGTAAATATCTTAATACAACTATATAATATTTTTTACAAAAACTACAAATATTACAAGTTATAGTTTTTGTCAAAAAACTTTATAATTTATATTAAAGTTATTTTAAATTTATATTGATTTATATATCAAATAACTTAAATACTCGCTAACTTTGTGTAAATTAGTTTTCAATTTAAAATAGTATTTTATAAAACATTAATAAATACGTTAATTCCTTGAGTAAAAAAAATAAGTACGTTAATTTCCCGTGCTTAGCATGGGTATCACACTAGCTTATCATTGAGAAACATCGATCAGGCCAATGGACTGTGTAACGGTACGAGGCTGACAGTTACACATCTAGGGAAGAGCATGATAGCTGCTAACGTAATAACAGGAAAAATGGCAGGTACCAGGGTATTCATTCCCAGGAATGGATGAATCTTATTCCGAGTGATCCAGGACTACCCTTCAAATTCAGGCGCAGACAATTTCCATTGACACTTTGTTTTGCAATGACAATAAATAAAAGTCAGGGTCAATCTTTATCTCGAGTGGGAGTTTATCTTCCTAACCCGTGTTCACGGATGGACAACTCTATGTCGCTGTCTCTCGAGTTAATTCTAGAAAAGGTTTGAAGCTGCTCATCTTGGATGAAGATAATAATGTTTGCAAGGAGACCACAAATGTTGTGTATCGTGAAGTTTTTTCAAAAAGTATGATCATTGATTATGTTTTAGAATTGTTGTTGCTATAATTTAGAAAACTAAAGTTGCGTATTGTTTGTAAGTTGTTTTTTTTAATTTCTTTGTAAGGCGTACTGGTCATTACAGGACATGCAATTTCTATATAAGCAAATCCTCCTACCATTGACTTTTAATTGATGCACTTTTCAGGTATAACAATACGCGGAACTTTTTTTTTTACATCGTTGTTACCCTAAAATACAATATTTACTAGACATGGCAACAAACCCCGCCCCGCCCTGAATTTAACGGGGAAAATCCTATTTAACCGGGTGCGGGTGTGGGGGAAATTTGGAGCTTTAGTACGGGGGCGGGGCCGGGTGCGGGGGATGCTTACACCCCCGCCCCGCACCTGATTTTTAAAATTTTGTTTATTAAATTTTATAATCTTATTTCCATAAGCACCAACCTATTTTAATATATTATTACTCTTTAGAAACATATTTATAATAATTATTTTGCTCTTTTGAAATAAGTTTATTAGATAGAAAATTATTAATATAATTATTGTGTTTTTGTTGCTATGAAAAAAGAAAAAATATGCATTTTTTTAAATATTTTATAAAAAATAAAGTTTTCGTGGGTGGGGGTGGGGGCGGGGCCGGGAGACCCGTCCCCATTGGGGGTGGGGTTGGGTGTTCAATTTTTACCTCCGATATGGTTTGGGGACGGGGGCGGGGGCAGGGACGGGGATACTCAAACTCGCCTCCGATCCTCCCCTTTGCCATGTCTAATATTTACATTAGACCATTGGTTTTGTAAAAAATAAAAACAAATAACAATCGGCGTTTCTGTAGCCCAAACTATATTTATACACACCCATAAAAAATTTAACGGGTTCCTTCACAGACTAGGTGTATACATCTGACACTGACTATTATATAAAAAAATACAAATTTTTTAGTTTTTATGATTAATAAAATACATTATGTCAACAAATAATAATATACAGTACGTCGGTGTATTTTTGCAAAAATATTACGTATGCTAAGTTTAACAATTAGTACATCTTATACTACAAATAATTAGTATAAGTATAAATCCAAATACTTTAATCGTTATGTGCAATGTTTAGATATTTCAAAATATATACAAAATTAACAAAATTAAGATGATATTTTTTTCGATATCAAATTTGAATTATAACCACACTTATAACTTTAAGATAACATAATATAAAATCTATATATTTGATCAAAAAAGTTTTTTATTTCCCACGGGTCACTATACTAGTCTAATAAAAACACAAATCAATGTCCAATAATATTATTTTGCAACACCTTATGATTTGATGGCGATGAACCATTTCGTGACATCAAACAATTCCTTGATTCTAAATTGATAATGTATATCCATCAAGTGTTTATTTTAATTTTTAGGGTCTCCATGGTTTCACAGTCTCCATGGTTTCGAATTTTATAAATATTATTATTTGACAACAATTTAATAGACTTGCTAAAAAAAAAATAATTAAGTAAATAGTCCTTATAAATATTATTATTTGTCAATAATTTAATAGACTTATGTCACTAGTATATTTTACCGCATGGTTGACTATACTCTATTTTGTACAATATTTTACTGTACTAAAAAAACAATTACACGGTTTATAAGATAAATTTTCTCCTCTAAACTAAAACCTTTTAAGTAGTTCCCAATCACATCGATCTATTTATCAATTTATACACAAAATTGTATGATTGATTTCTTTTATTTTATAAAACATTTCAAAATTTTGTTAATTTTAGCCGTAAGGAATAAAATACAACTATATTACTCATTTTGTTTCCTTATATGTACTTTTGGTATATTTTATTTTGTAGATAGTTTACACTTGTTTGGCAAAAAAATTTGTGATTGGAGAACATTTGTCTCATTACAAGTTTATAAGCCACACGGTTGGGTTATCATGGTATTATTGGTTGTTGCCCATACAAAATCATTAGATTGAATATGGATTTGGTTTGACATTTTGCACCCTAAGTTTACATTTGTCTTATCAATGTCATTTTTACCTTGAAACACAAAAACTCAAAACTTGAGGGTTTCGATTTTGTACGTTTGGAGGATTCTAAACGTGGATTCAAACACAATGTAAACCATGTCTTCAAACTTTTAAGTTTGATATTTATTTTGGATTGATCTTTTAAGTTTATTTTTCTTAAAGTGATAATTTATGATACTCCCTCCGTTCCATATTACTTGACCTAGTTGACTCCGTCACCTATGCCAATGCACAATTTTAAACTTAAATTTCTTTAATAATCTAGTAGAAAAAATTACGAAAATTTAATATTTTGAAAATATTAATCGAGACGAATCTAACAACATCTTATATGCTATATTTTGTTTTTATATATTAGTAGAAAAATAGAGTCAAAACATGTTATATGAATAGTGCAAATATTCTAAATAGGTCAAATAATATGGGACGGATGGAGACATTCTATTTGCATTGTTATTCCTCATTATCCCTTCAGCAACAATCAATGCAATTGAAAGCATCTTGTCATTAGGGACTTTGGTCCTTGCTGCAAGAAATTGCTCCCATGACAACCATTCAAAAGCTATCATCAAACTCTATAAACTTGAAAGTCAATGTTTATCCATAATATCATTGTCATTAAGCTCCTCCACTTGCAAAGTAACTTGGACAGTCGGCTTTGCCGAGCTGTTCGAATTAGATCTCAGTACTCTATCACAATAATTCAATAACATGGTGAAACTTAAATGATTGCAAACAATATTTAACGTAAATTTAAAAGATAATTGAGGAGGGGAATATTTAAATGACTAATTTGAAAAAAGAGCCTAAAGATATGAAAACATAATTTTGCTTGAAAAAAAGGTAATTTTGATATAGAGATAGTAAGTGATATAATATGATTTTGTCATGTAAGTACAACTTGAATGATAAAAATTTATTTGAATATTTGATATTTTGAGATACAAATTTAAATATGTAATACCCTATGTAGTGTGTATGAGCTTTATTGTTCTTTAAAATGGAAAAGAAAATGTGTAATACAACCTTTTCACACCATTTGGTGGTGGCCGGGGTTCGAACCCCGACCTTGCATATTTTATGCATTGTCCATACCAACCGAGTTAAGCTACCCTGAACCTTGCATATATTATACATTGTCCATACCAACTGAGCTACGCTCACGAGAACAGTGTTAAGATTTTTTTTGGTTACAACACCATCTCTTTTTTTGGTTACAAGGACAGTGTTAAGATGTTATACATTAACAATATAAATTTTCAAATATTTTAGAAATACAATTAATCTAATTTTTTATTTTGAAGATTAAGCTATATTAAAGAGAATTATTTTGACTAATTACGTTTAACAAAAATACTATCCAAAACAACATGATAAATTAAATTTGAGTGAATAGGCAAAAAACCCCCCTGAAATTGTAACTTTCGTCAAAAAACCCCCTAATTTTTAAGAAACTTCAAAAACCCCCCTGAAATTGTCAAACGTTGGTCAATTACCCCCCTCCGTTTGTTTTTGCTGTTAAATGACTAGTTTTTAATTTATTTTTTTTGCTTTCTTCATCTTCTTCCTTCCACTTTTTTCATCATCTTCATCAATATTCATAAAAAAAATCCAGAAAATAATTTAAGAAACAACAACCATTAACAACATCATCATCATCCCATTACTATACATCCAGAACTAATTATAAATGTGCTAATTTAAAGAACTGATTATGCTATTTCTGCAAAAAAAAATTGAATCTGCTTCTATATCTAACAACATTGGACTAAGGTTACATTCCAACTCTAATTTAAAGAATACTCCTAATTTGATATATGGTAACTTCAAAAATAGGATTTCCAAGAAAATTGTCAAGTTCTTATGAGTGAACATGTCCCTTGCATTCAGCTTTAATACCTTTGAGAAAACAAGCTTTCTATGAGAAAACAACTTTAGATTTATAGCTTTTAACTTAGGTGGTGTTATTGTTGTCGATGGTGGTGGAGGTGTAGTAATGAGATGATGATGATGTTGTTTCTTAATTTTTTTCTGGATTTTTTATGAATATTGATGAAGATGATGAAAAAAGTGAAAGGAAGAAGATGAAGAAAGCAAAAAAAAAAAATCATTTAACAGCCAAAACAAACAGAGGGGGTAATTGACTAACGTTTAACAATTTCAGAGGGGGTTTTTGAAGTTTCTTAAAAGTCAGGGGGGTTTTTGACGAAAGTTACAATTTCAGGAGGGTTTTTGCATATTCACTCAATTAAAGTTTGAATATCGGAGTGGAGGAATTGATAGAATAGTAAATTTTTTGAGGTTAATTGGTATTTACCTAAAAAAAGAGAGGTATAATTGCAAAAATGAAAAGAGTGGTGGTAGTTTGGTAATTTGGCTTTGTAAGAAGACGAAGGTTGAGATGGTTCAGAATTTGTTACCTGGAAGCAGAAATCGGTGAGATCGAGTTGAGCGAAAGAAATAAGGTGAAGGAGAAGAAATGGCGTCAGGTTGGGGAATCACTGGTAACAAAGGTCGTTGCTACGATTTCTGGATCGATTTCAGCGAGTGCATGTCTACTTGTAGAGAACCCAAAGATTGTGTTCTCCTTCGTGAAGATTACTTCGAATGCCTCCACCATTCCAAAGAGGTACCTTCAATCCCTTTTTCTTTCTTTTACTTTTACCTTTTTTTTTTTTTTTTACAATTCATTCATCACTTTCAAATCCACTTGATTTCGTTTTTCAAAACCCTAATTTCGTGAAGATTAATGATCGATTCACTGCATTAGTCATACGAACCTCAATTTATCTTAGTTAGAGATCGTATTGACGATCCTTATCGTCAGAGCTGCGTTTGTCTGTGGTGAAGCGCACAGAAAGTTCCTTGTTGCCTCTGACTCGATGTCGATTATGGGTTATTGGGATGCAATGTATCGGGCCAACGTTCGGTCCCGAACAATGATTAAATTTCGGGAACGACATTTCTGTATTCCCAAACCTTATTTTGTTTTACTGTGGCAAGATAATGAGCAGAAAGAAAATGAACAAAACAAAAATAAGAGAAAATGAAATTTTTTGTATATTGTTTAGATGGATAGAAAATGAAAAAAAAAAAGTATATATGTTCTCTCCTGTTGTTTTGTTCGATGTAAAAGTGAAAAAAAGAAGAAATGTAAATGAATAATTGACGTGAAGTTCTTTTTTACCTTGATATGAGAAAAATCTAGTGCAGCCTGTATCACAGATGAGAAATAGTTAGAAAGGTATAATTGAAAAGAGGGTACCTTCTTCTCAAGCTATTTGTTTTCTCTCAATTTGAGGGGAGGAAACTTTTCCGTGAGTCCCATATCATTTTTTTTCATCCTTGTTTTTTCTCCACAACACAATGGGAGAAAATTTTATATGCATTTCATTTCTCTCCTCTCAGCATCTCCCCTCGTATTTTCTGTTAATTAAATATAGAGTAAAGGTATATTTGAAAACTTTAATAGATTTTATTTTACGTTAAATCGTGAAATGTCTTCTCCCTGTAGCAATTATAGTTTAACCTACATTCAATTTCAGTCTATTAGTCAACCAATGAAAACAATACAGGGATTGTGCTGATGTCTAGGCACTTGTTAGTAAACAGGGGATGAGGTGGTAAAATGAACAAGCAAGCTCGAGAGCTTGGAAGAGATGAGAAATTCTCAATCAGAAAAATTGATACATGATGATGGTGGTCTATTTATAGAGCTTGTTAGATAATAACAATCAGTATTAACCAACCAACTGCCTAACCAAGTAACACATGTTAACAGACTTAACATCCTGTAGTGGGACTCTCATTTCTTATTTGCTTCTTTTCATTCTAATCTACATCAACCTTGATTTGGCGAGAGAGAGCATGATTGAATGGTCAACAGAATTACAGTGAACTTGGAATTACAATGGGACCTTAAATGTTTAATTTAACTATAGATTTTTTTAAGCTTCTTGAGTTCATGTCTTCTCTTAGCTTTCAAAACATATTTCTTGTATGATTCTCCAATAACTTACGGTCATGACACAGTTTAAGGATGTAAAGTCCTGTGGCTGCCAATAATATGGTGGTTAATTTATGGCATTTGGTTTTGTTTCATATGGCGCAGTTTGATTATGAGGTTATAATTTTTCATGTGGAAGTTGTTTTTTCTCGTTACGTTTATCTGGTTAAAGGTCTTTTAGCTTATTTTGTCATGCTCATCTTATAATCATCCTTTTAGCTTATTTTGTCATGCTGATTTTTCATGTGGGGTGTTTGACTCCAAATAGCTAGTCTACTCTATTGCATCCAAACATCTGCTGAAATATGAGTAGATTTTCATCCTTTTCAATCAACCACACATTACAAACATAATAGCTATTTAGTTGACAAAAATTGAGTTATGGAATATGACAACAGTCATATGGAAGTTGTTTTTTTCTTGTTACGTTTATCTGGTTAAAGGTCTTTTAGCTTATTTGGTCATGCTGATCTTACAATCAGGTACTTTGGGTACATTTTAGGCAATTCCTTTTTCTTCCTATAATTAAGTTATCAACTAATATTGCTCTGGGAGAAAACTGTAGATAATTTTATTGTATACTCTTAAGCTGCTTATTTTTTTGTTTTTAAAAGAACTCTTGTAGTTTTCCTTTCACCTCAATAGCCATGTAGTAGGAAAGAATGCTTTTGGTAGGGGCAAGTAAGGGGGTGAAACTTACCTGCTTGTTGGGGGAAACTAAAACATATGTGGGAAGTATTGAAAATGACTGGAGTATTTAACTTTGTTGCATAAAGAGCTTTGGATTACCTAGAAACCCTTCCTATAATATTTTATCCATGAAGTTTACTTTGGTGAGAAAAGTTTATTCTGGTACTCAAGTTCAGGCCTTAAAAGCAGTAGAGAATGTCATATATACTAATACTACCCATTGTGAATTAGCTTTTGGCAAATGGTAACTTCTTTTTATGTTTGTGGAGAAAATTAATGTGTATATATATATCAAGCCTTGTTTCAAATTCCTTCGAAAACTATATTACAGCACTAGTGCTTTTTATGCACCTTGGGGGAAAAGGCAAGTAAAACAAGACCTAAAGACTGGTTGATTTAAATATATGACTTTTTGTCTTGTATGATAGCCCATAATTAGCACAATCAGATTTGTGGCATGGGCAGTAGTCCTTGCGAGTAGAGTTTCTATTGAGCATTTAGATCACAGAAAGTTGACCAAGATAAGGAGGCTTGGGGGAAGAGGGCTATTGAGGAAAGAAAGAAACTGTTGGGTATTTTCTATTTGTAGATATTTTTATATCCGATAGAAAAAGTTGTTTTATGTTTTTTTAAGGGAAAGAGTTGTTTTATTGTTTATCAAGTAAATTTATATCACCCAGTGTTCCATATGTTAACAAATTATTGTATCTGTCAGTTTGATCGCCATATAAATGACTAATGTTGATTTGTTGCTTAATGCAGTTCCAACGAAGAAACCGGATTTACAAGGAGGAACAACGCAAACTAAGAGCTGCTGCCAGGAAAGGTCAAGATGACGGGAAAGTTGCTGAACATCATTAGCATTAGTAATTAATTGTCAATTTAAGCTTCTGAACAATTATTTTAATAAATTGTTTGTAATTCTGCTTGGATCGCTATTTCTGCGTTTTGTGTGAGCCCTTCGGCGGGCAGGCTTCTTTTCCCTGTGCAATAATTCGGAGGTCAACTTGCGACTGCAAATTAGACACTGAACTATGCTGAGTTAATTTGGTTATTTTCGTTTGCTCTAAAATTCTTGAGGTTAAAGGATTGAAATCCTCAAAATAAAAAAGAATCATCAGATAAAATTGAGATACAGTGTAATTATGCAGTAAATTTTGGATTTCTGTGAACACGAGCTTTCAACCTTTTTTCTTATTGAATATTTCTTTTTTAAACACTTTATTGGGTAAAAATGTATTTTTCTTTTTTATGTGTACAGTGAAGTGCCCCGGCAGATCATCCAAAATTGTAAAAAAATTGCCTAATGTAAAAAAGTCTAGAAGTGTCTGTAAGACATAAGACATAACTCAACTAACAATAATGAGATTGTTTGGTGGGATATTTTTTGGGTTCAAATTCAGGATCTCCCCTTTGTATGTGAGTTTTCGTGTGGTATTTGTTACTCCGTCTACATTATTGGCATGAGATTCATGCTACTCTCATACATGTCACATGGCCAAAGCGAATGTGCATATGCAAGTTTATCATTCAAGTATCGTATTGGATTGCCTTCTGTTTTGTTAATAGGTAATTATGCTTTGAAGATTCGATCATTCAACCTATTATTAATATGCTCTGAAGATTCGATCATTCAACCTATTATCAATATTTTTCTGAAAAAATGTATTGCCTAATGCATATTTTCATTTATCCATAGTTGAAAAATTGCATACTATTCTTTTTTGTTTAGAAAGACAAAAAGAGAGGAAAGCAAACAGTAGATGACGCTGTCTAAAAACAATGTCGCCTTTCCATCACCGAGCAATGAAGCACATAAATCAATCACTGGATGGTGGAGGACTATAACCGTATCCCTGTTTTTGACTTTTTGTTACTCCACTTCATTTTCTAATGACTTAAATTTTCGTGAAGTGGAGTGGAGTTTTATGAGAAAAATTTGAGAATGCACGTGCTTTTTTATGAAATTAATAAATAATATCTGGTATAAGTTTATATATATTTTTGTTTATAATTGAAACCGAAAACTAGATTTTGCTTAATGCACATGTTATTTTTCAAAGATTGCATGTGGTTTTAAACTAATCAATATATTTTAGAGTTGGTTTTTCTTCCTTGACGAATATTGGACCAATTAAAAATGTTATGAAATTGTGCCATCCAAATCCAATGGTCGAATTCAGTTGGCCAGAATGATTTATTCGGTGCACGATGGGATTGTGCATAAACAATCATTTTTTCTGCAACATCCTCGCAAAAGCAAAATTATAAAAATCAATATAAAATAAATAACGCAACTTAGAAATAAAGAAAAAATACACTGTATAAAATAATATAAAATAGGTTTATAAAAATAAAATAAATAAACGCCAATCAGAAATAAAGAAAAAAATCTACCAAAAAAACAAGAAAAAATAATATAAAATAGGTTTATAAAAATAAAATAAATAAACGCCAGTAAGAAATAAAGAAAAAAAATCTACCCAAAAAAACAAGAAATAAAGAAGAAAAAACAAAAACACATAATAGAAAATAAGAATATCACCCATTATGCAACGTGCTTTGGTTCATACTTTTTTCCTTACAATAACTTAATTAACTCATTTCATTCGTAATATTAAACAGTAACATGAACCAAATTAACTTATTTCATTCGTAATAACATGTAACAACGATGCTCTTGTTAGTTTTTTCGATGTCAATTTCGGTGCATTCGTTTGATTTCCTCAACAAAAAATCGATGCTCTTACTAACAATGATCTACAATGTTTGCAGGGGCAAATGGCTTCAAGTGAATGGAGTAGCATTGGCTACCCGAAAGAAAAACAAAATCTTGAATAATTAGTATAGTTTTGTATGTAGCTACCCCATTAATATATTACTCCCTCCGTCCCTTAATACTTGACACAATTGACCTTATTACGCATGCCAATGTATAATTTTGAACTTAAATATCTTGAATAATATATTAGAAAAAATTATAAAAATTTGATATTTTGAAAATACTTATCGAGACAAATCTAACGACATCTTACATGATATTATTTATCTTTGTATATTAGTAGAAACATATGGTCAAAGTAAGTTAGGTCAAAATTACAGATTTTCAAATGGGCCATCTATTGCGGGACGGAGGGAGTATTTGGCTACTCCAAACAATTTTGTTGGTTCAAAGAGAGATAATGTTAATAAAATATTGAAAATGTTAACCAGTGCCCCGGGACACTAATATTGGAAATATTTGTTTGATATTCTTAATATTGATAATTTATTTAGTTTAGTGTCAATTATAGATAAATTTGACTTTTTTTTAGGGACTTCTTAAAACTTCATAGATTTCAACTTTTATAAATAATTATTTTTAGATTTTAGTTTCTTCGTTGTCGTTTCATTAATTATAAGTAAAAATTATGGTAAATTTATTTTACTCAGTGATTAAGTTTAATATATTAGTTTTTAAAATATCTTTATTTCTTCTTTATATTTGGCCCCCTCGTAAAAAAATTGTTAGCTTCGCCGCTGAATGTTTGTTTGTCGCCTGATAAAACTTACATCTTGAAGTTTGATAAACTAAAATGTGAAGCTTTACAGTAATTTAGAAAAGTTTTTAATTGAGAATTGATATCGATTTTGTTGAAGATGTCGTCCACTACTTCCTTACAAACAAGTTCTATGGGTGGTCAATACACAAGTATCTTTTATGCACAACAACTTCATTTATAAAAAATATCGAGTGAGATGAAAAATGTCTAAAAAAAGTAAAGAAAAAACTATGTAAAAAGCTCAGGGAAGTGAAGATTGTGAATGATGAAATCGACTAACTGATGAATATTATCTAGCGTGAGGTTGTGAGATCAATATTATTTTTTGAAAGTAGGGTATGGTAGAAAGAATTTTTGATTTTACCAACGAGCGTTTAGATTAAATGACACATGTCTATTCGAGCTTAACTAATGTCCTGGGTTCGAATTCAGCCTCGGACATGCAACAATGTTAAAATTCTTGGGTAGAGTTTACCCCATTTAAGCCCCACAAGGTTCGAGAGATTAATCTTTGCAAGTTGCTCGTGGAGGATATATGATTTACAAAAAAAAAGAGAAAAAAAAATTTCAATGTAGGTTATCTTAAAATAAAACTCCAAAATGTCTATTTAACCCTTAATTAAGAAAATCTATGGTATGGTAGTAGACTAGGAGTAGTATTCAAAATGATGATGATGTCTACGTAAAACTCACTCAAACAACAGAGGCAAAGTACACACCAATTCTCTGCAGCCAGTCACGTGCGACGCGCACAGTCTAAATCTAAAATCTAAAATCAATATATATATAATCAGAAAAATAAATAAATAAATAAATATCCTCTTCTTCTCCCCCCAAAATTAAAACCCTAATAACCTTCGAAGCTCTCGCGGCAACACCACCGATCCCCATTTACCCCTCAAATCAAAGGTAACTCGATATTAGGGTTTCAATTTCGTTAATCATCCCTTCAATTTCATTTTTTTATCATTATTAATTCTCCTGCGAATTTCTTCATCTACGAATAATTCGATTTTCTCGCTGAATTTTGCTTCACGGTTCTTGAGTTTACCACAATTGGTTGAAAAAAAATTATATTTTTAATTAATCGCAACTTCTTGATTATTTAATTTGTTACAGGAGAGAAGAATGAGTAGACATTCGAGCAGAACCGTGTATGTTGGAAATCTACCTGGCGATATCCGTGAAAGAGAAGTTGAAGATTTGTTTATGAAGGTTCGTTGTTCATTCATTTCTGCTTTTTAATTTTGATCTGGAATTTCAGCATATCTCACTAGTTAGGGTTTTGGTTTTCAAATCTTGAGTGATTTGATCAAATTAATATTACGTTGAAAGCCATAAGCTTGCTATGATTTATACCTACATTGGCTTAATTTTATTGACCAAGTGTGGATTTCACTAGTTAAAGTAGGATTTAAATTAAGGTGGTTTTTTTATGGATGATAATTTCACTAAGGAACACTTGAACCTTTTCTTGGTCTCTTTTGGGACAGTGTAGATCATAAAGTTGTTTTCTGATGTGGTGTGACTGTTAACGATTAAAAACACATGTGATTAATGTTTTGTTGGAATTTTCGGTTCTTATATTTGCTGTTTACCTATCTTATGTATTTCACTTTTGTAGTATGGACACATAACTCACATTGACCTAAAGGTTCCGCCAAGGCCCCCTGGCTATGCATTTGTCGAGGTGAGTTGGAAGTTACATAGGCTATTCTGTAAATTTCCCTGTTTTGCTTTTTTTTTTTTAAAAAAAAAAAAAAAATCCTAATAGAGGTCTTATTTTTGCAGTTTGAAGATGTTCAAGATGCCGAGGATGCAATTCGCGGTCGTGATGGTTATGATTTTGATGGGCACCGATTACGGGTTGGTTATATCTTACAGATACCTGCTTTAATAATCTTATAACTGTAATTGCTTATACCAGAAGAATGGCAACACGATAACCTTAATTCTTAATACTGTTTAAATTTGTATGTTTATAGGTGGAGGCTGCACATGGCGGTCGTGGTAATTCATCTTCAAGAGATCGATACAGCAGTCACAGCAATGGCCGGGGTGGACGCGGGGTATCCAGGCGCTCTGAATATCGTGGTGTGTAGGCTTTTTTGAATATTTATTATGTTTTATTTGAGGATGTTTTTGGTATGCTTTTGAAATCATTTGGACCTCTTTTGCAGTTCTAGTCAATGGACTGCCCTCTTCTGCATCCTGGCAGGATCTTAAGGTGAGATATATTTTCTTTACCATTTTGTTAGATAAGTTATTCGCGAGCGCATCAATACTGACTCAATAGTGGTTTCTTAAATGCAGGATCACATGCGAAAAGCTGGGGATGTTTGCTTTTCCCAAGTTTTTCATGATGGAAGGGGTACGGGACATTCGGATGACATTTTCAGTTTTAGCTGTACCCTTTAGATTTTATGTATTAGTAATTATTAGTAACTAAGAAGTTTAAATGTTGTTGCTTATTTATTCCCCCTTCTGGCATCTATTATATTAGTTCCGTCTATATTATGGTGGCATCTTAGCCTGTCAGAGAAGTGAGATATTTTTTTGTTACGACTCTAGAGCTCTTCAATATATTGTGATTGATTTGCAGGTACTACCGGGATTGTGGATTACACAAACTACGATGATATGAAATATGCTGTGAGCCTCTTCTCCACTTATATGGTTTTATTTATTTTGAAGGATATCATGGATATCTTTTCAAAAGCTCTGCTTTGTGTAACCTCTTATAATTATCTAGATTGTTTTCAATGTTGTCATTTTCCGTTTTTTGCTGCAGATCAAAAAGCTTGATGACTCCGAGTTCCGGAATGCTTTTTCCAAGTCTTACGTTCGTGTATGACCTGAATTTGATTGTTAAAACTTCTATTTCTTTAATAATGCATGCTACTACTACTAAAAATTTTCTCTCCCTCTGTTTGCCCATGTAGGTGAGGGAATATGATTCGAGGCGGGACTCTAGAAGTCCTGGTCGTGGGCCTTCTCATTCTAGAGGAAGAAGCTATAGCCGCAGTCGTAGTCGCAGCCGCAGCCGTAGCGACAGTCCGGGCCATAGCAGAAGGTATTTCCAACATGTATCTTAGACTCTTACGCGTTCCTTCTATAAAGATTCCATATTTTAATTTTTTTCTTTCTAAATGAGACTTTTCTGTCAAACAGCAAATCTCCTAAGGGTAAAACCACACAACGTTCACCAGCTAAATCTCCTGCAAGATCAGTTTCTCGTTCTCGCTCCAGATCTAGATCCCGCTCTTTATCAGGGTATGATATGTTAATTGTTTGAATGTGTAGATGTCTGTTACTATGTTTCTGATGGCTAATCTTTTGAAGTAGATTTTATTTGTCTGTTACTCAAGCATTTTAATTATTTATTTGGTGCTTCTTAGCCTCTTACGTGCAGGGGGAAAAAGTGTCCTCCCATAGGAGGCACATTAATAGGTTGCATGGGGTACATTCTTTAATTATGGGTATTGATAATGAACAGAATAAAAGGAATTGGAGTTTTTTCGATTCATGATACAATTGAATTCATGCATATCTTTTCTTGGCAAAGTTTTAGTATAAACAACTTAGTTTCTATTGTTTTGTCCTAGTGAGGTCAATTGTCTTTGTCCTATTTAACAGGTTAAAGGAGTTGAGGTTAAAACCCTGACGAAGGAAAAAAAATGCTAACATAACAATTAACATACTAACGTTTGCCTATATAAAAAAAAAGTTATTTTTGCCATCTGTGGTTTCATGTTGATAAGCATCCTAGTAAACTTGTTTTCTTAAACACCCTTCTTTTATTAAAAGTGTAACGTCAGAGCAAGTAGTTTGTAAGTTATTTATCATTTTTTCTCTATGAAACCTCTTTTAATATTTTTTTTCTTCAACACAAACTACTGCTCTCTTTACTTCCCTTCCCATATCATTTTTTTTTCTTTCATACATGCATTGTTCGTCCGGTACCTGGAGAAACATGCCTCCATGTTGGAATGTTTTCTTTCAGTTTCCTTTTGTTTTTGTGAAAATTCCTTTGTTTTTTCTTAGATTGGAAACTTGCGGCATACTGGAAATTGGAAATTAGGGACTTGGTGGGATTTGGTTCAATTGCCTACAACTCAATTTGTTGTGGAGGTATGGTATTTTTCAGATGGGCGACTTTGGATACCCTCATAGTACATTTGTTCTAATACTTTTAGCATGTAAATGTCCGTGGGTGCTAGATTGGGAAACAAAGAGATCATGGATTGCCATATTAGAGCTGGATTTCTTGTGTTAAAAGGAAATTAGGATTTGGAAATCTCCACCAATGAGCACTAGGGATAATTTCATTACAATTGCGGGCTTCAAGATTTGCCAAGCCAATAGGGTGCACTATCTGGATTCTCTGGATTATGGTGCAGGGGAAGATTTCTTTTCTCCAGTCTGCTGGTGTCTTAATGTTTAACCTTGGGATTGTTTATTTATCATTCATTTTTTCATCGTATTATGTTGCATTTAGTGCCCATAACATTTCGTTCTTTGGCTTTTTCTCTGTTGGGCTGTTTTATATTTTATGATATTTGTTTTTTTACCTCTCTTGGGTTTGCGAACCGTGACATTGGAGAGGCATCAAGGCTGTTGGATCAATTGGGCTGTTTTATATTTTATGATATTTGTTTTTTTACCTCTCTTGGGTTTGCGAACCGTGACATTGGAGAGGCATCAAGGCTGTTGGATCAAATTTGATAAGGGAACTTGTGGATTTATACTATGTTATTTGTGGAACTTTTGCAGATCACGGTCAAGGTCTAGGTCTCCATTACCTCTGGTGAGTGAATTTTCTCTAACTGCCATTGAACATTTAATTTGCTTCTTGTGCCTTGTAATGGCTGCATTAGTGTGTTTTAAAATCAACACATGTTCTGATGTGGCCCATCTGTAAGGAAACTAGAGTTTCTTTGTGCAAGAAGTACATGGGAGGAGTAAATAAAGTCTCATCTTGACTTCCAAGAAAGTTACGTATAGTTTTGGTATTTTGGGCTTTCTTACCTCAACTAATGATTTTATTTATCAGCGTAATAAAAGCCCCAAAAAGCGCAGTGCTAGCAGGAGTCCAAGTAGGAGCAGGAGCCGTAGCAAGAGTTTGTCCAGGTCTCTATCTCGAGTCCTTTTTTAATGAAATTGCCATGCATTTCGTGTCTTTATTAATTTTGTTTGGCATTGTATGCTTAACCCTATTTTGATCGGGACTTGGTCTGGCAGGTGAGCTCTGATTGTTACTAATGAAGAAGTGGATGATGGTCAGTGTGGCTACAAAGTTTTTTTCTAGTAATATTTGACTTTGGCTGAGAAATACTTATTTGGGTTGAAGTTATTTGAACTTTAAACTCTCTGGATTGTTGTACTTGAGACCTGTGCCTTTGGGCATCTTAAGTTATGAGGAATTTGATGGACCTTGATTTTATATGGTAGTAGATTGTTGAACTATTTGGTTCCTTGTTTGGGTACACTTGGTAATTGGTATTGACTTTATTACATCCTTATAAATAAAAAATGTTTTGCGACACATTTGCACAGCCCTTTCCTTTTGCTTGATTGATTTAGGATCTCTTTAGTTGGAAGAAAATAGAGGAGTTGGGGACAAAAATCACTCGAACCAAATTTAGCTCCCTCAATAAGTGGAGAATATGGAGAGAATATTTATTTATAATAGACTTGGAAGTTGTTTCATTTAACATGACCTCAAAAATTACTAGGGTGAAAAATCTTATTTGACTATTTTCTTAAGTAGCTCATCCTGCAGAATTAAACAACAATATAAGATTCCTCCCCAATCCATTCAACCAAGCTGAATGTTTTGTAGTGCCGATATTTCTTGGTTGTAAATTTATCACCAAAAAAAGAAAAGGGGGCCGTGACTGTTGTTGTCATGAAATATCTTAGATAAGAAATGTGTGATTATGTAGTACGTGGAGATAAGGAAATCAGGTGGATCTAACGGTAGGTGCAATACAGTCAGAGACATGTTGATTGGTGCTCTGTCTGTCCTTTTTCTGCTTCTGTGGTTGAGCTTTATTTCAATTTTATTTCATTTCAAAGTGCTATTTCAATTTTATTTCATTTCAAAGTGCTGTTGCTTTCAACTCTCCATTGAAAGTGATAGACGTTCATTGTTTTCTCTTCACCTCCTTCCTTGGCCTTTATTAGTGATTATCGCTTCTATGTTCTTTGACGTGACCCAGTTCTCTGTTTTTAATGTGGTTCAACCATTAGATAAATTGCAAATAAATTAATGTTTTGTACATAAACATCAATAAGAGTAACATGGAGTATCATTGAAGTCGATTTAGCTATCATTTTTCCAAGAACAACGCAAAACTCAAATGTGACATCCAATTTGATAGAGAGGAAAGTAACTTATTCTTCTAACGACCATAGAAGGTTTTTCATAGTCATCATCTCTGTTAATAGATTTTTGAAGTACTAAAATAGACTAATGAAAACGGACTATACTATAAAATTTAGGATTATGGAGTTTAGTCTACCAAAACAATAGATTGAGTATTTAAAGATTAACGATGTGTTATTTTTATAAAGTACAGGTATAAAAGTAACATCTCCTAGAAAATGAATATAAACGAATGTACTTTTATAACATTAATTTATTAATTGAGAAGATTTTTTTGACTAATAAATAAGTAATTGAAAAGGTAAAAGTACCAACTGTCTAGGCCTAGAATGAAAAAGTAATCAGTATAAAAAAAAAAAAAAGGAAGAATGAAAAAGTAATTTGCACCAAGGAAGAAATAGTTACAGGAGCCATTCATAAAAAAAACAAGAGAAGAAGAAATAGTTAAATAATAATCGATATATTATAGACTCTTGAAGTATATCCACTACACTACTTAACAAAAAAAAAAGAATTTTATCATAAACAACAATTTTTTTTGTTTTTTCCAGTATACCTAAATAACATTAAAATGACAAATTAAAATGAATATATTTTTTTAATTCATTCTTATGGAAAATGTGATAGTAGTAATAAGTTGAAGGGTAAGAATATAATTGACAAAATATACTTTAAATTATCAAAACGATAGTTAATTGAAATAAACTTTATCTAAAATTTGCTAATCTTACAATCCAATATTTTTCATTTTACATTAATAATAGAAACACCAAAATTTGATAAAAATAATATCATACTTTGATCTCAAATATTAGTAAAAGTTTGTTAAAAAATTGATGTATTTAGTCTAAAATTAAGACCAAATACGTTAATTTTTGTACATATCATTTCCAATAATTTACATTTTCTTACTAATATGTATGAATTGATTAAGAAGGTTGATTATTGTGGGAGGGAGGGTGTACCCGTAATAAGAAATTCTTCAATGAAAAATGATTCTCTCACTTTGATTTCCCTCATGTGCAATATCCTTTTCCATATCAGAATCCTTATTATTCCATTTTGTTCTTTAATCCCTTCCCTTTTATTTCCTTTTTCAACTAGCTAGCTAGTAATGTACTACTGAAAAATGTGTGGTCAATACTCGTCTACACTTATAGCAATTATTATAGGCGTCTCATTAATATATATATATATATGTATATGTATATGTATATGTACATACACTGCACCACATGACCATAATAATCAACAAGACACCGTGTCTTATTTGAACACCGCTTGTTGTGTTCGTTCCTAACAATTCTTGTAGTTTGTTAGAGCTATAATCTCAAAAAATGTTATCAGAATTAACAGATGATATAATTCTGAAGATTTTATGGAAGGTTGAAGAAGACCCTCGTGATTGGGCTCGTCTTTCTTGTGTCTCCACAAAACTCAATTCTCTCATCCATGATTTCTGTTGGAAGAACAAATCTTCTATCATAATTCCTTCTGAACTTCTTCTTTCTTCTTCCCAAGATCTTTCTCTTCATAAACTACCCTTCTGTTGTCCTGGTCCTCTTCATGCTGGTATTCTCTTCAACACCGCTGATTTCCCAGATGAACAACAACACCAACAACCTATTACATCATCATCAACAACAACAACAACAACACCTTCATCATCTCTTCCACCTCAAACAAATGAATGTTCTTCTTATTGGTCACTTTATGATGATCTTTATCATGATACACTCTACGCAGATTCTGAAGCTCATCATCTTCAACAGGGACAAGAACAGACCAACGAGGAAGAGATTAGAACTGGTGTTGTTGATGTTCCACCAGAAGCTAAGAAGAGAAAGGTTAATGGGTCATTGAGTTCACATTTAGCTACAGGAAAATGGACTCTTAGTAGAGAACAAGGAAGTAAGTTACTAGCAAGACAATTTCGTGATGATTGTTTATACGTTTGTGATTGGCCAGGTTGTGTTCATTTGGAAGAGAAGAGAAAGTATAGACTTTTTCGAGGTGTTTTTATGAATTTCAAGAAGACACGTGTTTGGAAGACTGTGAATGATATTAGTAATCGGAAGAAGATTGATTTGGCTTGTGCTTTTTGTTCTTGTAATCATACTTGGGATCTTCACTCTGCTTTTTGTTTGAGGAGAGGATTTGGTTATCATGATGATGGTGAACCTGTTGTTAGGGCTTATGTTTGTGATAATGGTCATGTTTCTGGTGCTTGGACTGATATGCCTATGTACGCTTGATCATTCTTTCTCTTTCTTTATTTTGTAATTTTTATCTTCTGTCTTTTAATTATTGAACTTAATAGTAATTGTCATTATTTATTCCTGCAATATGGGAAGAAATATCTCATAGGAGAGTAGTATTTATTGGCATTTGTATTTTGTATCTGAGCTTCTTTCACATTTTATTATTATATTTAAGTTTGTATCATTTCAACGGTTTGTCTTAGAATTCCATTTTGCGTGACCAGTAACAACACATGGCATTGTCTGCCTTGATTATTTTTATTTTTGTTGTTCTTTTCACAATATTTTGTGTTTGACAGTATCAATAGCTGAGAACAAGTGACTAATGTTGTTATTCTTGGGTCATAGTGGTTTGCGAATCATTGCGTTGGGCCTTGGGCAATCACTAAAGTAAATTAGACACCACATCTTAACTTAATGTCTTGTTTGTATAGAGATGTGGTGTCTCTCTCACTTGTGAAGTTGCTCTTGGCCTATTGTGGATGATTCCCTTAGCTCCTATAATGACTTAAAGTTATGAAGCACGGACACCGGACACAACACTAACACTTTGACACATAAAATTTTAAGAAAATGACATAGTTCAATGTAATCACAAGTGTCGGTGTCCGACACCGACACAACAGGTGTCGGACACCGGACACGCCTTTAATCAAAAGTGTCGGTGCAAACAGTTATACTGGAAGAGGATGTTTTAAGCGTTTTCCAAGTGGTTGTGCTAAATTGACTCATGTCAAATTGGTAATTCTAATTGTGAGATTGTGATCGAGATTTTGCAATCCTTCTAATTGAGAACTTTGCAGGGGTTTCTGGTATACTCAATGTGGCTTTTCTATAATTTTTGTTCTAGTCAATATAATCACCACACACAATTCCTGAGTTTCTTCAATTTATCTTTTTTCCACTTCTCTGTCATTGGAGGAAAGGTGTTCCAGCAAGTGCAGGTGAGTTAGAAGTCTCACATTTAATAGAAAACTGAATGTTGAACAATGTATAAGTATTCATAAACCCAATGCTTTAAGATTTAAGATGTGGTGTCCAACTCACTTACATAGTTGCTTTTAACCTAATGTCAATGATCACCGGGCTCCCTTGCGGGCTATGAGGTGTGCCTGAGGGTTTATGTTTAGCTTGTAATAGGGGTCAGGTTCTTCATATTAGGTTTTCCTTTTGTCATGTTGGTAGAACATAAGGTTGGTTGCTTTTGACCCAATGTCGATGATCACCGAGCTACACTACAACTCCCCAAGTTTTTTGAAAACCCGCACAACAATTCACCTCTGCCCCTAGGAAGCAAACCTCCACAACCAGCTCGACCACCTTTCTTAGAGACCCCCATCATGTTCAAATTAACCCATCCTACATCAGATTCCTTCCAACAAGCACCTGAGTTCTAGGCGCAGTCTCCATCTTTTGATGCAGCCCAACAACATAATGATGTTGGTGAACCAACTTGTGACCACGGCCTGAGGATAAGGAGGTTTGGAGAAAGAGACAACATGAGTTTCCTTCTTTGTCCATGTTCATAAACAATGACAAAAAGTTGCCTTGTAGCACTTGAACATATAGAACTAGAAAAACCAGCTTCGGATGACAAATTAATCTCCTGCCAGCAAGATCTATATAGAAAAGCGACGGACATCAACACAGACTAAATTGACACAAATATGCATTGCACAAGGACAGTCACACAGCATGTGCTGCAAATTATGAAGCTGTTGTGCCAATTATGAAGCTGCTGTTTAAATGTCAAACACCAATTTTCAAATTAATGACTATTATTTGTTACTCTTTTCTCATTTGTGAATTCCTGATTTCAGAGGAATTGAATCTAATTTGTCACCTTTTTCTGACTATAGTGTGAATTCTTCCTGAATCAAAGAAGTGATATTGGCATTTCAAGTCTTGCTTCGAGAGGACAATGAATTAGATTTTTTTTTCTCCTTAGCGTTGCTATGCTCATACATGAGTAGTAAAGAGAAATGCTATCAGTACCATGACACTATAACGCTTAGCCCAGTTAAGTAGAAAAATAGTTTTGTTATATTGAGATTGACTCTTCCTCTTGGGGGATGCCAAAACATTTAGGCATTGAATCACCAAATGCATGAGTTATGGACACTATTCAATGGATGTTTGAACACTCTTGATGGTCTGTGACTCTACTGATGACAAACTCAACTCTAGAGTGATCTTAGCCTGAACACAACTTGTTCCGGCTTGTTAACTCGGATCATATTTTGTAAATGGTCTTTCATAGGCACACTAGAGTTATCGAATGGACTAAACCTGTGATAGGTGACCATGTTAGGGGTGTTTGCGGTGCGGTTTGGTTCGGTTTTGAGCAAAAAAGTCATCCAAACCGCGAGATAAAAAAGCATGCGGTTTGGTTTGGTTCGGTTGATTTTTAAAAAGTCATCCAAACCAAACCAAACCAAACCAAACCAATACGGTTTGGATTGGTTCGGTTTGTGTGGTTTATCACGAGATAAAAAAATATTACATTAACTCTAATATTGCCAACTTGTTACAAAATAAACATAGGACATTTTATTTTGATGTTTATATGATAAAATATTAGGTAAAACTCATAAAAATAGGTAAAATTAAGAAGAAACATAAGCATGAAACAAATTATTGGGAAGTAAAGAAAACAAATTCATCACTGGAAATGAATTGAAAGAGATGGAAAAGAATTATAATCGAACCTGATGGTGCAACGATGGAAAAATCGAATCAAAAGAGATTATTCTTTTGCTAGGTAATTGGGCTAGTACATATTTAAGTAATATTCATTATTCTTGCGGTTTGGTTTGGTTTGGTTGCTGAGATGCAAACCGCAAACCGAACCGAACCGCGCGGTTCAGTGCAAAAGTCATCCGAATTCATCCGAACCAAGTGCGGTTTTTTGCGGTTTCGGTTTGGATTGGGTTGGTTCGGTTTTGAACACCCCTAGACCATGTTATATGGATAAAAGAGAGTGTATTGAATGTGACAGATTCACAACATACATGATTTTTCATTTATGCATAGAACAGTAACATTTACAAAAGTTGCCCGTGAACAAAATAAAATAAATACCATGGTTTCGACCGGCAAGGACAGGGGGAACCCCTGTTCAATTTTAGTACATTTTTTAACATAATCAAAGGTGAAATGAACCTTATTCTATAGACTCAACATGACATAGAACAAACAACATAATGGAATTTTAAAGAACATTCATGTTTCCTATTGCTGAAAAGATTTATTCTGATTGTTGTGGGTCATTGTAGATGCAGCCAGTGAGATCAGTGTTTGGGTTTTGGCTTCTTCACGATCATCACAGTGCAATGAGCATGATGAGCACAATAGTCACTTACACTACCTAAAACAGCCCTGCAAATAAATGCAGTTTCAAAGCATAAGTGAATTAACAGATTTGAAAAACAAATATCGTGACCCTACGTTTGAGATTATATTGGTTCACTTGAAAAGTACGTAGCACCGACACCTTAGGTTGAAGGTGTGTCCAGTGTCTGACATTGTGAGTGTTCGACAATGACACGAAACTAACACATGATATTAAATTAAATTATTTATATTTTCTTAACTTATTATCAATGTCAATGGTGTTCAATGTCAGTGCTTCATAGCTCGATAATACTAGAAAGTTCCAGTATAAGTATTTATCAGACTCCTTTAACGCTGTTATCGAAATGCAATAGCATGATAACTGGGATCTGAATGAATACCTACCTTTTTATAGCCCCATAACCATGACTACCTACAACCAAAATAGAAGCATGGTGCTTCTCCACAGCATCACAAAGAACATTTCTAGCATCTCCATCCACAACTTCCACTACTACGTCTTTTACCTGATATAAAGAAAAAGCTAGTTCAGATGATAATCCATATGTATGCACACACAGTATATTGAACTTTGATTCTGAGACATCAAAAAATGAAGTAAAATCAAATAATCAACTGTAAAATGCAACTTTGCATTTGCTTAGGAACTAAGGATTAGTTCTTTCTTTCATTAAATAAAGGAAGAACAGAGCTAGTGGAAGTGGTTTGAAATGATGAATTTTCACTATTATTCATCCTTTCACCAAACTCCAAAAATAACTTTCCACCAATCCACTCCTCTATATTCCTATGGATTGGGAGATTAGTTTTGATTACTTATATGCAATGTATCATGCATATTAATTAGCATGAACATCCAAAATAGAAAATGAGAGAATATTAAAATTACCGATCTCTTGGTGCAGATTTCTTGAGCTCTTTCAATAACAATAGTAGCAGTTCTTTTCAAATCGGCCTCCACAATAGGTAATATCTCAGCGGCTCCGGCTGAATAAACATTGTTACAAAATCATCATCAACAACAACATCACATTTGAAATGAAGTATCATAATTAAGAAGAAACAAACAATATATATATATATAAACATACCAGGGCCTATGAAGCCAACATTAGTAGAAGGAGAAGGTTTGGCAAAAACAAGAACAAGTTTGAAGATTGGATTGGGAAGTGTAGTAACCAAATGATCCAGAGTCCATTCAAGAGCGTATGTGCTAAATTCACTGTCGTCGACTCCGACCACCATCACTTGCTTCTCTGAAACTTGAGCCATGATAGATAGATCTTGTATCTTCAACCTAATAATAGTATAATGCTATTTTATACTTATTATTAATTGTTAATGGTGCAATATGTTATATGTAACTAACTATGAGAGAACAAGTGGTGTTGAATTGAATTTATTCATATTCGGAGCATCAAGGGTACGTAACTACGTATACCACAAAAAATACTAATAATGAAGCATTTGAATTGGCTTGTTTACGTAGCACGCACTATTCGGGATTCTGTTCTATCTAATTCTAGACTTTACTAGCTGGAGCTGGAATTAATGGACCAAACTATTTAGTCGTAACAAACCTGTTCCAAGGCCTCCAACCCTCCAACAATGTCAATTTACTACTTATTTTCTCTTTCATAATATTCTTTCGTTTGGTGAAAGTCTATGTTAATTCCTTGGTGGATCACTTTATAAAAAGCATCTTCAAAGACCAGAATAGGTATATATGTATATATTCGTTTTAGATAATATTCATATACAGTGACGGATCCAGAAATTTTAATAAGTGGGGCCAAGTTATATCATAAAAAATTTATAAACGCGTAAGCGTGCAAAAATTATACAAGTTATATTTATAATTGCCCTAAAATGTTGATTTTTTTAAAATATTTGTCCATTTCTAGCAGGGTATAAATAATATAACCATAATTAATTATTTTTCCACCACCAACGTAGCGTCAGTCACAACCTTTTTCAACAAATATAAGAATAGTTTATATTATAATAATAGTTGTATGGTCTTGCTAACGATATGCCCTGAGATAATTGGTTAAAGATTTCATAAAAGAAAATTTTATCTTAAAAATAAGCATTATTTGTATTGATATAATAATTATAACAACTTTTTATAAAAAAAACTACTTATTCTGATTTATTAACTAGTGCTTTTAAAACATTCGTTAAGATCGTTCTTAGTTTTGTAATATTTTATATGTAATAAATAAAGTATGTAAAGACAATAATATTATATAAAGAGGGGTCAAACTAAGTATATATTTAAATTTGGGTTAAAAATACAATACACATGTGGAGGCAAGTGGGGTCGCTTGACCCCATTGCCCCACACTAGATCCGTGCCTGTTCATATAGAAAGGTTGTAACCAGATAACCCTTTGTCTATAACTAGGTTTTTGTGAAAAAATATCCCTAAAAACAAAAGGTTTTGTTAAAGACATTATTCTCTTGATAGCCAACCTTGACTTTCCGGTGAGGGATGATTTAAAGTCATTTTTTACTTATAATCATCCCTCGCATCTTTTTTTTCTCTTTCTTTCAATATAAATAAGTGGTTTCCACATATACCAAACTTTTTCTTGTATTTTTTTTCTTCTTCGTGATTTCATTGTTTGAGTGCAGCGTTGTGTTGTTCGTCGTCTTGTGCGGCGTTCTTTGATTTCGCGTCTTGTTGCAGTATTCGTTTGATTTCTATTAAAAGATCAACTTCAGTCAACTACAAATTCAATCAATGATTTGAGTGTCAACATGGGGAATTTGGAAGGTTAGGTATTCATGTCACTTGTATTTATCATATTATTTGTAGATATTTCATTGTTGTATGCTATTAATTGGTGTTGTGGGTTTGTTCGCGGATTCATGTTTTATGTTTTTAGCGATGTTGAACGTGTGATTGTATCTAATGTACTCTATCAATTTGAACGAATGAATATCATTTTAGGCTTAATTACACCATAGGTTCTTTAAACGACCACGTCAGCGTTTACGCCTCTAGCATGCCACATCACAGACTTCACGGCCATGTCGGCGTTTCTGTGACGGTGAGTTAATAGAAGGACTTAGTTGCACACTGTTACAAAGTTAAAGGACCTATTTGTTACAAAACAAACTTAAAGGACCTATCTATTACAAACGTCAAACTTAAAGGACATGTGGTGTAATTAAGCCATCATTTTATTATTGTAAAAAAAAATACATAGCATTATTCTCTTGTAAAGTTGAGTATGTAGGAGCTTCCTATACCTCCTCTCAAGCATTGTGGTCTGTTGATATAAGATGAAGTTGTTCGTTGATAACAAATAAGCAATATAATCTGGTCAATCATCCAATGAGTCTTGGTAGAAGCAATATTGAGAGAAGATAACTGTAATATCCCGCTTTTTAGTGTCGAAATATTAACAGTCGATCGTGCAGAGGATTAATGTTATGGAAAGAAAGTTTGACGGAAATATTTATTATGTGATGTCAGTTTAATACAAGTTAAGTATCAGTGTCGGAGTTAACACGCTTGAGGCAAGGGTGTTTTGGTAATTGCATGAAAAAGGATATTTATATGAGTTTGGGCAAAAATATCTCATTTCCCCATCTTCTTTCTCTCTCTAGGTTAGAGAAAGAGTTTTGCTCTCCCTTCTCTCTTCTCCATCGGCCTCCCTCTCTTCCTGAATCTTTTCCAAAAACTTCTTCCAAATCAAGTTATGTGTTGTGCAAGTTCTCCTCAAGAGTTTATGGTGTTTGGAAGCTTGGTTTGGGTTGTTGTCACTACTCTTCCTCACAAAGAGATTTACTTGAGATTAGGGTTTTGGTGAAGGAAGCTTTGGGTTGGAATAGAGATGAACAAGCAAGAATCATGGTGCTTAGATTGCAAGAAAGAACAACAAGATGGTATGGTTTGAGCAAAGGAAGCAAGTGGATCAAAAGCTAGGGTTTTGGCTTGTTTGAGCTTGGGACTTGAAGTATGTTTCAAGAATCATAGGTGAGTTCTTTAGCTAGTTCTCCTACCTTGGGTTGTGCAATTTCTTGTGAGAAAAGCATGAACTGTGATAGTATATGTTAGGGTTTTAGTACCCTTTTGTACCATTTATGATCCAATATTGTTAATTGTTGCCATGCACATGATATAGATTGTTTTTATGATGCTCTAGAAGTGCTAGGTACCTTATGATGCTTGAAATTGAGGTTTTTATGCAAAATTACGTTTTCTGCAGAATTCTGGACTGCTACAGTTCGCTAGGCGAGCTAGATCTCGCCATGGCGAGCTGGGAATCAGTGCTCTCTGGAGTAGCTTGCCTTTGAGCTCTCCATGGCGAGAAAACTGCTCGCCTGGCGAGAAGACAGTTGGCCAGGCAAAATTGACTGCACAACATGTGTTGTCAACGCGTTTTGTGGCCAGCAAGGGTTATCCGAGGCTCGTTCTTGCAGTATCTTATTAAACTATGAAACCCCTCAATTCCAAGTTTTTAAAGTACAATTCCAAACAAGGTTTTAAACAAGGGAAAGGCATGGAAAAACATTAATAATGTTTTTTAGTAAATGATATGTAAGAGAGTTTAAGCCGAATTACTCGGGTAGCAATGAACTAAGCAAGGGAAAGAATATAGAGCGTCGACATAGCTTGTCGAGAACTAGATAGTTAAGCATGAATTTATTTATGCTAAGATGTGAACGATTAGATATCTATTCACATAGTAAGTTAAGCAAGCATAAGTTTACCTCTAGTATGATCGTTTAAGGATCTGAGGTAAAAGTATTAGCATGTTTAAGTTTAACTTTCATGCATGCATAAGACCAAGACTTTTTAAGATGAAAGTGCCATGTCTCTTGATATCCACACTAGGTTGGATACAAGGGGTTCTTTGAGGGTTACGGTTAAGCCGCAAGGGAGCCGCATGCCACTAAGTAGTCAAAGTAAAGGTGTCGTGTCTTTTGTATTCCTTCCAAGGTTGGATATAAAAGGTTCTCCAAGGGGAACGGGGTAAGCCGTAAGGGACCCGCATGTCACTAAGGGAGTCCGGTGCGCCATAGCTAGGCCTTTCACCGGTAGTAAGGGATTGACTTTCGGGGCTGCTCCACCCGGGACTAATCCGTAAAATGAACTCAGATAATGTTTGTTTGTTCAACGCTAACCTAATCAATGAATCTGACTATGCATAATGTTATATGTTAATGTCATAAAGCCTTGACGTAGATCGTCAAGAACTAGTTAAGCCTTGACGTAGATCATCAAGAACTAGTAAGAAAGCAGGTTCCTGAGTATGTTTAGACATGATATGTTGTTAGACACAACATATTCATGCAAGTAGAAGCAAGTAAAGAAAGTTATGCTGATGACGATCTTAGGTTTCCCTAATCGTCCGGTTTAGAATCGTATCATGATTATGTTATGCTTAGGTCTCGATGCGTAGAGCGTATCTTGACGTAGCGGTTTTAGATTCCCTTCAACCACCATGACACGTATAAGTAAGCAAGACCCATAACAAGTTAAGAAGAATCTTATGACGGCCCTAGCATGCATGACCGTCTAAGTATACGAGTCCCCACACACGTATAATCAACCGTCAGGTTGTATTGTAGACACGTGGTGACCGTAGGTTTTTGTTGGATATTTGTATGTTGGCTTCACTTTTGCCTAAAACAAATATTCAAGTGTGATGTTAGATACGATGTTCCAACATCCTGGCAAGGTTCAGTGTGACCTGGTCAAGTGCCTTGATTTACGCACACGTTTTCTATTTAAGGAATTCATGCCTTTATTCTTGTTGGTCAAGCTGCGTGTTATTATGAGAAGATCAGAACAGATGTGATTTCCTAAGGGAATGGTAATGACTTAGGAAAGTTTTTTAAGGTGATGATAATGTGACTTTTAATGTGTCTACTTTTTAGGAGTTTCCTTATCTGGCCATGTTGATTGAGAAATGAGTCACCGGTGTGATCTGAAGCCTGATTGATGGAGTTGATGACGCTTTTGCTTTAGTATAAAAAAGGAGGATGCAAGACCTAAAGATTTAATCAAGACATCATTTTGAGAAATATAGTTTATCTAGGTTTTAAGTCTTTTGTTGTGAGCCTTTCGTGTATCACCTTGACGCATGTTTAGGACTATGCTTTGAGTTGTAAATTGTGCATTACTCTGAAACTTTTAAGCAAGGAGCTAGGTAGCCTGTGAACTGCATCTAAGCTTTTAAGCAAGGTTGCATGTTGTTATTTTTTAGGGTAACCTCATTTTATTTGAGTCTGTAATCTAAGAATCATAGAGGCTGTGATCTGTTGTAAGGGAGTGAGATGGGATCTCAGATCTAGGAGTTCCTAGGTTGAAGTCAATACGGGTAGGTCCTAGGTCTTTAGTGTAAACGAGGAGTTTGCTGAGAGCTAGAGAATAAGGACTACACTAGTGGATTTCCTTCCTGGCTTGGTAGCCCCCAGAGTAGGTGACGTTGCACCGAACTGGGTTAACAATTCTCCTGTGCCTTTTATTTTTCTGTTCTTTATTTTCCTTGTTATTTTATGTCCACTGCTAGCACGATGTTCTAAACATCTCATTCAACATTAGTAATCTGTGCCGAGTGTTGGAACATCTCATAGAACATTCTGTTGCTAGCCAGCCAGAATTTCAATTGGCTTTAGAGCAGGCACCCTGCTTTAGGGTGAGATCCAGAGCAGATACTTTATGGCATTATGGACAAGGAAGGAGGATTTGTGAACATACCACCTTTGTTGGATGGATCCAACTATGATGATTGGAAATCACGCATGAGTGCTTTCCTCAAATCCATAGATAGCAAGACATGGAAAACAGTTCTGAAGGGTTGGGAACATCCTGTTGTGCTTGACAAAGATGGAAACAAGACAGCTGATCTGAAACCAGAAGTAGAGTGGTCCAAGGAAGAAGATGAATTAGCTCTTGAAAACTCGAAGGCTTTGCACGCTTTATTCCATGGAGTGGACAAGAACATGTTCAGATTGATCAAGCAATGCACTGTGGTTAAAGATGCTTGGGAAATTCTCAAAACTACACATGAAGGTACATCTAAAGTGAAAATGTTAAAGCTTCAACTTATGGCTACCAAGTTTGAAAATCTAAAAATGATGGAGGATGAGAACATACATGATTATTACTTGAACATTCTTGATTTTGCTAACTCTTTTGACTCACTTGGAGAGAAAATTTCTAATGAAAAGCTTGTTAGAAAAATTCTCAGATCTCTACCTAAAAGATTTGATATGAAGGTGATTGCGATTGAAGAAGCACAAGACATCTCCAGTATGAAGGTTGATGAGCTACTAGGATCACTTCAAACTTTTGAATTAGCTAATGGTTTTAAGAAGAAAAACATAGCTTTCATTTCTAACACCGATAAGGAAGTTCAATGTTCTGAATGTGAAGGATATGGTCATATAAAAACGGAGTGTGCTAGTTTTCTCAAAAAACAAAAGAAAGGTTTGACTGTTGATTGGTCGGATGAAGATATTTCAGAAAGATTTAATGAAGGTAAGTTCACTAAGAAGGTGACTGCTTTTACTGGTATAGTCTTTTCTGACACTGAGTCATGTGATGAAGAATTGGTTTACGATGACTTAGCCACTTCTTATAAGGATTTGCATGCTAGAAGTGAAGAAATATGCAAAATGTTAGGGGAACAAAAGAAGATCAATAGTGAACTGCTTACAGAAAGGAGTAGTCATCTAACAAGGATTTCAGAACTCAATGATGAGGTAACTTCTCTAAACTCACAACTTGAACAGGTCAATAAGCAAGTTGAATTGATGACAAGTGGTTCCATAATTCTGGAAGAAGTGACTGAAAGTCACGATAAAAGGAAGGCAAATGGTGTATGTTTTGACTATAAATCCCTAAATCAAAAGCAGCGCAACAGAAAGTCTGGTTATGCATTAGAAGATCATGGGATGCTCAGAAAGGAAGAACATGTCAAAGGTGGCAAGGTTATTGATTCTTTAGGAACATATGTTGCTGGCAAGACAATGTTGAAGCATTCTCAAGGACATCAAAATGATAAAAAGACAACTCGTCCTTGGATCTGTCACCACTGTAAAAGAAAAGGACACATAAGTACTTTCTGTTATAAATTGTATGGATATCCTCAGTCTCATGTTCAACCAAAGGTCAGTGGTATGTTTGCGCAAGATAGGAAAGAATGGAGACCCAAAACTCCAAATGTAAGTTCTTTTGTGACTTCCTCTGCGTCAATTAGTGTTCCACTTGTTTTGACTAAGTTTGGCAACTTAGGTCAGTCTAGTTTGAATGTTGCTGATGCTGATAATACTATTGAGAAATGTGTGTTTGTGTCTGCTTGTAAAACTATTATTGCATCGGATGTTGCGTTGGATGTTACAACATCTCTGGTTCAACCTGATCAAATAAAGTTTGTGGCTGAGTCAGCATCTGATAATGAAAGATCTCAAAGTAAGAATATTTCTAATCATGGGGATAGTAATACTGTAACTGTTGGTGATGAGAAGGATGGATCAGAAAGTGGTGATCAAAGTGTGTGGAGTTTTCTGATTAGCTTGTCAGAATTTATGGCTACAAAGGGGGAGTAGATGTTTACTTATGTTCTTCTGTAAATACCTGTGAAGTTTTTCACTGGAAGCAGGTGATTGTATGTGTTTGCTTCTGCATCATATTGTCTGTTGTTGCTGTTGTGCCTGATAATGTTGAAACATCTAGATGACATTTTCCTGCATGAAGAAGTGTAATGATCTGTTTTGTGAGACGTGTTATCTGTTTTCTCTTATGCGCACGTCTTTGAATTGTGGGGTATACATGGCAATGGTCTACTCTTGAAGTCTGCAACTTTCTGTTTGGCATATTTTGTGGCTAAAAAGGAGGAGAAAATGGTATTATCGTCTCTCTATCTGTTTGCATTTATCGTGCAGCTTTATGTACGTTATGCCTGTATTTTCTGCTGTTGCATTTATTTTGCAACTATTTCAAGTTCGTGTAGATGTTGGCACTGAAGCTGCAACATCTTGATGTTGTTCTGAGAATTTATTTTTCTCAGTATTTCTGCTATACATGTTCTCTGTTGTTGCTGCTATAAGGTCTGCTAGCTTGGGTATGCTAGTTGATAAATATTCCCTGAGGTTTTGGTTGACTCAGTCCTGAAGTTTTCTTATTCTATGTGTTAAGAGTTTTGGTTTTTCAAGATTCTTTTTGTGCATGTGTTCAGGGGGAGTATTAGAATATTGTTTTAGTAGTCACTCATTGGTTGCATCTTTGAGGGGGAGTGATGCTATGAAGTGTGCTTGGCCGTGCTCAAGCTGTTTGGTAGGATGTGGTATAGGGTGTGTGATTTCATGTTGGAACATCAAAGTAGATTCTGCATGTTTGTGTGAGAATTTATTTTTCCCATTTTGTTTTTGTGAGACATATGATGTGTGCTATTTCCGCTATTGCATCTCTGAGTTTCTTTAGTGGTACCTCATTCTCTCTTATCTACGTATTTCCTTTTGAAGAGTTTTTGTGAAAAATAATGGAAGTAGAATTTGGGAGTTATGTTATTTTTCTTCAAGTCTGAATGATTATGAAGTGACTGAAGAATTATATTTACGGTATCTCTTTAGTAAGTTCTGCAAGATGTGTTCCGTTCTTCATGGTTGTTTGCTTATGTTGATTGAAGTAATGGATGCGTGTTATCTCTCTTCTGTGTTTGGACTGGCCTCAATTTGTTTTAGCCAAAAATTTGCCAAAGGGGGAGATTGTTGGATATTTGTATGTTGGCTTCACTTTTGCCTAAAACAAATATTCAAGTGTGATGTTGGATACGATGTTCCAACATCCTGGCAAGGTTTAGTGTGACCTGATCAAGTGCCTTGATTTACGCATGCGTTTTCTATTTAAGGAATCCATGTTTTTATTCTTGTTGGTCAAGCTGCGTGTTTTTATGAGAAGATCAGAACAGATGTGATTTCCTAAGGGAATGGTAATGACTTAGGAAAGTTTTTTAAGGTGATGATAATGTGACTTTTAATGTGTCTACTTTTTAGGAGTTTCCTTATCCGGCCATGTTGATTGAGAAATGAGTCACCGGTGTGATCTGAAGCCTGATTGATGGAGTTGATGACGCGTTTGCTTCAGTATAAAAAAGGAGGCTGCAAGACCTAAAGATTTATTCAAGACATCATGTTGAGAAATATAGTTTATCTAGGTTTTGAGTCTTTTGTTGTGAGCCTTTCGTGTATCACCTTGATGCATGTTTAGGACTGTGCTTTGAGTTGTAAATTGTGCACTACTCTGAAGCTTTTAAGCAAGGAGCTAGGTAGACTGTGAACTGCATCTAAGCTTTTAAGCAAGGTTGCATGTTGTTATTTTTGAGGGTAACCTCATTTTATTTGAGTCTGTAATCTGAGAAACACAGAGGCTGTGATCTGTTGTAAAGGAGTGAGATGAGATCTCAGATCTAGGAGTTCCTAGGTTGAAGTCAAATACGGGTAGGTCCTAGGTCTTTAGTGTAAACGAGGAGTTTGCTGAGAGCTAGAGAATAAGGACTACACTAGTAGCCCCCAGAGTAGGTGACGTTGCACCGAACTGGGTTAACAATTCTCCTGTGCCTTTTATTTTTCTGTTCTTTATTTTCCTTGTTATTTTATGTCCACTGCTAGCACGATGTTCTAAACATCTCATTCAACATTAGTAATCTGTGCCGAGTGTTGGAACATCTCGTAGAACATTTTGTTGCTAGCCAGCCAGAATTTCAGTTTTCCCCGTGGTTACCTATAGCCTAGGATTAGGTAGAACTCACTGAGACATTATGTCTCATCCCAATCCTTATTTGTTTCAGATAAACAAGTTGGATTTCAAGCTAGTAGACGAATGGATATTTCAGCAGATGCTTGTTCTTACCCGCTGCGGAATGATATGGATTTTCAAGGATGTATTTACTATACTTTAGAAAAGTTGAGTTGTATTATTAAAGTACGAACGTGTATCGTTGTATATAATATTCATTCGAAATTTAAATGTATCCAGTACTAAAGATAACGCACATACTAAACTTTCTAGATAGTTTAGTGTGGGTGTTACAATAACACTTTTTTAGAGATCAAGTAAACAAGGATAGGCTAGAACTTGAATATTTCAAGTCTGAGTTGTAACATGCAGATATTCTCACGAAACCTTTGAAGAAAGCAAGGTTTGAAGACTTGAAGAGCTTATGGAATGAGAAAACTAGCAAACATGAATTATGAGGAGTGAGTCTTTAATTCACATAGTTTTTAGTTTAATTGTTTGAGACAAGTTAGTTGCTTGTCTGTCAAGGCAGCTAGAAGTTTGTTAAGATTTTTAGCAAGTTAGTTCATTGAATTGTCTTTGTATATAAGCACAATAATCAACATAATTGTATATTAATTCCCTTCAATTCAAAACAATATATTAATTCCCTTCAATTCAAAACAAGTTTGCAAAGCTTTATTCCATATCTCTCTTTTCTTTCTTTCTCTGATATAGTTTTATTTTCACTATTTCATAAAACCTCAAATTGTCCCAACAACTCATGGGCCTAAGAGGGTATATTGAAAGGTTCACATTGAGTGGTGAAATAAAGCCTACATATTTTCATATTTTCATTTCCTCATTATTATTTTATAATGTCAACTCTCTTTCGTGCGCAATATTTATTTTGTACACTATATATGGCATTTATCTATTAGGCATCAGTGCTCATCCAATACGAGAATCTAAATTTTTTGTTCATCTAGCACCAGTAAGTTCTTCCATTAAATTTAGGAAGAAAAAAAGTCATGACAGGCCAGCAAATCAACTATTTTATTGGTCATGTATAATTATAATTTTTTTATTATCGGAATTCGCTGCCTTTTTTAAACGAATTTGGTAATCGGTAGTGATCCTACCACGTACTGTCCCTAAATATTATATATATATTTGTAAGACAGTCATTTCTTTTGCTTAATTCTGAATAAACAAAAACCATAATACATATATTTAAATTAAGTGTGGCATCATCCCCCATAACTCAACATCAGCAAGATTTTTCTATGTGTGGTGTCGGCATTGGTGAGCGAAAATTGAATTTGAATGTCGACACTCGACATGCCAAATATACAAATACACAATGATTCGTAATCGAGGTTTTGTGATATTTTAGAAACCTCGCTTGGCAGAAGAATAAAACAAAGAACAAGTCTTAATAATTAGCAAAAATTAGTATTAATTGGAATCGAGAAACTTCTTCTCTCTTTCATTTGTGATAGTTCTCGAAGGAATCTATAATACGTCACTTAAAATTATAACAATGTTAAATTGTTAGGATGAGTTAACACAATGTGAAAATCTTTCATGAACACAATCCCAAATAAATATTATTTAGACCCATTTACATAAAACTAACAAAATTAAATAAAAAGTATTTAGTCACATTAATTGACATATTATAATTTTATTTTTATTTGGGTTTTGTCAAAAAAAAAAAAAAATTATTTGGGTTGGTGTCCGACCTACTCTAACACAATTCATAGACTAATTTAGAGACGAGTGACAATAAACAATATTAAATTAAAGTGTAAAATACTTAATTGATAAATTAACAAGGGCAAAAAGTGCAACTAGACTAAAATAATTTCAGAGGGCCGTGAATTGCTTTTAACCTTTTTCTAATACTATTTTTTAGGGGTTTTTTCTAATACTTGATTTGATAAATGGGGGCAGAAAATGCAACTATAGACTAAATAATTTAGATGGGGTGAAGTGCTATTCACTTTTTTTAATCTTAAAAAAAAAAAAAAAGAACACCCTTTGTAATATCCCGCCTGACAGTATCGAGATATTACCAGTCGACTGTGTCAGATGAATTTAATTCATGGAAAGTAAGTTAACGGAAATATTTTATAAGATGTCAGCTTTTTACGGAAAAAGTATCAGAGTCGTTTTAAACACGCTTGAGGCAAGGGCATAATGGTAATTTCATGGAAAAGGATATTTAAATGTTTTTGGATGGAAAATATCTTATTTTCCCTTATTCTCTCTCTCTCTCTCTTCAAGTGTTGGGAAAACATTTCTCCTCCTTCTCTCTTCTCCCACGCCTCTTTCTCTCATTTCTCCACCAAACCTTTCCAAATCTTATTCTAATCCTTGGCAAGCCTCTAAGTTATGTTCTTCATGATCTTTCAAGCCAAGAGAGGTTTGATTTATGTTTGATTTCCTCTGCTTCTCCTCTCAAGAAATGAATCAAAATCTAGGGTTTTGATTGTGACAAGAAGCTAGGGTCTTTGGTGGTGAATTTGGAGCTTATACTATTGGAAAGTTAAGCAAGAGACAACCTTGAGGTGGAGTTATTTTGAAGCCAAGAGTTAGGGTTTGGTTCTTGGTAAGTACTAAGATGATGCAAGTTATGGTTTCCTCATGATAAAGCAAGGATTATGGTGTCTTAGAGTTCAAGAGAACATCAAGATTGAGTGGCATAAGCTAGGTTTGCAAGAGAAACAAGTTGGGGTTTTGATGCTTGAGCTTGGAAGCTTGGGAATCAAGTTTATGTCTTGGTTAGGTGAGTTCCTTAGTTAGTTTCCCTCCCTTTGGGATTATGTTTAAGCCTTGTTAATTAACATGAATCATATGATAATTTCTAGGGTTTTAAGTATATGTTTAGTTGCCCTTTTTCTTGCCATGCTTGCTATATTTGTATGTACTTGTTCCATGACTGTTTTTATAGGTTCCTAATGATCCTAAGGGTCATATAGCACTTGGAGATGCTTGGTTTGAGGTTTTTAAGTCAAAAATATCAATTTTGAAGTGGCTGGACTGTCACAGCTCGCCACGGCGAGTAAACTGCTCGCAAGGCGAGCTAGAAGGTCGAACAGGGGGTCCTGCTCGCCCCCAACTCGCCATGGCGAGTAAGAGCTCGCCTCCCCAGTAATTTTACTCGCCTAGGCGAGCAACACAGTGGGGGAACCCATTGTTTTGTTCGCCTCAGGTCGTTTCGGTGTTTCGCGAGCGGTTTTTCTTGTGCAGTCTTTTTAAGAGAAATAAACCCCTCAAACCAAGATCCTAATTGTTAAAGTTTTAAAAGGAGACTTCCTTATAAATGAAACAAGTATTTGGCAAATATGGTAAAGCATGGTAAGCGAGAGTATGATGTTTGATTTGGGTAGCAAGATAATCTTTAAGTAAGGGAATGAACTAGAGCCTCGACTAGTTGTCGAGAACTAGCATGTTTAGCAAGTATCCCTAGAATGTTAAGACGCGAAGTGTAATCTATTCGCATATGATTATGTATGTTTAGTTAGCACATTAAGCCATGGATTGATTAGTCAATCTCTCCACTAAGAATAAGAACGTATAAGCTAGAACAAGTAAGAGTTTACCACTAATCGGTTCGATTAAGGTTCCGAGGTAAACAATCAAGTATGTACATGTTTAACTTATGTATACGACAAGACCATGATTATTGAGTAGGTGGCATGTCTCTTGCTATCCACATCAGGGGGATACAAGAGGTTCTCGATCTAAGGGGAACGATTCAAGCCGTAAGGGACCCGCATGTCACTGAAATTAACAAGACGTAGGTGCTCGTGTCTCTTGTTATCCACGCCAGGGGGATACGGGAGGTTCTCGACCTAAGGGGAACGGTTCAAGCCGCAAGGGACCCGCACGACACCGAGGGAGTCCGATGTACGTACATCGGTCATGTATGGGATTGTACTCGGGGTTACTCCACTCGGGACTTTCCGTAAAATGAATCAAGATAATATTGTTTGTTCAACGCTAACATAATGATGAATGAACTTAGATGCGATTATGATATGATTATGATCACGAATGAACTCATGTATGAATATGTTATGTGCAAGTAGAAGCTAAGTAAAGAATGTGATGCCGATGACGTTCTTAGGTTTCCCTAATCGTCCGGCTTAGGATTGTGTCATGAACATGTTACATGAAGACCTCGATGCGTTTACCGTATCTTGGCATAGTGGTCTTAGGTTCCCTTGACCGCCATGACACACAAGAATATAGCAAGCCTATGACAAGTAAAATGAATTATGACGGTCCTAGTATGCACAACCGTCTAAGCATGCAAGTTCCCACACACGTATAATCAACCGTCAGGTTGTAAAATAGACACGTGGTGATCGTAGGTTTTCCCCCCGTGGTTTCCTATAGCCTAGGATTAGGTGGAACTCACTGAGACATTATGTCTCATCCCAATCCTATTTTGTTTCAGATAAACAGGTTGGATGGCAAGCTAGTAGCCGAATGGATGTTTCAACAAGTGTTCGTTCGTACCCGCAGCATGATGTGATGGATTTCAAGGATGCAATTTATTATACTTTAGAAAAGATGAGTTGTATATCTTTGTACGAACGCATGTTGTTGTAATAATATTCATTCGAAAATTTTTTGTTGTATATTTTAATGTATCTGGTACTAAACTTAACGCACGTGCTAGACTTTCTAGATACGTCTGGTATGGGTGTTACATTTGGTATCAGAGCAGGTCGATTCAGACCGTGCCTTGGGTCATTAAATTACAACAAAGGAAGTGGGACCATTGGGTTCTAGGTAAATGTTCTAGTTGTTGTTGTTAGTTGAGCCTGATCAACTCAATTTAGCATTCAACGATTAGAATAGATGCCTGAGAGCTGAATAGGACCCAGGAGGAACGAAGTATGTGATGAAGAAGTTGATCGTGCCAAAAGGTGGCCGGTGAACAAAGCAAATAGAAGTGGGCATCCTCCGGGAATATAAGGTTATGTTAAGAAGGAACGTTCCGACAATGTTGGGTAAGATGTTAGTGATACTTCATGTACCCGAAAGTGAATGAAGTTAAGGACATATATGTTTGGAAAGTTGCGTAAGTGGCAACGTAATGAGGTAAGCTATTCGTAGTGGAGGAAGTTAAGGATTCAAGAGAATGTTTTATGTTATCAGGATTAAGGCATTGATTTCTGATGTGCCAAGAATTGTATCGAAAAGGTTGAAGTTGCCATGCATACGTTATGGGATGTTTTACGATGCTAGGAATGAATAATGTGCATTGGTTACTTGAAAAAAAAATATATATATAGTTGGAGAAACTCACCAATAGAGAACTTGGAACGAAATTTTCCGTTTTTATGAAATTTACTCGTTCGTTCCTATGGTTTGCAATGACTATTGGGGAGATGTCTTCACTATAATCTTTTATGTGACGAAAAATCTTTTATGACATCAAGTAACGAATGCATATTATATCCTAAGATTTCCAAGGAAAAGGCATGGGCAACCATTAATGAAATCGATATGGTTTAAGGTAGCTTTGGAAGTTAATGTGTTAAGAGTCAAGAACAAGCCAAGATCAAGAGTATAGAAGTTCCGGCAATTAGAAGGAAAGTCACAGATGTTTATGCATGAGGTATGAAGTAAGAAGTTAAAGTGGTGCTAGGTTATAAGAAATCACAAGGTTCACGGATTATGTGGAATTATGACGTATCTCTCGAACCTATGTTTTGCTTAATTGACTTGCTAAGGCTCATTATGAATTCGATCTATAAAGTTTAAATGATTTTAAAAAGATTTACACGTATGGGTGATTGAGGTTGATATTCTGAAGAAATTTTTTTTTTACGGGTTTTTCTAGGAACCGGGTTGCTACGACACTCGTAGAGTGGGCTAGACTTATTAGAGTCTAGGTTTGGTGGCACGTATGTGTTATCAACCCATTCTATGATTTCCGAAGCAACGGTCGGGGCCAAAACTTAATATATATTTATAAAGTAGAAAATTATCAACGTCAATGACCCGTGCGCTAGTTTACGAAGTTTTCTTTAAAAGGAAAATCAACGAGCAAGCATTGTTATGATTAAGCAAAATATAGTAAGCGAGGATGCGAAAGTACAAGGATTAGATGTTCAAGAAGGATATGTTCAAGTGTTATATGAGTTGATCAAAGGAATTCGAGTTGCTTGGAAACAAGTTCAATTATGATGTGTATGGTAAATGTAACCAGCAAGAACGTAAGGTTTACCCCCAAGTCAAGTATTATGAGCATAAGGTAAGTCATCACGAGTTTTGTTCTTACAAGGCAGTAGTAAAGACAAGTGTAAAGAATGTGAAGTCTCAATCGCTCTAACAGATTAGAGTAATGGTTTAAACCAACCGGTGGGAATCAGAGTAGCGCCATGGAAGCTAATGGTTAATCACGAAACATGGAATTTTAGTATGTATGGATTTTCGTGAAGAATGTTCGGTTGGTAATTCAAGTTTAGCAAGAAGCATCATAAGACAAGCGAGGAGTTCTCGATGTGATAAGTAAGTATGGATGTTTATATAGTCCTCATTGGTTAAGGTAAAAGTTTTAAGTATGTGTTGTCACCTAAGTAAGATGAAAAGGACAAGAATTGCCATATATGAATTGGTCAGGATGCATGAATAACGAAAATGGAAAATATGTAATATTCAGAAGGTTACCCTTCGAGACTCAAGTAAAGAATCAAATCATCACGAATGATGACCGGTTTCGAAAAAGGTATTAACGCCCAAGCGATAACTGAATGAAATTATGTGGAGGATCAAGTTAGGTGTTCCTGCAGAAGAGGAACAAGTTACCGTCTAGTGGGCCAAGGATCGTCTATGGTCTGTGTTATGCAGTAATACGTGTCTTAACTACGTATATCAGTTGAGAAGGTAAGAATCCACCTTCGGAGTTAAGCATGTTATCATGGAAGGAGGTGCAACTCTCGAGTTTGTGCAATGAAAATCATACTCTCGTATGCAATACTTGTTGAGTGAAAACGATACTTGTTAAGACATGTTAAGTCATGATTTTATATTTTTTTTAAAAGTTAAGATTGGTATTAAGGAACTTGGGAACGATGCTTATTTTACAACTCGTGGAATTATACATTTTCGAAACTGATGAGATACGTCGTAAGTAATCTCACTTAAGACGTACAAGCTTCAGGACCAACTTGTCGTGGACAAGTTTGGGGCGAGTTGTTAAATTTTTTTCAAAATATAGAAACTCGTCTGGTGGTCCTGTGGTACCATTACACAATCAGTTTTGGAAATGGTAAAATCTTTTTAGTCATGTGTATATTCGTTCCAAGAACCCGAATACCAGAACTTAAGAAAAAAAAATTTCTTCAAGAAAGATTCTAGAACAAGTATCTTTAGCATTTAACAAGAGGCGATACTTGAAAGTATGCACATGTTATGGAAATGACAATGTTAGTGTGAAGCCAAATCCTACGGGATACACGGGATTGTGTTAAGAGTATTCAACGTATGTGCAAGTGGAATTGCTAGAAAGTTTCAAGAACATGTTAACCACAACATTGGTTATTAGGTTGTCAGACGAAGTAACAATTTGATTTCACATTCTCATGTCAAGTTATGTAAGTACCTATTGATTCAGGTGCAATAAATCGCATAAAGTCGGAGTATTTCTCAAGACTCGGAAAGATATAAGTAATAATATGAGGGCTTTTGTCATATGATTTCATTAACAATAGCTCCTTGTGTTATTGTCTATATGATATATATGTTTACCCGATAAGATTGTGTATGCATGAAAAGATATTTCGAAGTTGCAAGTAAGCACTGCAGGGCAAACCTGGTTTCCGGTAGGATTCCAGTTAAAAGGCAAATCCTGAGTGTTCATGTTTATGACGAGATTATTTTATGAATGGTTTATGTAAGCGGGTAAAGTTCGAGTCCGAGACGACAAGTCTTTGTGTAGCAAGGAATATTCTAAATCATGATGTAACAAGTTAACTCTAAATTTTGAGTGATATTAAGATCAAGAAGGCTATGTTCAGTTGCATGTGGGCTAAGAAACAAGATGAGGACATGATACGATGAACCCTATGAATATGTATGAATAGAAGATGTATAAATCAGACCATATATGGTAAGTCTTTGTCATGATGATTGGTAGGTGATCTCTAAATTTCGAGGACGAAATTTTTTTTAAGGGGGGTAGAATGTAATATCCCGCCTGACAGTATCGAGATATTACCAGTCGACTGTGTCAGATGAATTTAATTCATGGAAAGTAAGTTAACGGAAATATTTTATAAGATGTCAGCTTTTTACGGGAAAAGTATCAGAGTCGTTTTAAACACGCTTGAGGCAAGGGCATAATGGTAATTTCATGGAAAAGGATATTTAAATGTTTTTGGATGGAAAATATCTTATTTTCCCTTATTCTCTCTCTCTCTCTCTCTTCAAGTGTTGGGAAAACATTTCTCCTCCTTCTCTCTTCTCTTCTCCCACGCCTCTTTCTCTCATTTCTCCACCAAACCTTTCCAAATCTTATTCTAATCCTTGGCAAGCCTCTAAGTTATGTTCTTCATGATCTTTCAAGCCAAGAGAGGTTTGATTTATGTTTGATTTCCTCTGCTTCTCCTCTCAAGAAATGAATCAAAATCTAGGGTTTTGATTGTGACAAGAAGCTAGGGTCTTTGGTGGTGAATTTGGAGCTTATACTAGTTATATTTCATGGAATTGGAAAGTTAAGCAAGAGACAACCTTGAGGTGGAGTTATTTTGAAGCCAAGAGTTAGGGTTTGGTTCTTGGTAAGTACTAAGATGATGCAAGTTATGGTTTCCTCATGATAAAGCAAGGATTATGGTGTCTTAGAGTTCAAGAGAACATCAAGATTGAGTGGCATAAGCTAGGTTTGCAAGAGAAACAAGTTGGGGTTTTGATGCTTGAGCTTGGAAGCTTGGGAATCAAGTTTATGTCTTGGTTAGGTGAGTTCCTTAGTTAGTTTCCCTCCCTTTGGGATTATGTTTAAGCCTTGTTAATTAACATGAATCATATGATAATTTCTAGGGTTTTAAGTATATGTTTAGTTGCCCTTTTTCTTGCCATGCTTGCTATATTTGTATGTACTTGTTCCATGACTGTTTTTATAGGTTCCTAATGATCCTAAGGGTCATATAGCACTTGGAGATGCTTGGTTTGAGGTTTTTAAGTCAAAAATATCAATTTTGAAGTGGCTGGACTGTCACAGCTCGCCACGGCGAGTAAACTGCTCGCAAGGCGAGCTAGAAGGTCGAACAGGGGGTCCTGCTCGCCCCCAACTCGCCATGGCGAGTAAGAGCTCGCCTCCCCAGTAATTTTACTCGCCTAGGCGAGCAACACAGTGAGGGAACCCATTGTTTTGTTCGCCTCAGGTCGTTTCGGTGTTTCGCGAGCGGTTTTTCTTGTGCAGTCTTTTTAAGAGAAATAAACCCCTCAAACCAAGATCCTAATTGTTAAAGTTTTAAAAGGAGACTTCCTTATAAATGAAACAAGTATTTGGCAAATATGGTAAAGCATGGTAAGCGAGAGTATGATGTTTGATTTGGGTAGCAAGATAATCTTTAAGTAAGGGAATGAACTAGAGCCTCGACTAGTTGTCGAGAACTAGCATGTTTAGCAAGTATCCCTAGAATGTTAAGACGCGAAGTGTAATCTATTCGCATATGATTATGTATGTTTAGTTAGCACATTAAGCCATGGATTGATTAGTCAATCTCTCCACTAAGAATAAGAACGTATAAGCTAGAACAAGTAAGAGTTTACCACTAATCGGTTCGATTAAGGTTCCGAGGTAAACAATCAAGTATGTACATGTTTAACTTATGTATACGACAAGACCATGATTATTGAGTAGGTGGCATGTCTCTTGCTATCCACATCAGGGGGATACAAGAGGTTCTCGATCTAAGGGGAACGATTCAAGCCGTAAGGGACCCGCATGTCACTGAAATTAACAAGACGTAGGTGCTCGTGTCTCTTGTTATCCACGCCAGGGGGATACGGGAGGTTCTCGACCTAAGGGGAACGGTTCAAGCCGCAAGGGACCCGCACGACACCGAGGGAGTCCGATGTACGTACATCGGTCATGTATGGGATTGTACTCGGGGTTACTCCACCCGGGACTTTCCGTAAAATGAATCAAGATAATATTGTTTGTTCAACGCTAACATAATGATGAATGAACTTAGATGCGATTATGATATGATTATGATCACGAATGAACTCATGTATGAATATGTTATGTGCAAGTAGAAGCTAAGTAAAGAATGTGATGCCGATGACGTTCTTAGGTTTCCCTAATCGTCCGGCTTAGGATTGTGTCATGAACATGTTACATGAAGACCTCGATGCGTTTACCGTATCTTGGCATAGTGGTCTTAGGTTCCCTTGACCGCCATGACACACAAGAATATAGTAAGCCTATGACAAGTAAAATGAATTATGACGGTCCTAGTATGCACAACCGTCTAAGCATGCAAGTCCCCACACACGTATAATCAACCGTCAGGTTGTAAAATAGACACGTGGTGACCGTAGGTTTTCCCCCCCGTGGTTGCCTATAGCCTAGGATTAGGTGGAACTCACTGAGACATTATGTCTCATCCCAATCCTATTTTGTTTCAGATAAACAGGTTGGATGGCAAACTAGTAGCCGAATGGATGTTTCAACAAGTGTTCGTTCGTACCCGCAGCATGATGTGATGGATTTCAAGGATGCAATTTATTATACTTTAGAAAAGATGAGTTGTATATCTTTGTACGAACGCATGTTGTTGTAATAATATTCATTCGAAAATTTTTTGTTGTATATTTTAATGTATCCGGTACTAAACTTAACGCACGTGCTAGACTTTCTAGATACGTCTGGTATGAGTGTTACACCCTTAGTACGTTGTTTTATGTATTCATTAGCCTGTAAGAAAAAGTCAGCTGAGTCATTCTATAACAAATGAATTCCAAGTTCGTAAGTCGTAACATAACATGTTTGCTTTACATGTGAACATTCAACTGTAAAATTTGGATAAACATTACTAATAATAGCAATGGAGATGAGAATAATAAATGTCAATGACAATATCCATGTTAAAGTTGGTAACCATAAAAAAATATAAACGGAGAGGAAAGCGTCGTGGACTGGAGCACTTGAATCGTTTCGTGGACGCAAACAACGGTCACTCACTGTCCCACCAAAAAGTGCATCAAAGGATAGAAACCTTTTCAGAGTGGCATTCGCTGTATTTGTAGCTGTGGCTTGTGAAAGGGGTTACATAATTTACCGTCTTTACTCATATACCACTACTTTATTCGATTATTTATTGAACAAAATCCATCTTTGATATATTGATAAAGGGAAGGGGAAAGTAGTGGAGGTACTAAGCCAAAGACAATGAAATAGTACAATACAAGGCGTACAACTCAACCCGTCAACCACACAATATTTACTACGTAAAACAAAAAGAAATGGGTTCGAGAACCACTAATAAAAAATGGAGTACAAGCAACACCAGACTTCCCCTCATAAATAATCTCCTCGAGCACATCACATCACATCCTTCTTAACACGAAAGATGAGGTCATTTCTAACTTTCCAAACCACTTAAAAAATTGAATGCCATATCAAAAGAAAAGAACCTTTCATCATCTTTTTATTTGAAGCTCCAAAACAATAACTCTAACAAAATGAAGAGGTCTCCCAGAACTATGAGTATCACCCCAAGCACCTAAAAACTTCTCTCCAAATAGCGCACCCACTAAACCACATTTTACAAATAAATCTTTTAATTTTTTTTAGTTTAAAACATGTAAGAAGAACCGCTAATGTTGGTGCAACTCATTTGGCTAATTTTGATTTACCTTCCATTGATTCTGCTTAGGTCGAGAAATGTTCTCCTTGTATTTTATTGCAGCTGTTTTAATTTTTTTTTCTTCCCCAATTAAATGACTTATAACCCGGGACAAGATGAATTGATAGTTGTCAGTGTGGATTTCCATCCATGTAGCCTTCCTTATTCCTATGACTCCGATTAGTTCGTGGATCTATTTATGTCCTATAAATAAATATTATAAGGGAAATGTTAACCGGTGCCCGGGGCACTGGATATGAAAAAGGAAATTATATATTAATTAATACATTGAAATTGTGTAATTAATTTATAATAAAGTTAAAAACAGTTTCCGTTTATGGTAATAATTTCTGTTTATGGTATGCTTAAACAGTGCCTCGGGGGCACCGGTTAGCAGGACCCATATTATAAATAAGGTGGATTCTTTTGTCAAAAAAATAATAATAAATAAATAAATAAATACGACTCACACGATATTATTGTAAACTAGCTTGGAAACCCGTGCGAAGCACGGGTTAGAACTGCGACTATTTTTTTATTTTATAAAATCTAATTAAACATCAAATTCATTATTTTATACACAATATATAAATAGAACGCATAGTTGTCGTATTTTCGATTGCATATTATATACAAATATCAACACGTATATAGTTATTTGGATTTTCGTATGGTTAAACAGGAATGATTTAACGGATGTAACGTCGAAATATTAGTATTTATGCCGGAATATTTTACACGGATGACTAAAATTAATCACGGAAACATGAGTCTATTTTTTTTTATGTTCTGCATATAATTGGGGTGTTGGAGTCTCGAGGCCTACCACTGCATATACAATTAATTGTCCCTACACAACGAATCATCTCTACCAGATGCCCTTATATATAGTTTCTTTCGAATTCCATGATTTCTATAGCAGATACCCTTATATATACAAAGTTAATATCGTGCATACACTTGATTCATCTTAACATCCAACACGAACTTGTAATTATTCAATCGTGTAACAAATAAGTATAACAAACAACGACAAAGACACCAACTATCTATCGCATTTTTTAACTAAGCATATTATAAAATAATCCATCAACAAAAACACAACATAAAAGGCTTGAAAAAGGGACTACAAAATTGTCATGTGCATGCACATAGACATAGATGCTCCAAAGAACAAAGGAAAAAAAAAAGACGGATATATAGCTAATTGTATAAAAAATGAAGCAGAACATATAGTTGATAATATGGTCACTGAAAGAGTACGGCTTACATTAGGAAAAATGAGAAAGATCAGAAGGATACTGACATTATAAATAAAATTAAACTGAGTATGAGAATATTGGAGTTGCTCTATCAGATAATAGAAAAACCGAAGTCTCAGTAGATAAACACCTTAATGTATCAGGCAGTGTTAATTTTGGAGCCGAAGAGAAGGCATTGCACCTATTGCAATTGGTCAATGAAATTTCAATGCCATAGAAATTTCATTAACGTCAGCATGTGTACATCTGAATGATATCACGTCACTTGAAGCACAAAACCAGCACCTGAAGGTACATGAGACCAAAAATATTGTCAAAAAAGGATAAAAAAAATTACTCCATATAACATATATTAGTCCCTGTAACAAATTGATCACTCAGCCTGTTCTTTTCGCAACAATAAATGTCATCGGATTTTATACAATGAAATAAGAAGCGTGATCTCAATTGTTAGTTGCAGAATTGTAGTTTATCTACATGACCAATACATTACTCTTTCTTTACGCAACTATTAGAATGGTTGCAAGTAGAACCAACCAATTCATATCCAAATAAAAAATATACATTACAACGAAGTTTAAAAGAGAGAAAAAAAAAACTCATACCCACCTGCGTCATTAGGAACGACCGGTTAAACATTCTGAAAAACATCATGGTACACAACATTAGTGGCCTCAATACACACGCGATTTTCTTCATCCAATATAAGCATTTTCAATCCCTTTTTGGAAGTGACTCTCAACACAGCGACGTACAACTGTCCATGAGTAAGAACCGGTTTGGAAAGATAGATTCCAACATGAGACAACGACTGACTCTGATTTTTATTTATTGTCATTGCAAAAAAATTCAAGATGTTCATGTTTTGCAAAAAAATCCAGATATACAATTTTTTCAAGGGACTGAAAAAAAAAATCTTAATATTTATAGGGAACATTTACTCAATTAACCATTTTTTACCGTAAAACTTTGTTTTTGGATGTCATTCACTTTCATTCTATTTTCATATTCAAACTCTATTTTTTCAAACTCCTTCGCATATGATATATGATGGGATGTGACAATGGAAAATGTACATGTGTTATGATGAATTGACAAAATACATGTTTATTAGACATTTTAAAATGATACAACAATTTTTTAATTAAGTCTTTTTTTTTTGTAATAATTACCCAAAAATCACCCCCTTCAACAAAACCACATAATTACCGATAATTCAATCTATTTTTTATACTCTCACAGGCAAAACACACACTACATATTTTTCACCTTAATGTTTCTCCCATGTTCAATTTTTTTCTTCTTCATATTTGTTTTATTTTTCTATCTAGTTTCCTTTCTCTATTCTCATGGATGAAGGAATATAAACATACCTTCATAAAATCACCATCATTCAACCTTTTTGAACATGTTGTACCTAATTTTGACCTTATTTGAATACATTACATAATTATGGAGGCAGATAGTCACACAATTGATTAGAATATGTTAATGTGTCAAATGTGAGTTAACAGTATACATTGGACGGAAGAGTAGATTTTAAACAACATATAAGTGAGATGACCGAAATACATAATGTCTTAAGGTTTTATGTAAAGATGTGGTGTCAATCTCACTTGTATGGTTGTTACTGACGTAATACGATCATCCAACCCGGTGAAGACTCACCCGAAAATCCCAACATTAGGATAATATATTTTGTTAGTTTTCAGTTTTCAGTTGTCAATTGTTTTTTTTTATCTTAAACTTTAGTTATTGGATGTCATTCTCTTTCATGCTATATTTTTTTTTGTTATTCAACCTCAACTACTTCAAACTACTTCAACCTCAAATACTTATTAGAAATTTTAAAATAATGTGGCGTTTTTTTAGTTATTCTAATATTTTGGTTAAATCATTACTAAAAAATGTCCAACTCCTTGATCGACCAATAAAGTTATCGACAATTCACTCTATTCCTTATACGCTCACATAAAAGCACACACTCTTTTTTCCTTATCATTTCTCTCATGTTCAAATTATTTTTTTATTTTTTTTCTTTTTCTAATTTATTTAGTAACTTCTCATGAAAGAAAGGAACATAAACCTCCCTCCATTAAATCACCACCAACTCACTATTTTTACCATGATATGTCTTCCTCTAATTTTATTTGGCTTTGTTACCAAATCACAAATGCGGAGAGTCTCACATTTAAAGGGAGAGATGTTAACATGTCTTATATGAGTTAAAGTTTCAGATTGGATGCAAGAGAATATAGTGACAAACATATAACTGAGATGACCCATAAATCCAATGCCTTTAAGATTTGGATGAAGATGTGATGTTAATCTCACTTGAGTAGTTGCTCTTAGTCTAATGTGATTATCCAACCCAGTTTACGTTCCCGCGAAAGTCCTAACATTATGATGAACTGTTTTTTCTTCGATCTTGGATTTCATTTGCGTAATCCTTTATTTATCAAGAAAGAAAGGGATAAAAACTCTTTGTATAAAGCCACCATCTACCCACCTTTTTTAGCATGTCGTGCATTCGTCTAACTTTATTTTATTATGTCTCTATATCCTGGTCGCAAAGAGTCTCAAACTTAATAGAGATATGTCAATGTGTCAAGTGAGAGTTAAAGTTCTATATTGGATGCTAAAGTAGATGTTACATATAAGTTAGATGACCAATATACCAGGTGACTTAAAGTTTTGGTTCATTATGCGGTGTCATTTTTTCAACTCCTTAAAAAAATCCACAAAATTATCAACAACTTTTGGACAATATGTTTTACCGAGCAATATCCCAATTAGCATGAACAATTAAACCAACAAACTCTTTTAGTAAAAAAATCAAGATGAGAGGTGGTTTTGGTATAAGGGATATTTCATTTGTCTTTATTAATTTGAAATAAAAATTCATTTTCTTGTTCACTGCGATTTTGCGATTTTCCAAGTTAAGGGTTTAATCTAGTAGTAGAAGGACAAACTTTGAATTTCGAGATTCTGAGTCTCAAACTCAGCTAGTATCCTTGGAGATAAGTAAACATAAATATATTTGTGAGTGCTATTTTATCTCTAAGACTATCCACAATGGTGGGTGCTTCACCTATTTAGCACCATAATAAATAAGCAGCCCCATTGTAAAACAAATAAATAAGGTGCTGGTAGAGAATGGTGGCTATAAAAGCACCCAATCTCTTTTCACTTTTATGAGGGGCCCCTAAATAAATTGTATAAATTTTTTTTTTGAAAATTCGTAAAATTGAAATTTACAAAATCACTTGAGTTATTACTAAAATTTAATTTTGGATATCATTCAATTCTCCTTTTTAATTGTGTTTGTTATTATTATTTCTTTAAAAAAAAAGTTCCTTTAGAATTTGTCAAAGAGATTGTAGGGTGTGTTTATTTCAAGGTTTGTTATATGATTTCTAGGAATGTAAGATTAGAAATGCAACATTCTCATGTTTGTTTCAAGTTTTGAAAATTTGTTCCCATGAATGTTATTTACACATGTTTTCTTCTATTGTTATTCTCATGCTTAAAGGATGGGAATCTGAAATTTCCATGGTAATAAAACTCAACTTGCTATAAATTCTCACTACCATTAACATTTATTTCCATTTTTATTTTTTTAATTAATTAATTTCTAAAATATTTCAGGAAATCTAAATTTTTACCAAACAAATGGGTAGGAATGTCCTTTCAAGGAATGTAATTTCTTGTCTTGAAACAAACACACCTTAATTTTTCATAAAATAAATTGAGGCTTTTCAAAGACTACTATCATAATCTACAATTTTTAGGTGAGTTAGACTCTGGGTTAGCTTCTTGCTACCTGCTTTTAAAAAAAATAAAAGACTACTATCATAATCTACAATTTACAATTTAAAAAAAATTGTTTTTTATTATAATTTTTTTAGGTGATTAGACATGGTGGACACATCAAGATCAAGATATGTATCATGACTCAATGAGCACGTACAAAGTTACTCCATATCAAAGAGATCCTCACGCTAATAGCGGGGATTGAATCCACGCCCTTGAGGTTGAGTCAACTCATTATTAGCTGAGCCAACCTTGATTAGGAATGTTATTATTAGATTTAATATCAAAAATAGTGATTCAAAACATGATATCATATAATGCTATCATTTAAATAACATTTTTTTTATCTAACCCAAGAAATGAGACATTTAGTAGTATAATTTTAATTTAAATGGCCACACTAATGACTCTTAATTTATTTTATCATGATTATACTTAATAACATGAAGAAAAAAAATCACAAAAAAAGGAAAAATATTAAATTATTCAAATTGAAGTGTTCGAAATTTAATGAAATTTGTCTTTAGAAAATTTAGCGATACATTTTTTAAGTACATGAAATGTTCCTTTTTAAAAAATGGATGTGAAACAATAATAAAAAACTTAAAATATTTTTGTTTTTAGTTTATTTTAAAAAAAGAATCAATAGATTTTTATAAGTAACCTCAATTATTTAAATTTCGACAGCACACCATTTTATCTTTGCATTATAATTTAATATTTTTTATTTCGTTTAATTAAGGGTTACAACTCAGGATCTTATTTAAAGAACATTTTATTTTTTTGAGCGTCCTATTAAACGACAAAGTTTAATATTTATAGAATCAACCCAATTAAAATGACACATAAAATTTAATTATTTTAAATTATAAAAATATAAAATTTCAAAATTTAATGACAATTTTTTTTTTTGAAATTGTCAAAAACTTTTTTTGTAAATTAAATATTCTCTTAAAAGAATTGAATATAAAACATTAATAGAAAAGGTTAAAAGATTCAAATAATTCAGTTTTTTTATACGGGTAGAAAAATGAACTATTTGAATTTTAAATGTCTTCGATTTATTTTTTATAATATACTTCAATATTTATTTGTTTCCATATTTCTTTGGTTTAGTTGTTTCCTTTAATTAGGGGTTATAATTAACACTATCATTTTTTTCTTTTTCCGTCTGATCCATCAATCAAGGCATTTTCATTCTAAATAATCACATGACACATTTTAACCATTATAAAATCATTTTAATTTAAGTGACATTAATTACTCTTAAATTGCTTTATCATTATTATCCTTAATAAAAAGGAAAAAACTAACATTTGAGAATTCTATTAATTATTAAATTTTTTATTATACAAATACTTGAAACTTTCATGTTAATATAATTCCTTTTGCGTAGTTAAAAATACCAAATACGTGAAATTTAGAAAGACAAAAAAAAAAACAAAAAAAAAGACATGACATTGAGACAAAAGATTAAAAAAAAAATACAATTTTTAATTGAAATGGTGCATGGAATTGCTTGCAAATGGAAGCTATTTATAATAAACGGTAGATAACCAAATTAACAATATTATTTAATAGTCCTCCAAAAAAAATTATTTAATAGTAACTATCTCATTGACAAATTAAAGTAGAAAAAGTATTGATTGTCAAATAACTAAGATAAAATGACACTTAAAGGATTATGTTTTATCCGGTCAAAAGAAATAAAAAAGAAACCATGATTATTGCTCAATGGCTGATTGAAGCTTTTGATACATTCTATTGAATAAAATATGATAAGTGAAAAGCAGTCATAGTAAAACAGGATGATGTTAAGACGTCTTCTTATTAGAAAAGGTTTGTCCAACTTAGATGAAGTGAACCAATTGTATGCAACCTTTAGGGTGATGTTTAACATGTCCGGAGATGTGTTTAAAAGTATCAATTAAGATTCATCAAATAAGATTTCATATGTAATATACCCATTGTGCAAGACAAATATTCATAAAATAAATATAGATAAAGGTTAAATCAATTTATTGAGATTAGCTTTTCGACATATCAATTCATTAAAAATTAACCTAAAGTATCTAAACTCAAACATCTTGATTCTATATCAAATACAAAACGTTGCCTTGACTAAAAATTATATTGTTGATGTTGAACATCTTGAAGTCGTAGAACGTAGACACATGCTCTCCAATGGAACCCTGAGAAAGTAGCATTAGCAATTAACAATTAGATACAAATAAAAAAGAAAATCAACCTCATAATCTACGATCAAGTGATTAATTATATGCTTTTTTTTTTGAAAGAAAAACTTATATGCTTTTAAAACACATAAAATAATTGTTTTTACGAAAATATTATGGAGGGAGGAGACACATGAAAATAATGAAAAACAAAGTCTCTATATATAGAGAGAAAAATCATGGCATGGTCAATTTTGATTGGTTGGTGAAAACTAAATGAGTCATGGTCCATCTTGATTGGCTAATAAAAAAATAAAGGCAAATGTTAACTTGTGCCCTCAAGGGCACATGTTAAGGAACTCATAATAGAAATGTACGCATCAAAAGTCGTGTAGTCAACTTCTAAAAAGTTAAAATATGATGTTTTCCAATGCAAAGTTGCTTTTTTTTGGGTTCCTTAACATGTGCCCTTAGGGCACAAGTTAACATGACCCAAAAATAAATTAGTCATAATTCAATTTGATTGGATGATAAGAAAGCATTAAATGAGATGTAGAATGTGAAGATGTCGCATGCACTTACGAAATGAGTCGTGATCTATTTTGATTGGTTAATACAAAAATTATGAGTCATGATTCATTCGAATTGGTTGATAGAAAAACATTAAATGCACATTTCAATTTAAGCTTGCCACGTGTACTATCAAAATAAAATAAGATAAATGTTTATAATAAAGATGACACATAAAAATATAATATACTCTTATATTCTTTATCTCTATTGTCATGCTCTTTTACTTTATTTTATAATAGAGAGAAAAATAATTACTGGATGGACACATGATTTGAATACTCACACACACATAAAAAATAATTAATTTTTAAATGATTATATCATGTTTATTTTTTTTTTGTGTGACCAGATAACATGTCTAAATCTTTATGTCCACACAAATTGCTTAGGAGAAAGATTATAAAAATCACATGAAAATTTCACTATTATAAACAAGTATACATCTCTGGAAAAAGTACTACAAGACAACCGGGTTTATTATGGATTATAAGATGAGTCTTGTTAACGAGTGCATCTGGGGTACTCTTTAACCATTCATAATGAGGAAATTATTCTTTAAAAAAAAAGTAAAACTTTAATTTCCAATGCAATAAATGCACAAATTTTCACAAAATCTTACTACTTTAGGTGCTTAAAGAGTGTCCGGGGCATTCGTTAAGATTTCCCTTGTAAGATATAATAACAATCCCTAAAAAAAATATAATAACGTGGTATATCCACTATCTTAAAAAAAACGTGGTGTATCACTAGAAACATTGAACAAATGTCTAAATACATTTTTTGTTTGACAAATATGTCTAAATACATTGAATGGTTAGCATTTTATTTAGGCAAATATAAAATTTTAGCGTAATACCATAAAAGTTCTTCCTAGAGAATTATTTCAATACAGATGCATATTACCATACCATACTAAAAGTTCATCCAAAGGATCTTGGTACATTTTTAATTGTCATTTGGTTTATGTTACACTGCATTCTTCAATACTGACAAGATAAACAAGCCTCGTATAAAGTCAGCAATTCACCGAACAATATAAAATAAGCACTATTACTCTTCCTTTAAAAAAAAGCACTATTACTTTTTCTTTCTTTCTTTTTTTTATAGGAAAAATGAGCACTATCACTTATCATTCAATTAATAAATTAAAATGGAACAAATATTTTCTATTCCTATCAAGTATCAGCTGTGACTTCAACTTTGGTTTGAAATTCGCAAAATGAAAGGCTGTTTTACGTAAATTTCATCGTAAATCTATAATAAAGTTGGTATATTCTATACTAAACCATTTTATTCATAAAAAAGTAGATTTTTTTTAAAAAAAATTATACTAATCTATTGAGATTGGTATCAAGAATAATCGAATCTTTGAAAGTAGCACATTATAAGATAAACCAATATTATGAGGCCAAAAGTGGGTTAACTAAAAGTAGATATTTTTTTTTTTAAAGAACTAAAAGTACATATTACAATCACATCATACCAAATTTAATTTAATTTTTTTTACTAACTTTTTTTAATATTTGTTAAAACTTTTATTTTGTAAATGGTAAATTGTTAATCCTACCACCTAGTCAGGTTTATGTCCCTCAAATTTATCTACTTCTTTTTTATTTATAATATTTCCTTTGCTTAAAAAAAAAAAAAAAGTTAAGCCTACCATCTTTAAGGGCTTGTTTGTTTCAAGAGAAAGGGTAGGGATGGAAGCTTATGGGATGGAAAGTTTATTGGAATGTGGGCCTTCCACCGTTTGGTTTCCATGGATTGAGTAAGGAAAGATTGATTTGAGTGGGCCCCATGCTCAAAAAACTTTCCGCAAGGTTGTAAGAAGAAAGTAAGGAACTTGCATCTTTTTAAGCAAAATGTCCTATATACCCCTGCTTTGTAGACATATTTATGAGGGAGATGGATATTATTTGAAATAATCTAGTGTTTGTATTTCCTTTACTTTTTTTTGTTATAAATAATCTAATTAAAATAATTAATAAAAAATCTATTGATACTTTTTAAAATTTATGTTATATATATATATATATATATATATATATATATATATGTATAAATCACTTTTATATTAGGGTATTTATGTCATTTTAATAAACATAGATCTATCTTTCCTTTATCTTTTTTTCCTCTTTCTTTCATACCAAACGGTTAAATAATCATCACATTTTCCATTCACTTTCTACTCACTTTCATTCCTTCATCAATCTTTCCACTTACTATCTTTCCTTTCACTTTCTTTGATCTTCCAAACAAACCCTAACTTTCCACTTTACTTTTATTCCTTTTGTTTTTTTGGCCGGTACTTTATTCCTTTAGAGTCAAATGCTCATATATTTGATTCCATTTTAAAAAAAAAATATTGATAAAAAAAAAACCCAATATTTTGACTATTTTTCACGAGAGAAAAATGGGAGGTGTCAAAATGTTGGTAACGTATGCAACACTAGGAACTTGGGAAGCAAAGCAATTCAATTTACTATATAGACACAACACAACAACACAAACCGAATCAATCACATTATTCTTGTCCATATCCCTTTAGTTTCTTGTGACAAAACCATAGGATCATAGATTAATGTTACTTATAAAACATGAAGTTCTGCAAAAAATACCAGGAATACATGCAAGGTCAGGAGCAGAAGAAACTTCCTGAGGTTGGATTCAAGAAGCTCAAAAAAATCTTGAAGAAGTGCCGTAGAGATTCTTCTCAATCACATACCTGCCCTGATCATTGCTCAGGTCATCAAAATATTCTAAATTTTAGTTGAATCATTGATTTTATGAATTTGCTTCTATTGCATGCATGATCGGTTAAAGTTTCTAGTTTCTATGACTTAATTCCAAATCATTTAATTATGGAGCCAAGGAAAGAAATTTTAAAAAACATTTTCTAGAATTTATGTTCGTTTTAAATTGTCAATAAAATTATAGAAGATTCATCTAGTAAACAATTGTGATAGAGAAAAGATGAAAAACAAACTCAGAAAAATGTCTTTTCAGAAACAAATTTTTGAAATTTCTTATTTATTTTTTGAATATGATAGATCTGTTTTCATAAATTGTAAAAGAAAACAATGAAAAAAATATTGGATCTGTATTTTCTTATGTTTAGAGTTTAATTGAAAATGAAAACAGAAAATATGGGAACTAAGACTTTAAATATTTGATGCATTTTCAACTTGTGTTTGAGCTAACTTGGTGTAATATTTATTCAGTGTGTGATGGGACCTTTTTCCCTTCACTTCTCAGTGAAATGTCTGAGATAGTAGGCTGCTTTAATCAGCGTGCACAGAAATTGCTTGAGCTACATCTTGCTTCTGGTTTCAGAAAGTACATTTTATGGTTCAAAGGTAAATATCATAAAAACCATACTGCTCTTATTCAAGAAGGTGAAGATCTCGTTACTTATGCACTCATAAATGCCACCGCAATCCGAAAAATACTAAAGAAATATGATAAGGTATGATAAATAAATAAATGTTAGAATAATTTGGTGCGCTAGTTTTAAGTTTAGATAATTTAGGTTATGTGCTCTTATTTTTAATGTCATTGCAGGTTCATTATTCGAAGCAAGGGCAATTGTTTAAGTCACAAGTTCAGAGTATGCACAAGGAAATTCTTCAAAGTCCATGGCTTTGTGAACTTATGGCATTCCACATCAATTTAAGAGAAACCAAGGTCAATTCAAGGAAGGAAACTGCTTTGTTTGATGAATGTTCTCTCACATTTATGGATGGAAAACCATCACTTACTTGTGAGCTATTTGATTCTATCAAAATTGACATTGACTTGACTTGTTCTATATGCTTGGTAAGTTAATTGTGTATGCATTACTCCTCAATTTATATGCATTACGCGCATTCAAATTTGTCATTTGACTTGGATGCAACTTGCAAGAAGATCTAGTCAAGTTAAAGATTAGGCGCATATAATATAAATTCTTAAATTTTATTTTTCATTCTTATCTCACATATATAAATGTTTTCATTTTTCAGAACCATTAATTACATTATGATGTTTATGTTGACAATATTCATCTGGCTCTTCAATGACAGGACACCGTGTTTGATCCAGTTTCTCTGACTTGCGGCCATATATTCTGTTATATTTGTGCTTGCTCGGCTGCATCAGTATCTATTGTCGATGGACTTAAGGCAGCCAACCCTAAAGAAAAATGTCCTCTATGCCGAGAGGTAATTAAGCTACCGGATATGACATTATATTGTAAACTCTAATAGAACTTGATTACTAACAAGAAATGTCAAATAAAGGGAGGTTTTTCACTTTAACCGAAAGGTTGTTTGTATAGTGCTTAGATTCAGACCCAACCAAAAGGATAATCAACAACTTCATGGCTATGTTTAATTTTTACATTGGAGATTGTGCTCTCATTAGATCCGGACTCTATTCTTGGCTTCGTTTTCGGTTTAATTTGAAGAGCGTGATTTATGTGAAATTCTCTACAGTTCATATGTTAAGGCCTGTATTAAATTCTAGACTTAGTTTAATATTTTGATCTTATAGAATGCGTGACTCTCAAGTCTTTGCATTCCCTCTGTCATTCTACAGCTTCCCTTCTTCAAATCACGCGGTTGGTGAATAATATACAACACATAGTAGTTTGTAAGGAAGATTTTGTTCACTCATTTGAGGCACCTTGACAAACAACCACGGTTGATTGATTCTTCGAATAACTAAATATAATTTGAAACTTATAATAAGTTATATTTTGTCTATGGCAGTGTACGGTTTATGAAGGTGCTGTGCATTTGGAAGAACTAAACATTCTGTTAGGCCGAAGGTATGCATGGTTCAATTTATTCAAATTCTCTCTAGATCTAATGGATATCACAGCTGCCACATCGTGCAGCGGCTATAGGGGATATAAATCCACTTTTTTATATCAGTTAGTTTCTGCTATATGCTTTGTCAACTTTAATAATTTTGATACTTTTACAGCTGTCCGGAATACTGGGAACAAAGGCTTCAAACAGAGAGGGTAGAGAGGATTAAGCAAATAAAGGAACACTGGGACTCACAATGTAGAGCTTTCATGGGCGTCTAAGAAGATCATCAGCTATATTAGTTTCTTTAGTGAATACACATTTGTTTGATTGTCATTTTGTATGTTATTATGATACTTAATCGTAGTGCAACTGCTTTTTAAATATCTATATGGTTGGAATGTGATAAACAAGATTTGTTATCTATAACCTATTCTGCCACCAAGTTTAATTAAGAACAGCATATCTTGTGCAAACTCCAGTCCTTTCAACAGCACCATTCCTTCGGCTATATCTTAATCGGGGTACGTAATACATGAAGTGACCACAATATCCCTTCTGCATGTTGCACCAGCTGCATCAATATTCATTTTGTAGGATCTGATAGACATGAAGCTACATCTTCTGTTTGAAACCAGCATAAGTAAAGGCTGTGTTTGTGACTGTTAAAATTAGCAATAGCTTATAGTGCACTCTTGCTACAGCTCATATAGGACATGGAGTCACAATCCATGAATAAATGGACAATAGTTTCATTATGTTGATAACAAAAACAACACAGAGGACCGCAACTCAGCCCTTCTACTGAACAGTGCAAGTCTAACTGAAGCTCGATTATGGAGAGTAAGCCACATCAGAATCAGATGAATATGTTTAGGCCAAACTGCAGTCTGGCGAAGTGACAGATTGGTTAGATTGTAGCGCTGACTTTACACATCACCACGAGGTTATTTTATGTGAACTTGGTACCTTAACTATCTTTTGAAGATGATAGCAGACACACAACACAACATATATAGGTTAGTGGAGGATGCATTTATTCAAGAGCGCTTGCCAAGAGTACAAATGCCAAATTGGGTAGGACTAGGAGGGGAGTACTCAAACACGCTCCAGCCCGCTATCCATACTGCCCCCATATCCATTTTTTTGAATGCGGGGAGTTTTTATGGCAATCCTTGCAAGGACTAGATCAACTCGATCAACGTAAAGAAATACCAAACTTTTTATAAGTCTCAATCAAATAGGTAGTGTTAAGACATTGCTTTGAGTCTCATGAAAAGACAACACAAACAAAATCTATAAAACATCTATATACAAACAAAAAAGAGTATTTTAGTAAACTACTTGTGGACAAAATCGCACATAAAAGGCTTACTCTCCTCGTAATAGTCATCAAACTATCCCTAAAGAGACTTCATCCCTCGTATATACGATGAAGCATTCCCCGCCAGCCAATAGGCCTTGAATGGGGCATTCCCTTCATAGGACATCTCTAACAAAGAGGAAGATGGCATGGCATGTGCCTTCTATGTGATAAAACAGGAAGGGGTGCATTAAAAAAAATATAGGTGCAAATATGAACAACCCTCAAAGTAAAAGTTGGGCCATGAAGTATAGTCCATGATGAAATTGAGCATATTCGATTCTTGTAGGAGAGTACTAACTAGATCTCTCTCTACTAGAAGTGTCATCCAATCAACGTGGCATATAAATACGCAATAGCTGAATAAGTATCACTTTTGGGGTTTTTTCTGTCACTAACCAAAGAAGGAATTAGGGTTTTACGGTACCTACCTCTTTTTTCTCATCTTCAATCAAATCCAACAACATGAGGTACAATCTCTAAACTCTGCATCTGCAAATCTCTTAGCTCATTATTTCTTTCGCTAATCTTATTATGCCCTTCCGATTTCATCACATAAGCTTGGAATCGCGTTTTCTGTTTTCATCGATTCAAGTTTATTTTTTTACTTATCTTTTCAATTGATTTGGTATCTTTGCCGATTTGTTACCCACCCTTTGAATTTGACGACTTGTTTTTGTTTCTGATAAAAAAGATTTTTTTTTTTTAACTAAATTAAAATAAAACTATGAAACAAAATGTTAGGGGTATCTTGGAATTGATAATTAAATCATGCCTCTATGGTAATTGATGCAGATTGTGATGGCAAATTTGGACTGTGATCTGTAATTTGATTTTTAGTTTTAATTGTGCTTTCTTGTATATGACTATTTGGTTTTTACATCTTCAATTAGATGTAGTTTTTGTTATTAGAGCTGCTTTAAAATGGATGTGTTGGTTTTGATTTATATGCTTATCGGTTTGTCGTTGTACTTTATGATGCAGTCGTCATCCCGAGGTTAAGTGGGCACAGAGAGTAGACAAGGTCTACATCACAGTGCAGTTGGCTGATTCCAAAAATTCCAAAGTTGATCTTACTCCAGAAGGTGATTTTACCTTTTCTGGTAGTGCTGGTGCTGGAGACAATCAGTATGAGCTGAAACTTGAGCTCTTTGACAAGGTTAATGTAGAGGTGAGACTATGTCCTAAAATGAAAGATGGTCCTTATGAATGTTTACCTGAATGAGTTGAATAAGGACTTTGTGTGATACTAGCCTGCTTATGCTGGTGGTCGCAAGCATTTTTAGAATGGTTGTGGTTATGCTTTGCTTGCAAAGATATGGTCTTTAGTATGCCTTCATGACTCTTTGATTGCAGGAGAGCAAAATCAGTGTAGGAGTGCGAAACATATTCTGTGTAGTGCAGAAGGCTGAGAGTGGATGGTGGAAGAGGTTGCTGCGTGGAGAAGGCAAGGCTCCTCATTATGTGAAAATAGATTGGGATAAATGGGTCGATGAAGATGAGGCTGAAGAAGGTATGAATTATGTGTCCTTTGAATTTTTTTAATGGATAGGACAACAATATATTTTTATTGGAAATCTGATCGAATTGTCTCGGTTTTTGTTGGTCAGGTGGTGGTGATGTTGACTTGGGAGGAATGGATTTCTCGGTATGCAATATGTTGATATTAATTTTTAGGATTATGCTAACAAATGCCACAAGTGCCCTTAAGGCACTTGTTAAGGAAACCAAAAGTAGTAGGCTTGCATTGGATTCAACAATATTTTAACTTTTAAAAACTTGAATTCATCACTTGTCACCATTTCTCACTACAATATTTCTATTTCTAACCTCTTCAATTGGTGGGGTGGGATATGATCCATTGGACAGATGGAATTTTACTTGCGTGATATATTCATTTGATTTTATGTTCCTTCTATTGATGTTTTACGTTGTAATTACTGTGTACTACTGCAGAAATTCGGCGGGATGGGTGGTGATGATCCAATGGGAGGAATGGGAGGCATGGGCGGCTTGGGAGGAATGATGGGGGGCATGGGAGGAATGGGAGGCATGGGAGGAATGGAAGGACTGGGAGGAATGGACTTCTCTGTATGTGATGTTTTCAGTTGATTTGCTGTTCTGCTATTGTTATATATGTTGTAATTACTTAATTATTTACTTGTGTGTACTGCAGAAATTTGCTGGGATGGGTGGTGATGCAATGGATGATATTGATGAGAGTGACGATGAAGGTATGCATGCACATTTTCATTTTTGTTGATCTCTCTCTCTCTCTCTCTCTCTCTCTCTCTCTCTCTCTCTCTCCCTCTCTCTCTCTCTCTCTCTCTCTCTCTGTTTATGCACATGATACTTGGTTACTATATAGTATGCATGATACTTAGATTTTTTGTGGTTTGTTATGTTAATATACAGTAATATGCTTTTATGTAGAAGCAGGCAGCTTACTGTTTAAAGAAATATGAACTTATGACAATGTAGCTTTAAATATTGGTTATCTTAAAGTTCGTTGTTAACATGAGGGTTAAGGATGTTAGCTCTTGAGTTGCGGAAGTGGAAATAAGTAGCTCTACAGCTTGTATCATGTGTACTTTCTTGAGCTTCTTCGCAAATATAAAAAACTTGATATATATACATTTATATATTTCTGAAGATTAGCGATAAAATTCATATTTTATGTGTAATATTATGAGATTATTAATTTCAATTTGAGGGCATTCACTTGGGAAAGGGGGTTAAAGAAAAGAGGATTCATTTTGAAGTTATGTAGTTTAGCATCAATTCTTTGCAATTTTCACCCCCTTTAATTTCCTTTTTCTTAATTGCTTGACATGGCTATTGGGCATATGACTCTTCTGTGTTCTTATAATCCCTTTTTTGAACTAGATGCTCATAATGAATGTGAGCAATATAGACATGTTGCAGTTGTTTGTAATTTTTTGCACTAACCCGTGTTTCCCAATTATAGATCAAGAAGTGTCAAAGCCTGGAGAGCAAGATGCTGCTGGCAAGAGCGCTGGTGAGGCAGCTACAGAGAGTAAAGTAGAAGCTACCCCGAGCACATAATAACCTTGCAGTGCAAGATTTGAAGATGCTTATAAAGACTGTTGAGTGAATTTTTCCTCTTTGTGCCATTCAGTGGTAGTTTTAAGTGGGAGACCTTTGTGTCCTCTTTGCTGTGTTGACTTAACAGTAGGATATTGTATAATTGAGATTTATTTAATGCATGAATGGCGGTGATTTGTTTCTAGCCAGCGCTGTCTCGATGGAAAAGAATGTTGGTATAATATTCACTTATCTTATTTCGCACATCAAATTTGAGATTTTCCTAAATATTGTGACAATTTCCACAAGGTTTAATCACAGTAGTCAAAATACTTGAATCATTAAAGGATTGTAGAAATGAGACATAGTGTAGAGTACACTAAACTCAACGCATTGATTTGCGTGCAATATGAGGGAAGTTTCTTAACATTAGATCTTTTCACTTTTTGTATCTCCTAGAGCTTACCTGAGTGGGAGTAAATTCTATTTTGCTATCCTCCTCAGTATCAACATAATGGTAGTAATGTTATATTGCGTTGACTATCATGGAATTCTCTTTTCGTAATTCGTATCAAATGATCGGAGAGATCATTTATCATAGAATGTGTTGGGCAAGGAGGGAAACGATGCGCCTGTGGAAAGCGTTTGAATGCTTGTTGCTGCCTTGCTGTAATGGATAAAATTGTGGCCCTCTACACCACAAATGTTTATCATGTGTAGTGCTTGTTGAAGTGTTTCCTAAACAATAAATTTGAGTCGCACGCAGTAAATAGAATCTCGCACTTTGTTCCGCTAACACTTTCAAACGCAACTTAGTGCAGCAAAATATAAACGTTCACAGATAGGCCCCCATTGGAATTAACTCTAGCAAAAATTTAAACATAAAAAATAGCCTCCGGCTAAGAGACTTATTAATGTGTAAGGATACTGGAATTTTCATGAATTAATTGCGGACTTAACCCATATCTTTCAAAATTGCGATTTCAACTTCTGTTTCAAACTAGTCTAGTACCCGCGCACATACGCACGGGTGGATATCGTCATTGATTTACAAATCAATAGATCAACACATGATTAGCTTCAAACTACCCAAGACAATAAAATAAATTACAAAAGCTAGAGACCAACGATGACAAATGATATCGATGAATGAATTAAAAAGGAGAATTTTAATACAATAGTCCAATACATATTTGAATACCATAGTCTAATACATATCAAACATGCATCTATTTAGTTAGAACGTTACAACTATTTTGAACAGTGAAATTGCTTTGTTCTTGAACAACAAACAACACGAAATAGAAGTCAATTTCAGATTTACTAAATACTAATAGGAATAGAACTAAATCAAAAATACTAATAGGAACAAAAAATAAGTGACAATAAGGCTAAAATAAAATGGAATTTATCTTTAATTCCGAGAGCTCCTTCAATGATAGTTCACGCGAAAAGTCAAAACACTTCTCATTAATATCTCGTTTGGCATAGTAGATCTTACAAAAATCTAAGTCTCAAGAGTTTCTGATTTTGAAGATACATGTGATTCTGATTTTTTTTTTTTTTTTCATATTCTAAAGCTCTTTCAAATATACTCCCTCCGTCCCAAATTGTATGTCGCTTTAGGGAAAAAAAATTGTCCCAAATTATATGTCGCTTTACAATACCGGTGCAACATTAATGTTACTTTTCCTATTATAACCTTAACTATTTATTACTCTCTTATTTCAATTCTTTAATTTATCTTTCCCATATTATTTATTAAGGACAATTTTGTAAAACAACTCATAATATCTCTTTTCCACATAGTATTAATTACATTTCTTAATATGTGTGAAATGTCCAAAACGTCGTACAATTTGAGACGGAGGGAGTAAGTCTTAATGTCTCCTCAGAAGCTTACCTTTTTGCATATTCTAAAGTAATCCGTTTTGACATACTTAATGACCAATCATGGTAATAGCCAGCCAATAGGTAATCTTAGTTCAAACTATGAGATGTGTTGTTATTTATTATAATTAACTATGGGTTTGATTGTAAAAAAGAAATATCATTCAACATGAATTTGTGATTTTGATATGCATCTTTGGGTTGATGCGCTAGTCTTTGAGCCAAAATGTATTCTTGATACAGAGAACCTGATATGTGGTTCTGCGGAAGTGAAATGTAGAAAGGAAACTTTCATGTGTTGTGTGCATGCATGCTACTAAGCTCTTAGTTTGTTGACAAAGTTCGTTGGTCTAAATAAATGGATTTACCTTTTTTTTTTGTGATGCCCAAATTAGTCTCAACATCGATAGGGATAATTTATTTTTTTTGGTAAGGGATAATTTTTAATTGATGTCCAAACTCATTTCTACTATGTAAATAAAACAATCACCTTGAATCTTAGATTTCAATTTTTAATAATGTCTAAACTCTTTTTTCTATATTGTAAATATTGTTGTCTGTTGGGGTTTTTAATCTAGAATCTGTGGAGAACTTTTAACAATAAAGATTATGTTAATAAAGTTTTGGTTGGAGGGGAAAAATTTCAAAAACACATTCATAGTCTTTATGATAGCCTTAGTATAGGGGTATGCTTACTTGGCCCGAATTTCAATTTACATTAAGCTTCCATTTGGATGGGATTTTAAATCAAATTTCTTGCGACCCGATTTTAAATCAAATTTCTTGCAACCCAATGCCAATTTAACGTGATTTTTTCAAAGCTGGAAATTCTAACATCAATGTGAACGTGGGTTTAGTGCAGGGGCGGACCTGGACTCGGAATATCACTGGGGCACAATTTTTGTATCAAATAATTAAATAATAGTAAATATAATAAAAAGTTATATTAAAAATAGTTGTAGCAACCAAAATTACAAAGAAAATGCTATATTTTCCATTTGTTGAAAATGAGTTAAAATTACATCATTACTAATTATTTTAAGAACATCTTTGTCTATGTACGTTACAAGACCATCATTTAACCATTTATCACCCATCTTGTTACTTAGTTAACATACTTAATTTTGCAAGGTAACCATACTTAATTTTGTTGTATGTTTTATTCACTGACATGTGCAATCAACCAATGACTCATACATTAATTATTGGACCGCAATTGCAATTTTTTTAGAGATATTGCTCAAAAGGACAACTATCATTAACAATGGATTTGTGTACATTGCAGGTTAGATTATCCAACATCTAGATACTATAGCAGGCGCAGCTGCCATGACGGTGTAATGTGTGAGAACTAACACTTTAGCAGGTCTCAATAGCAAGCTAATTTATACACAGCATGACAGCAACTAACATGTAAAAAAAAAGGGCCTGGGCTGGTGTGGCACTTGCCACACTAGGCCCAGGCCAGGTCCGCCCCTGGTTTAGTGGCTTTCCACCGCTATTCCAAACACATCATAAGATGGATCGAAGCAAGAAAAAACTGGGCAGTAGTATTATGCAATATCCTCATATTTATCCTCATATTAGAAACCATATTTTAAGAAAAATTCCTTTTTCTTTTGTGAATAGTTTGCATAAAAAACTAAAGGCCAAATACCTCCCTGGGTCCTTTAAGTTTCACGTTTGTTTCAGATAGGTCATTTATGTTTCTAAGGTTTCAGATAGGTCGTTTAAGTTTCGAGTTTGTTTCGGATAGGTCCTTTAAGTTTCTAAGGTTTCAAATAGGTCCTTTAAGTTTGTTTCGAGTTTGGCTTAACGGACAGATCAACTTTGGCTTAACGGAGGTTGATAGAAAGGACCTATCTGAAACAAACTCGAAACTTAAATGACCTATCTGAAACCTTAGAAACTTAAAGGACCTATCTGAAACCTTATAAACTTAAAAGACCAATCCGAAACAAACTCGAAACTTAAAGGACCCGGGGAGGTATTTGGCCAAAACTAAATAGTCCCAATTTTTCTGAGACTTCCAAATTCAAACTTAATTTTGTATTTATTTTGTTGCTTTATCAGATTTTCAGACTCTAAGTATAAATCACAGATTCTCAACTTCTATCTTGAATTCTAATTTCATGTCAGAGTTCAAATCTGACATTTCTTTTTTTATGATAGATTGTACTGATTTTTTGTTTCTTAAGTTAATATGTCACTCACCTTTTTTTTTTTTTTTTTTCTTTCTTGTCTGTCTATGACTTTGTCCATTGTAGCACCATGTATTATGGCTTAAAATCATGGGTTTTGTTTTATTTTTCATTTACTATTTTACTTTATATTTGATGAATGTAAACTTTTTAAAATTGTCTTCTAATTAACTATTTCAAGTGTGGGAAAGGGTTGTCTACTTTCGGAATTTTCTGATAGTTCCTTTCCAATCAGTTTTATCACCACCACCATAATTGATTGTAAGGTAAGAACCATTGATCCTGTTTGTTATATAACATGAGATAATGCAACTAAAATGCTGTCAATTTTACATGCTTTTATGTAACTTTTTTGGACTCTTGTGTATTGTAAATCATCAATCATCTTTTGTGGACTCTGTATTGTAAATCATACCCTTTAAATGTTAGTTTTTAAACGTTTTTGGACTTTGTATTGTAAATCATCAATCATTCTTGAATGGAGTACAAGCGTGGCTCGGAAAATGTTAGATTTCCTTTTAAATGTGTTTGGATAGACTACATTTTATAATAGGAAAGACAAATTTAAACTTGAGTCGCACGCAGTAAATAGAAGCTCGCACTTTGTTCTGCTAACACTTTCAAACGTAACTTAGTGCAGCAAAATATAAACGTTCACAGATAGGCCCCCATTGGAATTAACTCTAGCAAAAATTTAAGGAAAATGCTACTTCTCAAGAAAAATAGCTTCAAGATTTTTTCAAGAAATAGTTGGTAAATTTTAATTGGATGATTTATTTGTCAACTTCCTATTTTTCAGCCACACCTTCTTGAATTGTAGCAAATAGTGCATTGTGATTGGCTATTCTTTATTCTTGAAGAATTCTTGATGTTATTTTTCTAGAGATATAGCATTGCTCAAAATTTAAACATAAAAATAGCCTCCGGCTAAGAGACTTATTAATGTGTAAGGATACTGTAATTTTCATGAATTAATTGCAGACTTAACCCATATCTTTCAAAATCGCGATTTCAACTTCTGTTTCAAATAAGTGCTTTTATGGGGTTAAGATCCTCTCCATTTGATAAAATAAATGGAAGTGCACAATTTAGAGAGAGATATACACATAAAATAGATAGTGGGTCTTACCACTAAGTGGTTTCCACCATCATTAATTATTTTTCACTTTTTTGAAAATTTTTTGAGTCTATATCTCTCCAAATGGAGAAATGGAGAAGATCTTGACTCGCTTTTATGGTGTTGAATTAGATTTTTTTTTTTATTGGGGAATTGTATGTAGGGATGGCAATGGGTACCCAATGGGTAGGGTACTATAGTACCCTCCCCCATACCCCTCCCCCATACCCGTGTTTGTAAAATATGCCCGTACCCGAGCCCGTAACCTCGTGGGTAACAACTTTAGTGTTCTTCTCCATACCCTGTGGGCACCTAAGTGCTCATACTCGTACCCATTACCCGCACTTTAATTATAAAAAGACAATAAAAAAACATAACAATTGAAATAAAACTATGATCCAATTTTTTTTAAAGCAACTCATAAAATAGTAGAAATTGTAGTATTTAACCAAATAAAAAAACATCCAAAATATTCCTCGAAAATTAAAATAAAATCATTCAAAATACATATAAAAAAGTGCATTCTAAAATAAACATGAAATTTATTTAAATCATAAATTTGTAGCTCGTGAGCTTATGAAGGTAAGATGAAACGATTACCATATTAGTTTTTAGGTTTAGGTTTATCTTTGATGATGAATGTTGAGAAAAAGAACATGAAGAAGGCTGACAGTAATGAAGAATCCGAGAAGCCCATCTTTCATTTTGAGTCTTCAAAAGAGATTCAAGTTCAACATGATAGCAAAGCAACAGCAACTTTGGAGACTGAGACTCATTTTTCAAGTTCCATCTGTGGGTCACACTCACACGGTCCTCTCAGACCTTCCACTCATATTAGAGTTTCATCAAGAATCGATTATCAACCTGACATATGCAAAGACTTCAAGGAGACCGGGTATTGTGGCTACGGCGATTCATGCAAGTTTCTTCACGACCGAGGCGACTACAATTCCGGGTGGCAGTTGGACAAAGAATGGAATGAAGCCGAGAAAGCAAAGAGTGTGCACTGATGGTTTGTCTGTTTGTTTGTCTGAAGGAAAAAAGAAGGGAAAAGGACTTTCTGGATTTTGCTGACACGTGTTTGTAATTTACATGTGGCCTTGTTGCCTCTTGCCATGTGTAATTTTATCATTTGATTAAATTTATGCTTTTTTTAATTTAGTTTATTTTAACTTCGTTGTTCCGATCTACTCCCTCTGGTCACATTTATAAGCAAAAAACAACTTTTTAAGTACATTGAATAACTAATGTATCTAACATATAAATGTGACCGGATACATTAATTATTCAATGAACTTAAAAATGTGTTTTTTACTTATAAATGTGACCGGAGAGAGTAGAACATTACTTGTAATTATTAACCACTTAACAAAATTAATAATTATTAGTAAATTTTGTAATTTCATTACTTGTAATTTCATTGGAATGATTCAGATCCGATGGCCACAAGAATAATTTACATTTTTGTTTGCAATTGTATAAAAACATTGCAAGCTTGTACAAATAATAAAAAAATAAAATTTAAAACCAGTGTACACCACACAAGTCAAACCAGTTTTCACTATTTCACGAGCATTTAGAGTTAAATGGTACTACTTTCATCCTTAATTATAAAAAGACATTTTTGATCAAATTAGGAGAATTAAGAAAGTTGGTAATAGTATTATATTTGTTTACAATCATTATTATTTTTATAATCTTATTTCTCTAAAAGAGAGTTTGTTTATGTTTTCAACATAACACTTGTTATTGATCGAAGAAAATGATGTAAAATAAATAAGTAGTTGGTAAAAAGTAATTAATATAATTAAAAATATCAAAGAGGTTTATATAAAGGGACATTTTTTTACAAAATGGACTTGTAATCAATTAAAGGCGGAGTTAACAAATAATATGTTCTCCAATTCCAAAACTCTGCAACTTATACATGAATTTTATCATCAAAAGAACAATAGTAATATAATAACGTCGATATATAATTTAAGGAAACTAAATGTAGTAACTTTTCATTGAAAAACACCGATTATTATTAAAAAGTTGTCTATTTAATATAGAATACACCAAGAAAAACCCATAATTTAATAAGAAAGTATAATATAATGGAAAATAGCTTACCTCAGTTGGTATTAGGGGTGTTCGCGGTGCGGTTTGGATCGGTTTTGAGGCAAAATGTCAACCGATCCAAAATAAAAATCACATGCGGTTCGGTTCGGTTTGGATGAGTATTCTAAAAAAATCCGAACCGAACCGATCCAAATATATGCGGTTTAATTTGGATCGGTTTTTGGATGTCCAAAATGCAAAATATATTTTTTTATTTACTCTTTTTTGAAGAATATAATTTTTTTATTAATATTAATATTACACAAACACGGTAAAATAATAGGTTTGATGCAAAATATATTAAAAAAATAAAATTATAGTATGAAAATTATCGATTATTTTTGAAACATATGAAGTAATAATAATATAGATTAAATTAGTGCAATGTATAAGATTAAAATTTAACAAACAACATAATAATGCAATCTATAATACTAATAAAAGAATAAATAAGTATTAATATTTATTTTTGCGGTTCGGTTCGGTTTGGTTCGGTTTTGAAAAAGTGATCCGAAATCCGATCCGATCTTAGCGGTTTTTACAAAACAACATCCAAACGCATCCAAATATATTCGGTTTTTTGCGGTTTTCGGTTTTTTTGGATCGGTTTGCGGTTTTATTTTGGATCGGTTTGGATTTGAACACCCCTAGTTGATATGCAAAGGTCGGGATTCAAACCCGCCAACAAAAAAAATATGATGGAAAATAATTAAGAAAAAAAAAGTGAGGTTATTGAGCTTTTGCTTAACTGGACATCATCGTAGCTGATCAGAGCCCCTAAAACCCTTTTCTTCCACCGCAATTGCACCTTCATAGAAACAGTCACAAACAATAAATGGAAGCAATTGCGGCCATGGATGTCGAGGAACAACGACCTTTTCCCATACCCAACAACGTTAAACGCTTCGGTCTTAAAAACTCTATCCAAACTAATTTCGGTGACGATTATGTTTTCCAAATCATCCCAAAGTACGTCCTTTTCACTTTCTTCTTAAGCTTTTCAATTATACTCAAGCTTGATCAAATATTGAAAAAGTTCACTTTTTTATTTATGCCCTTAATTTGGGAGTTTTATAATTTTTGGGTTTTTTTGTGAATGGAAGGGATGATTGGAGTTCAATGGCGGTTTCACTTTCGACGAACGCAGTGAAACTGTATTCACCAGTGGTGGGTCAATATTATGGAGAGTGCAAGGGTCACACTGCAACTATCAATCAGATTTTGTTTTCGGGTCATTCTAATCCCAATATTCTAAGCTCTTGTTCTTCAGATGGTACTATCAGGACTTGGGACACAAGAACATTTCAACAGGTTGATTTTTTGTTGTTACTAATGTTATTATTTGGTTTTTCTCTCCATAATTATTGGTGCCTTATAGATAAACAACTTAATTAAGCGTTTATAGCACAACCACTAATCATATACGTGCTTATTTCTATAACAAATGACAAAATAAGCTAAATTGTTTCATACAAGCCGTTTTCACAAGCTATCCTCAGACCTCAAGAGCTTATGGAAATAAGCTGAATCAAATATTTTGTCAGAAACTCTCTTGAATAGTCTCACAAAGTGTCTATGCCACTAGATAAGCTCAAATAAGTCAATGCAAATAGGCCCATGATCTCTTTGCTGCTTGAGTGTTAAATTGAATGTCAAAACTGCAGGTTTCTATTATCAATGCTGGTCCATCTCAAGAAATCTTCAGCTTCTCCATTGGAGGACCTAGTGGAAATTTAGTTGCTGCGGGTTGTGATTCACAGGTTTGCTTTTCTATTGGAGGACCTTGGTGATAGATAGATAGATACTGTGTGAAATGATTTAGACTGGTATGGAATTTATACTGTGTTGTGTAATTATCCCAGGTACTCTTGTGGGATTGGAGAAATAACAAGCAAATTGCATGCCTAGAAGATTCTCATGTGGATGATGTCACTCAGGTTTGTTCTGTTCGAAGTTTTTCAATTACATCTTAATCTAAAACTTGATCTGATGGAGTTGTAACCCTTTGGTGAAAGGATGTTTGTCTTGGTGATGCCCTCCTAAAAAACTGACGTAAGAATGCAGGATTTAATATAATATGTTTTATAAACTGCCAACAAATGGGCTCAGGATATTTCTGTAAGAGGAAACAGTTGTTAGGACTATAGAATAAAAGGATACTAGAGTAGTTTAAGTAGTTATACGTTGTTAGAGGAATATGTGTATAGGTAGGACAATACAAATGTTGGAGAGTATTCTTTGAATCTTGTAATTTTGAACATAGTATTCTCTATTGTGAAGGGGAAAATATTTCTTGATATAATTGTTATTTCTTTGGAATTCAATTCTTGGGTTCCTAACAATAGTGGAAATCTTACTGCAGAAAAATAATGGAGGATATTCCTTATTCCTTGTAGATTTATAAAACCAAATATTTAATTCCTCGTATTCTGTGTCCGATATTGTTAGTTGGAGACTTCGAGTGACTGGCTTTTTCCGGTTCTGTCTGTAGCCATTTTCATTAGCTCAACATGGCTTTAGGCATCACTTGATCAATTCCACGAAAACTGCTTATTTATGTAGGATTAGTAAGGAGTAATTCAATTGGCTTGTTCAAAAAAAGTAAGGAGTAATTCAATTATTAGAATTTGCTTTTTAACTTTGGCCTTGTACGAGTAGAATGATATGGAGTGATCAACTTTGGCCTTGACAAATCCTGAATTTGTCACATGTATTTTATTACCTTGCTTGGCTTCAGTTGAATGATATGGAGTGATCAACTTATATTTCACAATGAGATTGTGCATATTTATATACAACAGAGAATCCCTCAGAAAATGGAAATAGACAGTAAGGAAACTATATCAACGCTAATAAATAAAAAAACTCCCCTTCAAGATGGAGCATATATATCATATGTTGAATGTAATGTGTGAATTCATGTCTGATTTGTTGAAAATGTGATTCTAGGTTCATTTTATCCCTGAAGAACAAGGCAAGCTCATTTCTGCTTCAGTTGATGGATTGATCTGCATATTTGATACCACTGGAGATATTAACGACGATGATCATCTAGAGTCGGTATGTCTGAGACTTAAATTAAATTTCCTTCAGTTGACAATTCTTGCAATTTACAACCTTTTTAAATGGCCAAATATATTTAACTCAGATAAGTAATCAACAGAATAGGATTGTATAGTTTGCTTCCACAACATGCAAATTAATAACCCTATTTACACTATTGATGCTTGCATATGCAGAGCTCAAGTTTCACATTTGAAAAAAAAAAAACAGGTTTCTCAAGTCCTTTGCATATTTGAACTGAAGAAAGTTGCTCATACTAAACTAGTAAATTTTTTGCTTGCAAAATGTAGGTGATTAATATGGGAACATCAATTGCAAAGGTGGGTTTTTTTGGAGAGAGTTATCAGAAGCTTTGGTGTTTAACTCATATTGAAACTCTCGGGTACAATTCATCTCCATTACTGGTTTTTATTTCCTCAATGGCTAGATATAGTTTACTCATTTGCAACGACGCATATGATTGTGTTGTGCTTTGTCCTGAATTCAAAGTCATCAATTCATAGTTGCTAATGAACTATGTAGCACCGACACTTCTGATGGAAGGCGTGTCCGGTGTTCGACACGTGTCAGTGCCGGTCACTGACACGACACTGACACATGATTACATTTAATTAATTCATTTTTTCAAATTTTTACCGGTGTCAACGTGCATGTGTCAGTGTCGTGTTCTGTGTCAGTGCATCATAGCTAATGAATGGTAAATTGATGCATACAACACACTCTTATGCTCTTAATGTGGGTTATATGGATTTGCATGTGCAGATTTACTCTTCCTCTCTTTTTGCTATGGCTGATTCTTATATTTCATTGATTCGTTCTATTCTTTTGTGTAGCATTTGGGACTGGAAAGAAGGTAGAAATGAAGTAAACTTCTCAGACACGCGTACTTTAGCTTCTGAAAGTTGGAATTTGGATCATGTGAGTTCTTTCCTTCCTATTTGATGGAATATGCTTATTTGTTTGAACCTGAAAGGTGTTATACTTCGTACATGAAAAATATAGTTTCTATAAAAGGCCAACCTCCACTACAGAGTTCAAAGAAGGAGCCGATCCATTGTAGTTCTATTGTAATCGGCCTTACTTAGGCTAATTCCACAACTTGAAATCATGGCTTCTACATGTTGCGCCAATGCTTTCTTCGAAAATTAAAGTTTTTGCCTCCAAAATAAAAATGTAATGTGATGCGTAGGCATCTTATGCAGATGATATATCATTTGCTTGTCATGAGACAGAATGGAGAAAAGAAAGAAAGAATGGAGGGGGGCTGTAAGAATTTTAGCTCTCTTTAAACCTGATCCTTTTGGAGCTTTCCTTCCAGGAGAGCCTTTGCTTTGTGTGCTTTTCAGCCATGCTAAATTACATATACTACTTCATATTGAAGTGCGTGGAGTTGGATTGACAACCAAGCTTTGACGAAAATTCCAGGAGAGGCTAGAGCTTATATTTATAAACTACATATTCTCTTTAAATTAATAATGTGGTCATAAATGAGTGAATATGCTCTGAATTTTATGAATTGGCAAATACATCCTGAGATAATAACGCAGCACCGAAAATAGTCACTCCGTTGACTTCTATTGTTAGAGGCTATGTCTTGACACATTAACTGAACACGTGGTCTTCCACTTGGATCTCACTTCAATGTCACATCATCAAAAACTTATGTGACACGTTAAATTTTGCATTTCATGCTCATTTTAGAGCTGCCACTCTTGAGATCCGAAGACTTTAATTTAATTTTACCTCATAAATTTTATACAATTTAGTTCCTGGTGATATGGCGTTGATGTAAGATCCACGTAGGGGGTTACATGTTCATTTAATGTGCCACATCATAGGTTCCGACATCAGTGTTAACAGATGGACTATTTTAACTGATGTGTTACAATTTAAGTGATGTATTTGTCAATTTGCTAAATTCGGAGATTATTTTGATCCATACTTGCAATTTTGAGGATCAATTTGGCTACTTATTCAGTCATAAATACATGGCATTGGTTGAACAAGCTGGGTAGATGATCTTCCTTATCTGATTGCAATTACCTTGTCATAAGAGTAAGAGGCGAAAAAGTTGGAGTTGGAAAAAAAGTCGTGTTGATCAAAAGATAACAGAAAATAAAGATAAAAATCTTTATGATTTGTTTGTTGGAGCAAAAGCTTGTATACTGCTCTATTGGGCAAATATTTTGTCACTACAAGTCTTAGCCAACAAATTGATCTTTCCTTTCTTTTTGCAGGTTGACTACTTCGTTGATTGTCACTACTCAAGAGAAGCTGAAAAATTATGGTTGATCGGCGGCACAAATGCGGGTACTTTGGGTTTCTTTCCTGTAAATTACAGTGAAACGACAACAATTGGAGGTGCAGAAGCAATTCTCGAAGGTGGCCATACAGATGTTGTTAGAAGTGTTCTACCTATGTCCAGAGTTCATAGTTCAGGCATTTTTGGATGGACAGGTGGGGAAGATGGTAGGCTATGTTGTTGGCTGTCTGATGATGATTCCCCTCAAAAAAACCAATCTTGGATTTCAAGTTCATTGGTTATGAAACCAGAAAGAACTTGCAAGAAAAATCGCCATCACCCCTACTAATACTAGTTTTGATGCCAAAGGTTTTTATTTATTTTTTGGTTCATTTAGTTAGTTTTTTTATTAAACTTGGGTTAGGATTGATGGATTTTGGGTTAAATTTTTTACTTTTATGTTTATTGCATGTAATATTTGTAATGGGGCGTTTTGCATAAGCCCCTTTTATATTTTAAAAAAGAAATACAGATCATTTGATTCATTATGTATCACTAGCGTCAAGGCGACACTAACGTGTGTTTGTCTTTCCGCTTTGTTGTTGCTTAACTTTATGTTTATTTTATCGTATTTTGTTATAATTTTTTTAGAATATACAATAATCAAATAAAAATTTAACTTATATTGTTCTTATTATAATGGAATTGTCCATATTTTATAGTATTTGGTTATATAATTACATTAATTTATTCAATTGTATCAAAAAATAATTTGTTTATTCGGTTATAAAGAGCGGGTCCTTATTGATTTATTATGAAGTGTTTGAAGACTAGCAAGATTAGGGGCTTCTGGATTATCATGAAGTGTATGGAGACTAGCAAGATTAGGGGCACATTTGTTAAAGCCTGAAAGTCATGTTGTCTTATTTTCTAATAAACTAAACACGAAAGTTTTATTTAAAAAAAATAAAAAATACATGATAGTCTTATAAAGAAGATAAATTATTTCTACACTTGATGCATATAAATAATTAGGAAAATGCTGATGTGCACCCTTTACCCTCATGCAAATCACACGAATGACCTAACCACTATTAAATTCTAGCTTGATCTAATCGTACGTGTTCTCTTGCATGCCACCCACGACCCACCATTGAACTCGCTTCCTCCTTTACGTTTACCTATAACTTTGTTGGGCAGTGACTGGTTCTGTCGGTCTTTTACACCTCATCCTCGTTCTAGTGGTTAAGTGTTGATACGCAGGGATTGTAGGCAGAAGTGGTTGTGACTTTGTGATGGTTGTTCTAAAACGAGAACCATGATGGCGAAGACAATGTAAAATCAACGAGAGGCAATAACGGAGATAACGGTGACGACATGAAACAACAACAACAACAACAACAGGCAACAATGACAAGAGGCAACAATGGCGACAACGACAGGAGAGTAAACAATGTCAAGAGTCGATTATGGTAGTCATAAACTAAAAGTGTAGATGACAGTTGCAACATATAGAATTAGTAAGATGTTGGTGGCGGCAACAACCAATAACCACAATGCTTGATGGGAGGTTTCCATTTTTGAAAAAGTGGGAGGTTTCCATACGTTCTCTTTCATTCTATTTTTGTTACAATATTAATGATTACATATATTTTCATATTAAGTAAAAGAACTTTGAGGAAGGTAAGAAATCTGTTTTGTAGGTTTTTGAAATCGAGGTAAGAAATTACAAGGAGTTGAAGAAAGATAGCAAAAACACTACCACCCCAAAACAACTCACCATAGCTCAATGACTAGTGTTCTCTAGAACTTGACTTGTAACCTTTTTGAAACTATACAATTATTTGAAGTACCTAAAAAGTTGTTTTTTGCTTATAAATGTGACCGGAGAGAGTATTTATGAAGTATGTTTTGATGAATAAATGGTTGCCCCGTTTGTGCCATAAAATGAAAATATTTTTTTGGTCCTCGATTCTTTGTATGAAACTTATCAACTATGGGTATCTTTCAGAGAATGAATAGGGCAATCGAGCATAGAAAAGAAAAGAACTCATCGTGAGCTGAAAAAGAAAAAAATATAAAAATAGCTGAGAAAAGAAAATTAAAGGCCATAAAAGGCAACCGATCGAAGTAAGTCAAGCCACTCACACAAAATCATTCTTCCCAAAAGAGTTGATTGATGCACAATACCTAGAAAAAGAGTTGAGATCCTCTCCATTTATGACCCTAGAAAAAAGAAAAGAAAATGATTTCTAGAAACAAGATTAAGTAGGGGAAATTTGTTAAAGCTTGAAAGTCATGTTATCTTATTTACTAATGGGTCTTGTTAACTTGTGCCCAAAGGGCACAAGATAAGAAACTAAATAAAGAAAATTTAATCTTGAAAATTGTACGTTCATAACCTTAAAAATCATAAAAGTTTATATTTTCAATACAATATTTATAGTTTCATTCTATTTTAAGATCCTTATCTATTTCCCTTTTTTTTAATAGTTTGTAATATATAAAAATTTGAATTGTTATAAAATTCTAAACATTGCACATAAGATATTTAAAGTTCATGCACAGCTAACTGCTAGCAACTTCTATCAAATTCATTATTGCTCCAAACGTTTTAAATCAACATTCAACCTCATGAGGAAAAAAACAGATAATTTCTAGCAAACGTCTAAATTACTAGGACATGAATTCAAGTTAAAACCCCCCAAACGTTTCATCTACAATTGTTAAAGGAGCATCCCAAATATACCAAGGTTGGGTGCTCTTCTTACTGTGGGGAAAGAAAGAAAGAAAAAAAAACTGTTTACCATTGGAAGGTATTAGAAATTGATGCAATGACAGAATCCTTCCTCAAATAATATATAATAGCACCAACATTTTTGAGACCATAGATAAATACAAGAAAAACGCTTCAAAGCTAAAATCCAAGGAAAACATATGAAACACGGGCAGTGAAGTCTGCTGCAGGTACGCATAAAGACAAGCACAAATGCCTCTAAAAGTAGAGCAAAGTCCCACTGGAAGTAGTTCACACTTCATATCATTTGCTTAGATCAACCTCTACCTCGCCCAGCACCTACAAAATGAAGAAAAGGTATTTGATTACTATACATTCTTTAACTCCATGCTATCATTTTAAAAATTAAAATACCTGTATAACTTTTATGCATTTTTCGAACAATTTTTTTTTAACATCAGAGCCATCAAATTACAGAATTGGTAAGGCGTTCTTTCAACAATAATAACCTTTTAAGCAGAATAACTTTCTAGTTTATCAAGAGCTAATCTGGTCTAGATGAAAATAAAAGATAATTCCAGGAAACTCTTTGAACTCTGACATAGGAATTTGAGGTATTTGAGTATATGATAAATATCTTATAATATCTAAATTCTCAAAGCATCTTAAATTATTTCTTACTTACAATTACCTTCTGTATTTTTTTTATATATTTTGTAATTAGCTTCTTTATTTGATTAGAATTATAAATCTAGTATAACAAGTAAAGGTTAATATTTAGTCTTTTGTATCATAATAACAAAAACATAATTTAAGATTGAAGAAAACACACACAGAGGTGGTAAAACATATGATGAGTGCATTTATGATTTACCTCTGCTTCCTCCAGGCTTTCCACCTTGGCTAGCCCTGCCTCGGCCTCCGGCTCCTCTAGCACCACCATCATCAAAACCACGCCCAGTGCCTTTTGTTTGGCGTCCACCAGCACCAGCAGCATCCTCCCTACCTCTGCCCCTACCACGTCCCACACCAGGTGGCTTGCGATCTGAAAAGGGTGACATTGATTAGATAACTTTATTTTTTATATAACTGGAAGGCTGCATAAATGGCATTTCAAATTGTGTGGATCCAACAGGGGAAGTTTGCATCTTTATAAAAAAAATAGATGTGCCATAAGTCAGAATCAATCAGAAGAAAATTATATATGCATCTTTATTATAACGAGCACACCAATATTCCTTTCCCCCTTATAAGTTATAAACCACCAATTTACATATGCATCAAGATAAAGACCAGGTGCTAGATCCAACAAAGGGAAGTTTATTGGGTTTGCTATTAGGCATCCAAAACACTACATAGATGTAGTTTTAGAGGATCTGACACCATATTTCAATCCAAAATCTCAAGGCATCAGGTTCACAGGTCCTTCCACTTTATATCCTACTCAGCTTTCCCATTCCTAGTCAATTTAGGATTTATCATGCACACACACATGACATACTTGAACTCTCAGAATAAACTAGATATCAAAATAATACTTCATACCTGTACGGCTCTTTTCTTCCTGAACTTTGTCAATAACCTAAATCAAAAGCAATAAAACAAAATTAGTTGACAGAACCATGTATAAGTCAGACATCACTTAACAAATTATCTAATTCACTAAAAGGGTAGCTCAATGCAGAAGCTCCGGACAAAAGTATGAGCACAGCCTTAAGGCTTAAACCCTCAAGCACAAGGTTTTTCCCAACTAAACCCATGACCAATAAGATCACAAAGTAACCTATGCGCTAATGGTTTTCTTAAATAACATTAAAGGGAGTGCACTGTCATTGTAAACTGAATTTACACATGCAACCAATAAGAATCCACTATTCCAATATATTAATCTACTCTTACAAGTTGCAACCGAATCTTAAAACTAATGGTATAAAATGGCAAACTGATAAATTCTCGTTAGATGTTGGTGTAAAGCCTATCTACGCTGATAGCACATGACCCTTAATATCTTTATAAATAACTAATCACCACCATTACATACCTCATCAGGAACTCGAAGGTACTTGATCGTATTTCCTCGTATGTAGCATTCAGGCATCCGCCAAAATCTATCTCCATCCTACATTACCAATTTCAATCAAAATCCATAAACCAACCTTTCAACAATAACAAATTAAAAAGACAACAAACAAGAACAGTTAAAAAGAACATTACTTTAGAGGTACAAATAACTTCTCGGAGATGAATGTTCATCCATGTATCACAATTAACCAAATGCCCATTGTATGTCTCTCCATTTTTCAGCTCCACCAACTGTTACAACAAAGTTCAAAAAACAAAATTTAACAACAATGAAAAATCAAAAGTTTATTATTATAAATCAAACAGAAAAAAATCATAAAGTAAAATAAAGAAAAAGTTTTTGTTACTTACCATAGGGTGACCTTGTGCGGTCTTAAGAAGAGAAAGAGGAAGCTGCAAAAAAGAAAAAAGGTAAAAAAAAATTAACATGATTGCAAACATTAACAATAATTAACGGTGACTATAACATAAACCCTAGTGCTTTAATTTTGTGATCCGAGAGAATTTGAATGCGGGTAGGTTTTCCGGTTAAAAAATAATACTTTTTTAGGAGAAAAAGGAATAGAGAAGAGGAAGATCTAGTATGCGTTGTTACCATGTTGATGAGCTTTGAAGTGGCGTCGATGAAGGTGTGCGATTCAGAAGAGCAGAGTGTGAGAGAAAGTGGAGGAGGGAAAGAAGAGAACCCTCACTTTGTGATTGATTTGAATGATTTCTTCATTCTTCTTTATTCCCCTGTATTTATACAGAAACCTAATTTTTTTTTTTTTTGGACAGAAAAATATTATATGATTTATATTTATATCTATGGATAACAATTGTAAAGATAATACTCTCTCCGTCCCTATATCTAACCACCCATTTGACTTTATTTTTGTCCCTAAATTTAAACCCCTCTTCAAATTACTAGATGCATTTATAATTTTTTTCCTAAACATACCCCTAATTAATACTACTAATTTGTTTTGAAATTTAAAAAGTCAAATTTAATACACATACAAACAAAGGACAATATGGTAATATTAACACACAAGACATAATAATTACATTGTCAGTTTTTCTTAAGAAATGTGGAAAAAAAAACAAAAGGAGGTTACATTAAGGGACGGAGGGAGTACTTTATTTGCATTTATTTATGTCGATGAAGACACGTTTGATCTGAATCTAATAATTGACGACAGTAAGTGGATAATAAGTTTTGATTAAGATCGGATTTTTAAATAGATGTAGTTTTTTTTTTAAGAAAGGAAATCGAGTTCAAATGTAATTATATATTTTGAAAATTTCAATTTTTAATCATATTTTACTTAATTTTTGGTTCAATTATTCATTTTTTATACTCCCTCCGTCTCATAATACTTGACACGGTTGACCTTATTACGCATGCCAATGCATAATTTTGAGGTTATATATCTTGAATAATATATTAGAAAAAATTATGAAAGTTTGATATTTTGAAAATACTCATCAAGACAAATCTAACGACATCTTATATGATATTATTTATTTTTGTATATTAGTAGAAAAATATGGTCAAAGTAAGCTAGGTCAAAATTACACATTTTCAAATAGGTCATCTATTGCGGGACGGAGGGAGTATCATTAGATCTCCTCTTTCTTTATATTGGCATAAATTGTGAGTTGCAACTAGCGTTTTTTTTTTTTTAAAGAAGAGTTGTGACTAGCGTGTAGACGTTTAAAATTTAAGACAAAATTGTATCCTTTCATATTATTTTTTTTTTTGAATAATATCCTTTCATATTTTTATTTTTAACAAATTTGAATTAAAATTAGTTTATATTAAATTTGTTATTTGTTAGGATTGATTTAAGGATTTTAGGATTAGCTATACTAATATCAAATATAAAAGTAAATTAAATTATTTAATTCGATAATTGTAAATAAAATATTTCAAATGAATTGTAAAATTGGAAGGAAAAAAAAAACTACACGAAATCTTGATATCAAACGTTATGTATAGGTACAACCGTACAAATTGCATGCTGTTTCAAATTATGAAAAATTTCTTATTCAAAGTTATGAAAATAATTTGTGCAAGTCTTTTTTTATTAGGAGGAACGAAAAAGGAGCAAAGAAAACAAGTAAGAAAATCTGTCGTGAACTAAACCAGAAGCTTAGTCAACGACTCATGGGAAATCTCAGTTTGAAAGAGTAATCTGAATGAGCTTCATTTCTGGCTAATCAATCTACACACACGTTTCCTTACTTTGGAGAATGAGCTGGTGTGAGTGTGTCTATACAAATTTGAGAAACCACAACAGCAGCATAGGGGTGGAATTATTTCGAAGTACCTGCATTGAGGTCATTTAATTTAAATTCATATACTAAGAGATAACTAGTTTAAATTAGGATTCCATGTACAACTATTAGGGATAAACACACGTCGGAGTGTGAATAAAACTATATGACTATACAAATGGATGTACAAATATTAGGGACAAACCGTCATTTGAATATGAATAATAATACTACTATGACTATACAAATGGAAATGGTTGCAAATAACATAAAAATTAACTAGTAAACAAATACATAGTAGATACTGCAGTAGATTCTTATTGTGTATACCGAATAAATTAGTGGATTAAATTTAAAATATTTTATATTTCAGCAATGTTATTTATAGCGACTAATATCATCCCGAAAGTTTTGCAAATTAGTGTCTTTTTACGAAAAACACAACAAATATTGCTTGTATGTGGTTACATGTTTCATAGGTTTAAGCCATTGTAAGAGTGTTGTGAACCAAAATTCGCTATACCAAGCATTATCTTTTATAAATTTAAGAGTTGAATTGCTGTTTTAAAATCCGACTCAGACCGATCGATAACAAATTCCATTATCTTCTCTCATCCGCACACTTTTAGAATGATTCAACAATAAAGATTATCGTTTAACATAGAGATGTGTATTGGATTTTAGAATGATTCAACGTTAAGGATTCTCGTTTAGAGCATTGATATTCTAACAACCAAAAATCAACAACTTTTGTGACAACCACCAATTTTCAAAGGAAAAGTAGATAGTGACACGGAAACCAAAGCAATAGAGAGAAAGTAAAAAGATAATGTGAGTATGAGAGATAAAGTTGTCACATAGGTTGTCACAAAATGGTTGTTAGAATATCATTTCTCTCTCGTTTAATATAGAGATGCGTGTATAGATGAGGAATTTCTTGTGATCGTAAATAATAGGGAATATGGAATAATTGGTTTGAATTATGATGAACATATTCTAACTATCCATCAATGCGTTCTTTCTTTCTTTTCCTTCAAACAAAAATGCGTTCTTTCTTTTCATTCTACCAATTTTCCAATTCCTTTTTGATATATTTTTCTTTAGTCAATTGTTGCGATACTAATGTGTTTGACTTCTACTTTTGTTAGATGGGAAAATTGGTATATTCTCAATCAAATTCATGCACCCGTCCTCTTATTTGTGATGTACAACGCTCTCCTACTAATTCCAATCAGCAATAGCAGATTTTTGTAAAATGGCATCCGCAGAGGACAACTCAGTCAAGCTTAACATTGACAGCAGTTGATTGAGCAATCCAGGACCATCTTGATTTTGGAGCTTTATTCAGATAGTTCACTGCTATTCATGAAGATATCTTTTTTTTCTTTATTTCTTAGAAGTTTCCTTCTTATTGTTAAGACCAATCTTACTACAAAAGAAACTTTAAAAGATCCTTCGTAACCAGAAAAGGCTCAGCAATAAGGCGAAGTTCACATACGAGAAAGCAGCGAACAAAAATTGCTTGGAATAGCAGTTTTCCTTATGTGGTGTGTGAATTGGTTTGCCAAGCATGAAACAGTCTCGAACTCAGCATTTGCATTGTTAATTATCTTTTCTTATGTGGTGTCTTTCTGCTTATTTTTTGTTTCTTTTGTATGTTATTCCCGTTGATTAAAAAATACGAAGAACCCTCATGTCATGTGGGGTGGCATTTGCATTCATGATCACACAAACTGTGCCCTGCATACCTCAGTACCCATCTTGGATTGATGTCCGAGAAGGAGAAGCAGTTGCCTCTTTTGTCGAGAACTTTTTTTCTGACAACTTAGTGTGTGCTTGCTTGTGCATCCCACACCGATTAAACCTACGTTTACATTGAAGCTTCAATTAGTAGCTTCATCCCAATTGTGTGAATAGAAGCCCTAGATGCGGTACCAAACACGTTATTCGGCTTATTACATTAATGGAAAACAAAAACATACATCTGAGTCAAGGAATATAAGTAACTTCTTTGTATCCTAAACTTCCATTATTATTGGTTATTGGGAATATAACTTCCCAAATCAATGAATAACTCCCTTTCACCCTCCCATAATTTGTACAGTAAATGAAAAGTATAAGAAACATAAACAAAGGTCAGCAGATCTAACAAAAAAAAAAGGTCAGAAGAAAGTCTGGCCTTTAAATGGAATAAGACCCATCTAATTAATGGACATAGAAGATATGAAAAGCCAGGTGCGGTATGCAACATGTAAAACCTAGAGCTTCTTGATAGAAATTGTCCAAAGAAGATCTGAATCAGACTGTACTGTTACTATATCTCCTTTTACAATATTTGATGTGCTTACTAAGCCACCAAATCTCATCTCTGTGTCCTCTGAAATTGTTGTCAAAATAAAGTGTTAATCATCAGACTCCACTAACAAACAAGATCACAATGGAATGATTGAAAAAAGAAATTGAAGATAATGACTGATCAAAACATCATGCATATACACATAACAAACAAGATCACAACGGAATGATTGAAAAAAGAAATTGAAGATAATGATTGATCAAAACATCATGCATATACCGTCATGTGTTGATATTCTACTAGACTGATAATTAGTTTATTTATTTACTCATAAGGAACACAAGGAAAAGTATTCCATCCTACAACTCTAATTAACAACAGTCATGCAAGAATAAAAATAATGCATCTGGAAGCACATTTTCAACAGTTATAAATTTACAGTTTAAGAAAATAAAATAATCACATAGCATTATTATTTAACAAAATATGCAATACTTACTGAGGTCCCACTGGAGTCCTGTGGTTGTAGAACTTCCGGATGGCATCCCAATAGGAACGAGTCCACAATGTGGACCCTCAACAGAAGATTGAATGAAGATCTTATGCGAATAATTCTTCGGAAGAAGTTGAATGAGGCAATCATCAGATAGAAGGATAATGCGCGTGTTGGAGAATCGACACAGCACATTAATATTTCCAATCTCATGATCAAATCTCCCACCAAGTGCTCCAACAGCAAGAATGCATAGCTGCCATCATTTTGAGAGATATGTCAAGCTGAGATTAATTCCAAAAGGCAAAAGGTACAACTAAATATACAAGATTCAAGCAGGGATACGGTCTAAGGACTCATTTATGTGCTGTGATAGGCTTAGATAGTTTTTAGATATACACAAATAATTCTTTACTATCAAGCATGGATGAGGGATCATACTACATAAGATTCAATTAATTTCATTCATCCAAAAACTATCTAAGCCTGAAGTTGAAATTGACAACGGTTCACTCCCTCGTCTCCCCCTTGCAAAAGACAATAATAAAGTATCACCAGATATTTAACTTACCTCTGATTTATCAGTATTTGGTATAAGGTCACGGATGTATGCAACACATTTGTGTAAATCTGTGGTGTCTTGATCTTGAGACTCGTCAATTATCTTCGTCCCCTGCAGGAAGCCAAAGACCATAAGATCCTCAACATGATTCATGGAATGAAGACTAAATACAAAGTAGCAGTAACATAGGAACCAATAACAGCCGTTTGGTGTGATCCAGAAAGTTGAGTTCTTAAATTGTTGTCTCCATTACATGACATTGACAAAAAAAAAAACATAAAGATATAGATAGGGAGGGATACCAGGTTTGCATAGAAATCAAGTACTTCTGTCCTGATTGAATCCATGTCACCTTTGATTGCATCAGGCTTGTACCTGACAGAAAACTCAACAGTTAGATATTAGGATACCTGTAATCGACTAACCGTAGACCCATAATGGCAAACCAAGCTTTAGTCACCAACAAAACTAAAACAAGTACTGCCAGTAACACAGAAAAACAACCACTTTTACAGAGCTTTTAGTGAGTCCATTATAATTTATAATCCTCCAACAAATAAACTTCACGTGCATTTGTTCTAACGTGGCCAAAATTGATTTTGCTTAATTGATTTTAGTTAAAAGTGAGTTTAAGATAAAATGATTTATGTTTGGGGATATGTTCATTGAATGTGAGTTGAACAATTAATTTGAGCGTAAAAGCTATAATTCCTAACTTATAAGTTAGAATCGATTGTAGATGCAAAATCAATTCTAATTAGGACCCTTAACATACCAAAATCAATTTGAAGTCTTCGAAATCACCTATGGTCCTCTCAAAAGTGAATTCAAACATGTACAAAATAGACATTAGGTGGGAATAAAGTTCATCTGGAGGGCTTATGCCAATAACATCAATCCCAAAAGCAATAAAAGAAGTGTGTTGTGAAAAAAGTTAAACCAACACGTTGAAAGATATTGTTGACTCCACTTATATATAATCTGTTGTCAATAGCGGCCGCACCGACCGCTATAGCGGAAAAATCAGGACCACCGAACCAGACCGCGTCGGCGCGTGTCAAAAGTGGAAAGCGGCCAAAGCGAACCTATAAATAGTAAAACAATAACTTGTACTAGTTGTATATAATTGGTATTAGCCATTTTCGATTTTGCTATCCCTTTTGTTACATATTATGAATACTTCATGAAATTTTGAGCAATGTTTAAGGTATTTTAGTATTTCTTTTTGAATAGTATGGTATCTAGTATTAAATTTATTAGTGGCCGCACCACCGCGCCTGCTACGCGCCCCGCTCCCGCACCACGCCAATTGAGTTGGCTGCGCCGCATTTCCGCATTGACAACAGATGTACAACATACTATTTTCCATGTATAGCAAAAAATGAGGTAGTAACTGCAATTACTAAGTAAAATTAAAATACATGAAAAACCCATAAGTTCACTCTTATACACGTATGTGAACTGAAAACATAAATAAGGTAATATAAAATAGTTACATATCTTTAATATTTGGCCATCATTAGCATAAATATACATGCCTTAAGACCAGAATAGTGTTGGGAGAGTTTATATTTGGTAACATGACTCTCCTCCAGAAAAATTACTTAAGTTTGATTCCTAGAGTTGTTGGAGGTAGCTAAATCTTGCGTGAAAAAATGAATGTCCCGCTAGAACGAAAAACCAACTCCGCCTACTTGAGGTCAATCAGTAATTAAGTAATGGCAATGCATCAGAAGTATTTGGATCTTGTGTGTGCCCCCACGGATTTGGATCATCTAACTTTTATTTCTCAACCTTTCTCTACATTTCTCTCTATCTCTCTCTTGAATTACTTTCTCTAACATCTTTTTCCCTCCATTTTAAACATCACCATTTCTGCTATTTTACTCAAATTTAGTCTAAAGTCAACTCTACCTTTCTCAACTACAAAAAAGGTAGAGGACGCTTGTCCATGCATCAACCACTTGCGTTAGATCCAATGGTTCCTTTTCTAATTTTATTACCCATAAATAAAACAATTAACACAAATCCAGCAGCAGCTACTAATAATTTAAAACCCCGTCCCCACAAATAATACGTAATGTAGAAGTTTTTGTAAAAATTAGCAACTACGGAACCTTCAAGAAACTAATTGAATAGAATAACCACAGACGTGATGCATTTTGCAACCTTATAGTTATACCTAATTAGTATTATTTATTTATTTAAAAAAATAAAAATAAAAACTCCAGAAATCATTACTGTACTGAAAAAAATGATTATCATTTTGTGGATAGGACCACCGGTGAATGGCAGAGCCCCCAAAAAAGGTGAAACACAGAGTTATAAACATAAAGCCAGGAGCTAAACTAGTAGAAAACAGTGCACGATTTCAGAACCCGATTGGGAAAGGAAGGAAAAAAAAAAAAATTGTACCTGGTACGAACATGAGAAGGATTTTGGTGAGGGAAGAAAAGAGGCATTTCATCATACACACGGTTGGCACCTCCATCAGCGCAAACTCGTATATGAGCTGCAATAAACAACCAATAACACACATGAATCATCTTATATCTTATAATATAAAAGAGGGGTAAGAATTGAAAGGATGGGGGTGCAGAAAGAAATACCGTGGTCCCAAAGCAAAGGAGCGAATTTGGGAAGATTTTGATTGAGAATAACAAGAGCGTATGTCAGAGAAACGGAAGAAGAAGAAGTTTCCGGTGGAAGAAGAAAAGTTGAACAATGACACATCAACTCCATCCTATCCTAACGATTGATGCTTCTCTTCTCTTCTCTTCTCCAAAACCTCACTACAACCTTTTTTGCGTTATTTATTTATTATTTCTACTAGTAAGATCCTCCTCTTATTTTTTACTCACATATAATAATATTCACGTCATCGTCATCATAAAGTTGAATGAATGAACACGCTACCCGCTACTAATTGTAAATTTGTTTTGTTGGTTTCGTACCTGTTTGGTCAATGATAAAGTTTGAAGTTTAGCACCGTTATGTTATTGTTATGTAAAGCTGCCTAGGTCTAATATTAGTCGTAGGTCCTTGCTGAATTACAACTGTGTCCCCACGGATACACGATCTATGAGCTGGCTAACTAGTCTCCCTCTTGTGGTCAATCTTGTCCAACGCTGCATCCTTCTTTCAATTTTTTTTTTTTTTCTTTTTCTAACTTATGTCTTGGGACATTAGTTAAGAAACTAAAAGTAGAAGATTTATTTTGAAAAATTATGCATTTAATATCTTAAAAGTTTCAAAAGTTATTTTTTCAATATAAAATTTAATTTTTAATTCTATTTTAAGAACCTTTCAAGAGAAGACTTTGACTTTGGGAGGAGTTCGACTATTCCAAATAACGTCGAGGTACTATCAAAATAGACATTCTGCCACCCACATTTAAGGTGGTCTTTGTCAGGTACTCGTACGTGGAAGAAAGATAGAAGACCCCTTGCTTACCAAACATCTAAGCCTAATAGTCTAATTTAGTTGAGAAATGATGCTCCTCTAACAAGCCTAACAATTGAACAACCGGCTCTTGCTCCCAAACAAACAATTTTCTTCTGCGTTTCATATACCACACTCACCTGCCATCCATCCACAAACCCGGAGACCCTACGTAGGAGGATTTTAGGGTTGAAACCTGAAAAAGTCTAGGGAAGCTTTCTCTAAAAGGGGCCTCACCAACCAAAACATCCTCCCAAAAGTAAGTCTGAATGTTGTCTCTCGCAATCCTAGTCACACCCATTGAACGCCAGTCTTTACTGGACACAACACCCAAACATGTACTACGAATGGAGACCCCTTCCACATGCAGAGGCATACCACAGAGGCCCGTCCAGCCCTCGACGACCAGATCCTACCAGATTAACCCTATATCGGGCGCAAAGGATCTCATTTCAAATATACGACCCTCGTGAAAGCAACCTCCCCATCCATTTACCCAACATAGCTTTACCAGCCTTAGGTCTTTGATCCCTAACCCCTTTTTTGATTTAGACCTACAAACCTCTCGATTCGAATATACTAACCGCCCGAGCTCAGAATTTGGATTCAATGTTTATTTTTCTAGCGGTAAATCAAACTTTTGAAGATAAGTTTTCAACCAATCTAGCAAGTTAATAAAAAAAAAATATGATTTAATAAGTTTTTTTTAATAAAGTTGTAATTAATTTACATTGAAAAAAGTAATGCATTTATCGCATTTTAACATGTACGATGTTGTATATATCAGAAAAACACCTGCTTATATAAAAATAAAATTTAAAAAATTAAATAATGCTAAATTGAAAAGGTAAAATGACATTTATTTTAGAACGATTATTTTTGTGCGCTGAAGTGGCACTTATTTTAGTATGTAAAGAGTAAATCAACCAATGAATCAAAACTAAATTAAATGTGTATGGTAAACTTACAATTTTTTTTTTTGTCTAGTATTCTAGACTCTGTTAAATGTGTATGGTAAACTTACAATTTGTTTTTTTTTTGTCTAGTATCCTAGACTCTATCGGCTAGATAAATTCACCTTAAAGGTTAATAACTGGAGTGTCCGGGCTCCGAACTTCGACTCTTACGTACATACTCCATTCGGTCACTATTATAAGCAAATTTTAACTTTTTAGGTTCATTCAATAAATGATGCATGTGATCTATATTGTAGACCACATACATCATTTATTGAATAAATCTAAAAAGTAAAAATTTACTTATAAACGAGACCAGAGGGAGTATGCATTATCCCTTATCAAGTAAGTTTACGTGGACCAATTTAATTATTCTTAATAGATAAAAAAATAGATGTTGAGAGAATTTTACCTCATGTAACATGTTCACTAATCATTTAAAATTAAATTAAATAATTATTTTTTGAAGAATTAAATTAAATAATTATTATTTTAAATTAAACTAAATATTGTAAGTCTTTAAATTAAATTAAATAATTACTACTGATTCCGTATTTACGATTGACAACTTATTTGCTCGTCTGAATTATGGCAAGCTTTCTCTCTGAAAACGCTCAACCACAACAGCCTTTTGTGTTTGCTGCTCCAGGATCTAACAGTGGTGGCAAGGGAAGTAAACCTCCGGATCACGGTGTATTTCAACGAAACAGAGAAGATACAACAACAAAGAAGGTTTCGTTTAAAGACATGGTGACAGGTGACAAAGATTTGATTTCTGCCCCAAGGAAGAAGAAAGACCTAATCAAGGAGAAGTTGGCACATATAGTGTATGCGGATAATAATCCTTGCTTACCTATGTTACACTTTGATGAATCTGTTTGGGAAGGTTTAAGTGAACCATGGAAAGATGCACTTGTTATCAAGTTACTGGGGAAGTCGGTCGGTTATCATACCATGCGGGATAGACTTCACAGGCTTTGGAAACTCTCAGCTGGGTTTCAAATCATGGACAACGGGAATGGCTACTACATGGTAAAATTCGACCATGAGGCAGACAGAGAGAAGGTAATGGATGGAGGACCTTGGATGATGTTTGATCACTATCTTACTGTTCAAGAGTGGTCAGAAGAATTTGCCTCTCCAACTGCTAAAGTGGAGAACACCATGGTTTGGATTCGTTTTTCGGGTCTAAATCTGTTTTACTACGATGAAAGTGTGTTAATGGCGATGGCCTCTGCAGTCGGACGTCCAATCAAGGTGGATACTAATACGCTTGACGTAACGAGAGGGCGGTATGCTCGTGTGTGTGTTGAGGTTAATCTGAATAAGTCGGTGGTTGGTAAAGTGTGGATGAAGAACCATTGGTACAAGGTTGAATATGAAGGTTTGCATAGAATATGTACTTTGTGTGGCTGTTATGGTCACTTGTCCAGGGAATGCAAGTCCCACTCCCAAAAAGATGAAGGTTCAAACATTTCTGTTACACAACAGTCGGCACATGAACCTATTGCTCAGCCGCCTCTTAGGGCTCCGTCTCAACATTTACAGAATGATCAAAAACAGCCATCAACCCTACTTTATGAACCTGGTGCACAGCCGCAGAAAACAGATTTCACACATCAGAAAAATTCAGAAACGGTTACCAATATATCTGAAATTAATGCAGCAGATATTAAGGAAGAGACACATGGTGATTGGTTGATAGTTAAGAGGAAAGCACGTAATTTAAAAGCCACAAATATCTCGAAGAATCAAATATCTTTGGATAGGAATCCCCACATTAATAGGAAAGGAAAGTTTGAGAAAAATCAGCCCACTATTTTAGCTGGTGTGGTTACAAAGAATAGGAATTCACATGTGCCTCCTACGACTTATGTGGCAAAGGGAATTAATTCAACCAATGGTAGGGTCCACAACAAAAGGCAAAGACATGAGATTGGAAATAATAACAATGTGCAACGTGTTATTACAAAGCCACCAACAAACTATGCATCACAAAAGCAAACACATGCACTCTCACAAGATAACACACAAGGTACACAAGGTGAACATGTCAAACCCGTCATGCTAGGTGGTAAAAAGATTTTTGATTATAGTAATGGAATAAAAAGTACTATCAAAATGAGAGATATATCTGGTAATGGTTCTCGTTTCATGCTTCTTCATGATGAAAATGACGACGTAGTGGAGAATATCATGGTGGATGAAACTGGTGCAACAAGTTCACATCATAGTCATAATGCTTCACCTAATGTTCATGGGAGTGATCTTGACACTACACAAAGGGTCGCTGAAACTCAAGGTATGACAGATCATATGACAACATAACGAGTGGTGTTTGTTAAACACTTGTTATGTTATTATTACTGTTATTATTATTTTATGGATTTGTTAGAAGACGTTTCTGTTTTATCATGGAATATTAGGGGTGCCTTAGGTAAGGAAACAAGGTGCCAAGTTCATGATATCATTAATTCTTATCATCCTTCTTTGGTGTTTTTATATGAAACTCATGGTGTTTATGCCAAAGTGGAAAGAATGTGGCTTTCTTTAGGCTACACTTTAGTTTTCATTCAAGAAGCGATGGGTTACTCAGGTGGTATTTGGATTCTCTCAAATAGAAATGATCTTCAATTTACTCTCATTAATAGCATACCTCAAGCCATTACTTTTATGGTTTCTAAAGGGTTAGCTTCATGGTATTGCACTGCGGTTTATGGTTCTGCTATCTACACTATTCGAACCTCTTTGTGGTCTCATCTTACGAATCTCCGCAACATCATTACGGCACCTTGGTTAATGATTGGTGATTTCAACGAAATTAGAAGCGCAAATGAAGTAACAGGTGGCTCTTTTAATTTGTCTCGTGCAACTTTATTTAATGATATGATTAATCATTGTAATTTGCTGGACGTGGATACTGAAGGTGGTTTCTTCACTTGGCGACGTAGCACACACACTCGGACCCACATTAGAAAACGCCTAGATAGATGTATGATGAATGTTGATTGGCGGTTGGCTTTTCCTCATGCTCTTGTGGAAATTCTCTCTCCTCATAATTCAGACCATAATCCATTGTTATTAATTTGTTCTAAATCTAGAAGCATTAAATCCAATATGTTTCATTTTCAAGCTGCTTGGATCTCTCATCCGGATTACGAGCCTTTGGTTGATAATACTTGGAAGAATTCTGCAGGTTCAGCCGCAGTCAAATTAACTAAAGTTCGGGCTCAGTCAATCACTTTCAATAGAGAAACATTTGGGAATATATTTAAGAACAAGAGGATACTGGAAGCTAGGATTAGAGGTGTTCATAAGCAACTAGATAATCACCAAACTTCTGATCTTATTATATTTGAAAGGAATCTTCAACAAGAATATAACAAGATTTTGGCACAGGAAGAAATGCTTTGGTACCAGAAGTCGCGTGAGAATTGGGTCAAATTTGGTAATAAAAACACAAAGTTTTTTCATACTCAGGCCGTCATCAGAAGAAGAAGAAATAAAATTACAGGCCTTAATGTCAGGCCGTCATCAGAAGAAGAAGAAATAAAATTACAGGCCTTAATGTTGAAGACACATGGTGCACGGATGCAAGCACTCTTAAAAGAGAAGCAACTAAATTCTTTATGCATCTTTTTCAATCTAATGACCCTTGCAATCCCCATAGTTTACAATTGAATAATATTCCATCTATTGGCATTAACATGCATAACCACCTTCTCAAGCCTATCACTATGGAAGAGGTCAAAGGTGCTATTTTCTCAATGCAATCTTACAAAGCTCCAGGGCCGGATGGATTTAAACCAATTTTCTTCAAAACCTATTGGCATATTGTTGGAAACGATGTGTGGAAAATGGTGTCTGATGCTTTTGCTTCTGGTAGTATTGATCCTAATCTTGCAGAGACTATGATTGTTCCAATTCCGAAGGTTGATATCCCTCAGAGTTTCAAAGATTTTCGTCCTATCAGTCTATGTAATGTGCTTCTGAAGACTATCTCTAAAGTTATAGTAGGACGTATCAGACCTTTTTTGAATGATTTTATTGGCCCTTTCCAGAGCTCTTTCATTCCTAATAGAGGTACTTCTGACAACGCCATAATTGCGCAAGAGATTGTTCACCACATGCACAAGAAAAAAGGTAAGAAAGGACTTTTATTGTTTAAAGTGGACTTTGAGAAAGCTTATGATAGGGTGGATTGGAACTTCTTGAAATTAACTCTATCTGAATTTGGGTTTCCTCATTCTATTATTAATTTAATCATGAGTTGTGTAACACTTCATGCAAAAAAAAAAAAAAAAGTTGTGTAACACCCCGTTTTCCCAACATAAAAATTTCATTTAAAATCAGAGTATTTTGATCACAACGGAATGTCACATACTTCATTTAAATCATAAAACGGATAATAATAATTATCCTTCAAATTCAACATCATGAAAATCTTAAAATTGTTGCAGCGGAAAATAGTTCAACATCTAAAAGTCTTGGCACGCAGGCCTTATTGGAAAATCTCATAAATTAGTTCATAAAAGAGACACGTAAGGAATAGAAGTAAAAGCAAGCCCCCATCCCGTTACGTATCAGAGCACCTAGACACCAAGTGAGGAGTCCACTCACGAACGCCTCTAATCTTTATTACCTGCACATTACCCACGGTCGAGGCAACATATACGCAGAAGGGGTGATATTTCATAATCAATACATTAAGCATATAATCTAATAAAATGCATTTAACAACTTGAACATTAATAACATATCAACAATTAACAATTAGCATATTTTTCATTTCATAACAAGTACAATCATCAAATACCATTACTAATTTTCATCGCAAATCATAATCAACTTAACACTCAATTTGACGACACAACTCATCTTTGACCATGCAACTCTATCAACTCAACAACAACTTGACAACACAACTCATCTTTGACCATGCAACTCTATCAACTCAACAACAACTTGACAACTTAAACAACATGAAACTTCTTGATATGCAAATGCATGTGGTACCATTCAACAACAAAATGAGCATAATAGGCTCTTCAACGTGTGAGCACAAAGGCTGCCGGGCCTAAAGCCCCCAACTTTAATGAGCACAAAGGCTGCCGGGCCTAAAGCCCCCAACTTTAATGAGCACAAAGGCTGTCGGGCCTAAAGCCCCCAACTTTAATGAGCACAAAGGCTGCCGGGCCTAAAGCCCCCAACTTTAATGAGCACAAAGGCTGCCGGGCCTAAAGCCCCCAACTTTAATGAGCACAAAGGCTGCCGGGCCTAAAGCCCCCAACTTTAATGAGCACAATGGCTGCCGGGCCTAAAGCCCCCAACTTTAATGAGCACAAAGGCTGCCGGGCCTAAAGCCCCCAACTTTAATGAGCATGCAATGAACTCGAACTTCCAACGACTTAGACGACGACGTGAACAACTCATACGACTCATAATCATGGACAACTTCTTAAAATTCCAACAACATAGACCGACTCATGCAACTTCAAGACACTAACAGTCAACAGCAGCAACCAGCAACATTTACATCGTAAGACAGTGTTTAAATAACATAACAACATTAAAGGGAATGAATCATAACCACTTATCATCATAAAGCATCTTAAATAATTCTTATACAACATCACTACTAATCTCAGTCATCTAAACAGACTTCTGGGACTTCTGAAAGCATCCTAACAACCCTCTTTCTTACTTCTAAGATCAACTCATGACTACACGTGCGAAAGGATCGCAACAGAACAATTTTGGGCAACTAACGGCCTAACTCGCAGTTGCGAGTAACTTTGCTTGCAATGGCGAGCAAAGCGTGCATTCTGGGTTCCTAAGTCTTTACTCGCAGTGGCGAGTCATTCTGCTCGCAGTTGCGAGCTTACAGGTCACTCGCAGTTGCGAGTTGCATTGCTCGCAGTTGCGAGTTCTGGGTTCTAGCTCGCAGATGCGAGTGTTCTTGCTCGCAGGTGCGAGCGATGAATGTCAGTACGGCCAGAAACCTAAAAATCACAACTTTTCACCTATATACATGATTCCCTCGTCTAAATAGCATCTAATTATCATCTTAAGTAATATCTAAGGTCTGTACACTAATTTTGCATCAATCTAACATCTGTTCATGATTCAATCGTCAAAATTGATCTTAAACCTAATTCTCAATTCTCACCAAAACTTAATCTAATCATGCCAAATTCATCCTATAGAATTATACCCTTGATAATATTGAAAATTAGTCTCACCCTTACCTGATAATAGCAGAATCGCAGCCCTCCTTGGTTCTTCTCTCTTTTTCTCCAAAAACGTACGTACTATTTTTCCTAACTTATGTCTGTCTATTTATCTCTCCTTTTTACTCTTCTCACTACTAATTGCTCATCTCACCACGCAGCCCAATCTTTAATATTTTTATTTTATTTCTCATATCTTATTTTATTTAATAATAAAATAAGTCATAACAACATAGCAACTTCACCACAACAAAATACTCCACATTATGCAGTTATAAATCATATAACCCACTCAACTTCATGAATCATAAAATTCACACATATCAATCATGAAAATCACGTAAATCATATATATAAATATATTTTTAAATAATCGAATAATTAAGACGGGCGTTACAGTAGGACGTATCAGACCTTTTTTGAATGATTTTATTGGCCCTTTCCAGAGCTCTTTCATTCCTAATAGAGGTACTTCTGACAACGCCATAATTGCGCAAGAGATTGTTCACCACATGCACAAGAAAAAAGGTAAGAAAGGACTTTTATTGTTTAAAGTGGACTTTGAGAAAGCTTATGATAGGGTGGATTGGAACTTCTTGAAATTAACTCTATCTGAATTTGGGTTTCCTCATTCTATTATTAATTTAATCATGAGTTGCATCACCTCTTCCTCTCTCTCCCTTAAGTGGAATGGTGAAAAACTTGATAGTTTCAAACCCAAAAAGGGATTGAGACAAGGTGATCCACTCTCACCTTATCTTTTCGTTCTTTGCATGGAAAAACTATCTTTAATGATACAACACCAAGTTACTAACAACATTTGGAAGCCGATAAGTATTTCAAGAGAGGGTCCTAGTTTTTCCCATTTATTGTTTGCTGATGATTGTCTTCTCTTTACTGAAGCGAAGAGCTCACAAGTTAAATTGGTCCGAGATGTGTTGCAAAATTTTTGTTTGGCTTCAGGATTGAAGATTAATATTCAAAAGTCAAAATTTATGACATCCTCAAATGTGTCTCGGCCGAAAAAGAACAAATTTGAATGTCTTCTTCAATTTAACCATACTTCACAACTTGGTAAGTACCTTGGCTTTCCTATGTTGTCTGGTAGAGTTAAAAATTCTGAGTTTCATTATATCCTAGACAAAATAAATGGTAGGTTGGCAGGTTGGAAAAGAAATCTACTGAGTAGATCAGGTCGAGTCACTTTAGCCAAAAGTGTTGTGACTGCCATGCCTATTTATACTATGCAAAACCTTTGGCTTCCATCAGGTATATGTGATAATATTGATGCCATTGTGCGTTCCTTTATTTGGGGAAGAAACTCTTGTCATTGGGTTAATTGGAACAACTTGACTAAGCCTAAATCTCAAGGTGGTTTAGGCATTCGCACAGCTAGGAACTCAAACATTTCTCTACTGGGAAAACACATATGGGACATTTTACACCAACCACAGAAGCTCTGGGTTCAGATGTTGAGGAACAAATACATGTCTGATACTCATATTTTGCATTCTTCTTTTAAGCCTGTCGATTCTTGCATATGGCGTGCTATTGTGAAGGCAGTGGAAATATTAGGGCCCGATTTTATTTGTAGAGTCGGAAAAGGACATATATATGTCTGGTATGATAAATGCCTACCTTTGCAATGTTGTGCCATATGTTGACATTAGTGACACAGACCTTCGTCTTTGTGATTTGTTTGAAAATGAGGCTTGGAACTTCAACAAACTCTACACTCAACTTCCTTCGTTTTACCAAGATTGTATTCGTAGCATTACCATTGATAGTGACGTTGATGATAAACTCATTTGGAGTGGCTCCCCCAATGGTATATATTCGGCCAGTCATGGTTATAGATGGTTGGATCAAAATTTAAATCAACAAATGGTGCCCAATACTACCTGGAGTTGGATTTGGCGGCTACAAATTACTGAAAATTTGCGGCATTTTTGTTGGTTAGTGATGCATGGTAGTCTTCCTACCAATTCTCTCAGAGTCTCACGTCACCTTACCTCTAATACTTCTTGTCATAGATGTGGTGCTGCTGTTGAGAGTGATTTGCATACTCTACGGGATTGCCCTAGAGCAATGTCTATTTGGATGTATGTTTATCCTACCATTCCTAATACTTTTTATATGCAGGACTGTCAACTTTGGTTTAAACATCATGCTACAATGGAGGCAGGTACCAAGTTTATAGTAACTTGTTTTGAAATTTGGAGAAATAGAAACGAACATATTTTCCAAAATACGCAAAAAGATACTTGGAATTCTGTCAACAACATAATCTCTTATCATGCATCTATGGTTTGCGCTCTTAGTACCACTAGTAAGCATCATGTGGTCCGTCAGGTTCGTTGGAATCTCCCTCATGAAGGCTATATTAAGATCAATGTAGACGGTTCTTCTTTTGGAAATCCTGGTAATGCAGGTTTTGGAGGTCTCTTGAGAAACGATATGGGAATTTGGATTCAAGGATTTTCTGGTTCTTGTGGTAGAGCGTCTAATTTACTAGCTGAACTTTCAGCTATTTGGAAAGGACTTCAACTCGCATGGGACCTTGGGTATCGATCTATCATCATAGAATCTGACTCTCGGACAGCTTTGGATCTTATTGAGGATACTAATCAAAATGACTTTCATCCTCATGCAAACTTGCTTTCTCTCATTAGGAAGCTCTCTTCTCTTCCTTGGATGGTCTCCTTTAATCATACTTTGAGAGAGGGCAATGAATGTGCTGACTGGTTGGCCAAGTTTGGTGCTATGAATGTTGATTCTTTGAAGATATGGATGTCTCCTCCTCCTCAGCTAAATATCTCTCTGTTTGCGGATGCCTCTGGGATATTTAGACAGCGAATTGCTTAGCTTTTTTTAATTTTTCCCCTTGATCAAAAAAAAAATTTTAAACTACTTTTTTTTACCCTTTCTTTAATATTTGTCTTTTCATTTATAGTTGATGTATCTAATGTTTCACAATTTTTATAAAGATATATTTGTAAAAACATTGAAAAAATATTAGTACAATAATAATTAACGATTACATTATTTTTTATATTTTATTCCTTCAGAAAAAAATACATTATTTTTTATATTTTTTGTTTTTTTTTATAATAAACATCGGAATTAATTTTGAAACATGTATGAAAACTAATAATGAAATTATTACCAAAAAAACTAATAATGAAATTGGGAAAGTAAATCAAGTTATTACAAGAGTCTCAAAATCCAGAGTGTTTTATTTCTGTTATACGAACAGAATATGCTGTTCGCCAACCCACCCCTTGTCTGCTTTTGTTATCTTTTCTTCATCAACGCAACATTTTAAACGCGCTTCTTCATTCACCGACAATAACAAAATCACTCTTCTGTTTCTGCTTCTGTTCTGCCTTTTTCATTTTCATTCATTCATTCATTTCCCTTTGACCAACCAAAAAAAAAACCAGATTGGTGACGACAAAAAATGTTAGAAAAGTGTTTGGGAGCTCAAAGGGCGAGAAAATTCCAGAGATTTCTTAACCATTGTAAGGTTACAATCCTCTGTCTCTTCCTCACCATTGTTGTCCTACGTGGCACCATCGGCGCCGGGAAATTCGGCACGCCGGAGCAAGATTTCGTCGACATTCGCAACCGCTTCTCCTCTCGTAAGCTATCTGAACCTCACCGCATTCTCGGTGAGATTCATTCCACAACTTCATCGCATTCTCGTTCGGATAGTTCTACAACTTCAACAACCAATTACAATGATTTTGACATCAACACAATATTGGTCGATGAAGAAGAAGAAGAACAGAGAGATGAATTCGAGAAACGTAGCTCCAATGAGCCGTATAGTTTAGGACCAAAAATTTCGAATTGGGATGAACAAAGGTCAAAATGGATTCGTGAAAACCCTAATTTCTCGAATTTCATTCGACCCGGGAAGCCTCGTGTACTTTTGGTAACTGGGTCATCACCTAAACCATGTGAGAATCCAGTGGGTGATCATTACTTGTTGAAGTCTATTAAGAACAAGATTGATTATTGTCGTTTACATGGTATTGAGGTTTTTTACAATATGGCTCTTTTTGATGCCGAAATGGCTGGTTTTTGGGCGAAGTTGCCATTGATTAGGAAGCTTCTTTTGGCACACCCAGAAGTGGAGTTTTTGTGGTGGATGGATAGTGATGCTATGTTTACGGATATGGCTTTTGAAGTGCCGTGGGAGAGGTATAAAGATTCAAATTTGGTGATGCATGGTTGGAATGAGATGGTGTATGATGAAAAGAATTGGATTGGGTTGAATACTGGTAGTTTTTTGTTGAGGAACTGTCAGTGGTCATTGGATATTCTTGATGCTTGGGCACCAATGGGACCGAAGGGGAAAGTTAGGGATGAAGCAGGGAAAATACTTACGCGCGAACTCAAAGATAGGCCGGTTTTCGAAGCAGATGATCAATCTGCTATGGTTTATTTGTTGGCCAAGGAGAAGGAAAAGTGGGGTGATAAGGTTTATCTTGAGAATGGTTATTACTTGCATGGTTACTGGGGGATTTTGGTTGATAGATATGAGGAGATGATTGAGAATTATCATCCTGGTTTTGGTGACCATAGGTGGCCATTGGTGACTCATTTTGTGGGGTGTAAGCCTTGTGGGAAGTTTGGTGATTATCCTGTGGAGAGATGCTTGAAGCAGATGGATAGAGCTTTCAATTTCGGTGATAATCAAATATTGCAGATTTATGGATTCACTCATAAGTCATTGGTTAGTAGGAGAGTTAGGAGAATAAGGAATGAGACTAGTAATCCTCTTGAGGTTAAAGATGAACTTGGCTTGCTCCATCCGACTTTTAAAGCTGTTGAGGTATCATCTTCTAGCTGAGACGTGTTTGATGGATTGGATTGTGTTGCACATTTAGTTGCAGAAATAGAAATTTTGTCTCCTTATCATTTTTTTTTTGTTATAGAAAGTACAGTGTGAGAAACAGGAAAGTAGGTTATGCTTCTCTTTTTTTTTGAATGGGTTTGATATTCTTATGTAACCTCTCTCTCAGTTTTAAAGCTTGTAGAATTGTATTTTAACACAAATTTTTATGAAGTAATGGAGAAGTTTCACGGTAGATTTGCATATAAAATATATGGTTGTCTATGGTTCATTCTGTCGTAAGTTTGTAGCTATTCTATTGGCTTCTGAAGTTAAAATAGTTTTGGACTATCTTGGCCTCATATTGTGTTTGTTGATAACATTTTCTCCTTATCATTCATTAGTTAGTTTAGTTAGATTTATTTCTGCTATAGTTTAAGTTTGTTAAGGGATATTGGGAGCCATCTATCCTATAAATAATCTTCCTTCATTCGTAATCCTTTGTAACCTTCTGTTCAATCAATTGATCAATAATATAAGTTTTTTAGTTGATAAGTTTAACAGTTGTGAACTTTCCTCACACCTGAGCCGCAGTATAAGGACAACGGAAATATTGAGATTGTCACTGGACTACACATTTACAGGGGTAGATGTGATTGGAATATAACACTAGATAGAGATGCAGAAAAGAAAAAAAATACAATTTTGTCTGCATTTTTCTTGTTTTCTGTCAAGTTGATCCTGCTTGGTATGTACTCTGCTTTATCAGCTGCTCTGTATTTGAGTGCTAACGATCTAATTTTAACACTTCATAATAATTATAACAAGTAACTATGAAGAAAAAAAAATGGTGTCATTTGTTTATGAAGTCAATATATACTAGTACATTTTAGTAGTACACTACACGTAGCTCAGAAGAATACGGAATCACAGAGACCATACATGAAGTAGGGAAATATTGTTGAATATTGTAATCCAGAATTGATCCTGTTAGTTAGTGAGTTAGTTACAAAGTCAGTTTGTTAGTTAGTAACTATTTGGCTACTCTACAAATAAAGAGTGTGAATACTCAATTGAGTGCAATTAAAAAGTGTGAATAAAATTCCTTTCTTTTCACATCCAATTCTCTCAGTTTTATAGTGTGTGCTGTGTGAGTTTCTCCATTTCTATTTCTTCATTCGCCAACAGAAATGGTATCAGTGAGCTAGGTTCAATCCTTTTGTGACTCAGTGAGAGTTTAGTGTTACTTGTGCTGTGCAACACAATGACAGGTTTGAATGGAGATTTTCTAGGAAACCTACCCATCCTTGATGGAATGAATTGGGACAAATGGTGTGTGCAAATGAGAGTGATCTTTGGATTTGAAGATGTGTGTGAGGTGGTGCAGAACGGGATATGACTTGAGCTGAGTCGAACTTGGTTCAGCTCAGCTCGACTCGATAAAAAAGATTGCTTGGCCATGTTTCTCATACATCAATTTGTGGATGCTGACCACTTTGAGAAGATTGCTTCTGCTGCTACGGCAAAGGAGGCTTGGGACACGTTGGAGAAGAGTTTCGCTGGAGGAGATCTCTGTTGTCAATAGCGGCCGCTACCGGCGCTATCGTGAGGCAATTTGAATTGTTGCAGATGAGGAATCTTGAAACGATTTCAGAATATTTCGCAAAAGTGTTGAGTCTTGCGAACTCAATGAAAAGATGTGGTTATAAAATGTCAGATTTAAAGATAATAGAGAAGGTAATGTTTACTTAACCCTGAAATTTGGCTACATTGTTGTGACTTGTGATAATTGAAGAATCCAAGAACCTTGATGAAATGAAAGTTGGAGAACTTCAAGGTTCATTGGCGGCATATGAGCAGCGAATGAATGAAAGAAATCTAGAAAAATCTAGTGATCAAGCCTTGCAAGCGCAGCTAGCAAAGAATAAAGGTGGTGACAAAGGCAAAGGTGGAAGGCTAAAGGCAAATGGAAGAACAAAGCAGTTAGAGACTTTGAAAACAATATCAACACATGAGAATTTGCAAGGACTTGTGGATATTATTCTAGTCACTTCGAATACACTGATGAATGAAATGGTTTTTCCTACCGAAGGAAATATAATTGATTGCATTCGTTATGGTGATCCCAAATATGAGACATTTGATATTAGGAAGGGTTTACATTGTGCAATTGAGCAACAGAAGGTGGTTAAACGAGTCTTTGGCACATTACGTTTGTATGTTGTTGCAAATGAGAATCTATGGAAGTGTGAACCCCTTACGTGGTTCCCAGACGCAATCTGGGTTAGGATAGAGCAATTCCTTGCTTCATTTTCAGGAAGATCGGCAATTTTGGCGTCTTGTAACAGGTAAAACTATATTGTTTTTCTTAGTTCCTTGGAGCTTTATTACTTGTTAAGTTACTGATGTGATCACCTTTTGTCTTTTATTATATGTTTTTATTAGATATGAAGCTTCATTAATTCTAAAGAGATTGTGTCTTGAAGAGCTTGTGTTGGGGATGTACTTAAGATTTTGGAGATTATAATCACAATCAAGAAATGGATTATACCTTGTCATTCTAGATGGCAGCCGATTACCATTTTCACTTACAGAGGCTAAAGATGATAATTGATGACACAGATAGTGATTCTGGTCTTAGTATACATCAAAATGTAGCAAAACTACGTGAGCTTTGACATGGATATGAGCTTTTCCGTAGTTAGAGATATGTAGAGGAATTCGTGGCAATTCTTTGAATGATGAATAGCTTCAAGTCATATACCTTTTGTACATTCCCATCTGCTTACTGGTGGGGACTTTTTGTTGGTATAGAATATATAACTTTTTGTACATTTCAATCTGCTTACTGGTGGATTTTTTGATGGTATAGAAAATGAGTGAAACATTGATCTGCCTTTATATGTTGTGGAATTCTCTCTTCAATCTCGAATCTTTTTTCCTACTTACTTTAATTTTTTTTTTTGGATGAACCTACATTTGTCCTTTTATTAGAGACAAATTTACTCTAAATATGAATGTCTCTTTTGGAAACCAAAATTAGTATGTGTACATTGAATTCAATAACATTTTGGCTTTTAAAAGTTAAATTCATCACTTTTCACCATTTTTCAACACAATATTTCTATTTAGAGAAATGATATTTGAGCACTTCCCTTACACTATTAATTAGTCACCTTGCTCAACACAATATTTCTATTTAGAGAAATGATATTTGAGCACTTCCCTTGCACTATTAATTAGTCACCTTGCACTATTCCATAGACTAGTCAAAACAAAAGGTCATCGAATTGAATATTACATACTCCCTCCATCTTTTGATATTAGTCGTTTAAGGTTTATGCACGATTATTAAGGAAATGATTAGTTGTGTTGATTTTGATGGTAAAATTAGTATCATTTACTAAATCACCCTTATTAATTGTAGTTAGTGAAGTAGTTAAGTTGGATGAAATTCAATATATAAGGGTATAATAATGGAAAAACATAATAAATGCTGCATTGGTATTCTAAAGTGACAATTATTTTGAGAAAAATAAAAAACGGTAAAGAGACAATTATTATGAGACGGAGAGAGTATTTTAAGAGTTGTGTTATTTAGACACTCATTTCAATGACAACTTATAGGATAATCATAATCTACAAAGAAAGTAAAAACATAAGGTGAGTATGAATTATGAAAGATAAAGTTGTATGGTTGTATAAATATTATTTCTCATATTTTAACATATTGAGATATGTAGCCTTTCCTCTATTAGTTAGTAATCATGACCCAATCAAGCGGCTAACTGTGTATGCATACATAGTTGAACTTTTGAGTTGCTGCTTATTCCTATTTTGCCTTATGAATAAAGCAATCAAGTTTAGGCTTTAGGGTGAGCTAGTCCAAGATATAATGCTTCAAATCTATTTTCTTTGAACTAGTCCTTGATTCCATTTCTACTAGCCCATTTCTCATTTTGTCAAAACTAAAAGCTTGAGCTACATGGTTACAGAGTTACATTACATTTTTATAGAAACTGTATAAAAACATTACATTCCATTTCTACTAACCCATTTCTCCCTCTACCTCTCTCCTTTCATTTTTACAGAAACTGTCACTTGAGCTACAGAGTTACATTACATTAAAAACAAACGCATACAAGTTCTGTCGTTCAAATCTCAGTCTCAAAGGCAGTGATAAAAGCACAAAAATGCAATATTTTTACATTATTCAATTTTAAGCCATACACTGAATCACTAATCATATTTGGACGTTGTATACTATAAAATATCTAAGCCAAGAAAGAAAAAACAACACAAAATAGTGGGAATCTACATATTATTTACACCTGGTGTATCCAACACAACACATGAAACTGACTGTTTATGTTTCCTCCCATTACAAGATTCGTATACTAGCTACAAGACTACAACATGTATGTATTTAAGGTTTTCAGATAAAAAAGAGCTTAAGATTTACAATGAAAAGAAAAGCAATCAAAGCCAAACAAGGCTTTATCAAATTAGCAGCAACAGGATGAACCTTCCCAAACAAACGCATACACCCTAACAAAGTCACAAAATTTCCAAAACAAACCACCAACCCAAAACTAGTTGCCCCAAATCCAAAAACAACAGGGTCCCACAAGACAGTGTATAGAATCTGAAGCAAGTAAAGCAAAAGAGCAGTTAGATCTCTATGAAAGCCACCATCAGCCCAAACCATCCATAAGGTGTAAGGCCCATGATGGTGGAAACCAAAACGGCTTTTTAGAACTGGTTATTACTTCTTTGTTGTGGTTTGAGAAGGTGAAAGAAGAGGATATGTAAATAGATAAAAGGGTTATTGAGAGAGGCAATGAAAGTGCTATTATGAGTGATCTAAGACCACGTTTGGCCAACTTCATTCTTTTGTCTCTTTTGTGATTAATTGTTCCATTTTGGTCGTTTGTTGTGGTGGTGGTGGTGGTTTGGTCGGGTGTGATGTTTCTTTGTCTTTGTTTGAGGTCTGTGGTTGTAGAAGAAGCCATAATGGGAGAAGAGAAGAGAGGAGGTTGAGATAGGAATGAATGAATGTGTAAGAGAAGTGATGATGAATGTTTTAGGGAGAGAGCGTAGAAATAGTGTGTATGAGGAAAAAGTGAGTGACAGATGGAAGAAGTGGAGAGGGTTTGAGGGAGAAACATTACGCGTGTGCAAGAGAGACCGCGTAAAGATAGGAATGAGGATTAAGTTTGTCTGTGTTTCTGTTTGATGATGTTGACGATGATGTTGTGGAAGCTGATAGTTGCTGCACGTGGCCAATACTTTTTTCACATTATTGCACCGTCCATCAACAATAACATCCGTTCAGCTCAAATTCAGGGGTGGCACTTTGGTGACATTAATGTCACCGTGCCATTGCATCTAGGCCACACATTGTTATTGCCATTGCATCTGGGCCACACAACACATCTAATGTCACCCAATGTGTGGCCCAGATTTAATGTCACCGTGACATTAATGTCACACAAGTATTTCCCCCAAATTCAGTTGTGTCTTAGCCGACGTATCCTGAAATAGTAAGATACAGGAGCAAAACTTCCATAATCACGACCATAAATTACATTAAATATTAAAATAGTATATTAATATTAATATTAATATTATTAATGCATTTTTCCATATTTTATCGCTTGAGTGTACGCTTCAATCCAAAATATTTGTAATTGCGACTGTTAAAAGTCTTGCTCAAAGAAACAGAGCAAAATCAAATTGTTTCCTGATTAATTATTTTTTAGAATATGCTGTTGTAGAAAATTAAAGTCTACTTTTCTTTAAGGAACTAGTTACAAACCCGTGCTTCGCACGGGGGTTCAGTAACGTATTTGACAAAATATTATATTGGAAGGATAGATTGTGAAATGACAGATAATTATAAACCATAATACAATATTTAGAGTACTCTTACATTACGGATTACAAAATTAAATCTTTAAAATGGTTTGATCACAAGTAACAAATGAAAACATATTTTGTCAGCTGTAGAAACACTTTTCCAGTAATAATTGATATCTATCTATAAACCAATGAAAACCCTATTACCAAAGCTGCCTGATTTATATCATTTTGACTTTCAGCTTCAACATATATAAATCATTTCACATGATCTACAGCAAAGACAGATATTAACTGCAATTTAGTATCTAGTTCTTTCAGGCGAACAAACTTCTGCATCAGATAGATAGCTGAAAGCCTCTCTACCTAATTTATATCATTTTGTGTTTTTAGCTTCAACGTATATAAATCTTTTCACATTATCTATAGCAAAGGCTAGGGATGTCAATGGATACCCATGGGTACGGATAATATGATACTCGTCCCCGCCCCGTTGGATAAGTATGATACCCGTGCCCGCCCCGTATCCTCGTGGGTACTCACTATACGGGTACCCGTGGGTATTGAGGTATCCATGGGTACCCATGGAGTTTTGAATTTATTTATTTTTTGGTACAAATAATAACTTTTTTTAATTACCAAAAAACTTCAACTTTTAAACATCCATACATAATCCACTCAAAATTTCATAAATCATACATAATTCATAGAAAATTCATGATTCTTATATAATCTATATGTTTTATGATGTGAATGAAGTGGAAACGGTGAACTTAATAAGATGAATTAAAAAAATTTAAAATAAAAATAGGTTATTATTGAGGATTTTTAGGTGGGGGGTAAAATTTTCTTCAATAAGGTACCAACATTAAGTAATAAGATATGATATATATAAAGATATATTAGTAATTTACTTAATTTATTATCGGGTATGGGTACCCATAGGTATGGATACAATCCAATCCGTGTCTGTGTCCAGATAATAATGGGTAGTCAAATACCCGTTTATTATACCCGTGGATACCAGTTTAGCTACCCGCTCTATACCCGTGACGGATTTTACCCACGGGTACCCGTGGGCATGGGTATTTTTGCCACCCCTAGCAAAGGCAGATATTAAATGCAATTTAGTACCACGTATATAAATCCTTTCACATGATCTACAACAAAGGTAGATAGTAACTGTAATTTAGTATCCATTCCTTTCAGGTGAACAAACTTCTGAATTAGACAGATAGTTGAATGCCTCTCTACTTGATTTATATCATTTTGCCTTTCAGTTTCAACGTATATAAATCATTTCACATGATCTACAGCAAAGGCAGATATTAACTGCAATTTAGTATCGAGTCCTTTCATGTGAATTATACGCACTTTTAAAAACTTGTTTTAAAGGAGAGATGTTCAAATTATGGAATATTACCATTCTTAGTAAATTTGAGAATGAAGTTCGCATAATCCAAATATTTGTGATGCATGGTTTAAGGCATGGGGTTCAGTAACGTATTTTGTAAAAAAATTGTTCCGAAGGAAAAATGAACAAATTAATGAATATTGCACAAAAATTAAGAAACTTTATCAAAATATTTATGAAAGCTTTAATAAAAGCAGGAAAACATCATAAATTACATAATAGTTAAAATTATAAAAGTGAGCGCTACTGTCATAGAGTTACCAAAAAGGGATTAACACCAATATTTATATGACACAAAATGAGCGAAAGAAACACATTAAACTCTTTAGCGTCTTGTGTAGGAACTTGTTATTAATATTTTGACCGTTAAAAAATAAAAAATCTCTTTGACGTCAAAAAAGTAATATCAACAGAGCAATATTCAGTCTCTTCACATATGCTTAGTAATATTCAGTCTGGAAGATTACATTGAAAGGATAGATGGTAAAATGACGGATAATTGTGAATCATTGTAATATGTCAAAATATAAACCTTAAAAACCATGAACCATCAACTTAGTTTTAAATAGTTAAAAATAAAAAATTGTAAAATAGTTAAAAGTTTTTAAAAATATAAAAATTGGAAAATATTTAAAAAAATTGGTGAGGTAGCACTCAACCAAGCAACACTAAAAAAATTATATGCATTAGCGTAACAAAAAAACTGACAGACGGACATAAAATATTACTCTAAACGTTAATGTGTGTATATATTCGCGAGGTTGAAGAAAGGAGATAAAAATATTTGGGATCATTAAATGACAGCGTGAATAAAAATATTTGTGATATTGTGATGATTAAACGATATTGAAATTAAATATATAAGTGATAAAAAGATAATAAAATTCCTTTGAAAAAAGGTAATAAAATTAAATGGAATCTCCTTAAAAAATTAATGGAACGGTTAAAAAAAATAAAGTTAAATGGAAGAAAAAAACATATTGAAATATAATATTAAAAAATAAAGAAAAAGTTTCCGGCGTGAGTTGAAAAGAGGTGCTTGTGAAATAAATTGTCGAGAAGTAGTTTTTTAAAGTAACATTCAACAGCTTTTGGTCAAAGCTCATTCCATTCAATTTTATGCGTTCAAAAAAAGCACTTTTTTTAGTAAGTACTTAATTGATATTGTATTCGGCTTAACTTCTCCTTAAAAATGTAGAGAAGTTTGAAAAAAAGTCGGGTCAAACGATACCTTAATCTCCCACAACGGCAATGTAGAAGCAATTGAATTTGGGAGGAAAAATTGAAAAAATAGTTAAAAATATAAAAATTGGAAAATAATTAAATGTTATTAAAAATATAAAAATAAGAAAATAATTAAAAAAATTGGTTAGGGGCAAAAATGGAAATTCATAGGTCAAACCTTAAAAAAAAAAAAAAACCCTCCAATAATTGAATTACCAAAATGCCCCTCATAGGGGCAAATTGGTAAATTCAATGGACATTTCCTTTCTTACATATACTAGTTACAAACCCGTGCTTCGCACGGGGGTTAGCTACTTTTTTGACAAAATATTATATCGGACGGATAGATTGCAAAATAACAGATAATTATAAACCATAACACAATATTTAGAGTACTCCTGCATCACGGGTTAAAAAATGAAATGTTCAAAACGGCTTATCACGATTAACAAATGAAAACGTTAAGGACCTTTTTTGTAGAGAGAGATGCAAAGCAAGTTGCAGCGAAGACAACAATTGAGAAGGCTAAACGTGCATTGGAAAAGTAGTGGCTTTCCACAACTCAATAACTGTAAAGTTAATTTAGTAGAATAATTGTGAACTGTGTACTTGATCCGATCCACCACCCCTGCATTATGCAGAGTCAATCTAACCTCGTGGGTACCCACTATACGGGTACTCGTGGGTATTCAGGTATCTATGAGTACCCATGAAGTTTTGAATTTATTTATTTTTTGGTACAAATAAAAACTTTTTTAATTACCAAAAAACCTCAACTTTTAAACATCCATACATAATTCGTTCAAAATTTCATAAATCATACATAATCCATATGAAATTCATGATTCTTAGATAATCTATATATTTTATGATGTGAATGAAGTGGAAACGGTAAACCTAATAAGATTGAATTAAAAAAATTTAAAATAAAAATAGGTTATTATTGAGGATTTTTAGGTGGGCGGTAAAATTTTCTTCAATAATGTTAAAACTTTAAGTAATAAGATATGATATATAAAGATATTTTAATAATTTACTTAATTTATTATCGGGTATGGGTACCCGTGGTTATAGATACAATCAAATCCGTGTCTGTGTTCATATTAAAATGGGTAGTCAAATACCCGTTTATTATACCCGTGGATGCTCGTTTAGCTACCCGCTCCATGTCCGTGACGGATTTTACCCACGGGTACCCGTGGGCAATTAGAATACTATGGTTTTGAAATTCTTTATTATATGTTTGAATAAGTTATAATTTGGAAAATCTGTTTATTACTAAAACCGATTCGTATTTGCGCTCAGGTTTCTACTCTTTTTAATAATGTTGATAAATTTATCTAAGAACATATATGTAAATGTTGCAGATTAATAACTCTAAAATGATAAACAGTCAAAGACGTTGCACATTTATAAACTAAAAAGGATCATTACATCTACTAATGCGGGTGCGGTTCCAGAAGTGGACCTCGATCCAACCGAAAAACTTTTTTGCTATAAACTTTTTAAAGTAATGAAGGAAATTTGTTCTAATGGAAAATATTATTATTCCAAAACATGGAAAATGTATTATACTTGGTATCCTTCCTTAGTATGATAGCAATTCCAATCCACATGGTATTATTCTTATAAGGTGTGGGAAGCTAGAAACTATCTACAATCTTCCACATGACTACCATGTCACATGAATGAGTATGTTCAGTAACAACAAATAATTCAATTTGCCAAACACTTTCTACTCAGCTAATAATGGACAAAGTAAACTCTCTTTTGAAATATTGAATAACCAAAAGCATGGATAAAGAGAACTCATAACTTCCATGAACAATTCATAAGTTCATGTGAACCCCTCTGTGAAAAAGTATCAATCCACAAAGGTTCTTCAACTCCTTCTTCCAAAGAATATAAGCTTACGAAATCCTCTCACCACTTTTGAAGAGTTCTCCTCATCATTTATCCATTTCTTCCTGTTGTGGATTGATTCTTGCATTGCTTCGTTACTCGGCGGAGGAGTAGAGATTTGAATCTCTGAGACTTTAGATGAGGTAACATTACTTTCTTCTATTTTCTGATTCACCTTAGAATTCACAGCAGTAAATATTAATGGTTTGTTAGGTAATGCAGCTGTAGAAGTTGTGATCATGTTAGTATTATTTCGAAGTTGGTTATTATCACCACGAAGTGAAGTTGTCATTGAAATATTATACAAAATATACATGCCAGAATACAATTTCCAAAAGATTAGAATATGAGTGAAAATGCAAACTTCATATTCATAAAAAAGAATAAAAAAATAGAACATTTACATGAGATTGGAGCATTTTCTTTTGACATTGTTTTCAACCTTCTTGTTTTCTTAACTTGGAGAACATTTTTTCTAAGAAGTCTAGCCTTTGCTGCTTTATTTTTTCTCACCCCATCTTTAAAAATCAAGTGTTCCTTTGACTTCTGATGATCCATCTTAAACGAACTTTGTCAAGAATTTTGATTCCAAAATCTTTCCCAAACCATTTTAATATATGCAAAGATACCATAACCACAACCACTCATTGTTGAGCAACAATTGACTATAATTAATGAAAAAGCAAGCATCAACAATATAGTGACACCTAAATTTTGATTGAAACTACTTATAGTTGAAAAAATAGAACTCCAAGGAAAGCAAGAAATCAGATATGATGCACAAAAATCAAACGAAAAAGCAAGTCCCTGTTGCGATAATTGATAACTAATTATTTATGTTAATACCTGCCTTGGTTATTCTTGAACCCGTCACAAATTCCTTGTGTACGTAGAAGTTACATTCAACTAAACATTATTCATTCTAATTGTGTCATCACAAATCAAAGGCAAAATCACTTCTCATATTGTTCAGTAGGTAGATAGATACCAAAGAAGGTGATCATACCTAAGGTATCATATAAAGGAACACAACAAAGTCCATGAGCATTGCAGGCTTGAAATTATCCTAAAATATGTAAGAACATGTTGAGTTAAAAGGATAATAGAAGCTAGCTTAGCAACACTGAAATTGATCACCACTATTGGTGACAAAGGATGTCCAAGAGAGAACAATCACATTCAAAACAACATTTCATATTCCCTCCAAACAAAGGTTAGTTTCAAGGCGGCTGCCTAGCACTTCCACCTTATTTCATCTTCAATTGATCCACCAAGGTTGAAAACACTCATATTCAAGTATGATTTGTGCAAAATAGTGCAGAAAATTTTTCCATGCTAGAGGAGACAAAATGTGAGAGTTTAGGATCTTAAAATTATAAGTTATCTAGCATCATGGCCTACGGTTTTGTTAACTAATTATCCATATACTTGTATAATGACCTAAACCACTTGTCACTTTTGAAGTGACTCATTTTTTAGACTTATTATCAGAGCATAAATAGCTTTGTTAATACGCTTTTTTACAGCAAAAAGTGATAAAAGGTCATTTATTTACCTGCATTGTGATCCCTCTTTTTCATGCCGGCCTGAAAATTTAAGGCACTAAAATATATAATTTTGATAAAGTTGTATAGTCCATCACCAAGGATTAATGCAATGGAAATAAAAACATGCATCATGAAAATAAAGAAAAGTTAAGACTTAAAATGGAAGAGAAAAAACACAACTCAAATCAAAGAAGTTCTAATAGAGTGTTCCTAAGTTTTTGTTTATTCAATGACCTTATAACCATTAAGACTCTTCATGATGTTTCTTTGTCTCTGCAACATAACATACACATTGATGAGAAGATAGACATAAACTTGGAAAAACAGCTTCTCAAGCCGATTCATATAACTCAAGTTTTGGATTACCTAAAGTCAACCATGTACCTTAAAATTCTGTGACAGAACAGCTGTGTTTAAATAGCAACTGGGACATTTAGGCAAATTATAAAATTATGAAATTAAACATGAAGAAACTACTGTATGTCCTCTTTCAAACGCAACTGGTCCCACTTGAAAAGGAGTTTCCAAGCTTAAGATGTTAACTTTCTAAGCTGACTGATGCAACATAACTTGTAAAATCGAACAGCTCAATTCATAAAATCACTATAAATCACATAACCAATATAAAAATATAAGACTTGACAGTATTAAAGTAGTAAAAGTAAGCTTTCCAATCTAATTGGTTTCGCAACCAACAAATTCATATTTATGTAGGCATATATCAAATGTGTGTACAATTATAGGACATAGCAAATTTTAGAGAATAGAGATACATTTGAACTTATACTCTTTGAAAAATGAAAGCATGAATTATATCACATGTATGTTACAATCATAATTTGCACTTTTATATTATCTAGTACTAATCATAATTAAGCATGCTCAACTGTTTTGCATACAAACAAAACATCATCAATTTTATCACAATCATAATTAAGCATGCTCAATAATCAAACCCTTTAAGAAAAAACAAATGCCAAATGTGTAAATGTGTAAATAATAGTAAACCTCATGTGTAAATGTTCTGACAGGTATGCCAAATGCCCTAGCCAATCCAAAATCTGCAAGCCTTACTGAATTAGTGCGCCAAATATCAACAAATTCTGTGGTTTCAAGTCTCAATGAAGAACTCTATGTGAATGACAATAAGCAACTCCACAGAGCATTTGATAAAGGAACATCTGCAAAAGGATTAAAGAATTCAAACTCCAAATTAACTGGCCAAGTTCACAAAAATTAGCAGCTCTATTTTTAGAAGCTCCCACAAAAATTCGCATAACTTTTTAAAAAAAATATTACAGCAATCCAGATCCAACTACGCTCCAAACATTTGAACCGCTACCATGAAAAATCTCAAAATCACCGATGGATGCACTTCGTTGCTTCTGTACCGCATGAGCTATATGATTTATGTCTACCTTTATCTGGCTGAAGTTCAAAACACTCAAGTATCTGATAAGAAACATTCGTCAGTAGCCAAATACAACAATAAATGATAATGCAGATAGGCACCTGAGTTTATTGGGAAAATAGACACCTGAAGAGATCCAACTTACAATATCAAAAACCCGGTTCGGATCCAAATCAAAATGACCAATCAATGACTGCATAAGTAAGGTAAACCAAAATTATGATCATTATCGTTATAAAACAAAAACAGAAAATTATGGAATAGTCATAATACTTCAAATTGTTAAGATCTTAATAATGCCCATTGTTGATGCAGATCCTTTTTTAGTCAATGATGCTTCAAAAAAAATTGTATGGAACACATAGTTAAATTCATTTTGGTTAAGAATGATTAATTAAAGCAGTATTTAGACAATATGCATACAGTGGAATACACAATAAAATTGCTATGATATAATAACAAAACCAAAATGATCAAAAAAAGAAAGAATAAAACTAATTTACTTCAACTCTTCAAGCAGTGACCTTTGACATGTCCAAAATCCACGGCTTGAAAATTTGTTCCACACATTATGAAGCCAATAATACCTAACTTCCCAGGAATCAAGTCTAATGGAACTTCTCAAGTTAAAATCTGATAGAATCATCGCTATTTAAATAATATGAAAATGTCTATTGCAGCTTAAAATCATTAAAATAATGTGATAAGATAAACTCATACAATTCTCAACAGGACACAAATCATTGATTTGAATTGAATCAACTTATACAATGCTTCTAAATTTCTCACAATGCACAATCAATGAACCACACAACACCAATTTGGGATTAACCAATTAAAATCAAAGTAATTTTGGGGCTTCAACTATCAAGATGAGAAAAAAGCTCAATTATTTTAAAAGAATGAACAAAACCCATGTTAATTAAACGATAAAGATCGAAAATTGGAAGCAGAAAAACACACTAACACAACAAATTGAAGCCAAAACTGAAATTGCAAACACAAAATTAGGGCACAAAACTAATTCCAAATCAAATTAAATTCAAATCAAACATAAACCTGATGAAATTCAACAACAATTTCACACCACAAGTGAAATATATATAAGTATATGAATTCAAATTCAACAATTCAAAATGAAACACCATAAGCCGGATCAAACAATAAACATCATAATTCATAAACATAAAATATGACCAAAAACTTGCAATAATTGAACTGTTGTGCCAGTAAAATATACCTTCAACCAAGATGGTGCTTTGAAGATCACAATATCAGACACATCCCGCTTTCTAAAGAAGAATGAAAACTGTTACACAAGATTGAAAAGGGTCTTCAGCTACAGTCACAAATTGTCCTGCTTCCTCCCTTTTCTGCGTTCACCAAACAAATACAAAACCCTCATTAAGATACCAACTCACCAAAATACACATGAAAGCATGAAAAAAAGCCACAAACAGAAACCCAGAAAACGAAAATCATCCAAGAACAATAAAATTCTGAAAAACCTTTTTCTGAACCTAAAACAAACCAAAACCACAAAATCAAACCCTTAAAATCACAAAAACAACTTTCTGGAGACTTGCATGCAATTAGATTGATTGAATAAAAATTAAAAAGTTGAAAAATTCAATTCTCTAAAATTATTGTTTGAATTTGAATAAAAATGAAAACCCAAGGTGAAAATTGAGGGAGAGGGGTAGAGGAGAAGAGGATTGAGGCTTGATCTGTGACATGCATGCTGATGAAAGATGGAGAACCGTGGATCAGTGTGTTCGACGGCGGCGACGGCAAGATCAACGGCGAGGTTGACGGCGGTGGTGTGTTTTATTTTAGAGAGAAGGCGTTTTTTTTAGCATGCTGAAGAAGGAAATGGAAATGAAGCAGTAGTGAGAAAGCGCCGCCGTTTTTCGCGACGGAAGAGAATGGTTCTCCTCCCATTCCCGTTCCCCCTTTCTTCTCCCGTTCCCGTTTCTCTCTCCCTTTTCTTTTCTTTTGTTTTTTTTTCCTTTTCACATATATATATGGGGGGAGATGGATATTTACCAATTTACGAAAATACCCTCAGAGGGGCAAAATAGTAAAACGTACGGACATTCATTTTTCTATCTAGTTTAGTAGATGAAAATGATTAAACATCTTGGTATTGCGTATTGTCGACAATATTTATTTTGTCATGTTACTTTAATCATTTACTCTTTAAAAAAATGTTTAAATTTTATGTTTAAGCATTTTTTCCAACAAGAAAACTATTCATTCGATTTTTATTATATCAAAATGGTTACCCATTTGCACTGAGAAATTTTAATAGACACAAACATAAATAAATAGTGTTTGGAGTTTGGACACACACATCAATGGTTTTTTTTTAATAATAAAAATGAAATTGATAATATAATGATTTAGTATTTTGAAGAAATACATTTTTATGTGTGTGACTAAACACTATTTATTTATATTTGTGATCATGGAAGAATGTCTCATTTGCATATTGTGGGTTAGATTTTTTTGTTAAATTATTGAAAAAAAATTATTAAGGGATGAAAGTATAGATTTTAAAAAATTTCAAAACCTTGTTTTTCAGAATTAGCAGCAAATAAAGGGAACCAAAATAGCAAAAATATTTGAAATATAGTTTTGATGGGCCCATCCATGTGATTTCCAAAAAACGAAAAGTAAAGTCAGATTTGACTTTGCTTAAAAATAAAAGAGTAAGACGTGATTTCCTAGTTTACTTCATTCACTTTCTGGTTGGTTTGTTGCTGTTGCTGTTGCTGTAAAAAATGGAAATCGGAGGCAGGAGATTGAAAAACATAGAAACATTGGCCGTCGAATCAGTTACACAATCAGCACCACCCCCGAGATCAAAACGAAACAACATATTCACGGAAAACCCGAAAATACCCATAGCAATTGCTCTTCTAATTGCCGATGCAATCTTCGTCTTCCTCATAATCGTATTTGTCCCTTGTAAGTTTCACTATTTCCCATATTCCATGAATCGAATCAATGCATATGCTAATAACTTCAATTTCTTAATAATTTCAGATACAAAGATAGATTGGGATGCTTACATGTCACAGGTTAATGGGTTTCTAGGAGGTGAAAGAGATTACAATAATCTAAAGGGTGATACTGGTCCTCTTGTTTACCCTGCTGGTTTTCTCTATATTTACTCTTCTTTTCTTTATCTTACTGGTGGACATGTTTACCCTGCTCAGGTGGTATTAACTTCACATCAAATAATGTTATTTACTTGTTCATCAATACATGCACTTACTGATTCATGTCTTTTCTTTTTCTCATTGCAGATTTTGTTCGGATTTTTGTATATCATTAATCTTGCAATTGTTCTCTTCATCTATGTCAAGACTGATGTGGTAAGCACCAATTTCCTCTGTAACTAGTTCAATTTGGATCCCAAAGGGGTCTTTGTTAACTATGGTGTTAATTTCATTGTTTTTGAAATTTCTTTCAGCTTCCATGGTGGGCTCTTTGCTTGCTTTCTCTTTCAAAACGAGTGCATTCTATCTTTGTTCTTCGTCTCTTTAATGATTGTGTGGCCATGACTCTTCTTCACGCTGCATTGCTCTTTCTCATGCACCGAAGGTGGAATCTGGGTTTGATTGTGTTCAGGTAAAGTCTGACTTCCTAACTTATCTTTCCATACAGCTAAAATGTTTACATGACTAACGTATAATTATTTTGTTAGTGTGGCTGTTTCGGTAAAGATGAACGTGCTTCTTTATGCTCCACCTTTACTGCTCCTCATGCTGAAGGTACATACTATACCCACTGTTGAGTATGCAGCATTTGTTAATATTACTATCCATTGGCAACCAGAACGGTGCTCACGTGGCTTCTTCTTCTTTTCACACATGCAGGCTATGGATATTGGTGGTGTTTTATTGGCATTAGCTGGTGCAGCATTGGTTCAGGTTCCTTAACATTCTGTTTACTTGATATACTTGTGATGCTATAACTGCAAAACTTTTTTGTGGCATTAGACTTTCTTTCTGTATTCTTAAATGCTTTTGGTATTTTAATTTTCTCATACAAAACAAAATGCTCTACACAGTTAACAAATCTTTAGCTTCCTGATGGCTGGTGCATTTTTTTCTCAAATATTGTTTTCTGTATTTTCAGGTGAGTTTCTCTTCTTGGGCTTCATGATTGATTGGTTCTAAAGGGTGAGATGTGTCTAATTCTGGTGACATTTGTTAACTCCTATCCTGATGGATGACTGCTGCAGATATTATTGGGGTTTCCTTTCCTGGTTTCACATCCAGTTGCATACATATCAGGAGCCTTCAATCTTGGCCGAGTCTTCATCCATTTCTGGTACTTAGTTTTTTAAGTTTGTATTGTGATATATGCTTGATAAGAATGTACTCTGCAGACAAATTTAGTCATATGCTAAAATCTAAATCCTCGCTAAGGTCGGTGGTTCTCCTTGGCCTTGCATGAGGGCATTCTTCCTCTAATCTAAATTCATTAATTATTTTTTTTAAAGTCATAAAATTCAATTTGAAAGCTTTTTTTTTGTGGTCCAGTAATGTTGATTAGACAAGGCAAATAACTCAAATGAGGGTATATAAAGTTTATTTTATGCAAGGATCATTAGCAATCTTCTGGATCTAAGAAACATAATTAGAGAGGTTCCTCCAGATGCAATACATAGGCTAAAAAGCTGCTAAATATTTGATTCCTTATACGGTGGTTAAATGGAGATATGATTTGTAATTTTTAGGTTAAGGCTGTTGGCAAGTGTCTAAAATATATTTGGTCTCTACACTCTAAACTTCATTCATGTATTAGATTCAGAAAAACAGCTGATTTTTTCTCTCTATTCTCCCATCCCATGTCTTCATTTGTATATAATTTTTCTTTATTGGTTCAGGGGTTTATGAAATAAAAATACAAAGATTGAAACGTTTTATTAATTCTCACCTAATGTTTCAATCTAAGTGAATGCATTGGTTTCTCCATTTAGATGGATAGAATCTGATAGAACTGGTACCAAACAGAATGTGATTGAACAATACAAGACTTTATTAATAACAATTCTGGGGAATTAGTCACAACCAGAATGTCCTGTATACACATGTTACAACAGATACAGAAATATAACAATTAAAATAAGGCTTAGACTCGGGTTCCTCTCCAAGTTTTTGAGAGCTTGGTCTTCTCAGCCCCTTCTCCTGCAATATTCCTTAATGAGAGGTCTAACAGAATCCTTCCCACACCCATCTTGTTATTCTCGTATCGGCCAAAGCAGCATATGCTACTCCTTTGTGCAAAACCCTGGCTGAGAGATCATTAACCCGAGTATTAAAAAGAGGATCAGTGGATTTAATTGACCTCTTACTGGTAAGGATGATTCAAGGTGGTATTTCTGTCACATGTAAATGTATAAGGCTATTTCTATCTTTTGAAAAGAACCAACAGACCAATTCTTCTCCCTATCTCTCTGTCTCTCTCTCTCTCTCTCTCTCTCTCTCTCTCTCTCTCTAAATCAATCGTGGGAGGTGAAAATTTCACTAGAGGGGTCAATGCTGGGATTTGAAAGGGCTTGCGTAATTTTGTAGTGAATGCATATGTATTATACTTAATACCTATACTCGTTTCACTTAAGTCCAAACATCAAGGGGTATTTTGAGTTTGTGACCGTCCTTTAAGGTTTTTTTTTTTTTTTTGGGGCTGAGAGTGGTGTGGGTGGGTGTAAAGTGTAATTTACCTTTATTTTATATCGTCTACTTGGGTTTTCTGATATTATTCCTATTGTATGTTATCAGGTCTGTTAACTTCAAATTCATCCCTGAACCAGTATTTGTATCCAAAGGATTTGCAATCTTTTTGTTGGCTGCTCACCTCATAGCACTTGCTGCATTTGCACATTATAGATGGTGCAAGTAGGTATAAACGTTATATTTTATTATTTTCTATTCAGAAATGGGTTCTAAATTTTTTGGTTAAAGTACAAGGAACCCCATCAACCAACAGTCAATGGGAAAAAACCTTGTGGTTTAAGAAACCACAATTTGATTTCTTGAACTTACCAAATCATGCATGTTGATTCCCTACAGGGGTTTCTCCTCATGCACAAGGGGTTAAATTTACCCTTCTGCTCTGTACTACTCTGAATTTATTTAGCGAGTCGAGTTACTGAGTTTTGAACCACACGGAGGTTTTCTTCCATCGACCTATAGTAAGGGTGGGTTGTGTGCATTATAGTTAAAAAAAATCTTGATTATTCTTGTCAAGAACATTTGATAAATTCTTTATCTTTTCTTTCTGCAATAAATAATGTGAACCTAACATTGAGCAAGCAATGCTGCATGGTGTTGTATGTTTGCAATAAAGTTCCAACATCCAGTAAGATTATAAACGAAGTGTTCTGGACATGGAAATATTGTGATGGCTTAGTTAAATACAAGATTAGATAAGACAAGGGATGAATATATTAAAAAATTAGGCGTATCACGTAGTGAGGAAATGATGGTAGAATAGTGTCTAAGATGGTTTTGTCATGTGGAAATATAAGATTGATAAAAGCCGTGGTGAGAAGAATTGAGGGGATGAATGACCCAATATTTAGAGGGAGAACTGTAGAAGAAGACTAAAAAGAAATTGTAACCGAAACTGAAACCGTTAAAAAGGAATTAAGGCTTCTACTCCAAAGACGTGTTTTTTGATAGAACATAATCACCTTATTAGTTCCATATAGTTGAGTTTACTCCACTTGGTGGTAAATGTTTTTATTGTTCTTGTACTGCTTATGTTTAATTCACCATGCCACCGAAAATTCCTATTGTAATTAGAATATATGGGATGCCGTCTATCAAAAACAAAAAAAGTATATGGGATACCGAGATATATCCGTTTGAAATAATGATGCAGATGGATTGTATATGTTTACTTATTTAGTTGCTTACAGACATGAAGGAGGTCTTCTCAAGTTTCTGCATTCAAGATATGTCTTTATGAGAATGAGGTTTGCACTTTTGTTCTCCTCCTCATTTAAGAAGCATGGGAAGAGCAGTTCATCATCCATCAAGATCCTCACTAAAGAACGTAAGTAATTAGTCTTGTGTTGAATTTAAAAGGATATGGTAACTTCCATTTTTTCGTGATTGGTGATACCTAATATTGGCTCTCTCTCAGATATTGTGACTACCATGTTTGTTGGAAACTTCATTGGCATCGTATGCGCTCGTTCGTTGCATTATCAGTTCTATTCATGGTAAGTGTGCTGGAAATGACCTTTGTTTTGTTAATGATACTATTACTTGCTTTAGATGCAAAAGTTGTTTGGTTTGATTGTACTTGTGTATACTTTTAGCTATTTATATATTTATTTAACTTCTGTGAATAAAAATTGTCTTTTGGTGTAAGTTTATAGCCATCCTTTCATCCCTTTTCACAGTTCCATTAATACTGGTATTTCCATTTTTGCTGTCCTTCTTGAAGATGTATCATGAGTTAACCAACTTTTTCTGTTGGTGGCCAATACTAATTCTCTTATATCATATTTTCCCATAAATTTTACCATATTTATGCCGAGCTTTCTTGAACTATTTATGCTATTATGCACATAACAACACTGCTGTCTCACGTTTGTGGTCTTGTATTCTAACAAATGCAAGGTGCTAATCTTGTAATTTGGCTTACGGTACAGGTACTTCTATACCTTACCATACTTGTTGTGGAGAACACGCTACCCAACATTGATCCGGTAAGTTAACTTACATTCTTGCTTTTGTTCGTCTTTCTTTTATAATTTTATGTTCTATTGAATTCATAAATGATTATTTTCTCTATACGATCAAGTAGATTGATTTTGTTTGTGGGAGTGGAGCTGTGCTGGAATATCTATCCTTCAAACAACATTTCATCAGCTTTACTTTTCTGCCTTCACTTAATTATTCTCTGGGGTTTGTGGTCTGCTCCTCCTGAGTATCCTTATGCAGAAAAAGAACCGTCGTCCCAGAAAGACAAATAGAAGTTCAAAGGTTCCCTTCCTCTATTTTGTGGAGGAATTGGATGGCAAGTGATTTTCCCTTATCACTCCTTCCCCTTTGATGTAGTAAATGTTTGTTTGTGGTCTATATGAGTGATAGTCTAAGAATTGCTATTTGCCCAACTGTGTTGTAAAAGAGAATACAGAATTTAGGAGCACCAATCAGTTTGGATTACGGGTGCCACATTTTGACAAGTTTTTGTTTTATTTTCACTTTCATTTATTTATTCGAAAATTTTATACTCAGTTATGTTTTCAGGCTGAATGCATCTTAAAAGGAATTATAGGTGTTTGATAGCATAAATGAGTTATTGTCGAGTAGGATTGATATTCTTGCATAAATTTGATTTTTTTTTTTTGGTATATCAATACACTCAAGATATACTGTTGGAATTAAATCTTCATTATTGTTATATAAAATGTGTTATAGGCTAATATGAATAAAAGAAAGGAAAATACTAATTGGTCCCCTTGGAGCACTAGTTAAGAAAGCAAATATAGTAACAATATCTTGGAACTTTGTGCAATTAACCCCTTAAAAGTGTGAAAAGGTGATAAATTTTGTGCATGTTTGAAATCGAGTGAAGTTCACTAAAGTAATTTTTTTTTCTTCTGATTTTTTTGAAGTTTTAAAGTTTAGTTCATAATCACCTTCAATTCAAATATGTATGTATACGTTCTAAGGAGGGAATCACATTGGAATGACTACCTCAAGACTTATTCAACTCACTCCTCGGACTTCAAAGGATGTAAGTTTTTTCAAAGGACGTAAGTTGTTGAGGGCAAATTAGAGCAGGTTAAATAGGCAAATGTTTGTTGTTAGTAAATTGTTAAGAGGAGATTAATAGCAAAGGAAAATGTTAGTTTTTGGGGATTGAACCTGAGACCTCCTTCTTAAGTCTCCTTCAACGTCATTTAATTCATCCCGGACAATTATTTTACTTCGGATCTAATTGTAGATTTCAAATGCAAGTACGGCCTTCTTTCTTCACTACTCGCCCAAATTTCTTCGTCAAAGTTCTTGATTTCTCTCATTCTCTTTTCATTCGTATAAATCTAGAGACTTCAATAATAACCGACACATAACTCTTTTTAATGAACTAACAAAAGACATTAGTGTTGACACTTGACACATAGGTCTCCCATTCTCTCTTCATTCGTAGAAGTTTTTTTTTTTTTAAATAACCTAAAACTTAAATTAAATTAATTTAAATGATTTTGGAATGATTTGTTTTTGGGTTAATTATGTTTCTAGTCCCTATAAAATAGCGACCTTGTAAGTTTAGTCCTTACTTAATTTTAATAGCATTTTTAGTCCCTAATTTTGTTTTTCTGCCCTGAGTATTAGTCCCTACTCAATTCAAATTTGTTTAATTTATGCTTAAACTCTTAAATTTTTGAACAATTTTTTGCAGACATGTTTAGAACATTACTAAAAGTTCCTCCGCAAAAAATTATCGCAAAATTTGATTTCTAAATCCAGATTTTATTACTTTTTATCTTTAACTTTTGTCGTTTTAAAAAATTCATATTTAATTCATTTCATGTCTGAAAATTCTAAATTTTAGTAAACGAACCTTTCATAGTGTTCTAATCTTGTCTCAAAAAAATCGTTCAAAAATTTAAGAGTTTAAGGATAATTAATCAAACTTTGTTTTAGCAGGGACTAAAATTATAAGTAATTTTTTTTTATAGGGACTAAAAATGCTATTAAAATTAAGTAAGGACTAAACTTACAAGGTCGCTATTTTATAGGACTAGAAACATAATTAACCCTTTTGTTTTTTTAGCTCAAATTTCAATTTTTCACAAGGGAGCGGTAAATTTGTCCTAATATTACAAGACAAAATGGTCCTTACGGATTTGGCATGAATATCCTTTAACTTTACTTTGTGGACCTAAGCTAGAGAGAGTCTTTTATTGGTCGCTCACAAAGTTGATTCAGCTTTTGAAACTTGTTGAAGCACTTCCATTCCATTCCATTCCATTCCTGAAGCGTCCGTTGTTCAAAATTCAAATCATGGTAAGGTTCCCTCTCTCTCTCTTTTTTTTTTTTTTATAATAAATAATAGTAAAAATACAATCATCGTTGCGTTATTTTATCCCTGCTTATGCTTTTCTCACGAGAATCCCCAATTTCAATATTCAACCAATTAGGGTTTGCAAAATCCGAAAATGTGCTTTGTTAAGCCTCGTAAATCTTTACCGTGCTCAAACTTTCAAACTATGAGTAACCTAGTTGGTTTCCATTTTGAATTTTTCGTGATTTGATTAGAGATTTTTCTAATATAGAGAATGTTGTATTTGTGAAGTTTTTATTTATCATATGCTTCCTTTTTTTCTCTTTTGATGATAGCATGCACATGACTCAGAAGACCCAAAGCAAAGCACTGCTGATATGACTGTTTTTGTAAGTTTTTAAACATTTTCAAGAGTCATGTTTTTTGTTCTATGATTGCATTTGCAGCTGTTTATTTCAATAATGCTAGTATTAGTAACTTAGTTGGGATGCCACATTGATTTCTGATCATGTTATCACTCTAGCTAGTTCATATTCCAAGCCTATGTGGATAACTGGCTGTCCACTGCGAGAGGAAAATAGTATAAAAATTGGTGTGCCTGATAGTAACATTTGACAAAGATTTTAGCCAGTGCTGTGGCGCTGTAGTGTAGCGGCTTCTGAACTAATCACTATTGTTCCGTGATACACCGTTTTGTACAAAGTGTTGTTAAATAGTAGCTATAGCACTGCAGCGTAGCTGAATTTGAACAAACTACTATTTTTTCGCAATCTGCATTTGACAACACTGATTTTGGCTCTATCTTATGTTTTTTGAGCCATCGTGTACTGATTTTGTTTTTAGTTAGATGATTAAATTGTTTCTTTTGTATGTCAATTATTTTTGACCTTTGCCCTCATTCTCTCTTTTCAGGTGCAAAATCTTCTTCAGCAGATGGTGAGTTCTATACTCTAGGTTCATGGAGCTGCATTGCTTATTTTAAGTATATATTAAACTGTTACTAACCATAATTTTGTTTCCAGCAAACTAGGTTCCAGACAATGTCTGACTCCATCATTTCAAAGAATATCCTTTTCAGACATTCTTCAAATTGTTGATATGATAAAGTTTGTTTAATAGAAATTTGTCAAAGAAACTAATTTCAGAAAATGGTAATTCACGATAGAGATCTTGCTTTTCCCCTGTAAATATCATTTTTTTAGAATAAAAATAATATATCGTAATCATTCAAATAGGCGCAATCACAAGAGATTTAAGTTTCTTTATATCTTTAACCTGTGCTCTTAAATATATTTTTTTTTCAAGGAATATCTTTGGTGAATTGGTTGTGTAAGTTTGGTTATATGGTGTTTAAAAGGTTGAGTTGTCTGTGTCTTGAAAAGTTAAAGTTGGTATCAGAACTCAAACCTATAACACAATGGCATATTTACACAACACCACTGATGGTAAATTATTATCGTGCATAGCTGCTTCTAAAAAAAATTCTTTATAGATTCAGTGCATTCCCCTTACAGATGTGCATGATTTATGACCTACAACTTAATGTGATTTGTGTATATAGTGTATCATGTATATTGGCTAAAACCAGGATGAGTAGTGATACTAATTCTATTTCAGGTATCGGTTTGTATATGTTGTGTCATGTATATTAGCTAAATCAAGATGAGTACTGATACCAATTGTATCACATGGATATTGCTGAGTTGCCTGTTATTATTCATATTGTTGAGTTAATGTTCTCCTTGACTCCATTGCACTTGACGAAATGGGAAGCCGTATAAATGAGTTGGAGCAAAGCATCAATGATCTAAGAGCAGAGATAGGTGTGGAGAGCTCTCCATCACCTGTGGCCCCTGTTAAGCCAAAGGAAGAAGAGTTGAAGAAAGAAGGTTTGGAATAAGATACATCAGGATTTTGTCCCTGTATCTTGTGAGTATAGAAGTGATTCGGAACTCAGATATTTGTCATGGAACATATGAGTGCACTCTCGTTTGTAGCTAAAGTTTGTCTCTGTTAAAAAAATTACAGTACTGCTGACTAATTTTTTTCTTTTCCCAATTCGAGATGAGCTAGACTTGTTACTATTGGTTGAAGAAAACTTTTGTTATATTGATTACTTTGTTCTCCTTCTGCTCGATTTATTTGCATGCTCAGGCTGTTTATTCATTCGTTTTTAGATTGCACAGAGGGCAATTCGTGTCCCTAGATCCAAGGCCCCTATTATGTGAACTGTATTATGAACCTCTGTTACTCGAATATAGTTCCTGTAAAAAAATAATGATTTGTTTTTTGAGGCTTTCAATTTCACATCTACTAGCCACATGCTGGCACGAGTAAATAGCCTCACTTGTTCAGATAGCTGGTTGCATCCTAAACAATTCCATTGCTTTTAGCTGTTAATAGGGTTCCGAGAAGATTGACCCACATCCCAATGGGGACTGCAATCTCATCAAGCAGGATCCAATATAGGGAGCAGGATTTCTCTCCCTTTAAGTAAAGATGTAGAGTTCCATTGTTATCGTTTTCAGTGTAACGAAGACATACTTAGATATTTATATGGGTCATGTTAACTTGTGCCCTTAGGGCACATGTTAAGCAACCCAAAAATGAAAACATTTTCTTAAATTTTGTGCATTCAATTATTGAAAAGTAAAAAAGTTAAAGTCAAATGCATTAATTACAATAAAATATTTCTATTTTGAATCATTAACTTGTGCCCTCAGGGCACAAGTTAACATTTCCCTATTTATATATAGAACTATAATAATAAAATTCTGTATTTTAATTGAGAAATATACATCATTCCTACTATTCAATGTACATTGCAAAATGAGAAAATTTAGTTGGATGAGGAAATCTATCCTATATGCCTAATAAGTCTGCCGATGGAGATTAGTTGTCGTCTAACAATAATGAATACTCCATACTCTAACAAGATCTGGGAACATCTTGTTATATAAACATCATGAAGTCAATCGAAGAAAAATGTCTCATAATCCAAGTTGAACTAATGTTTGAAGCTTTAACAACTGATGTTTCTTCCAAGTAGAAGTTCAAAGTATTATTTGTCCTTACAAGATGGCGACCTCATCTATGCCAGTTCAACAATGCGTGAAAAATAAATATTAGTATATCAAAGTTTAACTTAAGTTTGTTCTCTTTGGTTTTAATTGAATCAACATCGATCAGGTCATTGTCTTACCGTAATGATGTAGAGGAATTTTGATTCAATGCAGGAAAAAAAATGCATAAACGTTATTCATATTTCTATCACTCTTTTCGTCTTTCCAATGGATACTAATATTTATCCGGATGAACAAGCAAATGAAAGAAGACAATCCATTTACTACAGCAACAATATGTCAATATCAGTTTCAAGTTTAATTTACATACACTTATGAAAATCAAAGACGGAAAGGAAACACCAACAAAAGCAAAACATACATAACCTCATTCATCATCATAACTAGAGGAATATATGGTAGAAGGAAAGTTGAACATCTAAGAGTTACGGCAACGGGTGATGGTGGCACAGCCACGGGAGTAAGGATTTGCTTCTGCACCAGTCTGACAATTGTAATAGGATGCACCCTTACGAGAGCATGGCACGGTGTTCCTCTGCAGTGCTCTGTAGCTTATATAGTGTGTGGTTGCTAGGATACGCCGGTGAGACTCTGAATTCATTCCAAACTCACCTTCTTCTATGCACTCTTCTATAGAGCCTTGGCAAGTTGGTGTTGTAGTTGGGGCCACCCACCTTAGATGGTGCTCGCCTGTTGCACCGCTTGTGGCGGGAAAGATGGACATGGAAACCATGAACAAGTACAAAGGTAGTAGGAGAAAAGAAGCACTTGACATTGTTTTAAGAGGTGGTAGTTAATGGTGAAGCCCCTCTTATTCTTCTCTCTGCTTTCAAGTCTTTATGCATTCTATTTTTCACCAATTTATAGAAAGAAGCTTACTTGGAGAGTGGGAGTGGGTAAATAGCTTGTTTATCAAGTATTTCTGTTTTCTAACATGGGACGGCTTTACCAAACTTGTCACTAGTTTTTTTTTAATTCTTGTAAAGATCTCGTCTCTTGTGCTAAAATATTTACACGAATGCTGAGGAAAAAAATGACAAAAAATAGAGGTGTACAATATTGTGATATGTTATTAAGAGAAATTTTTTTTTGAGGATAAAATAGACTTGTATAGATCTCGTGCAAGATTGCTAAGTGGCTAAAATGTCTTGGCCCTCTGCCACGGCTTAGGTTCAATTCTACCAAGGACATCAATGTTCTGACTTCATACCCACAGCACTCTATTTCTTAAGTATTTTTCGCTTTGGGCTTTGTGTAAACTACTCGTTTTTGTTGTAGTTAATTAATAGTTATGTAAATTATGAGTGTTTTTTGTTTTTTAAACAAGCATGAGCGTTGTTCATAAACTACTTTTAATCTTGACTTTTAAATAATGTAGGACGTTTTGGTGTAGCAGAATAATGGCCTAAAAAAAGTGAAAATTTTCACCATATCGTGTAATTAGGTGAAAGAGTTTATTTTACCCTTCAAGTTCAAATGTGCTCTGAGTGCTGAGAAGAAAGTTTGGTAAAAGTAAAATTAGAGAGTTCAAAACCTACCAAGAAAATGACGTTGAGAATGAAAGGAGCATGGATGATACTAGGTTCGGATTCAAAGCATTAACTGAATGTTGAAAGTTCAGTCTGGGCATAAAATGTATGAATTACGCAGATGTCTAATTCAACAGTGTTGTGTCCGAGCCCTTAAAATCTTGATGTTGGGTTTGAAACTTTGAATCATGCTGCCCCCACTAAGAGTGTTTTTTATCCCCAAAATCCCGTAAGCCAATTGACATTGAGAAATGAGAACCAGCTTCTGGAAGGAATATCTTGTGCTTATCTAAGTCAAGTTTCTTCAGAGGGAAAATTTGCACAACAACACAGATCAAACGTCATTGGTTTTTTTTTTTTTTTGAGCAATCAAACGTCACTGTTATGGCTTGAATTTTAAGGTTTAATCACTTTTTTAAAAACATTTGAGTAATTCAAGGGATTGTGATAATGATGATACAGGGCTGGGTTGGTTTATTCACAAGGAGAATTTCTAAACACATTGACACTGACCCAGAGTGAAGGTTCTTCCTTATTAATGCTGGGAAGGGACAGAGATTTTGGTAAAAGCAAGGTACCCTACACTTACCTCAAATAGTGCACATATGAAAAAAGAAAAGGACTAGTTCTGTGTTGCTAGGCATTATTCTTCTTTATGTATTGGTTCTAAAACGCAAATGTGTATATATAAATTTTATATGAATTGTTATTGATGATATTGTTATACAAAATCACATTCTACACAATTATTTGAAGCATTGTTATACAAAATTTGACATCTAGTTTCTACAAAGTACAAACCTATACTCTATATACATTGGGGCAATTTTGATTACCTGCAGATTCCTAATTTAAGCTATAACAGTAGAAATCCGACTTAAAGTAATATTTCTTCCATTAAAACTTATTAATTGTAACATTTACTTTGCAATTGTCTATAGTAGTGATAGTGGAGGAGTGAATGTACAATTTTTAGTTTAGTGGCACAGATAAATATTGCTGTATGAAATAACAAAATAAAATTTGCACCCTCCAAATTTTAGGAAGAATAGCAGGCAACATAATACTACTTGTCATCTTTCCAGCTTGCTTAAAATTGCTTCCATTGGCGGAAGCTCCTTTGCAATTTGGTCCCAGTCAGGTATACCCTGCAAATGCATTCCTATCTATTAGTATATGTAGATTACTCAAAGTGGCAGAGTATGAGAAATAGTACTGCAATAAAACTGCTTTGTAAACAGTTTATAGTTGATATGCAATATTTAATAATAATATCACGAGATGAAAAATATTCCGGCTGATTGAGTTAGTTTGTTTAAGATTATCTAGTGACATGAGCCCTAGTAAGATTGTTTGCGAGAGTGTATGTAAACATCTTATGACATGCTCATAACTTCATACATCTTATGACATGCTCATAACTTCATAAATTATTTTCAGCTTATTTCCATAAGCTCTCCAAGATAGCTTATGAAAGCAGCTTATAACTAATATAAAAACAGTTTAACTTTATTTTATCTGTTGTTATAGAAATAACTCATAAATAAGCACTTATATGATAAGCAGAGCGCTTATACTACTAGCGCCTATTTAAGCTATTTATCCAAACAGGGCCTAAGATGTAAAATTAATTTGAAATGCAGCAGTTTTTGCGCGATCATCAAGTTTTGCAAATTGCAAATAAGTCATCACAGCAAGAAAGGCATCCCAAATGTTGAGAGTAGATTTTAATAATTCTTAAAATTCAATTCTGTTAATCAAGTCTTATCCTTGTGTAATGATGCTCATAGTTTTTGTTGACATTTAGCAAGCTAATAAATGACAATTCTACATGAATGGGAATAAAAGCAAAATAAGTCTGCTCTGAAATTGCACTTACTCTCCCTGATCTTCGAACTCGCCCATCTAGGCGCAGTATTATGTACACGTCTTCACCAACTGGGACTCCTTCAGACTTCTGTTGATCTCTTATCCACCTAGTTAAATTAACACGCATTAGCATGGAGCTATTACCAACTCTTAGTTGACATCAATCCACACTTTCATTATGTTGATGCCAATTTTCTCCTCATTTAAATGATAACGAGATTAAGAGATGTGCACTCTCGATGTAAAGTTATTTTAAACTGGCATCTAATCACAACTCTTCAATTTGTCGCATCATCTTTAAAGTTTTTAAATATAAGTAGTTGTTTAATTGTATGTTGTCTTGTCGAGTTGTGATTGGTTGTTGGTGTAAAATAATTTTACACTCACAGTACATATCCTTTAATTAATCTCAATAATAAATAGATTAAAGATTAGGCGATTCAATTGTATAGGCAAGAATTTGAAACTAAGTACCGTTCCCATTCTGCTGGCGAGACAGCCTCAGCCTTGAACCTAACTTCAGCTTTCAATTTTGATTGTGCAGTTACGGACTGTGTTCGCTTCTCAAAATCTTCCTAACAAAATTTTATGGTTACTTTGCATCTCATGAAAGAAACAACATTTTTTGCTTAGAAGAGAAGGTTTTGTTGTTATATCAAGTCTCACCCCAATAGATGGAAGAGCCTCGGCAGCCTTTGGTTGAAGGCCAAAACCTTTCTTTTCAATTTTGGTTTCTCTACCTTCTCCCCAGATGACCGGAACTAACAAAACACCGCGTCTAAGGAGATCAGTGCGAAATCTCTCTGCCTTGCGCAAAGCTAAAGTCACTGTTTCTTTTTTCCCAGCTATTATAACCTAAAACCGAAACCTCGGTTAAACATAGAACATTCACAATGAAAAAATAAAGAGCAGAAGGTAAAGAGAAAACAGAAGAAAAAATAACATAGATACTGACCGGCCTAACTGTGTCCCTTAGCTGCACGAGTTCAACTACGCGATTAGTTGACAGACGCAAAGGCAATCTTGATAGCGTCTCATTTCGGGATATTTGCGCAATCTGCTCCTCCTCTTTTTTATTGTCCCAAAGGAATAATGCCACAAAAACAACAATACCTGCACATTGCTGATTCCAATGCTTAAAAGGAAAATCACAGACACACACAAAAACAAAAAGTAAAACACTAAATACAACAAATATATAAACTGAACCTGAATTGTTTTTCACCTCCAATGTTAACGGCAGCATTGCCAGCAGTTTCCAAGATATCTGGAGCACCGTCACCCCCTTGAATTGCACGCAATATCCTCGGTACATTAAAAAATAACGATATTCCTGCAGCTGCTGTAAATGCTACGTAAAAGAATCTCCTAATCCCACGAAATGGTGCTTGAACTTCACTGATAAGTTTTAAATCTCTTCGAAAACTGGAGCCAACATCTTCCCCACCCAGCCTCGCCTGGTAACGTGGCAGAAAAGCATAAAGAATCAATGTAGTTTTTGACAACTAAGATAAAACACATAAAGATGGGACAACTTAGCATCATAAAATCTTTGAGAACTAATTATAGCACCTCTTCTTGCAGTTCTTTGAATTCAGGCAAAGCTCTGAAGGAGGCCAAGTCTGGATCATTGAGAATTGTACCAAATTTTAGATTGTATTCCCTCAAAGCAGTGCGGAGACAATCGGCAGCTTTCTTTCCTTCTCCTCTTCATAAAAACAACAAACAAACAACATCCAGATTAGAGGTGCTCACTTGCCTTACCATCTCACAGTATGTAAGTTACAAGACTCGAGTAGTGTGTTGAGTCTGAATGAACTAAAACAACTACCACATAAAAGCAAAAATCATTGACTAAAGTCTTGTTTGGATAACAACTTAGTTAAGCGCTTATAACATAAGACGTAAGTTCTTATGTATAGTTTATTTCTGTAAGAAAAGATAAAACAAAGTCAAAATGTTTTCATAAGCTATAGTGGAAAACTTATGGAAACATTTTAACTTTATTTTAGCGTTATAACATAAGATTTGTGTTATAAGCGCTTATAACAAAAGATAAAATAAAGTCAAAATGTTTTGATAAACTTATGGAAACATTTTGAAAACAACTTATGGATATGTCATAAATAAACCGCTTCTATAACCTCTCCCTAACATACTCTTATGTGTTTATGCTAATAGGTAAACTAAAGTCAAATAAGTGAATAAAAACGGGCCGTAAATACTATTCCTACCAACATAACTTTTATTGGACAAATCACAAATTTATGAAAGCAATGGAAATAATAATTACCAACTCAAAGGTCATAGAATGCAGACTAGTCTGGGAGCATTTTCAATAAATTTATAAAACCAGTGGAATTACTACTAATTAACCATCTTAAACTATGGAATCCACATTAATTCATTGCAAAAAAGATAGCATTATACCTGTATGCATGACAGCAAGCTTTGTTATAGAACGCAGCTTGTGCCTCAACAGGATTCGGATTCAAAGAAAGTGCTGTTTCAAACTGGACCAAAGCATCTTTAACCTGAGGAATCCATGATAAAAAAACACAACTTTAAAGGACCCACTTAAACATCATAGTTTGAATACTAAAAGATAAAATTTTGAAGATAATAAATTATACCCTTCCTTTGGAAAATAGCTCAAGACCCAAATTGACACAAGATTCAGCAGTTTGAGTTTCAGTTTCTGGTGTCTGTGATGAAGAAGAGCATGAAATGAGTGGAAACTGAATCTTCTTGTTATTGCGTGAGCGTAGAAGAATTGAGCTGAAATGATGAAGAGGAATGCATGGTCTTGTTGTTGTGATTCTACAATTTGATTTTGAGAAGCATAGGAATTGTTGCGCTGCAACCATGGCCATTGCCACCATGTTTCATATCTTTGTTTTGTTAATGTTCTTATTGTTCTTTCTATTATCCAAACATGTCATAATTTTAACCATTCGGTTGTTGCCAGCAAATGGACGGTCAGGATTTTAAGGTATAGAGGTACCTCTACCCGATCTTGACCACTCTTAGGGTGTGTTTGGATGGAGAGTTAGGAGGGGAAGGGAGGGAAGAATTTACTTTTCTTTTTTAAATTACGGACATTATAAAATGATTTTTAGAAAATTAAATTAACAATATGATAAATGATCATATAATACTTCAAAAACACTTAATTTATTTTAAAAAAACATTTTACATTGTTCGTAATTTAAAAAATAGAAGTGAGTCCTCCCCTCCTAAACCCTCAATCCAAACACACCCTCAGTGTCTCCACTTGTTTGAAGTTTGCAATTATGCACACCAAAACTAATTTTATTTTTTTGATTAACTTATTTGAGGTTATTTTATTTAACTTTAAAATCAAGATATCATCTGCGCGCAACCGCAGAGTTTAATCCTTCAAAATAACTGAGATTTATTTAAAGAGTTTACTTCTCCCAACAAATATTTTTCTCATACGCATTGATCGAAGATCGAACTTTAGACCAAATGGTTAAATGACCAAAATATCTCTCACATGTGTCACGCTATTTATCCAAACAACAAATTATGGTTTGAGATTTGTTACTTTATTTAAATATGGTTATGTGATTTTGTCAAGCATATTATCAATGGATTTAATTTGTATTGTGTAAAACTTTAAAAAAAAAATGAGTATTACTTTTCCCACCCTATGCCTTTCCTCGCGCGCCCTATTTTTTCCAATTTTACTCCTGGTCCGGATTACAAATTCCGGAATGAATTGTTTGTATTTTTCAGATGATTCCGGATTATAAAATCCGGAATAGTATTTTAGCAGAACTTTTGCAATTTTAAGCTCTACAATTCGTAAAATAAAATGCGAATAAAATAAAAAAACAGAAATAAAAAGACACAAACATAAAAACAACTCATTTTATTAATATATGAACAATACATTACAATAATTTTCAAGCTTTTTAAGCTTATTACATAAGATCCTAAATCTATTTCTAATCTCCTAAGAGCCTAATTCTAATCTCCTAAGAGCCTAACCACTGCTATGTGATAGGAGATAGCAGTAGCTTGGCTATTGGAGGAAAACCGGAGGAGGAGGGAAGAGGAGGGCGGGAAGAAGAAACAAATGCCCCTGAGGGAGGTGGGGGGTGCTCAGACTTACGCCTAGGCAGGCGAAGCTAATAACCACACTGACCCACATGACCCTCAGATGAACTGCCCTTCGTTGCAGCGCGGTTCCATCCTCATTGACCGTTCATACAAACCCTGAAAGTTTTCAACGAGGCCCTTATCTATGAAAGGCCAACGATGGAAAACCATGGTTGTAGAAGGAAGAAGAGGAGGAGAGGGATGGTGTGAGAAATGGTGGGGTTTGGAAGGGTATTTATAGGGAGGGGTGGGTGAAAAATGGTTGGGAAGCCATAAATGCAGTCAAAAAACGTGGTAAAACACGTTTTTTTGACTTGACCACTGTCAAAAACGTGTGGTGCAGACCACCGGCCATGGCACTGAGGCGTTCCGGAATATAAAATCCGGAATGCACCTTTGGTTTACGGAATATATTTTCCAGATTAATGCGTTTATGGTGAACGAGGGAAAAGTTGACACTTCTTTGTAGGGCTAAGGACATTCCGGAATGTATAATCCGGAATGATTCAGCACTTTTGAAAGAGAGCCATCAATGTGGGTTTGGACGGTTACAACCACTAACACGTTTTCATTGACTGTATTAATGACCTAGGACTTTTTTTAGGCTATAAATAGGCTTCCATCTTCAATAAATACCTTCATTCTTCACTCCACCTCTTTTCTTCCATTCTCTTCAAATTTTTTAAGTTTTGTAGGAGTGTTTGTGGTGTCATGGTCATTGTTGACCGTTCCTATGAACCCTGCAATTGCATTGCAGCTTATGTGGGGTTCATATAACGGTCAACAGAGACCCTTGACATCAAAGAAAGACACAAAATATTCATATCGTTTTTGTTCGGATTTAATTTTCCGGAAATCTCTTCATCTCTTTTCTTCAAATTTCTTCAAATGTTTTTAGTTTTTTAGGGGTGTCGGTGGTGTCATGGTCATTGTTGACCGTTCATATGAACCCTGCAATAGCATTTCAGCTTGTGTGGGGTTCATATAACGGTCAACAGAGACCCTTGACATCAAAGAAAGACACAAAAAAGCGCACAACATCTGGTCCGGATTTTATGTTCCGGAAGTAACTAACAATCTGGTTCGGAAAACATAATCCGGACCAGGGGTATTTTTGGAATTTTTGCAAGGCGCGCGAGAAGGCCATAGGGTGGAAAAAGTAACACTCAAAAAAAATTGACGTGATTTAATTGGATGCATACAAGAATGTTAGCCCACTTTTTTTGGGTCAAAATCACATTCTTTTTAGAATTCTGCTCTTCCCCTGCACTTTTTGTTCGCACCCAGCATGATTTCCTTTTATACCCCTTGCGTGAGTTAAGTCACGCTGCGTGACTTAACTCACGCACCTTATAAGCTTTGCGTGACTTAAGTCACGCACCACTGGCATGTGCGCGAGTTAACTCACGCACGTTGGCCGGTGGTCAGAGCTGAAGAACAAACGTTTTTTGGTCTTTGGTCAGTTTTCAACATTCAATCTACACGTTTTTTTACCCATTATACACGTTTTTTTTACCACATTAATGGTATTTACAACCTATACTACCATTCCCACCTATAAATACCCCTCCATACTTCCCTATTTCCTCACACCATATCACTTTCCCTCCCTCCTCACTCTCTCCCTCTATTTCTCTCTCTTTTTTTTTCAATAGTCTCTTTGGGGGGCAAAAGTGATCAAACTTCTTCGGAGTAAAATAGTGAGTAGCCGACTTTTGGAAGTGATCGACCCTTGGGATAAGTAAAAATCTGATTTTTTTAGCCCCAGAAACTTTTTACCGTGGGTAAAAAGAATTTCTTGTGGTAAAAAAAAAAAACCAGATCTAAATTTAGCCCAAGGGTTGATGATGTATTTTTCCCAAGAAGGCTGCTCACTATTTTACCCCAAGAAGGTTGGTCACTTTTTACCCCAAGAGGGAGAAAATAAGTAGATTTAGTGAATTCGAATAAATTTTTGTATCAATTATTGTATTGTATGAATTATTAATAAAATGAGATATTGTTATATGCCTCAATTTTGTTCATTCCTTGTTATTTATATTTGCTTTTATTTTCTAATTTTGTATTTAATGAATAAATATTAATTTAGTTCATTTCCTTTAATTTATATTTGTATTTATTTAATGAATAAAATTGAATCAATATTTATTTTAAGTTCATAAATAAATTAGAATAAAGTAAATACGTAAATAAATTAATTTTAATATATAAATTAGAATAAAGTGAACAAATAAATTAGAAAATAAGTAAATTAAAATAAAATGAAAAAATAAATTAGAATAAAATAATTTAGAATAAAGTAAATAACGTAATTTGAAAATAGTAAATAAATTAAAAAGAAAAAAAAAATGCCACCTTGCGCCACTTAATTTGCGCCACGTGACTTAAATTGCGCATTAGTTTACACTTGCGCTAGTTAACTAGCGCAGGGACATTTTGGGCATGGCTGCAGGGTGCAAACGTTTTGTGCTGGGGGAAGAGCAGAATTCTTCTTTTTATAACAAAGAGGTTGCAGGCATTACAGAGGGGAAGAAGAAATAGGTTATATATAGGATCAACATTAACATTCATTCAAGTACTAATAAAATATGCTGACTTAAGATTTTTGATGTACCAAAAGCAATATTCCAATAAAGTATAGCACATACAGAGAACAAGAGGGGAAAAAGATCAAGAACAGGGAAGGAAACAAAAGATATTGAACAAGTTTCAACACCTACCCTTACAATTTTATAGAATACGTTCATCTATCTTAGCAGAAACTGAACTGAGGATATTACTGATTCTCAAAAGAAGAGTAAATTCCCTTTTATTTAAAATTAAAGGAATATCAGTTATTCTGCTCAATGCTGCGCTTAGCACTCTCCAAAGTATTCTTCAGCAACATTGTGACTGTCATTGGACCTACACCTCCAGGAACAGGAGTAATCCAACCAGCAACTTTAGATGCTTCCTCAAAATCTACATCTCCAACAAGCCTATAACCTGCCTTCCTAGTTGGGTCATCAACAGAATTCATGCCAACATCTATTACTGCAGCTCCAGGTTTTATCCAACTTCCCTTGATCTAAGAAAAAGTAAATATATTACTATGCATTGAGAAGATTAATAACAGTAGGCTATATTTTCTGGAGTATGAGGCACTGATCAACAAAATTTTCTAAAACTGTGTTTTGGTGTGTGCAGACAAGTATTGCATATACCAATGTCGTTTATAGGAATATCATTGAGAGCAACAACGGATTAAAAATCAAGATTGTCAAGAGAGCTGGACACCGCATATCTCCACTCAAGTTTAAAACATGAGTATACGAGTCACCACTCTTATATATCGTTCATTTAGCTCAATATAATTGATGTGGAACTGGCCACAAACACTTAGGTTCCTATGAAAATATAATATTAAACAGTACCGCTACCATTTAAAAACTATTTATGCGTGACATTTTAAACCAAGAAAGAACCATCCAAATTTGAAAATTGACAAAAACTGCACATATACTAGGAATTTTTTTAAAAAAACATAGACTTGGAATAGACATGCAGGTAAAGTTAAATATGTTTTGCTAGTTACCATCTTTGCCTGTCCTGCTGCTGCAATAACAATATCTGCTTCACGTATGATATCTTCTGGTTGACTTGTGTGTGAATGAGCAATGGTAACCGTAGCATCTGCTTTCAAAAGCAGTAATGAAACTGGTAACCCGACTATGTTGCTTCTACCAACCACAACTGCCCTTTTCCCCTTTATACTTACACCACTTCGTGACAATAGTTCAAGACATGCCTGAATACAAGTAGCATATGTAAATTAAATACACTATTTAAAGAAAGTAGTTCAAAAGCTAATTGTAATTGTGCGTTCTTGATCGGCATGGGCTGTTTAAATCAAAACTAGAGAAATTCATATATTGTAACAACCTTCCCACAGGTTTTAGGGGGATCACAGATAGTTGTATCTGACTACAGCTTTCTGACAAGCAAATTTTTTTTTCTACTCGTTTATTTGCAAATATTTTGAATATAAATGACTCTTCGCATGAGTAGGATAAAAACGCTACATCGAACAGCAATGTCACAGCTGAAGCTATCTCAGAATTGAAAAATAAACGCTTTAGACAAATAAAAATTGTCAACGCCTCAATGAAAACTGTGCATTAATGACAGGTTAGTTTGTCTAAATGAATGACAATATACTTCAATAGATTTGTTGCTGTCCTATCCCGTTCTAATTTAGCAAGCAAAATACTTTAAAATCATCTTTCTCGATATCTTTTAAGAAAGAGACCCTATATTATAAAAAAATAAACATGTGAGTGGAATTCATCGAGGGTCTGTTTGGTAAGGCATTTTTTCCAAGCTTATAGCTTATGTCTTATAATCTCGTATGTTGGTTGAGATCGAACCTGTTTGGTAATTGTCACTTTCTCAAGAGCTTATAGCTTATTTTTATGAGCTTATAGTGTTTTTTGATAAGTTAATTCAAGTAACATATAACTTAAAAGCTTATAACTTATCATCTCTTATCTCAGTTTTACCCCAGTAATCTTAATTGATTTTTTTTTTTAAAATTAAATATACCATTTTTTATGCCATTCATAATTATAAACTAATTCACCCGCTAATTTTACCAAACACTACAAATTCAATCAGCTAACTTATCCGCTATCAACTATAGTTAGCTTCCAAGTCATCCAAAATAAGCTAGTTTGTGAGCTATCCATTATTTTTACCAAACAGAGCCTGGATTATTTTCCTATTGATAGAATTGAGTTGAATCCAAAAGATTTGAGAATGAAGAGCATTTACTTTGGGAGTGCAGGGAACAAAGAGAGGGTCTCTGCCTTTCATGGCAAGCTTGCCGATGTTCAAAGGATGAAAGCCATCAACATCCTTCTCAAGGCTGATTTCAGTCAAAACTTTCTCTTCATTTATATGTTTGGGCAGTGGAAGTTGAACCAATATACCTGCACACATATAACAACAAACAAACCAAATAAATACAGTAAAAAAAGAAAATGTAAATAATAAATGTATCTAATGAAAAAGTGACTCACCATGTACATTGGGATCAGCGTTCAATTGATGAACATGCTTGATAACTTCAGCTTCGGAAATTTGTTCAGGAAGGTCAATGTCGAAGTTTTTGATTCCCAAATCAGCGCAAGCTTTTCTCTTCGTTCTTACATAGCTTTCTGAATCTTGTCTGTTCCCTACTATCACCACTGCAAGTCCAGCAACCTGATGATGATAATGATGAGAATCTCGCGAGAAATTGGAAGGGGGGAATATATCGCGAGAGAAGATGATGAAGGAATGATTGGGTTACTTACCTTGCCGTATTTCTCAGAGAGGATACGGACCTCGTCGGCGATTTCAGATCGGATTGTTTGTGCCACGGCTTTGCCGTCAATTACGGTGGCCATTTGATCGGAGAAGGTTGCGCTGTGTCTACTCTTACAATGTAACTTCACTAACTATATCATATCAATATCATGTTAATAATAAGTCACAGCCACCCAATTTAACTCTCACAAAAAATACAAGTAATTATGACATTTTTTATATCAAAGACAAATTAGCTATTGACTCAGTATGATAGAAAGATGAATTTATTCATAGGTCAATTTACATTTTATGTGGTGCTGCTTCATGTGTGTTAATATAAACTACCTAGATCATTTATTAAATGAATCTAAAAAGTAAATTTTTCTTTATAATAGTGGCCGAACTCGAATGATGATGTATAAAATATCTAACTAATATATTGATTTGAACGAAAATTATCAACGACTATAATAGTGGCCCCATTTCTTTTTTTGTTTTTTTAAATAAATAGAAACAGACAAGTGTGGATAATATGTTTGTGTTGTGTGGTGCACAAAAATATGTAGTATTTGTGATTTTGGTCAATTAAATTTGAACCATACACCCTCCGGTCATTAATATAAGCAAAAATATACATTCAATTAATGATGTATGTGACATATAATAAAGACTACATACATCATTAATTAAATGTATCTAAAAAGTTTATTTTTGCTTATATTAGTAACCGGAGGGTGTACGTTATTATATGTAAATTTTCAACATGAAAAACGTGTTATAAAAAAAAGAGTATTTTAAAGAGTAACTCTTATTTTGACCATTGAATGTGTTAAACGCGGTTAAATTAGGCTCTGTTTGGTAAACCCAAAAAAAGAGCTTTTAGCTCTTAGCTTTTAGCTTATAAGCTCATTTGACAAAAAAAGCTATGTTTGGTAACACTTTAGCTCTGTTTGGTACAACGAGCTTATAGCTTATTTCAAGAGCTTATTCAGGAGCTTATAAGCTATTTTTCGGAAGCTACTTCAAGTAGCTTTTGAGCTTATAGCTTTTAGCTTCTCATTTTTTCTTCCATATTTACCCTTATTATTCAAAGCAAAAGCTATCAGCTAATTTTACCAAACACTTCAACTAGCTTATCAGCTAAAAGCTATCAGCTAAAAGCTATCAGCTAGCTTATCAGCTATCAGCTAATTTTACCAAACAAAGCCTTAGTCTCTAGAATAATTAAAGTTATTGAAAACTCTTCAAATGTTATTTATTTCGTCCGATCTTCAATATAAAAATTAAACAAGTTAATGTATTTAGTTCAATTTTGTAAAAAAAAAAAAAAAAAACGTCATCATTATCTCAGCATTGCATAATTTTATATTATTTTTTGGTACAATTTTGCATAATTTTACATTTTAACTACAAAGGTGATCCTCCATGATTAAACTGAAGTGCAAATTTTCTAGATTCCAGATAAATCATACACAGGCAAGAGGGACCCGAAAAATTATGCCACTCCATCTCTGCACTGCACCAAAAGTCCGGACGATAACTTTTGGATTTGATGCTTTTCTGTAATTATTTGTTTAATGAAAGATCCCTCCAAACCAAACTAATAATAATAGGGAAATGCTAACTTGTTTAATGAAAACAACACAACAAAGTGCCTGACAAAATAAAATAAAATAACACAACAAAGTGAACCTTGTACATTTGCTTAGTACTACTACTATATTAACTAATTAATCAGTCTTTCTTTAGTCTTATGGTAATAATTATCTTTTCATGTGGCTTTATAGAATTTGAAGTAAAGTTTGAAGGAGATATGATATGAGGCTGCAATTGCAAATGGGCAAACAGTGACAGTCTGATTCAGATATAGTACACAATCCCACTCACACATGCTCTATGATATGAGATCATGAGTATGTTACATTGGTTCAAATGATGAGGTGACTAAACGCAAATATAACTTCAACGTCCACTCTCACAGCACAGTTCAATTCTCTTATAGTTTAAGAGATTAATTTACTATTTTGTAAACTTGAGAGACAAAATTACTCTACTCTTACAATTTCGAGTATCAAAATGAAATACATACTATATTTAAAGTTTTATGATTTTTATATAATCTAGAAAATTTCCACTTTGTTTCATGGAAGGACATAATGTTGTAATATGCAGGGTAGTATGTATATGCTACCTTACTGTGATATAATAATAAAAACTTCTAATTTGCAGGGTCATAAACACGTTATCAAACATTTACTACGTTTACTTTATCTTCCCCTTTCTGCTTACAACATATGCATATTCTAATATCGTGACATATATCTCCAATCAAAGTAAGAATTTGACAAATGAAACTTCAAAACATGGTTTTTGGCCAAATCTAGCATAAAAGAGAAACTTCAAAACATTTTTTCTTTTGCTTTTGTTATTCACTCTCTTTAGTAACTACTTAGCAGCTAAGACTAGTTGGCCAGCTATAGCACACTTGCATGCATGTGAATTAGAAAAAAGCATGGGCATGTAAAAAAAGATTAAGAAAAAGAAAAGAAAACTTTGTACATGAAAATATACTTTACACATAAGATAGAGAAGGAAAGTAAGATTTCTTGTGTACAAATTGCAGAGCATTACAATGCTATTGGCCTTTTTTTAGCAACCCAAAAAACTATACTTTTTAACAGGTTAATACAAAGAAGAAGAAAAAAAGGCTAAACAAAGACAAAGCATTGAAGACCCACCATACCAGCAAGCAAACTACACCATATTTTTTTTTCTATTACATTCTTGTCCTTGTTCCCACATTTTTTTAATCTAGATCTTCCGCAACTTCTAATGCAGATGTTGCAAAGTCGGATCTGAATTCAAAAGATTCAAATTACGAACGACTATGCAATAGCTACACTAGACATTGCGAAATATCCAAATCGTCTTTTTACAAACTAGGCAACTAATTTCTGTTTTCACAGCGCATAATACAAAATTAAAACCCCCACTTTCCCTTACATTAAGCACTAATTAACAAGCAACAACACTATCATACACAACATCATCCTCCACATTGTATAGCTTTGTCACATAATGGAGCAATATCCACCTTCATATTCTTCATGATCATTATGATGACCATAGCTGTTGATTGGATGAGAGGGTGGAGGAGGTGGAGGGAATCTAGAGTAATTAGCATGCATGGGCATGACAGGGGCACCAACATAATAAGAAGAAGTGCTAGAAACAGGATATGATGTGTTATAGCTTAACCCATAGGGTGGTGCTACTGCTGGAGGAGGGTGTGGATAGTACATATGTGGTGGATATGGGTTATAAGCATGCTGCTGAGGAAGTACTGGAGGCATAATAATTTCCTTAGGAATGGCATTCACTTTTTCAAGTACTTGTGGTGAATCAATTGTTTCTGTACTAATCATTTCTTTTCCTCCTCCATTATTTGGAGTTAATGAAGCAGAACCACTTTTGTTTTTCTTTTTCTTTTTCTTCTTCTTTTTAGCACCACCCTCACTTTTATTGTTATTATCACCATTATGACCTTCTTTGTGATCTGAATCTTCTTCACCATCATCACCTGCATCATCTATACAACCTTCATGACTACTTTCACCAACTTGTTCAGTACTGTTCTTGTGATCTTCCTTGATCTCCTTATTAATATTTTCAGTTTCACCTTTTGATTTTGAAGATTTTTTATCTTTCTTCTCAGGAGGCTTTTCTGGCCAAAGTTCTACTGATTTCCCTGATCTTGAAAGCTTCTTGATGAGAGTCTCAGCATCCACGTTGCCAGTAACTGTAACCTTGTGCTGCCGAGAATCAATTTCTGTTCTGTAAACCCCTATATATCCGTGACAATCATAACGGTTGGATCCGTTAGACTTTAATCAAATATACGTAAGAGTCATACAGGATAAATTGTGACTAATTACACTGACAATGCATCTAAATTAATCTCTATTATTATTATTATTATTATTATTATTATTATTATTATTATTATTATTATTATTATTATTATTATTATTATTATTATTATTTATATAATTAATTAGTTGCTTCTATATATGTTAAGAAAATTGTATAAAGAATATCACTAAAGCACATCCATGATAAAGTCTGAAGTGGATGATAAATTGATAATCATAGTATAATGTCTTAAATTCATGTAATTAACTAAATTCCAGGTTTATTGATCATGTCAATCCAAGACCCGCCAAGACACTACTGTTTAACCAATATGTTTAATAAGCTATTAGAAGACTAACACTTAAGTGGAGATATATATGTATATATCTGATAAAATAAATACCATTAGGTACTCAGAAAAATATATAATGTATAGTATATATCATAGTTCTAAATTGCGGACTACAACCGCAATTATGGCTGCAATATAAAGGTTTTAGAGATCTCCGAAATTACAGCCGCCTCAGTTGTATTTGTCTTCATTTTGTCACAATATCAAGTTTGCAACATAACCGCGGTCGCAATTCAGAACCATGGTGTGTGTGTGTGTATTATTATACCTTCAATGCCCTGAAGAATTTTCTTGACTCTTTTTGTGCAGCCGTCGCAGTGGATCAAGACTTTTAAAACCCACGTCTGTAGAATGATCACATATATAATCAGTTACTACTAATTAAAGTGAAGTTGAGCAAAGAATAGATTCAGGAGGGAATGATTAGTAGACTTGTTAGAGCAAGGAAATTAAAGTGTGTTTAATTATGATTACCTGATACTTGAGTGTTTCTAATCCGGGAGGAACTTGTTGATCAGCAGCTGGTTTGGGTGCAGCCATTTGAAATGAAGTTTGGTTGGTACGTAGCTAGCTTAGTGGAGTGGAAAATAAGGGACGAAGAAAGCTTGTCTAAGTGGGGTGTGTTTGTTGGTTTTGCCAATGCTTTTAAAGGGTGTGAGGAACCCATGTACATGTATAGTAGTAGTACTACTAATAAATACTCCCTCCTTCTCACAGTTATTTCTCTTTAGCCTTTTTTCTTTTTATCAAAATAATTGTCACTTTACAATACCAATGTAGCATTTATTATTTTTTTATACTATTATACCCTTATTTATTGAATTTCATCCAACTTAACTACTCCACTAACTACAATTAATAAGGGTGTTTTAGTAAATGCTACTAATTTTACCATTGAAATCAACAGAATTAATCATTTTCTTAATAATTATGCACAAATCTTAAACGACTAATATTATGAGACGGAGGAAGTAAACTAATAAGAAAAAAGTCGAAGAAGAAAAGTGGTCGAAATCATCATAGCACTCTCTTGGTGTTGGATGCCACATCCCCTTTAACATACATATCTCACAAAAGTAATCACCATTATGCTTATTTATGACATTTAAATCACCAAAGACACGTGATTCAATCACGTGACTCCAAAGAGAATATTCAGTAATTATTAAAATTGTAAAATAATAATAGTACCTCCAAAAGAAGACATTTGATGGCAAGTGCCCAAATCTTCCAGAGTTATAGTTCTACAGTATTATATTATAGAACAAGTGACCACTTTGATATGTGGTTTTACTGGGAATCGGTACATGAAGATTGGTCAAAACATCTACGATGATTAATCATGTCATCTATATGCAAAAATTTATGCTCCTCTTTGTCTTCAAGATAAAGATCTAATCAACTGCAATTTGACTAAAAACAAGAGAGAACAATTTGATGGTTCAGTTTAGAGTGCATACATATATGTTTCCTTTGGTTTTAGATAAATTGATATCAATCTCAGCTTATGTTTCATATGCTATAACAAGGGAGATCATGAACTTCTAATTTTAAGATTCGACATCAACCATCATTGAAGTTGTAGACAATTTTTTAGTATTATTAATCAACGGTGGACAATCTTTCAATGTGGTCCACAGTAAAATTTGTGATTGGATTTAGCTCCAGAAGACTTTTTAAATAGTCCTTTTGCGTAGACTCTTGTTGAATCATATTGATCATGCGGTTTTGATTGAGAGCTCCTGTGGACAGTATATACCATATGATATATGATAAAGGGTCCGGACCGGAGGTTAGAAGATTCATATACTACTTACGTAACACTGGCTAATTAATCAAAAATTATGCTTCAACTAACACATGTTAATTTGACGTAAGAACAACATGATAGAGGATATATAATAATTGACTGACGAGTAGTTGGTTAGCTAGTTGGGATTGTAACTGATGAGTATCGATCACTATTCAATAATTCCTCCCACTCAGACAGATTTCCAGATGACATTTATCACACTACCAAATCCTTTTCTGATGCTCTTAACTCTTTACTTTATTTGTTCTGTCAAATAAATACTTATTACTAAGCTTTTTATCAAAAATAAATTTGATGTTAACTACCAGTACCTCCGTCCTTATTAGTATAAGAAAATGGTTGGAGAATTTTTCTTTGATTGTCGTGTATTTTATTCTTAAATAAATGTTTGTATTTGGGTTATTGCTACTTTGCACAAGCCAGTTAAATTGTGCGGTGCACGGTGAACAAAATGTTTTTCATCATTGGATGATAAAGGTTCACCAAACCAATAATAAACCCACCACAGTTGCAGCAAGTGTCTCATTGCGCACAATATATTGTACAACAAAAAGGTTAAACACAGCACATCATAGGTGGCTCCTTCCAGCCTCCAGCAGACCACTACAACCAGAAGTTAATAGCAAAGAATGAAAAATATAAAATGATATCACCTATTGCATAAAGAAACTCTAATCACATTCACAACAATACGACTTGCGTATGCATGCATGTCATAGACCTAGTCTTTAGAGATAAAAAAATGAAAGCAAATTGCATAATACAATAGTGGTGCCTCAAAAAAATAATAATTAAATAAAACAATGGATTATGACTGAAGTGTGGGTGTTGCACTTCAAACCATCAATCATTAGAATAAGAATATAAGATGTAACAGGGTCTATTGACAAATGATATAACCGTAACATTCAATATTAGAACAAAAACATCCATATCAATACTGCACGATTTTATAATGGATACCAGGTTATCTTCCACTTAGTGCAAGCCAATGGTTTTGACAGGTCTTTGGACAAATGACATGTTATTACTATTATCAATATTCCATATCTTGTCTTATGGAGTAGCCAAAAACAGTAATGAAGGTGTGCAACAAATCCACAATTTAGTGGGGCACAAAGCTTTGAACGTCCCTGCAGTCAAATGAAGATTCAAAGCTCCAAGTCTAATATATATGTAAGAATCAAAAAGTGTCATTACATGAGCTTACTATAATATTTGAAGACATTTTCATCCATTCCTATCTTATCTTCGCCTTATTTGGACTTGCCCATACTGACTAGTCATAACACAACAGCTAACCATAATTCCTTCAAATGTTTACAATTATGGATTTGGGTTGCCTGCAGTTCATCACACAAATAGCACACCAGGAGGCATTGGATTGAGATCGGACAGTCCAGATTTCAAATTTTGTATCTTGGAGTTGGAAAAAAATAATATAGTACTTCTTTTTTTCCACCAATCGATCTTGATCCAATGACAACCTATGTGTTGACTGTGAATGGGTGGACTGCAGACAATTCAAATCCTGCAATTATATATATGTAATAAATATAACAAAAATGTCAACCGAAGTCTTTACGACAAAATGAATTTTTTAATCATTTTCCCAACCAACGGCAATAAAAGGAAAGAAAATCAGACTCAAACAAGGGAAGAAAAAAAATATAGTTCTTGTCCTATACTTCAAAACGTGAAAGTTCTTGAAACTTGAGCTATGGTATGTCATATCTATTTATTGGGGATTTAGAAAGAGATACAGTAAAGCACGTCACAAAACATAATATAAGAAAGTGGCTATAAACTGTTGTTGTTAAATGTCTTCATACATAGAACAACACCTGAGGTAAATGAAGCGAGAATGATTGAGACTCCCTGCCTAGAACGCCAAAACTCATACCATGTCAAGGGTCCGGTGACCCGAACCAAAACGTTCTGAAATTGTTCATTCAAGTCATCTAGTGAACCAGTGTTGTCGATTACTATATCAGCTTTACTCCTTTTACCATCCAGCGGCATCTGAGCATTGACCTTGTTCCGACCATCCTCCTCACTAGACTTATCTCTTGCCAAGAGTCTCTGAATCTGTGTTTCAGGATCAACCCACACAACAATTATGGGCTTCGTGACCTTGTCAATCTTAGCCTCAAATAACAAAGGGACGTCAAGAACAATGACCTTGTAACCTTTCAACCACAGCTTCACAACTTCCCAAAAGATCCCCGAGGATATATATGGAGCCAACAATCTAAAACAACCATTACAACCGAAACTTCAAAAATAAAGTAAAATTGAAATCAAATATAATTACCACAACATAAATTTAGAATACCGATTGAGAAATTGACGCTTATCAGGATCAGCAAAAACGATTTGGCCAAGTCTGGGTCTGTTAACTTCTCCATTGTCTAGTAGAATTTCCTCCCCAAACGCGGCAACAACTTTTTTCCATCCGCCGCTCCCTTTCTTCAACGCATCCTAGTAATTCAAATCCCAATAACCACCGACCATGAGAGGGTTTTCCCCAAATTATAAGCAAAGCCAAAAGGTGAAAAAAACACGAAGAAAAAGAAACATACACGAGCAACTACATCAGCGTCGACAACAGGGATGTCGTGAGACTTGAATAAATTGGAAACGGTGCTCTTGCCACTTGCTATTCCACCAGTCAGTCCAACAATCCTCATTTATTCTATCAATCACTGCACCCTTGAAACTTGTCGGCTATTAATTCTGAGTTTTTCTCACTTACCTGGGTGAGCATGGACAGTCATGAAAACATTACATATTTTAACATGTACAAACATAAATAACTCAATAAGTATGGAAATTTAAGGATACTGTATATGAATGTTTAACACTACTAGATACGACAGAGCAAGCACAATATACAACTGTATAAAGACATATCGAATATGTTTATCCATCAATAGAGGTACTATACCACTACTATGCAGCATTAAAAGACTAGCAGTTATTACTAAAATGATGAAATTAGGCTATTCAAGTAACAACTCAGGATATTAACATGAATCAAACTAAAAATAAAATGTTTTATGGCTTCTTCAAAACAAAAGAAAAATGTTTTATCTTTTATTTATTTAACAATTGAGCAATTTGTACCTCAAATTACTATAATAAACCTGAAAGTGGCATCTAAACTGTAAGCTCTTGAATCCATTACCTTCAAAACCAAATGCATTCTTTTACTGCATAATATTCAATAAAATATTTCAAACTGATTCTAAGGTAAATGCTCCACTCACAGTTCTGTACTCTATACCTCAAAAGCTGATACAAGGTCACTACACCAAGGCTGTGTTTGGACTTTGGCTGGAGAATTTTAGGAAATTTTAAATGGAAGGTGGATAGAGAATTAATTGCATCTATTAATTTCCCTTTTAATTTATCAAATTACTAGTATCGGTATTTATTTAGAGAATTTAAATTTGGTTGTCCATTCAAAACAAGCTTTCAGCAACTCTACTCTTTCTGAAAGCAAAAAAAAAAAAAAAAAAAAATTATATCTATGGCTGAGTTAAATACTACAGTCGCATATTTCATCAAACATTTCCTGGGCAATGAGGAAATCATCATAGACACATGAACACGGAAAATCATCATAGACAGTGCATTAAACATAGCACAAAAGTATGAATTAAACCACAAAAAATTTCTCAATATTTGAATGAACCTTTATAACACTTGTCACGGAAATCAATTCATTAAGAACTCTGGGTCGAACTATTCAACTTCAATTCATAATTACAATCATATGCATGAAAATTAGGGGTGGGCATGGTTCGGTTAACCATATTAACCAAACCGAACCGAACTGAAGTGCTAAAATGGTTCGGAATAACCGAACTGAACCGTTTAAGATTTGGAACGAATTGAACTGAACCAAAGTTATGGTTCGGTTAACCGTTTCGTAACTTGCTAACCGAACCGAACCAAAATTTATATTTTGAATTTTTTTAATCCTTTTGCGAATTTAATTGTTTACATGACTACATATATATGATACAATGTCTGCAACTGCACTGAAGTTCTACATGAAAGTTATTTCGTTCTTGGCAGCAAAGAGATTTGAAGTTTTCAATTCAAAGAAATTCATACTGCAGTTTTCAGTTCAAAAAGATGAAAAAACATTATAACTGTCGCTTTTAGTAAAAGAACAACACAAAGGTTATCTATGCTTCAAATGTAAAACAACGTTTGCTCTAAATTAGGTTATGAAATAAAATAAAATAAAATAAAATGAAATCCATTAATTAAATTAACAAAAAGCAAAACAAAACTAATTTGTACCCAAAATCAACATCATAGCCATAAACTAATTTGTACCTTCTTCAAGTTCTTCAGACAATGGTAGAGTTGGAATCGCAGAAGAGTGAAATTAGAGAAGAGTGAAAAAGCTCACTTCTGCAGAAAAGGTGTCGAGAAGAAGAAGAGGTGGATTGAGCTTCAATTTACACTCATTGCAACTTGTTTATCACATTTCGTTCATATGAGCTTCAATTGAGTGAGAATCAGAGAAGAAGAGATGGATTGGATTGAAATTGAAATGAAATTAGGGTTTAGAAAAGTTTTTTTTTTTTTTTTTTGCGTGAAAATGAATTTTTGTGTGAGAAGTGAGAGCTGATATGATTAATTGAGATGTAATTGTTCGGTTATTTGAGTTTGGTTCGGTTCGGTTAACCGGTGCGGTTCAGGTTTTGAATAATGAAAATAATAACATAAATATTAAGATCATAAGATTTTAATATATTATACTCAAATAAATTAAATACATACTCATGTTATGATATCACTAGCGGAAAGACGGGCACTATCGTGCTCGTCTGTCCGCTTTTTCTACTGCGCGCTAACGCATGTGATTATTTTATTATGTTTTTTTGTATAATTTTGATTAAAAATTTTAAATTTTAAAATACTAATGAAAATTATTGATATATTGATTTATAAACAAAATATTGTCAATGCATATAACAAAATTATTTATGAACTCAACATATTTTAGTTTGCCTGAATATAAAATAATGATCATTTATTGTTTATTCTAATAGTAATTAGTACATCGTAACATAAATGTATAAATGACATGTTATGTAAAAGAAACATTGCAATGATTACGATAAAAGAATATCTTTAAAAACTACATTTTTTGTAAAGTCTCCATCTTCTCCTTCTATTTTCCCTTCTTTAATGAGAACTTTTGTTTAATTTTGAGAAACTCCTCTTGATAAAGCCTACATATAATTGACCATGGCTGAAAACATGTCATGGAAGATAGATTCCGACATTGGAAATGGTCTGCCCTTGTGACTTAATTATGGTAATTGCAAAACTTAGTCTAACGGGAAACTGTTTTCTACTAAGCACCAAGGGAAGTCCTTTAATTCTAGGCAAGAATGCTCTTTTTCCACCATTGCTTCATGTTAGGATTTCCACATCCAACATATTCTTAAATAAACCACGACATAACAATCGTGTCCCGTTACACAGATCATATCTAGGGTCTATGTTTCGTAACAACATCAAAGGTGCACCTTTTTTTACCTTTAAAATATGTGGTGGGATACTTCCTTGAGTAATTGAGTTTAAGAATTCATGTTGATATAAGTTATAGGTATCCCCTTCAACCTCATCAAATGACAACAAATTATATTCGTCTCCTGGAAGATTGATAATTAGGTCATTCAATTTTTGAACATCATCATTTGTAGGTGTAATTATGGCTCTTTCGACCATATATGATGCATCACATCCATGCAAATCTAATTGTGGAAAATATGATCAATGAAAGTTTGTATTAACTATTCTCCTTCTCATGGTAATGCAATTTGAGGAGGTATCTTCACCATATCAATGGGTTTGGCAGGTTCAACACCGTCACCAATTCGCATAAGAAATTGTGCAAATTCAGGATAATTCATTGATCGCATATTTTGTACCAAATGTAGGACCATGGTATTAGCCCACAAATAAGACCTAATAATACATGCATATATCATTTGTGCCTTACTACCTTTTTGAATAACTGTAAGTACTTGACGAAAATCTCCACCCATGATCATAATTTTTCCACTAAATAGAGCATCACAGTCTAAAATATCTTTTAGTATTCGATCTAATGCTTCTAAACAATATTTATTTGTCATTGGGGCTTCATCCCAAATTATGGCAGCTACTACTCTTATAAGCTTTGCAAGATCTTTTTGCTTTTTTATATTTCAGATGGAATTTGGTTGTACATCAAAAGGTAAATTAAATCGGGAGTGTGCAGTTCTACCACCCAGTAATAATGTTGCAGCTATACCATATGACGCAGTTGCTAAGACAATTTTTCCTCTATTTCTCAAAGTTGTCATTAATGCTCGATAAAGGAATATTTTACCTGTTCCGCCTGGACCATCAACAAAAAATACTTGACTCTGTTTACGATCAATGGTATTCATAACGTTAGAGGAATTAAAGTCAAATCTTTAACATTATTTTTTGCTCACGTTTTTTACTAATTTTTTTTAGAGGATTTAAAGTCCAATATTTAACAATATTTTTTGCTCACGTTTGTTACTACTCCCTCCGTCCTAATTTAACCGAGTTAGTTTAGTTTTTCACACAGATTAAGAAAAGTGTATAAATGAATGAGAGAGAAAAATGGTTTTGAGTGTCTATGATAAGTATTGGTGCATTCTTCTTTATCATAAATGTAAAGTAGAATATATTGAATTGGGAGTGGTGAAAGTAGTATTAATTAAAATTATAATTGGAAAATAGTAATTAATGTTGTATTGAAAACAGAAATGGGTCAAGATTCCTGGGACAATATTTTTTTACAAATGGCTCAGTTATTACGGGACGGAGGGAGTAATTTTTTTTAGAGGATTTAAATTCCAATCTTTAACAATATTTTTTGCTCACGTTTGTTACTAATTTTTTTTTACAGTATTTAAAGTCAAATCTTTAACAATATTTTTTGCTCAAGTTTGTTACTAATCTTTTTTTAGAGGATTTAAAGTCCAATTTTTAACAATATTTTTTACTCAAGTTTGTTACTAATCTTTCTTTTAGAGGATTTAAAGTTAAATCTTTAACATTATTTTTTGCTCACGTTTGTTACTAATTTTTTTTAGAGGATTTAAAGTCCAATCTTTAACATTATTTTTTGCTTACGTTTGTTACCTTTATTTTAATATTTAAATTAAAAAATTTATTATCTATTTGTTACATGTGTTATTTGTATTTAAAATTAAGAGTAATTTTAGAAAGAAAAGTCCAACCCAAAAGTGCTGAAAGGATAGTTTTCTTTATATATATATATATATATATAGGCTCTGTTTGGTAAACCCAAAAAAAGAGTTTTTAGCTCTTAGCTTTTAGCTTATAAGCTCATTTGACAAAAAAAGCTCTGTTTGGTAACACTTTAGCTCTGTTTGGTACAACGAGCTTATAGCTTATTTCATGAGCTTATAAGCTATTTTTCAGAAGCTACTTCAAGTAGCTTTTGAGCTTATAGCTTTTAGCTTCTCATTTTTTCTTCCATATTTACCCTTATTATTCAAAGCAAAAGCTATCAGCTAATTTTACCAAACACTTCAACTAGCTTATCAGCTAAAAGCTATCAGCTAGCTTATCAGCTATCAGCTAATTTTACCAAACAGAGCCATAGTATAGATTAATAATCAGCTTCATCGTAATGAATCTATTCCTATAGCTACAACATGGGAGGTTGACAAAGGTGGAACGCAAATACAATCCCAGTGTGATACAACTAGAGTAATATAAAATAATCTTAAATCAAGGTTTCAAAAACCCTACAAATGGAGATTCAAAACATAAAAGGCAAGATGATGATTTCTGAATTACCTGTTGTTGTTGGAGGCCGAGCATGGAGAGGTTGGAGTGCTTGGCAGTGGACGGGGTCGCGCGCAGTGGTGGGAAGCTGCCGGAATAGGAAATGATGAAAGTGTGGAGAGAAGAGTGAGATGGGAGTCTGCCAAAGCGAGAAATTGTTAAAGGGTGAGGCTACAAAAACAAATTTAAATGATAAATTTTGTCTATAGTAAATGCAGACCAATAACCATAAGCGCATCTGGTGTAGTGGTATCATAGTACCCTCCCACGGTACTGACCAGGGTTCGATTCCCTGGATGCGCATTTTCCTTTATTCTACTTTTTACCAAACAATTTTTATTTAAGATTTTCTATTTAATAATTATTTCTTAATTTTAGGTACTCTAAAATCAAAAATCAAAATAGTGATTGTTGCATTTTTCGTCTCTATTTCATTGTTATTTTTATGAAAGAAAGAGGAACAGATCAGTTGAGTTGTCTAGCCGGAAGAGTAGTGACACTGCTGAAAAGTTTCTGCTTTTCACAAATTCATGTAAAACAAATTCAAGCACAAATCATAATTCACAACCTTCAATCACACACAACAATCGCAGAACACTTAATCACAGCATCTCAATCTCATAACCTTCTCAACTATGTTTCACCTCTCTTCACTCACCTCATTCCAGAACCACATGTTTTCATCTTCAACTTTCTCATCAGAGCCTTCTCTCATTCTCACATCCCTCACACCCCTTTCTCTCTATACTCCCACATGCACAAAAACTCCATCTTCCCCAATAACTTCACGTTCCCTTTTCTTTTTAAATCACTTTCCGACTCACATTACTTCCTTCAATCACAATGTGTTTACACTCATGTTATTAAACTCGGTTATGTTAATGATATTTATGTTAATAACTCTCTTCTTGATGTATATGCTACATGTGGGCGTTTAGAACTTTGTCGCCAACTGTTTGATGAAATGCCTCGGAGAGATGTTGTGTCATGGACTGTAATGATAATGGGTTATCGGAACGGTGGGAAGTATAATGATGCTTTGCTTGTGTTTGAACAAATGCAGTATGCGGGTGTGGTGCCGAATAGGGTGACGATGGTCAATGCTTTGTCTGCTTGTGCTAGCTCTTGTGCTATTGAAATGGGAGTGTGGATAGATGATATGGTGAGGAGGAATGGGTGGGAATTGGATGTGGTTTTGGGGACGGCGTTGATTGATATGTATGTCAAGTGTGGGAGAGTGGAAGAGGGGTTGAAGGTTTTCGGTGATATGAAGGAAAAGAATGTGTTTACTTGGAATGTTATTATTAAAGGGCTAGCTTTGGCTAAGAGTGGTGAGGAGGCTCTTTTGTGGTTTAATAGGATGGAGTTGGATGGAGTTAGAGCGGATGAAGTGACTTTGGTCACGGTTCTTTCTGCGTGCAGTCATTCGGGTTTGGTGAAAAAGGGTCGATTTATCTTTAGTATGTTGGTTGATGGAAAGTATGGATTTTGTCCTAATGTCAAACACTATGCTTGTATGGTTGATCTCCTGGCACGTGCTGGTCAATTGCAGGAGGCTTTTGAGATCATCAAATGTATGCCGTTTGAGCCAACGGCAGCTATGTGGGGATCCTTATTGCTTGGTTCGAAATCTCGTGGTGACTTGGAATTCAGTGAGGTTGCGGCTACAAAATTGGTTGAGTTGGAGCCATATAACACTGCCTATTATGTTCAGCTGTCGAATCTGTATGCAGAGGCGGGAAGGTGGAGCGATGTTGAGAGGATAAGAGGAATGATGAAAGAGAGAGGACTGACTAAGGACTTAGGATGTAGTTCTGTGGAGGTTGAGCATCAAAGGCATGCCAGTGAACTCTTGGCATAGTGCTCACTCTCCCAATATTTTCATGCAGCTTGTAAGTTGACATAGAACACCAACTTAGCAGTTACTTCTGATAGGGAGCTGCTCTGCTACGATATGTATTTATTGATGGATATTGAAGGATGGTACAGATGATAGCTCATTCATTGAGAAAGTAACTCATATGGGGTCAGTATTCCTGTTAAGCTCCTACAGCTGTTGAGCATCCTGAAAATATTGTCATCGATATCAATGAGCTGGTATTAGGTTATTTAGTTTACAAAAACACCATCACTAAATCAACTCGTCATTGCTGGCAAAAGTATGATGTCTTCCTCGTGGTACATGATATAAAATTTAACAGTTGAGATGAAAATCCTAATAAATACTGCATTACTTGAAGGACCTCCACATTAACCGTCAACTTGCACTTTCAGGTGTGTTTTGATTTGTGGGTCATTTGGGCTTGGATATTCTACACATTTTCTCACTCTGACCTTGGATATCTTTTGATGGAATTCTTATTGCATATATTCTCATCAGATTTTATTTTGATCACCGTACCATATGAGAATTTTATAAATGGAAAGCATACTTAGTTATATTTGATGAAACAAAGAAGAGCATAAGTAATGGAATGGTTAAATGACACAAACGTCCCTTCTAGTAATCTCCGCTAAGGTCTCTTTAAATAGATAAACACCACCCTTTTCAACTTAACATTGTTAATTAATTTGATAAACCTAAAAAACACTACTTTTCCATTGACGTAAACAATCCATCTCCAATAAACCACCTAATATTCTTGACATTTTTATTAGTTTTTCAAATCTATTTCATTTATTTCTGTTGTCCTTTATTTCATATATCTCATGTCTGATATGTTGGACAACACAAGTGAACATCATCCCGTTTATAATGAAAACGTCATTTTATCATGACAGCGCCATAATTTACAAGATACTGAGCTATTCACGTGACCTGAAGCGTAATCGCACAAAAAAATGTGAGCGAATGAGAGGCATCAACCTGCAATAGGAAGGGCAGGAAAAGAAACACATAATGAATTAAAAGAAACATGAGAGCACAAAGCAACAAGAATGGAAGATACCCGGTGCTTTGCTTTAGGTGTTGAGCGATGAGAAAGAACAAGACAAACAAAATCCATGAAAATGAAACCGAGGAGAATGGAAAATACTCGGTGCTTTAGGTGTTGTGCCATGCTTCCCATGGTGGAAGAGAGGCGTGGGTGTTATTTCATTTCTTTGAAGGTACTGAAAAGGTGAGTATGAAATTTGGAATCAAAATGAGAAAATGTATAAAATTAGAGTTTTGTTTCATTTCTAACAGCATCTAATGGTAGCTAGTGTATTTCAACTTTTGATGAAAATAGTAGAGGGGTGCACAAAATGATGATAGAAGTGTTGTTAACACATAATCAAAATACGACTAGTATTATACTATTTTTTGTTATAATTGATTTTGTTAAGCATGTTTTTAGAACAACAATGATACTAATTCACTTGATATATTTTTTTTTTTATATCAACGTACTCGTACCTATGCATCATAGATTTTAAAACAACTTTGGAATATATTTGAAATCAACTTTGGAATATGTGCTTATATATATAATTGAATTTTGCACCGATGTTTTAAGGGTTAAATATGTTTTTGGTCCCTATAAATATGTTAACTTTTCGTTTTAGTCCCTCTAAAATTTTCCTTCAACTTTTAGTCCCTATAAAATTTTCAATCACTAATTTTGGTCCCTATTTTTAATTTAATTTTTGTATTTTTTAATGAAATTGTGCAGAAATGTGTAAAATATTCTAAAAAAATTTCCTAAAAAAAATTAGAATTTTTTAACAAAACACAAATTAAATATGAATTTTTAACCTTAAAACATATAAAAATTCATATTAAATTCATGTTTTGTTAAAAAATTCTGAATTTTTTTTGGAGTGATTCTTATAATATTTTGAATTTTTCTGGAAAATTTTATTAAATAATATGAAATCTACATATGATTTTACTTTAAAAGAGGGACCAAAAGTGAAGATTGAAAATTTTATAGGGACTAAAAGTTGAAGGAAATTTTAGAGGGACTAAAACGAAAAGTTGACATATTTATAGGGACCAAAAACATATTTAACCCATGTTTTAATATAGGATTAAATGTACCTTCACCCCTGTAATTTGGGCAGCGAATTCTGGTTGTAACTTTTTTTTTGTTTACAAGAATTAAACTAAAATTCGTCCCAATGGCAAGGGGTAAAAACATATTTTAACCCTTTAATTAATATAGGGCAAATTGCATTGACCTCCCCCGAGTTTTGCCTAAATGTCACTCACACCCCCTCTATTTTGTAAAGTGACACTAACCTCCCTTATTTTGTTTTGAAAGCTACACATACATCCCTTGGAGTTTAACAGTGTTAAATCTCTGTGAAAACAACAACAAAAATATCGTAATAGTGAGACTCATGTCATATCCTAATTTTACTCAGCCGCTACTCTTCTCCTGCCTTTGCAGCTGTGGTGCTCCAAGGTTTCTGATGAAATAACTCCAATAGTGGTGAGCATGTGAGATCTCACGATCACATAGTTGTAGGAGTAGCCTGCAATTATTCTTGGAAGAACAACCAAACAAAACACATGCTTGCTAATTGCTATAATGTGCCATTAATATAGGCGCTTCTTTCGATTTATCCGCTCAATTAGATAAATCAATTCAATTTGGTTGATTTTATTTTTCTTAGAAGATAACATACCAATCATTTTTAAATCAATAGAAGATATTCAATCAACTACACGCATATATATTATTTTTTTAGGTTAAACATGTATCTGGAATTTGAATCAACTTTCTTCAATGCCCTAAATAATAATTAGGATAATATCTGTTTTAGACATTTATGATTTATGGCTTTTAGTAAAACCGGAAGTGATCGGAGAGTATATCTGTTTTAGACATTTATGATTTATGGCTTTTAGTAAAACCGGAAGTGATCGGAGAGTAACCCAGCAAAAGCCAAGATACTAGTTGCCGAATGAAATTGGCAGAACAGACTCACAGTTCTTTGTTTTGTTTTTATCACATGGGGCTAACGGTGTTAACCTTGAATGGATGTAAAAGGAAATAAGGGAGGTTACTGTCATGTTGCAAAATAAAGGGGGTGTTAGTGACATTTTGGCAAAACTTAAGGGAGGTCAGTGCAATTTGCCCATTAATATATATGCCCATGTATTCATCTCTTCGTTCACGGCATTATGTGCTATTTTCAAATATTAGGTGAAGGAAGGAGTTTCCCAAATTATGACTTTAGTGAAGTTGATTCTGAAGTTGATGAGAGTAAAATTCCTTTTAATGAAAGGGTACTTGCCACATTCCATCTAGATTGTAATAAGTGGGGTGTGAGTGTTGAACCATTATCTGGTCCCTGACTAATTTTGGAGCGTACATTTCAATTCTTGAGCTACGTGATCGAATAATGGTAAACTATCTTTCTTTCATTTAAGTTTGTTTAGTTTTTCCAATTCCAAAGTGGAAATCCATTACATTGTTGTTCTAATGTCAGTAATTATATGTTACCAGTATTTGAATTTGACTCAAAAGGGACATTTATCTCATGCATACGCCTCAAATTTTTTTGAAATTATGCCGTACCAACTTGATGAATCAACAGGTGTTTATATTTTCATTAAAATTGTTTTACATATATTGGCTTATTTGTGGAATAACATGAAATTTTTTTTCCCCACTTGCTTTTGAATTACAACAGATCTTATTGATTACGATAGGCTGGAGAAAACTGCTACTGAATTCCGACCAAAGCTCATTGTTGCTAGTGGGTATCCACCAGATATTGATTATTCTCGCATTAGAAAAGTATGTTTATTTTAATCTTTATTATCTGCTTCTATATACAATGTGATTTTATTCTTTGCGATAAACTAGTTGCATCTTTTATGCAACGAAAGATTGCAGATGAAGTAGGTGCTTTTTTTATGATGGATATGACTCATATTATTGGGTTTGTTGCCGAGTCTGTGCTCGCTGATTCATTTGAATTTTGTGATATTGTGGCCACCAAAACCCTCAAGGTTTGCTTTGATATTGGTTTCGGCTTACATTTTTGACTCAAAATGAAATAGAAAAATTCGCATTTGTAAAAATATAATTTTATTTACCTCAAAACTGTGAAATGATTAATTTTTTCTGAAAACCACTTCCTCCAGTCTATAAGAGGTCCAGGAGGTGGTATGATATTCTTCAAGAAAGGTTCCGTGCATGGGGTCGATCTGGAGTCTGCCATTGACAATAATAATTGTTATCCCCGTGCGGAGGTAAATTTGGAATATCCTTTGATCAATTCCTTTCTTTCTAACATGCCCCTATGGAATAAGATGCATTTATCTTCTTTACCTTCCTAGCATGTCATTTTAATAGTGTAGAACTATCTAGGGGGGTCCGCATCTCCACACAATTGGAGGACAAGTAGTTTGCTTCAAGGATGAACAATCACCACACTTTAAAAAATACCAAAAGCAGGTATATGTCAATATCGCTTTTCAACATTGGTTAGAGTTGGGTGTAAACAACTTCCGAACAATAACATTCCTTCATACTATCCTGCAGGTGGTTGCTAACTGTATAGCTCTTGCTAACCGATTAATTGAACATGGATATAAACTGGTTTCTGGTGGTAATGATAATGACATGGTTCTTGTTGATCTTAGGCCATTTGTAATCTTCTTGCTCTCTCTTTTTTTTTTTTTTTGCGTGTCAATAAAATTATAATTATTTCGTCTTCCCCTCCTTAATCCTTAGAAATGGTGCAATAATGTGAATTTTTTTCATAAGTCCGTAGTGTTGTGTATATTACTGACAAGCGAGATTTTGCTTATTGATTTTAGGGTGAATTAAGTAAATGGTCCTTATAAATATCAAAATTTCAATTTTCTTTAGCATTTTTGGGGACAGATTTTTTTTTTACAAGGACTATTCTTAGGGGTGGGACCGGGTCAGGTGTCCGACCAGCGGCGAAGCTAGCAAAAAAATTACGCAAAATCCAACTATAAAGGAACAGTAAAACGAATATGTTAAATCTAAGGATAAAAATGTTTTTAGTCCCATAGATTATACTTTTTTAGGTTTAGTCCTTACAAAAAATTTATTCAATTTTTGTCTCGATTTTTAAAATTTTACAAAAAAAAAAAGTGTTTTTAGTCTTTGTATTTTTTTTTGTGGTGGCCGGGGTTTGAACCCCGGACCTTGCATATATTATGCATTGTCCATACCAACTGAGTTAAGCTCACAAGAACTTAGTCTTTGTATTTTTTTTTTGGTAGTGTTACAAAGTAACGAGACAAAAAGAAAAAGAAAAAAGAGGGAGAGTCAAAATTAAGTTCCAAGCTTATCTCTCAGAATGAGAGATTCCATGCCTGGCGGAGGGCAGTTCCAGCGAGTAGAACACCTTGCATGTGATCCTTCTTTAGCCATAAAATCTGCACACGTATTTTGTTCCCTAAGAACATGCACCAATGTTGTATTACCATTTCCATTTAAAGCATCTCTAATATGAAGGATGTCAGTAGCATAAATGTGCAAGGTATGATCACGACCATCAGTAAGCAGGTCAACTGCTTCCAAACAATCACTCTCACAAATAATGTTGGCATAGCCTTTTAGACTACAAAAATCAAGACCTATCTGGATAACACGTAACTCAGCTAATAATGCATCACCTCCAGCTTCATAGTGAGAAAAACCAGCTATCCAATCTCCATCGTGGTTGCGAACAACACCACCAGCACCTAAACAATCAAAATCTTTGTATTTAATCTCTAACAAAAAATTAAGGACTAAAATCAAACAAAATCTTAAAAACTTAACTTAAAAATCGCAAGTGTTGTAGAGACTAAAAATATATTTAATCCGAAATTCAATCAAAAATATATTTAATCCGAAATTCAATCAATACATAAAAAGTCATAATAATTTTTTACTTATATGAAATGTAAATTATAGTAACACCAAAAGATATAATTGTCAATAGCTATATAAAAAAGTTGGGTAAAATGCATTTCAAAAAGCCAATTTTATCCATAGTTGGCCGTTTACTAAATAGATTAATAATGTTTTTCCGATGTAAACAAATAGATTATTTGCAAGAAACTCAATGTCCATTTAATTTGTTTATGACTATTGTCTCATGTAGTAATATTTTTACTTTCTTACTTATGTTAATTTTCGACAACTGAATTTATTTGGGGTAACTCAATGTTTATTATTTAGGGTAGCCGGATATAAATTTATACCAACCAATTGAAGAATAATATATTTTTTGGGGTAGCCAAGGCTACCCCATGGCAAGGAAAGGTTGCGGCTCTGTGTCCGACAGTGGCCTATAGCCTAGTCTATTTAAAGTCTAGCTCGTCTCAGCTCATTTACTAAAAACGCTAGGCCTAAGCTTTTTATAAAGTCTGTTTAATTAAATAGGCGAGACTAAGACTTACAAAAAAGCCTATTAAGTCTATCAGGCCGGCCTATTAAGTTTTTTTATATATAATATCTCTTCCATTATTAATATTGTTGAATTAATTTTTATAAACTTAATTCTTCATGTTATTTTGTTATTTAGTAGCAGACATATTCATGTGTTTTAGGCCTTCATAAGATTTGGTCTATTTAGTAGTAGACTTGAAGGTGTGGTTAGGCATTGGTGTAAAATAGATTTTTTGGCTTCATCGGACCTTCAAAAAAGTCAGGCTAGTCTTTAAAAATGAGCCTATGACAGGTAATAGGTCAGACTCAGATCTATATTTTTTGAAGTAGGCTAGACTTAGGCCTTAAAAAGCCCAGTTGGCCTAACCCACTTCCAACCCTAAGTTTATATTGATGGGAAGTTCTACAAGGACTGACGGAAAATTTTACATGGCTAAAAAAGTTGATTTTTTTTATAGAGACCAAAAATGAAATTCTAGATATTTATGATCATTACTTAATTTACCCTTGATCTTATGCTTTTTTAGTGCCCTGTATTTCATATTAATCAACATCACATCCTTCAGGGTATTGATGGAGCTCTCGTGGAGAAAGTTATCAACATGGCTCACATAATGGTCAACAAGAATTTAGTGTCGGGTGAGTGACTTGCAGTATTCCGAATTGCATTATGTAGGGGCCGAGGTTCAAACCTCGGATTTCCAACTTATTCATCATAAATGATGAATTTCAAGCCACTAGGTTGCATGACAAGAAAAGAAAAGAATAAACACCCCTTATTTTGCATGTTTGCTTTTTTTTTTTTTGTCAAAACTTTTTCTTTAGTATTATTTACTAACATGTGCTAATTACAAAGGTGACAAGAATGCCCTCGTTTCTGACGGCATTTCCATTGGGACAGAAGCAATGACAGTAAGAGGATTTGGTGAGAAAGAAGTTGAACTAATAGCAGACTTAATTCACGAGGGTGTGCTAATAAGTCTCGAAGCAAAAAGTTTGGTCTCGGGATCTACGGTTCTAGATTTTATGAATGTTGTGCTATCGCCTGAATTTTCTTTGGGAGACAAGGTTTCAGATTTATGTAGGAAAGTTCAAGCTCTTGCTCCTCCGTCTCGAAGCAAAATGTTTGGTCTTGGGAACTATGGTTTAAGATTTTATGAATTTTGTGATTCTGATATCGCCTGAATTTTCTATGGGAGACAAGGTTTCAGATTTTGCATAGGAAAGTTTAAGCTCTTGCCTCTCAGTATCCTATTCCTGGAGTCTAATCCTATTTGTCTTGAAAATATTCATGACACTGATTACATGTTTTATTCGTGTTGCTGTTTGTTTAAACATAAATGTTATTGTTAAAACCTATTGTGACAAGCTAAAGCTGTCAAAGACAGCACATTATTACGGTCCAAATACTCTTTCTTTTTTCTTTTTTACTATTTTTTATGTTTTAGCCTTTCTCCATATGCGCCATGCTTAAGGGTGCGTTTGTTTCAAGTTATATTTGTAGATTCCTGGGAATAAAACGATAGGAATACATATGCCTATGTTTGTTACAAGTTTACTAAATTTTATTCCCGGGTATAAAACGTTCCTGGGAATAGAAAAATTTTCCCAAAGAAAAGGGTGGGAATAAAGTTCCCATGGAGATGGGAATAAATTCATGAGTAATTTCCTATTATAATTCCTATTTTTATGGTTCCCAGGAATATTATAGTGTTAAACAAACATCTTTTTTCTAAATACCTTGGAATAAAATTCCCATCTTTATGTTCCAAGGAATATTATTCCTAGGAATGAATTTGGTAAACTTGAAACAAACACACGTTTTTTTTTTTTTTAACAACTAGTAATAAACTTGGCCTTCCGCACGTGTCACATAATATTGCAGTAATCATATAAAAATAATTACAATGTTAATATTGTCAAATGTTTAAAGATATTAAATGAAAATTATCAACATTAATATGTTTCTATTAAATATTTTTTTATATTAAATATTTGAATCGCGTATGTTAGTGAATTTTTTTTTCTTATGTACGCGAAAACAAATTTTTATATACATATATATGAGAAAATCAATACAATAAATTTTTTAAAACTCGTGATAATTTTCAAAATATCAATATTAATAATATAATGTTTCTATTATATAACTTTTTATCTTACATGCAAAATACTGTTCAATGTTTGCATCCCAATTGTTGCAGATTTTATGCGTTTTATCTGCAAAAATAATTTTTTATGTAAATATATGAGAAAGATGATATGATAAAATTGTAGAAGCTCATTAATATAGTCAAAATATAAACATTAATATAGTGTTTCTATTGAATAATTTTTCTATTTTATATGCAAAACATTGTTCAATGTTTATACTGCATTCATTGCTTCTATTAAATAACTTTTTTATTTAATATGCATAACACCGTTCAATGTTTGCACTGCATCCGTTGCAGATTTTATGTGTTTTATATGCAGAAACAATTTTTTATGTAAATAAATGAGAAAGTTGATATGATAAAATTTTGGAAACTCATTAATATTGTCAAAATATAAACATTAATATAGTGTTTCTATTAATAATTTTTTATTTTATATGTATAACACCGTTCAATATTTGCACCGCACCCGTTGCAGATTTTGTGTGCTTATATATGCATAAATAATTTTTGTTGTACATACATGAGAAAATCGATATGATAAAATTTTGGAAGCTCAAGACTATTTCATCAATGTAGTGTTTCTATTAAATAACTTTTTATTTTAAATTTTATATTTAACGATATGTGAGATTTTCAATAGATAAAATTTTATGTGCATATATTAGAAAATCGATATGATAAAATTTTATGTACATATATGGAAACATCATATGTAATTATTATGATAATATATTGCCTTTTAAAAAGGACAGTTATGAAATTTTGTTGGATTTCGATTTTAATATATTGTTTTTTTAAAATAATTTTTTTATATATTGTTAGTAAATTAAAAAAAGAAATAATATTTTAAAATTAAAAGTATGGGAAAAAATTATTAATTTTGCATAAAAAAAACAAATATCAATGGAAATTTGTTATATCCACCTATCTTTTGGAAGTGCAAATTTGTTACAATTTTTTTGTAAAGAAAAATTGATTACACCCTTTTGTTTTTAATTAAAAAACAAATAATGTTTTTCTGAAGAAAAAAACAAATAATTGTTTTTAAAGTATTACAAAGACTTATTAATTTTGAATCCCATAAAACAAATATGCGTGTAAATTTGTTGTATCTGTCGATAGTTCCATAATATTTGTTTTTAAGTCATTCTAAAAAAATTAAAAAAACAAATAAATTGATTCCATAGTTATCCGTGAAAAATTGTTAGATTTGTGATGACCATTATCCATAATTTTTTTAACAAATTAATTAATTTCATAGTTAACCAGTGAAAATTCTTTACTTGTGATGACCATTATCCATAACTAAAATTTTATTTAAAAATAAAACAATTGAATTAAATTTTGCAAAATGATGATTATGCACGTAAAATTAAGGAGATCATGAGTTTTAAAGAGAACGATTATAAAATTTTGATGTACTTCGATTTTTATATATTGTTAGTAGATTTTACATTTCCTTAAAAATTATGTCTTCTGCAAGCTATTCTCGACACACCACTCATTGCAAGAAGTTCAGAATGATAAAATAGTGTGGATGATGGAACGTAACGGGAGGTATACTGTTAAGACTGGTTATAAACTTGTTATGATGGAGTTGTTAGATACTGATCGGTTCTATGTTGAAGGAGAGTGGCATAGAATTTGGAATGTGAATTCCCCTCAAAAAGCACGTAATTTGTTATGGAGGATTTGCAGAGGGTGTGTTCCAACGTGTCTCCGACTACAATCACGACATGTACAATGTGAGGTGAGATGTCCCTGGTGTGATACGGATGTTGAGGATGATTGGCATGCTTTTGTGGGTTGTATGGTGGCGCATGAGAGTTGGTATTGTGCAGGCCTTTCGACTGTGCTGCAACCGCGAGTTGGAACTGTGAGCAGTTTGGCAGATTTTGTTTTTGATATATGTCGTTCCGAAAGCCAAGACATTGCTGGTCGGGTGGCTTCACTTCTTTGGCAAATTTGGGCTGCACGTAATGATGTCATTTGGAATGCCGCTCATCATACTTCAACAAGCATTGGGAGGACGGCACTAGATGCATGGCAGCAATGGCAGGAGGTTCATAAACATCCCGCACAACCGGTAGTGCAACACGGGTAGAATAGAGTGCAAGGTAACAACTCAGTTTGGGAGAAACCACGCGAGACATGGTTGAAGTGCAATGTGGATGCCGCGTTTCATGACCGTAACCATATTACATCTTTTGCGTGTTGTGTTAGAGACTCCCGCGGGCAATTTATTCAGGCTCAAACGAAATGGCAGCGGGCAAATATGACTGTTTTGGAGGGGGAGGCAGTTGCCTTACTCGAGGCTCTTCATTTTGCTGATGCGAACAGATGGGACCGAGTTGTCTTCGAGTCCAACTCATCTACTCTAGTGGAAGCTCTATCGTCTCCGTGCCAGGGTGATTCGGAATTTTATGCTATTGTTTCTAGTATTATTTATCAGTTATCTTTACATTCCAACTTCGAGGTGAAGTTTGTTAGGAGACAAGCGAACATGGTTGCTCATAGTTTAGCTAGGGCGGCCTGTTCTTGGGTTAGTCACCGTATTTTTGATTCTTATCTTTCTTGTATTGAACATTGGATGATTAATGATAATAGTTAACTTTGTTTCGGTCTAAAAAAATTATGTCTTCTGCTGTTGATGTTCAAGTTACTTCCTAGAGATACTTTTCTAAAAGCAAAGCTTTTCCAAGGCTTTATATATTACTCCCTCCGGTCCTTATTATAAGAAAAAGTTGACTTTTTAGGTTCATAGAATAATTAATGTATCTTATTGTAAATATAGACTAGATACATCACATACACAATGAACCAAAAAAGTCAATTGTTTCTTATAATAAGGACCGGAGGGAGTATTACATTTTGATGATGTAATGGAGAGAGAGTGTTATATTATAGCTCAGCTTCATGTGATGTATTAACGTAGTAAAACAAACAGAGTGAACCAATGATTAAATATTTGCATGCAACCGAACTCGATTAAATGCATATGATCCTATTTCTATTATGCCCCTAAACTGTTTCCAACACTCAGTCAGAATTAAAGTGATTATAACCCTAAAGATTAACCAAGATCCCCAACTCAGGAACACGTTCATACGCAATTTAGATCAACTAATGTATACTTTGGCAATTTACTCTATTTTTTGTGGCCCAAAAACCACCCCCCTTTTTTCAATCCTTTAACTCAGGGCGTCCTCTATGGTGCACAAGTTAAATATGCCGCTCACCGGACGCAAGTGAGTTCATCCTACTTTTGATTGTATCGTATCTCTACCTCCATCAACTAGTCTCTCTTAGTTACAATCAATCTTTGGCCCGACCCCACCTGTGACCTGCCGTATCCCACCATGGAAGTTGTCAATCATTCGACAAAAACCGCCCCATGCTTTATCATGACGTAAAAAAAATTCATTTTTGGGTTGAAAGGAATTGATAAGTTGTTAGGAAAGTGTATGCTTGCTTCACCACAGCTTTCAATATTTATAAGTTAGGTGGCATTTAGTTTGGACCACCAATTACATTGGCCCAACTTGCACCACTATAATGACCTATTATTGCAGGTTTTTTCAAGTCAAAAAGTACAATGGACTACTATAAGATGTAAACATGGGATTAAATCTTTTATTCATTAAATTAATAAAAATAAGGTGAATTCTAAGATGTAAACATGATTTTTAAGGTGAGATCAATTAAGACTCGTCTCTCTCTTGCAGCAACTACCACTACTACCACCGAGTTGACTCATTTTTCTTTTTATAATCTGAGTTGACTCAGTAAAATCATTTTGGACAAAAACAACAGGAAAGATAAAACTATGGATCTTCGCTGTTTCTGCACATCACTATTCACCACTGCATCATCATTGTCACTATTTCACCATCACCTCTATATCTTGACAGAGGAGGTTTACAGTTTACCATAGCAACACCAAAACTAAACATTTCATTTTTCGTTTGTTTAATTCAAAATGTGAACTTGTTTTCAATTTTAAAATTTTGGAATCAATTTGTCCTCATCGCAATTTCAATCTTGACACCCATTTCTAAGTTTCTCTCAAAAAAGTACAAAAATCTTCTAAAAACATTAGAGAAAGTTGTTATTGGTGTTGGATTCTATAAAGAAGGGTACAAATAAGATGATGCTGGTGTTGTGATTCAGATCCATTATTTGGACATCGTTTATGATGAAGATGTAATGAAGGGAAATTCAGCTGTGAAGATGAAATTGAGTTGAGTGGTAATAGTGACCAAGCCATGATGATCAATCAAAGCTTAAGAAGATGGTGGTGGTGGGTGATGAATTGAGGAAGAAGATGAAAGAAGAGAGTTCTGTACGTGAGCCCAGAAAAATGAAAATAAACTTCCCTACAACAAGGTGCATGTGAGCCAAGGATAACTAGTAACCTACCAAAAAGGTAGCCATCACTAAATCCAAACCGTTACAATATTTTAAGAGTATATCAAAGGCTAATATTGAACTGGTGCAAGTTGGACCAATGTGATTGGTGGTGCAAACTAAATGTCTATAAGTTAAAGATTTAGTGCATTATATAATTACAATATTACAATGGAAGCAACTAGTCGACACAGAGTAAACAATAACGGTGTCAGCGTTACTTCAACCACCATCTATTAATAATTACACTCTCGATCTATTTCTATTATTATTACACGGTGAATATTCCTGTAGAATAACCCTAACTAAAAGATAAGCGTCAAATGCTACAGGATTTCATCTCAAAAAGCAGTTTCTGGAATTAAAATGTTGTGATGTTCCAGCTGGGTCATTTCCCCTCCATTCGCTGCATCAAATTGGCATCTATAGAAGCTGCACAGAATAATCAAATGTAAATCATTAAGATCATATAACATAAACATAAACATTCACCTTTATTTGGGATACCCAAAAAAAAAAAATGCCCAATGCATTTAGGAAAGGATTTATCTAAAGAGGCACAAGACTAATCCAACCCACGTGAACAAAATTATATGTGGAACACCTAATTCTTTTGTTAGGATTATAACATAAAGGGAAACTGAGATTGTTAAAGCAGTTAATAGCTGTTATAGAAGTTAGTTAGTTAGTTAGCTGGTTAGTTAGCTGAGATTGTTAGAGAAAGTATGTGTAAAAATAAGAGAACACAAAGGGTAGACAGCACCTTTGAATATCGTCTTTGTGAATAGAGTATTCTCTATTGTGAAGGGGAAACTGGAAAATATTCTCTCTTATTCTATCGTATTTCTTAAATAAAGTGTTCCTTCTATTTCATTCAATTCTTGTAGTCGAATAATCTCAGAGCTAACTTCTCAATTGAATCGTCAAGATAAATTTGGGACAGTATTACATTAAATACATTATGATCTTAACTCAGAAAAAAACTAAAGGTGACCACACCCGTATTCAGTCACTCTCTTTTCAGACAAGCTCAATTTAGAGCAACTTTTTCCATATTACATTTCATGTTATCTTGAAATTAGAAAGTATGAGACAGTAGTAGCAAACAAAACAAAAAAATTGGTTCACATGGTCATTCTTCAAATCCTCAACTCAGTAGTACTTAAAGTAATAACATAGATCAATTTTTTTACTATTAATAGAACTGACAGTGTCTTATATTAATAGAATAGCTATCATCTAAAAGACTAAAACTTATATACAAGATATATTTTTTGTCATTTCCTCGTATCATACCTTCCATCCATGCCAAGAATTATGACTGTATTCTTTTGTAGACCAAAAGCAACTGTGTACTGAGTACCCTCATGCAAGTGAAACCGAGCAACTGACCACTCTGAATTGAAATACTTGGGCAACACTCCTGAAGGCGCAGAGTAACACTCATCAACAGGAAAAAAGAGAATTGAATTGACACTAATTCTCTTTGCAAATGAGAAGAAGAAGAAGAAGAAGAAGAAGAAGAAGAAGAAGAAGAAGAATCATAAAAGGAAAACATGAGCATCTCCAACACATTCAGTTAACAAATAGAAAGAAATAGTCAACAACAACCAAGTCTTATCCTGCTAAATAGGTTGTCAAATAGAAAGAAATACTCTTCAAGTTGATAAAAAAGCAACAAAATATTTTACCTTTAAATTTAATGAAGGAGCGAGATGAGCTAGAAGGGGCAATGGCAGCATCTGAACTAGACGAACCTTGTGATGTTTCATTCTCAGGAACACCACTTGAATTAACCTTAAGGCTAAAAACATGGACAGTACCCTTATCACTTGAAACTGCTAACCAGTGAGCCGTGGAAGAAAACGCCAAACTATATATCTCTGCTGCATTTGCACCCCTTCTAACCTAAAATCCACATCCAAGAAATTCACACAGAAAAACCAAAATGTCTCAATAGCCCACACATAAAAATCAAATCTTCACACCATAGGACATAAATAAGACAACAGATATAGACATTAAACCTTAATAACATCTAATCCAACAAAAGAAACATAACTAATTATCAAGAAACGCTAAACAAATGAAAGTAAGAGCAATTAGCACATACTTCCTGAAGTAGCGTGCCGCTATCAGTATCATAAATCCGAATGAGCGTACCCTTGACACTGGCAGTTGCGATTAACTGTCCATCAAGCGTGAGAGCAAACGAAGCAATTCTCGAATCATGAGCAGAAATAAACTTAGTTTTCTTCTGTGCAAAATGTTCAACACGAATCTGACCCTTATGCAAACCAGGACAAGCAAGAACGAGAGAATCAGACACATGAGAAACTGAACATAAACCCTTAGGGTTAGCAATAGTTTCAATCTGATGCAACAGCTTCAAATCAGCGAAATTATAAACAAATATCTTCTGCTCCACCACCACAACTATCCGATCACGACGCAATCGAACGCCACGAACGGCGGCACGGAAGGAGAGTTCACCGATGCAAGTACCTTGATGATCATCCCAGATCATGACTTTGTTAGGAGGATACTGAGGGTGGGAGCCACCACCAACAAGTGCTAAGATATTGCAGCGGAAAAGCATCTCAACGTGAGCAATTCCTCCACCGCCGAATTCGCGGCGGAAGAGTTCGCGGAATGGGTCGCAGTTGTAGATGCGGAAGCCGTTGTCTGTGGCGGCGGCGAAGCAGGCGTGGTCTTGGTTAAAGGAGAGTTGAAGAAGCGACGGAGGCAGCGGCGGTGTGGTGGTGGCGGAAGGGGATTGAGGTTGGGGAGACATAAGGGAATCAAAATCAAGGGTTTGAGATTGATCAGGATGGAAATTAGGGTTTGGAATTGAAATAGAATTGGGATTATTATTATTATTAGGGTTAGAATTAGTAGGCCAAGGGGGTGAAGGAGAAGCAGGAAGAGTGGCCATTGAAGTTGAAGTGAGATTGATTCGAAGCTTTGTTCTCCCGCTAAGTATGCAAACTGCTATCACTGTGGTGTTCAGTTACCAAGAAGAAGAAGGATATAGTCAAAAAAAAAAAAAAAATGAAAAGTAGTAAAAAATTCGCCGTTGCCGGGGATCGAACCCGGGTCACCCGCGTGACAGGCGGGAATACTTACCACTATACTACAACGACTTGATGTTAACGTTGTCGTTCCTTTCATTCATAACCCATCCACATGCTTTTAGAGGTGAATCAGGTAAACTTAAATGTTTGAATATTGCATGTCTAATGAATTTATTTTTATTAATCCAAGTATAAATTAAATAAAAAAATTGGCCTACATCTTTGCATAATCATCTATCTTCGTTGTGGTTAGTTAATCCAATTATGGTCAAGTTCAAGGAAATGATTTAACATGCATTGAAGAAAAGAAGATGTGATTGTTCTGCAAACATTCAAATAAATTATTCATGTTGTTTCTGCCACAACAAGCAAAGAATTGTTCAATGTGTAATTCATTTGAAACTGTTAAGTATAATTAGATATGTGCAACCAATTACATAAATCACATACTAAGGGTAATAATTGCACTATACTAAGAAATTAAAAAATTTGAGAAACCTCAAAATCCAGATAAAAACCTTCATTAATTAGTTCTTTTTTATTGAGGGTGTATTAATTAGTTCTTTCCCTACAATGTTTGCTTCGTCTACCACACCCAATGTTGTCTACCACACCCATGAAAGGTGATTCATATAAACAACAATTGGTAACACAAGTGTGTTTATTTACAAATATATGTCTATAATTATAATTATGTTTATTTTTTAGAGATAAGATAAGGTTGACAACAAAAAAGTAAGAATCATTTCTTTCAGAAAAAACATCTCTATCTTTCAGAAAAAACATCTCTAGTTTGATGTGTTTGTCGTAAATACAAAATCGGAACAGTTGAAAATTATTCCATTATTATTAGATTATTAGATACATTAAAAGAAGGTGGATACAGTATGCATATCATTTAATTTAACTGATATAGTGATAATTTATTTATATTTATATTTACTCTCTCCGTTTCAAAATGAGTGTCGCTTTAGCAAAAAAAATTGTTTCAAAATGAATGCCACTTTCGGTTTTCAATGCAATAATAACTTTTTCTTTTCAATTGTACCATTCAATTAATACTATGTTACACTACTTCCAAAGTATTGTTTTTTCTTTAATGAAAAACAAACCAATAGTTGATTAGGATAATTTGGTAAAATTGCTATGACATTTGACTAATTTATTCCATTCCTTAATATGTGTGTAATTGGCTAAAACGACACTCATTTTGAAACGGAGGGAGTATATCTTTTACATAAAGGAAAGCTTTGTCATTACACATTCAAAATGCAGTCTTTCTCACTGTTTGAGCATCGTTCAGGTACCTAATAGGTACCCCCAATGTGGAAAAAAAATTGGGGGTCTCATAAGATCCAGAGTCTAACTTAAGACCCCCAATTTTAAGTGGATCTCACACTACTTTTCAATAAAATAATCATTATTTAAATTGCTTTTGTTGCTTTTCATTAATAAATAGTTATTGGTGGGACCCATTTAGACCTTTTGATAGAGGATCTCCATGGGAGTGGTTGAGTACCTATTAGGTGCTATTATTAAAAAATAATAAAAAAGTGATGTGTACATGTGAGACTCATTTAAGACCTCAAATGTGAGGGTCTCCATTGTGGATGTTCTAAGGCCTCCATAGAAAAATGTGTATAAGAAGAGTTTGAAGCTAGGGGTTACAAATGGTATGTAAATGTGTTTTGGCCTTAAATTAATGGCCAGTTACTACACTTCATATGATGATGTGTTTGTTGTCCGGGTTACTCATACAACAATTACATATGTGATTGTTTTCAATGTTAATGTTTGTGTCGAGGATAACTACTTGAATGTCTCGTTTAATAGATTTGAAAGCTGGTTCACAACCATGATACCATTATTTTAATTATAAAAAAAAAAAAAAAAAAGAATAATGATATTATTACTATACTTTCATTCATGCGCAGGAGCTTGTCTATACCATCTTGAAACACAAAGAGGAATGGGCATGACCACATTTCTATTTGTTTGGTACTCATGGATTCAACTTCATTGCCTATTGATGTTGATCAACGCTGTTATAAATTTTTCGGCATATAATTTTATTGACGATGAATACGTTACAACTCAAGGTACAAATCACAATTGAAAGTAATTTAAAACTTAATTTTCAAAAATTGCATGATGTGTATGATATAATTAAATATCTTGAAATAACCAAGTTATTTTTTTTAATTGAAATCAACAAGTTAGTGATTAAATATCGATGAAATGTTTTTGTGTTTAACTTAACATTAACATGAAGCTGTTTTATAGGATTAAAATCATATTCAATATAAAATTTTAATATCTTTTTTCTGGCAAGACTAGAAAATTAGAAAAATACCTTATCTTATACTACATTATAATAACATCAAAGTTTGGTTGAGAGAAGAGTGGTGAGAGATAGTGTGTTGAGTGTCTATGATAAAACTATGTTTCTCATTTAATCTAATGGTTAAAAGCAACTTTCCCGTGGTGGAAAACTTTTGTCTTTTCCCATATTAAATGCCACCTTGATGGATTTTTTTTTTTTGTTACACCTTGATGGATTTGTTAAACCTAGAAATTTCTTACTTACACAAAAAAAAGATGACATGAAATTTCTATCGTAATTGCAAAATTGTTTTTCTAGTGTTTTGCTTGGAAGGGATTCAATTGTCGAACACTTATGGAGAAGACTTATTTGAATGAGAAGTGTTACTTGAACAACCATTTGGTTGACAATTTATGGGACAACCATAACCATAATTTACAAAGAAAGTATTTGCACGAAAACCAAAACAATAGAGAGATAAAGTAAAAAATAATGTGAGTATGAGAGAGAAATTTGTTGTAAAATGGATGGTCAAATATCATTTCTCTATTTAAATTTGGGGAATTAGTCACTTTAGTCCCTGAATGGGAAATAAGTAATCACTTCAGTCCCTGAATGCAGAGAAATTGCAAAACAGTCCCTGAATGTAGACTCTGTTGGTCAATTTCATGAACTAAAGTGACTAACGGTGTCTACATTCAGGAACTAAATTGACTAACGGAGTCTGCATTCGAGTATTAAATTGACTAACAAAGTATACATTCAGAGACTATTCTACAATTTATCTGTATTTAGGGATTAAAGTGCCGACTCATTTTCTATTCAGGGACTAAAGTGACTAATCTCCCATTTAAATTTGCATTGGATGAAATGTGTGATTTTGTTGAGACATCAGACATGTTAACACAACAACAATAAAATAATTTTTTCTTTAAGTGAAATTATAATTTCCTTAAAAAAAAAGTGAAATTATAATTGAAATAAAATGATTTTGGCATAAAATGAAGGGTTAATTATGTTTCTAGTCCCTATAAAATAGCGACCTTGTAAGTTTAGTCCTTACTTAATTTTAATAGCATTTTTAGTCCCTATAAAAAAAATTTACTTATAATTTTAGTCCCTGCTAAAACAAAGTTTGATTAATTATCCTTAAACTCGTAAATTTTTGAACGATTTTTTTGAGACAAGATTAGAACACTATGAAAGGTTCGTTTACTAAAATTTAGAATTTTCAGACATGAAATGAATTAAATATGAATTTTTTAAAACGACAAAAGTTAAAGATAAAAAGTAATAAAATCTGGATGTAGAAATCAAATTTTGCGATAATTTTTTGCGGATGAACTTTTAGTAATGTTCTAAACATGTCTGCAAAAAATTGTTCAAAAATTTAAGAGTTTAAGCATAAATTAAACAAATTTGAATTGAGTATGGACTAATACTCAGGGCAAAAAAACAAAATTAGGGACTAAAAATGCTATTAAAATTAAGTAAGGACTAAACTTACAAGGTCGCTATTTTATAGGGACTAGAAACATAATTAACCCTAAAATGAACTATGTTGGTGGAATCATTGAAATCTGTCCAAACTAAAAAAAGGCACGTGCGCACTGTCTACATAATCCCACTTGAGAAGGGAAAAAAAAAAAAAGGAACCAGCTTCCGCAGCACGCATCACAAAACCACACTGTCCAAACTCCAAACGTCAAATCCCACTGCAAACCCCAAATTGTCACTTCCCCTTAAAAGCACAAATAAACGGCCAAGATTGAATTATAAATCCCCCTTCTAAATACACTTCCCCACATCTAATCTAATCTAAATTAATCCCAATCACAAATTAACTCGAAAATTAACCCGCGCATTTTTTGAATAATTTCCGCTTCCCCGTACCCAAATAATAATAACAATTTAATTATTTTTATTTATTTCTAAATTTACAATAATAGTATTTTATTTATATACTGAACTGAAAGACCAAACACACTATTACTACTATTATTCTTCATCTTCTTCACTGGTCTTGAATCCAAGATTCAAAGATTTAAAAATGACGAGAAAAACCCCAAAATCAAGGGGAAGGAAGAAGGCACCACTCGGTGCGAGTAACACAAGACAGTTACAGCTTCAGCTCAGCAAATTCTCTTTCAAACAATACAAACCGTTACCAACAACGACTATAACTTCTTCCGCCTTCCAGAACCTTCTCGATTCAGAGACAAATCAAAATCCTTCCATTAGGGTTACCAATGATGCTACCGATGCTGATTCAAGAGATGGCATTCTTAGTCAAGATTTCTTCTGGTAACAACACGCTTTATCCCTTTTCATTTTCCGAAATTGAGTCGATTCCATTTTTTGGTTTCGAAGTTTGTGATGCATGTGTTTGTTTTTTTCTCTTACAGTACTCCAGATTACATAACTCCGGATAATCAGCGGATTTTGAACGGTATCGATTTCAATAAGGTGGGGTGTATTAGTAAATTAATAATTTTTTTTTAGTATCAATAAATAAAAAGATTAAAAAACTAATTTTTTTTTTTTGTTGTTGTAATGTAATGTGTTCCGCAGGATAATAGCCCTTGCCCTAAATCCCCGGAGAAATTGAATACTACTAAAAGCAAAAGATGTCGACTGGGTATGACTTTTTATTTTTACTGCATGTTCTTACTCACTAATTGCTAATTAAATTATAATTAATTGTTTTTATTTATAAAAATATATATTTAGAAAAATAAATTGATAACATGCTAATATCAGAATAATTTTACCGTGTTTGTGTATGCACATGTATTTATAAATAGTAAAATGGATTTACTAATTTGAAAAACTGGGATGTCTCATCAAGTTTATGGGAACGAGTATGCTGTTAGCTGCAGTGCTTGATTTTTCTTGCTAGTAATACACTTTATGCATGTAGTGCGAATCAGTATGGATTGTGAACATATGTTGATGGTGATTTAGTAGTTTTTATTTCTTCTAACTTAACGTAACAGCCAAATTTGCATGAAAAATGTCTACTCATGGAATTGTACCCTACCACTTAGAAGAGACTGTAGGGTGATAGAGAAGCACATGTCTTACACCATATTCAAGAAGTATGTCATCTATGAAGCACGGACACCATAAGTATTGGATACGACATGTATGAGTGCATATCGGGTACCACTCAGAAGCCATTTTTGAGTATCTGTGCTTCAGAGTATGTGATCACCCCCCCTGAAATCATCGGATTATTCTATACTCCAGTGACCTCCCAATTGTGCATAATGGGGATATTAGAATACCTGTCATTTCTAGTTTCAACGTAGTTCTCCCAATTTATGACTTTGTAGACAATTGGGACAAAAAATCTCTAACCCCTTTTTATGAAAGGTGTCTGGACTAAACATATGTTCTATCGGACAGCAGTCAGACCGGCAATGTTGTATGGTACGGAGTGTTGGGCGGTTAAGAGCCAACACGAGAGTAAAGTAAGCGTAGCGGAGATGAGGATGTTGCGTTGGATGAGTGGTAAGACTAGACATGATAGGATTAGGAATGACATCATTAGAGAGAGAGTGGGGGTAGCACCTATAGTAGAAAAGTTGGTAGAAAATAGGCTTAGATGGTTTGGACATGTAGAGAGAAGACCCGTAGACGCCGTGGTAAGAAGAGTAGATCAAATGGAGGAGAGTCAAGTTAAAAGAGGTAGAGGAAGACCTAAGAAAACCATTAGAGAAACCATTAGAAAAGATTTAGAGGTCAATGAGTTGGATCCAAATATGGTCTTTGATAGAACATTATGGCGTCATTTGATCCATGTAGCCGACCCCACTTAGTGGGATAAGGCTCGGTTGTTGTTGTTGTTGTTGTTGTTGTCTGGACTAAACATATCTAACTGGAGGGTGAAACCTATAGCTTAATTGTTTGTACACTATACCATGTTTTTTAAGTTAATTTTCAACATATCTGGTTAAATTGTAGGAACACTGCAGAGTGTAATTACAGTCTGTGTTATTCTTTACACTCTTTCTTCAGACACTCTTATACATTCCATGCTACATAGGCTCCCATTTCCCACCACATGGAAAAATTAGTGCTGCTTTTTTTCTTTTCTTCTTATTCCAATGCTATTTATTTACCCATTTTCTCTAATCAACATGCATACTTGTCATAGATGGTGTCTCGGCAAACCCTCTTAGCCCTACCTTTTCTGGTGACCATCAACAAGTTGTGGAACTTGGTAAGGACTCTGTTGCAGAGGAAGTAGCTGTTGATATAACGGTAGCTGCTGGTAAGCCGAAGGCCCAGAACTATGTGTCACATTCTGCAGCTACATTGCGTTGCAGGGCTATACCTCCTCCTTGCTTTAGTAACCCCTATTTAAAGGACCTTTCCCAAAAGGAGACAGATCCCTATGCAAACCAAAGATCCAAATGTGCAGGTATCACTCTAGTCAATCCTTTACAAGTATCCCGTTCATTAATGGTGGAAAAGTCATTGTAACTGGCATGATCTTATATCTGTTGTTTTTTATTCATTTATATTGCCATTTTCTAACTGTATAATGGTATGACTGTAGGTTTCTTCCCTAAATTTACAGCTTATGATGGGCTCTCACGCTATCGCACTGACTTTCATGAGATTGAGGTACCATGTTTCAAAAGGAATTTTATTTGTTGAGAACTGTTTTGAATTGGTATTACCTTCATCGCATTCAACTTCATGGTTTTGTATAATTCTTACTTCTCTTATCAGCAAATTGGTCGAGGGTACTTTAGTTGTGTTTTTAAAGTATTAAAGCGAATAGATGGCTGCTTGTATGCTGTGAAACGCAGTACACAGTTACAGCTGGATACAGAAAGGTATCATCTTCATACTACGGAGACTTCTTCTTTTCTTGGGTTTAACCACTAACACCGATATTCTGTGATTGAAGGAGAAAAGCTTTGATGGAGGTTCAAGCTCTGGCAGCATTGGGTTTGTATTTTATGGTTTTCTCTTATTTAAGGTTCAAGCATTGATGGAGTAGGTTTTATTCTAAATTTGTTTATCTTTATTTCGTTTATCATCTTACCTCTATAGGTTACCATGAGAACATTGTGGGCTATTATACTTCATGGTTTGAAAACGAACAACTGTACATTCAGATGGAGATATGTGATCATAGCTTATCTGTAAACAAAGGCTCCGAGTTATTAGCAGAAGGACAAGTGTTAGAAGTTTTATATCAAGTGAGCTTCCTTGTCTGACTGTTATGTAGATTTGATTTGGTACAGATTATCATCATCAGTAACTGTTGTTATCTATGATGAAAGTCGTCCATCGTTTTTGCCATGGTTTCCTTAATCTATAGTAAACCTGCATAACTTTTTACATAATTCGTTGATCACATTTATATTTTGTTTTGATTTGGAAATTTGGACAGGTTGCTAATGCACTGCGATTTATACACGACAAGGGAATAGCTCATCTTGATCTTAAACCTGATAATATTTATGTAAAAAATGGTGTCTATAAGCTTGGTGATTTTGGATGTGCAACTCTTACTGATAGTAGCCTTCCGATTGAGGAAGGAGATGCACGTTATATGCCCCAGGAAATCCTTAATGAGAATTATGACCACCTTGACAAGGTTGATATTTTCTCTTTGGGAGTTTCTATTTATCAACTCATCCGAAAATCACCTATGCCAGAATCAGGATGTCATTTTTTGAATCTTAAAGAAGGCAAGTTGCCACTCCTGCCTGGTCATTCATTGCAATTTCAAAACTTGCTCAAGGTACTATACATTGTTTAATATCGTCTGTGATTCTCACTTCTCTGTGTTTTACATTATCTCTCAACACGTTTGCACGACTAATAAATCCAATGTGTGGTTTGTAGACTTGTAGGAGGTACTTAACAAACTAGACAAATACGTATACAAATGAACTATGATTCTATTGTGGCTATATATGTTGTTTTGATCATTGTTAAAATATGTAAGCTACTATGGTATTTTTACAAATGAACTATGATTCTATTGTGGCTATATATATTGTTTTGATCATTGTTAAAATATGTAAGCTACTATGGTATTTTTACATTGTTTTATTATATAGTGAAAATTAATCATGCTGTACTACATCTCAAAAACCATGCTGTACTACATCTCAAAAACAGAGTATGTTGTACAAAATGCTCTTTATTTATTGTTGAGTTATACAACTATCACATTTAAAATTTGTGATTTGCACAGAATTTTCTGAAGCACCATGGATTGCTATACCTGTTTACAACTCATGTTTTATATACTTTTTGATATTCATGATATTCAACTTCATGACACATTCTTTATTTCTTGTACCAAGTAGTAAGTAGCATCGTTCTGAATTTTACGATTGCAAAATTTTCATGATGTTGTGTGCTCTTTTCTTGTTGAGCTAATATGTTTGATTTAGTAAATTTATCTGATGTTTTGATATTTATTCAGGCCATGATCGATCCTGATCCGGTTAAGAGGCCTTCTGCCAGAGAGTTGGTAGAGAACCCAATTTTCGACAGGGCCTTAAGAACAGCGAAAAATTGATCCACCACACTTGTTTTTCACTTTTCCTGCTGGACCATCATCTGTCTATCTATGTAGATCAGTGTCGATTGTGTCATGGCCAATTTTGTGAATGTCTTTTGGCTATATTATATGCACCTGATAATTCTCGCGCATGGTGCAAGTTCTGTATTTGCAATGGTCCAGTTAGGTGTCTGTTGTACATTGTAATGGACTTAAAATATATTAATGGTAGTTAACAAACGAGAACTCTGATTTCCAGAAATGTTTGCCTGTTGTTTTTTCACCTCCAGTTGGGTAGAGAAAGACACATTATATAAAATAAAATCATTTTATTTGATGTGTTTTTTTTTCCTTCCCATTGTAGCTAATATCTAGTTTTGGATCAATAAAAAGGGATGACATGTAAGGTAATGCTTAATGTTACAGGAAAGTTCAAGCAAGAAATGCACGAATAGATCAGGTTCTTATAATTTAACCAAGGAACGACCATGATTTCCGTCTTAGGAACTAATTTTCCGGTTTATCTAAAGCTAAACATATATAGTTATTCTTGCGCTTTTCTTGTACGGAATTAGCATTATGGTTTGTAAGTTATATGAACAATTTGAAACGCACGAAATGGATACTCTATATTTAAAAGGAAACATGATGGTATGATGCTGGATGGTGCTAAAAGATGCTGTAGAGACGCAGGTCGGCTGCACGTAAGCATTTAATTTGAAAGGGTCTTGTCTTTAAGGATCCTAAATTTTAAAATTATTCATTCAAAAAGTCGAATATTATGAATTTCAATGCATTGAATACACAAATTTTTATAAAAGTTTATTATTAAGGGTCCTTAAAGAATACTCCAGGAACACTTGTTAATATTTTCCAATTTGAAATAGGGTATACAAATGCCTATTTTGCTAATCTTATAGGTAATATAGTGTATTAAATTTGTATATCATCACTTGTAGAAGTTCTAGTTTGAAAAACCAACCCTCAAGTGGCTAGTTTTTATGTCAAAACTAGCTCAATACAAACCAATACCAAATAATGAAGCTACCATTAGCAGCAGAATGAAGGGACAAACATCAAAACTAAGAAAATTGACTCAAGCTACCAAACTGTGGCAGCAGAATTCCAACTTTAATTACCAGAAGCTATGATAGACCAACACAACGTTTTCCTCCTGTCAATTAAACGGTAGAAGATATGATACACCAATACAGCATTTTTTTTTTTCCTTGTGCCCCAACTCAGACTCGCTCCAATACAAAGAAAATAACTCATAGTAAGCAACAAATGACACAAGAATAACTTGGTGGAAGAGAACACTAAAAAAACTGCTAATATGGGTGTTCATGGTCTTTAACAATGGATCTTCATTACCATGATATCTTGAACAAGATAAATAAACAAAATAGCACTCAAGTATTCATCCCACGTAATTAGTACAGAAAAATGGATCATACAATGTAACTGGATAATTATTTAATAAAAATAACTCATCTTAGTGAAATGGCAAAACCTATATAAAACTTGATATGGCACATTCTTCTTAACCAGAAGAATCATTGCTTGACATTCTCTAAGTACCACTTATAGGTATCAACAAGCCCATCCTTAAGTGAGACTTTCGGTGTCCAACCAAGGGCTGCAAGTTTTGAGCTATCCATCAGCTTTCTTGGTGTCCCATCGGGCTTAGTACTATCCCAAACGAGATCGCCTTCAAAACCCACAACTTCCTTCATTGACTCAGCCAATTCCTTAATTGTAACCTCCTTTCCACTCCCTACATTCAAATGCTCAACTCCACTGTACTTTTCCATCATAAAGACAACTGCATCTGCCAAATCGTCAACGTGCAAAAACTCCCTAAGTGGACTCCCCGTACCCCACACCACTACCTCCTTTGCACCGTTGACCTTTGCCTCATGAAACCTCCTCATCAAAGCAGGCAAAACGTGTGAATTTTCGGGATGGAAATTATCATTTGGTCCGTATAAGTTGGTCGGCATCCCTGAAATTGCATCCCACTTGTGCTGAATTCTGTATGCTTGACACATTTTGATCCCGGCAATCTTGGCAATGGCATACCATTCATTTGTGGGCTCTAAGGGGCCAGTAAGCAAAGCATCTTCAGGGATTGGTTGAGGTGCAAATTTAGGGTAAATGCAAGAGGAACCCAAAAACAAAAGCTTCTTAGCACCATTGCGATAAGCAGAATCAATGACATTGGTCTGGATCTGGAGGTTGATGGCAATGAAATCAGCAGGATAGGTGTTGTTGGCATGGATACCACCAACTTTGGCAGCAGCTACAATGACAAACTCAGGCTTCGTGGATGCAAAGAAGGCTTCAACATCAGATTGTCGAGTGAGATCAAGCTCCGCATGAGTTCTTAAGATTAGATTTGTGAACCCGAGTTGAGTCAGCTTGCGAACAATGGCCGAACCAACAAGACCTCGATGACCGGAAACAAAAACCTTGGCAGATTTATCATCAAAAAATGCTGCTGCTGCATATACACAAAAAAAAAATTAAAAAAATAAAAATTCAGACATTAGAAGTCCAATAAAAATAATTCTCTCACCCTCTCTTCTTTTTTTAGGGCAAGAATTTTTGCCATAATGAGTTAGCATTGTTATTGACTCTTGGATCACTATGATTCATCTAAACAACCACCTTTGAATCTAGTAAAATTCTGCATGTTAAAAGCAAAAGATAGCGTAGTTCGTATAGGTTGTGGTCAACGAGAACTTATAATCAGGACCTACAAACTGGAAAAACAGCTATACCTATTGATACCATATTAAACCAAAAGCAAATGAACTCAAGGGCTACCTCGGAGAGTGAGACATTGTGTCTATGTAGCGATTCGAAAAAAACGCTCAATTGCGGCACAATTAGTTCAAATCCTTTCAGAAGCGATTGCTTTAGAATATTCCATCAACCAAACACAGAGTGACACTGGCACTAACACACTGTCACCGGTAGTAATTTGAGAAAATAACATTTAATGTGATCACATTGGTTGAAGTTGTGTCGGACACAATGTCTTTGATCAAAAGTGTCGGTGCTATGGAGATTAATATTGATAGTATTTACTAATCTAATAATTAATATTTTTAATTCAAGTTAGTCTTTCGAAACAGTTACAATTTTCAAAAAATATAATCAAACAGTTGAAACACATGAAATGAAGAGAAGAACAATAACCCTTACTGTTTTGGCTTCCCATATTTGAGAATTGCTACAAAGCTCTTCCAACTTCAAAATTCCAAATAAAATCCTGCAAAAAAAAAAAAAAAATCAAATTGCGTTCACCATTTCAAAATTTAACAAAAACCCACTTCTAAAATGACGAAACAACAAAAGGGGGTGAAGGAAAAATCGAAAGTTTACCTAAAACTTGAAGCGAGACAAAGGAAGTGAAATGGGTTTGTGGGTAAAAGAAAATCCGATCCAACGGGTGAATGAAACTCCGGTGAATCGGTCTCCGGTGGTGGAAGGTCAGATCTGAAAGGATTCCGGCAGATCGAATCAGCTACTGAGCTATTGGTCGCAGATGAGATGAGAGAATGAGTGAGGTTGAGATGAAGCAACACAAGAGAACGGATTTTATGGAAGGGCGTTTCCTGCACTGCACCCTCCTCGATTGTTTTTTACCTATGTACTGTTGTTGTGCTCCTATGCCTGCTTGCTTGTGTAGGAAATTTCTCTTTATGCTTAGCGCAAATTTCTCAAAAGAATGCTTCCCTAGAATTTGTGAAATTAAGTCTTTTCCATACAAAAATTAATAAATCTTAAAAAAATTCATTCCGTACAAAAATTAACTAAATCTTAAAAAAATTCATCTTAGAACCTTTAATTAATAGATGTTTAGTTATTCATCGTAGCTAAAAACAAATTATAAATGGTTAAATATGTATTTGATTTCTATAAAATTGGAAACTTTTAAGTTTAGTCCTTACTTAATTTTAATAGTTTTTTTAGTCCCTACAAAAAAAAAATTACATGTAATTTTAGTCCCTGCTAAAACAAATTTTGTTTAATTATCCTTATACTCTTAAATTTTCGAACCATTTTTTTGAGAAAAGTTTAGAACATTGCAAAAGGTCCATTTACTAAAATTTATAATTTTCTAACAAGAAATGAATTAAATATGAATTTTGTTAAACGACAAAAGTTCAAGATAAAAGCAACAAAAATTTGGACATAGAAATCAAATTTTGAGATAATTTTTTGCAGAGAAACTTTTAGTAATGTTCTTTACACGTCTGCAAAAAATTGTTCAAAAACTTAAGAGTTTAAGCATAATTAAACAAATTTGAATTTAGTAGGGACTAAAACTGAGTGCATAATTTTTTTATAGGAACTAAAAAAACTATTAAAATTAAGTAAGGATTAAACTTAAAAAGTCCCAATTTTATAGGGACCAAAAACATATTTAACCCAATTATAAAATAAATAAAACATACAATAAGAACAAAGGTTGATGAGAGACTCTTAAATTGATGCTCCTGGTGATTGTCTTCCTTTTGAATTGTCAAATTCTGAATAAGAATTTGTGTATGAAAGACTTTATATTTATAGGCAAGTTTTCAGTTGGGTTTGAGGTGAAAAGGCAAGCTTTTTCCCTAAACCAGAATAGAAAAAAAAACATTTTGTTGCTTTTCCTATAACCGCATGCGCTGAAGTAGTAATAAACGTCACAAGAAAGGGGGGTTTGAATTGTGACCCTTTTAAAATTTATTCCTGAAACTTAAATAAGTATATATGCTCAAGAAAATTCTTGGTTAGTGTTAAGTGAACAATAATAAAATATTATAATATTAGGACCAGAGAACTCTGGATAATAAAATAAAGGGTTAATTATGTTTCTAGTCCCTATAAAATAGCGACCTTGTAAGTTTAGTCCCTACTTAATTTTAATAGCATTTTTAGTCCCTATAAAAAAAATTTACTTATAATTTTAGTCCCTGCTAAAACAGAGTTTGATTAATTATCCTTAAACTCTTAAATTTTTGAACGATTTTTTTGAGACAAGATTAGAACACTATGAAAGGTTCGTTTACTAAAATTTAGAATTTTCTGACATGAAATGAATTAAATATGAATTTTTTAAAACGACAAAAGTTAAAGATAAAAAGTAATAAAATCTGGATGTAGAAATCAAATTTTGCGATAATTTTTTGCGGACGAACTTTTAGTAATGTTCTAAACATGTCTGCAAAAAATTGTTCAAAAATTTAAGAGTTTAAGCATAAATTAAACAAATTTGAATTGAGTAGGGACTAATACTCAATGCAGAAAAACAAAATTAGGGACTAAAAATGCTATTAAAATTAAGTAGGGACTAAACTTACAAGGTCGCTATTTTATAGGGACTAGAAACATAATTAACCCTAAAATAAATAAAAAGGACCAGAAAGTTCTGGAATAAAAGACTGAAATAAATAAAACAGTAAATGACCATAAAACTCTGGATATATAACTGAAATAAATAAAACAGCAAGGGACCAGAAAACTCTGAATATATATAACTGAAATAAATAAAGCGATAAAGGACCATAAAGTTCTGCATAATTATTAAGTGATAGGTTAATTATTTAATTTTAGTTTAAGGACCAGAGCACTCTGGAAAATTAATATAGTTAGTTATAGTTATATGTGGGCCAGAAATTAAGAGATTAGAGAAGAGAGAGAACACAAGAGTTTTATTCTGGTTCGCCTAACCGGCTACGTCCAGTCCCCACACTACGTGTGAGATTATCCACTATAGTATCCTGCTATCAGAAACTTCTGAATAGTTGATCACACCAGATCAGTCTGTTACACTCTGTATTATCAACCTCAGCAGGCTTCTACGATTCTTGATCACACAAGAAAAGTTATATCTCAAACTATTAAGCCCAATAGACTTGAGATCTAGTTACAATTTGTATGGTGGTGGGGGTTGGTAGAATATGGAATCTCAAAAGAGATTTTAAAAGTATCTCACGTAGAGATTTCAAAATAATATCTCAAAGAGATATTTTAAATAATATCCCAACTTGGAGATATTATCAATACAAACTTTCAGAGATATCTAAGCTAGAAGAAAGATATTTGAAGTTTGCTTTGTTGTTATGGTTGAAGAGCTTGAAGAATATTTCTTTGAATATTCACGTGAGAGAAGAATGGAATTCTTGTGTGTAAGCTCTTAAGAATTTGCCTTGCTATCTTGTTGTATTTATAGAGGCTGAAGTAGTGAAGCTCACTTGAAATTATACATGATTATACATCTGTTAAGCTTGTACGAAAAACAACCCATGTGCTCTTGCTTTTGTTGCTTGATGCACAAGTGTTGCAAAAAATGTGTTATTCAAAGTGAAGAATGTTCTGAAGAACATTCTCTTCTTTCTAGCCATTTGAGACAGCTCACGTGAGGTTGTAATACAGCTGTGTGTGAGTTGTAATTGGCTGTGATTGAATGACATCATCCTTATCCATATTTGTAGTTTCACAAGAATGTTCTCAAGAACATTCTTTCTTTGTAAAACAACTTTTTCTTCTTCCTTCAAGGCACGTGCTTTTCCAATTCCTTTTTAAATTGAAAGGCCTTTATGTAATCATATGATATTCTTTCCATTTATGTCATATATCCAAAGTATCTTCTTTTGGTGAGACATAGAGAATATTTTGCTTCTTGAATTTGTTCCAAAAAGTCCAATTACGTCCTTTTGCTTAATTGCTTTGAAAAGGACGTTTTTAACTTGTCTTGTGAGCAAATAACCTTCTTCTTATATTAAGAACATTCTCATGAAACATTTCTCACAAAATTCATTAGTAGATAACAAGTTAAAAAACAAGTATTAAATGTTTGTAATCTTTAAAACATCAAATAAGGATTTTGTCCTCAACATGCGCGCCACACGTGAGTCCTATAAACAGAGATGTTGTTCTCTCATCTGCACACTTGTGACGCATTACTTCAGCTCCCAATGTGTTTTTGCTTTTTTCTTCGTCTTTTTGAGTGTTTTTTCTTTCGAATTTGTCTTAGGACTTGGGACATGACTCTCTCAACTTGTAATGTCTTCACAGGCCTCTTGAATCTTCATTCCATGCCTTTCATTTTTCCTGAGGTGTCTTAATTTGTTGAATTACATGATTTTACAATAAAATACTTCAAAAACACCTATGAATTGCTTGATTTAAGGAAGAACAATAATTACACGACTTGATATGAAAACATTAAAATGTCCCTTAAACTATGAACATTTTCTCTAAAACTCTTCTTTATTGACTCAAATTGCTAATAAAATGATTGAAAAACATGCTGAAAATAACGTAAGATCACTCAATCCACAGAAAGTATGAAATCTAACCAAGGTGACTCATTCCAAATCATTAACATGCCTTTTGGTGGTACATGGTACATGGGATTCATATGAACCCTCTCACTTTTTACACTTACACCTATTTTTTTAGAGCTATGCTATTTCAAGGGAAAGAATTTATCAAGAATGCTTCACGAATTGTGTGCAGCCGTTGGATTAAGGATTTGATGGAATACATGGGGGGCTGCAACATAATGAGGTGGAGGTGAGATAAGTAACCAACAACCATCGTGATGATGTCGGGACAAATTTATTCGCTGAAAGTAGCAATTTTCATTTTTTTATGTTATTTTAATGCTTGATCCCCCTCAAATTGGTAGCTTGAACCTAATATTTCACCTATGTGCAAAGAAAGTTGTGTGTTGCACCTCTATATTGGACTTTTGGACAATTAAAGCTCCACACACTCCATTCTATAGTCAAAATCAATTAGTTGTGCAGACTACAAAGTCAAAACACACTACTTTCTCTAGTAATTGGAAGTGGAATTAGTAATAAAGATGAAGATCTACCGACTGATGAAGATCTAGAAAAACTATGAGATCTGTGTTAAAATGTGATGACGTTGTTTGATACAAGTAGTCAACCTCACTTAATGATATAAGATTTGACTGTTGTTGTTAGGTACAGCCCACCATCGACCATCACCTCACCTAGGATTCCAACCAAAATCCTCCATTCACAACATATTTTTTTTTATTTTTAAAATTTGACCATCTCATTCCCCCTGTGCCCGACTCTCACTCTCTCTCTCCCCCTTGATTTTATCTTATACATTTTTCTCTCTTGATCTTCTCTTTAAAATTTAGAAAGAGATAGATAAAACTTGATGAAGGAGAAAGGATGAGAGAACAAGAAGAATGAGATGATGCATGTGACCAACATTAATTTTTTTAATACAATGAATTGTCATTTCACCATCCAATAGTGAATTGCCATATGCTTTTCCAACAGTTGAATACTATAATTTGGTAGCCAGCAGGAAACTTGTGACATGATCCGTCTCTTCTCTTAATTTCAAAGTTGTCATATGGAAATTTCGTTCATTGGATATTTCATGCGAAAAATGTCCAATACACTGGCAATGACACTCAAATATTTTCATACATGTCTTGAATTTTTTCCTATTTTTTGATATTCTAGAAGTACATATTTTCTTATTTCTACTGGAAGTATTCATTCTACTTGTTACCAAAAAAAGAAGTATTCATTCTACTCGATGAATTACTTATATGAAGACACATGCTTAGTTGATAATTTTTTATGTTAACTCTTCGATTCCTTTAATACTTATACTTATTATATGACAATGATGATTTCATTTTTTTTTTTTTTGAGAGAATGATGATTTCATTATAAGTTAAATATCTGCAGAAAATTATTTCGGCCGATAATACATTATTTTTCAAGATAAAATACATTTGATTTCTTTTACATTCTTTTTCAAGATAAAATACATTTTATTTCTTTTACATTATTTTTCTTAGATAGTTTTATTGAATGGGTACCAGTATCCTTTCACATGGGGTCACAAAAAGGGGAAATACTTCCATGACATTGCTTGGGTGCCATTGGTGCCATTGATGCAATTCTGGCCGTTGATGTGTGTTGATGGGTGTGGAGATGTGTGTGTGATGTGTGTGTGTGGTTGAGATAGCACCAATGGCACCAATGACACACAACTATGGCACCAAAGTGGAACCCCACAAAAAGTTACTCAATCCGTTTCAAAATGAGTGTCACTTTAGTAAAAAAAAAATTGTTTCAAAATGAATGTCACTTTCAGTTTCCAATGCAATAATAACTTTTTCTTTTCAATTGTACCCTCCAATTAATACTCTGCACACTACTTCCAAAGTATTACTTTTAAAACTAACCAATGATTAATAAGGATAATTTGGTAAAATAACTATTCTCTTTCTTTTAATCATTGCATTTCTTAATATGTGCGTAAACACCTAAAACGACATTCATTTTGAAACTGAGGGAGTATAAAGTATTGCCGCATTGCAAATTGCATGTTGCTACCGGATGCAAATGCCAAATGAACTTTGAAAGGTCAAAACAACAATCACGTGACTGATGACCTAAACCTTTGACTGAATTGGAACCAAAAGCCATGTGAACTTGTGAAGGCTCTCGGTTTGGTTTCCTCTAATCGCTATTATCACAATTTACAAGTAATTCAAGACAATTACAAAAATAAAATAAAGATTAATAGAAAAATTTGCTCAACCATCCGTATATTTTTATTTGAGCAGTCTGAGAGAATACTAGTATTAAAGTGTTCAAAAATAACATTTTATTTTGCTTAAAATAGGACCAAAGATTCGTGTCCACATTTTTTTGGGTTCTAATACTAATAAGGAGTATATAATAAAAGGTTCATGCTAATTACTAACAAGTTTCGTAAGAGATCTTGAGGAGGAGCACACTCCCAGATCCTAAGTCAATATCATCAGATCAACTCAAATGGATTTTGTAAGTACGCTATTAATATGATATTTTGTCTTGAAAATACAAGTAAAGTAAAATTATTATTAAAGTATAATCGTATGATTTTTTATATATATAAAAGTTACATTTTTTTTTCCTTAAACAACGTTTTTAAGACATTTGTTGACATTTTTCATAATAAAAACTAATTCTATCTTATTATAAAAGTTTCATTTGAAACTTGTCAAACACTAAATATTAATATATTTTTTGGTAACAAAACACTAAATATTAATATCTCTCTTAATTAGGTTGGAATTTGAATTTTGGTTCATCATAATATGAGAGTCTGGTTTAGATTCGTCCGGTTGCTAAATCATTTAAGACTTTAATTTTATAAAAATTTAAATAAAGTTACTATATGTAATATTATAATGTATTCAACAAAGTAGGTGAACTCATTTGGTTAATAAGTGTATAAGACGTGGTCAAATAAATTGCGAATATTTTACTTTTATCCATGACTAATGCAATTTTTGACTATTTACCAATCGATTGCACTCCAATTTATCAATAAAGATGTTCATTCCGTTTTGAACTCGAGGACTACAATTGAAAAATATTAAAGTTTACTTAACAATTTTTGGTATTTTTTTCGTCGAAAAAGGATTTTCTTTTGTAATTATTATTATGAGTCGTATAAATCATTATGTATTACTAATAAGGTTATTCAATCACTGCCTTTAAATATAAGATAGAGTCGATTCAAGGGTAAGACCACTAAAACCCTTGTTTTAGATACCCACAAAAAAGAATTCAATAGATTTTACAAGTAAATATGTCTCATATTCTAACAAAAAATTTCTCATATATTCTTTTTTTTCAATGACATAGATATATATTATATAAATAAAATGGTTACATATATTCAAGATTGTCTTACATCCCACTTACCATTAAAAATTATTGGATAGACCTTTATATGAGTCTTTTAAGGATTATTTTATCATTTTTATATGGCTTCTTTTATTTAAGTTTGTATTTGAATAAATAAAAATGCTACTCCGTATGACATTGTTTATGGAGTGAAAATAAATAACTTATTGCATCAAAACTTGTGCACTTATAATTTTGACACATATTTAACTTGTATTTCGAAGACGCAGTTTTTTTTATTTTTATTTTTTTATAGATTTCTTAACAATATCTTTAGAGGCTTAGAACATTTTGTTAACGAGACCCTTGAATTAATTATCGTCCTACCAATTTTTTAACTGAATTTAACATCACAAAGTTTAACGGTTATATGTTTCGTTTGTCACAATGCAACATGTGATTATTTAAAATAATATGTAGGTCACATATTGGTTTTGAATGATGAATGTTTATTCACTTAAAAGAGTAAATTACTAGTATTTCTATTTCTTTAAAATTTCTCCTCTGAATTATCTTTCAATTAATACGATAAAAAAGAAAGTCAATTAATCCAACTCATTTGAATCAAACTACTGTAGTATCCCCCACGCTCAATGGCTCAAACACTTTCATTCACTCAATCACATAGAAACAAGTAACAACAATCACAAGCCCACAATGGGTCCAAAGTCCAAACAACCACCTTGACGGCTGGAATGAATATTCTCTAGTCCTGGCCTAATGATATTGTGTCATCAAAATGTTTGCTTCTAAGTTGGTTGGTATATGAATGAACATAATATCAGTTGACTTGGGATTTAAGAAGAATATACCACCAATGTGTGCTGATAATCTTACCACTTTTTAGTGGACATTAAGAGAAAGTAAATTTCAAATTGTGTAACATATTTTCCTCCCTCGTGACTGTAAGAGAACTTTCAACTAAAACTTTTGTGTACCTATTGAATATTGAATATTAGTAATTGAATTGAAAGCTATGACATAATCTTCTCTAATTTGGTTAAGAAATTAGAGAGATACCTAACAAGTTATGGTGGTTGTACATATTACTACTAGCCAGGAGGAAAAAAAATTAACGACAAAAATAAATGAAATTTCTATCTAATTCTTTTGTCACAAAATTTAATCTAGTGACAAAATTATAGAGAAATTTTATGTTTTTCCACTCAAAATTTCCAATACTAATTTATATTTTGAGATATTCTTGCATGAACTCTCACCTAACACATTATTCTTACACCCAACCAATAGAAATATGACACGTGTTATTAACTTTAAAAAAAATGTGATTTTAATTAAGGAAATGGAAACATAAATGGTGGTGGGTGGTTCTTGTCGGTTAAAGAAAGTGGAAAAAGGAGAGAGAAATATTAAAAATAATAAAAAAAATCTGATATTAATTCTTTTTATTATTTTAATGAAGTGTTTGATTTTAATTGGTTGGGTGTAAGAATAATGTGTTGGGTAACGGTTCACGTAAGAATTTCTCTTATATTTTTTAGTATCAATCCATTAATTTTACCACTTTACAAACTACTCACCATAGAAGAGTCAATTCACAAAAAAAAGTGCAGAGTGTAGCAGTTAATGTAATAAAGTTACCTGAAATTAAAAACATATAAAAAAGAGTAGAAAATCTATCTGTTTATAAAATAAATTAATATATATATATATATATATATATATATATATATATATATATATCTTTGGGTACAAAGAAATGAATGTTTCTATTATTATTATTATAGTTTATGTTTATAAAAGTCTTATTTTTTTTTTTATAATAATATAAAGATTCAATCAATATCACATATATATTATGGGAATTGGGCAACTTAATTGGTCCGAGCTAAGGGTTAATGAGTTGGAGGTTATGTGTTCAAACTTAAACAAGAAAGTAAATATTAATTTAACAATTGACTAACATTTGCCATTCAAAAATAAAAAATATTACACACACAGGGCCGTCCCTTTGAAATAGGAGGCTCGACTCTCTATTTAAAATAGGCCCCCGATAAAATAAAAACACAATTTTTTTGTGTAGCTAAGCTTTATTAAAAAAATCAGAATCAAAAGGGATTCTAAACATGAAACGAATTACAAAAAAATTAAGCGAAAGAGAGGTATAATTTACTAACGACGTCGTTTGGATTTGTCACTTATCCGTTGTGGGAAAGGGAAAAACGAATGGTTTATGTGAAAAAGAAATGATTGTTGTGATTCTTTCAATAAAATAGGTTTTCAAATTGACTGCTTAAGTGATTATACAAATTGGGGGTGGTTTGATAGTACCAGATTTATGTCCAGATAGGAGAACTAAAGTCTAGAAAAAAACTTAAACGTGTAAAGAAGTAACATATATATTTTTTATTTAAGTGGGGGTGGGTATTAGAGTTAATTTTTTTGAGGCCCATAGCTTTTGGAGGCCCGGCTTGATTGAGCACCTTGCACTCCCTCAAGGCCGGGCATGCGCGCGCGCGCACACACACACATATATTACGGAAAATGTTAACGAGTGTTCCCGGGTCACTCTTTAAGCACCTTTAAGATTAAGTTTTTATTTAAATCTATGTAATTAATGCATTGAAATTTGCAACATTTGACTTTTTTAGGATTACTTTCTAAATTTAGGATGCTTAAAGAGTGCTCCGGGAGTACAAGACCCATATATTATTTTAGTTGATCTTTATTCATATAAAAGATACGCAGGCAATCATAAATGATACATAATACATATATACAATCTACCAACAAAGTACTCATATCATTCTTGAAAATGTTATCTATACACTCAGACATCTCACTAACACTAAGAGAAGCGAAAAATATAAAGAGTTATGTAATAGATTAGTGATACGATAGAAATGGAGAGGTAGAAAACATGACATTGAGAAATTTGAGGTGACTAAATATTAGTGTTTTTTTTTCTTTTTCTTTTTCTCTTTTGTTTTTTTTTTTTTTTTTTTTTATGTTTTTCACATCTTATATTATGACTATTAGAAAAAGAAGAAAAAGTCGTTCAGCTTATCTTAATCGGTAGGGATATTGTATAATATATACAAGACTTGACGTTTGAACCCAAACATTATTTGTAAGCACTTTACCATTGCATACTATTAGCTTGATATTAGTTATTCATCATTTACATTTTTAATGACGTCTTTTTTTTAAAAAAAAAAAATAATAACTAAAAAAAGGCGGCCGTTGCCAACCAACATATATCACTTGTAACTTTTACCGTTGAATAGTGCAAGTGGGAAAGAATGCATGTGTTTATTATCTAATAAAACAGAACACGCTATTGATCCTGACTTTTGCACCTTCTTCCAAACATCATGGATGCTCTCTATTCTAATTTTCTCTATTTAAACAACCCTTCATGCATATGATATGAACTTGTCTCCACTGAACTATACCGAGATCCTCTCTTCACAAACCTCAGTCTCAATTAAAAATGGCTTTAGAAGAAGAAGCAGTAGTTGTGAACATGGAGAGCATACAACAAAATCATGTTTCTGATCATCCTAGAGTACTAATCCAAGAGAAGAAGCAGCTTTCGTTGCAAAAGTATCAAAGAAACGATTCTCTTGAAATGGAATCTCGTACCATCTCCCATGCCCGTCACTCTAAAGTACGTGCTAAGTATAATTATGTTAACATAGTAGTACTAATTTTTTTTTTTGAAAGATAGTAGTACTAACTTGTACAGTACTAATCACTCATGTAGATTAATTCATCATCACATATGTGTATAATATACAGAGGCATGCATGTATTATCGCCTTCCAACTTCCATGGAATAATCAGCCAAATTGATTATTCAGGTTTAACTTATGAAGCACATACTTTGATACGGATATCTGACGCGGCTCTGATATGGACACATCGACATCACTAATGTAAAAAATATAGGACATTGACACTAATATATATATATATATATATATATATATATATATATATATATATATAAAATTTATTTATAGACGGTCTAAAATGAAAATCAAAGATTCAAAATACATATATAAGCATGTAACCTGAACAATTTATTTCATCGAAAAAAATTCTAAAACAAAATATCATAGTATTTGACCTTTATATATTTATTATCTACACCCTCCAATCACTATTATAAGCGAAAAATAACTTTTTATATTCATTGAATAGAGGATGTATCTAGTCTACAATAATGACTGGAAACAACATTTATTCAATGAACCTAAAATTTTTTTTTTTTTTTTGCTTATAATAGTGACTGAAGGGTAGACTATCTAAAAACTAAGAATGTTGTAATCAACTTTGATTTTTATAACCCCTAATTGATCAACTTTTTTCAACACATATGTAACTCTTGTATTTATGGTGTGTGGAACCAACAAAGAAAAAAAGTGTTTCAGACATTTGTCTGAGTTGTCTGACACGACTCGTATGAGTGTTATATTGGAGTCAGACATCGGTCTAAGAGTGTCGAAGTATATAAAAAAATAAATTTATTTAGGACATCGGTCTTAGTTGTCCAACACGCGTCAGACACAGCGACACAACTAGTCCTAGAGGTATCTGTGCTTCATAAGGATTAACGATTAGTGGGTTATATTTTGTAAAATTTTAGTGTTTAGGGATTAACCATTAGTGGGTTAGATTTTGTAAAATATTAGTATTTCCATGAATAAAACTAACAAAATATAGTCCATAAAACCTAGCTTAAGTGACAAAAATGTAAAAATTGTTAGCTGGACGCCATAAACAAGGTTTAGACCCTAATCCCATTATTTGTGTGTGTGAGTTTCAAAGATTGTTTCTCATTTCGTCTAACTTAAAAATACGACAAAGTATATGAATTTATTCCGTAAAAAAAGTATATCATTCATTATTAAATTGACTTTTTGAAAAAAATAATAATAATTATATGACGTAATGTTATATTGTAGGGACCATCAACGGCAATAATACTTCAACTGGCGTTTCAAAGTATCGGAATAGTGTATGGAGACATCGGAACGTCCCCGTTGTATGTGTTCTCAAGCACCTTCACTGATGGCATAAAGCACAATGATGATATCTTGGGAGTTCTTTCCTTAATCTTTTACACTCTCACTCTCATCCCTCTTCTCAAGTATGTCTTCTTCGTCCTAAGGGCCACCGATAATGGTGATGGTTAGTACAGTAAACTACTATATACACTGACACACTTCAATCTTTTTTATTAGTTTTCATAATATTGTTTATGAGCATTTTGGCTACTTTGAGATTTGTTAGGAATTTATTTATTTATAAGGAACTCTAAAGCGAAATTTAAATAAGTTTTTTTTTTTTAAAGTTTATAAGATTATTTTAGAAATATTACTATGTAATATTGATTTAAATGTAATTTTCTTGATGTTTTAGAAGAAAAAATCATTTTTTTTTAAGAAAGAAGAAAAAATCATTTAATAACTTAATTTAATCAATTTCGTTTAATATATTTTTCAGTTGAAAATTAAGTCAAAAATCTTTATTAAGATAAAATTAATTGTATATAAGAATTCATCAGTTCAATTATGAAAGCAGTAGGATATATCAAGCCTTTTTATTAACTAAAAGTTATATAATATATATTTGAAGTCTTAATAAGATGATTTTTAGTGGCCTTACGATAAGTCGATCCTATTGAATATTTTTTTGGTTACACATTTGAATATTGTTTAAGTACGTTTCAAATTATTTATTTTTAGTTGATATTGGTCATATTTATTACTTTGGTATCGCTGTATAAAGCGATCATACATTAATAATCTTTTTTACTCTTTCAATTCTAAAATAAAAAAAAAAAAAAAATTCTCAATTTTCTCCAACCATTATGTTTGAGCACCTATTCCCTACATCTCTTCAACACTTCAATTTTTTCTCTTTCTACCACTTCCCCAATCTATCACATATATCACATCAATATACTAACATGCATGTTTGAACATAATTTGTTAGGTGGAACTTTTGCTTTGTACTCTCTAATATGCCGTTACGCTAGAGTGGGACTTATTCCGAATCAACAACTAGAGGACGCAGATGTGTCCAATTATCAGCTGCAATTGCCAAACAACCGCCGTGAGAAAAGAGCATCAAAGGTTAAATCTACGCTTGAGAACAGTCACTTCATCAAGCTCTTCCTCTTATTTGCTACCATGCTTGGCACTTCCATGGTCATTGGTGATGGTGTTCTCACCCCTTGCATCTCTGGTTAGTTATGGTCCAATAGTTTTTGGTGTACACCTCTAATGAGTGTATAATGTATACATCTTGAGTCGAGAGAGTATGAGATAAAGAGAATGATGCCATAAATGTTATAAGAAGAGAGAGATAGAGAGATAAAATGAAGTGTCGAATATGTATTATTGTAAAATATGAAGTGTGTCCACGCTGCAAAAGCAAACATGCTAACTAAAAGTTTCATTTTGTTGCAGTTTTATCAGCTGTGGGAGGGATCAAGCAAGCTGATAATCAAATAACTGACGGTAGGTACCCTGCAGGGGCAGACATTTTAACAAATTTAATAAAATTTGCTAGTAAAAGTGACTGACTGCATTTAAGTCTTTCGACAATGATTATGAATTAAGATAGTACTTATTAACTGATGCAATTTATTTGTGTTGGTTGTGCACATGCAGATCAAATTGTTCTGATATCAGTTGCTATCTTGGTTGGCCTTTTCATGGTTCAGAGATTTGGAACTGACAAAGTGGGTTACAGTTTTGCTCCCATTATTTGTATATGGTTCACATTCATTGGAGGCATTGGCATCTACAATTTCATCAAGCATGATGCATCAGTTATAAAAGCAATAAATCCAAAATACATAGTAGATTATTTCATCAGGAATAAAAAAGATGCTTGGATTTCTCTTGGTGGTGTTGTGTTGTCTATAACAGGTTCATAATCATATCATATCATTTGGTTATATATATTCAATTATACAAATAACTCTAGAATATAAATTTGATGTGATTTTGTTTCTTTGTGCAGGAACTGAAGCACTATTTGCTGATGTTGGACACTTTACTGTTCGGTCTATACAGATAAGTATGTGTTCTGTGACTTACCCTGCTCTCATTTTGGCTTATGCTGGACAAGCATCTTTTCTTCGCAAAAACAATGATCTTGTCGGTGAGACATTCTATATGTCTATACCAGGTAATTCCTAGTTTCAATCATCAACATACCATTTCAATTATTATTTTAGAAAATACTCAATTGACTTTTAGTATATTTCCATACACATTTTTTTGGTTTCTATAAAAACTATACTTTGTAGCTTCAATAAATCACACGGCTACCATAATTTCATTAAACCTAGTATGATTCCAAATATGCACTAGGTCAAAAACAACTTTTCTCATTTTGTAGGGACTAAAATGAACAAATAAGTATTACAAGGAGGAAAACATGCATGTTACAAGGACTAAAGAGTAATATAAGCACATAAAAAAGTTATTTTAATTAAAATAGCCAAACTAATGAAGGTTTCATGTATTGCAGACTCTCTGTATTGGCCAATGTTTGTGATTGCTGTTCTGGCAGCAATTATTGCTTCTCAAGCCATGATATCAGGGACTTTCTCAATAATCCAACAATCCTTATCATTGGGATGTTTTCCTCGTGTGCAAATTGTACATACATCAGCCAAGTATGAAGGACAGGTTTATATCCCAGAAGTTAATTACATCCTCATGATAGCTTGTATTGCCATCACTGTTGGTTTCAAAACCACAACAAAAATTGGCAATGCTTATGGTAACTCTTTCTCTTACAAACACTTAATCTATTTGATTTGAGAAAACATTTTTTATTTATTCATAGCAGTTTTAACTCTTAATTATAAAATTGCCCCTTAGCATAAGCACTTATCATAAAAGTGGTTATGTACAAGATATTTCTTTACACAAGATAAAATAAAGTTAAACCGTTTTCATAAGCTATAATTTATTTTCATAATCTATCTTGGAGAACTTATGTAAATAAGCTGAACACATCTTATAAACTTCTCATACATTGTTTCCATAAGTTCTTCCATACGGTCTCAAAAGTATTTAAGTTAGGACATAAGCTCAAACAATTCAATGCAAACAGAAAGTGTCATTACTTATAACTTCGAGAATCTTTGAAAACAAAATCGGTATAATAAAATCAATGTCATAATTTTGTAATTGAATGTGAAAACTGAAAATGAAAGAACATTCTCTAATAGCAAACATCATGTTGCTACTTGTTGAGGCTAAAAAATATTATATATGTGCGCGCGTGCGCACAGCATGCGTGCGCATGTGCGATTTATAAAAAAAGATAGGGTAGGCAGCATGTTCATACTTTACACATGATCCTCAAAATCTCAAGGACGACCAAAAACATGCCCTTAAATTTTCTTGTTTTACGCAAGTCTCTCACTTTATAGTATGTTAGCATTAACAAAGCCAACTTTACGAGTAAAATATTTTGAGCAATGAAATTCTAATTCTTAATGGATACATTTGTGCAATGCAGGGATAGCAGTAGTATTCGTGATGACGCTAACATCTGCTTTTCTCGTACTAATCATGATAATGATATGGAAGACTCACATACTTTTGATCATTAGCTATGTTCTCATCATTGGTTCAGTGGAGCTTCTTTATTTAAGCTCAGTTTTATACAAATTTGATCAAGGGGGTTATCTTCCTCTTGCATTTGCTGCGATTCTAATGTTCGTCATGTATGTATGGAATAACGTGTATCGAAAGAAGTACTATTACGAACTCGATCACAAGATTTCACCTGAGAAGCTTAGAGAGGTTGTTTGTGACACAAGTTTATGTCGATTGCCCGGTCTTGCAATGTTTTACTCTGAGCTTGTTCAAGGCATTCCACCAATTTTCAAGCATTATGTTGCAAATGTGCCTGCACTACACACTGTCCTTGTTTTTGTTTCAATCAAATCCTTGCCTATTAGTAAAGTCCCAGTGGAAGAAAGGTTCCTTTTTCGCCGAGTACAACCTAAAGAACTCAATGTATTTCGATGTGTTGTTCGATACGGATACACCGATACGCACAACGAGCAAGAGCCTTTTGAGAAAATAATGGTTGAGAGGTTGAAGGAATTTATTGTTAAGGAATACTATTGGTCTCAAAAAGTGATACAAGATGGTAAAAATGATGAAAACTTGAATGTTGATGAAGCACAAGAAGTTATTGATGAAGAAAGAGTACAAGAGGAAATTGAAAAAGAGATTGAGGCAGTTGAAAAAGCATCAAGGGCTGGTGTTGTTCACTTGATTGGTGAAAATGAGGTGATTGCTGGTAAAGGAGCTGGCATTGGAAAGAGGATTTTGATTGATTATGCCTACAATTTCTTGAAGAAAAATTTGAGGCAGAGTGAAAAATTATTTGATATTCCTCATAAACGTATGGTTAAAGTGGGAATGACTTATGAGCTATAAGATTAAATAAAATTGTGTACATATAACATTGGAAGAAAGGGAGAAAATTAGATGGAAAAAAAAAAAAAAGAAATATAATGTATGCTCTATTGATAATCCTCATCTCAACTCACAATGTACTTTTGTTCTAGTTATTATGATTTAATGGCACAATAGATTAGAATGCTACATTGAGTTAATATTAGGTGTCGTTTTTTTATGTATGCTCTATTGATGATCCTCAACTCACAACTTAGTGGTTTGAACAACAAAGATAGTAAGACGGGGTTAAGATCCTCTCCATTTATCAGTCTTTATTTCTTTCATTTGAAAAGATAAAGACACAAAGAAGTTTGAACATAATTAATAGTGGTGTGACCGACTTAGTGGTAGGCTCCGCTATATACTTTTTTGTATCCATCTCTCACCAAATGACATTATCCATTTAAAGGGCAACCCGGTGCACTGAAGCTCCCGCATACGCAGGGTCCGGGAAGGGGTCCCACCATTTGGTGTATTGTATGCAGCCTTACCATGTTTTCACACAAGAGGCTAGTGGTTTGAACAACAAAGATAGTAAGACGGGGTTAAGATCCTCTCCATTTATCAGTCTTTATTTCTTTCATTTGAAAAGATAAAGACACAGAAGTTTGATCATAATTAATAGTGGTGTGACCGACTTAGTGGTAGGCTCCGCTATATACTTTTTTTGTATCCATCTCTCACCAAATGACATTATCCATTTAAAGGGCAACCCGATGCACTGAAGCTCCCGCATACGCAGGGTCCGGGAAGGGGTCCCACCATTTGGTGTATTGTACACAGCCTTACCCTGTTTTCACACAGGAGGCTGTTTCCAGAACTTAAACTCGTGACCTTACAGTCACATGACAACAACTTTACCAGTTGCGCCAAGGTTACCCCTCAAATGACATTATCCATTTATTTTAAGTAAATGGAGAGGATCTTAACTCCCAAAGTATATTTTGTCTAAATTTAAACATTCATAAACTACAAAAACTTTATTTTTTAGATGTATACTTCCAAGTATAAAACCATTTTTACATATAGATATAAATGATAGACTGGTCTTAAATTAGTTGTTTCATTCATCCATCCTCTTAAACCTGTTCTGATCTTAAATTCTTTTTGAATGAATGAAACAGCAGCTACTTTTATGGCCAATACATAAATTTTAGAATGAAGAAGAATATGGAAAAATCAATATTGCTATCATTCTAGAATAAATTGCGGCATTTTGATTGTTGTCTATTTGAATCGGAATTGAATATGTCTGAAATGGTCTCTCAAATGATGATATTTTACTGTGTGAACAAAGCTTAGTTGACTTGAATTGAATAAATATTGACTCATTAGTCTAAAACTAATTTCTTGATGAGAGTTGTAACCAAAGTCATATTTTTTTTCTTCCGTTTATAGAAAAGATGGTGAAAATAGATTTAGATACTTTGGGCACATAGAAAAAAGACATATTCTTTAGTAGAGATAATAGATCAGATTAAAGATAGTCGTATTAAAATAAAGATGAAGATTTAAAAAAACTATAATGATGTGTGCTTTATGATAGAACATTATGGTGTGATCCATGTAGATGATCCCACTTGGTGAGGTAAGATTTGCTTGTTGTTGTTGTTGAGTATCATATGTGCACAACTTCAATTGGGTTGGAAACGATAATAGATGGTCAAACGTCTTTAAGAGATTTAACATTGTTGCATTCTTTTTTCTTTTTTTTGAGGGAAAGATTGTTGCATTCTCAGCATTGATTCAAACTAAATTTTTTTTGTCTAACTAAAAGAAATCTCTTGCAATTTCATTGCTCATAGGTACTCATATATTTTTTTTTGACTAAAATTCAATTTTTAAAATGAAGAAATGAGTGTCCGGGGTTCGGACCAGACACATGCGTATAACTAAGGGTGTAAGCGGTTCGGACTAAACCAACGAAACCGAAAGTCCAAACCGAACCAAACCGAAAAAATATCCGACCTTGTTTGGTTCGGTTTGAAACCGATCCGAACCAATCAAAACCAATCTAGTTTGGTTTGGTTCATGGTTTTTCATTTCGAGATCCGTGAAAACGATGAACCAATCCGATGATAACCCCACTCCTTATTTTACTAATATTTATATTATCCTACCTCACACAAACTTATGGTTAATCCCAAAATTAAAGTCCAACATAAAATACTTTTTAATCCATTCACTTTCTCTCATCATTATCTTCATCTCATCTCATCAGACTTTTTCATTTCTACTAAAAAATAAACCCTAGCCATCAACCACACCAAACCAATTGTTCACCACCGGCCACCGCTGCGATCATTTATCTCTTGGTTAGTTTTATCATGTTTATGTCATTGATTTGTCATTTTGACTATGTTTTAATTTTAGGATGTGCTTTTTGGAATTTTTGTGTTGTTGATGAATGATGCATGTATGTATCATGGATGATTGAAATATTTAAGTTTGATGAAGTTGTTTTTGAAGAATGATGGATGAATGAATTTTGGATCATATGTATGAAATATTGAGTAAAGTTAGTTATGAAAAGTTGTTTGAAAAATAGAGAACATGAAAAAACAAAATATGAAATACAATTATACAAAGTTCTATGAAATATTTTTGTGTGAATATGAATTTTTTTTTAATTATATTATTAAACAAACCGATCAACCGAACCAATCCAAACCGAACCAAACCGATTAGTTTGGTTCGGTTTCTTTTTTGAAAAACAGTGAAAACGAACCAATCCGAACCGATGAATATTTCATCGGTTCAGACATTTTTTTGACTGAAAACCAATCCAAACCGAACCGTTACACCCCTACGTATAACAATGCATTGTCTATGTTAACCGAGTTATGGTCACATGTAATCATATTTTATCACCTCATTTTAGACCAACTTAATTTTTCAAATTAAAAGTTTTTTTTTTGTTTGTTGAGGGAAGAATCAAAATAAAAGTTATTATAAATGTAATTTTGCAAGTTTAAAACTATATGAAATCATGGTTGTTGCAAGTAATTAATGGTTAGATTTTATTTACTTTTCTATCAAATTTCAGATTAAAAAAAAAAAACTAGGGGATAAAAAAAGGACAACCATTGCTGCAATGCTGCTTGCTTGCAAGTTTGTCACGTCTCCGTTGGAATCGGTAACTGTACCCTATTTGCTCAGGGACACTGCCAGCTCAACCATAATCCAAACAAAAATGATGATTTGCTATTGTTAAGGCAACAACAGTACAGTCCTACACTACTCAATTTACTACCTTACCCCTAATCGATTTTTACCTTCTCTCTAAAAACAAACAGTATGAGTACAGGGATCTCATAGATCCCAACTAAACGACCAAACCTTCTTTTTATTTTCTAATATTATTTTATTTTATTAGAGATGATAAGACTAACGACGATAGTTTATAGCCAAAAAAAGTAAAAAGAAAAAGACGACGATTGGTTGAAAATTCTTAAAAAATCAAATATGGACTCTTTTGATTAGTTAACTAATTACAATTCCTCCTTTTAAAAAAAGTTATTAATACAATCCCTTTAAAAAGAACAATTAATAGCATTCTTTTTTTGACTGTAAACTTAATTAATACAATCAATACAAATTAAAACAATGTCTTGATGTGCTGTCTTGTCTCACGTAAGATGAATTTAAATACTGTAGCCCTTTTTATTTCATAATTAATTAATCACAAATACTTTTAAGGATATTTTTTTTCACGGTGTTATAAAAATCAATATATCAAGAAATGATAAAAAAAAACCAATACGATGTCATACAATTGTTAATTAATAGATAATACAATCCAATACCTTTTATGGAAGATCTCACCACTCCTAAAGAAAAAGATCTTTGCATCATTAAGAAAAAATAAAAGATATCTGTAGCATTTATAAATGGTAGTTCCCCATCTCACAATAAATGACTCTCTCTAAAAAATGATCCATTGGATCCTTTTTCATTTATTAAAAAATGATAAATAAAATTAATCATATTTTTATTGACTTGTTCTTTTTAGAGTCTCTTACAAATTATATATTTTTTTAATATTTAATAATTTAAAGATTTTATATCCCTCAATTTTTTTAAAGATTTTATAAAAAAATAAAAAACCATTTTGTGTTTGTTCATCATAATAAAAACCATTTTTTAAATATTAATTCTTTTTGTTTTCGCTTTCCTTTATTTCTAAAATATTTCTATTTTGTTTTCGCTTTCCTTTACAAAAAAAATTCTTTTTTGAAAACTATTCATAAATTATATCATCTTCTCGATTGAAGATGTTTTTAACGTCAAAAAAAGAAGAAGATGTTTTTTAACATGTTTTTAAAGTTTTAACAAAAATATCTTATACTCTTAAAAATGATTATATTTTTTAAAAAAATATTGGTCTTTTTTAGAAAAGTTATACAAATAAACTTTAAGTATTTGTGTATTTATTCGAGATTTTTTTAACAAATGAATAGCTCATTATAAAGAATATTTTAGGTCAATAAACACAAAATTACTCTCTTCGATCACCGTAATAAGTAATTTTTTTTTTCTTCAGATTTATTGAGTAAATTATGTATTTGATTTATATTATAGTCTAAATACATTATTTATACTCCTTTTGAATTGAAAACAAATGTTTATTTATAATAGTGATAGGATGTAATGTAGGATTGTTTTTATTTTATGTTTACATAGAAGTGAGGAGTTTATTTATTTATTTAGCCAATGAATGAATATAAAAGTTAGCTTAGATTCAAGTTTCAACGTCGGAGAATTTCCTTTCTTTATTCTTTTGATCGCTAGTTTTCTTTCTTGGTCCTCTCTCTCTCTCTCTCTCTCTCTTCGGTGAAACACAACTTTGCTGTCATAAGTTTAGCTATGTTTACGATAATACGAGTAGTTACTAGTAATAATCTACTACTATGTTCTTCTTCTCTCTACTCTTTTATATTTATATTAGTATAAATCATTTTCTTGTTTTAATTAATTGAATTAAGTTAATTAATGTCTGTGTTATTATAATTTTCAGTTGTTCTCAACAGCACCGCAGCATAGAAATAAACACGTTGACAATTGAGGTTTGTTTGTTGATTCTACCCATTTTCCCAGGTCGATTTTCACACGTGGGAATTCAACTCTATCAAGGTTACATTACATGTCTTTTCTCTAATCATTACTACTTTCTGCATGTTTTTTCTACTTGTCTTAATTATTTATTATCAAATTTTACATTTTTTTGGGGTTTTTCTCTCAATTCTCGTAATAAACCCCATTGTTATTGCTTCTGTCATTACTTCACTTTGTGAGTATAATTATATATCAAGTTTGTTTTTTTTTTTTTATCACTGTGAAGTTACTTCGTATTTCGTTTTCTGATTCGATTTTTTATTTTTTAATTGTTTTTTTCTGTAGTGTTTAATCACTATAAAGTGGAAATTTGATTTAGGTTTGAAATTATCGTTAGTTGTGAATGTCTAGTGCCTTTTTTGCGTGATTGGATTTTCAGAATGTTCTCTTTTATCTTTGTAAAGATTCACATCCATTTTTTTTGTATTCTAGCAACGCAATAATTATTTTATTTATTGGGAATATGTACGAATTACATTTTCTGCAGTAATGGATAAATATATATGAATTTTCTGATGTGAGTAAAATATGAATTTAATTATTATTTTTTTTTGAATATTTTTTTTTTAATTTAACATACAAGATTTTGCTTTAGTTTTGTTCATGAATTTGAATTGGTTACCAATTCACTTATTGTGATTGAATAAATTGTTGTGCTTAATGCTTTGCAATTGCAATGAGGGGCAAGCTATGTAGTATCCACACTTCAGATTGAAGACGTCCTAGTGTCCGACATATGCTCAGTGTCTCACACCGACACAACATGAACGTCGATAATAATTTGAGAAAATGACATAATTCAATGTAATCACGTGTGTTTGTGTTGTGTTGGTGTCTTTGACACGTGTCGGACACGTGACATACCTTCAATCAGAAGTGTTTGTGCTACTGAGGGGGCAAGAATAATGAATGATGATATTGCTGCTTTAAATTAGAAAAGCTTGTTATATTATAATTTCTTCAACACATTGTACATTATTAGCAGATGAATCCGAGTTGTTTTGATGACAACAACGAAGACACTGAAATGGAACCTGCCGGTGTTTCTGGCATTGAAGATGATCCGGACGTGGTACCTCGTGTTGGAGACGAGTACCAGGCAGAACTTCCTCCACTTATGACACCACCTTATCTTTCTCAGCTTGCAAAAAAGACAAGAGATTCCGAAACCGAGCTCAATATGCCAGAGTCTTTTTTAGTAGGATTACCACTTCCTCTTATGTGGACACATTGTGAATCCGAAAGGAGTTGCGGTTATAGGCCTTTAGAATCTGTCACAAGTCGAAAGGGGCATGTTATTTATGAAGGAAAAAATGGAGGAGGGTTTTCAAATTTTAAATCCTCTTATAGAAATGGTGAGACAGATATTGACTCGTCGAGTGGCAAGTATCTTCTTCCTGAATCGCCGAATGATCAGTCTTGGACTGATACTGAATATGACAGTTTTCTTCTTGGCCTCTATGCATTTGGGAAGAACCTTAATTTTTTGAAGAGATTTGTTGGGACTAAGAGTATGGGAGACATATTGTTTTTCTATTACAGTAAATTTTTTAAGTCTAAAGGATATTCCCGATGGTCAGGATGCCGGAAGGCGAAAACTAAGCGATGTATATTTGGCCAGAAAATATTCACCGGTTGGAGGCAACAAGAATTGCTATCAAGATTATTTTCCCGTGTGTCACAGGACTCTCAAGCTACTTTGGTTGAGGTATATCTCTGATCTGAGACTGACGTTATTTTTATTTTTTTGTTAACCCTCCGGTTCCTAGGGGAAGGGGGCCCTAGTAATCCGGAGTTCGGCTGCAACAAAATGGAATTGCCATATAAATGTATACCTCGTTAAGCAATGTTCTTGCAGGATTTAAACATTTTAGTTGGTGCTCTTGACTTATATATTTGTTCAAAAGGTCTATTTGTTAAACAATGATTTTTGTTGGAGGTTAACTAATTAATCATCAGCAAGCTCTAGATTTCATTGACATGTTAAGAAACATCTGAAAATGATATTTTCACCAATTTCTGTTTGTTATATATCCTTGGTATAATATTCAATTTGTACACATATGTTGGCCACAATGTTTCTATCATGATTATTGTCTTTTAAGATCTTGTCAACTACCTTCTGGAAAATTATCTTGCCCATGCTACTAGCTATCTTGTGAAGTAGTTTTGCATTTAGTGGCCTTAGGTGATGCTAATATTTGAACTTGAAATGAAAGATATCGTTTCAACATAACCAGGACCATACTGTTATGAAAACATCTTTGCTGATATGTGGACTATCATGATGCTTATTGACAATCAGTAGTGCTATAAATTAGAAATTTCAGCAACTATTTGCTGTTATATTAGTCATTGAAGTTGCATTAAGAATAGATGTGGTAATCAATGGAAAAGAAGAGAGACAAAAACATGACAACAACAAATGTGTATGATGACGCCCTTATTGACAATTTTCTGATAATCTGACATTTCCTATTCTTAGAAGAAACTAAGTAGCAGAGTTAGCGATTTTCCTTGTTTCCTGGGTCTCTGCATTTGAATAATTTGATGCTGTGATCAAGACTGTTCAAATAAGTAACATTTCCCGAGCATGGTACAAGTTATCGTATTATCACACAGCCTTATCTATCCTATTTACATATTATCGTACAAAATTAACTGTCCTTTTTACATTATTTCTAATATTACCATTTCTTAAATATTAGTATAGATGCTATCTTCTAAACATGTTCATAGTTCACATAGCCATTGCAAACATGCTGCTAAGCTGCATCTGTAATTTTGTATTTCTCTAAACCCATGTATTTCCTCACCAGAAAAACAGTTTTCCTGAACTCACGTAAATATTACACACTGCAGATTTCGAGAAATTTTGGGGAAGGAAAGATGCCATTTGAAGAATATGTATTTGCTTTAAAGAATGCTGTTGGCATCGACTTCCTTATAGCTGCAGTAGGTATCGGCAAAGGGAAACATGACCTCACAGGCACTGCTCTTGAGCCACCAAAGACCAATCACGTCTTTTCTGTTCGCCATGAAGTACCAGCCGGCAAAGCTTGCTCCTCTCTAGCATCTGCAGATATAATCAAGATTCTAACGGGGAATTTTAGATTAAGTAAAGCTCGATCCAGTGATCTCTTCTGGGAAGCTGTTTGGCCTCGTCTTTTAGCAAACGGTTGGCGTTCTGAAGAGCCAAAGGACAGTTTTGTTTCTGGAACAAAACAATCTTTGGTTTTTCTTGTGCCTGGTGTTAAGAAATTTTCAAGAAGGAAACTGGCAAAAGGTAGCCAATACTTCGATTCTATAAGTGATGTACTGAATAAAGTGGCATCTGACCCTAGGCTTCTTGAGACTGAAATTCAGGCAACTGAGAGTAGTGAAGATAAGGAAAACACGCAAAACAAACAAGCCCTAGATGGCGTGTCAAATACACTTCAATGTCCTTCGTTTCAATCTCACAATTCAAATTGCAAACCGGATCTCGTGAAATTTACAATTGTAGATACCAGCATGGTTCATGATACAGATCAACGTAAAGTGAGACAGATGAAAAGCTTACCTTTCCAACCTGCGAATATGTCTACCATCTCAAGCTGCAGTTCTAGTGAATCTGAGACAACTACATCTGAAGACTTGGAAGATCAGATTGAGCAAGCTAATGCTTCAATACCTATTGAAGATCCGGTTGAACAAGCTAATTCTTCCCACCATGTTGAAGATCGGGTTGAACAGGCTAATTCATCATGCCGTGTTGAAGATCGGGTTGAACATGCTAATTCTTCGCATCATGTTGAAGATCAGGTTGAACATGCTAGTTCTGTTGAAGATCAGGTTGAACATGCTAGTTCTGTTGAAGATCAGGTTGAACATCAGATTGAGCAAGCTAATGCTTCAAGTCCTATTGAAGGTAAGGTTGGACATGCTAATTCTTCTTTCCATGTTGAACATGCTAATTCCTACATCCATCCTAAAGAAATTTCAGATAAGGGGGTCTGCGTAGACTCATCAGGTCATACTCATAATCTAGAGACCCTCAACACTACTGAAGTAGAAGTAGAAAATAAAAAATGCCATTCTGATCTGCATGATGATGAGCATTCAAGGGAGATGAATGAGCAGCCATTGGTTCAAAAGATGACATCTGATGATTGCACAGAAAATCTTCCCTGCACCACAGAAATGCAGCAGTTGAGAGCTTGTAACAATGGAGAGTCTAGCCTTAGTGCTGATAATACTTCTATGGACAGAAATTTTGATTTAAATGAGCCATTTTCACCGTCAAATCCACATGAAGCATATGAGGGCTTGGATTTGAATGTAAGTTTAGAAACTCTGTCTTTCCCAAGTTATCTGGCTAAAGGCAATCCGAACGTGAACAATGAAGGCAGCGTCAGTGAGAATCACCAGGTTGGAGAAGTTTCAGAAAAAAATTCTGAAAATAGGATGTTGATTGACTTGAATTTTCCTCAAGCTGCACTTGACTTGAATTTTCCTCAAGTTGCACCTGACTTAGCACTTGAAATGGAAATACAATCCTCTAAGGCAATACAACAAAACGATGACCAATGTGCGCATACACTGTCATCTTCATCTGAGACAACCCAGTTCAACGCGATACAGGAGATTCCTGATTTAAATAAGGAGCAGCAACCGATCACTGTTAACCGCCGTCAAAGTACAAGGAACCGGCCGTTAACCACAAAGGCATTGGAAGCTCTTGAGTACGGATTTCTCAACTCAAAGAGGAAGAGGAAGAACACAGAATCTTCAGATATTAATTTGAAGTCCCAATGTTTACGTGCAAGTAACGAGACAATTATCAGTGCTACTTGTGATGATAGCATTGGGAATTCTTTGACTGAGACAAGTGCAAAGGAGGAGAATGTTTTCAAGGAATATAGTTTCATTGTTTAAAAAGTATCCATAAACAGTTGCTATACGTGAAGTCCAAAGCCATTAGTCTATAATTGATTTACTTTTTTTTTTTCCTTCAGTATTTGACTGATAGAATAATAAAATAGCATAAGATTTGATTCATATGATTATTGATTTAAAGACGAAGGACAATTGTTGACAAAATTCTAAGAGAAAGGGTAAAGCTCTTTATTAACAAGAGTAATGCATTGCTAGAGGTAAAATAATAAAAAGGTATGTGGGTAGTTTCTGTTTCATATCATTATAGGAATATTAATTCAGCATGGATGACTAAACAATTACTCCATCTATCTCATATTAGGTGTAACATTTGGAATATTTTTGTCTCAAATTATTTTTTCATTTTATAATTTATAATATCAATACAACGTTTATTATTTTTACCAATATGTACCCTTGTTTACTCAAAAAAGATGTTACTTTTTTTTTTTTTAAAGTAGTTTGCAAGTATATGGTGGACAAATAATAATCGAAGTACAATGATTTTTAGTCTTTAACCTAATACTTTATATTAAAATAGGTATAAGTTATTATTTTCTTAAGAAGTGTGCACATTCAAAATGAGACATAGTATGAGATGAAGGGAATATATTCTAAGTTCTAACTCATGCAGTCTTGCGACAGATTTAGCTTCCAACAAATGATATTATTTTAGTGCAAATTGTAACTAACTACCATAGGTTTTCTATTGATTAGCACAATGTCTGTTATGAATATGATATATGTTAGTTTTTTGATGTGTCATATAGGCACATACTCATTTAATGAAGTAAAATACTTTGCAGTATATGCCTTTAGAGGGGATGAAATAAATAGGAGTAAACTGTAACGGTTTGTCAAGTACTGTAATCCCCGCCAATTGATGTTGAAAGAAACAATATCCGCTTTTTTTAATGTAGACGAAACATCCTTGGATAAAAATAGCTCTCGGTTGAATTGATTATAGTAGAAGTAAAGTAACCTATATTATATTATATGGTATATAAAAATTGAAAACCAATCGAGCTTTTTACGGCCACACAAAGCCATTTGTGTGTGTGAGTGTTTTGGTGAAGCTCTTTCCATTGATTTATTACTTTTATTAATTTATGTGATGTGAGATTAAAGCTTGTAACTAAAACTAAAGCAACATGTGTAACCAAAAAAAAAAAAAAAACTAAAGCAACATTCCACAAGGCAGGTTACTAAAACTAAGGCTTGTTGTTTATGTGAGATTAACTCAAATGGTAAGGATATTGTATTATATATGTAAATACCCGGCTCACTAGCCCACAATTTTTGGCCGGGGTGGGCCTAAAAAACTAGCCCAAAAACACGCTCGGGTTTTTTTGGCCCAAGTCCATTTGGCCCATACAAAAATTGAGCCGGGCCGAGCTGGCCCATCGGGCTTTGGGCCGGCCCATTATTACTATTTAATTTAATTTATATTAAATGAATAGTATATTTTTGAAAAAAAATATCAACTATTTTAAAATTTATTAATAAAAAATATTTAAATAAATGAAAATGAATGAATTTAGCTTAAAGTTTTAAATTTTTTGAAGTTTATAAATTATTAATTTGATTTAATTGAATGAATAATCTAGAGTTTCATTAATATTCAATGTTAATGTAAAAATTATTTACACTTTTATGTCCATCTAATCATATTTTAGCAAAAAAATAGTGGTGAGTGACTAATATATTAAAAATACATAAAAAATAATGAATAAATTTTAAAAGTAAAAAATAAATGGGTCGGGCCGGGCTGACCCATGGCCCACACAGGCCAGGTCGGGCCCTAGAATCTATGACCCAATTATAAATGGGTTGGGCCGAGCTGGCCCATTAATGTAGTCGGGCCAGCCCATTTGACACCTCTATATGTAAAGGTTGTGATTCGAACTTTAGATTTTGAACTTATTAACAAAAAAAACTTGTTTGTTGGAAAAACATGTCAAAGTTTTATGTTGATATACAATTATTGCATTGTTACACTAAGTTTGATAGATTATAAAAACTAAACAACCTAATGAAAAGAAAAAAGACAATAAAGGACCATACAAAAACCCTTTGAAAAGAAATGTGTTGTGATATGTCGAATGTGAGTCAAAGTCTTACATTGAATTGAATAGTTGAAGCTGAGTTTGATAAATTATAAAAACTAAACAACCCAGTGAAAAGAAAAAAGATGATAAAGGACCATACAAAACCCGTTCGAAGAAGAAATGTGTTGTAATGTATCAAATGTGAGTTAAAGTCCTACATTGAATGAAATAGTTGAAGTTGAACAACATATAATGAGAGAGCATATAGACTCAATGACTTAAGGTTTTGAATATAGATCTGATGTCCGGTCTCACTTATATTATTGTTCTTAGCATACTATAGCTTAAAGTTGCCGAATTGTTAGTGGCTAAGGCTAAGGATGAAGATCCCATAATTGTGGATGAACGTTTATCATAAAATCATCCTCATGCCTAACTCACAATTCGTAGCAGAGCTACCATAATTTTTTTAAGAGGGTCAAATATAAAAACAAAAATGAAATATACTTTTAAAGATAATATATCAAACGTAATTAATAAACAAAATAAAATCACGATAACTTTTACTTGTATAAAATATAAACTAACCACAAAAAAATAAAAATAAAGTAGGCGATGGTATTTTTCAATCAGGGGTATTTCATTTTTTTCAAATTCATTGGTTTCAGATCTAGCACATATGTCATCCTCACATCTATGACCAACACTTGGCATGCTCAAATTCATTCATAGTTGATGTTGTACTAAACAAACTATCAATATATTTTTCAATGATAATTAACTAACAATATATTTTTCAATATACACGATTCTAATATTGGTAAGAAGTTCATCATCCATTTTATTTATGAGTCTTATCTAGACAATTTTTATTGTTTTGTGCGTTAAGCATAACTGAATGCACGAGACAACCCAACTAAGTTGTCTTCCCTATATATAAGAAATATCTTGAAATGAAAACGTCTAGTAAATATGTAAACAATTAGCCCATCTCTTTTACAAATAATTTGAACCTTAAAGATAGTAAGATCTTGACTTGGAGATGATGACACAAATAAATTTTAAAGCGGGTGTAAACATACTAAATTTTAAATTTGATTTGCTCAGTCAGTTTATGTAAATTGAGTGCAATAAGAATAAATGTGAATCTCTTTCAAGATAGTTTGAAATCCTTGACATCAAGATAGGTGGGTTAATTTTGCTTCTTCAAAAAGTGTATGGATCAATGGATCAATGATAATTTATATAATTAAGTTTACTTGATTAATCTTGTGCGCTGGAGCAAAGAAGACATAATTTTGTTGGACTTTTGGATCATGTAAACAATAATTTAGTTAATTGATTCTTCTCACAAAATATCTTTATTTGTTGGTAAACTCATGCCACTTTGATGAAAGGAAGCAGTTCAGTTTCTGCAGTATTAAAGTCGAACCATTAATGTTCACTATAATATCAATCAGGGGTGGCTTTGAGGGTGGACGGAATGAGCGGCAACCGGAGGCACTATTTTTTTAGGGGCATCAAAATTAATAATTTTACTTATTAGTGACTATTACATAGATATATTTCTTTTTGCACTATTTTTTTAGGGGCATCAAAATTAATAATTTTACTTATTAGTGACTATTACATAGATATATTTCTTTTTAACTCGTTTTGTCAATTATATTAAAAGTATATTTTTAAAGAATCTTGGTTATTAAAGGATCTTTTACAAAAAATATAAGAAGAAAGAGATATTCGAATAAACAATACTTTATTGACTCATCCAACACACTAATAATGGTAGAACCGAGGCTGATACCAGTTACTAAATGGTGGTGTTTGCTCAATGGTTAAGGTGAGGAATTTTAACGGAGGGGAGGAGAGGGGGATATTTTAATTAAAAGTGTGTTTGGTTCAAAGGGGATGGGATAAACTTAATTAAATAAGGATGTCCTCGTGAACTTAGTTCAGTTGGTTGGACAATGCATAAAAATATGCAAGGTCCGGGGTTCAAACCCCGGCCACTACAAAAAAAAAACTTAATTAAATAAGGATAATACAATAACGATGTAATCGATAACATAAAGTAATGAAACAATAACGATGTAATCGATAACAACATGATGTAGACGATGGATGGAATAATGGATTAGTAATAGGGTTGTTACAAGGATTAATAAAAGTTGTTACAAGGAAAAATTGTTAATAATATGGAATAAAAGTTGTTACAAGAAAAAATTGTTAATAATATGGAATAAAAGTTGTTACAAGATAATATAATTTAATAATAGTAAAAGTTGTTTCAATGATAATATAACATAATAATAATAATAATAAATGCTGTTACAAAGATAATATTGAGATTTTAAATTAATATCAGGATAATTTTGACAGTGCAATAAAATTTGCTCATCTCCCGTCCCCTCCCCTCCCCTTCTAAAAATTGAACCAAACACTTCAAATTAAAAATCTCCCCTCCCTTCCCTTCCAAAACTCTCGAACCAAACGGATCGTAAGTGTTGTGTCTCTCCCCCAAGGGTGATGACATATGTGCTAGATTTTGAGCCATCGCACCTTTTCACATAATTTTTTGGGTTAAATATGTTTTTGGTCCCTATAAATATACCAACTTTTCGTTTTAGTCCCTCTAAAATTTTCCTTCAACTTTTAGTCCCTATAAAATTTTCAATCACTACTTTTGGTCCCTATTTTTAAGTAAACTCATATGTAGAATTCATATTTTTAAATCAAATATATATTTATGAAAATCTTATGGTTTCATATATAAAGGTATACAGGGGGGTTATATTGTCATATAAGCTAAAAACAATCGCACAAGTAGCAATGAACATCACATATTCGTCTAAAATATTAAGAAATTGAGTTTTATAGATCCTCTTATTTTTATGTTGTTTTAACTCAACTCTTTTATTTAATGTGAGACTTTGACTCACTCTCAGCACATTACTCCCTCTGTCTTCATATATAAGCTCTATTTGCTTTTTTTTTTCTTTCACATTTTTAAAAAAATGTTGTTAGTACAATTAATGTGTATATTTTGTGTGTGAATATTACTAAATTATCATTTGTTTGTATGTGTATTAAATTAACTTTTTATATTTTAAAATAAGTTAGTAGTATTAATTAGGAATATGTTTAGAAAAAAGAAAAAAAATGCATCTAACAAAAAAAAATTATGGCTGAGGTTTGAACTTTAAAAAGAGTTCCATATTAGAGGGACCCCCATAACTTTTATTTAAGAATAAAACTTTTTTAAAGAGTGTTTATAATTAGAGACGAGGAAGTACATCCTAACGAATGGACCATAATGTGTTTCTTCTATATCTCTAGTTACGACAAGTCAGAATTCATTTCTAACATTAATTCAGTGTGCCATGACAATTTATCTAGACCGATCTTCAATTCAAGTGATGCATGTCTTGGCGCAGTTTCGACATCTACCTGCTCATTAATTAATTATTAAATGCAAATCAATTGTTTAACATTAACGATAATAAGTTCATGTTATAAAATCATATTTGTAACATCAATCTCTAACAAGTATAAATAATATTCATGCAGGCTTGAAGCTTGAAGACGACAAAGATACTTTAAAATAATTTATTTTATTTTATAATTATTTACCTTATTAAAACACGTCCATATCATCCAAAGTATTACTTTTATGTTTCCTATTCTTGGTAAAGTATAAACAAACTGTCAGAAAACTATAAACATGCCTCTTGTCCCCTACGCTGGTCTTATCTTTGTAGCTCCTTTCTCTTTGTCACCTAGCAATACTACCTCCGTCCCAATTTAATTGACACAATTTTGTTTTTCTCATATATTAAGAAAAATGTATAAATAAAGGGGAAAGTGGAATATATTGTATTGGGAATGATAAAAGTAGTATTATTTAGTGTTATATTGTATTGGGAATGATGAAAGTTGTATTGAAAATTGAAATGGGTCTGTTATTTTGAGACACTTTTTTTTAGAAAATGGGTCAGTTATTCTGGGACAGAGGGAGTATCAACTACTCCCTCCGTCCCGTTTTATCTGAGCCAGTTTGGTTTTTCACATAGATTAAGAAAAATGTATAAATAAAGGGGAAAGTGGAATATATTGTATTGGAATGATGAAAGTAGTAGTATTAATTAGATTGGAAATGATGAAAGTTGTATTGAAAATTGAAATGACTCAGTTATTTTGGGACACTTTTTTTAAAAAATGGGTCAGATATTCCGGGACGGATGAAATAATAATTGTGAAAAATTAGAAACCCAAATTTCGTGCTATGTTAATTGGGCTTAATTACCATAATTTAATAAAATAAATGTGCGGGATGTAACAATGTAAATAATTTTTTTATAAGATAACTATATAAAATGTTGCAAGCTTCTGTCCTTATTATTTTGTAATTAAGTATGCAAATTTTATCAAATGCAAGTTTCATCAAATGTATCGATCCCTATAGCGATAATTTCTACGATGTCGTTTTCTTCGATTATACTAGTAGTTCGATATGAAGAAAAAGCATATCCAATGGAAAGGAAATACACATTTTAATTGACTCACAAAATTTGAAACTTTCTTCATGTTTGATAATATTCCGGTTTCTGTTTTCATCTTGTTTTTGCAATGGTTAGAGTTTGAACCCTAAACATATTATGTATTGTTCATACCAACTGAGGTAAACTCACGAAGACGTATGTGAAATTAGTTAATACAACATAATTTATTTTTACAGAATTAATTCAACTTCACGAACAAGTAGTAAAAATTTTCTTGAAAGAGAAAAAAGAATGGATTTTTTTTATCAAGAAAAAGTATATTTTTTTTAATATATATAAAATTGCGACTGCTTCATACAATTACTCCACAAGTAACTCTAACATATAGTAACTCTAACCTAAAAGATATCTTTTATCATATGATCAAAGTACTCTTTAGAACATAGTTACATCACTTAATAGCTCATTATAAACATTAAATTTCACCAATTTAACTAACTATTTATTTTATTAAGTAGATCAATTCACAAATTTTTATAAAGATCCAACAATTGTAGCTATGTCGAATAATCGACATTTAATTACTTGTATTTAAAAAAAAATTATACTTTCACGTTAAGTTATTAGATGAAGTATCAAACAATTTTAAAATTTTATAAAGAATTGTAGAGTTTATCTACCAATAAGAACTTTTACTTCAACGGTTCGATTTGTGAGTTATTAAGTGGATTAATGTGAACTTATTTCTAAATAAGTCGACTCCTTCTCTAAAAATATTAAGCATGTGGAATATGAATCGAGAGACCTTTACACACTTTTATATTCTATTGAATTACACATGGTAGATTTGGTGAGTCCCGGACGATTTCAATGAACCCAGTAATTAAGGACCACGAGAGAGATACGACATTCATATCCTAAACATTAAGGCATTAAGAATGTGTTATCTATCTAATATATTCAAGTTTCACAGTCAATGTGAGATTAACCTCTCATGCTTTAGCTCATCACTAAGGATGGTTTTACATTTGTTCCACTTCCAAGAAGATTAAGAAAGAAAGTATTCTTTTACTCAATTTGAGTTTAACTTGAGAAGATCGACTACTAATAAATTATGTTTTTGTCTTCTAATGTCATAATAATTTAAACAACAGAATATTGAGGAGGCCATAGGATGCTCCTAGTTATTGTCTCATAGTGAGTTTAAATCTAGGTTAACTCAGCAGCAACACTTTTATGTCATTATTAATTAGTTGCTACTAATTTGTCATTTTCTATGTGAAGTTCTTTCAATAGTATGTTTCAAATGAGACATGGAGAATTCGACTCATGATGATATTGATTTTCTCTTACTCGGTACAAAGAAATTTGAGTTTATTCATACTAACATAAAGCTATGGCTATATAAACAAATTTGAGCAATTGAACACAAGCTGGTGGCCAAATTTAAGTACTTATTTCGGGAACCAAAAATTAATGAAACTAACTTCCTGATAGAATTCACAAAGCTAAGAATTGAGTCTTCATTTATGTTCCTCCTAAAAGAGGAGAAAGTAGAAATTAAACATGTCTATAATGGGGAATGCAAGATATCAATGTCTGACCTCTACCTAACAAATTGAGTCAGATAATTAGTGACGAAGAGGGCACGGATTATAGTACCAGTTAACAGCCCAAGACAAAGATTCTCCATTTCTTATAAGAAATTAAGGTGTCCATATACCAATAATACTCCAAAACTAAGGAATGGGTTTTTTTATTTTATATATAAATGTTTAATTCATGTCATCAAATTTAGAAATGAGTGTATTTATATTATTTTTAGTGTGTCAGAGTATCGAATTTAGATCCCCAAGGTTGAAGAACAAATTTTCAACCAAGTGAATCTAGGATAAGTGGCATAAATTTATATAATTTTATTTACGGAAACAAGCTTAATGCTTTTCATTCGAAATAATAGTTTTGATGCATTGTACAAAAAAAAAAGAAGTTTTGATACACGTCAGAATGTTGATAAAGATGTAGAAACTAGCTAAAGATGGAGCCGCCCTAGCTAAATTATAAGCAACTTCATTGGTTTTTCTCCTAATGAACCTAACATGAATGGTTACAAGATCCGTAGCTAATAAACACCGACGGTTGTTGATGATAGCACCAAAATCTGAAATGTTATTTCTTCTCCCACACCTGTATCAACATCGAATAAGGGGGAGATCCACTCTGTTCTGGCTAAAATAAAGCTCCCTTAATCATCTCTAATGCATATATGATTTACTCACTCCAAAACTACAATGTTGATATTTGTTAAAAAACAAAAGTATAGTAATTGACACATCTATTTCTTCTCAAATATTGAGAAAATCTTTATCCACCAACACAAATTCAAAATCTAATTAGCGGCCTAGTTCGCATCTACTTATGGTTGTTTTAATTCTTAATGGAAACATAATATTTAAATTAGCGGTACAATTTGTTGTTCGATTGTCTTTCATCTCTGTATAAAGCTCTGTAGTACATCAATAACCTAAAACTTTTTTAAAAAGTTGTAGTACATATCATAAATTATTTGCATTACTAAAGTATAATTTCGTTCAATTCTGTTAAAAATTATGAGCGTAAAAAAAAATGAAGAGAAGTTTGCATAAGAATAACTCCTATAATTGGCCTAAGAAAAAAAAAACACTCCTATAAAATATTTTTAACAAAACAAACAAACAAACTCTTTTAACAATAAATTTTTTATCAATGGAAAAGGGGAATTCATAAATAGGATATTTTAAAAATATATACCAAAAAGTTAGGGGCAGTTACCTATACTAGTTGTCTTCATATGAGCATTATATATAAATATAGAGAAACACTTGTGTGGACCAAGACCAAGAATTTTGGTTTGGTCACACACAAAGAGAGAAGAGAGAAGAGAGAGAAGAGAGAAGAGAGAGAAAATGTAGAAGAGATAAGAGAAGAGAGAGAAGGAGAAAATCTTGTGTGTGTCATCAAACCAAAATTTTTGGTCCTAGTCCACACAAGATTTTCTCATAAATATATAAAGCCAAAGAAGACCTGCTTCCAATATTGGTAGCATATGGCAGCCATATCTTTCTAATTTCTCAACAGAAACCAAAGACAACTCCTTGATTTTTTTTTTGTCTTCCTCAGTATTAACCAAGCATCAATCATAGCTTTTTGTGTGGTCCACCATCAGTAACAAGAAAAATAAATATCATAGCTGACACACAGAAGCTTCTATTTGCTTCAATTTATTTGTATTGAAATGTCAAATATTTCAGGTGATGAAGGAAGCTTCTCCTCAGGAAACAATGGAGAAGAAGTTAGTAAGCAGCAAGAGGTGCAAAATAATCTCAATGACTCAAGTTCAGGTCCATCTGGTGCCTGCAATAGCAATGGTTCCACTAATCAACAGCAAAATAAGAAGAAAAGAAACCTTCCTGGAACTCCAGGCAAATATTCAACTATACTCCTAAGTCCTAACTTCAATTTTTATTGCAGCACATAGTTTTTCTTTATTCAACTATACTCCTAACTATACTCTAGGCAAATAAAAATCTTTGGACTAATCAACACTTCAGTGATGGTTATTAATTATTATACAAACTGTACAAAACTAGCTAGAAAACTCTAAATGCTTTTTTTGAGAATTGAGAGGAACTCTAAATGCTTTTGAAAAGTTGAATTTTGCATTGAAATGATAATTTTATATAGTTTCTCTAATGGTCAAACTCTTGGCTGTGATGAATTTGCAAGCTTAAACAATAGCCATGTTTGGATGAACAGCTTAATTAGGCGTTTATAGAATAACAAAAGATAGAATAAAGTAAAACAGTTTCCGTATAAGCTATAAGTTTTTTTCATAAGCTATCTTGAAAAGCTTATAGAAATAAGCTGAAAACATCTTATGGACATGTTATAAATTGTTTTCATAAGCTCTCTCAAATAGTCTCACACATACTTATGTTGGTATATAAGTTCAAATAAGTCAATTTAAGCGGACCCCAAAAGACCTTCATCTTTAAGTAGTGATAAATTTACTACAAAGAACCTAACATTCAAGCTATCCAATGAGGTAATTAAAAAGAAAACATTATGAAATAACTCAAAATTTCCTTACTCTTAAGAAGTATCTAATCTGCTAAATTTTTCTTTTTTTATAAGTGCTATGTATAATCCTTTATTTTATAAGTTACTAGCATATTATTGCTATGTATATGGCAAGGCACTCCGATTAATGGATGATGTATTTTATGAAATAGATCCTACTGCTGAAGTGGTTGCATTATCTCCAACAACATTAATGGCAACAAATAGATTTGTGTGTGAGATATGCAACAAGGGATTTCAGAGGGACCAGAATCTTCAGTTACACCGAAGAGGTCACAATCTTCCATGGAAACTTAGGCAAAGAACAAGTGCAGATGTGAAGAAAAAGGTGTATGTGTGCCCTGAGCCATCATGTGTTCACCACAATCCAGCTCGTGCATTAGGTGACCTTACTGGCATCAAAAAACATTTTAGCCGCAAACATGGCGAGAAGAAATGGAAATGTGACAAGTGCTCTAAAAGATACGCTGTTCAATCAGATTGGAAGGCTCACCAGAAAACATGTGGTACTAGGGAATACAAATGTGATTGTGGAACCATATTTTCTAGGTACAGCAATAACATTCAAATTTTTCCGCCTTATTTTCACACGGCGATTTGTTACAAATATTTGTGCAGGCGTTTTGCGAACAAATATTTGAAAACATGAAACAAAGTGAATACAATAGGCCTAAAAATGGAAAACATATTTTTCAAATTAAACAACTGTTATTCTTCAAATTTACTAATTAATAATTTGCATAATTGGATTGAAATCGAATTTGGCAGAATCACTCTATGTCACATTTATTTTCATAAAAACTACACTTTTTAGCTTCAACAAAATCAGAGTGTAACCCTGATTCCAAACATGCATTCTAAATATTAAAATATCTTGTTGCATATGATATAAACCTATTTTTCTGTATAACACAGGAGAGACAGTTTTATAACCCACAGAGCATTCTGTGATGCATTAACTGAAGAAAACAACAGAGTAAACCAAGGATTAACCAGTGGCATGCCACCAAACTTGCAAAGCCAAATGCATGATCCTATCTCTACCATGCCGCTAAAACCTGTTTCCAACACTTCCTCAGAATTAAACAATGACTATGACCCTAAAAACTCACTAAGATCCCCAACTCAAGAACATGCTCCAACATCATTCAGATCAACCAACAATGCATGTGGTGGCATGTTCTCAACTAGTGCAGGTGCACTTTTTGGTGGCCCAAAAACCTTGCCTCCATCTTCTTCAACCCTTCAACTTAGTTCCAATTCCAACAGCTTCAATTACTTCAATGACAATAAAAATGGAGGACTAATTGCTGGCATGGCTCAAATGTCGGCAACCGCTTTACTACAAAAAGCAGCACAAATGGGTGCTACTGCAAGCAATATTGGGAACTCTTCCATGATGCAGAAAAGCTTTGTTAGTAGCATGGTTAGTCCTAATCATGTTTCTGGTTCTATCATGATGCATCATAACCAAAACCAACCCTCTTATGAACACTTTAATCCACTGCAGCATGAATTATCTAACATGGCTGGTGTTAGTGGTGGAGGAGCATTTACTAACCAATTGTTTCAAAAAGAACAACAAGAAATTTCATTACTGTTTGATAACAATACTAATGTGTCTACAATGAATAATGATATTGGAATGTTTGGTCATGGATTGATGAAGAATGTTGCACAAGAGGTTAGTAATTGTTCAAATTTGATACATGGAAGTGATGTGGCAACAGTCCATGATTTCTTGGGAATTGGAGGTTCAAGCTCAAGTTTGCATGAACCACAGCAACAAAGATTGGAAGCATTAAGTCAACAGAGGTTGGAAATTATGAATAATTTTCATCATCATCTTCCACATGAGGATTCAGCAATGGAGAAATCAATTTGGGATGTTTGAGTGGTGAAGAAAAATCATGTTTATTTTAGTTGAATTTTTTTCAAAGTTGAAAGCCTGTGATTCTAAGTACAGGAATTGGCCAAGTAGTGTGGAAGATTTTTTTTGTGTTTAGATTATGCCCTTGGATAGAAAGGAAAAAACAATAATCTATTAGGAATGTCACATACTCATACTTCAGTTTGGAGTTGAGTTTAGTGAGAAATCTTTCTTTGTTCCTTATTTTGTATTTATGTTTTTTATTTTTATATTTTTTATCACACCACCTATCATATTTCTCATACAAATTTTCTATCTCTGTTCTTCAATGGAGTGTATTGTACATCTATCTATCTATTTCTTCTCTTGTGACAAATGCTATCTATTTATTTTTTTATCAATGAAAAAAGCCACATAAAAAAATATATTCCCATTTATGTATATGTATAGAAAGCATCTTTCACAAGATTTGGGAATTGATTTTTTCACTGCCATTAAAATCATGCTTTGTCACAAGATTTGGGAGTTGATTGGCATGGAATGTATTAGCAATATAATGTTCAACATTTTGCAATTGCTGAATACAAAATAGCAAGCTGTGTTCAGTTGCATGCTTTGGTCAATTTGGAAGCAAAGAAATGATCTTATTTGGCAAAACGAGCACCTTTTATGGGTGGCTGTTTGTGAACGGGTAAGGAACCTATTAATTAGTTGGAAAAATGCGCATGAAAGCAAGGGAATGACGCTGGTTCAGCAACAGCCTTCTCATGTCAGATGGAGCAAACCACAATTGGGATGCATCAAATGTAATGCTGATGCCTCATGTGATAGAGCAAGAAACATGGTTGGTATTGGAATGTGTATCCGGAATCCGAGTGGTTCTCACCGTTGCTCGATGTTGATGAAGGACAAGCTTTAGGATTGTTATATGCACTTAAATGGGTTAAAGAGCTGCCCATCAATAATGTGACGTTTGAACTTGGCTCAAAGAGTTGTCGATAGCTTTAACAAAAATATTAGAGACGAATCAGACTTTGGAGCTATCATCAGAGATTGTAAAACTACTTTCTCTTCCTATTTCACAACTCTCCTATTAAGTTTATTATGAGATAAGCGACTCGTAGTTTAACTTGGATGACCACTTCTTTAGCTAGTTTCCATTTATTTATTAAAATGCCTACATGTATTAAAATTATTGCTGTTAGTGAAATGAGTTGATTCTTTCTTTAACTCGGTGTCACATGCCCCACACTGTTTGAAATTGAGTTTATAAAAGATTTAGCACCTAAATTTGCGAGCAATTTTTTCTATGTTCCTTATATGCATTTTTTCTATCAAACCAAATATCATATTTCTCCATTGGAGAGAATACACGTTCTAAAAAAAAATATTTAATTTTGTCAAAAAAGTGAATCTTAAAAACATTTCAAAGATGATACTACCTCCGTCCCTAATTATAAGACCCTTTTGAAAAAATAATTGGGTTAATTATGTTTCTAGTCCCTATAAAATAGCGACCTTGTAAGTTTAGTCCCTACTTAATTTTAATAGCATTTTTAGTCCCTAATTTTGTTTTTCTGCACTGAGTATTAGTCCCTACTCAATTCAAATTTGTTTAATTTATGCTTAAACTCTTAAATTTTTGAACAATTTTTTGCAGACATGTTTAGAACATTACTAAAAGTTCGTTCGCAAAAAATTATTGCAAAATTTGATTTCTACATCCAGATTTTATTACTTTTTATCTTTAACTTTTGTCGTTTTAAAAAATTCATATTTAATTCATTTCATGTCAGAAAATTCTAAATTTTAGTAAACGAACCTTTCATAGTGTTCTAATCTTGTCTCAAAAAAATCGTTCAAAAATTTAAGAGTTTAAGGATAATTAATCAAACTTTGTTTTAGCAGGGACTAAAATTATAAGTAATTTTTTTTTATAGGGACTAAAAATGCTATTAAAATTAAGTAGGGACTAAACTTACAAGGTCGCTATTTTATAGGGACTAGAAACATAATTAACCCAAAATAATTTGTCCCTTTTTATAAGACCCCTTTGATATTTCCAAGTACATTAATTATTTATTTACCAACATACCCTTATTTATTTTGCATTTTTTTTTAAATCAACAATAAATATTATATTGAAAACATAAATTAACTCTCTCTCTTAAGGATAAAATTGTAAAAACAATATTCCCTCCGGTCACTATTATAAGCAAAAATCAACTTTTTAGGTTCATTTATTAAATGTTGTATTTGGTCTACATTATTGACCAAATACATCATTTAATGAATGAACCTAAAAAGTTGATTTTTGCTTATAATAGTGACCGGAGGGAGTAGTAATTATATACAAATTTAATACTACAACCAACTTTCTTAATCTCCGCAATTTTGGCAAAAGGCTCCTATATTTAGGGACGGAGGTAGTAATATTTAAGTTCTTTAGGATATAATATTTGGAGGAAGAATTTACTTTTCTCTTTTAGATTACGGACAACAGAAAATAACTTTAAAATCAATGAAATATGATTGATGTATTTAATGATCATTTATTATGTTGTTCTTTGAAAAAAAAATTAAAATATCAAATATATTTTAAAATATAAACTTAGTCCTTCAAAGTCCCTCTCTTTAAAATCTCTTCGCATGTACCAAAAAAAAAAAAATCTCTTCGCAAATAGAACCTAAGTTGTAGCTTGTAAAAAAAAATATCAACTGTTTATAATCTGTTCCTAAGTTATTAAAAATGTGAAAGAATTGAAAATTTTAATTTTCGACTAGTTGTATCACTTTGAGGACCATTATTGTATATATATTTTTAAAACATTGGATTCGTCGGGTGTTCTCCTTTTTTTTTTCATAATCCAAAATGATATATATTAATAACAACGATGATCCACTCTGCACAAGGCGTGCAAAAAGTGAATCATCGATCGAAATTTACAAAGTCCAAGGTGTCAAAAAAGAGGGGCACCATCATAAACAGTCGAAAAAAAGTTACCGGTAAACACCCGTACAAAGTGACGGGTGTTTCCACCAATCATAATAACGGTAAACAAAGGATGGTTGTTTGACTTTCACCCACAAAAAAGATGTCATCTTGATTTTTTTCAATGAGAACATAAGGATGTGATGCCGCGATACGGTTATTCCGATCCTTCCAAATGACCAAATACCTTTTAAAAAAGATTGAGTGCACCGCGGTAATCCCGCCATATTGAAAAATTGAAGATGATGCTCACGTAACTCGCAAGGAGACACCGAGTATAAGCCTAACCATTTCCACACATGATACCATAAAGTAGTGGATGTTTCTCATTCCAAAAATAGGTGTCGAGCTGTTTCCAAGACCTCACATCCAGACGCACACAAAGAGTCCGCTGCTGAGAGTATATTCCGCCTGAATAAATTTGCTCGCATTGGTAATCTATTACGAAGAAGGTGTCAGGTGTTCTCCTTAAAACTTGTTCGATTTGGAGAATTTAAGAGTTTTTTTTTTTAATCTTTTTTAACTAAATGAATTTTTTATCTTAAAGATCTTAAATCCCAATTTTAAATAGTATTTCAATTATAAATAATAAAAAAATGAATAAGAACATAAACATGTGTTTATAAATCAGAAACATTTCATGTCTTTCATGAAGAGTATGTAGAAAAAAAAAATGTCACATGGACTTTTGTAACCTACAATGACTGAAACTTAATAGCAAAATCAAAATTGTGGATAGAAAATATTCTGAAGACTAAAAAAGCGAAGAAAAATGTACTTAAACAAAATTACACAACATATGAATGTGTATTACACCAAATTTTTATAAATAAATGAGAATTAATTAATTTTTTATCAATAATTTTTTTAAAACAATTCAGTGATGGGCTTACGAAGTCTCTCTACAACATAAATAGTGGCCCAATAAGCTTTAAAAGGCCCATCCTGGTTAAAATGCAAACCCTAACCCTAATTCGATCACACCTATTTATACATCAGAGCTCACACTCTCTGTATCATTCGAGCTGAGTCGTCGCAATCTGTAACAGCCTCTGTGCCTTTTATATTTTTTTTCTTGCTTTCTTGTCTCTATTCTTTCAATCAATTGTTTTTATTTTAGTTTTGTGAAGGCGATGATGTTGAAAAACTACCTATTTTATGAAGGAATTGAGAATTTTCCTTTATGATTAGAAAATTACCAATGGATCCTTCTGAGCCTTCATTTCTATTCTCTGTAATGTTTTTTTTCATTTCAATGGTTATTTTATTTTTGATTTCAAAAAAGATTATGAAAATTGCTGATTTATTAAATTTTGAAAGAGCGATTGAGGTGATGATGATACTGATCCGAATTTATCATGTTGATTGTTAAATATCAGACTACAATTATCTGATCAATTGCTCTTCCGTCAAATTAGATCTATGATTCAGTTTCTTGTATTCACTAAACTTGGTAATTGCAGATGAATGTTTATAATTGAATTGAATGGAATCTAGAATACGACTGAATATAAAATGTTTATATTAACTATGATTCTAGATTCTCTGGTTTGAACCTCCTAATTCATTCGGAAAATTATATAGTAAAAATTATAATATGTTCTTGTCCAAATTATAATGAGTTTTTTCAACTTATTGACCAGGGCCACTAAGACAAGACTTTGGCCAGAGGCAATTCACATAGACAGGACTAATTGTTTGTTAAAATTGATTCAGAATACACCGGGCTCAACCAACAATTTACACAACTTCAAATGACATAATAAGTCATAAATTACAATTTACACAGCTTTAAAATAGTTAAAAGGATCAATAATCTGCTTGAAAAATGAATTAAAGGATCAAAGATCATATTACAAAAAATAAATCAATAAGCATATGCCCCCTACCTCTATAAACATACTTTCCTGCTTTTGACACCCATGGCAGGAGTCCATAACTTCCTTTCCCAACTACGTGAGCCATGAAAATCTTAGACAAAAACGACCGCTCCATTACTGTGACAACACCTTCACTCTTGTACTCATCCAACCACCTCTAAAGCCACCATGGCTGCGAGCTTGGTGTTTGACGAAAAGCCTCAACGGTTATGTCTATTGGAACAGATGTATTTAGTGACTGAAGAAGCTTACGACGCTGGCTCCCATCAACCAGCCTTCAAACATCCCAAAAAACTAGACAATTTTTAGACACCAATCAAAGAAATTATCGTGAATTAGATACAATATTGTGGATTTTGAAAACCTCAACAATTTTGAGACCAATGATAGTCGAATTGTGTGAACACAAGTAAAGAATTATCATAAGTGAATTGGAAATAAGATTGTGGATTCTGAAAACTTGGACAATTTTGACCAATGTAGTCGAATTGTGTGAGCACAAGTCAAAGAAAACAAGATTGTGGATTCTCATTCATAGGTTGTAATCATTCATAGGTTGTAAGGTTCGGGTTTGTAAGAGATTTGATGAGCATATGCTAGTTTGTTGTTCTTGGTTTGGTTATGTCTTCTTCACTTTTGAACAATCTATGCGTGTTGTCAACTATGTGTGTAAGATTTTCTCTCAAATTTGCTTTTCAACAATGGATGCAATTCAACTATCTTAAAATGTTTGTTGCTCAATCTATTAAAAATATAAAAGATAACATTATCCTAAAAAAAGGTATTTCAAGTGAGTCAACTAAAGCTTTAATTGACAAGTGCTTTTGGAAGCTAAGTGAACATGCATTTGTCTACTTCAGACGGACTAAAAGATGACATTATCACACTTACATCAATTTTGGTGTTTCAATTTTCCCACGATGTCTAGTCAATATTTCTAATCCAGTGAATGGCATCAAGGATTAAGAAGGTCCAAGAGATTAGAGCCATGCAAGTGATCCTCTGATGAAGTAAGTTCCTCCATTTTAACAACGAAGTGATGCGAGCATCTAGAGCAAAATCTCTGATTGTGAAGTCCATGCCATTAAGATTGAAGTCTTTAGTGCAACAGTCATGTCTAAAATCTTGTGCATACATTCAGACCGACTTACACCTTTGGATATTGACATCTTATTTTTCCTATGGAATGAAGCTCTTAAGGAAGAAAAGCAATGTTGTTTGTCTTGAAATCTGCAGTACAAATGTTTTCATGCATAGATCGTGTTGTTGTGTCCCTGATGTGCTTTGCGAAGACATTGTCCATCACGGGAACGAAGAGCTTCTCTTCCCTTTTTCCGCCCGACTCTTTGCTCTTAAGAATGTGGGTTTTAAGTTAAGAATGAGTAATTGCACTTCTCCGACCCTTAACTGTTCAACCTGAGAGCGGATAACTAATGCGTTCTGATTTTTTTTTGAACAGGATTCTATGGTCGGTCCGCGACCCCTGGATGCCGAAGGCGTCCTTGGGGTGATCTCGTAGTTCCTTTGATATGTTGGCCATGTGTTCTTTAACCGAAAGGTATGACTTGATCAATTAGGATCTAGTTGTATCATAAATATGCATAGATGAAGCTGAGTGCTCTGTGACTTGATGTGTCGTCGACTTGCATATCTATGTTATGCAGTGGATACATTGCCTTCATGAAAGCTTAGATCAATGTAGGATGTACATCAAATTTCTTCGTATAAGATGAGTAATGACGAAAGGGAATGTGTTCTTCAAATATATTCTTTTAAACTTCATACCATCCTATTTCAATTGATAGAGGAATATGATTAAATCCTATTTCAATTGAAAGAGGAATATGATTAAAAGAAGATCTTGGAACACATTCCTTTTCATCGCTCTACTTATATGTAGAAATCTGATGTAAGAAACTATAATACAGAACAATAGGTAGAATACAAAACATGTTCTCACCATTCTTTTGATTTTTCTCAAAGAGACTGGTAAATCCTTACACTGAGTGAGACACTTCAATGCCAACATTTTCATAAACTCCCATGAATCCTTACACTGAGTAAGACACTTCAATGGCGACATTTTCATAAACTCCCATGAATTAAACTTAAATCGAACAAAATAATGATACAACATCCTCTGGTCATCTACCTATTATTGTATATGATATTCAACACTTTGGGGATATTTCATCGTCCTCTTAAGATGTCAAAGTGTTGGGGTAGATTTTCACGAGTATCATGGCTATGTGAAAGATAATTGAAATCCTATAGAGGTATTTGGTGGGGAGGTTTCGTGTTACAAGACTAGATAGTCATGGTTGTACTAGCATCCTAAAGGATGATTATTATTTTTTCCATCTTATGGTATTCTCGCTCGCCCTATCATTTTTTTCTTTTAAAATTACCCTTTATTCGAATTTTTAAAATCTGAAGGCCGTTAGGATTATACAATCTGAACAACGTAAAAATTGAAGGTCATTATGGTTAAGACTCGGTCTTCCCTAGAGTTGGTGAAAATACACTATGGAGAATATATTCCGCATAATATTTGAATTTTTCGGATTGTATTCCGAAGACTCCACTTTTTAAAAAGCGGAAAAACTTTTGGATTATACAATCTGAAACCTTTCATATATAAAAGGTTTGCCCAAAACTTAGCGGAAGTTCACCACCTTTATCACCAAACACTCCCTACACCTCCAAAAACACATCATTTTAGGAGAAAATGTGTTTTAATTCATATAGTTGATTTGATTCACTCAAAACATTTGTCATCCAATATTGTATCCAACACTGAAGGACACAATCAGTTGGAAACACCATTAGATAGAAATGAATATAATATGGGAAGAGTTCAATCCTAGATCAACATGATTGTTGTGAAAACCGTCACATCTGTAATTTTAATACTTAGAAGAGCATTCTAGATATGAAAGGATGAAAGGGTAAGGATTTGAGTGATGGCAAATAAGAAAAATAAAGAAGATGGATTAATGGAGAGTAAGGATAAAAGAAGATGGATCAACATTTCATTTAAGTCTAAGTGGTTTAATGGAGAATTAAGGCTTCTGATTTTTCTTCTCAGCAATGTCACACCATATTTTTTTTGAAATTTAACAGTGTACGGATGTGTTCGGATCTTCGTTTCAACTATTAATGCTACAATTTTTTACCTTCATAGATTCATTGATTGAAAATGCAAGGAATGCTAAAGAACTTAGATCAACTGGTGTATTTCAAAACTTGCCTGATAGCGATGAAGAATTGGCAAATCTCTTCAATGAAGTGGGTGATGATTTGCCAACAAAAATGTCTTTCAAGTATTACTCCACAAATGCAGCGGTCTGTAGCAAGAAATATATTCTCATCAAGTATCAAATTGGAAAGCATTATACAAATAAAAGGAAGACATGGTTGGCTGAAGCTTACAACACTCGTTTTGATACACCACGGTCTATGATTGCCTTTGCAGCTGCATCATTAGCATTTATTCTTACTTTCATCCAAACTTGGTATGACAAACATTCTAAACAAAACATCGAGGTTCAAATTAAATAAATATACATGTGTGTCGGTACAAATTGAGGTTATTGTGTCACATGATGATAATAACTTCTTAGTTTTGAGATTCAAGTTTCTTTAATAAAATTAGAGTAAAAAAAACTACTTTACATTGATAATGTAGTTGTTGACACATTGGTATTTAAGATATACCATTTGTATTTTCTGAGGTATTATTTTTAATTTGTGTCTCATAATTGTTGAAGAATGAAGTTTCACCTGACTATAGGACTGTGACTAATACTTGGTTAGGTAGTAGACCACTCTGATTAAAGGATGGCTCATTTTGAAAGTATGGTGAGCCATACTTGTTCGAAATGTAGCGAAAGTCTTGGTAGTTTTACATTAAAAAGTTTAAATCCAAGATTTTTTAACTTGAAGAATCTAAAAATCTTTATTTGAAACAAAGTTTTAAGATACCATGGAAAGCTCAATTTTAAAGATTTTTTTTTTTTACGCTAAGAATGTTTCTTAAATAAGAGGAAGGAATATAAACAACCTTATAATTCAAACATAAAGAAAAAGTCAAAAACAACCAAAGGTGAAAGGAAAATTGGTGTGGAGAATTCTGAAAAAAGAAGTAGCGACAAGGAGTGCTTTGTGGTGCAAAGGGAAGCAAAAAAAAACGGATCCAAAAACTTAAAAAAGTGGGATCAAGTTCATGCCATAAAATTTATATAAACATATAAGCTATAAAAAATATATATAAATCTCATTTATAATTTATAATTGATCTCATGTTAATATTAATTAGATCTTTTACCTCACTTCCACCATATTTTATTTTACTTGAGGTTGTATTAAAACAACTAATGATTGATTTCTTGCAAGTTTTTATCTATTTGTATTAAATAATAAAGATACACTCCTACACACACTCACACAAAATTCATAATTTGCAAATGACACTCAAAATATAGGGATACACTTAATTCGACATATCCCTCTTTTTGAGTAAAACTTTACAATCAAATCATCAAGCAATCTCGAGACATGTCGCAAAGTGAATCATCAAAACAACAATTACAACGCAAGTAAATGTGTAATTGAGGAATCAACTTGCTTATTTTGAGGTTTTTAAAAAAAACTTTTAATCATAAATTTTCTCAAAACGATGACATAATTAAGAACACCAAGAAAAAAGCATCATCATTCACTGAAGGGTTAAATATGTTTTTGGTCCCTATAAAATTTGAAACTTCTAAGTTTAGTCCTTACTTAATTTTAATAGTTTTTTTAGTCCCTACAAAAATAATTTACTTCTAATTTTAGTCCCGCTAAAAAAATGTTTGTTTAATTATTCTCAAACTCATAAATTTTTGAATTATTTTTTTGAGATAAGTTTATAACACTATGAAAGGTTCATTTACTAAAATTTAGAATTTTTTTAACATGAAACGAATTAATTGTGAATTTTTTAAAACGACAAAACTTAAAGATAAAAGTAATAAAATCTAGACGTAGAAATCAAATTTTGCAATAATTTTTTGCGGAGGAACTTTTAGTAATGTTCTTAACACGTCTGCAAAAAATTGTTCAAAAACTTACGAGTTTAAGCATAAATTAAACAAATTTGAATTGAGCAGGGACTAATACTGAGTGCATAATTTTTTTGTAAGGACTAAAAGAACTATTAAAATTAAGTAAGGACTAAACTTAAAAGAGCTCAATTTTATAGGGACTAAAAACATATTTAACCCTTCACTGAATGCAGTAACAAAAACACAATTGTTGGTTTAAAAGAAACACAAAACTTTGTCAGTGTACATAAATTTATTTTTCTTGTTTTGACACTTTTGGTCTCTATAGTCACTGCACATAGAACTTTGTCACAATAAAAATTGTCAAAATAATATTTATAAAATATATTTTATTTTTTCGTTAAGGGTGCATTTGTTTTAGATTCTTAGAAAAAAAAATCACTTTGTCATTTTTAAGTGTTTGTGTAAGATTTTAAAAAAAAAATTATTTTATCAAAAAAATCATTTTTAGCTTTAAAATAAAAAGCTATCAGCATCTGCATTTCCCAAAAGAGATATTTTTGCATGAACTCTCACCTAACACATTATTCTTACACCCAATCAATAAAAATATGACACATGTTATTAACTTTAAAAAAAGTGTGATTTTTATTAAGGAAATAGAAACATAAATGGTGGTGGGTGGTTCTTGTCGGTTAAAGAAAGTGGAAAAAGAAGAGAAAAATATTAAAATTAATGAGAAAAAAATTATGATGTTAATTCTTTTTATTATTTTAATGAGGTGTTTGATTTTAATTGGTTTGGTGTAAGAATGATGTGTTGGGTAAGAGTTCACGTGAGAATTTCTCTTCCCAAGAGATATTCTTATAGATACATGAACAGTTTTAAAAAAATTATTAAAATAATTTTTATAGATAGTAAACAAATATAAATAAGTTCAGTTTTTTTTTTTTAATCTCATTTTATAGCTTCAGTTTTCTTTCTTTCTAAATCTCTCATTTTTTAACACAATATTTTTTTTCTAAAGATGAAACAAGACACACTTCTCAACGCAACACTTCTTCTCATCTTCTTCAATATAAAACTATTAAGAAATTTACGCAAGTTTTATGTACTTCATTTACTCAAAAAAAAAAAAAAAAACACTTCATGTGATTTCACAACTTTCAAAGAAAATTAACGCAATTTCCCTACTGTTCTAATCAAAAAGCTGTGCTTAAGGCACCCAAAGTACCAAACTGAGCTTAACATTCATGGGCGTGAGTGAAACATAAGCAATTATATTTTAAGGGTAAAATTTAGACTTTTTTTACGGTGGATATAATGATATTCCAGTAAAACTCATGACATTCTAAACCAACCGCATTGACAGTAATATCATCCTTATCCGACAATCAGTTTAGTAAACACTGCAACCGCACTGACAGTAATACCATCCTTATCCGACAATCAGTTTAGTTTCACTATCCATTATTAACCAAAAGAAAAATTATTGTTATCAGAGTTTAACTCTATATCCAGCAAGTTAAGGGTCAGATTTAACCCCATAGATCAAAATAAATTTGAACACTAAATCATCGCCTCTGATCATGCCATTTTCTATTCTCATGCCTACCAGGGTCCCAGTGTCCAGAAGAACCCCGCTGCCTTGACCACTCAGGTCTATGATTTCTTACATGATTCCTGGACTCTGGGATATTCCTACCTGGAGCATACCTAGGAGGATTCCTAGTTGGACTATTCTCCGGACTCCATGATTCATATCCCTCCCTTTCATGATTGTTTCTTTCCCATGAACCAGATTGCATGGACCCCCCAACCATTGTGTTATGATTTCGTTGAGAATGATAAATGGGTGATATATCCTGCCTAACTCTCCGCAAATCTGACACAGAACCTGATCTTTCGAATTGTGGTTGATAGGGATGGACAGGGTTCTGATAGGAAGGTTCTGCAAAATGGGGCTGGTGGGGCATCGTATGAGTAGGTCTTTGTTGTTGTGTGGCTGAGCGTGATGTTGGTGAGGTCAACGTGAAGGATTGTTGGAATGAATTAGACGAACCCTCTTGTATATTTGAATTAGGTAATATTGGTTTTATATTACTTATGCCATCAGCCCGCATTCCTAGAGGTGAATGTGCGCCAACCGAATATACATTTGCGGTGATTGTGTTCCTCATGGCTAGACCTCTATCAGAGAATTGTGTTTGCGCATACGTGGAGGAGTGAACTGGTTGTTTTTCATGGATAATAATATTTGTTGCTTTCGGTAGTGAATATGGAGAAACTGTTGTGCCGGTGAGCTGCTTTGAAGATGGAATGAATGTATGTTGTTGCCTTACTGCAGTATTAGTAGCCGGAATTCGAGATGATAAGCTGGTAGTTGCAATTGAAGCAGGGCTCTGGAAAATTCGTCTATCAGTTGCTAAGTTTTGCCTTGTAAAAGGATTCTTTGGTGCTTCTATGCTGCATCCATTCTGAAAAGTTGAAAAATGGGAAGCTGTCAGTTAATGCAGTTAATCAATAATCTCTATATGATTGTTACAATTTTACAATATACTACTTCTTTTTTGGCAAATTATTTTAAAGTTTTTAGCACGTTAACAGTTGTAAGGAAATAGTGTGGGGGCCCATCATGCATTCTTGTCTTGGTCAGGCTAAGGGTCTCAGCACTGTAAATTATCGAGACAAGCATGAAACTAATTGCCTACTCTAAATACACGCAAAACCCTATGCTATAAATGATTCCAAAGGGAACTAAACTCTATTAGTTAGCAGTACGGAAATCTGAGACCAACCTATCTATCGGTTCCCTAAAATGGCTATTTGCTTACTAATATGGAATGCTTTTTACGTGGCATCCAAGAACATGACAATGCAATATCTTGGTTGGTGAAAAACGAAACAAAACAAGCAAGGAATTGAAACAAACTTAAAAAACAATTTATTTCATATCTCAAATTGGGCCACCACTGAAAATCCCATTTCCCCAACACCCTATGGCCTATGCTACAAATACTATCTGCTCTCAACAAACACAAGCCAACGTGGCTAAAGTGGAGAGTGCATGGCACTCTGATACGAGACATCAGACACGATAAGATCTTTGACAAATAGTTGTTGCTGTATGAACTCAAATCACGCACCGTGCTTGGATCACTTGAAGGAGTTGGAGATGGGAGAGAAACTTCCACCTTCTCGGGGGCCCTTGCAATAGCACCATAGTTGCCATTTGCAATTTCACTTAATCCCAAGTTCACATTGCCTCTCTTGATCATGTCAAGCAGCTTCAAGGTTTGCTCATCTGATATGTTGCCAACTTGTCCAGAAGTTAAGGCAAATACCAAGTCTGGATTGTTTAGCAGTACGGCAAGCAACTGCATATCAGGTTGAGCAGTCGCTGCATTACTGGCTGAAGATGAGGAGGCCACCCCTTGAACAGCAGCATGAGTTGCAACTTGATCAGATGCATCCATTTCTGCATCGTCACAATCTGGTAGCTGTTCAATAGGAATTTCCAGTGTCAAAGAATCATCGTAGTCCATTTCAACATCCCAAGGCTCCTTGGGGTTAGAGGGCATCTCTTGTGCTGTCTTATAAATGGTTTCTTTGTCCCTACGGTTTCTGTTTTCCTGAACATGAACCTCTTTGCTATTTTCACCAGCACCCACTCTCCAGGTATCATCAAGTTTTACTTCTGCAAACAAGGAAAAGGAAACCAAAAATGAAAGATTTGATAACCGGAGAAAATTGGCCTGAGAATTTAATGTAATTGATTGGACAAGTAGCAAAACATTAAAACACAAAATTGACAACAGGAAAAATTTATAGGATGGATCCATTTCTTACAGAAGTTCTATATATATGCTTGGTGGATGCAACGGAACAATAGGTACCACGGCTTAATACAAAAAGTAAAGGGACAGACAAATTAAATATCAAAGGTGTATTTTTATTAAGGTTAGCTACAGACGTACCCATGAGATGTGACCGTCAAATATCAATATTTACAAGATTAAGGTTAGTTACAAACGTATCCGTGACCATCAGATCATTTGCCCATTTTATTATTTATAAATTACAAGTGTTACAAACTTCATAACGAACTTGGTGACTAATAGTCAAGGTCCAGAAGGAGCAAATTAAATGTGATTTATGAAAGTGGAAAAGGAATAAAAGCAAATGTTGCTTGTCACACTGCCCGTCCTGAGTTTTCAATGGAATACCAGAATGCAGCACACAAGTTGCCAGAAGAAAAATGGAAAATTGTTTGCTGTTTACAACGTCTAAATATTACAGCCAACAATAGTCATTGATGCCAAGAAAGCCTCAGACTGGAGTGGTACGGTGCTGGAATTCTTATGACTGCAGGATGTAGTTTACATATAGCACCGAGTTTAACCTTCAAATATTACCTAACACTTGTAACTACATTCCATTGCCTAGTCTGCTTTGTAGTAAAAACATGCAAAGCACACGTCATGACTTAAAACCACAAATTCTTTCACACCGCAGATATAAAGAACCCCTGCAACCGGATCTGTGGTCATGATTAAAATTACACATTAAAATACCCAAACGCGGTATTGCTTGGACATGGAATAACATGTGTAAAAGAGTTCTCTTCCGGATTCCAAAATCAAAGCCTCGTCCTATTTTTACCAAATGCCTATGCTGACTTGAACAGGGTTCGAATATTTTAAGATATTCATGATGAAAAAACCACCAATTTAATCCCAAAAATATTAGTATTCTCTTTCCAATTTAGTCCCTAAAGTACATATATTTAATTAATCTCTAAATTATATAAAACCCGTCAGTTTAATCTCTACAGTCAGAGCATCTCCAATAGCTTTTTTTAAAAGCAATCCACTGAGTTTCATACAGTAGTGCCAAGTGGTCCCCTACAACAACGCCACTTCATTTTTATGGAACCCATGCACGTTTTGCTCCAATGAGAAAAATTATGCAACTATTGAGCTACCGACACTTCTATTTTTTTTTTTTATTTGCACGAAACAATTTTTTATTCCAATGCTACTGTATCTTAAACATGTTGCTTCAACAAAATTATGCAACTCACTTTGCCACCTCAAGCTCCTCCAATGGTTAGAAAAATAAGAAACAGGTTTCACTCACACGTACGCATCAGTAAATCAGGGTCGTGTATTGATCCTAGTGAAGCATTGAATTTCACTGTTGCTTGGCTCATTAAAAAAAAATGGAAAAACATAAATTTATACTGCTCTTTCACGCCAAAACCAAACTCATCTATGTCTGACCATTTACTCCATGAGCAATGGGAAAAAAAAAATGTAGAGGAACAGAGAACAGATAATTGCAGTATAATTCAATTTTTTTTTTACATGAAAATTAGATAGTAATTAACATGCTGTTGAAAATTGGTAAAAATGACCATCTTCATCCTTGCGATCCCTTTGTACTGATTTATTAGAGATCGTGATAGTCAATTACAAAATCCAAAATTGGGTGCATTGATAATTAGATATTTAGAAGTTAGAACTATCCCGACAGTTAGTAATAAGGTGTTGGAAAGAAAAGAAGAAAGAAAAAAAAATTGAACCATTTAGGATGTTTGAGAGACAATGGATGGTCCTAAAATCCTTGAGCAAAACCATGTTAGTATTTGAATATCAAATTCCAAGATAGAGATTTGTACAGCAAACTTTTATGAATCTCATGATCGATACTAGAATTGAGGAATATATAAATGGACAACATACCCAAGTTACTTACAGAACATGAGGTTAGATCCCGACTCTTGCTCTATTTAATATTTATGTAAGTAATAAAAGCAGCAAAAAGGGGGATGGGTCAACAGAGTTAGTGTCAGATTTGCATAGAATCGCCTGAATTATCCTCCAAGAAAATGTGCAGGGATTCAACTAGGATATACCTCTTTTAAACTCAATGACCGCATACCTCTTAATATGGTCTGTTCTGTCTTTCAAACATATTTTGTTCGGCTGTCAACACCAATTTTTCTATACTAATATGTATGAATCGATAGAACCAACAAAAATATGAAAATGTACCTGCTGGTGATTTCCATGGGATTTTCGCCCTCTTGCACTTCTCCCAGAGAGGTTCCTTCAAATCCATCTTCAGTTTAGAATAAGAAGCTTCCGGCCTATTAATGGTTTTAAGCGGATGCAACAGAGGTTTCTTGTCTTCAATTTTGAGCGGCGCTGGAACTTTGGAAGAGCAGACTGCAATGCTTCCCTGATTTGTCAGAGATTTACTCGGACTATTGATTTTGGCTTCTTTATTTTCTTTTAAAGCAGTTTTCTTGTATTTACTCTGCATAAATAATGCACGCATTTTTGCTTTCTGGATATCATCAGTAGACATAGGACGGCTCTGAGTTACTGGCCCTGTCCTTGCCGTCTGTGGGCTTCTACTCACCGATCCTGGCTGTTCCACCAATTGCACTTTTCTGCGCTCTCTAGCTTCTGAGATAGGTTAAGTTAACATTTTCTGCTATACAACAGCTAACATGAACCATTGACAAATTTATTGAGTAAATCACTATTTTAGTCTTTGAAGAATACTGTTTTGGCATCTATATAGTTAAAAAGGTTATGGTTTATTGTGAGCAAATTGATATTGTTTCATAAACAAAGATTCTAAGTAGAGGACCAATTGGATATTGCAAATCATTTAAAGACCAAATTGATATTCTGGAAGTCTTTCAATATTTTGAAAGCTTTTCAAGGGTCAAATTGGAGGCTTATTCCATTTATATTCTTTAGCCGGCCAGTTTCCGGAATACAATACTAAGTTATATATTAGATAAATAATTGGCACTTCGAACTTTCAAAATTTGGTAAACGTCCTGTGAAGAAAAAAATCAGTTTGTTAGAAAAATTTGCAAGGAGAGAAGCTGCAGGATCAAATAATTAGGCCAACGCAAGAGTACTGCTGAATATGCTAGTTCGAATGAAAATTAGCTCTCGATTGTCACTTCAACTGTTACTTTATATGCTTATAGAATAAAGATACCCATCAGCATTCTGAGGAACCAATTAACAATACGTAGTCAACAAGAAAACTCAAAAGGATACGAGATGAAGATGCACCAAGGGGGTGTTTCTTATTACAATCATCTGAGCTGGGCAGCAACAATTTCACAGATTGAGATTCTAGTTTCCTGACCAGAAAGGAAACAAATCTGAGCATAATTTACAAACAGTAAAGGCAAAGACAACCAGCTATAATAGGCTGGCACAAAATTCGTAGGCAGAAATACTTATTCAATAAAAAATGACTGAAGGACAAAAGGCAAACAGCCACAACAGACACAAACCTGAAATCATCTGAAAATTCATTCGAGAGAGCAAGAACGTCTTCCTGGTAGAAAGAAAGGATAGCTAAGAAACATGCAAACTGAAAAACCATTGCTAGCTGAAATATACTTTAAGAGAACACTTACAGGAACATCAAAATGCCATGATTCAGGGCCGACGAGTTGACCATTACTGAAAAAATAGATATAATAAATGAGAAAGAAGGTCAAACAAATTCTGTTTTGAAATGAGATCAAAGACATGCTTGCCTATGAGATAGTCTTGTCTCTTTTTGACCATCACCGGAACGCTTAACGCCGTTGGGTTTCTTTATGGCTTGGTTCCTTGTTAACAATTTGCTCCACTTTGATAACAAAACCCTTGCCCTGTTAGAAATGTCTGATCCTCAAATCAGTGAGACTATAGTTCATAAAGTTTATCAAGATAGTATAAAAGATTTTTTAGTGATATCAAACAGCAGCCCTCAAACTAAGACTTGAAAGTTGAAACTATTTACAGCCATATAAAAAAAATTAAAAATGACATTAAACTTGAAGTGATTTGTTAGTTAAATCAATCTAAAAATGCATCAATAGCTTGAAGACAACAATAAAATCAAATGAATGACTAGATTCAACTTTCAACCCCCCTTCCACCTCTCTATCTTGCTACTTCTACATATGTCATTAATAATAACAAGCTATTTGTCAACTACAGATATATGAAAATATCTCAAACAATACTCTCCTAACCAACATCACAGAGAAATATATGAATATGAAACTCAAAGAAACAAGCATAACTGACAACTTTGAATCAGCCATGTTAATGCAAGACAGTTTCCCAGGGTAAACAAGCTACAAGCTAATGACATGTTAAAACACTTCCTACCGTAAGAAAATATGCTACACTACCGTTATACATCCATCAACTGTAGTCATTATCTATTTAACACTTGCCATTAAGGTACAATCTAAGGTTAATAAACATAATACACCCAAACTGAGGGACACCAAGATAGGGGATATTATAAGGAACAATCGGTGTCAAGTTTGATGGGCAATGGGCCAGGAATAGAAAAAACACACCTGATGTCCGGTAGAACCGTAGTCTATTAACACTCTGCAATAAAGCTGATATGTGTGCAGGAATTGCTTTATGTAAAGGCAAATGACAAAGAACCTGAAAAACAGTTAAGCGGTAACTCTAATAGTATTTAACTATGTACTGATGTAAATAATGCAAAAAATGTGTATTAACCAGATATTCCGATTTACCTTCAAGATAAGAAGCAGTACACTCGTTTGCTCTTCAACAGCAGCTTTACTCAACCAATTTGCTAAAGTCATTGCACCTCCTCCAGTCAAAAACCTACAAGTGTATCCAGCCGTAAAACAAAATCAGAAAAATATAAATAACTATTATAGAACAAAAAAGCTATTGGAAAAGCTAATCACATACCACAGCAAGACTGAAAAATTCTGTATTGTCAATATCCACTCCATCAACTTCTCCCGTCCACAAAAGGTTTCCTCTTTCTGCATTAGACCAAAAATGTTCTCAACAAATTGTTTGTCTAACTCGTCTAGGTCAGAAAGAGCTGTTTGCTGTGTTGGGCAGGATGCTTCTTCCATATTGATGGCACCAGCAGAGTTTAAGGGAGCTGGATTTATTGTTCTCACGGGATCAGGGTTTATTTGCATATCAAGAGATTCTGCACAAGAATTAGATTTTAAAGCCTTCTCCCTTGAAAGCTGAGCTAGTTTCCTCACTCTTGAACGTTGACCAGTGAAAAAGTCACGCACCTAAACCAAAGTACAAAGATGCATAAAAGTTAGTGCATCAGAACTAGGTAAAATGTGTAATCTTACAACAAAATTTGAAGTAGATATGTCCCTCTTTTGTAAGGTAGTTAAAATCAAGATTTTACACAAAATCGGAAAGGGGAAGTAAAATCGTAGATCGTGCAATTGTAACACTAATCGTAGGATTATTCAAATTTCATGAAACTTAAATATATGCATATAAAATTGCATTAAGTAAGACAGAGAAAACCTTAAATCGCACCTGAAATACTTATGTAGATTTAAATTCATTGGCATTAGAGTTTGAAGCCATTTGGAAATGAAACAGAAGAAAGACGAAGGAGAAGAAGAATTTTTTGAAACGGACACAAGCATAATCGCTAAATCCAAAGAAGATTTGCGTGTGTACCCTTGATTGCTGAGGGCAACCATAGTCACAAAATCCTAAGACTTTACAATTCAAATCGGGATTTTAACTACCATGCTCTTTTGTCCTCAAAAAGGATAATAATTAAAAATGTGAATCTTCTAACAATCCAAAACAGATGAGCAAGAACAAAAGTTTAGGATAGGAAATGTTTCTGCTTACAAACCTGTGTAACTGTTACGCCAAATAAAGCACTGGTCTCACGAGATTCTTTCTTGCTAATTGCGTCTTTAATAGAAAAAACTGATTGCATGTAATTTACAGCCTTCGGATTTAATAAATCCCTAGGTCTTTTTCCTGCAAATTTGACCAAGTACGAGATATAAGACATGAAACAAAAAGTAGATATATTTGTAATTAACACAAATAATGCTTGGAATAAAGCTAAAAGAGGCATAAACACTATTTCTGATTTGGTCAACTTATTTCATCCAATGTTGTCAACCGCGGATAGCGGAAAATAGCAGATTGTTAAAATTCCACTGCGCAATAGGGCTATAGCGCCGCTATAGCAGCTATTTGGCAATATTCTGTACTAAATAGTGTATCGCAGAACAATAGGGGATCTTCTGAATTCCGCTACACTAGGGCGGTATAGTGACGATATAACTGATATTTAACAACAAATTTCCATCTGTTAAAATAAAGGAATTATTTAATTTCCGAATTGACAGATTTGAGAAGTTATGATGAAAATATAGTTTGGGTGAAGACCTATGTAGCACTGACACAACACCTACATGTGTGGTTACATTCAATCACTTCCATTTCCTCAAATTATCGACAGTGTCGACGTGTCAATGTCCATGTCTAGATATAAGCCAACTATGAAGTAATAGCAAATGAAAGCCAATAATGAAGTAATAGCAAATGATAATGCAATGGAACAAGGGTCAAGTTAGATATCAACAAAGTAAGGCCACGTCGGTGAAATCTAATATAAAAGTAAATTTAAAAATTTCACAAAAAATTCAACCCATAAATATAAAACAAATAATCAAAAACATCAATTGTCAATACTAATTAATCTTCTCAGAAATGAATAAATTAAATTCCAACGTAGACTTACTGATATTTATTGACAATGCACCGGCAGCCTGCTCAAAAAACAAAATCATTAATAAATATAGTAAAATTGAACAAGATCAAACTATCTAATGATGCATTAAGAGAATTGTCTAGCACATAAAAGCAAAGATACAATTTGAATGGGATCCGGATTCAGTGCCTTTAAGGCGGGAAAGGTGTTGTGACTTTGTGCCTATCTCTCATCTATTTTTTTTTTCCTTTTTCTCTCATAAAATCCAAGGGGAAGCCTTGGTGCAACGGTAAAGTTGGTGTCATGTGATTGAAAGGTTACGGGCTCAAGTACTGGAAACAGCCTCTTGTGTAAAAACAAGGTAAGGTTGCGTAAAATACACCATATGGTGGACCCTTCTCAGACACTGCATATGCGGGAGCTTTAAGCATCGGGCTGCCCTTTTTTTTTCATAAAATCCCCAAAATTAAACTAAAGTCGTCGTGCATTTCCGGTCTTTAAGCCACTGAATCCAGATCGACTGGAATGAGTTTACGGCTACTTCGCACGCGCACGTGCTAAACAAAACGCAATGGATTAAAGGTTCTTCCAGTTTTTCATTTGCCAAAATTAAACTACAACTGTCATGTCTTTCCCGCCTTAAAGATGCTGAATCCAGATCCACTCGAATGTGTTACAACTACTTCGCACGTGCACGCGCGAAACAAAAAGCAGGTCTTCCAGTTTTTCATTTGCCAAAATTGCACTATAACCGCAATGTATTTCCCCGCCTTAAAGACACTGAATCCAGATCCACGTGTTTACAACTACTTCGCGCGTGAGCAAAACGCAATGGATTAAAAGGTTCTCCCAGTTTTTCATTTGCCAAAATTGCACTACAGCTGCCATGCCTTTCCCGCCTTAAAGACACTGAATCCACAGATCCACTCGAATGTGTTTACAACTACTTCGCGCGTGCACGCGCGAAACAAAAACTAATGGACTTAGAGGTTCTTGCAGCTTTCTATTTACCATAAATCAACAACATTACCCTAATTTCCAGCATTAAGCTAATAATTAACAAACCTTTGTCAGCAGATTTTTTAAAACTACACTAATTATAATTCTGGCATGCAATTGCAAAAACATAAAGAGGATAAACAATTAAACATGATAATTACGATAAAATAATTCGAAATTATGATAGATGCAAGGGGCAGAGAGAGAGGGCACCATTTCTTGAGCGAGAGGATTAACGCCGGTGAGTTTACATTGCGTGACGATGATATCCTGAAACTGATCGATCTGGCTATGTACGAGTTCTCTTTGAGAAGCCAAAAACCTCTGGAACGACTCAACGGAACTTCCAATCTCCGGCTCCGATAAACCGTCGTTCCAGAGCTCCATCGTTGATGATGAAGATCGTTGCAGTGTGTAGCAACAAGCATTAGGGGAATTCAATCCCCGATGGTGCTTCTCTTTGGTCCCTTCCCAGTTGAAAACGTAAACTGGTTAGGGTTTCGGTGGGAGCTGAATTTTAGAGAGAGAGGGAGAGAGGGAGAGAGAGAGAGAGTTTTGAGTTTTCACACGGATAACACGAGAGAGAACTAGGCCGTGTTTGGGTTTCAAATGACAATCTTAAGTATAGTCTGAAAATTGTTTTAAATGATAGCTTCTCTATAAAATCAATTTTTGATAGTAAAAGGTGGTTTTTATTCTGATCAACAAGCAGCAGATAACTTCTGGTTTTTTAAAATCTCTAAAAATTGGTATTTAAATTATTAAATATCAAAATAATCATTATTTATTATTTATAATTTATAATCCATAACAAAGGAGTTAAAAATGTCGGTGTTTTTTTTTTTCCTTTAAATCTCTAAAAAGGATCTCTAATGTGTTTGGATGAGGTAATTTGAAAATTTTAAAGAATTTAAAATTCTAGGCAATTTACCTCAAAGTATTTGAATTTCCTCATAATATTACATTGTCTCAACATTACATTACATTCCCCCATCCAAACAATGGAATTTACCTCAAAGTATTTGAATTCCCTCGTAACATTACATTCCCTCAAAACATTCCCCCGTCCAAACACACTTTTATTAGCTGGCTAAGTTGGGCACGGAATGAAGTGTTTTTAACTAGAAAATTAATGTTATATATGCATTAGATTTGGAGAAGAGATTGAGAAAAGTGACATCATATATACAATGTACGCTTTTCTATAACTTTATTTACGAGAACAAACTTAAAGGGGTACAATATAAAGCGATGTATGCAGCCACACAGAGCTGGGATTGATAACAGAAAGCATTTCTAAGTTATGAGCTAACGCATTCCTTATTGTGTTCACAAAATTAAAGTGAAATCTAGTATCAATGTTCGCTCATTCTTGCATTTATAAGCAATTCGAGCACAATAGGTTATGATTTTGATGGCCATGGACAATGCTCCCTAAGTCGGAATTGGCAGCTGTATGGCTGAAGATGAGCGATTTCGCAAATCTCATGGCTTTCGCATTAGAATCTATCTGTATGTTATAGAGTTTGACAGTTCAGTTGTGTCTGTGTTAGCGATTGTGAGAATGTTATGTAACCAATTTATGAAGGAAATGTTATAGCTACTGTCAAAGTTAATATTAAAAGGGAACCAAAACAAATTTAATTTAATTTGCCCAAATAAATTCTATAAACGCATTATCTCGAGTTTTTATGTGCTTGTTACACCTATGACACGACAGAGGGCAATTGATCCCTCTTTTGCTAAGATGTCTAACATACATGTCATTGTTTAGGATTCTACGGAAAAAGAAAAAGAAAAAAAAATATGGAGGAGGGGGTGTGGGTGGCTTAAAACTCCGTAAAAAAATTCAAGCTGGAATATTGTTTGAGTTGCTCTAAGGGGAGTCAAGATTCTCTCCATTTATTTCCCTCTTCATTTCATCCATTTAGAGAGATAAAAACACATAAAAAGTAAAAAATAATTAATGATGGTGGAACTCACTTAATGATAGGACCCACCATCTATTTTTTTATGTCTATCTCTCTCCTAATTGCATCTTCCATTTATTATAATAAATGGAGAGACTTCCATTTATTTTAATAAATGGAGAGGATCTTAACCCCTCTAAGGGTATGTTTGGTTAAGAAGAGAAGTTGTGAAGAAAAAAATAGGTAAGAGAGAGTATGTGAAAGAGCGAAATAGATGAGAAATAGAGTATATTTTTTTTTTTTTTTTGAAGGAAGAAATATAGTAGATTTAATAGGTTGTTTGTTGCAGGAGAGAAAGGAGATAAATAGAGAAGAGAGAAGTGCGTTTAATTTTTGAAAAGGCCAAAATATCCTTATACTAAGAAAGTTAATATACAATTTTATTTTTTTGACAAAATATACAATTTTATTATAATTGAGTTTAATTTTGTAATGAAGTTAATGTAGTTTAATTTTAATTTTAATTTTAATTTTACTTCATTAAGAAATTAAAATACGTTTTTCAAACACAATTAAATATCATATTTACTTGCTTGATTAAATATTTAATATATTTTAATTTAGTCGTTAAAATAACTCATTAAATTTACAATAATTTGATTTTATCATATATAAATATAAATGGGATCAAAAAGAGAGAGGCAATGACGTCAAAATAAAAATAAGAGGGAGAGGCAACGAGTTTACCTTTTTATGAGATTTCTTATTTTTTTTACAATCTTTGATAAAACTGAGACTATTGTATATTTATTCATCACAATTAGCATTTTACAGCATATGCAAGAAAATCTATTCGCCTTTATCCAGCACCACCGCTAGGTGTTATCCTTCTTTAATCTTTAGCATCTTAATTAATCAAAAAATATTGAACAAAGACACATCGCAAGTCTTCCAAATCTGTTGTAATGAGTTCACCCACCACTCTCAACATATTTATTTTCAAGGTGTGATGCAAGTCCACCTGATCTAGTGTGATGACTGCGGCGGTGGTTGATTGTTATGAATTGTTATGAAAGCCTGGCTGTGCTCTCTGGTAAACAGATCAATTTTCGTTTTTGTTGACAAGGGTAAAAGTGGAAAACCTCATCTCTCTACTAATTTCTTGAAAATGTGTGGGGGCCACACATTTTTATTCTCTCTGCACAATTTCTCTGCTGTTCCAAACTGAAGAAATGCCTCATCTCTCTTCTATTTCTCTCTCAGATGTTTCTCTCGCACCAACTTCTCTTGTTCCAAACAGACTGTAAGGGTTGCTTGATTCCATAATTTATCACCGCTTTATAACATATACATAATCAATGTCATTCATGTAACATCTTCACTTGAGGGTATCTTGTTGGCAATTTGATGTATGATTTAGAATAGGAAAAAAAATATAGAAATAAAAGATAAAGAACGTGTGCATCTCTCTACTTTGGTTACATAGGAAATACAAATGCAATTTTTTTAAACTAGATCTCGGATTTGGTTACCAAGAATATTGGTAGTGGTTTGTTTGCCTTTTTTCTTTGTAGATATTTGGATAGGCATTATGCATTATGTGCTCGGCTCTCTCAGTTGTTTTTTATCTAGGAATAAGATGAATGTGAGGTGGGAGAAGTTGGTAGGGGGAGATGGTAGTTAATGGAGGTTAGAGTTGACAATGAACCGAACCAACTCGAAAATAGTTTGAGACTCGATTCGACAATTGAATCATTGAACTTGGTTCATGGACCAAACAAGTCGAACTTGAGTTGAAAATTAAGCTCGTTAAATAAACGAGTTGAACTTGAGTTAAGCATGTTCCGACTCGTTTGGTTCATGAACCAACTCGATATATATATATATATATATATATATATATATATATATAATTATTACAAGCTTATTCTAATATTTATGTACTATTTTCTATATAAATTATTACTAATATTATTAACAGTTAACGGGAATTACTCTATAATAAAAGAGAGAGGGGAAGAGCCTCATCAGAGAATTTATATAATAAAAGCTCGATATAATAAAAACTAATAATTTTGCAGGCTTTCAAACCAATATGTGCACTAAATAAGTCCCACATCGGAAAGTTTTGAAAAAATTAGAGACGAAGAGCCTATATAAAGAGAAGCGCATCCGCAAGTAAAACATGCATTGGTAGCATATGGGTATACGGAGTGTGCTACCGTGGTTAATGTAAAGTGCCTATAGTAGTTGATATGCTCCATAGTTTTATTATAATAATATCTTTGCTTTTTAAAAAAATAAAATAAACTTTTAAAATATGTGATTCGAACAAATGAGTCGAACCTAATGAGCCGAACTGAGTTGCTCGTGAAATATGTGATTCGAACAAATGAGTCGAACCTAACAAGCCGAACTGAGTTGTTCGTGAACTTTAAACGAGTCAAACTCAAGTTAAAGAATAGGTTCGTATGGAACTCGAGTCGAGTTTCGAGCCGAACCAATTTTTATCGAGTCGAGTTGAGCTCAAACAAGTTCGACTCGACTCATTTCCAACCCTAATAGAGGTGGACGTCATTGTGGCTTAAGAATATTTTTTATTTTATTAGAACGAACAATTGAACGAAACTTGTTTGACATGTAATCTTGTGGTTGACATCGAAGGCAAAGAATGATTGATTGTTCAACAATACAACTAAGCCTGCTAGAGAAGTCGTAGATAAAATTAAGGTGTTGTTGCGGTGATGGTTCTTAGGAAGATTGGTTGGTATTATGTGTGTATTTAATAAGTGGTCATGAGGTCTAATACAATGTTTGGATAGTTAATGGTTTTTTTTGAAGAATTTCATAGGTGGATCCAGCAAACTTACCACGCTAAGGGCCTAAATAGTAAATTAAATATTAATGATTTATCTGCACATGATATTGTTGCATGTCAGTCTTAAAAAAGGTATATTCCATGCAAATACGTAGTTGTGCGAGTTGATACAATTGATACAATGTTTTATGATACATGTATTTGTTGCAAGGTTGCTATGTTGTTTATGGTTTTTTTTCCCGTACAATAGTGTTTGAGAACACGAAAACTAATATGATTCAACTTAATAAATGCATTTATTCCTCGCTGATTTATCATTCATGCCCTGCGCATAAATTAGGTGAGGTCGTCTTCTCAACGCCTTTGTTTTCTGCATAAAGGTGTTAAGACAGGAGTATCTGTCTTTGGTGCTTTGTTTGTAGCCTTGCAAAAGAAATACAATAAAAATATACTATTTATTTTTTGCTTGACATGATATTCAAACAAGGGGTTAACCCAAACTTGATTTATTCAACGACCTTATAAAAGTCTTTTATCTAAATAAGCAAACCAATAAGTTACTAGTCCTTTTTTATCTTTTGACCAAATTGGGCCTCGCTTTAGAATTGAGAAGATATGTGACCGTCATTGTCGACTTGTGCATGGTATGGAGAATTGATAAAGCATTTGGCATTTCCACACAAATATTTTACAGTGACATCACACCAGGTTGTGTTTGCATGTAAGTGTTATGAATCCTTGTTAGACTAAATTTAATTTGATTAAATGTTTGCATGTCTATGTTTTAGTTTTTGCACTCTAAATGTTTGATGTAATGTTTGAATGAGTTTTTCATTAACTGTTTTTTATTTTTTACGGTGTAAATCTAAATCAATGGACATTTATCTAGTAGATTTGTTCAGGGTTCGGGTCAATGTCACGTTAGTAGATTTGAATGATCAATTGAATCAAATCAACTGACGACTCGACCATAGAGACACAGGGAGGGTGGACAACGTTGGGTATCGACGTCCATCAATCGACTAAACTAGGAGATTGCAGTTCAACCAGATTATGCTCACGAACGACGACGACGTGAGGAGCATGTTCTCGATATCTGGTAAGCACGATATGTTCTTGATGATCAAGTTGGATGTTTCGTTGCTATGATCTTCTGAAAATACTCTCAAGAGTTTGATTCAGCCAGATGAAAATGTTTAGGTTGTATTATTATGTTGTCATTGTTTTGTTGGAGTTTAGCTTAATTATTGTTAGTTTGCTGAAGATGTTTGCGTTAAAGTGTCTTGCACTTAGTGTAAAGGTTTGCAAGTATCTCTGATAACTCAAGAATGTAGAGAACGCATTATGTATTATACCAACTCAACTATAAATGCTCTCACATCGAATTCCCTCGCATAAGAATAGTGAGACGTAAGGGAATGTACTTCTAAGATGTTGTTTTGAGCTTGATTATACTCCTCTATCAATTGAAACTTGTCAGTTGACAAGGCAGTGAGACTGAGTTCAAAAAAGTGTATTGGAATGCATTCATTTATGTCTCTGCCCGTCTTAGGTGACGGAATTCGATGTGAGAACATGTATAGTTTATTTAGCAAAATGCAGAATGTGTTCTCTTCATTCTTTTGAGTTTTCAAAGAGACTTACAAATTTTTACAGTATAGTTGATATGGTAAAATACAAAACGTGTTCTCTTCATTCTTTTGAGTTTTCAAAGAGACTTGCAAATTTTTACACTTGGTATAAAACACTTTAATGCCAACATTTTCGGCAAAGATTCATAAATTTAATTTAAATCCAACATCATGATGATATCGCATCCTTAGGAAGCATGTAATGTACCGCAACGCTTCGTTTATTGCCCTGTTTGAATGAAGATGAAATTAAAACTAAATAAATTTGTCGTAGTCTATTATTTTGTAATCAATTTTGCGCACTTGTGTATTTTTAGTTATGATTTATTTTGTAAACGAATGAATTGATCTTTCTAAGACATGCTTACCATCGAGCAAATAAATGTTTTTAAAAAATGTAGTGAATGATTAGGAATTAAAAGAATGAACATAAGGTATTGTGAATGAACGAATGTGGTAAATGAATATAGTCACAGACTGACAGTCGATGGTGGATGTTGTGAAAAATGCACGCTTAGGGGTTTAAAAAGACAACATCTCTGTTAAGAAATATTGTCATGTTATCTTGCCTAAAATCGACGCATGTTAACTCACGTTGAAACCAACGCATGTTAACTCACGCTGGTACCATCGTAGATTAACTCACACTGGGTACCGAACGTGAGTTAGCTCACGTTGGAGTTATTTAGGGAAAATCGGGGTGGGGATAAGCAAAAATCGAAGGGAGAAAGGAAATTTTCGGACAGCATATAAGGAGGCACTGACACTCAAAGGAAAGGATCTTTTGATCACGGTTTTGGAGGGAAAGAGACGCGCACAATAACGGAAGGAGTGAAGCACGTGGAAACTTAACAACGACGATTAGAGAGAAACTGATGAGCTACGTCGGCAACGACAAAACTATATCGGTTTAATTTCTTTACTACTCTATTATACTTTTTATTCCTTTGATCATGTCTAGATAATTTTCTTTGATTGAGTATTTTATGTGAATTTATTTTGAGCTATTTGAACCATGTGATTGTTAAGTACTTTTTTTATACAATTGCAGTCTAATACTGTTCAGCTATGTTTGTGCTCAATATCTTTTGTATATTGACAAATGTATGATCTGATCCCAAATATCAACTGATCACTGACCTTACCGTTGAATTTGACCTAATATAATTGTTCAACCTAACAAATCATTTTAGGGATATTGTTAGTGTATATTGACGAATGTATGAACCAATCCTAAGTACCAGCTGATTACTGGCCCTAACCCTTAAATTTGACCTAATGTAATTGTTCAACCTAACAAACCATTTTAAGGATATTGAATTGTTAGGCTATGAATTTAGAAATTAACGGTTATAAAATCTTCAATGACCACAAATCCACCTAAGAGATTAGGAAGTTGTAATTAGAGAAGAGGGTTATGAGTCGATAGATTGGCGTTGACCCTTCAATTTCTATAAAAAAAGGCCATAATAACAAGAGGTTAATGAGAGAAAATTAAAGTACGGCTATGGGTGGAAATGGGCTAGGCCGGGCCGGACTTTGTAAGGCCAAAGCCCAACCTACTTAAAAATTTATAGGTATGAGCCCGACCTATTATCTGTCACAGGCTCATTTTCAAGACCCGACATGACCTTTTAAAGGCTTGATGGAGCGTGAAAGCATATTTAAAAGCTTATTTTACACTAAGGTCTAGCAACACCTATAAACCTACTGCTGAATAAGTAAAGGCCTAAAGCACACGAATAGATATAATACTGAATAACAAAATCTTACGAAAGTATAATCACACCAACATACCTGCTACTAAATAACCAAATCATATGAAGACTTGAGTTTATGAAAAAAAAACTTCAACAATATCAATAATGGAAGAGTTTATTATATATAAAAAGCTTAATGGGCCTTTTTGTAAGCCTTGACTTGAACTATTTACGTAAAAGGTCTAGCTAACAAGTGCTCTAAGGAAACTTGTTAGGGATTCTAAAATAGAAATAATTGGAAAGTTTTATGTAGAAAAAATTACTTTTTCAAGTTTCAATGTGTTTAATGCATAAATCCTAAGACAAACATTCTATTTTAAGATTCTTAACAAACGCCCTAAGGGAATAAGCTTAAGTAAAGGGAATAAGCTTTTTAAAAAGCTTGAGCCTTACCTTTTTATTAAACGAGTTGGGCGAGTTAGGCTTTAAATAGCCTAGGCCGTAGGCCCCTGTCGAGCGGCCTGACCTGTTCCCACCCCTAAGTACGACCAAGATTTTTTTTTTATCCAACAACTCACTTCACTTCCTTTTAATAACACGACGATGACATGGAAGACCAAATGATTCTTATTGAAAATTAATTTACAGTCTTTTTTTTGTGGTGACCGGAGTTTGAACCCCGAACTTTGCATATATTATACATTGTCTCTACCAACTGAGTTAAGCTCGCGAGGACTAATTCACGGTCTTTGTGTACTCAATCGTTTCACTATTATAAATGAATATTCCTTTTTTTAGATTTATTGAATGATTGATGTATTTAGTTTATATTTACTGAATGATTGATGTATTTAGTTTATAACATAGTACAAATAAATCAGTTATTTGATGAATCTGAAAATAAATATTTGTTTATTAGATATTCTTTTTCCTGACCACTATTATAAATGAATACTTATATGCATTGGATGATTGATATATCAAGTTTACAATATAGTACAAATAAATCAGTTATTTGATGGATCTGAAAATGAAATATTTTTTTCTCTTATTCATTGAATATTTGTTTTTTTTTTTTGTGGTGATTGAATATTTGTTTGTTCATTGGATTTTTTTTTCTGATTATTATCATAAGCGAATACTTAGATTCATTGAATGATTGATATATTAAGTTTATAATATAGTTTGTCAATTTTTTTTATAATAAATTAGTTGTTTGATGATTTTTTTTTGGTGATATTTTGTTGTTTGATCTAAACATGAAATATTTGTTCATTGAATATTTTTTAACATGGAATATTTGTTCATTGATTTTTTTCTTTCTTTTCTATTGTTCATTGAATATTTGTTTATAGTCGAAATAAAGCCCAACTTATATATAAAAAAATAAATTGAATATTTGTTTATAGTCGAACTAAAGCCCAACTTCTATATAAAAAAATAGAGATTTACTTTTCCCACCATGTTGCCTTCTTGCGCGCCCTGTGATTTTGACCAAAATACCCTTTGTCCGGATTATATAATCCGGACACAATTCAGATCATGCAATCTGAAATGATTAGCAAATCACCCTGCTTCATGTGACTTGTGAAACTTGGGGTTGGTAAAGGTTAAATACAATCCGAAAAACTACGTCCGGACGCAGTAGTTACCTTCCGGACTACAAACTCCGCACACCCTGTATTTAAAATGAGCAGGAAAAATAGACGTTTTTTTTCTTTCGAAAAATGTAATCCGGACAGCTAGGTTATATATAGTTCTCCAGAACCTAGTTGAAGCAGACCACCTTCTATCACAAACACTCCCCACGCCTCCAAAAAAACACTCCATTTAGGGCGAAAATATGGTTTGGAGCAGCAATCTGGCTATCAAGGGGGGTTAACACCATCATTTTCGTCTGAATGCAAAGGTAATGTTTATATAAACCTTCATATGGGGAATACTGCAACAAACAGAGCTGAATTTGCACACGCTCAGTTGAAAAACTATCTGAGTAGTAGTATGAGTGATTTGAGTACAAACTAAAAATCTGTTCATGACATGCTAGAGTTGCAACATACCGCAATACATGCTTCGTTTCAGAAGAGCATTATCATGCTTGAACATGTGTTCAAAGACAAGGTGTTGTGGTCTAGGTTGATCCGGAACATTTCAAGGGAAACTTTGCATCATCTCGTAGTGGAGTATAATAAAGCACTTGAAATTGGCACGGATAAATCAAGATGTGGTTGTTTGAGTTTGATCACTTATGAATTACCGTGTGCGTGTATGATAGCTTTGAAGATCAAGAACGGCACCGCCCTCCGTTTGGAAGAAATTCACGCCCGCTAGAAGAGGTTGAGGTTCGAGTACGTTGTAGATCTGAAGCTTCAAAAAGCAGACATCTCTCTATTGCCAGAATGGGATATTCTCCAGGTATTTTTTTCAAAACTGTGTCAGTTTATTTTCTGCCCAGGATTTTTGTTTCTGTATTCTGTACTGGTGCAATCCGGATTATATAATCCGAACATAATTGATGGGTTCCGGATTATATAATCCGGAGAGGTAGCATTTACGCCCTATGCAAGTGCATTTAAGGTTCATGCAAAGGGTGTATCGGGAAGTTCCGGATTTTATAATCCGGATTAAATTTCGGAATATTAAATCCGGACGGTATCAGTAGTGGTAACAGAATGCATGTTTCTGACTGTTTTCCATCAACAACCAAAATGACAGTTTTTTACACATTGTAGGCCTGGTTCAAGGACGCCGATTACAACATGAAGGTGCATTTGAAAGAACAATTTCGACAATTTGTTTTACCGGAAACCACCTTTATGCGTCCACCGCCAAATAAAGTCACCACCAAAGGAGTTCTAAAGAAAGATAAGCAAAGCATTCGATCGACAAGGCGGTCCCCTTCCCTATGGGAGATTGTTGACTCCCAGGAGCAAGAAACACAGGGTTCACAGACACGGTGAACAGGGACGAGTAGAAAAAGTGCACAGAAAAGCAACATGTCTCTTACTCCTCCTAAGTCAATTCCAAAAAATCCGAAGAAGCCAACACCCGTTGAAGTCCACATACCACACAAAGACCAAATCCCAATTTGGATGCATGGCTTTATTGAAAATGTTATGGATGTACCCAGTGATGGCCATTGTGGGTTCCGAGCAGTTGCGGTCATACGTAATTTGACTGTTGATGATCACACATTAGTTCGGTACAACCTTTACAAAGAGCTTATCGGTGTAGAAAATGCCCGCTATCGGAGGATGATTAATGATGATAGGCGGTATAAAGAGGTCTTAGACGCTATATTCTACGCCAGTACTGACAATGCACCACGGGATAAATGGATGACAATGCCGGATATGAGTTTCCTCATCGCACAGAAATTCAACCAAGCGGTTGTTGTGTTGTCCATTGGGTTAGGGCGCTCGACAACTTGTTTTCCTCTATGTGGTCCACCGTCGCCGCCAAGTATCTCTTCATTGATCTGTCTAGCATATGTGAATGACAACCATTTTATGGCATTGAAATTGAAGGATGATTGTCCGATTCCTCCCACTTGCAACCTATGGAGACAACACCATCGAGAGGATGCAGACAGCTGGCCTGATAGATATGCCAGCAGGATGGTATATTGTAATGAGTTAAGTCGGGCGGCGGGTCAAGCGGTGGTAGAAGATGATGAAGAATTGTACATTATTGAAAATCTTGATCCCGATGAGAGGGTTGGTCCTGGTCATAGTGTGAAGGCTGAAAATGATGATACCTCCATTGATCTTTCGGCGCCATAGATTAGATATATATCATTAGTTTAGTTGAAATGTATATCATTAAGTGAAATGTGCAATGATATAAATTCAACTCTTTTTTGGTATAATGATATATATATATATATATATATATATACATATACATATAATCATTTTTTGATATAATATTTAAGTTAATTGCCTTTTATACATACATATATAATGATTTATTGAAAACCAATGATAAAAACCACATTGAAATGCAAATATGTTTTAGTTTTGTGTACTGTGAACTCCGGATTATAAAATCCGAAATGCTCCGAGGGTAATTTTGAAAAAAAATAGGGCGTGCGGGGAAGGGCATAAGGTGAGAAAAGTAAATCTTAAAAAAATAAATAATAAAAACCCAACAAAATAATCGTAAATCATGCGTAAACAAGTCCTGTTGAACTCGTCGAGTCCACTATATATATCTGACTAACCCAACCAAAACGAGCCACGAGTAGAAAATAGAGAGAAAGAACCAAACGAACTTTCACCGCCATTCTTCAAAACCCTTTCGCTTTCGAGACCATATCTTCATCGATCGTCTCTTTCTTCATCGCTCTGCCAGGGTTTGTATTCCCCTTTCTCATCTAACCTTTCATTCTCGATCATTTCTTTATCGTTGTTATTATCTCTCCTGTCGTCAATCTTTTTAGGGTTTAGGGTTTATTAATCGCTGTTTTCGTATCATTATCATTGTTTGATATAATCGTAACGAGCATTGTTCGGAATCGTACCGATTATTTTTGTGATGTTAGGGTTTAATATTTGGTTTAGGGTTTAGGTATTGAAATTCCTTAGGTATTCGCTGTTTACTTGTTTTCTTTCGTTCTTTCAGTGTTATTCGTTCAACCTACGTTCATATGTATGTAATCGACAAAACCTAATGTTTCTTGATATTGATTCTGATAATATTTTTTATTCTTAATGTTGCATTTGTATTTAATAGACAAAACCTAATGTTTTTGATATTGATGCAGCAACAATGGACCGGAAAGTCATTGATTTTGATCAAGGTTGGGCCTATATGGAGAATGGGATTAAGAAATTGAAGAGAATTCTCGAAGGATTACCAGAAACTCAGTTCACTTCTGAGGAATATATGATGCTGTACACGTATCCTTTTATCATTGAATTTCAGTCACTGTTTTTACTCTCTTGTATTAATGATTAGTTTTGGATTTTGTTGATTAGCTTTTGATTTGTTGATTGTTTTGGATTTGTTGATTAGCTTTGGATTATGTTTGATTGCTTTGGATTAATGATTACTTTTGGATTTTGTTTATTAGCTTTGGATTTTGTTGGTTGTTTTGGACTAATGATTAGTTTTGCATTTTGTTGATTAGCTCTGGGTTATGTTGATTGTTTTGGATTATTGATTAGGTTTTTTGCATTTTGTTGATTAGCTTTGGATTATGCTGATTGTTCTGGATAATTGATTAGTTTTGTATTTTGTTGTTGGTTTATCCTTAAGTCAACCATCACAGAACCATCTATAATATGTGTACTCAGAAGCCACCACTTGATTATTCGCAACAGCTTTATGACAAGTACAAGGAGGTTTTTGATGAATACATTAGATCTACGGTAGGGAAACCTCCACTGTTTATGTTTTTCTTGCTTCATTTATAACATTTGTCTGGATTCCTTTTGTTATATGTGACTTACTGTGCTTTTTACTGTGTTTTTTTCTAACTTATTTTGTTTTTAGGTTTTGTCTGCTGTAAGAGATAAGCATGACGAGTTCATGCTGAGGGAGCTTGTTCAGAGATGGTTAAACCACAAGGTCTTGGTTAGGTGGCTTTCACGCTTCTTCCATTATCTCGATCGCTACTTCGTTGCTCGACGTTCCCTGCCCCCTCTCAATGCAGTTGGGCTTTCTGCCTTCCGCGATTTGGTTAGTTATGGATCTCTTACCAATATTCTATACTGAGTATAATCTTATTAATGTCTATGTGCAATACTTTTGTCTGCCTCAATCAATACTCAATGCACTGTTAATTTAAGTTGAAAGCACCCAATTTCATTAAATGCAGGTTTACATGGAGGTACGAGGCAATGCTATGAAGGCTGTGATTGTTCTTGTAAGTCCATGGCTCTACACTGTGATGATACACCGTATTTTGATGATCTCTATGAAATAACGCTGATTCATGTTACAGATTGACAAAGAACGCGAGGGCGAGCAGATTGATAGATCATTGTTGAAAAATGTTCTGGACATATTTGTTGAGATTGGTATGGGTGAAATGGTGCTTTATGAAACAGATTTCGAGGCACACATGCTTGAAGATACTGCAGATTACTACAAAAGCAAGGCTACAATCTGGATCGAGTCTGACTCATGCCCAGATTACATGCTTAAGGTGATGTATTTGGATGGATACCAACCTATATATATATATATATATATATATATATATATATATATATATAATTTTATCCTCACTTTGACTTCTAATCTACTATTTTGATGCGTCACATGACTCTCATTTTATTATTTTTTGTTAAATATTCTTTAAATTTAGTGAATAGTAACATTGATTTCAAAGAGGTTTCACCACATCTTAATTTCAAACAAATGATTTTGAAAAATAACTTAATGATATGGCCAAACGCCAAAATTTGATTTGATATAAATGTAAAAGTGGTATACATTGTGGGTGTGTATCCATCCATGATTCACAGAAATGGACATTGTGCACGGCACTTCCGCATAGACAAATAATATTCTTTGAGAATATGTGGACATAATATTTTTGGAAAATGGTAGTGATTGAATGAAACCACATGTTTCACTGTCTGGCACCGACACCAGCACATGTCGAAACACCAAACATGCTTTCAATTTGAAGTGTTGGTACACTAGATATCCTTTGAACTCAATTTCAAAGGCACACACACACATATATATATAATTTTATTTTAATTTTAATTCTTACATATCACTTTCATAATTTAAAATAATCTTTCTCTTATTTTTTGATTTATATGGTTAAATATAAAAAATATGAATATTGTGTAAAGCAAGGGGTACAGTTGCCAGTGTGTTAACAATTTTTATCCATGTAATTGCACAGGCTGAGGATTGCTTGAGACGAGAGAGAGATAGAGTGTCTCACTACCTGCACTCTACCACTGAGCAGAAACTGGTTGAGGTAAATGTAACTCTTATATTTTTGTCTTGTTTTCATTTACGAATTTTATTGGATGAAGGATGATAAGTTCTCAACTTCCCTTCCTTTAGTAATGTTAAAAAACTTCTATAAGGTTTTAAATATCTGAATAGTGTTCCCAAGAATACCATTCTTGGAAATATGGTTCTATACTTTGAAACAGACTCCCCTTTGTTTTTTTTTTTTTTTTTTTGGTGGACAAACTCTGTATAAAACACAATTCTTATTATTTTTTCTTCTTATTATTTTTTCTTTTCATTTTAATAGAAAGTGCAACATGAGTTGCTGGTAAACCGTGCAAATCAGCTACTTGAGAAGGAGCACTCAGGCTGCCGTGCCTTGCTTAGAGATGATAAGGTATTTGACTCATTTGACTTTTCTGTTTGACGGTCTTCACTCAGTTTAAGCTAAGTTTTTCCATTCCATGAAAGTAAAAAAATGCCTTTGTTTTTGTCATCTTGCCTTAAATACAATGCCATAATGTTTTGAGTTCCAAAGCAAACATTGGATGGTGAGCTATTGTAAATTTTTAATCTTATCCCTAAAATGAACCTACAAAATATAGAGTTAACACGTGGAACTTTGTAGATTTTTTAAAATATCCCTGGTTTGAAATGCCATTCTACATTTTGATTCCCACACAAAATCAAAATTGTTAAAACAATTATTTGGCATTCCTACCCAAATGGCACTTAATCATTTTATCTATGCATATTTGGTTCACTATCTCGAATTGCTTTGTCTTAGGTGGATGATCTGTCTAGGATGTATAGACTGTACCATAAAATACCCAAAGGACTGGATCCGGTTGCCAATGTATTCAAGCAGGTATGTCATTGCCCAATGCTATTTGTTTAGATTTAGCCTTTGTTTTTTTGTCTTCTTGAAATGATGTATCATGATGATTGTCTGATTGCAGCATATTACGGACGAGGGTACAGCTTTGGTTCAACTGGCGGAAGAAAGTGCTAGCAATCAGGTTTAATACATCCCTGAATATTCTCACTGTTTTAGTATTGTATCCTCTGTTTCACAGTACCTTCAACTCGGTGTTTAGTGGACTGATTACCATGGTGTTATCTGATAGATCATTGGTTATGTATTACGTTAAAACATCCATGCCATAAGTCTGCGCTCTCAGTTTTTTGTGATTCTGATCAAGTGTTGTCAAATGGCGGAGCTGTGGCAGATTTTTTTAATTGCCACATAATGTTTGCCATGCCATCTGCCAAATGCGCTTCAGTTTAGTTATATGTTTTGCCTTCATTGATGCTAGGAAGTACAAATATGAGTTTGCCATGGATATTATATGCCAGCGAAATAGGGATACCACAAATTTTAATGATTGTAGGACACAACGTGCTATAATATGCATGACATAACATACAATAGTACAAAAGTTCATATATATATATACACAATTCTTAAATCAAGATAGAAATCTGTATCTTAAAAGTTGGCATGATTCATTTCACTGTTGATATATCAAAATGTTATTATCTAATTTTTGTGGTTTTGCCTTCTACCGACACTGGTGCATTTAAATTTGCTTCACTTTGTTGATAGTTTCTAATTGCTGATGGCTGACAAGTTTTATTTTTTATTCTTTGCAGAAAACTACAAGCGGTTCTGGCTTTCAGGATCAAGAAAGTCCCTGCACCTGATTTTATTTTTTTATTTTGTTATTTATTACAATAGCTAGAAAAGGTCTGAAGGTTAATCATGTGAAATTGCAGGTCCTTATCAGAAAATTCATTGAGCTTCACGACAAGTATATGGCATATGTCAATAATTGTTTTATGAATCACACCCTTTTCCACAAGGTATGTTGAGGCAATGAACACGTTATTGAGCTATTCCCGTTGGACAACATACTAAATAATAGAACGGTTTGTAGTATATATTTTTTTGGCCCCTCACTCACTATGGTCCAATTGGTAACCCAAATATAATAGAACGGTTTGCAGTATATATATTTTTGGCCCCTCACTCACTATGGTCCAATTGGTAACCCAAATTAATGTGCCTCAAATTGATGGGTAGATGGTTGGAGGAAGAATAGGGTACCTAGGGAAGAATGTGGAAGGGCGAAAAGTTGGCTACAAAAACTGTAAAAAGGAATCATTTACTGAGGGATGGCCTGGGAAAGAAGGGGCAGGAACATAACTAGGTTTTGATTTGGCCACATTGATTGTTTTCAGTAAATCATGTCTTTTGTCTGAATCTATCAATTTTTTCCAGGCATTAAAGGAAGCGTTTGAGGTATTTTGCAATAAAACTGTTGCTGGTAGTTCCAGTGCAGAACTATTATCTTCATTCTGTGATAATATCCTTAAAAAGGGTGGAAGTGAGAAGATGAGCGATGAAGCCATTGAAGAAACACTTGAGAAGGTAACTTTTGACCGTTTAGGTTTCCTTCGTCACATTTTGCATTAGCATGCTTTTGTTGCCTAAGTTGTTCAAATTCGACAGGTAGTGAAGCTGCTTGCATATATCAGTGACAAGGATCTCTTTGCAGAATTTTACAGGTCAGATTTTCAAACTCTTCTTGCATGGTTTGGGTTTCATATTATTCTGTGAACTTCTTCTGATGAATTTTATATCTACAGGAAGAAGCTTGCCCGAAGATTACTTTTCGACAGGAGTGCTAATGATGAACATGAGAAGTGTATTTTGACAAAGTTAAAGCAGCAATGTGGTGGCCAGTTCACATCAAAGATGGAGGGAATGGTAAGTTGACTTTGTTTCCAGGCTAACTAACTAACTAACTCTTGGACATACATTTTATTTTTTCAATTATAGAATTTGTTGATATACTTTAAATATGCAATTTCAGGTGGTTGACTTGACATTGGCTAGGGACAATCAGCTGAAGTTTCAGGAATATCTTAGTGAAAACTCAGATGTACATCCAGGAATTGACCTGACAGTTACTGTTCTTACCACTGGGTTTTGGCCTAGCTACAAGTCTTTTGATCTTAACCTCCCTTCGGAGATGGTAGGAGCATATTTCCGATTGTAGTTATTTAAATTTCTACTAGTGTTCTCTGTTGAAGAAAAATCTTATTTAACACATTAATTGTTTCAGGTCAAGTGTGTGGAAGTTTTTAAGGGCTTTTATGAAACAAAGACAAAACATAGAAAACTTACCTGGATTTACTCACTGGGAACTTGCAACATCATTGGCAAGTTTGAGCCAAAAACCATCGAGTTAATTGTCTCAACCTATCAGGTAATTCCCTTCCTTGAGACTTATCCTCTTCTGTTATGCTGACTATTGTGACACTGAAATAATTGTAAATTTTCTTCTACAGGCTGCTGCCCTGCTACTATTCAACACTGCGGATAAGCTGAGTTATTCAGAGATTATGACTCAGCTGAATTTGACTAATGAAGACCTAGTTAGATTGCTTCATTCTCTATCTTGTGCAAAGTATAAGATACTTGCTAAGGAGCCTAATACTAGAACAATATCCCCAAATGACAGCTTTGAGTTCAATTCCAAATTTACTGATAAAATGAGAAGGATAAAGGTTTGTATTTACTTTCAACCCTCATAAGATTTAGAACTTAGCTAGCCAGGTTCTCAATTCTTTTTCCCTGTTAATAAAAATCTGAATCTTTGTTGACCATAGATCCCTCTACCGCCTGTTGATGAAAGGAAGAAGGTTATTGAAGACGTTGACAAAGATAGGCGATATGCTATTGATGCAGCAATTGTGCGCATCATGAAGAGTAGGAAAGTTTTGGGCCATCAACAATTGGTTTTGGAGTGTGTTGAGCAGTTGGGGCGCATGTTCAAGGTAAAAACTTGGCTGAGTTAATTTATTGTTAATGTAAATGAGTTTTGGTGTGGAAAGTACCTTAATTGCTGTATAAATTTTGGTTTAGCTAAGTGATTTTATTCACATTTTAATTTTTAATTATCTGTATTGGATTCATAGCCTGACATCAAAGCAATAAAGAAGCGGATTGAAGATCTCATCACTAGGGACTACCTGGAGAGGGACAAAGAAAATCCAAACACCTTCAGGTATCTGGCATAGGTAAAGGTACTATTGTACAGTGTGGTAAGAGTTGAGGAAGTACATTTGATTCTTATGGAAGTACATTTGAGAATTCCCTGGTTACATAATGCTGTAAATGACTAGTCAGATACTTTCTTAGTACTAGTAGAAAATTGTTTTGCATACATGAGGAGTTTTTTTTGGATGAAGCAGACATGAGGAGATACAAGTTATTACAATTTTATTTGTGTCCATACAATCAAATCGGTATCGTTATCTAGTTTTTATGTGTCCATAATGGAAGATTAAACAAGTGTCAATATAGATTGATACACCAGTTGTAAACCTAATGATTTTCACCAAATCTCACCCGTTAACCGTTAATTTAAGTTAATCCAATGACAACCATATGTCAAAACTAAAAACCAAAGTGTGACACATGCAATTTCTTTCCCGCACTCCTCATAAGGCTGATTGAACTTTTACACAACGCTTCTCAGAATTGTTATAGACTTTGTTTGGTGATCTCTCCTTTCTCCTCTCCCCCCTCTCACTCATATATATATATTTTAGTTGAGGTTTTAATTTTTTGACAATTTTAATACAATTTTTTTTAAAAAAAGATTAAAAAAAAAGGTTTTATTTTTTGGGTAATAAATTTTTTTAGAATGAATTGTTTTGGTGATTTTAGTCTGATTGATAATTGTCGACTAGTTAAAAAATGGGATAAGATTTTTAAAAGTTTTTAAACTGCCAAAATTGTAAACAAAATCTAGTTTTTTACTAAAATAAAATTTCACTGGTTTGATTTTCATGGCATCAAATAAATTGTTTTTATGCCTTTTCGATAGCATATTTTCAGATTAGTAAAAACAAGATTTTGTCCTGACCAAAAAAAAAAAAAAACAAGATTTTGTTTTGTCAATAAGTTGCTTGTTTAATTAACAGTGTTATGGTCATGTTGAAAATAATTTATTTCTCGGAAACGTTTACACTTTGTTTTATTATACTACCTCCGTACCTTATTTTACAAGACCCTTTTAGAAAACGGGTTTTAAGATTATTGTGTTAAATTTGTTGACAATTTTTTACAAGACCCTTTTAGAAAACGGGTTTTAAGATTATTGTGTTAAATTTGTTGACAATTTTATGTTTGTCCATCTAATAATTGAAATCACAATTCATTATTTTTCCTATATTAATTACCCACTATTACTGAATAATGCACCAAATTAATTTATCATCGTACCCATAACAAAAAAGGAACGTAAATGAATCTCTTGGATTGAATGTAGACTTGTTGGAAAAGCCATGGCACAAAAAAATTGGAACATGAACATTCACCTTTTTTTTTTATCAAAGGAAACTTATTGATGTTCTTTTATCAAAGGAAAAAGAATTTATTGCTTTTCAAAAAAATATGCAGAGTCTTATAAAAAGGGTCTTAAAATAGGGGTAATTTTGTAAAGAAATAATTAATGTACTTGAAAATATCAAAAGGTCTTATAAAAAGGGACAATTTTTTTTGAAAGGGTCATATAATAAAGGACGGAGGTAGTAGTTGTCGTCTTGAGGGGTTAGCAACACCTTTTTTTTTTAAAAAAAAAGAAGAAAAAAGAAAGACCATCAAACTTCTCATTGAAGATTACAAAAGTTGTTTACTATCGGTCGTGGAATTTTAGACTAAATTCAAATGGCAAAGGCGTGAATGGCAAGGTTTAACCATTTTTAACTGACAATTGTAATTGGTTTTTTTTTTTTTTGGACGGGGTTCGAACCCCAGACCTTGCATATTTTATGCATTGTCCATACTCACAAAGACCATTTGTAATTGGTTTAATAACACACTTCGATACACTTTAATATGCTTTTGCTTTTCTAGTTGAAATTTGATCATATTAAATCATGCAAGACTTGTATTAAATATTAATTTAGAATGATTATATAAATTCTAAATGAAATTTAAATCATATTAAATCATGCAAGACTTGTATTAAATATTAATTTAGAATGATTATATAAATTCTAAATGATAGAGGATTATTGCGTCAAAAAGAAAAAGTGATAGAGGATTAGTATATGTTAGAAAGTGTGTATTGTTAGCACAGTTTTTTAATTTCTTTTCGAAGTTCTTTGAAATTAATTTGTTTAAACTTTTATTTAATTCCAGAGTTTGAATACGCCGTAATTTTTTTTTTTTTGACAATATATGGCGTAAATTTTTTAGAAACGACTCTATTTTGTGAGAAAGAGACTTTTTAAAGTGTTTTTATATAAACTGAAAAAGTATAATTGCTTTGACAAATTGCCAATAAATATTGAGAAATTATATTTGTACAACCATTTTCTAACAATTTTTTGACAACTTTCTCTCTCATACTCACATTATTTTCTTATTCTTCCTCTTTCTTTCTCTCTCTCTATTATTCTTGACCAATCAAAGGAGATAAAACTTCTCATACTCACATTATTTTCTTATTCTTTCTCTTTATTTTTCTCTCTCTATTATTATTGACCAATCAAATGATAGAAAACCAAAGTTGTCATTAAACTTGTACCAAAGAATTGTACAAATATCACTCCTTTAAATGAAGCTGTTAGTTGAAAACAAGGGGTCAAATTACATATGTTGTAACTTCTTAAAAGCACTTTGACAAAGAACCTGTTTGTCACGGACTATAAAAGAAATGATTTAATATTCAATAATTTAGAGATTAATTTTTTGAGATTTTGGGTACGTTTGTTTTAGCTTTAAAAAAAGTAGATTTTGTATTAAAGAATCTAGAGATTAATTTTTAGAGATTTAAAAAAAAAAAATCAGAAGTTATATTTGTTTGCCTACTACCCATAAAAATCTATTTTCTTAAAAAAAAGAGTTTTAACATGTACATGTGTTACCTCCTTGTTTTTGAAAAAAATAGATTTTGGGAAAATCCAATCATAATAGTTTTTCATTTCAGGATCAAAATAGATTTTTTTGATAAAATAATTTTTTTAAAAAATCCTAAACAAACACTTAAAAATAAAAAAAAGTGATTTTTTTTAAGAAAAATAATAATTTTTTTTTAAAAAAATCTAAAACAAACAGTCCTTTAATAAAAAGCAAAAACTGTCATCGTGAGCTTAACTTAGTTGGTTGGGACAATGCATAAAATATGCAAGGTCCGGGGTTCGATTCCTGGCCACCACCAAAAAAAGCAAAAGCTGTTGCACTCGTTTATCTAAATGGAAATCATCTTTTTTAAATAGAATAAAAACAACTCCTCGTTTGAAGTAGTTTTTAAGAAAACAATTTAGATCCTCATAACGGATGAAAAAAATATTAAGAGGTATTTTAAAATAAATAAATAAATAAAAAGAAATAGAAGTGGTTTTTTCATTCAAAAACAAAAGCTGAACAAACAGGCTCAAAATAATACATGTCTCCATCAAATCATCAAGAGGTCTAGTGTTTGAAACCTAACAATATACATACTTGGTTTGCACACCATAATAAATTGAACAAATTACCAATGGTAAGAGTCAAAATTATCAACTGTCCAAATTATAAAGTTCATTGTAGAATTATAAAAAAAATTTCCTCTAAAAAATAAGTTCAGCTATGCAGGCAACTTGGCAAGAGTCAAAATTTAATATTTAATTTGAATGTTCAATCCAAGCAGCTGTTGATAAGATATAGTACTTGTATTCTAAATACTATTGACAATGGAAAGAAAAAAAACTCCATTAAGGTCAGTTACAGAGTTCGCCAGCTAAATTCCAGCTCCATTTTCAATTTGCTTCGGTGACTCACCTGCAAACAAATACATTTTTGAGATTCGAATCAAAACTACCACAAAAGCTCAAGCAGAGTGCCAACTAGAATATACGATGCTATCATACACCGGCACGAACATGATATGTTAAAAATTTGTATCCTTCTCCCTTGTTTTCTAATCATTAGTAAAAAAAAAAAAATAATACTCATGTGATGTCTAGTTTTCAATGTTGAAGTAACGATAAAATATATCTGAAATTTATTATTTGTAGGGTTAATTAAGTTTTTAGTCCTTATAAATATTCACAGTTTTGTTTTTAGTCCCTACAAAATAAAATCACACTTTTTAGTCCTTGTGACATTTTCCTTAAGCATTTTAGGGACCAAAATGTTGATGGAAATTTTTGACAGGAACTAAAAATGCTGATGGAAAAATTTTATAAGGACTAAAAATGCTGATGGAAAATTTTATAGGGACTAAAAAGTTTGATTTTATTTTATAGGGTCTAAAAACAAAATTCTGAATATTTCCAGGGACCATTTACTTAATTAACCCTCATTTTTATGCTAAAATATTGCACAAAGTAGTAACTATACTTTGAGATCATGCAAAAGTGATAGAAAATGTACCTATCAGCTTCTGCATAAGGCAACCACCAGCTGCGCTGTCTCTGACCTGATTCTACTAAGTTTATAATATTTACATATCGACTCCGTTGCTTCAGGAAAAGAAAAAAAAGAGGGTGAAATGCGACCAAGAGTTAGAGATGCCTTCCCATTCACTTTGCTAACTAACTACCAAAAGAAAGTTTCACTGGACCAGGAATACACGTATACCTTAAGTTGTGAAAAACCATCCGTAAATAAATGACCTACTTTAAAAAAATCTTGCTGTACATCCTTCCTTTATTGTTTTCCGATTGTTCTCTATCCACAAGAAATTGAGAAAAAAAATATAGTTCTACCACTAATCCCAAAATTGTACAAGACAAGAAGACAACCTGCAAATAAGTCATGATTCAAATCAGTAAAAAATGACGATTGAGAAATGAAAGTTACAGAAATGGAACATGCATCTACCATTACAAAGAAAACATGAATGTCCATGTATTAAAACGAAAGAATCAAAGGAATGTTCACCTTAGTCTTACTCTCCTTGATGACCAAGAGGAGTAAGTGCAGCTCCAACTGGTATAAGCAATGCAAGATCAATGGCTGCCTTTCACCAGAAGTTACAACTTTTACACATTTACAGATTGAAAAAATAATAACCCCTCCAAAATGAGAAGAACAAAAGATGGCAATTAATTTCAAAACTTCTAAATCTATCCATATCCACCAATCATATCTTCAATTAATGATCCTGATGTATCAAAGTTGCTCACAATCTGCTTTACAGAAGCTGACTTCTGAATGCCTCCACACCATCTCAGGCTTGCCAGAGATTTCACAGCATACGGAAACACCTAGGTGGAGACAGTAATAGCTTCATCGGTCGGCAAGACTGATTGAAGATCCAACATAATAAAACCCTGCCCTTCATAACTGAATCTTTGTCGCTGGAGGTTTTATACATGACAAAAGAAACATGTGTTCTTATGGGCTAGAATCATTTCATGACTAATCGGACCTTTTAACGGTTAATGGCCTCCACAGCAAGCCGTACCAAACGTAGTAACCCCTCCACATCTTGAAAGCTAAAATCAAGGGCCTTCTTGATAGAGGAAATACCATCTGAATTCTTGCCAACGCCCAGGCTTGCCTTTGCAGCTGCAAAAGCATTCCGTGATTTCCTTGAGGCTTCCATGGCAAAATTCACATCCTGAGCCTGCAATTGATACATCATTAATTCCAATGCTGGCATGCTACCCAATATGATGCCTTAAACAAAGTAAGCTTTTAAAGTTTTATAGGACAATATCCTCCAACATTTGAATGGGATGGGTTTTATTAATATCATCCTTCTATAAAGAACTATGTACTTACATAATTGAGTATCCTCACAAAATTCGGACGACTCCGTGCGGAAATAACATGGTTTCCAGCAACCTGGGGTGAATTGACACTCTTGGATAGGGCAACTTTGTCAGCTGCTGTAGGGTTGTTAACATTGTCAACATCAGAGGCTGATGATGATGGAGATTCACCTGACAAATCAAACAAGGTCCAAAACGAAAAAATATTAAGAGTTTTATCTATATCCATCTCATCACCACCATAATCTCAAGGTGAGTAGCCCGTTCATGTGATTAAAGGAAAACATATTTTCCACTTGTTAGCAAGTAGCAAACAAATGAGCTAAATTTAACTTAGCTTATTCCTGTTTTTATTTGTCTCTTTCCCATTCTCTTGTTCATACATTAACTTACAAAATAGATAATGTATCCATCATTCTGCTATATGAAATTCTTGTCATAACGGCAATGTTCAGATAACCTGTCATAATGCGCATGACGCTATAATTTTTTGACAAAAATATCATAAAGTTTTACAAATGCCGAAGCTATGATTAATATTATATGTTTACTAATCAGAAACAGATGGTTTGGTAGGATGTCCTGGACGAGATCAAATGGAAAGTGAAGAGTTCAGGAAGAAAGAATCATTGCATTGTGAAACCGTAAAAATAACACAACATGATATCTTACCAAGAGGAATCATTTGCAGGGCTGTCTGCAATTCATGCCGATCTCTGTTTGCACTAGTGTGCGAAGAATATATTACCCTCATATATGCCACCTCCGTGCATTTGTAGGCCAGGGCAGCTGAAGCCATGTCTTTTGATTTCTCATATTCATGGGCACAAAACCTACCAAATGTAAAACATCGACATCAAGATGATGTTATGAGAAAAATACAAGGCAATAAATCAATCACATGAGGTATGAAATCATGTTTACATCCTGTATATAAATAAATATAAATGGAAGAATGTTTTATACCAGTATTGGAAACAAGGACGACAATATGATCCTTAAAACAAGTTAAAGCAAGGTGACAGGGAAAAACTGTTCTTACTCGCACAATTTAGCTGTGCTGCTGTACATCTGCTTTGATTGAATCATCTCATTATGTTTAGCGTTATCGTTGTTGCCAGATTCTAACAGAGAGGCTCCATTAAGAAACTTAAGGGCTGCCTGGAAGTATAGATTAGTGCTCTCAAGAGTGGATCCAGAATTCTGTATGATAAGCCTAAAGTTAGTAAAACAAGCACCCAGAGAAAAAACATTAAACGCTAAAAGGACTGTGCAAAAACCTTGAGACGGTCTGCCAGGTGCTTAAGATCTTTAGCTTCTCTCACAGCATTGTTAGCAGCATGGCTATATGAATCCTTTCTAACGGGACTAGGTGCATCGGGATCCTTGGACCTGTGTCCATTAAGTGCAGGATTTCTGGACCCAATATGCTGAGTTCCATTTATATGATCAGCCTTTTTAAATTGTTTTTTTTGCAGCTTTGACGCATCATCAACTTTGGCCGGATCAACTTCCATATCTACATTCCCTTTTTGGGAACTAGCGGCTGGTCGCAGGCAATGAATCAAAGTCTCAACTTGAGACTTCCCTTTTCCAAGCACTTCTTGATCAGGTCTTTCCGAAAGAGACCTCTTTGAAGATCTTCCGGTATCACGGTCTGCCAACTGAGTCTTACTGGGAGCATGTAATGGTTCCTGTTTGCATGGTGCATCAATACGAACCTCTTGAATGTCATGCTCCCTCTTTACGTGATTCTCTTTTTTCCTGCTTTCATTTTTTACTGCAAGGTCTTTCTTGCTAGCAATATTCTCATTCTGGTCAGGATTGAGTCCGAACTTCTCCAACTTAACTTTTTCATCCCTATCATTTGCTTCATTTAGCGGAGACTGATCTGGCAGTTGACTAGGAGAACTAGAGCTCTTGACTTTTACTTTGGGGGGCTCTGACTTACAGCCCTGCTTGTTTTCCTCCAAACCTGATTGCGTGCCAGTTTTCCTTGCATGAGACACATTATCGTTAGCATAATAAACACCGGTCCTATCTTCGCCGTGATGCTTAATCTGCTCTGCAGCCGGATATTCCAGGGCCACAGTTTCAGCACCACTATCGGGATAATGGCTGCTTGTTTGACCTTTAGGCTTAGTATCTGTCATATGATCAACACCCTTGCCCTGAAAATCAGACCTGTGGGCCATGGTGAAAGATTTGTCCTTCCTGGCCGTTTCTGATCGATCACTTGCACCATCATCTTCCCCGTCTAAGCATCTTCTTGGACTATCCACAGCAGCAGTATTATGAGGCTCATCTTTCCCCATAATTTCTCTGTTTGAAAACTTATCTGTACTTAAAATTCTTAAAGGCGAGGAAGAAACTGATTCCACAGGGGAGCCTTTCACTTCCTGGAAGCTGGCTTTGGTTTTATGTGATCCAGAGACCTTAGAAGAGCTTGAAGTGGCTGCAACAGAAACCTGCACAGACCCCAAGTCCCTCTTTGAACTGTCCATTCCATCCATGCTCCTATGTGAATGATTGCTCCCAGGATTTTGCCTGAAATTTTGGTTCTTTGTGTGACTAACTTTTTTGTCAGTCCTGCCACTGCCTTTACTGGCACTTGATTCTTTGCCTTCAGATCTTGAATTTCTTGCTTTCTTTTCCTTCCTGGAGTTGCTGAACTCATGCTCAGAAATTATACTCTCGTGTGGCCGAGGATTACCTGTGCTACGAGTTTGAGCATCCTGATACTCCTTCAATTTCCTCTTTTTCACACTACCAATGGAACCATAATTTCCCAAATCCAGGGACCCCTCATCCAAGGAACCCTGGCCCTTATCGTTTCTCTTCTCGGCAGAAACTGGTGGCCTGTCCTTTCTAAATTTGGAGTCACTCGATGAGGAGCGGCCTTTCTGTCTAGGTCGATCTTTGCCAGCTGAAGTGGTTGGCATAGTGTTGTTTGAGCTATGACTGATCTTCCTACCGGTTCCATTCTGTTCTGGAATCCAGTCTTTATCAGCAGAATGAACCTTGTCAGTCTTACCTTTCTTGGATGGCCTCGAACAATCTTGATCAGGATCCCTCCTGCTTTTCATATTCTTTGCATCACCTGTAAACAAATATTCAGAAATTAAGATAACATTATACAAATTTAACAGGTCTATGAGTGCCTATATATCAGTTGATACAGAATTTTTAAGCACAGTGAATATGCAGATCAACCTCTATCAGAATTGTACTCTGGCATCCTCGGCTTATTTTTGTGTCTCTCCCCTGGAGCATCAGCCTCGCTCACAACCGGAGATTTGTTTACATCATTTAAGCTCCTACTTTTCACTGATGACTGCATGTTTTTCTTTATAGAATATGAAGGATGAGAAATGCCATCAGTGATGACTGCATTCACTGATGATATTTCTTTCACAATTTTTTTCTTCCCACCAGGCACAGCATGCATATCATTATTTAGATGGCGTTGACCAGGATGCTGGAAAGTTGACCCAGTTCCTCCCACCATAACACTTCCCGAGATATTTTGCGGGTTGCTTTGAGCATCAAGAGAATGCACTTGGTATAGAGAAAAAAGAGCTTTGGTGGTTTCATCCTCACTAAAACTACATCTATTCATGTCAGGCCTGCATAAACATGCACATATTACTCCTGTGTCATAAACAAACTATTTCAAAAGCTTAAGTTGCTACATAAAAGCACAGAATGCATACTAATCTAACACCCTCTTTTCACAAAAGAGCCCTTTGATTTTGAACATGGATAACATACAAGTCTATTTACCTTAAGTTAAAATTCAGATTTTTATTAAAATCATGAAGGTAGCAAGGATTGAGCTCTAGACCACTTGTCAGTAAAGGCTTTGATACCATGAACTAACAATCCCAAAAAAAACTTAAACTCAGGTAGAGACACATGAATGGTTGTTGGTTTGATGTTATTTCTCTGACAATTTGAAAGAGAAAATTTAATTTACCTAGTGTGTTATTCAGCATAATCAACAATATAATGTGTTATCCAGCACAGTCAATAAGCAGTTCCCAATTCCAATTATATTTTAACATCTAATGTAGTTTTGTTAGCACATTTTTACTGCACTGGAAGAGCAAACATTTCAGCAGGAGAAAATATGTAGCTTAGTGGAGGATCAAACCTCTGATACAGCATCACACTCCATCTCAAAAGACTATTTCCAATTTACCTCCAAGCTTTGTTAGTTCTTGGTATTTTTAATAATGAAATGAAACATGAACAAATATATTTAAAAGCTTTAAGCAATTAATTAGAACTTACAGCCAATTAAGCATGCTACACAGCCACTTTTCAGGTAGGCTATCAGGATTTGTGCCAGCAGGAAGAAGACGCCATTTATGACACCTGTCACACTGTACCCAATTATCTTCCATCTCAACAGGAGGCAACATTGCAGGAACCCCATTTCCGTTCTCTGCATCAGTGCTAGGTGCATTTCCAGTGCACCAGACATTTGTGGCTGTTCTAGGATATACTTCTGCTGTTAACGACTTATCCATTTTCTTACCACCTGATGTCTCCTTTGCTCCAAGATTTGTTTCTGGCGTTCTCCTCTCAACCGCCTCAGAGTCCTTCGGTTTAGCTTCATAAGGGGTTTCCGGCGAATCGGTTTTATCCTCATCTTCCAATTCTCCAAAGAAATCTCTATAAGCATCTCTAGCCTTCCCAGAACCCTTTTGTACTTTGACATCTTCAATTTCATTTCTTGATGTATAACTATCATCAGTACTCCTTTTTGTTTTGGGGATCGAAGAGGATCCAACCTTCATGTTTTCTTTTTCCCTCTCGATAATCATGGTGTCATGAATTCCCTTTGATTTCTTCTTCCCCGCATGATATGAATGTTCTGTCACAAAAGGCAATGTCGTACTGTCTTGTTCGCCCAGGCTACCTCTTTTTTGGTTAGGCTTCTTAGGAGGCTCTACACATTCAGTGTTTGATGCTGCCCTAACTTTGGTGTCATCGAGCAAAACCTTGTCTCCCACAACTTTCCTTCCAGAACCTCCTTTTGCCCTCTCAGAAAAAACATTCACTTCGGCAGATGCCTGATCCACCCCTTCCTTTTGTGCTTGGTCTGACAAGGTTTTCTCCTTCACCACACCCTTGTTGGCTTCCTTCAGTGAATTACATGGCCCATCGACGTCCTTTACCGAGTCTTCACCGAGAGAATACAAATTGGACAAAAGTGGAAGTTTCATGGTGTTTGAAACTAATTCCTCCATAGTCAATGCATCTGCAGCTTGTTGTTCTTTTCTTGACGGCCTTCCCACATCATTACGAGTATTCTTCTTACTGCAACCCTTAAATTCCATCGAGGACTCATAATCCTCTAGGGGCTTCACTTTTTTCCCTCCTAACAATTTTCTGTCACCTTTGACAATATTGGATTCATTAAGTAACATGCCGGAACTTTGGGGGTCATCTATATGAACAGGACCGGGGATGCTATCTCTGGTACGCACTTCCTTCTCAGTTAATTCAATGAGATCATCATGAAGAGGCGACAGCGGCTCAGGGAAGGTTGTAATAATCTGTTCCAGGCCACCATTTAAAAAATACATCTAATCAAGCTCAATATGAAGAAAATAGAGAATCTAATTGCAGGCAGATAATTCACCTTTAGGATACTGGTCGGAGATTCAAAGGGAGCATCTAGAGGGCCGCGAGAAATTCCTTCACTTTCTGAGGGGCTGTCATCCGGTGATGATGATGGTGACCCATCTAGACCAAGTCCACTGTATATGGCAGCATTTTTCCGTGTTGACAAATCGTCAGGAATTTTGATTCGAACCTTCAGTGTCTTCTGTTCTGATATGCTAGCAGCTTTCGTGTTCAGAGACTGATACTTAGAATTTAATGCCTCGGCCTTAGTGATTGCCATGCAATTTTCGTTATTTGTTCCATCATCTAAAGAGAGTCCCTTAATTGCAGCCAGCCTCGAGGAGGTAGCAGAACCTGGGCCAAGTCTCGATAGTTGAGTTCCGGTTGAACATTGTACAGCATCCACTTGTCCACTCTGTATATAGTACAATATCAATTAATATCGAGTATACTGAAAACGAAAAAGTAGTGCAAGGGCTAGTCTTAAAATCTTATATAGAATCAATAATTTTGTTTTTAAAAAAATGTGCCACAAACATCGATGCCTCATTCTAGAATCATAAATGTACCTCCGAGTGCAAGTTATTAGGAGATCTAGGTGAATTTTGACTATGATTTTTTTGTGGAGTCCTTGGATGAGTCCAAGCAGGAGAGCGCTGATAGGTAGGCAAAAATGATCCATAACCACCAAATTTTGCCCCTGTAATATTATTTCATAATATCATTAGAACAAAAAACCTATTTATTATGTAAGGCCAATGTGAGATGAACCATGGTTCTAAGTTAAAAACTTACCCAGATTCTCAGCGGACACCCCACCTTCAAAATCTTTCTGAAAGTGTCCAAGGACATCTTGAAGTTTGTCATCCTTGAGTACAATAAAAAAAAATCAGAAATCATCGAGAGAAAAGAAAAAAGAATGACTGATTGCAAAAGAAAAAACTAAATCTAATTAACAAAGTCAGAGATTCGGACAATAGCGTGCAAACACAGAGCATCCCCTAAAGCAACGCCGGAACAACGCTTGATGTTTCGATTATCGATCTCAAAGTTGGCATTAAATTTCATAATTAACAAAGTCAGAGATTCAGACGAGTAATAATATGCAAACAAAGAGCATCCCCTAAAGCAAAGATGGAACAACACCCGATGTTTCGATTATCGATCTCAAAGTTGCGTTAAATTTCATAAATACCAAAGTCTGAGATTCAGACAAGTAATAAAATGGAACCAAAAGAGCATCCCCTAAAGCAACGACGGAACAACGCTCGATGTTTTGATCATCGATCTCAAAGTTCGCATTAAATTTCATAATTAACAAAGTCAGGTATTAAGAAAAGTAATAATATGGAGACAAAGAGCATCCCCAAAAGCAACGACGGACAGAGCAAAACTCAATGTTTTTATTATTGACCTCAAAGTTACGCATTAAATTTCAAATTAATTAAGTTCCTCGATTTCGTCAACACACATAATTTCCAAAATATTAATAGTTTTTTGAAGCATGAATGGTTAGAAATGTATTTCATGTCTCGTAATTACAAAGGAAAATATAAACAAAACTACTCCGCGCTCTTTCAGTTCCCAAGGAACATTGTATATGCAAGTCAATCTATGGGAAAACAGTATTCCCAAAATGCAAGTAAAAAAACACATAATCGTTGTAACATTTCCATAATCAGATCCAACAAATTGGTCAGAAATTACTTCAACTACTCAATGCATCAAGTTGAAATCACAAAAACCACAAAAAAAAAAAAAAAATCAAAAAATCAAAAACCAAAATCTTCCATAAAACTCATAAGACAAGAAATCAATTAAACTCACAATAAAATACAGAATTACATCATCAAAGTTATACCAACCAACCATTGAATTGAAACAAATTAAATTCAAGTCATAGATCTAAGAAAGTAAAACAAGACAATATTGAAACTAGTAAACAACAAAATAAAACATATAGAACACATTAAAGGAAGTAAAAAGAGGCTTACAATGTAAGAAAGGGCAATATCAGGATCAACGGTAGTGTCAAAATCTTGTTCACGGTTTTGATATGAAAAAGCTTCACCTTCTTCAAGCTCAAACTCCACCATCTCTCTCCTTCTACTACCCAACCCTAACCCTAGCCCTAACCCTAATCCCTTTATTTCATCCCTATCTCCGGCAGAAATCATTCAAACAAAAAATTCACCAAAAAAAAAAATCACAAAAATTAAATAAAAAAATAATCAAACCCTCCAACTTAAACCTTCACATTGAGAAACCTTCTTCCAACTCCAACTTCGATCCATTCTTCTTCAGAAACAAAAATCCACCGATAATTGAAAATAATAATAATCAACACGATTATGTAGAAATCAAAACCTCAAATTCAACCAAAATAAAAAAAAAATGAAAAAATTACGATAAAATTAAGAACAAGCGAATCGAAAAAGAAATGAAAAGAAAAAAAACGTGTGTTGAAAATTAAGAAAGTTTGAATGTTATTGTTTGTAGCTACGATCGAATCAACAGCACAACAGAGTTTGTGTTTGTTGTCTGTCTCTCTCTCTTCTCTCTGTTTTTGGTGAATACAGCAGCCGCGTTTTTTTTAATTATTTAATTAATCATAATAATTATTTATTTTTCGTTAGAAACAATAATAATTTAAGAGAAAAAACAAAAGATGAAAGATAGTTGATTTAAGGAAACTAATTTTTACCCTTTGGAATGGAATTTATTGATTTTTATTTTTTATTTTATTTTATTTTATTATGTTTGTTTCTACTTCAAACCATTCCTATCCTGTTACCTTGTCCGAAAAGAAAAACAGCGCATTAACTAACGCGCTTATGTTTCGCGCGTGTTTTTAACTTGCCTGTTTGTCCATTTTTATCATTTATTCGTTATCCTCTCCTTCCTTGTTTTTTTCTTTCTTTTTTACTCTGCCGCTTTTCATATTTATTACTACTCCCACCTTACATTCTTACATTTTTTTTTTCAAGACATTCTTACATTTATTTATTCAGAAAATATATTTGTTAGGTTAATTTTTTTTAATGACTTTTTTTCTTCTGTTTTTAATGATGAAATTGTGATTTTTTTTTTGTGGTGGTTGGGTTCAAACTCCAATCTTACATATACTTATGTATTGTCTATATCAACTGAGTTAAGTTTACGAGACGAAAAAGTTCTGATTAAGCAAATACGGCATTTACTATGTTATTTATTACTAACAAAAAAAATTAATGAATGTGGAATCAATTGTATTTATGAATGCCTCTAACCAAAAATTTGTACATTTCGAAAGAAAAAAAAACGTACTACCTCCGTCCCTAAATATAGGATCCTTTTGCCAAAATTGCGGAGATTAAGAAAGTTGGTTGTAGTATTAAATTTGTATATAATTACTATTGTTTTTACGATTTTATCCTTAAGAGAGAGAGTTAATTTATGTTTTCAACATAATATTTATTGTTGATTGAAGAAAAAGATGCAAAATAAATAAGGGTATGTTGGTAAAGAAATAATTAATGTACTTGGAAACACCAAAGGGGTCTTATAAAAAGGGACAAATATTTTTTTCAAAAGGGTCTTATAATTAGAGACGGATGTAGTACATTATTTACGAATAGTGTGCTTGTACATTTATATAAAAAAATAGATGAATACGGATACCGTATCTTTGAAAGTTATGAGAATCGCGAAAGCACACGGGATCTAAACATGTTTTTCGTTGGTTTGGTGAATTTGTTAAATTTTTGGGGAATGATCGATCAATCATGGTGTGGTGTGCAGTGATAGAATTTTGATTCCACAAAGGATAAACACATGTGACATGTCATATGCTAAACGAGCAAAGAATATTGGAGTATAGATAGTGCTTGAATTGTTGAATTTTGTTTGGATTTATTACCAATAGAATTGACGAATTGTTTTTCACAACTTTATATTTCTATTTTTACTTGTGAAATTGTTTATTAGCTGAGAAACACTTGAAAGTTTGCTTATAATAAAAATGTACTTGAAAGTTACTTAATATCCACCTTTTTCTTGGTTGGAAAGCTGTATACGAGTTTTATATTGATGGAGAATAATGCCATGGAATGTTGTTTTTGTAGTGATTGTGTTTGTATATATACCGCAAAAGGCAAATGTTTGAATTGATTTAATAATCACGTACAGGGCTTCATATTGTGTTGTAAAATTTGTCAAAAAATAAAAATATTGTATTGTGAAAAACTTTTCTTTTTGACGAATTGTAGTGTGAAAACTTAATTAAATAAATAAGCATAATTTTTTCTCTCTTGTTCAATTATTGTTGTTGATCTCATCTAAAAGAATTTGAATGTACATCACAACTATAGAAATTTGATCATGGCTATCAAACACCTTTTTCGTAAAGATTGGATGGTTAGTTTGCGACAAATTTTGTGAGTTTGACGCCGCATCTGATTTCCTAACTAAAAAATGTATTCTAAGTGATATCAGTCTTGTATGAAGCTCTTCATCATGTTTTTTAGTTAAATCATGTGTATTATTAAAAAAAATTACAAAAATAACAATATTCATTCAAGTTGATAGAGTACATTAATATAATACAAATTCAAAGTCGCTAAACACAAAAAGGATATGCGAACAAACTCACGGGATTCATGTTGATAACATAAAACGACAAAACATCTTTGCCTGAAAATATTACTATAATCAAGTATGTGAAATACTTGTGTCTCTCGATTTGCAACGTTCACTACGCTAAAATCATTGATTGAATCTGCACTTGCTCAAAACTATTCTTTAAACCTAAATCAAATAAACGCCTCATTAAGATAGGAAATAAAAACACACAGCATAAAGACATGAAATCAAAACAAACAAAGTCGTGCGAAGACGACGAAATCACCATAAGCAAACTAAAAATATGTGGAAATCACTTAGTATTAACTAAAAAGAGAAGAAAAAACATTGGAAGGGGTGATTTTTAGTCAAAATTAACCTAAATCACCTATTTTCGGTAGACAATAAGAAAATAGGTGGTGACAACTAGGGTTTTAAAATTTTGATTTTTTTTCCTGCGGTCATGTTAAAATTCTCTTTTAAAAAAATTTAATTTTTTTAATACGTTGTGAGTTAAATATATTTTATAAATTCATATTTAATATTCGTGTTTCGTTAAAAAATAATAATTTTTTTTTGAAAGAATTTTTTTTTAGAAGGTTTTGTTATAAAATTCTAAATATATCAACAAGAATTTATTAAAAAATATGAAAGGTAATCACAGACAAAAATGTGAATGGAAAGCAAAATAAATTAGAGAAACTAAAACGAACGATCGTAATATTTATAAAAATCAAAAACATATTTAACTTAAGATTCTATAACATTGTCCTTACCAACTGAGTTAAGTTTACAGAGACGCATCGTTAAACGATTCAGTTTCTTCGTTTCATTCAATAATTGTTGTATATCAAATTTATAATTTAGACAAAATACATCAGTTATTTAATAAATTTAAGAATTTTTTTTTACATATATTTAAGACCGGATATATTATTAAGGAATCTAATCTGGCCACTAATAATCTCATCACAGGGAAATCATATTCATAGTGATAAATAGGTAATGCAATTCACCAAAAAAAAGGTAATTCAATTAATTTAGATATTTTTCTATTTTTTATTATTGTTAACTTTCTCAACTACATCGTGATAAATAGGTAATGCAATCAATTTAGATATTTGTCTTTTTTTTATTATTGTTAATTTTCTCAACTACAATTAATATAAATAAGTAACATAACAAAACTTGTATATTTTCCATTATTTTATTGATTTTTTTAATATGGTTTGATTTTTTTAAATATTTTCCATAACAAAACTTACTCCATTATTTTATTGATTTTTTTAATAGGGGATTTATTGGAAAAAAAATTATTGAAATAAATTAAGTATGCCAAAAATATAAAATTTTAGCGTCTCTAGATTAAAATCTGTAAAAGTAAGTTTGAGCTAGCATTATTTTTTCGTAAACTTAGGTTTAATGAGTGTGCGTAGTATTGTTTATGTTTGGATAATATTTTTCTTTAAAAAAAAGTTTGGATAATATTTTTAAGGGAATGTGTTACAAAGTATATTTGATTATAATTAAAAGTGTGAAAATTTCAGAAAATGATACGAGTGTTTTGTAGGAAAGAAAATGATATCAATTTAATTACAATTATCGTATAGGGTTGTTGAATCTCTCCAAGCTGGCGGTTAATTTATTCGCCATCTTGAGACGTGAAAGCTTGATTTTGTGCGCTTGTACGCGAGTGTACGCAAGTTCATTGGATAGTCCTTGAGGAGTGTGTGTGTTTGATTTGGCTTCCTTTAGACATTTTTGTTGTATTTGCATTTTTGTTGTATTTGAATTGTTTATATATTCGCTAGGGCAGTTTATATGGTTTGACCGAGTTATGTTTATGTCGTCTTTTTTTGTCAGGTAGTCTAGTAGTTAGAATTCATCTTTTTTAAGATGAATAAGTGAGGTGTCTGGGGTTCGAACCTCGACCCCTGCATATAACAATGCATGTCCATGTCAGCTGAGTTATGCTCGCAGGGACTATGTCGCCTCTTTTATTTTCATTTTAATATATATAAGGTGTAGGAAAGGGTTTCTATCTACGCTCCATTTGCTTCAAAAACAAAAACAAACAAAAAAAATAAGTAATGGACAAACATGTAGTATATGAATGGGTTTAATTTCATTAATTAACAAGCTCACAAATAAAATACTATTACAAATAAAAACAGCTCCTCATGTTTCTCCTGATACCTTTTTATTTATATAAATAATTACAGTGTAAAAAATTTGGTTATAGGTTACCCATTATTCTGTCAAAAAAAAAAAAAAAGGTTACCCATTATATTAAGCAAGCTCATAAATAAATATATAAAACACAAATAAAAACAGCTCCTCATATTGTTATTTATTTATACATTTCGCTTGTATATATAACAGTATAAATTGGGGTATTAATTAGTCGTTTTATTCTTTGTAAAAAAAAAAAATGGGTACAATATTTTTTGTATTTATTTAACTTCTTTTGAGGGATTGTATTTATTTAACTTAAAAATAACCTTCAGGTCCTTCACCACCAGTACGTATTGGATTCAAAATTGGAAAAAATAGTAAGAATATGAAGATTCAAAATGGCGATAAACTGATAAAGTTCATTAAGCTAGGCCGCAACTGCATTGACCATGACAAAGAAATGACCAGCACACCACGAATATTTTACACGTGAGTGTAGTGTACTAGTCTTTCATGCTTTTGTTGGGGTCCTTGTACTTGAAGTTGAAAGTGATGGAAATTGCATCCACTCATCAATAGCCACATTCACATCCCAAAATAGAGCACTGCTCTTTCCAAGCATATAGCAAGAATATGCCATATGAATTAGGAATTGCATTTTAAAGTGTACTGCACATTGTAGAGAAGGAATGTAAAAATAGAGTGGTCACAAAATAATAATAATTACTTCCTTCAAAATAATAAAAAACAATTACTAATATCAAAAAATAATAAAAATAATCACTAACATTTTAACACACCAAAGTTGATATGATTCTTCAAAACATTTTCTACGTGACAGGTGCATGAGGAATTGTCAAGCATACTATTTCACATGATAATAACAAACTTAAATAAGATCTCGTGCAACCGTGCATATCAATACAAGACAGAGGTCAAAGTTGAGGTTGGAAATAGTCGAAATTATGTACTTCCCTCCCCTACTCATATTACGTGTCTCTCACACATTTATATTTTTTTTTTTCTTTTTTTGGTACAAAAGAGGGCCAAAGGCCCAGCAGAAAACAAAACTAATTGAACATGCCTAGGAAAACAAGTCCTAGAAATATCATCAAAAAGAAATATATGGAGCTCACTAGGTGGATACTCCAATCTAGTAACATCGAAAGAGTCTAAAGAAAGACTAAAGGTCTCCAGCCAATCAGCACAACGATTACCCTCCCTCCAAGTATGACGAAACTGGACATGCCAATCTAAAGTCGAAAGGTTGCGAATACGCCGCACCAACGTGGGAATGGCTCCACTAAACATACAACTACCAGTAACCATATCAATAAGAGTTTAGAGTCGCTTTCCACAATGAGTCGTGGAATATGTTCTCGCCAAGCCATATCCAAACCAAGGTACATGCCCCACAATTCAGCATGAAGCGCGTCACACACTCCAACCTTTCTAATGTAGCCTTTTAGCCATCTTCCATCTGAGCTGCGAAAAAGGCCACCACAACCTGAATTCTCTCCACCACCTTTGCAAGCACTGTCACTGTTGAGTTTTATCCAACCTTCAGGGGGTTTATCCCAACCCACGCAGATCGTCTCTTTTTGTTGAAGATCGCGATGAGGCGGAAGAGCTGAAAAAAAGTCTACCTGTTTAGTAAAGTTTTGGATCACCATGACATGGTTGTTTGGCTGGTGAAAATCATTTTCAAAGATAGCTTTGTTTCTCCACGTCCATAAGAACCAACAAGATGTCATGAAAATTGTCTTACAGTTCTTAGTAGTTGCACATATGCCACGCTTGCCGAGGTTGTTGAAAATCCAGTCCCTGCAATCAAAAGTAAAGAAATCAGTTATGAAATGAGATGGAACTAGGCGGAGCCATACCTGAATTGCATAGACACAATCTCGGAGCACATGAATGGTAGTTTCATCTTCTCTCCCACATCTAAAACAAATTGGAGATATGCCACTCCCCACTTGCTTCTACGAAAATTGGTAAGGATGCGCTCTTGGGCTGCAAGCCAGATAAAAGTTTTAATGCGATGGGGTCCTTTCCAGTCCCACAAAGAATTCCAATCTCCTTCCAAGGCATGAATGTCTCCATGTTGCAACCTATAAGCACTTTGAATGGTAAACTTATAAGTATTAGTGTCTTCCCATCCCATGACATCAGGCCCATCTGCATCAATTGGGGTTGGTAAAAGAACCACTTGATTCACAATATTTGTTGGCAAATTTTCTTAGAATATCAAATAATACATTAATTTTATTTTTTCATTAACTTAATCTTATGTATTAGTCGGGCGGAGCGAGGAATTTAAAGTTAAGGGGTTGAGTATAAGGAATATTTTTTTTGAACGAACAAAAAATATAATTTGATTAAAATAATTAATTTTCAAATACAAAAGGTATGTAATTTAAAGTTTTGGTCAGACTATACTTATCTATCGGTCGAACTTCATATCACTATGACCCTTTTTTTATCCCATATTTTTATTTTAGGTTTCACTTTGCTCTTTATTTTTTGATTTGAAAAGAGTCTTTTATTTTGCAAAGCTATTTCATTATGGTTCATTCTATTTAAAATGTGTTTGTGGAGATGACTGTATCAATATATTTTACGAAATATGAGATAATTTAAAATAATATGAAGTATAAAATAATGATATTAATTGTCAATTAATCTAGTAACATGGTAAACATTTTAATTAGATTAATTAGGGGGACCATGTCCTAATATATATTTTATGAAACATTTTAATATAGTTTAGTTGTGTAGTATATAAAAAAAAATCAAAAATGTGTGTGTGTGTGTGTGTGTGTGTGGGGGGGGGGGGGACCATGGCCTCCATAGGCCATCCCAGTCCCTCCGCCACTGGTAATAGTAGTATAATTTGTCTCATGTAATTGCTCATTTTAATTTTTTGTATATGACATAACTCATTCTTACAGAAACCAATTTACAAGGTGAATGCGTCACTCATATGGAGACATTATTCCCTCCGGTCTTATAATATGTAAGCAAAGAACCAAAAAAAAAAAAATACCCTTTAAAAAACTGTCTAAAAACATTTAAGTTGTCGTAAAAAAAACATACCATTTTCAATTTTACCCTTAAAAGTGCTTTGGAAATTGTTGAAAACATTAAAATATGAAAAAATATAGTGGATTTAATTTAAGGATAGTTTGGAATAATGTCGTTAAATATAATAATTATTGTCGACTTTTGCTTATATTTTAGACTATGGTATTTTTTTTTTGTATTGTTGTTTACATACGAGATCGGAAGGAGTATCTTTTAGGGAACCTCTCAAAAAAATGAATATTTTAGGAAAAAGCTTCTTCGTACGATACTTGCAATGTGAAAAAACAACAAATGTATATCAACCGTAAGATATGCTTTAAATTGTACTCTCTCCGTACTAAATTAAGTAAGTCATTTGCTCGTTTCACACTTATTAAGAAAAATGTATAAGTGAAGAAGAGAGAAAAATTATTTTAAGTGTTCTTATAAGTATATTGTGCCGGTTTCTAAAAAATTACGTATAAGACCACAGAGACCGCACATTAGTTCAGACTATTCTCTTTACACACGATTCAAATCAAATTTAAAAAGCAAAGTTGTTTGTTTAACAAAATTGTAAATAACATGTTGAAAATAAAAGAGAAAGTTGTGCTAAGATTATACTTCGGTAACTTCTCATTCAATGATTCATATTGATCGATTGCACACTTTCTAATATTCAAATATTGTTGGAACAAAATGTGTTTAACAATGAACCTCAAAGAGTTTTGATGATAACAAGGTATTAAAAATTGTAAATTGGACTAGCTAATATTTGTTCAAGTGTACAGGACCACAGTTAAAAAGTTACATCATTAATTGGTTCTGAATGAGCAAATAAAGAGCAAAAGAAAATGAAGCTTAGACGATTCTGAAGGCAATACGCTCCTGAAAGTGGAAAGCGCTCCTGAAGTCAAGCTGCTCCTGAAGATAGTAAAAGCGCTCCTGAAGAAATAGTGCTCCTGAAGAATAGTGCTCCTAAAGACAAGAGGTCCAGAAGCCACATCATCAGAAACTGAAGAAGCTGCATCATCAGAAGCTGAAGAAGCTGCACCATCAGAAGCTGCATCATCAGAAGCTGCCTCATCAGAAGTCATTTCACCAGAAGCTAAAGATCAACTGAATTTGCAAAAGATTCAAAGATTGAAGAATCTAAATTGCAAAAGCTGTCTATTGGATTCGAAAACACAGCAGAAAATTAGTGGAACATTGCAACGGTCATTTCAAAGGTGTTTGAAGGCATGTGCTTGCAATTTGGACGAAAGCGTTGACATTGTACTATTGTACGAACTGTACAACCACCTTCTCCGCTACTCTGTTTTGTGTCCACGCTACAAGACAAGAAAACAACTCCAGAATACGGCTTCGCCTGCATAGATGTTCCTTTGGATAAGGAATGGATTTCAAATTGGTTCTTCATAGGACAACAACCAAATCAGGCAAAAAATCATTGGTGAAAGATCAAGCTTCAAACAACGACTCTTTGGTGTGCTGGCAATTTCACAACGTCTCTTTCACACCTCTATATAAAGGAGTGAAGACTTGGAGTTTTGGTAATGCAAGAACGCTAATGCTGAACGACAGACTCTCAACATTTTTACAAGTGTCAAACCTCTGCTGAAATTGTTCTACATTCACTTAGAATTTTTGTGTCTCAAAGTCATATCTTAGAAATTCTTAAGTCCATTGAGTCTGTATCTGATCTGTATTGTGAGCACCTCTGATTGTATATCAAGTGTTCAACCTTAAACAATTTTCTGTGTAATTTTGTTTAGTTAGGAAGTCTCTTGCAGTTGTGCTTGAGCAGAAAGTCTCTTGATTGTGTTCTTGAGCAAAGGAAGTCTCTAGCTTGTGTGCTTGAGCAAAGGAAGTCTCTTGCTTGTGTGCTTGAGCAATTGTAATCAGATATTACTCTTAGTGAAATCTCCTTGGAAGTGCAAGGGGGACTGGACTACTTCCGGATTGTGGAAGGAACCAGTATAATTGCTTTGTGTTGTTCTTCTTCTCTCTCTCTCTGTTTTATTCCGCTGCATTTAGATTCTGATTATCACTTCAGAAGCTGTCTCACTTAGCTTCTGATCAGTGTGTTCAGTTTTTAGGAGAAACGAAGAATTTTTCAAAACACAATTCAACCCCCCCTTCTTGTGTTTTTCTCACCTTCAATTGGTATCTAGAGCCTTGGTCTGTTGTGAAACACTTAACTGTGCAACTGTCAAAGATCTGAGAAAAACATGTCTACTCCTCCTCCTACTTGTTCTGGTGATACTAGCTATAAAAATGTCTCACATGATTATAGTGATAGTAAGAAATCCAGTGTTGGGAAGATTCCAAAATTCAATGGAGATGCTGAAGAATTCTCTTGGTGGAAGACCAACTTTTACAGTTACATCATGAGCCTAGATGAAGAATTATGGGATATTCTGGAAGATGGTGTTGGTGATTTAGTCCTTGATGAAGAAGGAGCTGCTGTGGATAGAAAGAAACATACTCCAGAACTGAGAAAACTCTACAAGAAGCATCATATTATCAGAGGAGCCCTTGTCACTGCCATACCCAAAGCAGAATACATGAAGATGAGTGACAAATCCACTGCTAAAGCTATGTTTGCTTCTCTCTGTTCAAACTATGAAGGGAGCAAGAAGGTCAAAGAAGCAAAGGCTCTCCTGCTTGTACATTAGTATGAGTTATTCAAGATGAAGGATGATGAAACTATTGAGGAGATGTACTCAAGGTTTCAAACCTTAGTTTCTGGGCTACAGATTCTAAAGAAGAGCTATGTTGCTTCTGATCATGTAAGCAAGATACTCAGAAGCTTACCTGCCAGATGGAGACCAAAGGTGACTGCCATTGAGGAAGCTAAAGATTTAAACACTTTAAGTGTCGAAGATCTTGTTAGTTCTCTCAAAGTTCATGAGTTAAGTCTTAATGAACATGAGTCTACTAAGAAGAGTAAATCAATAGCTCTTCCATCCAAAGGCAAGTCATCAAAAGCTCTCAAAGCGGTTGAATCTGAAGAGGAAGAACAGTCAAGTTCAGATTCTGAACCAGATGCTGTTGAAATGGTCATGCTCTCAAACAGACTTCAGTATCTGGCCAAGAAGAACAGAAAGTTTCTCGCCAGAAGGGGTAACTCCAGAAGCTCAAGGAAAGAAGATCAGAAGGGATGCTTCAACTGTAAGAAGCCTGGACACTTCATTGCTGAATGCCCTGATCTTCAAAGAGAAAAGTCAAAGGACAAGTCAAAGAGGTCTACATTCAAACCAAGCAAATTCAAGAAGCAGATTAAGCAGAGTTTAATGGCAACCTAGGATGATTTGGGAAGTGAATCTGGATCTGATAAAGAGGAAGCTGATGAAGATGCAAAGGTAGCTGTTGGGTTGGTAGCAACAGCAACTTCAGAAGCTGGATCAGATTCAGACTCAGAAGATGAAAACGAGGTATATTCCAAAATTCCCAGAGATGAACTTGTTGAGTCACTTAAAGAACTTCTTACACATTTTGAAGTAAGAACCAATGAGTTGAAGGATTTAAAAGAAAAATATGCTGATTTGGTACAGCAGCAAAAATCAACTCTACTGGATCTGAAAGCTTCTGAACAAGGACTTAGGGGCTTTGACTTCATGTGTAAAACATATGAAGATCAGCTCAGGTTCTTATGACAGAAGCTACAAGAAAAGTGTAATGAAAAACCTTTAAGTAACCATGAAATTGCTCTTGAAGATTTTATTATATCTGACATTGACAGAAGTAGAGTAGCTTCTATGATTTATAGCATTTACAAGAACAATGGCAGAGGAATTGGTTTTCCAGAAGTGAAACTTGAGAAAACCAATCTAAAATCTTGTTGTGAATGCATCAATGAAGGACTGAAAACCTTCTTTGTACCAGAAGGGGCTGAGTTGGAAACTGTTGTTCAATCAGAACCTGAAACTTCTAGTTCTAAGGCTAAGATTACTTCAAAGCAAAAGAACTCTAAGTCAAAGGCTATGATCAAATCTGATTCCAAGACTTCAAAGGTTAGGATCCTGAAAAGATCAGAACCTATTCCTCAGAGTCTGGTGAAACCAAAATCTGAGGCTCTAAAGTCTAAGTTTCAGAAGAAGACAGTTACTGCTTCTGAAGTACCAAAACCTAAGGTGATGGTTAATCAGAAGCAACCCAACTCACAGCACAAGGTACAAGAAGTGAAGAGTAAAGCCTTAAGTACTAACCTTCCAGGACCCATAGGACAATGGGTACCTAAATCTAAAAATGTCAATGATGCAGGTATGTCTAAGAGCAGTGCCAAAGCAAAGATCATGGTACCTAGACAGCGGTTGCTCAAGACACATGACAGGAGACAAGTCCATGTTCCTCAGCCTAACAATGAAAGAGGGAGGAAATGTGAAGTTTGGAGGCAACCAGTCAGGCAAGATCATAGGTACAGGAACTATTGGTAATTCCTTTACCTTAATTAATAATGTATGGTTGGTAGATGGTCTTGAACATAACCTTTTGAGCATTAGTCAATTTTGTGATAATGGTTATGATGTGCTCTTTGAAAAACCCAACTGTACAGTAATCACTAAGGAAGACAAATCCACTGTGTTCAAGGGAAAGAGAGTTGACAATGTCTATAAAATCAATTTTTCTGAACTGGCTGATCAGAAGGTGATTTGCCTACTATTAGTGAATGATAAGAAATGGATGTAGCACAGAAGGTTGGGACATGCTAACTGGAGGTTAATCTCTAAGCTTAGTAAGTTACAACTTGTGAAAGGGCTACCAGACATTGACTATCATTCAGATGCACTCTGTGGTGCATGTCAGAGAGGGAAAATTGTGAAATCATCTTTTAAAACCAAAGACATTGTCTCAACCTCAAGACCTTTAGAATTACTCCATATTGATTTACTTGGACCAGTGAGTACTGCATCCTTATATGGAAGTAAATATGGATTAGTCATTGTTGATGATTACAGCAGATAGACTTGGGTGAAATTCCTGAAAAGTAAGGATTATGCATATGAGGTATTCAGTAACTTCTGCACACAAATTCAAACTGAAAAAGAGTCAAAAATTTTGAAAATCAGAAGTGATCATGGTGGAGAATTTGAAACTGAGCCATTTGAAGCTTTTTGTGAAAAACATGGAATCATCCATGAATTCTCTTCTCCTAGAACTCCACAACAAAATGGGGTTGTTGAGAGAAAGAATAGAACTTTACAAGAAATGGCCAGAACCATGATCCATGAAAACAATTTGGCTAAACATTTTTGGGCAGAAGCAGTGAATACAGCATGTTATGTTCAAAACAGGATTTATATTAGACCTATTTTGGAGAAAACAACATATGAACTCTTTAAAGGAAGAAAACCCAATATCTCTTACTTTCATCAATTTGGATGTACATGTTACATTCTGAACAACAAGCTCTACCTAAAGAAATTTGATGCCAAGGCCCAAAGAGGAATCTTTTTAGGTTACTCTGAAAGGTCAAAGGCATATAGAGTGTATAATTCAGAAACACTCTGTTTTGAAGAATCTATGCACGTTAAATTTGATGACAAGGAGCTTGAAGATAAAACTTCAAAGCAAGATGAAAGTTTTGCAGAGATACAGGTTCCTGAAGTTACTCCAGAACCTGATCAGATAGCTGAATCTGAAGATAGTCCAGAAGCTGAACCCACATCAGAAGCGCAAGATGAAACTGCTTCTGATGAAGCACAAGATGGCTCACATCAAGCAGATCCTCCCAGAAACACATTCAAATACAAGTCTTCACATCCTGAGGAGCTAATCATTGGAAACAAAGATAGTCCAAGAAGAACAAGATCACATTTCAGACAAGTAGAGTCAATGATTGGACTAATCTCGATGATTGAACCTACAACAGTTGATGAAGCACTTTCAGATGATGGATGGATCCTAGCTATGCAAGAAGAGTTGAATCAATTCCAAAGAAATGATGTGTGGGATCTGGTACCCAAACCTCAGCACAAGAACATTATTGGAACAAAATGGGTATTTAGAAACAAGCTGAATGAGCAAGGTGAAGTAACAAGAAACAAAGCCAGGCTTGTTGCACAAGGGTATAGTCAACAAGAAGGCATTGATTACACTGAAACGTTTGCTCCAGTTGCAAGATTGGAAGCAATCAGGTTACTTCTTTCCTATGCAGTTAATCATGGCATAATATTATATCAAATGGATGTCAAAAGTGCATTTCTAAATGGTGTCATAGAAGAAGAAGTGTATGTCAAGCAACCTCCTGGATTTGAGGATATTAAATATCCTGATCATGTTTTTAAACTGAAGAAATCACTATATGGCTTGAAACAAGCTCCCAGAGCTTGGTATGATAGACTAAGTAATTTCTTAATCAAGAATGATTTTAAAAGAGGACAGGTTGATACAACTCTCTTCAGAAGGACCCTTGGGAAAGATATTCTTGTTGTGCAAATATATGTTGATGATATAATGTTTGGTTCTACTAATGCATCTCTTTGCAAGGAATTTTCTGAGTTAATGCAGGATGAATTTGAAATGAGCATGATGGGAGAGCTGAAGTTCTTCATGGGCATTCAAATTAATCAATGCAAAGATGGAGTCTATGTTCATCAGTCTAAGTATACAAAGGAGCTTCTGAAGAAGTTCAAGCTTGAAGATTGTAAAGTGATGAACACTCCAATGCACCCTACGTGCACCTTAAGCAAAGAAGTTGAAGGAGCTAAAGTTGACCAGAAGCTGTATAGAGGTATGATTGGTTCTTTGTTATACCTCACTGCATCTAGGCCAGATATTTTATTCAGTGTATGCTTGTGTGCAAGATTCCAATCAAATCCTAGAGAATCTCATATGACTGCTGTCAAGAGAATCTTCAGGTATTTGAAAGGAACAACTAATCTTGGACTCCTTTATAAGAAATCCTTAGATTATAAGCTAATTGGATTCTGTGATGCTGATTATGCTGGTGATAGGATTGAAAGAAAGTCAACCAGTGACAATTGTCAATTTCTGGGTGATAATCTTATATCCTGGGCTAGCAAAAGACAAACAACTATTGCTATGTCTACAGCAGAAGCAAAATACATTTCAGCTGCAAGTTGTTGTACACAACTACTTTGGATGAAACATCAGTTGGAAGACTATCAGATAATTGCTAACAGTATTCCCATTTATTGTGATAATACTATTGCTATTTGTTTGTCTAAAAATCCAATTTTGCATTCAAGAGCTAAGCACATTGAAATCAAACACCATTTTATCAAAGATTATGTTCAAAAAGGAATTTTAGATATACAATTCATTGATACTGAAAATCAATGGGCTGACATATTTACTAAGCCTTTAATTGTTGAAAGATTTGATTTTATAAAGAAAAATTTGAACATGCACTTTGTATCTGATTAAATGCTTGCTTGCTCCTGAATAGGATTTTAGGTTCTGAAGTTAGTTCAGAAGCAGTAGTCCATCAGAAGCTCTTTATTGAGGTTCTGAGGAAAACTCGCTTCTGATAATGATGACGTCAGCATCTGAAGTCCAGAAGCTGGATTTATTGCTTCTGAATAGTTGAATTAGTGGAAACGTTGGGAGTTACTTTTTAAAAGTAACTTCTGGCCCACTAACTTGGTAGTTACTCTGTGAACTTCTTACGTGGCCTGTATGTGTTGGTGTATAACTAAAAGGGCAATGATGATTTAATAGCTTTGAAAGTACTTTTCACGCGCCCCCAATTTGTCATTAATGTTATGTTTGTTTGTCTCTTTTGAATTGCAAACGTTTTTACTCTTAAACACTTTTTCAATTCACACACTACTCACTCACAACAAACACATTTGCTCTCAAACCTCTTGCGAAGTAAGCGCAAAAACCTTAGAACCCTAAATTCTCTAAATCTTCTTCAATCATCATCAAATGGCATCATCAAGCTCGCAACAGGAAGTTTCAGACTCTTCTGCACGAATGGTTCCTGAATATGACTACAGAGGAAGAAGTATGAAACTGGAAGAATGGGAACTACAGGTTCAAATAGAAAATCCGGTGGATTTTGAATCACTCGCCTTCCATGAGTGTTGGATCAGAAGCTACTATGAAAAGCAGGAACTTATGCATTACTTCAAGATGTTGAATGGACCAACATACGAAGCATTGGTTAGACACTTCTGGGTGAGAGCTAAGGTTTATGACAAAGCTGCGTCTATAGCTGAAGAAAGTCAAATGGTGTTGATTTATCCCGAACTGGAAGGGAAGACCAGAGAAGTAATGGGACTTGAGCCATTTACAGGTGTTGAAATCAGGTCAAGTATTTGTGGTATTCCAGTGAGAATTGCAGAATGGCAGATAGAAGCTGTACTCCGTAGAGAAGCCTCTGGAAAATACTCTGGAATTGATCTCTCAAGTACAGCTGAAGAACGCTTCTGGAAAGAGAAAGTAAACTTGGCTCTGTACAACTCCATGCAAGCTGGAAAGTATGCTGATCTGAGCATGGATAAGAAGCTGCTTCTGAAGATTCAGAATGAGGACTTACTTCCATGTGGTGGAAGTGAGAAACCCAATTTGGCACAGAAGGTCTTTCTCCAGCACTTCATTAAAAAGGAGAAAGTGAACGTGCCAAAATATATGTTCAAGTACTTGATAGAGTGTCTGAAACAGAGTCAGCTGCAGAATAAAACCTGGGTACCTTATGGAAGACTCTTGTCAGAAACATTCTATCAAGGAGGAGTCTTGGACAAGCTAAGCAGTGCTGAAGCCTTCACAGATGAGCTGCTTGATACTAAAACTGGAAAGTTCATAAATGCACAAACCCTCAAGAATATGAAGTTGATCACTGTTGTCACCAAGCTTCAAACTGATTTGAGTGAATCACTTGCTAAGTCTGACCTTATGAAAGACTTTCCACCCATCTACAAGAAGGATCCTCTTGAAGTGCAGATGTACTATATCAAGGAACACTTTGAGGCAACCAATGAGAGAATCAGATTGGAAGATGTACCAGAGGAAATGTATGGTGGTGCTCTGCCACGAGCCAGAGGCAGAAAGTCAAAAAGGAAGATGACTGCAGAGCAATACCTAGAGGTTGAAAAATCTGCGAAGAAGTCTAAAGTCACTTCTGATAAGCTTAACATTGGTGGTTCTGCAATGCCATCAATTGAAGAAGTGGCTGAAGACATCAACTCTAGCGTGGTCCTGAGTATTGGTATTGCTCTTGATCAACCTGCAATACCAAAGAAGAAAAGGAAGCAAGCAGTAAGGAGGACCAAGGATTTTCCTCTTATTACCAAGAAGGCTGAAGCTGCTACTAATGTGTCAGAAGCTATTGGAAAAGCTATGGAGATTGCTTCTGAACTTCAAGAGAGGGTAATAACAGAAGCATCACAACTTCTTAAAATTCCTGACACTGCTGAAGATGATCAATTAAAGTCAGCTGATTGTTCAGAACCCTCTACAACAGGTAATATCTTCACGCACTCAGAACCAATAGTACATGAGATATCCAGTGACTCTCCTTCACCCTCTTCAAAATCCTCATCATCATCTTCTGATTCTGATGATGATAAACCTATAAGTCTTCTGTTTCGAAAGCCAGTAAAAAGCCATTCAACATCAACCAAGACCAACAAAAAGTCCTCTCAGTCAAGCACTTTTAAGCCAGTTGGTCATATAATCAATCAGAAGATAGAAAAAATGGCTGAGCAGAGAGACAGAGTCATTGATACTATCCTCCGCCATCACCCTCAACCTCTTAACATTCAACCCCTCAACATGATTGTACCAGAAAATGTTGAGTCAACCTCAGAGAAAGCCTCTGAGACAACTCCAGAAGCAGCTGCTTCTGATAAAGTTGTTTCAGAAGACCCCCCACAACAACAACCTTTACCAGAAAAAGCCTTTTCACCCCCTACAACTTCATCACCCCCAACTGTTCCTGAACCATCTGTTCTTGAACAAGTCACTCCTCAAAAGACCGTTCCTGAACATATTGTTCCTGAACAACCAGTTACTAAACCCATTCCTGAACCTGCATCTGAAACTGCTGCTCCTGAACACATTGTTCCTGAGCTAACCCCTGCTTCCATAACTCCTTCACCAGTACAAGTTATCAAGATCACCTATCATACTGGTGTATGTGATATGGACACAGACTCTGAGGATGATCAAGATGATCATGCCTCTGATATGGTAGTTGACCCCACTCCTGACCAACCATCAACTAGCCAATCCTTGACTACAAATGACCAATCATCATCAAACCTACCTATTATACACTTAGCCCCTCCAAAACCCTCTAAACAACCTTCACCTCCCACCGTTTTCCTGGATTCTCAAGTACTACAAGATGTGTGGGAAGATATTGCTTCTGAAGTTCTCATACTGATAGCAGGTAGAAATGACTTGGGTCATACAATAAGCTATCAGAAGCAATGGAAGAGGATAAAAGAAAGGGTCGTCAACCTGATTTCAGCTTTGCATGATTCCTGCATTGAGGCTCAAGAGCAAGCCAAGCAGAAGCTGGAAGATTGGTTGAATGGAATATAAGAGAATACTGGAGATGTTGAAGTTCTTGGTACTTGGGTGAAGAATCCACTCAGTATCAGAGGCAGAGAACCTGATGAATTCCTGCCTAAGGAGCTGCATCTGATTATTCCTTCTGAGATCCTGGAGAAGAATGATGCACCTAACCTGGCTCTAGCTCAGGAGAACAAGAAGCTCAAAGAAGAAAATGAAAGGTTTGAAACAGAGCTACTAGAGCAGAAGCTGAAGATATCAAAATTGGAAACTAATATGCAAGAAGCCAAGATCAGAGAAGACAACTACAGAAAAGATATGGACAAGAAGTATGCTGATGTTCAAGAGCTTCTGAAGAAGATTTTAGAGAAATAAGCCAAACCCATAGTTGCACACTTTTAGCTTATTTTTTTGTCTCTTTAGGCTTTTAATATTCTTTGATCATCTCTGCTTCTGATTAAGTTCTTTTCGCTTCTGATATTATAAGCTTCTGAATTCTTCTTGCTTCTGAATATCATTAACTGTTTATATCATGTGTGTTGTTATTTGCTTTGATAATAATGCTTGCTATGACCTGTTTATTTAGTTTTTGAAGATGGTTAAATTTGCTTTGAAATTATTTGAATTATGCTCTGAACCTTTAATCTTATGTTTTTCTCATCTCTTCTTTTAGTTTATGTCTTTTTGCTAATGACAAAAGGGGGAGTATATGTGATAATATTTAAAGGCTCTGAGCCCCCATTAATTAATATTTGAAAATTTTGAAAATTTCTATCCTTTTTTGTTTTTAACCTTAAAACGGTGTATCAAAAAGGGGGAGTATCAAATTTCAAATAAAAATTACTTGAACCATTCTTCTTATCTATAAGTCAATTCTTTTAATTTTTTTAAGCTCTGATATTATTGTGCGAAAAATGAATTTAATTAACCTGGATAGAACATAGGGGGAGCTTACAAACCTCACCTTAAAGACTATCACACTCAGGGGGAGTTAGAGCTTACAAACCTCAGACTCTGAGCTTACAAACCTCAGAAACCCCAAAGTCAACTCGTTAATTAGATTAACAACAATTGACAAATTTTAAATACTATTGTTTGTCATCATCAAAAAGGGGGAGATTGTTGGAACAAAATGTGTTTAACAATGAACCTCAAAGAGTTTTGATGATAACAAGATATTAAAAATTGTAAATTGGACTAGCTAATATTTGTTCAAGTGTACAGGACCACAGTTAAAAAGTTACATCATTAATTGGTTCTGAATGAGCAAATAAAGAGCAAAAGAAAATGAAGCTTAGATGATTCTGAAGGCAATACGCTCCTGAAAGTGGAAAGCGCTCCTGAAGTCAAGCTGCTCCTGAAGATAGTAAAAGCGCTCCTGAAGAAATAGTGCTCCTAAAGAATAGTGCTCCTGAAGACAAGAGGTCCAGAAGCCACATCATCAGAAGCTGAAGAAGCTGCATCATCAGAAGCTGCATCATCAGAAGCTGAAGAAGCTGCACCATCAGAAGCTGCATCATCAGAAGCTGCCTCATCAGAAGTCATTTCACCAGAAGCTAAAGATCAACCGAATTTGCAAAAGATTCAAAGATTGAAGAATCTACATTGCAAAAGCTGTCTATTGGATTCGAAAACACAGCAGAAAATTAGTGGAACGTTGCAACGGTCATTTCAAAGGTGTTTGAAGGCATGTGCTTGCAATTTGGACGAAAGCGTTGACATTGTACTATTGTACGAACTGTACAACCACCTTCTCCACTACTCTGTTTTGTGTCCACGCTACAAGACAAGAAAACAGCTCCAGAATACGGCTTCGCCTACATAGATGTTCTTTTGGATAAGGAATGGATTTCAAATTGGTTCTTCATAGGACAACAACCAAATCAGGCAAAAGATCATTGGTGAAAGATCAAGCTTCAAACAACGACTCTTTGGTGTGCTGGCAATTTCACAACGTCTCTTTCACACCTCTATATAAAGGAGTGAAGACTTAGAGTTTTGGTAATGCAATAACGCTAATGCTGAACGACAGACTCTCAACATTTTTACAAGTGCCAAACCTCTGCTGAAATTGTTCTACATTCACTTAGAATTTCTGTGTCTCAAAGTCATATCTTAGAAATTCTTAAGTCCATTGAGTCTGTATCTGATCTGTATTGTGAGCACCTCTGATTGTATATCAAGTGTTCAACCTTAAACAATTTTCTGTGTAATTTTGTTTAGTTAGGAAGTCTCTTGCAGTTGTGCTTGAGCAGGAAGTCTCTTGATTGTGTTCTTGAGCAAAGGAAGTCTCTAGCTTGTGTGCTTGAGCAAAGGAAGTCTCTTGCTTGTGTGCTTGAGCAATTGTAATCAGATATTACTCTTAGTGAAATCTCCTTGGAAGTGCAAGGGGGACTGGACTACTTCCGGATTGTGGAAGGAACCAGTATAATTGCTTTGTGTCGTTCTTCTTCCCTCTCTCTGTTTTATTCCGCTGCATTTAGATTCTGATTATCACTTCAGAAGCTGTCTCACTTAGCTTCTGATCAGTGTGTTCAGTTTTTAGGAGAAACGAAGAATTTTTCAAAACACAATTCAACCCCCCCTTCTTGTGTTTTTCTCACCTTCAAATATAACTTCACCTATCCCTCGTCGTACGTTGACATATTTGCCTAACGACTCGAAATCCATTTTATCGACCGACTTCTGATGCTGAGCAAAATAATTGATTGATTCAATAACATATGACCGGATAGTTGAACATGAATATAAACCTAAATCTATGCCTAGGCATTAGCATCTATACATGACTTAAAAACATATCCCTTAAATAACAAGATGATGTCTCACACTTGCTAAGTCTATAAATCTTTTTTCATAGTGCACGTCAGAAAAAACATTAAACATAGCATTAGATCAAAGTTTATATTGAATAATGAATTGTATATGACGATAGACTGATTTCCCACAATAGATGTAACTAGCAAATAAGAGAATAATGATGGAGAAAGAGAATCAACAAACTTAATTCCAAGCTCCAATGACCTCCGATTGTAAAAAGTATCCCCCCCTCTCTCTCAACCAAGGACTCAAAAACTATTAAAATTCTGATTACAAATATATTTATACAAGTACAAAAAGTGTTGGTTCGTTAAGCGAATTCTTGCTCACCCATTTGAGTCTGCTACGAGACTAATCCTCTAACCAACAATGATAAATATGATCTTCTTCTACCAAAGTTAAATTACCATATAAATAGATGACTCTGAAAATCGAACTTAAGTTCTTTGCGAATTCCTAACATCAAGTTGGCTATCCATCACTTAATTCAATATTTTATTTTATCAATAACCCAGTCTACTAAATCTATTGGAAGAGGCTAATCTTCCACAACAACATGTGAACTAAGATTCAAATTCCAATTGAAATAATTAGCACTGACATTTCATGTCTTATTTATTTTGAGTAAGTTTATCTTAAGTGGAAGAATTCAACGAGACTAAAAAAAGGTTTGAACACCTTTTTGGTCCCTTATCTTTATTTTGAGGTTCATATTGGTCTTTTATTTAAAAAAATGTGCAGATATGTCCTTTAATTTTTTTAATTGGTACCACATTAGTCATTTCCATCCATCAAAGACTAACGACGTTAACTACAACATACGTGGCATGTAAGTCACCATCTTTTTCTTCTCACTTTACTGATTCTCTATATAAATCAAAACAAGGGTTCATTGGAATCCATTTTTCCCCAAATTCATCTACCCAAATTAGAGATTGCAACCAATCATCTTTCCCATTTGGGCTAACATGTCAAGTTCACGAGGTTCCTCGTTAGCTTCTTTATGATATGGTTCAACAATGGTGCTGTCGCGTCATTTTTCGGAGATCAAGGCTATTTGATTAGCTTTTGACTCACTTTTTTATTTCACGACTTTGAAAAAATTTATTTAAATTGGGGGGTCCGGGGGTTGGTTATATTTAGGGAAGGTATTAGCACCCTAAATATTCGTAGTACTCTACGAGAACCTCTTGGTTTTATTTAAATTATGTTCTATAACTTGCTTGCTTTTTTGAAAAAAAGGAATTTTAAATGATTAAAAAAGAAAGACCTAATTATCTACATTTTATTGATTTGGAAGGACGAGTGTCCTCTGCCTACGTACCCGTGAGGGATCAAAACCTCGTAGTTTGGGTTGAAATTGACGTTTGATTTGTTGTGTGTTTTTTATTTAATTTTTGAAAAGGTTTTAAAATGAAAAGCCAAATGGCAAATGAGAATTGGTTTGTATTTTTTATTTTGAAAGAAAAATAGACTCAAAGTATGATTACAGTTGATTTGATATTTGATTAAGAAAGAGAATAAAAAGGACGATCACTTGATTGAAAATCAAGGTTTATTATGAAAATATTTTTGTGATTTTTGATTTTTGAATGTTTTTGTTGTTTTGGAATAATAAATGAAAATTAAACTAACGGAGCAATAAAATTAAAAGCGCGTGGATTTTTGTAGTGACGTTGGGTCACCACAAAATCCCTAATCTAATTTTTTTGTATTTTTTTATATATATAAAGCGATAAAGAAATAAAAACACACACACACGCACACTTTTCTTATTTACATTTACATTGGACCTAAAAACATTCTAATTGCAGGAAAATAAATGACAATAATTAAAATGCTAAATAGAAATAAAATAAAATGCTAAAAAGAAATAAAATGCAAGAAAATAAAAGAAAGGGACAACCGAAGGGACAAAAATTACCGAAGGGACAAAATTCCGAAGGGACTTATTCCGAAGGGACAGAAAAAAGAGAGAGAAGAAAAGAATAGCTCGTCAACACAAGCTAAATGAGGGAGAAGAGAGAAAAGTTCTTTGACAACTCAAGAGAACTTTTGATGTGTGAAATTGTGAGGAATGAGAGCTATATTTATAGGTGAGGAGGTTGATGAAAATGGAAAAATGGTTTAATGGATTTTGATGGTGATTTGAATGGTGTTTAATGGTGAATTTTAAAAGAGGAATGTTAAAGTTGACACTTGACTTGAATTTTTTTTTTGGACCTTGGACATTTTATTTTTGGACCTATTGACACTTTGTTTTTTTTTTTTTTGACTTGGACAATAAAATAAAAGTGACCAAAATAAAATATGAAAAATGACTAATTAAAAGAAAATATAAAAATTAGAAATAAAAATTAAAATTTATAAAATTAAATAAAAGATGGAAATTAAAGAGTAAATAACAAATAATAAAAAACTAAAGAAAACTAAAAATATAAAAATATAAAGAGAGAAGAGGGTCTGACTTGAAACCAAACATGAGATATTTTAAAATACCTCTCTGCCAAATTTTTCACTAAAAAGTCAGAGACTAATCAGGGTCAAACGGCGCATGAATGTGGGACCTTAGGTCTAAAATTCGGGTATGACAGATGCCCCTATTTAAGTTTCTTCGTCTGGAGATTTGAAGATGGAATCTTTGAGTTGACGGGACGAAGAGACTTAAATACAAAAGTACATCAATTTTGGACCTAAGATGCTGTGAAATGCTTATGATGCAAGTATGAATGCAGGATGGCAAAGACAATTTGACTGGGAGTAGAAACAACAAACGGGATACCCAAATTCGTTAAAGGAAGGGATCCGACTCCGCTGGAGAATTGCAGCTTCACTGGGGAAGAGATTGTCTGCTACCGTATCGGTTTGGAACGATAGCTTAATGAAGACAAAACCTTTTTAGCGACATCACTTGTACAGATAAACTGGGGATGACACTGGAGAGAGAAAAAAAATGTGATTTCAAACTGAAACTTGGCGAAAGGTAAACTCAAGTGGTCCGTTGTTTAGGACTGGCAGCTTAAAATAAGACAAAAAGGAAATTCAAGCGGTCCGTTGTTTAGGACTAGCAGCCTGAAATAAGACAAAATGTAGACTCAAGCGGTCCGTTGTTTAGGACTGACAGCTTGGAACAAGACTAAAAGGAAACTCAAGCGGTCCGTTGTTTTGGACTGGCGGCTTGAAACAAGATTAGAAGGTAAACTCAAGCGGTCCGTTGTTTAGGACTAGCAGCTTGAAACAAGGTAAACGTTTGCGAGAATCCACCCGGCTTTTGATAAACATTTGCGAGAATCCACTCGGCTTTTGATAAACATTTGCGAGAATCCACTCGGCTTTTGATAAGGTTTGCGAGAATCCACTCGGCTTTTGCGAGAATCCACTCGGCTTGGTAAACATATGCGAGAATCCACTCGGCTTTTGCGAGAATCCACTCGGCTTGGTAAACATATGCGAGAATCCACTCGGCTTTTGCGAGAATCCACTCGGCTTGGTAAACATATGCAAGAATCCACTCGGCTTTTGATAAACATTTGCGAGAATCCACTCGGCTTTTGCGAGAATCCACTCGGCTTGGTAAACATATGCGAGAATCCACTTGGCTTTTGCGAGAATCCACTCGGCTTGGTAAACATATGCAAGAATCCACTCGGCTTTTGTGAGAATCCACTCAGCTTTTACGAGAATCCACTCGGCTTGGTAAACATATGCGAGAATCCACTCGACTTTTGCAAGGTTGTGCCGGAATCCACCAGGCTTTGTAAAAGATTGCCGGAATCCACCGGGCTTTGTAAGAGTTGGCCGGAATCCACCGGGCTTATAATGAGTGACATCTCTGGACCAAACACACTGGGATGACACTTTTGATGATAAGAAGGTAAATGTCAGATGTTCATGTGTAGAAACTTGCGGCTTGACACAATGATAAGTAAAGACCGAACTGAAGAGACACGACCGAAACAAGATTTTGGTGACTAATTCGATCATGTGTGAATGATGTCGTGTATATGTTGTGTATGCATGAGTGTATGAACATGTGTCAGTATTAATGTATGAATGTATGATTGTATGAATGCATGAATGTATGGAGGTAGCTTGTACGACTGTATAAATTGGATATGACAAGCGACTCGATGAAACGAGACAAGATATGTAGGATGGGAGGCGGACAGACATCACAGTACAAACACTCGGCAAACTTCCTTGGAGATGATGTGATTGAACAAATCAAGCCGTTGGCGGTGTAAAACCCGGCACAAGGTAGCAACTGATGCCTCTTGGGGAGAGAGCCTATTGTTAACCAAAAGTCTGGAAGAAGTCGCCATTTGTGAACCGGCGCAGGGTGTACTTCCATCGGCATGCTTCAACAGTCATTTTTTTGTATATATATATTTTTTTGAAAATCCCTAACTTTTGCCTGGACCGCCCTTTCGGGTTTTCAGTCCACCAGGAGTATATTCTTTTTTATGCCCCTAATTTTTGCCTGGACCGCCCTTTCGGGTTTTCAGTCCACCAGGACGCTCTCTATTACCTAAGCCGCCCTTTTGGGTTTTCAACTTAGCGAGTTATTATTTTTGTATTATATTTTTTGTATTTTTGGACTGTGACAACATCTTGCTCAAAGCAGAGGTCCTCTCCATTGTGCTTAGCCATGTCTCCCTTTCGGAGTGTAACCGTTCTCGAGGTGGATGTTGATGTACGCTTCAACTACTCACAAGTTCAAAGAGAGCGTGCTTGTTGTTCACACTTTTCAAAAGATGTAAAAAAAAGTTTTTGTATTTTGAAAATTTTGCTTCAAGTATTGCCATCAAAAATAGAAAAAATTTCGTAAACAGAATAAATGAGAGTTCCAAATAAATGGCACGGGCTCAAATTTGATGAGTTGAGTGGTGGCCTACCAATGGCGTGGTCCCACAGATCTTTGAAAAATTTGGAAAAATGGTAAATATAATGGGAAGGTACATTGAACACAATAACCGTTATTCTCCTTGACAACTTTGAATGCCCCAGATCCGAGTCTTTGATCTGCAGATGCTTCGAAACGGAGGTTCTTTTGACGACTGGATGCCCTAAGAGGACTGTGCTGACTGATGCAGTTACTTGTCATGATCCTTAAATTTTGCATAGATTGCCCTTTTGGGTTTCGACCTATCAGGATAATCATTTTTGTTCATGTCTCTAATTTTTTCCTGGACCGCCCTTTTGGGTTTTCAGTCCACCGAGACGCTCATTTTTGCCTAAGCCACTTTTTAAGATTTGCGACTTACCGAGCTTTTATTTTTGACAGAGTATTTCTTGACTGCACTGGCCTTCATAGGATGTGCGAGTTTGTCACCACCCATAGTTGTAAAAGTATTGCACATGGGCCTTCATAGTTAGGCGTCCACTTGCCCCTGGAGTCTGGTTGAAAAAGATAGTACCCTTTTGAGCACAAAGACTCCTTTTTTGAAATTCACGGGACGAACCTTCTTGTTGGAAGTTTATTTCAAACCTCTTTTGATATATTTGTACAAGGTCGTCATACGTTTAAATTCGATCAAGCTTGGACTTTAGCAGAACTCCTATTGACGAGACTTCGACCTCCACGGAAAGCACGATCTCCATGTTGTATACTGAGGGAAGGAGGGGGGTTACCCCTGTTGAAATGTGTACTGAAGTATGATATCCATGCGAGGCAATGGTAACCTCTCATGCCAGTCTTTGTAAACGACTGCCATCTTCTGGACAATGTTCTTGATTTTTGTTTGCAGCTTCGATGGCTAAGATGCCCCAGTATGTGAGAGATCTCATTGGGAATCTCTTCATTCTCTTCTTCAGTTTCGGACACAAGGAACTCAAAGTTGGAAGAGAGTACAAGGTTAAAGTGTTCAACAGGTTTATTAATGCATGATTTGATTATTGATTTTGACAAGTAAGTACATGTTATGATTATGCAGATGTTTGAGAATGATTAAAGAAAGTTTTTTTTTGTTTTTTGTATTACCATTTTTCCAGAAAAAGCACAAAATAAAATCAAAGTCGGGATAGAAACGTCTTTTTATTAATGATGGAAAATACATGAAGCAAAAAGCCCTACCCAAATTCACATTCGTCTCGGGCGGGACGAAAGGATTTTTTTGAAAAGCAGCAAACAACCAACAAACACATTATTTGAACAGATAAGTAGTAGAAGGAACATCAAAAGCGACCCAATTGCGGTTATCCACTCCATGTGTCACAATATAGTCCGGCAGTGGGTTAACTTGCACATCCGAATTCAACCTTCGAAAAGCAAGATATTGGCTTCAATCAGCTTCTGGACTTCAATCTTCAATGAGAAACAGTGCTCGATGTCATGGCCGGGTGCTCCTTGATGGAAGGCACAGGAGAGGTCAGGTTGATACCAAACCGGCAAGTCGTTAGGCACCTGAGGAGGCGCTCTAGTTTGGACAAGGTTCTTCATGAGCAAGATAGGAAGCAGCTCCGCATATGTCATTAGGATTGGGTCAAATTGCATCTTTGGAGCCTGTTGCCGAGGCTGTTGTTGATGTTGGCGTTCAGACCCTTGCTGGAACTGCGACTGATTCTATGAAGCTACCAGTGAAACCACCCGGGTACTCAGCCTCTCTAATTTGGCCAGGAGTGTTGTTACCTCTTCACGAATGCTCGTGGATTTCTTGTTCAAAGAGATATGTTCTTTCCTTTTGTTTGCACGAGTTTTGTAAGTGCGAGTTGACTTTAGATGAGAACAATCGGACCACTTTTGAAACGGGTTGACCTTTTATGGAAAAGAAGAATTTGTGAGACTCAGAATTGAGACTATGAAATGCAAGACGATGCATGATATGCTTATGCAAAAATGGACAATATTTATTTTATCGAGGGACTTGTCAAAGTGATTGTAAACATCATTTGATAATTGAAAATATTACAAACAGTTTCCTTTTTAAAAGTGAAAGCAAAGTTAAGGGATAAGTCCCTACAAAGCTAAATTCTAGTTAAGACTTCTGAAGTTGTATTTCTCGGTGTTCCTTTTTACAAGGTCCATACCTCTGATGTTTATAAAAACTTATCGAAGTTCTTCGGTATTTAATGAGAAAAAGTTTATGAATGTATGCATGTATGCATGATTATGCAACAAGAACGGTGAAAACATGGTGAGGTTTAAGTCCATATGTTGGAGTCAAGGGTAAACACGCCGTATGGTAAGGACTATGGTTTCATATGTACCTGTATCACGGGTTCTATCAAGTTCCCAAAGTTTTCAACCACTTCCGAATATTCGTTAGGTGACGAGAGTACTCTCGTTCCAACAATATTCGTAGGTTAGTCTCGTTTGGGTGTAGTATCGCGTGTCAACCAATACGAGAGTACTCTCGACTAGCCACCGCACTACGTCCTAAAAGGCCAAGATGGGTTAAAGGTGACTAAAAGTTCTCAACTTCGACGGTCACTTGAAAGTAACATGCCATACGCGAGTACTCACGACAGCAAAAGTATACCTCCAAGATCCCTCCATTGAGTGGGTTATCACATGTACCAATACCGAAGAGTACTCTTGGCATGGAAACTATGATTATACCCGGTCCTATCTTAATTTCCCTCGAGTCCGGGTGTAGGACTTATCTCACCACTCACATTAGAAGAAAGAAGAAAGAAGAAGGAGAGAATATACATACACGTATTTCCATCTTTTATTTTTATATTTTTTAAGCAAGTTATAACACAAAAGTTAAATAAAAGCCAAGTTAGGCTCAACCCTCTTAGGGGGTCCCCAGTGAAGTCGCCATTTCTGTCGCGTCATTTTTCGGAGATCAAGGCTATTTGATTAGCTTTTGACTCACTTTTTTATTTCACGACTTTGAAAAAATTTATTTAAATTGGGGGGTCCGGGGGTTGGTTATATTTAGGGAAGGTATTAGCACCCTAAATATTCGTAGTACTCTACGAGAACCTCTTGGTTTTATTTAAATTATGTGCTATAACTTGCTTGCTTTTTTTAAAAAAAGGAATTTTAAATGATTAAAAAAGAAAGACCTAATTATCTGCATTTTATTGATTTGGAAGGACGAGTGTCCTCTGCCTACGTACCCGTGAGGGATCAAAACCTCGTAGTTCGGGTTGAAATTGACGTTTGATTTGTTGTGTGTTTTTTATTTAATTTTTGAAAAGGTTTTAAAATGAAAAGTCAAATGGCAAATGAGAATTGGTTTGTATTTTTTATATTGAAAGAAAAATAGACTCAAAGTATGATTACAGTTGATTTGATATTTGATTAAGAAAGAGAATAAAAAGGACGATCACTTGATTGAAAATCAAGGTTTATTATGAAAATATTTTTGTGATTTTTGATTTTTGAATGTTTTTGTTGTTTTGGAATAATAAATGAAAATTAAACTAACGGAGCAATAAAATTAAAAGCGCGTGGATTTTTGTAGTGACGTTGGGTCACCACAAAATCCCTAATCTAATTTTTTTGTATTTTTTTATATATATAAAGCGATAAAGAAATAAAAGACACACACACACACACGCACACTTTTCTTATTTACATTTACATTGGACCTAAAAACATTCTAATTGCAGGAAAATAAATGACAATAATTAAAATGCTAAATAGAAATAAAATAAAATGCAAGAAAATAAAAGAAAGGGACAACCGAATGGACAAAAATTACCGAAGGGACAAAATTCCGAAGGGACTTATTCCGAAGGGACAGAAAAAAGAGAGAGAAGAAAAGAATAGCTCGTCAACACAAGCTAAATGAGAGAGAAGAGAGAAAAATTCTTTGACAACTCAAGAGAACTTTTGATGTGTGAAATTGTGAGGAATGAGAGCTATATTTATAGGTGAGGAGGTTGATGAAAATGGAAAAATGGTTTAATGGATTTTGATGGTGATTTGAATGGTGTTTAATGGTGAATTTTAAAAGAGGAATGTTAAAGTTGACACTTGACTTGAATTTTTTTTTTTGGACCTTGGACATTTTATTTTTGGACCTATTGACACTTTGTTTTTTTTTTTTTGACTTGGACAATAAAATAAAAGTGACCAAAATAAAATATGAAAAATGACTAATTAAAAGAAAAAATAAAAATTAGAAATAAAAATTAAAATTTATAAAATTAAATAAAAGATGGAAATTAAAGAGTAAATAACAAATAATAAAAAACTAAAGAAAACTAAAAATATAAAAATATAAAGAGAGAAGAGTGTCTGACTTGAAACCAAACATGAGATATTTTAAAATACCTCTCTGCCAAATTTTTCACTAAAAAGTCAGAGACTAATCAGGGTCAAACGGCGCATGAATGTGGGACCTTAGGTCAAAAATTGGGGTATGACAGGTGCATAGAGTGGATTCAACTCAAATTCACATGGATCTCATACTTCAAAACCACAAGTTTGCATAAAGGGGACTATTGTGGTACCAATTAAACAAATTAAAGGACCTACATGCACCTTTATTTTAATAAGGGACCAATACGAACCCTGAAATAAAAATAAGAGACCAAAAAGGTGTTTAAACCTTAAAAAAAATATTTTGTCCCTAACACAGCGTCACAAAACCGGTTTGCGAGGTGAAGATTGTTCCCACTTATAAACATATGTTCATGTCATCTTTTGTCAGGCGTGTGACTCTTTAACACAACCCCCCCCCCCCCCCCCCCCCCCCACGGCCAACACTATTAGGCTTGGTACGTGGACATAAATGGTTGGTTGAGTCCAACACAACCTCACAAAACCCGCTTGGTTCAGGCCATCTTTTGTCCAATGTGGGAATCTTTAACACCCCCCTCACAACCAACACTATTAGGCTTGGTTTGTGGACATAAATAATGGGTTGTCCGATAGAGGAAACTTGATAGCAGGTGGTCCAATGGATTTTGAAGAAGGATTTGATACCATCATAGAAATTGTGGTTGAACCCAACACAAGCTCACAAAACCGGCTTGTAAAGTGATGATTGCCCTCATTTATAAACACATGTTCAAGGAATCTTTTGTCCGATATGGGGCTCTTTAACAAAAAAAAACATTGAATCTCAAGCAAATGAGAAACATATGTTTGTTTACATAGCTGTATTTTTTCTTCCTTCATGCAAAGTTGTATTTATACCAACATGCACAAAGAGATACACTATTTTTGATTGTATTTTTCTTTCCATTTTTACCCTTTATTTTAACAGATTTTTTTTTATCATTTTTATAATATTATTTAAATTATGAATTAAAAAAGTAGTTAAATCCAATTAAATTACGATCAACTTACAACAATAAACAACAATCAACAAAAATAGAAACAATACTAAACGTTAAAGAAAAATTTCTATTGACCCTGTATAGAAAAAAGCGACAACTACATTACCATCAACAAAAAAAAGGTAGAGATAAATATGTTGAGTTGATATTAATTAAAATCATTTATTTTTATTTGTCCTTCATTATTATAATATAAATAAAAGCCAAATAAATAATCTTGATTAACGTTAATTCAACATAGATAACTATATCCTTTTTCTGACAAAAAAAAAAAAACTACAACCTCCGTTCCAATTTAATTGACACAATTTTGTTTTTCACACATATTAAGAAAAATGTATAAATAAAGGGGAAAGTTGAATATATTGTATTGGGAATGATAAAAGTAGTATTATTTAGTGTTATATTGTATTGGAAATGATGAAAGTTGTATTGAAAATTGAAATGGATCAGTTATTTTAGGACACTTTTTTTTAAAAAATGGGTCAGTTATTCCGAGACGGATGGAGTATATCTTTTACTATTAGAAAGAACATAAAAATATTGTGTTCTGGTTTGGCATCTTCTCTTTCAAGAAAATTGCTGTTCACACATTAGAGAAGGCTGGGACACACATGTAAAATACGTTTTTGCCCCCTCGGCAGTTAACTGCCGAGGAATTAAAAATCCGGCTGCAGTTAACTGCCGAGGAATTCCTCGGTAGTTAACTGCCGAAGTTTTCTGAACTTAAACAAAACGAAACAGAATCAGTTCCAGTTTCGAAAATTGCTTTCAAACACATCCAAAACCACCCCAAGTGCCCATCCAATTTCGATTTTTGAGCAAAATCAAGTGCATCATCTCCATTTAATCACAAGTAAGTATCTTGACTCATTTTTAATCATAATGTTAGTTTGTGTAGTTTTTTTTTAAATAAAATTGGTAGTTTGCATGTGGTTAGGGTTGATGTTGGAATTGATATTTAGATGATTGCATGTACTTTATAATTGAATGTAGGTGTTGTGAATGTTGTTTGAATGAGTTTTAAGTACAATGTGGTTTTGAATGATGTCAAATTAACACAATTTGAGTTTGTTTGAAACTTTGCACACAAAGTGTTTGAAAAAATGCCCAAATGAGAATTGTATTGATTTTTTAGTTAGTTATGTACTTAGAGATAAATGTAGTCGATGGAAATGATGTTTAGATTATGTTTAAGTCGAATGTGGTTTTAGAATGTGATGTCAATGGTTTTTAGAATGTTGATTGTTGTTAATGTTAATGATTAAGTTATGACTAGTGTGTTTAATGTGTTTGATTATGTTATGGAAAATGATGTTAATTTATTAAAAATTTGTGTAGATATGGCCGATCAGGAGCCCATTGATCCATCTAAGATGATAGGTGGTAGGCGTGCTTAGACACAAAGCTACCGGAAGGAGAAGGAGAGGAGAAACGCACATATCCCAAAGAGGGGAAGAGGTCGGAGGGGGGGGGGGGGATGGTTCAGGGAGTTCTCAGCCTTCTGAGGCTTCTCAGGCACCGCCTGAAGAGTCGCAGGTGGTTGACCCGACCCAGGCGGTGGAGTGCCTGAATTATCAGGATCACCATGATGTGACCGACGGTGGGTACGACGAGCAGTATATGCCAGAGCAGCCGCATATGCCAGAGGAGCCAGACGAGGATGACATTGCAGCAGCGGCTGCCCCGGAGGTGTTGCCTACGGACGCTCCCTTTCCTGGAGGACCGCAGGACATATCTTTGCTTCACTCTTATGCCAGTCATGTGGCATTGCCGCTTTGGTATAATAAGGATGACGTAAGTATTTTTTTTTTTTTAAATGTTCTTTCTTTATGTTTAATTACGTGTTTTTTATATGTGTTTTTTTATATGTGTTTTTTTATATGGATGACGTAAGTAAAAACAATTATGTGTTCTTTCTTTTAGTTAACTTTTATATATGTTTTTTTTAATTCCTTTCTTTATGTTTAATTATTTTCTTTATTTTTTCTTTCTTGATTTAAATTGTTTTATTTATATGTTTTGATTATATGTTTTATTTATATGTTTTATTGATATGTTTTATTTATATGTTTTATTTATATGTGACTTTCTTTAAATATGTTTTATTTATATTATTTATATGTGATTTTCTTTAAATTGTTTTATTTATATGTTTTCTTTATATGTTTTATTTATATGTTTTCTTTATATGTGATTTTCTTTATATGTTTTCTTTATTTTTATTTTAGCATTTATCAAGTTTAATATTTATTAGTTAAATGTTTACATTGTTTTCAGTGCCGCAAGAAGCGTGTTGTAAAGCCTATTAATCACGGCCCTAAGATTTTGAGTCTCGGACGTCCAAACGACAATCAGAGATGGTTTTGGGATCCGCTTAGGGAGAGTGGCTTACATGACTTGGTTTTCTTGGGGTACGCCACTGTGCCTCACGCTTTGCTGATGACTCTATGCGAGAGGTGGCATTCCGAGACCAGCACTTTTCACATGCCTATGGGGGAGATGACTGTGACTTTGGATGATGTCGCATGTCTTATGCATGTCCCGATTGAAGGGCGGATGTTGGGCCACCGGAAGAAGATGCTGAGACATGAGGGAGAGGCACTACTGATGACTCACTTGGGTGCGTCGAGGTCGCAGGCAGAGAAAATCTGCAATACTGAGTATGGTGGATACATTAGTTATCCTAAGCTGAGGGAGTTTTATACGACGCACCTTGGTAGAGCCAACCTTTTGGCGGATACACAGGATCCAGAGGAGCTGGAGGAGTTGGAGAGGGTTAGGACTTATTGTGTGAAGTCCTACCTTCTATACTTGGTTGGATGCCTGTTGTTTGGGGATAGAAGCAACAAGCGCATCCAGTTGATTTATTTGACGGCTATGGCGGACGGCTACGCGGGGATGCGTGCTTATTCATGGGGAGGGATGGCACTTGCATACCTGTACGATGAGTTAGCTCAGGCTTGTTTGCCCGGAGACAAGCAGCTTGGGGGAAGCGTGACACTGCTCACTGTAAGTAAAAATTAAATTTAAATTTAATTTTTTTTGTTAACTATTATTATTTTGTTATATTTTGTCGTTAACTTTAATTTTTTTGTTAACTATTATTATTTTGTTATATTTTGTTATATTTTTTCGTTAACTTTAATTTTTTTGTTAACTATTATTATTTTGTTATATTTTGTTATATTTTTTCGTTAACTTTAATTTTTTTTGTTAACTATTATTATTTTGTTATATTTTGTTATATTTTTTCGTTAACTTTAATTTTTTTTGTTAACTATTATTATTTTGTTATATTTTGTTATATTTTTTTTGTTAATTGTAAATTTTATTTTTTTAGTTAACTTTAATTTATTTATATGTGATTTGTATGGTTTATGCAGGCATGGTTTTTGTCGCACTTCCCTAAGTTTTACACTGTTGATCCAAACCCGGACTACATTGAAAATTTACCGGTTGCGGCGAGGTGGACTCTTCAGAAGGGTCATGGAGAGGGGGCCACGTATCGGTCATTGCTTGATCGCATTACGTTTGATGACGTATGCTGGAGGCCGTACGAAGGGCACAGGGAGTTCCAGCCTTTCGAGGAGGTATTTTGGTATTCTGGTTGGATCATGTGCGGCGACCGTAGGGTGTACCGTCACCTGCCGGAGAGGGTATTGAGGCAGTACGGACACGTCCAGTCCGTACCTAGACCTCCGACGGATGTTCCAGCGCTGACACCGGCTGAGATTGTGCAGGCCTTCACGGACTTCCGCACTCACACGCTTAAGGCGGATGATTGGGGTGAGCAGGCAGGAGAGCAACCATGGCGTATGGCAGAGGGCTATGTACGATGGTACACGCTTATGTCTCACCCTCAGATTTTGCCACTTCTTCCGGGAGATGTTCCGAGGCCTCCAAACGAGGAGCAGATCGTTGCAGAGCAGTGGGAGCGGTACGAGGCGAGAAGCTCCCCTGACACCTATGACATGGTTAGCGGCGCTGTTGCCCATGCTGATGAGTTTTTGGGTCAGGAGGTGATGAGCATGACCCCTCAGCAGTTGTATGCGGCCTTGCAGGATGTTAGGCAGCAGATCGCGCCGATCATTACCAGGAGGAGAGCCCAGAGACCGAGGAGGAGACACCAGCAGCACCAGCATGACCAGGACCAGCAGTAGGATTAGGACTGCTACTATTTTTAGGATTTATTTTTAGGACTTTGGTGTATTTTCATGACATTTGGCCGTTTTGTTAGTACAGTACATTTGTTGTTACTTTGTTTGGATGGCATTTTTTTATGACAATTGCTCGTTTCCGTATTATATTTTCAATTTCAGTTATGTATGTAATTTGATTTGACTAGCTTTATGGTTTGGCATCGAAACAATGTGTAAAAACACATGTAACAGGTTCTGCCTTCAACAGGTTCTGCAAATACTGGCTTCAGGATTACTCGGCAGTTAACTGCCGAGGAAAAGATGAAACCGGCGGTAGTTAACTGCCGAGGTTTTCCTTGGTTCTACACTGCCGAGGTTTTCCTCGGTACTAAACTACCGAAGTTTGTTTTTTAATTTTTTTTTTGATTTATTTTGTTTACTTAGAATTTTGTTAGAAAATTATTAGAAATTCTTTAAAAATTATTTTATGTTATTTAAAATATTGCGATAGAGTGAATTCGAATAAATATTGCGATAGCGTGAATTCGAATAAATATTACAATAAATATTGCGATACAGGTTTCGTTACATTACATAAATGGGGCATTCCAACTACAACAACTGTCTTACCTCTGAAATGGGGTAAATTCAAACTTGCCAAACGGCGAGGACTCAAGCATTTCGCTCGCTATTCATGCTTTCCTTTGAAAAGAATAAATTTTTGTCAGGCTTGATTTAGATGAAGGTATTCAAGTGCCACCGAAATGAGGTCCATTCCTTGACACCTAATACCTTCATCTAAACCATCCCAACAAGAATTTAATCTTTTCAAAGGAAAAACATGAATAGCGAGCGAAATGCTTGAGTCCTCGCTGTTTGGCAAGTTTGAATTACCCCATTTCAGAGGTGAGACAAATGTTGTAGCTTGAATGCACCTTACCCTAACTAATGACGATCTTCTGGTGGAATCAAGCTGTTGATGATATCTTCAGTTGATCTCAGCAACGTCACCCGCATATCGATCCACTGGAACTTGGTGTGCTCCCAAAACATGCTCGTCACGTTTTCGTCGTTCTTTAACTCCACCCAAGTGAATGATACGCTCCCCTCGTCGAGCTTTGGACGTTTATACAAAATATTTTGCACCCTCCTTGTGTCTCTGGGGTTGACTCCTTGGTAGTTGATCCTTGAGACCTCTTAACGCTACATCAAGGCACCGAACCTTCAACCTATGAGTTTCTCCGCCGTTGAATGTTGCATGAACGTCGATCCATCCGGCCATTGTTTCAAATCTACACACATAGAAATTTAAAAGAATCAATGAAAAACTCATTCAAACATTGCAAATTATACATAGACTCTAAAAATCATAAATTAAAAAAAAAAATTAACGTAAAATATAGCAAAATTATTCAAATTATATTTACTCTTAAAATAAATCATATAGTCTTACTAAAATAAAATAAAAAATATAAAACACCAAATTAAAAAATAACCCTAAAATTTTTAAAATATAACATAATCATCATGCAAACATTTTAACAAAATTAATCAACTAACATCTAATCTAAAAATGATTTATAACATGTAAATCTAATTAAAAACTAAAATAAAAAATTAATTTAAAACACCAAATTAAAATATAACCAATAAACTTTAAACTATAACATAAACATCATACAAACATTTTACTCTAAAAATGAATTATACTATGTAAATCTACTCAAAAACTAAAATAAAATAAATATACTCAAAAACTAAAAAATAAAAACATTTATAACAACTAAAATTTAAGTTAATAGCATTATAATTACTTACTTGTGATTTTGTTGAATAAATTTGGTTGGATTTGGTTGGGTTTTTTAGAGAGATTTGTGAGAGAGATTTGAGAAAAAAAATTTGAAGATGTGATGAATAATGGAGATGAGAGAGCTTCTGCCAGACTTGTAGCAGAAAACTTCGGCAGTTAACTACCGAGGAATTCCTCGGCAGTTAACTGCAGCCGGATTTTTAATTCCTCGGCAGTTAACTGCCGAGGGGGCAAAAACGTATTTTACATGTGTGTCCCAGCCTTCTCTAATGTGTCAACAGCAATTTTCCTCTTTCAATTTCTGCGTAATTGTTCCTGTGGATAAAAGCGGAAAGACGTGACGTGACGTTCATAGAACTATTTTTTTATGAATTTATACACGTATTACTACTGTTTTTATACACAATTTTCACGTCATTCCCCCTTTAATTGATTTAGTTAGATTAGACAACAAAATGAGGCGAATGCCACAAAATAAAATGTGGTTTACAATCTAAGTGGGAAATGCCACGCTGGCAATCCGTGCCATACTCTCTTGACCAATAAACGCAAAGCTTGAAGATACCACAAAAACGAAGAATAAAATTTGGTTTCCCGCGAATGAAAGTGCCACGCTGGCGATCCGTGCTTTACCCTCTCAACCAATAAGCGCAAAGCTTGGATTCTTATATAACAACACTTCATCGTCTTCACACTTCACAATCATCTCTCTCTCTCTCAATTCCACTCCCAAAAATCAAGATTTAGGGTTTTCAATTTCACCAAATTCAATCCGAAAATGAGTTCCAAAGGTGCCACAACTACAACCAAAGGAGGAAGAGGCAAACCAAAAGCCTCCAAATCCGTTTCAAGATCTTCAAAAGCCGGTCTTCAATTCCCCGTCGGAAGAATCGCAAGATTCCTCAAGGCTGGAAAATACGCCGAGCGTGTTGGCGCCGGTGCTCCGGTCTATCTCTCTGCTGTTCTCGAGTATCTCGCTGCTGAGGTTTTGGAATTGGCTGGTAATGCTGCGAGGGACAACAAAAAGAATCGAATTGTTCCGAGACACATTCAGCTTGCTGTGAGGAATGATGAAGAACTCAGCAAGCTTTTGGGTGCCGTAACCATTGCTAATGGTGGTGTTTTGCCCAATATTCATCAGACATTGCTTCCTAAGAAGGTTGGAAAAGGGAAAGGTGAAATTGGATCTGCTTCTCAAGAATTTTAGGGTTTCTGTGTGCTGTGTTGATTAGACATTGCTTCCTATGATGGTGCAGTTGTAACATTTACATGTTTAATTGATTTTTAATTACTTCAAAGGGGAAATGTTTACAAGTGTTTCATGTTTAATTTACAGTTAATTGTTGGTTATTGTTAGGTTTAAGAGGCTGAAAATCATTAAGCAAGGTTCATTCAAAAGGATGCAATTGGGAAAGAAACAATTTAAAATTAGAACGGTAGCTTAAGGTTAGATTTATTCTAATAAAAAATAAAATTACAAGTTACATTTACATCACTTATTTTGGTAATTTGACCCGTAAACAATTAAGTTGAAATAAAACTTAAGAAATTCACAGGTGTTGACAATTTAAATCTGAGATGGTAATGTGATGAAAAATGAGTGTTCCTCGTTTGAGAAAATGAAAGGTTGCGACACTCATCACCATTTGTGGCACATTTTAGTGAGATAGAGGCAAAGGGACCAAGCAGACCTAAAACTGCATATAAAAATGGACCTATAACTGAAAATAAGATTTGAAAATTAAAAAATAATTTTATAATCTGCAGATAAAATAAATTTGGGCAAAAACATAAATAAACACGATTTTTAGGAATTGTGTAATTTTCTTGTTTAAATGATTTGAAAATTATAAACTACAAATTCCTCTCAAAAAATATAAAATGTTTCAAATATTTATATATATTTGTCACATGGGTAGTTCTATGTTTTTAGTTGATGTATATTTTATTGAGAGGTTTATTTGATGTATATGTCACTATTGGCAGATTCATTTCAAATACAATGTGCTAGTATAATTTTCAAATAAAAAAAAATATACCAGTATGATTTTATCTAGTTTGCTGTGAGGTCCACAACTGCACATCCTATCCCATCCTATCCGTTTTTGTCAAGTCAAACTTTTACATTTGATGCAAATTGACTATACGTTCTCATACTTCAAGTTCAAAGGATATGTCATTGTTTTGAGTAATCTTATTTTTGTCAAAATGGCCCTGATTTAAATAAAGAAAATTGTGATTTATCTCCATCATGTTGAAGGGAGTAGTCAAATATTCTAAATTAGTAAATACTACTTAAACCAATTCCAATATAGTTAAATTTCGCATAGACTAAAACATAAAAACAGGACCGGACCAAAACCACAATGTGACTAAAAAGATATTTTTACAAGGACAAAAAACAAATATTTGGAAGGAGCAAATGGAACATATAAACCTTTGTTTCAATAGTTATATAGAAAAGTACACATACACTTTACTCATTCTGTGTGAATTTTGAAGAAAATTTCAAAACTCTTGTGCGCAGGCCAACAACTTGAGTATATTTACAAATCACTCTACTCCATGGAGAACAACACCTACTTTTATTTGATACAGAAGTCAGAACCAATAAATTATGTATACCATTACCAAGCGGGGAGAAATTTACTATGAAGAGAATTTTTGGGAGAGCAAAGCTTCAAGCGACGAATGATCAGTGACAGGGGCACTACAAGTGAAGTTTTGGCATACAAGAGCTACAACCTTGCTGCATGAATAGTTATTCTTCGCCATCAAAGCAATATTGCTGTTATTCACTTCCCAAAAATCCATCTCTTCTTTGTTGTTGGGATCTATATGGATAACCTGCAATTACCACCAACGCAAATATTATTGTTGACAACCATGCAGAAACATGGAGACATTAACTTTATAAAAATAACTTCACTCACTGTTCTATTGGGATCATATAATGCGTGAGCTGCAGCAAGCATGCTTTCAAATTCCTCGGAAGTCCTTTCACCCACCAGTACCACTTGCTTACGGGAAGGTACACGCAGCATGTCTGCTGCACAACACATTAAAGGCACCGCCATAGCCGTATCTTTCAATCTTTTCTCAAAAACTGCCTGCAATACCGTTTAAAGGGAATCCTAGTTAGTTGCAACTGATCTAGTGATCACCTGGTAGATAATATATTCATTCCCGATAATAATCCTATCCAACTAGCGCATAAACAAGGAGAAACTGTTTTTTCATGAGGAAAGAGAGGAGGGGTTTACATACCAATAGACGTTCCGCGTTTCGCTTATAATGCTCAGCTTTACTTCCAGAAACCAATGAAGCCAACATTATAAGATTTAACGCGGAGACCGAGTTCCCTGAGGGTTCTGCCCCGTCATGATCTTCCTTCACACGGAGAAGAACCGAAGAATCTTCTCCTGTATTATTGAAATACCCACCACCATCCTTGTCAAGAAACAAAGTATCCTGCAAGCAGTTCATCTCATTAGCAACAGAAGTCCTGGCAAGAAAATCACCGAAACTTCCATCAAGTCCAGACATCAATCTTTACCTGGGTTTCCTGCAATTCAATGGCCCATAAAAGCCAGTTGATTTCACCTCCAAATTCATAGAGATCGAGTAATCCAGATATCAAAAAGGCATAATCATCCAAGAAACCAGGAGCTTTGGATGGAGAATTTCTGAAACTATGTTGTAGTCTGCGAGTCTCTGTGTTGTAAAGTTGATTCCTAATAAAGGATGCTGCTTTATCTGCTATTCTCAAGTACTCCTTTGGCTGGAATTTCACAATCAAAAGGAGGAGAAAATTAAATACATAATTAATTACTGAACAGAAAAGAGTCAATTTTGCTGCCCAACAGCCTCACCCACAATTTCTTCATACTTTCAACTGGCAATTCCCATCAAGAAAGCCAGAAACCACTCGTTGTCCAAAGCAAGAATTATGATTAACAGTATAAAATTGTACACTTATGGCGACAATAGTTTACAGACATCTTCCAGAAGCAACATAATAAGAGGACCGTTTCCCATCTTTTTAAATATTGGTAGTCATTAAGCTGGAATAAAACATCAAAGGCTTTCTCACTCCCTCTTTTCCTAATTAAGTGTCGGGCTTTTGTAATTTTTTTGTTCGTTTTAATTGTCATTTTCAAAGTAATATTAATTACTGTTTTATCAAAATTACAACTGTAATAATTGAGGACAAAACTTACTTCAGTGCCGACAACAGGAAAGTTGAATTTGATTCCTTCAGCTTCACCCTTTAGAATCTTAGAAGCCCTAGCAAAAGATGAGATAACCAGTCCATTCCAAGATACAATAACCTACAAGCATAGGGTATTTTGTCTTGAGAGTTGCGACCATACAAAAAAAATGAGAAAAATCTTGTGATGCATGTAAATATAATATTAACCATAGTTTGTTCATCAACAGTTACATTACTCACTTTACACTCCTAAGTGAGTTGCTCACTTTAGAGGAGCTAGATTAAAAGATTCAAACCTAAATCGCTACTGGTGGAACCTAAATAAATAGACTGCCTAAGGGAAATACCTAATACCTTATCATCCAAATGTGGCTTTGGGCGCTTCAACCTTACTTCAAACAACTTACGCCTGCATTCTCCAAGAATTTCTTGATATGTCTCAATTGACATGCCATATTTTGACGCCATTTCTGAAGAGTCCTTTCTCTCAATCAGGACATTCTTTCCTTTGAATTCATTGTGAGGATCACTCATTTCAGATAGGTCACAGTTACCCATCTGTTTTATGTAATAGTGCTCCTCAAAAAGAGCAGCATGCTCTCCAAGTAAGTCTTCAATCTAAAGAGAACAAACCAGGTTAAGTGCCAGTTAAAAATTTGGAAATTTGATCATAATTACACCACACCTTATGAGAAATTAAAACAATGTAGGAAAAGACGTAGATATGTTCCGAAAAACGAACATCAAAGTTTAAACCAAAATTTTTATAAAGGAAAAATGATCTCCATGATTTATTTGCTCATTAGTCATTATTAACTTTAATATTCAATTTGGAAGTCCAATAAAGGGGTGAATATAAGTCAGGCTATCTACGGGATTACGGACCAAGCCTACATTAGGCAGCTAGATTTTTTTTAAATAGAGAAGACAAAGTTTTTTTTTTTTTTTAATTTTTTTTTTATAAACCTATTCAGCTAAAAAGGTCAAGCTACAAGCTATCTAAAAAGCCTCATAGGCCTAATAGGCTGACCTATTTAAATGAATATAAATAGTATTATAATATTTCTGTTCATAATATAGTAAGATTTTTATAATGTGTTCAAATCATTTGCTTAACTATTTACCCTTTTAAAGAAATAAGAATTTTTTTATTAAAAAAATCAGCAAAATGGCATACATAAAAACACTTCAGATTATTTAGTGATATGTTTATGGAATGATTGCAAAATATACTTTTAAAAAGTCAGACATCAAAAAACACTTTTATCATATAAACAAGACAATCACAATCTTAGAGAATATTCAACTTAACCCACTCAATTTCGACCCTCACTTATCATGCCTTGACGCCTATTTTTTTTTAAACGGTCAGTGTTAGCATTCTTCATATTATGCTGGGAGTAGGGATTGAACTCTCCACCTCCTCATCACTCCACTACTTGACCCTTATTTATCTTGTCCATGTTCGCCTATTAGCGCTTGAACGCACTTAGAACTTAGAGATAGATTGGATATCATTCCTTTAAACATGCTAACAGGCCAGGCCTAAAAACAAGCTTATGAGTTATGATAATCAAGACAAACATGGGGTTTGAATTTTAAAACAGGCCTGACCTATTTAAGCAAAGCCTACCCTCCCATTCCTATTAAAGATATTGCAACCAAACAAATATAAATATTTGTATCCAAGGTTGTGTAGCACAACATATGTAGGTGACCAAAACAGCCGATTGAAAACATATAAAATAGTCAAAGTTTGTTGACGGATCATGACTCACAAGTAAAACAACAATACGGTGATTTGAAGTTTAGACTATTGAATTGTTTTTTTTTTACAAATTCATGGTCTAATTTATTCTATAAATATTGTGTTTTCAGAGACCTAAAATGCAATTAGCCATAAGAAATATATTACGGAAATGCAGATAAAACTTGAATGACAGACCTCTTTGCTGGTCCATACGTAAAAGGCTCCTTCCTTTTTTCGCGTATCCCCTTCATTCTCCGCACTGTCAGCATCCTCTGCTGAAAAAATTTCACCTTCTGGACCAATCATGTCTCTCCTCAAATAGTCCAGGATATCCCGTGATAAATATGAATAGAAGTTGTCTTTTGTGATAGAAAAAGCATCTAAATAAACATTAGCAAGCTGCCCTTGATCATAAAGCATCTTCTCAAAATGTGGAACTGCAAGGGTATAAGAGCTCAATGAATAAATATCTTAACATTTGAGAATAGAGAGCACTGAATAGTACAGCACATCCTAATTAACATGGAAAAATCAAAATGCTCAGAAATTAGCATATGTATACTATATATACATTCTATAGCTCATAGACTTATCAGATACAACTGATGGTTGTTCAAGAAAAAATTACCATGCCAGCATTCATCCACGCTATATCTGTGAAACCCTCCTCCAACATGATCGTGGACGCCTCCTTTTGCCATGCATTGCAAGGTAAAGAAAACCATTTTCTGACTTTTGTTAGCTCCATCTAACTTTTCGGTATCCTCCAACTTTTTAGATTTGTAAAGCATCAAGTTGATCTCAACCGGTCTTGGAAATTTTGGTGCAGATCCAAAACCACCGTATTCTGAGTCATAGTTCTCAGAGAGCTTAAAGAAAATAGTAAGATAGAATTATACTCAAGATTCTTACAAGTTACAAACACTAGTATTTATCAGCCTTAAATTTAATAAACTTTTATAAATGAGAAAACAAGATTGTTGTGTTTTTGACAATTCCCTACTTTCCCCTGTTCCTCATATACAGAAAAGAGAAAACGCAGGATAGCAAGACTCAATTCACAGAAACCATTTTTTCCTTTTCCTTACATTCCCTTGTGTCTAAGAAATGGAGGGGAAAATGCTAACAAATTTGAATTTGAAATTGAAATAGTCAAAAAAAGCCGATGCACATAGCCTTACCTGCTCTGAGCATAGACGTAATGCATCTTCAGAAACACCATCAGGTAACTTATCAGAATTCGAACTACTAGACAGTGCCTCAGAAAGCTGTTCAATTGCAAATGTTCCACTCTTAACTAGCATATCCCTCTTATTTTCCCAAGCCTCTTTTACCTTTCTGGATAAAATAGGAACAAAACAAATAGTATACAAGTAAGAACTCCAAGAGCCAGAACAATGATTTTAAACCATTGACCTTAAGTTCTATAACTTAGCAAACAGTGACAAGCAATCCACCGAAGTTATTGAGAACGAGAGCGCAAGTATGTTGATGATTTAAGCAAACATATACAATAATTCTAACCTGAGTATAGTCTTAAATCCAGGCCGGCCATATTTATCTTCAGGGGGAAAGTAAGTTCCACCCATTAAAGGTTTCAAGTCGGGTGAAAGAAACACAGTCAGGGGCCAACCTCCTCCACCATACAAAGCCTGCACATACGTCATGTATACCTGCGCAGAGAAAAAAATCTTTTAGTGCATCTTATTAGCAGTGGAACACCCTATAGTCTCTATAAGCATCTTAACCATTCAAATTCCAGAGACTTTTACAAAAATTAAGGATAGTTTATTAAAAAGTTAAAAACCATCTATTCTATCCCTTAATATAGAACAGTTATTATCCTTCTGATTGTCATTATATATATAGATTGATAAATAGATAGATCATGCTCTAACCTGATAAAACCTTATATAAGTATAAATTAAATGGAAAATTAAGTTACCTTATCAACATCTGGTCGCTCCTCTCGATCCACCTATTGGAAGCATTGGTATGGAACAAGGTAGAGCAACTTGTTAAGTAATGGTGATTGTTGATATAATGTAAGAACTCAAAGCAATAGAAAAACATAAAGGGGTGATTTACCTTAATGCTAACAAACCAATCATTTAACAACTTGGCAATTCCCTCATCCTCAAAAGACTCAACCTCCATAACATGACACCTTAAATCAAAATTTCCAAAATATCAAATGTCAAAATAAACTCATTAAAAAATTGACATCAAATGTAGCAGTTTTGATCCACACATACCAATGACAAGTGCTGTACCCAACTTCAAATCAAATTGGCATTAGAACCACATCACCACATACAAAACCAGAGGTTAATTACACAACCAAGTTTTTCTCAATATAAAGAGTTAAATATATTTTTAACCTCTATAAAATTCACGATTTTGCAAGTTTCATCATCACTATATAATTTTCTTCTTCTTTCAATTTTAGTCCCTAGAACTAAATAGTAATACATAAACGGATGAAGTTTAGTTTTTTGAATATAGGGACTGAATTGAATAAAACTTAGGTAGGACTAAGTAGAGAATTTTATTGGGACTAAAAATATATTTAAGAAAAAAAAAAAACTAAATTAGGAAAAGTAGAGAATTATATATACTTGATAAGAAGATAGGAGCATCTCTGCGGCGAGCTTCAGCGAAAGCTTCTTCACCCCATGGATACCAATCAACCTTAAATCAAATGAACGAGTTATTAATTAATCAACGAAAACAAAGTGAGATTGAAAAAAATAAAAATGAAATTAGGGAAGAATTAGAAGATACGTACAGGGTTATGAGCGTGTTGAAGAAGATAAGGGCTTTGTTCTGAGGCAAGTCGATTGGTAAACTTGTGTTGATTGGAATGAGATGATGTAGCCATTGATAGAACCTTGGGAAGGGTAACGCGTGAGAATTTGAAAGGGATTCGAAATTTTGTTGTAGTGGTGGTGAAGGGTAAGTGCTTTTGGTTATGATAGAAAAAGCGATTAAGAACGCTTATAGACCTTTGATGAAGCATAGAATAAGATAGAAATGTGTATTTTACTAATGAAGAAGCGAATTTGGTAAGTTATTAACAGAAACAGAACACACTAGTTACTTGTCACTCTTGTGTTATTTTTGTTTCGAACTCCAAGTCCTTGGTGAGTTGCCATGTACTCTCCTCAACACTTGGAATGTCTACTTTTATGACAAGTGGTTCTTCTTTCTCCTTGTCTCTTCTATAAGTGGATAAATATATATATTTTATGCAATATTAAAATTAATAAAATGAAGTACAAGTTTTTTAGTAGTAGTAAAGAGCGCTCCACCGTAAAAATATCGAAATTGTCCTATCAAAATTTTGTGAGTTTTTTAATAATTATTTTTTAACAGATTTTCAATAGTTATTGCAATTTTGTCTATTAATAAAAGAAGTTTTTAGGAAACAAGTACTAATGTTTGAGAGCATTGTACCCAAAAAAAAAAATGTTCGTTCGCTAGACTTTTTTTATTCATAGAAATTACATTTTTTATCACCAAATCATAGAAGTTACCATTTTTTGGTTGAGAAATTCATAGGTTATTATTTTTTTTAACTGAAATATCCTTTACTTAATTAATGTAGGAGTTTTTTTTTTTTTTTTTTTATTCCTATATGTGTATGTCTAGATCTGAAACAACAATTAACTATCATAAATCAACAAATGATAGTTAATTGTTGTTGGGGATAATTTTGTTATTTTAGAATATCTGAGAGCAAATAGTGAGTGTCTAAAGAGCAGCTTTCAATTAAAATTGTGTCTTGGAATGCTTTGTTGGTAGAAAATCTAATTTAGTGTATTCCAGTTGGTTTAATTGTAAGTTTGATCTTTTAGATAGATTAATGTTCGCATATTATTGAGGTGTACTTTGGGTTGGAGTATCCTTACCCTCTTATTTTTATATAATTTCTCTTTTTGTTATAAGAAACACTACCATCATCAGCCTAACAAATGCTAGTCCAAAGTTGTTTTCCAAACCAAAGTAATGATGTATGGTTGGTAGCAGGGAACCATACTCAGTACGATTCTCTAATTCCTCAGGCCTCTGCTGAAGTCGTAACAATGTTGCAACTTGCACCAGTTCGAGCGAGATAGATATTCATTAGAATGCCAGCTGAAACCCGCAAACACATCTGCTGCTGAATCTAAATCGCATTTCAAGTAGCCCCTCAGGCAGTGCTGTCCAGATCTATTGTTGTAACTGCTGTTCCGAACTGATTCATTGACCACAATTCATTTCAATACCCTTCATCTTTCCATCATCAAAAGATGAGGGTATCGATGAAAATGCGACAAGCACTCTTAACCAAATCCTCACCATTTCTACTAAATCCGCAAATCCTCTCATCATAAAGTTACTTAAAAACATGTTTACTGTTTAGATATAACTAAATTATTTTTGAAGGGATAGCTAAATTATTTGATTTAATAAAATTTCCATGTTTGATTTCAAGTTGATTTTCTTTTGGACCAGATTTCAATTTTATTTATTAATGGTGAGAAATATAGCATATGAAAAGGATGTATTGACTTTTCATATGCAATATTTCTCACCAATACTTCTCATTTCCAAGTTTTGTTACTTTGATTCCGTTCATATTCTCGGATTCATTCAGTTGAAACAAAGCAATAAATATCCAAGAAAGCTAAGGGAGCTGGGAATCAAATCTGCTGTTCAAAACCACAAAATCATTACAATGCACTTGGCACAAAATGTAATTGGATGGTTAATTACATCACTTTACATAATGAAACAGATTTTTACCAACATTGTCACATGTAAAACCAGCCCGTATCTACCCATTGACTATCAACCAACTCGGTATGTGTCAAACTTTCATTGATTGGACATACTAAGGAAAACAATATATATGGCAATTGTTTCCCTAATGGAAAGTTATGCAGGAGAGTTCTTCTAGCAGGAGCACCAATGTACATGGGAAAAATCTACTTCACTTCATCTGGCAGTGGCACCCATAGACTCAACAAGTTCTTCCATAAGCTCCTTTTGTTCCATTGCAACACAAGACTGCAGAAAGAAAAAATTATAATAATGCAGAGCCATGATATTGATAAATCACATTCATTCATTCATATGAACCTACTATATTATTATTATTGGCAAAGCCAGTACACCGTACATGTAGTATATCTTTTTTAATGTAAAATGTAAAGTGAGTTGGTGACACTTTTGATCGGTCTTCTAGCGTTTGCCATTCTAGCCAACTTTTGTGGTTTGCGAATTATGTTTTGACTTTGTTCTTTCAAAATCCCAAGCAAAGTGGGAGCCTATGAGTCGAGGTCCCTGCCTAAGCCCTAACTATTGCCAGGGTTACCATTCTCTACCCTTGCTGTAATTTTTTATATAATTGAAGAAACCATATATTTTTCGGTTAATGCGAATTTTGGTCTGGGAACCATTGTTATTGGTCAGTCTCCAGTACCTGGCAATATCCTCCCAAAAGCTTCCACTCAACATAACCAAATCCAAGGGCCTTGCTCAACAGACCCATTTTCATCTTAACGGAAAATGCCCAAGACTTTGTTTGGGAGTTTGAAGGGAAAGGGAGGGGAGGAGGACTTTGAAGGATTTAAGAAGATTTTCAATAAATTTTCAAATCTATTACTTCTCTTTATAATACTTTCAACATAAAAATGTCACTCATAAGTATTTCCATCACACCCTCAAAAAAAGCAAGAGATCCCCAATGTTTCCCTTCCTCCCATTCCCTCCAAAGTTCTCCCCTCTCTTTCCCTCCTCCCAAACAAAGCCTAAATAAACTATTAGGTTTTTATTTACTTTTGACCGAAAACTATTAGGTTTTTTTATATTGGCGAGGGACGCCACCCTTTATAAACTCATTTCAGGCTCTACCTTTAATCTATAAGGGACTTGTTTTTTTTTTTTTTCAATACACCCCTCACGCCCAACACTATTGGGATTGATGCGTGGATATAAATGGTGGGTGGCCTGATAGATAGACTCTAACACCATATTAGGTTTTTATATTAGGCAAACTCATCCTTACAAAACCGGCTTGTAAGGGGAGAGATGCCTCTCATTATAAACTCATTTCAGGCTTTGTCTTGAATCTATATGGGACTTGGGTTTTTCTCAATATAAACCACCTCAAAATGTCCGTAGGTGCACCTGTATAAATATATACCACTTTCCAAGCATAAAATGCATGCAGTCCGACACTGGTAAACACCGGACAGAAGAGAAAGTTCTTGCTGTGCTAGAGAATATACCTGAACAGCCTCCTCTATGTTACCACCCAGAAAAGAGGTGAGAGAAAAGTTCTGCTTCAATCTGTGGTCAGTAACCCTGTTGTCCTGTAAGAAACATTACATGTCAAAATTTGTCAGTAAAACCATAACTTCATTAAGAACAATGAACTTCAATGAATCTGTCTCAACTATTCTATCTCATACCACTATGCTGACAGGAGCAAATAACAGATCACTGGATTTTTATTATTTTTTGACAGAGAGGGTTTAGGAAAATATACTGGGGCATACTATTATTTGACAGACAGGAACAAATAATAAGATCAGTTGACCTTATTCACTTCACTCAATGAATGTGATTCTCAGAGATTAAAAATAATAATTTAAGGTGCAGGTTTCTTTTGTATCTTCTCCTACTTTTCTTTATAACTAAACACCAATGACATTTCTCACCTTATCATTTATAAAAGGAAAATTTGTTATGAATATAATGATATGAAGTTTTGACACTCTTTAAATTTTGGATCGGGAATGGAGAGACTAACAAATGAGATTGCTTAACAACCCCACCAAGAAAAATATGGGCTGCAACATTGAGTACCTTATAATTGTATGTCCGAATTTTTTCTGAACGTGCTCCTGTACCGACCTGTAAATAGAGAGTGCTGTAAAATATTTTAATTTGATATCTATCTACTAACCCATATAGCCAGCTCACCAAATAAATTATGACTAATGCAAATCATGATAGACAAATGGCAAAATATTTGATCAAGTACATCCAAATAGAAAATTGTTAATTGAACTAGGGGAGAGGACAGCGATGTGTTATCGAAGGTCATAGAAGTGGGGTTTGCAATTACTATGTTATATTTGTTGATACAGTTCTGCTGGGTTTGTAGTTGAAAAAAGTTTGAGGTTATCAAAGAAAGTAAACTGGGCAAATATATTTCTTCAACATGATGCCAACGCATTCAAGCATTCTGCATATAACATGGCAATTATGAGATTGTGCCAACAATTCTACAATTGCAATGTAGCTCGACGGAGTGGCTGATCCTAGGTTGTCCTTTTAAGGATGACACAGACGTGCAGTAGTTAACATTCACAAATAACACAAAAGACCTAAATCATCAAGGCATCAATAAGGAAAGCAATAAAGTTTACTCCGGCAAAACACACAAGACGGATCATACCTGTGATTTTCTTTGATTTCGTATTGACTCTTGCTGCTCCCTTACCTTTATCTCATATCTGTAAAAAGATCATATATCAAATCTAAATGCAACGTATTAAGACAGAGATAAAAAAAATACTTGGGAAAAAGTACTAATGTGAACATGACGTTTGGTCGGCTTTTTGTCGTGATATTTATATCTTTCACTTCCTCATGCATAATGAAATTCAAGAAACTATAACCATATTCATCTTGTGAACATGTTTTTAGATAAAAAGTGTAGGAAAAAAAAAAGGTTGAAAACGTTGTAGACTTGCACACAACTCAGTTCTAAAATCAGACTTGTGTGATGTTCACAGAAAAACCAAGACGCAATGCTGATGCTTACAGTTTGGCTCGCAGTAACTTAAAAGCAAGATTCTTGTTCTGAATCTGAGTCCTTTGTTCAGTACAAAAGATGCGTATTCCCGTTGGTTTATGAACAAGATCAATTGCCGTTTCAACCTTATTAACATTCTGGCCTGCAGGATATCACTGTATCAGAATTCCTAGAGGAATGGAATTTGCATCTTGTTCCAGGAAATTTAAAGATCGATTACTTGACTGTAATAGTTTCATGTTCATAGATCTATACCTCCAGCACCCCCAGAACGTGCCGTTGTCACTTCAATATCTTTTGGGTCAATTACAACTTCAACTTCATCAACCTAGATAAATATTTCAAATCTATGTTCATTAAAGCACATATGAGTTTAAGAAAGAAACAATTATACAAAACATGGTCTTTAATCACAAATCGAAATAGGCATTCCATGAGACTAAACAGCATATTGAGACTACCTTACATCTATACCCATTTCGAAAAACTTAGATTTACGCTAGCTACTTTTATGACTTAGATAGATCTTTATGCAAAAACAGTAACTTTAGGATAAGGCTTGGTTGTTGTTGTTGTTGTTGTTGTAGTAACTTTAGGAATAAAATATCAAATGAACAATTTTACAAATGCTAAACTTTAAAAAATGCTTTCAGACCTACATGTTGGAGTCATGAATAATGTATTGCTAAAAGCCTGAGACATGCACTCTACCTCTGGCATAATGGCCACTGTTGCGGTAGAAGTATGTACTCGGCCTTGTGTTTCTGTTAGAGGAACACGTTGAACTCTGTGGACACCGGATTCATATTTTAATTTACTGTAGACACGATTTCCTTTTATCTCCATCACATAAGTTTTGTATCCCCCTTTTTCTGCCTAAAAGATGACAAAAAACAAATTATACAAGTTACAAAAGACATTAAAAACTATATTGAGTTTTCATGACGAGCACCTCAGAGCATGAGATGGCAGAATGCTTCCAAGAATTAAGTTCACTAAATTTTTCATACATTCGGACCTGATTCAACATTAAATCAACATCAGAATAAGATTAGACTTTAACATCACACTATAGCCTCATTCATAAAACATTCAAACTAGAGCAATCAAAAAGGATACAACGGAAAGACAGAAAATAAAGCTTGGAGACAGTCAAATGATTCGGAAATAAAAGCATTGTTCTTCATGCACTCTGCATGGGTTAGAAAGGACAAATAAAATAAAAGCATGTGTACCTACAAGATCACCAGCCCATATTCCAGCCTCGTCGCCACCAGTACCTGCTCTCACTGCAAATGGAAATAATAATATTGACATGTTAAGCTCTGCTATCCAGAAATTCCATAATGTAACTGCAATGAGATGTAGCAGACAAGGAGAAGCGGACGATCCATAAATCATGCCACTCCTTGTAACTACAATGAGTATCCACTCCTCTCACAGTAGAACTAAAAAACAGTGGCACTAGTGTTTAAAAATTAGCTTTATGTTCTCTAGCATAACTCTCAGTCATACAACATTCAACTAAGCCATGAAGTAAAAATAAACCATTTAGTTACAACAATGCACAGAAAAGAAAAGAATCTACCTTCAAGCATTATGTTTCTTTCATCCAGAGGATCACTGGGAAGCAGTAAAACCTAAAATGTGTAAGATGTAAAATAGTAAGTTTCTAAAATCCGAGAGAAATGGAAAAGTAAAAAAAATAAAAAAATAGAGAATGGGAGATAGGTGATTGAAAACTCGAGATAGCTAAAGACAGATGAAAGTAGAATCAAAAGAAAGACAAAAGATAGGAGATTCCTGACACGGTTTTAGAAAGAAAAAAAAAGGCGGAACAAAAGCTCGTGATGGCCAGTGAAAAGAGAGTACATATGACGAGAACATTGAATCAAAATTCCTCTACATGGTTTTGACATTTCAGCTGATATTTCACATTTGGGGTTGAGGTTTGCTTGATTGATTTTGATCTATAGTTACTATGCAAACAACAAGCAAACTTTCGGGTGAAATTAGCATATTCTTGACGACAAAGCATATCAAAAGGAAGTTTTTACGAATGATCACACACCATACTTAGTCTTCATAAATTATGGTAAAACACAAGTCACAAATAATAACGTACAATCCCAATTCCCAAAACAAGGAAATGAATAAAAAATGAACCTTCAGTTTTTCCTCTAGCTCTGAGAGTTGCTTGGACAAAGAGTCAATTTCGTAAGATATCATTTCCGCCATATCCTCGTCATTGCCAGCATCCTTTGCTAAAGCTATCATGTTGATTGAGAAGAAGTTCAAAACAATATAAATAAATAAAAAGTAAAACAAAATCATCCTTGAACTCAATGTGTGGAAAAAGGATTAACAAATGATAGTCATTGATCAAACCTTTGGTTTCTTCAAGCATCTTCTCACAGTCTTTAAATTTCTGATACAAGGACACAACCTAACATCACAATATCACATTAATGACATTAGAAGACAAATCGGATAAACTTGTCAAAAATTAGTAACGAAAAAAGAAATATTAAAATTAACTTGCACATTTCAACTTTTCCAAAAGCTCTCTCATTTAACTTCTTAGTGTTGTCAATTGCCGATGGCAAAAAATTCCGGTTTGTTCAAATTATGCTACGCTATATTAGCCGCTATTTAACAAACACTTGTGCAACCATAAATTGAATGTAAGAAGATAGAGTACCACGTCAAGCTCTGATACTGACTGTGCTAGCTTCTGATACTCGCTGGGATTAGAAACAATGTCTGGATCAGCAAGCTTCACCTGAAATAAATAATATATTGATTTCAAACATAAATAACTATCTGCAGGAAATGATAGTAATTAAGAGTGTAGTGTAGCATTAAGCATATATACCGATAAATCTTTCCATGTCTTTTCAGCAGATTCAAGCTTCAATAACAGATAAGGTTCCTGAAAATTTCAACAGAATGAGTGCATTAAACTAAAAATTAAAATGAAAAAGGATAATATATATATTAATTAATGTTTGATTGATTGATTTTGGTGAATTACCGCCATGCAAACGAATCTTGTAGAAGTGAGAGTGGGCAGAACTGTGATGCGTCTGTTATTGAATTGGTGAACGGAACGGTTTCTTAACGGAACTACGTCGTATATTCGAGCTGTGAAGCTCGCCGTTAAGCTGTTCATGGTGTTGAAACTCACAGCAATGACTCCTGTTTGTGTATTTTTTTGGATAAAGAAGTAGAAGACAACGGTTGTAAATTGCTGCTGTTAGGATGAGATTCTGTTTGGATTGGGCTGGACTGAGCTTCTACTATTTGTTTATCTTTTTACAACTTGCTATTCATATGCTACGTTTTATTTATACACCTCTTCTCGCTAATAGATGTTAGTATTTTTCTTAGAAGTCTTAAGAATTTCAATTTTTTAAAATAAAATAATGAGCGATATAAAATTATGTTCAAATTCGAACGAAACTGTTCAACCAAACAACATCAATATTGTTAGTTGAACTAAACATTACGCACTCCAATTTAAGGACAAAAGTGTCAACCAATCATAACTGATTAATTATTAAAATATTTGTTTTATCATAACACAATTTTTAATTTATTCAAAATTAAAATTAAAATAAAATTTAATTTATTTTCTTCAAATTGATGTTCAAAGCAAATCCATATTGTTTGATTGGTTAAACCTTGAACTGAAATTATTTACTACAATACAATTATTTTTAGAGTTCGATCATAGTTTTGTTCTGGTTCGAGTCACTTAAATTAGTTGAACCATAATTCAAATGTGTCACCGGTTCGACGCGCTGTTCAATTTTTTTAAAATTGCTTGAAACATGCATTAATTATACATGTAATAATTTCTGATATGCAGGGGAATAAAATAAAAGGAAGCCATGACCCACCACAACCACAAAACAACAAAAAAATGTACACCCTCCGGTCACTATTATAAGCAAAAATTTATTTTATAGGTTCATTCAATAATTGATGTATGTGATCTAATTAACGGACCATATACATCATTTATTGAATGAATCTAAAAGGTAGATTTTTGCTTATAATAGTGACCGGAGGGTGTATTAAATTATGAAATTAATTACCAACCGGACTATTGAGAGCCATTCAACAAAAGAAAACTAATGCTTTCATCATGACCACCGTGGTCTATGTTCATCATTCATCCAACAGTTGTCACATTGAGCAATTCTCATGACAACTTTAGTGCAAATGTGCAATGACACAGTGTTAGTATAATTTAAATTTTTAATACACATGACACAGTGTTAGTATAATTTAAATTTTTAATACACACATTTGTCTTTAATCTTACTCTTGAATTTCATCTAACCTCACTTTCCAGACATTGCAACAGAACACACTAATTTTCCACCAATTCAATTCATACATGTATATGAGTTGAACTAGTCCATTATGTATACCGTACGTGGTACCTCATTATAACATGCAATGCAATGCAATCCAACTCATATGCTTTTTAAGTTTTAATTTCCACTTTAACCAACTTTACACATAATAAATGTAGTTATTTATGCTGGCCTTTACTTAAGTACCTTTAGTTAATGAGCCATTATAACAACTCATAAGATTCTTTCAATTTTCTTAACCATGTCAAGAAAAGTAACCACACACACATTCACCACCTTTCACTGAAAAGTGTCCTGCATTTATTTTCCTCCATCTTAAATTAGATTATATATTTAGGTTCAGTATAAAGATTTTTCTTGCAGTCTTCTCCATGACACTATCTTTTGGTTCATGTGACTTTCACTTCACTTCAACTTTCCATTGACAGAAACTGGAGAAGCTGAAGTAGTTGTTTTTAAAACAGTATCTGTCAGAAGAACTAGAAGAAACACATAGTCTCATCAGTGGTAGAAAATGGGAGTTGTAACTCTTGGTGAATTGAAGCCTAGTGTTTCAGGAAGAAGGACTTTTCGTCCAAGTTCAAGCATAAGACATGCCACTGAATGGTATTATAATTTTCTTACTACTTTTTTCTTTTTTTTGAAGGATTCTTACTACTTCTAGAAGTTTTTATTTATTTACACATATTCCTAGAAGTTATTCAGAAACATGCAAGTGTCTAAGTCTGTCTCATATCTATAATACCACTTCAAGATTTCATGAAATTCAACAATACTTGAATGAGCTGACACAAGTCTTATTGAGTTCGAGTTTGGGGGTCTTACACAACATCAACGTTAAAGCTCTTGAGATAGCTATACCTCCCTTCAGATCCTATTATGGTTGATGAACTAATTTCCTACGAAATACCAACACAAACACGGACATTGATAACAATTTAAGAAAATGAACGTAGTCAAATATAACTAATCGTGTTAGTGTCGTGTCGTTATTGGACACCTTGAGATTGGAAAATTAAGATGTAAAATTTGACCTTGATGTAGTCCTTTACCAAACAATGACATGATGCTCGATTTTGAATGGTTTAGACCTCATCTGTTAGCTATATGAAACAATTGATGTTTTTCATCCATCAATTATTATCATACTATTGTTTTAGCTTTTGGCCTAAATGAATTTGGAAATGCAAAGCTCACCGACAATGGACAATTTTTTTGGCTTCACATAGAACATGACAACTGTGAAATCAACTTGACCATGCTAGCGTGAAACTCCAATTATTTGCATTAATGGGTTCCACTATATTGAAATAGCCATTCCTAAAATATTATTTTGATACATAAATCAAAACTTAAGTAACCATTTTGAGGCTATTCTTATCCAATGTCTTATTATTGCACCATTTATTGCATTACATAAAAAATATATGCTAATAGAGTAGTCTCTTTCAAATGTCTCTGAAAATTTCAATTTTTGGTAATAATAATGTATGCCTTGCCATGCTTTGAAATTTTCATGTCTACGTGTATATAATGATTCAGGAAGAGTCTTTTTTTGCAGGCCAATATCTGATGTCTCCAGTGATCTTACCATCCAAGTAGGAGCATCAACCTATTCACTTCACAAGGTAAATTAAAACAATCTTCCATTCTGATATGTTATAATTATACATTCAACATGGTTTTCTCTGGTTTACATTCCAAGTTAGGTGGCAATGAATAGTTGGCAATTTTCTAAGTAGATCATTATAATTTTGCTATGAACATACATAGTTAATTAATTTTATGAGTTTAATTTTGATACACCGTTAGTATAAAAGGTTTTAAATCGTCAACAAATCACAAACAATCATATCTGTGACTTAAGAAATAGTTGTGATTAATAAAATCAAACATTTTTAATGATCAGACGATAATGATTGATTGACAACGTAAAAAAAATCTTTATAATGATACTGTATATGAATTCAATCCATCTTATATAGTATGTTATCAGCAGATAATTTTCCTGTCAAATGTAGTTTTGCTATATGTGTAGTTTCCATTATGCTTTTGAGCTCTTGGTGGCTTCTTTTCATGCATCATTATGCATATTTTCTCACTACTTTGTACTTAAACTCTTGTTATTTTTCCCTAGTTTCCTCTTGTTTCTAGGAGTGGAAGATTTAGGAAGCTGCTATCTGAATCAAAAGATTCTAAAGTTCCGCGCGTAAGTCTTCCGACCGTGCCAGGTGGTGTAGATGCATTTGAAATAGCTGCAAAATTCTGCTATGGAATCAATGTGGAATTCACCCTCTCGAATATTGCTATGCTATATTGTATATCTCATTTTCTTGAAATGACAGAAGAATTCTCAGAAAAGAATTTGGTGACAAGAGCTGAATCATATCTAAAGGAAACGGTACTCCCAAACACATCGAACATTATACAGGTTCTTCACCATTGTGAAAATCTTGTTCCTTTATCAGAAGATATCAACCTTGTTAATAGGCTAATCAATGCAATTGCAAATAATGCATGCAAAGAGCAACTAACTTCTGGTTTGTTAAAACTTGATCACAACTTTCCTTCTAAAACATTATCAATGATGGAACCAGAAACACCCTTAGATTGGTGGGGAAACTCTTTCAACGTTCTTAGTCTTGATTTCTTCGAAAGAGTTATATCGGTTATGAAATCGAAGGGATTAACACAAGAGTTGATCAGCAAAATTTTGGTAAACTATGCACATAATTCTCTTCAAGGGACTAGTAGTGTTAGTTCCCTTGACATTGAATTGCAGAAGAAACAAAGGGTCATTGTTGAAACTATAGTTCGCTTACTACCAACTCAATCTAGGAAAAGCTCAGTTCCAATAGCATTTCTTTCATGTTTATTGAAAACTGCAATAGCAACATTAGTATCAACTTCTTGTAGAAGTGATTTGGAGAGGCGGATCGGTTTACAACTCGATCAGGCAATTCTTGAAGACATACTTATTCCAACGAATTCACCTTCCAGTGCTCACAACACAATGTATGATATAGATTCAATTTTGAGGATCTTTTCTACTTTTCTGAATTTGGACGAGGTGGATGATGAAGACAGTGACTTCAGAGATGAAAATCAAATGATGTATGAGTATGAATTTGACAGTCCTGGATCTCCAAAGCAAAGCTCAATTCTTAAGGTATCCAAATTACTTGACAATTTTCTCGCTGAAGTAGCACTAGACTCAAACTTGTTGCCATCAAAATTCATAGCACTTGCAGAACTACTTCCGGATCATGCTCGCGTTACAAGCGATGGACTCTATCGAGCTGTTGACATCTTCCTTAAGGTTAGAACTCAAAATCGAGTTCCTTCTATTGAAAACACTATTAAGAATTTCATTACTCTTCTGTTTTATAAAAATGATTTACACATACGTTTATTTATAGCCCATAACGTTAGAAAATAATATTATGACACAACAAGAGAGTAAAATATGATTGTAAGTCTGTGTAAGAATTTTGACAGTGTGATTGCATTATTGCATACTCATTAAACTCTTAACTAAGTGCCTTGCTGCCGCGACACTGTGATTCAACTCTTGTTGCTTTGATTTGTAAAGAAAGGAAAATATTAATTAATGACTGAAATTGTTGGTTTATTTATCATATAGGTTCATCCGAACATTAAGGACTCGGAGCGATACCGCCTAAGCAAAACAATTGATTGTCAGAAACTATCTCAAGAAGCATGCAGCCATGCCGCACAAAATGAAAGGCTACCAGTTCAAATAGGTGTACAAGTTCTTTACTACGAACAAATAAGGCTTCGAAATGCGATGAATGGAGGACACAATCAAATCTTGTTTGGTGGTATTCATGGTCAATTTCCTCAAAGATCAGGGAGTGGTATAGGAAGTGGAGCAATTTCTCCTAGAGATAACTATGCATCGGTAAGAAGAGAGAATCGAGAGCTGAAGCTTGAAGTAACAAGAATGAGAATGAGGTTGAATGATTTGGAGAAAGATCATGTTTCTATGAAGCAAGAGCTTGTGAAGACACATCCTGCACGCAAATTCTTCAAATCATTTGCTCAAAAATTAAGAAAGTTCAATGCTCTATTCCGTATTAACAGTATTCGTGGCAGTGGAACTGGAAGGTCTAGTCCACAACCACGGTCCCGGTTTCCTTTTCAAAAGAGAAGGTGCCACTCAGTTTCATGACTATAGTCTATATATCAAATTGTATAATATAAATTCTGTCGCAATGCATAATATGCATAAACTTAATGCATGACGTGAATGTAACATTTTTCATCCTGATAGATTTTGAGTTATATAAATGGGAGTTTGATCTAGCGAAAAGGGCTAGACTCCCGTGACGTAACAAATTAAAGTTTGAATTTTAGTTGAAAGAAGTATCCATATTTAGTGTCCGACACTACTCAAATAGGATCAACTCCATTCATGGAGGGAACGTATGAGGAAAAAATGAATTGAGTTATATATACTCCGAGGTTGTTTTGAATTGTTGGAACACTAGTTAATTCTAGTGAAGAAAATTGGAAAGAAAAACACTATGAAAAAAACTAGTGTGTGGGTGTGACTTAAAAATGTCCCACATTGAAGGGTCACCCCAACTAGTAAGTGTTTATATATGGGCAAAGTGACCTCCAAGGGTGTGCCCTTGGGGTACCCAATTTTGTGAACGGGTGAACGCTTAAAAAAAAAATTGATATATTTTTTTGTCACTTGAAAATGTTAAATTAATTAATTAATTAATTTAATCATTATCCGTAAGCGCTACGCGTAACAAATAAATTTGTTACGATCCGACCCGATCCAAAAGCATATCCAAAAACTTTCGGATATATCCAATTAAGAAACAAAACGCGTTTGCTTAAGGATTAAACAGACTTAATCCCCAAGTCACTCGTTTTTTGTTACAAACTCTCCCTATAAAAGGAGAGCTCGCCCCATTTGATTCTTCACACCGAAAATTCACAGTCGATGCTTCCTGTGTTTTTTCCTCTCTTCTCCCTCCGACTTGTTTTTAACAAGTTTCTTCTGCTTCTACTCCTTTCTGTCCCTTCGGTATTAAGAATGTTCTTAAGACCATAGTCCCTTGGTCTTAAGTTCATAGTCCCTTCGATAATATATGATTCTTCGGAATATAGAGTACTATTAAGATCATATTAAAGAATGATCTTAACAGTATATATATATTATTTTAAAGAGAAATGGTGGTATCACCATATTTGAGTGGTCGTAGTGCCATATTCATGTTTTGGAGAAGTTAGAATGGTGGTAACACCATATTTGAGTGGTCTCAGCACCATAATAGAATGGTAATAATACCATATTAATTTGAACGGTTTCGAATAGAGCGGTTACGTACCGTATCGAGTGGCTTCGATCAAACGATTGAGCCATATTTTGAGGGTGTAATTCTCGAACGATTTTTCTACAGTGCAGTAGTTAATCGAACAGTTGTAGCTGGGCTTGTTTTATCCTGGAGGCGGCGTGGTTGATAGTCTACCTTGCACAATTTTGGGTAGTGCCACGAAACGTCTTAAAGAGAGCGACCTGGTCGTGACTCAACCTAGTAACAACTTCGGTAGATGATAGAATTTGGAAATTCAAATTTAACAGTTTGGAAATCCAAAAACAACAATTTTAAGACGTTTCGTTATGCTATGTCTACCGGAGATGTTACTTATTGAGATTAAATTGTCCCTAAATAAATTATGGATAAATCAAGCTATAAGAATTACATCTTTCAACCGAAACGATGAAGTGTTTGTTGTTGATATAACAACAACACTAAAAAGTTTAAGATTATCATTGATAATGATAAAACAGACGAGTTTGTGAAACATAAGAAAATGTTTGGACTGAAAAAGAAAAATAACGTGAGGTTGCGGTTTTGTCTTGATTAACTCAAAAATTTTCAGGATGAAAATTAATAACACATGCTTACGTGTTGTTTTTCCTTATGAATCAGTAACATGAAATTCTTATTATATAATCATCATCATGATAAGAAATAAATTGTTAAAGTTGATCGGTCATGTTCTCAACAGAGCCTCTTTAATGAATAGTTTGGGATGTACCGTCGAACAAGAAGACAATTTAACCATCATAATGTTTCCTGTACAAAATATGAACATTGAAAAATCAATGAATGGATCAAATTGAAAAAGGTTTTGATGAAAAAGAAATTATATGAGAAATTTGTTTCAAATATTTCATATAAAAATAAGAAAGAATCTGAATTTCAGATTTCTATTGAATAAGACTGAGTTAACTCAGACTTAAAGAAAGACTTGTGTACCATGCATTCTTGTGGGAAAAGACTGCACTTTGATGGTATGTTAAAAATTAAATTCTCCTTCTATGTTATTAGTTGTGTGATTTTAATATTTGACATATCAAAATTGATCATGAACAAGTTTAATTTTTGAGTAACTTGGACTTAATTCCAACGTTATATAATTAGACAATTTTATTTATTGCAGTCAAGATATATGAACCAAAAGTTCATATAAATCAGAATTTAGAGAATTGAATCTCTAAACATAATAAATTATGATATGTGTTAATTTGAAGACACATAAATTAGAAATGATAAAATGATATTTTTATCATATTTATTGATGACTGTGAATTTTGGAAAATAAAATTGATGAGCTTGAATGTTCAATTTTTATAACGAAAATTGAAATTTATAGAGTTCCCAAGTCTAAGAACAAAAATTCTAATTAAGAAATTTTTGAAGAAAAGACAATCCAACTTGTCTTATTTTTTGAACTTGGGATTGTCTGGACTATATTTAGATCTTGGACCCCAAGAGAGTTGAATTCACTAGTAGAGCCTATGAATATGTATTCATCGGGTATGCGATAAATAACGAAACATATAGGTTTTATGACCTAAATGTTAAAGTGATCATAGAATTTAAAAGATGTCGAATTCTATGTAAATATTTACCCCTTTAACTAAAGAATAGTGGGGGCACTAGTGGGGGCTCTAATGGGAGCATAACATTAGTGGGGGCAAAATAAATTTCCCTTTAAAAATTAAGAACTAGTGGGGGCACTATATCTAATCACATTCATGTAATTAGAAATAGTTATGAAAACATCATACAAGATGTTATAGAACCTCAAGGAGGTAAGAAAGCTAAAATTGCTAAAGAGTATGAACTTGGTTTATACATTGGAAGAAGATTCATTAAGCCTTAAAGAAGTTATATCCTCATTGGATGCTGAATTATGGCAAAATCAATAAACGATGAAATGAATTTTCTAGAGTCTAACAAAACATGACACTTGGTTGACTTGTCTTATAGTTGCAAAACCAATCGTTTGTATTTGGATTTTTGAAAAAAAAGAACTAAAACCTGATGGTACGATTGATGAATACAAGGCTTTCCTTGTAGTCAAAGGTTTTAAACAAAGAGAAAAATATAGACTTCTTCGACATTCATTCACCAGTCACGAAAATCATATCCATAAGAGTACTAGTCCCTTTAGCCGCCGTTTATAACTCGATAGTACTCCAAATGGATGTGAAAGTTGCCTTTTTATGGTGAACTAGAAGAACAAGTCTATATGAAACAACCTGAAAATTTTTGCAATTCATGGACAAGAAAACAAGGTCTATAAGTTAGATAATTATTTGAATGGTCTAAAATAAACTCCTGAGGAATGGCATGAAAAATTTGACATTCTAATGTTATCGAATGAGTATAAAGTGAATGAAAGTGACAAATAATATTTGCACAATCATATATCTCTATGAAGACGACTTGCTCATATTGAAAGATTCATGTTATGAATTATGTGAAATCATTGTTTATCAACAACATTGATAAGAAAGACCTAAACAAAAAAATTGAAGTAATTCTTGGTTTCAAGATTACTAGATCAGAAAAGATAACTTTTTTGATAATTCTCACAAAGTTGAGAAGATCTTAAAGAAATGTAAACTTGCAATCACATATTATGATCCAAGTGTAAGAACACTTGAGATGGAATTAGAAAAACAGAATATACGAGCATCATTGGCAGCACTTAGGTATGCCACTGAATGTATTAGATCCGACATTGTCGATGTCGTGAAACTCTTGTGCAAGTTTACTAGTAGACGGATGAGAAGCATTGCCATGCTATAGAAAGAGTCATGAGGTGCCTTAATAAGACTATGACTCTAAGATTACTTCACTAGGAGTAACATATTGTACTTAAATGGTACAAGATATAGAATTGAACATCTTTCAGATGAATATTTAGTGACTAGTGTATGCACATTGAGCATCACTAGAGGAGTTGTTTGTTAAAACAAATGATGTTGACTCAGTCCACTATGGAATGAATCTGAGATGAGAACACTAGAGAAAACTAGTCAAGAAGCAAGTTGGCTAAGATCCTTGCTAGCTGAAATCCCTTTATGGGAGAAACCATTACCGGCTATGTTAATTCATTGCGATAGTACCGCGGCTATTGCAAAGATTAAGAATCGTTATTACAATGGTAAGAGACGACAGATAAGGCGAAAACATAGCACGATTAGAGAGTGTATCTCTAAATGGAGCGGTTAGAGTTGATTTTGTACGTACGAATGAAAACTTAGCTGATCCTTTGACGAAAGGACTTAATAGAGAGAAAGTCCAAGAAACATCCAGTAGGATGGGACTAATGCCTATAGCCCACAAGTGATGGTAACCCGACCTACATGACTGGAGATCCCAAGAAATAGGTTCAATGGGTAAAAACAAGTCATGAAGTGGTAGAACATGCCATGAGAGAAAGAATATAGAAAGCATGATCCTGCAGCGAAAGAAGGATGAGGTAATAGTAACTCTTAATGAGATCTATACTCTATGTTGAGTGGGGTACACAGCTACAGGAGTACCCTTGATAGACTCACCTATACGAATGTGGAACTTAGGCCAGTCCTATGGAATTTCGAGGCCGAATTCCTAGAGCATTTGTTAAAACTGGGATACACATGCAGGGCCTTAAAATGCACGGGCTTTTAGAATACACCTATGAAAAGGTTTGTGTGTGGATTCTATGTCTGAGATAGAGTTCAATGCTGTAAGCAACTCTTGTTAAATCAGAATACCTTCCACTATGCTAAGGTTCAAGTTGTTGGCGACACCTTTGTATATTAGCAAATCTTATGGAAACGTTTTACGTTATTTCTCGAAACCATTTTGAAGTCAAGTGGGGGATTGTTGGAACACTAGTTAATTCTAGTGAAGAAAATTGGAAAGAAAAACACTATGAAAAAAACTAGTGTGTGGGTGTGACTTAAAAATGTCCCACATTGAAGGGTCACCCCAACTAGTAAGTGTTTATATATGGGCAAAGTGACCTCCAAGGGTGTGCCCTTGGGGTACCCAATTTTGTGAACGGGTGAACGCTTAAAAAAAAATTGATATATTTTTTTGTCACTTGAAAATGTTAAATTAATTAATTAATTAATTTAATCATTATCCGTAAGCGCTACGCGTAACAAATAAATTTGTTACGATCCGACCCGATCCAAAAGCATATCCAGAAACTTCCGGATATATCCAATTAAGAAACAAAACGCGTTTGCTTAAGGATTAAGCAGACTTAATCCCCAAGTCACTCGTTTTTTGTTACAAACTCTCCCTATAAAAGGAGAGCTCGCCCCATTTGATTCTTCACACCGAAAATTCACAGTCGATGCTTCCTGTGTTTTTTCCTCTCTTCTCCCTCCGACTTGTTTTTAACAAGTTTCTTCTGCTTCTACTCCTTTCTGTCCCTTCGGTATTAAGAATGTTCTTAAGACCATAGTCCCTTGGTCTTAAGTTCATAGTCCCTTCGATAATATATGATTCTTCGGAATATAGAGTACTATTAAGATCATATTAAAGAATGATCTTAACCGTTTATATATATTATTTTAAAGAGAAATGGTGGTATCACCATATTTGAGTGGTCGTAGTGCCATATTCATGTTTTGGAGAAGTTAGAATGGTGGTAACACCATATTTGAGTGGTCTCAGCACCATAATAGAATGGTAATAATACCATATTAATTTGAACGGTTTCGAATAGAGCGGTTACGTACCGTATCGAGTGGCTTCGATCAAACGATTGAGCCATATTTTGAGGGTGTAATTCTCGAACGATTTTTCTACAGTGCAGTAGTTAATCGAACAGTTGTAGCTGGGCTTGTTTTATCCTGGAGGCGGCGTGGTTGATAGTCTACCTTGCACAATTTTGGGTAGTGCCACGAAACGTCTTAAAGAGAGCGACCTGGTCGTGACTCAACCTAGTAACAACTTCGGTAGATGATAGAATTTGGAAATTCAAATTTAACAGTTTGGAAATCCAAAAACAACATTTTGATAACAATTTAGACATCAAAATGTAACTTAGCAACCAAAAAAACCATTTAGTGAAGGTTTGATAACATAAAATCAGGGAGTCGAATTCTCTACAACTGATTTTATAGTTTCTCTCTTAATTAAACAACCTACAATCGTAAAGTTGATTTCAGATTGTTAGTAGTTGGCGATCACCACATTTACATATATATAGTCGGTACATTGATGGTTGTTGTTGTTGGATCGAGGTTGTACACCTAAATTTCAATGCAAATTTTAACTTTTTATAACTAAAATACCAAACATGAATCAATTTTTTTATCCAATAACCACCAATGCAACGATTACATGAATCCAAATTCCGTAAAATCATAGATAGAGGATGCAAATCACTAAGAGACATCTAAAGCAAAAGTGGAGACAATTGCAGAAAGCCATTTGATTATGTGGTATAATGACTAGTGTGCAAACATATGCAATGCAATGATTATTCATTACCGAATAAAAACATGCAATGATTGTTTCCCACTCCTATTCCGGTTTCATGCGTAATAATCATCTTTACCATAAACAAAATTATTTGACTACCACTTTGCACTCTGCTTTTGTGGATTTAACTTTTCGCGCAAGAAAGTTTTTTGAACAAAAGTCAATGAATTATGGTGCGATGGTAAAGGAGAAAGAGATTTCTTTTAACAAAAGAGAGAAAATTATTTTTAAACATGAGAAAGTATGTAAAATTAAGGCAAACCTAAGGTGGCCCAATACCAATTACTCTTAACGTAAAAAAAAGAAAAATTACTCTTTTCACTTCTCAAATTTCCATTTTTCCCCAATTGTGACAGTTAACTTTTGTTTGATTGTCCAATGGCAATTTAATATCGTTTGCCATTTTTAAGATAAGTTAAATTGATTTTAAAAGTGATTGAACCGCTTAAAAAGTGTCAACGACAATTAATTATCACTGAAGTGCCGAACCGCATTCTCATTCGAGTAAGATATGAGAAAAGAAATTTCCCATCCTCGGTGAATCAAGGCCCTTTTGTAAAAACATTTATTGTTAGAGCTATTTGCAGCTACAATAGAGACCTTTTTTTTTGTCAAAGACAATAAAAGACAATAGAGACCATTTATTTAGGTTTTTTTTTTGTGTGTGTGTGGTGGCTGAGATTCAAACCTCAGACCTTACATATATTATGCATTATCCATACCAACTGAGCTAAGCTCACGAGTACATTTATTTAGGTGTTTATAAGTGAATCTTACGTATACACATTATTTGTTTTATATTTTAAAATAAATACTTAATAAACACTCGATTCCTCTAACCAACACCTCAATTTTTTTTTTTTAAATGAGTATCATCAATAACTATTTATCATTACATTTCAACAAAACAAATTTAATTTAAAATAATTTATTGGCATAATAGCAGTTTTAGCCCCCTAACTTTCCAAAAGTTACGATTTTGGCCCCTAAGAAAAAACTACAAAACCGCCCCCTAAGTTTTGTACCTGTGGCAGTTTTGGCCCCCAAGGCCAATTTTAACTCGGTCTACGCTGACGTGGCACCCTAAGTGAGGTGCAACATGTTATTTTTTTTTGGCCTTGGGGGGCCAAAACTGTGACAGTTGCAAAACTTAGGGGGCCGTTGTAGTTTTTTTTCTTAGGGGGCCAAAATCGCAACTTCGTGAAAGTTAGGGGGCGAAAACTACTATTAAAGGCTTAATAGCATTTTTAGCCCCCCTAAGAAAAAAACTACAAAACCGCCCCCTAAGTTTTGCACCTGTGGCAGTTTTGGCCTCCAAAGCCAATTTTGACTCGGTCTACGTTGACGTGGCACTCTAAGTGAGGTGCCACATGTTATTTTTATTTCTTTGCCTTGGGGGCCAAAACTGCTACAGTTGCAAAACTTAGAGGACGGTTTTGTAGTTTATTTTTTTAGGGGGCCAAAATCGCAACTTCGTGAGAGTTAGGGACGAAAACTGCTATTAAGCAAGTGGAAGCAAAAAAAAAAAAAGATAATTCTTCCATAAACCTCATTTTCTGTAAATAAAACCCAAATTTGTTGCTCCACCTTCTCTAGTCTGTATATTTTTAGGCGGTAATTTGCTCTTTTCACTTTTGAATTTGTCATTCATTTAATTCAGTTCGTGTTAAATCATGTTCGGTATTTTTCACCATGAATTAAGGGAATGAGCAAAATCAAAAGTGAGAAGAGCAATTTTCTTCATACGATGGGCCAGATGACATCTTTCTGCAGCCTACAAGCCCAAAACGGCCCAGTATAAGCAATGGTTTATACGACGTAGTATTAAATTGAACAGTTGATTTGGTTTCTGCGATTGTTGCGAAGGAATGAGGCTATCTCTCGCAGGTTTTCGAAGTTCTTTGCCCTTTTCTGGGCTAATCAGGTAACTAATTCACGTTTCTTTTTACTAATTTTGGTTTCCATTAGATTTTAATTTTTATTACATTGAGTTTGACGGTTATAATTGTAAGTATTGTTTCTTAATCATATGTTACAATAATCGAACAAGATGAACACACCTAATAGAAATGGTATATTGTGAAACTATAGCGATTAATTCAAATTGAGCTAAGCTATAGCTGCTATTTGACAACATTAGTTCAAATCAGCTTTCTTAAACATTCCTTGAATTTACTAACCTCAAGACCAACATGATGTTCGGTACATACTTGGATTTCTTGAGCATGTGGTTAACTTAAGAGTTTGATCTCTGGCAAGTAGCGAAGTAATAACATAGGACGGGAAAATGTTAATGAATCTTACGGTATGTTTGAGAGTTGGATTTTGGAGGGCTAATTCCATATTTTAAAAATTGAAAGGACAACATAAATGATCATATAATATTTTGACCATACTTAATTGATTTTAAAAACTGTTTTGTAGTGTCATAATTTAAAAGAGAAACAAAAAGTAAGTCCTCCTCTCTAAAACCCTCCATCCAAATATACCTTTAGTATCTCATGAGATTAGTCTTCGTAGTTACCGTAAAAAAAGAGTAATCTCAATAGTTGATAATCAACTGATGATTTTGCATGTATGTTCATAACAAATATTAAATGTTAGCGGTTATTTTTCTCATTAACTGTTAAATGTCTCATTTTATTCTCTTAAACAAGTATATGCTCATTGCTCAATAGAAAACTAGTCCATGAAAATGAATATATGGTTAGGTAGTGATAGAATATGGAGTGCAGAGCAATGATGTGAAAATGGGGCCTGGGGAAGTTTATTATTGCTTATGTAATTAAGAATTGTTTTTATTTTGTGATAGAGAGCTTGAGAAAGATGTGGAAACTGTGATTAAAGTGCTGCAGCCTGGACCTTTAGGAATCACAGAGCATAAGTTTTCTGCCGAAGAGATTAGTAAGGCTAATGCTACAGTTGCTAAAGCAGTATCTAATTGGCGAAGAAATGCAATCCTTGAGGACAACAACAATCGTATTTTGAAAGACTATATTCACAAGTGAAGGTTACAAGTTAGAATATTTTAACAAACCACTTGGTTGAAACCTCTGTTTATAGATTTCGATAATGAAATCAGTTCTGCCCTGAAATTTTAATCAGAGGTCAAAGTTGCCTTCTCTAATCTTGCGTAATCATTTAGATGTTTAATAATGTTATAAATGCTGGTTACTGATGATAAGTTTACTGAACACAAGTTAATAATATCTTAACTTTGGTAAACTGGTTATTAGCTTCGTCTAGTATAATGACCATGCGGAGAAACTTGGTTTCTTTTTGTTGTTCATGGTGATGCGATTGCAAGTTGATTGTAGAGTTTTTTTTTTCCGTTACTTATAACTTCACGTTTTTCTTCAACTAAATTAGTGAACCTTTCAGACTCTTAAAATTTTATACTCTCATTACTTTCTTTATTCAGACAGCAATGTCAGGGAATTTGGTTGTATGTGCAGAATGAGGTAATCGTTGATTATCAGTGCTTTTGAGTTTCGACGACCTCAGTTTGATCTTTTATTTAAATGTAGTTTTGGTTCCATATTTTGTTTCTTTCCTTTTCAAACCTACAATTTTGGTCTTCCAGATTACAAAATGTCTCGACATTTTCTCCCCTCTACATTTGGGACTGATTTTTTATGATGCGGCAAGCAAAATATTTCTGTGGCAAGATGATATGGAAATGAATTTTTAAGTGAGAATCAACTTAGACAGTATCACACAATCAATTGAGTTGTCACATACACATTTAGCTTGTTAGATCATGAAATTCAACCTCATAATTGAAGTATGTAGAAAAAGTGTTTAACATTTTGAAAAATGGTATGGACCAAAACTGTTGATTTGGAAATAGGGGAACTAAAATCGTGAATAACACAAAATAGAGGAATGAAACTGGATTTAAGCTTTGATTATTATTTATTTGCCACTGTGGTAAAATTTAACAGTGTGCCTTATTGCTGTTTGCGTTTGGCATGTGACAGAAACTAAGTTTTGGTTTTTGTTATCAACTTGCTAAGCGTGTGTATGGGGTGCGTCCATGTGTTAACGTCCCATATCCAGCCACCTCAGAATCTGTGTAACGCACACAGAAACACACTCAAATAAGAAACGATGCAAAACACGTCAAAAGTGATATTCAAGGCCAAACTTTTGTAGAGAATCTATTCATCAATAACGGAGAGAATTGAAGCAGTTAGTTCCTATATCTTATTTTTATTATGGATGGATTTTCTCTAACCCACTACTAAAACATGCATTAATTAAGCTTTCGGTGGTTATGTGAACTAGAGTCACGCTCATGCTCTTTCGGCATAGCATTAGCAAAAAAGTTGAAAACTCTTTTGAATCCGAAGATTCTGGTTTGCGTTTATAACCCTCTGTATTTGTTATTCGAACACAGGAATTGACTTATGGATGCATTGCTTTCTTATTGTTTAATGCTACTTAATAACTCAAAGCTAAAACATTGACCAATTTTTAGTTTTGTCCAACTTTGATTATTCCAGAATAATTGTAGGAAACTTCTAAACATAAAGATAGACAATTGTGTTATTTTGACATGAAAACTGGCACCATATCGTGACAGTATTATGAACGAGTTTAAACGTCGGATCCAAGAAGAGAAAAATGATCGAAGGGAGATAAAAAATAATATAAAAGTCATAAATAATATAAATATACTATGTTGATGTCGGATTTTGTGTAAGAAAAATTTCTCTGAAAATAATGGAAACACTTTCACCAAATGATAGTTTGAATAGGATGATGTACATTGTGATCCAATACTAGTTTTACCTAATTGCTACGCCACCCTCAAGCTGCTGTAAGGGGAAGCACCAGACTATACCATTACCAATGACATGATTTAAATTACAGGTCTAAGTCGCGATAAAACTTACAGCATTTTAGCGGCTTTAAGGGAAATTTAGCGAAATGAAATTCAAATCTAGGTTCTCTGTGCAAATGTAGAGACTGATTTCTTAGTTAAGTAAAACCATATGATGATAAAACTCTTACTAAAAACTTAGACATTTTTATGGTTAAATTCAAACACTGGACAACTAATTAAGCTGGAAGGTATTCATACCATCTTAGTGTGTTTAGTCAAATATTTCTTGTTGCTTAACCTCTTTTTCTTTTTTTGGTGGTGTCCGGGATTTGAACCCCGGACCTTGCATATATTATGCATTGTCCTTACCAACTGAGCTAAGCTCACGAGGACTTAACCTTTTTTCTAATATCATTGAAAATTATTTTACTTTTTTTGTTTGTTGCTAATTTAGTCGATTAATTTTTTGGTTTAATTGTATTTTTTGTCTCCCTATTTATCATGTTCATGGAAAAATAATCAATGCATTTGACAATTCAAAGAGAGTCTTATAAAAGGAATAAAGAGAAACACAAGGGAATTTTTTGTGTCCCCCTATATTAAGCGAATTTTTTGGTTTTGGTCTTGAAAATAGTCAGGGTCCATCTACAAATTTCGTTTTTTGATTTTGGTCCCTCTCACTGTGTGACTCTTCAATAAGTTTGCCACGTCAGTATCGTCTGCCACGTCATCCTCCGTTTGCCACATGTGCGTTTTTGTAACGGAAGTTGACGGGAGGGATGAAAATCAAAAAGTTATTAACTTACAGTGGTTGTTGTAGAACAAAAAGAGATACAGGGACGAAAACAAAAAACACGCCAAATTACAGGGGCGATTTACATATTTAAGTCTTGAAATGGTTAATAAACATTAGTTAAAGATAAATTGTTTGAAAGAAAACAAATTCAAACCCTAAATGAAACAATCGTTAATTATACTTTATTTGACTCCGGACTAAACTCCAAATCATCAAAACTCCCTTCTCTTATAACTCCTAATTGTTTGATTTAAAAATGTACCGTTTGGAGAACAAGATCAATTATTGCTTCAAGTTCAATTATTTTGGGCATATACTAAACCCCTGTAAAATAAAAACGAAAAGGACCTTGGCATATGCGTTAAGAGAACTAGCATAGAACACAAAACTAGTGCTAGGTCAGTTCTTGGCATCACAGTGGGGACTATGGATTCCTCGACAACTGCTTTAGCTTCACAATTAATATGTATATTTTTTCACCCCCCGTCTCTCATTTCTTTCTTATAAATCTGAAATATATTTATTTAAAACCTACTCCCTCCGGTCACTATTATAAGCAAAAGTTGACTTTTTAGGTTCATTCAATAAATGATGTATGTGGTCTATATATAGACCACATACATAATTTATTGAATGAATCTGAAAAGTGAACTTTTGCTTATAATAGTGACCGGAGGGAGTATTCAATTTTGCCTCCTCTAGGACGGTGTTTGGTTAAGATACATTCCACCCTATAACTGGATAAATTCCAATTGATGAGGGGCTATTTTTTAATTTTTACCAAAGCAAGTCATGTATTCACACAGAACAATTGGCATACTACACATATAAAATTGTATTAGTATATTTTTTTTCCTCATTTGAAAAAGTTTATAGTGACTTTTAGTTAAAGAATGCACTCAAATTTAAGAACTCTTGACGAAGAAGTTTCTAATAAAGATCACGGTAGGCACAAAAGTTATATTTTAGTAATGGTTTATTTGGTTTTGTTTCTTGACTGAATAGTTTTTTTGTTTTTTTTAAGAAAAAAATAGTTTATTTGTTGATCACTATTACTAGTATCTATATTTCAGTTAACTAAGATCTTACTACTTGTAAAGATAGATAATAAAGAATAGAATATAACGCGGCGCATGTATTAAATTTAATCTTAATCATGCATTCGATTTACAACTTTACATCATTTATCATATAGTACGGAGATGAACTATCTTAATTTAAGCATATGCCTTAAATGTAACCTCACATTAAATCTTTGGCTTAAATATGGTATTGGTCCCTGCAAAATAGGCTAATTTTGGTTTTAGTCCCTGCAAAAAAAATTTATAGTTTTTGGTCCCTGCAAAAATAGGCCAGTTTTGGTTTTAGTCCCTGCAAAATTTTTGTTTTTGGAAATAGTCCCTGACCCCAGTTATGTAATAAAAAAATATTAAAAAATTGAAAAATTAATAAAAAAAATGAAAAAAAAATTAAAAAATTATGGAAAAATGAAAAATTAATAAAAAATTCTGGAAAATTGAAAAATTAATAAAAAATTTAAAAAATTCTGGAAAAATGAAAAATTAATAAAAAATTGAAAAAAATATAAAAAAATTAATAAAAATGAAAAAAAATAAGAAAAAATTAAAAAATTCTGGAAAAATTAATAAAAATAAAAAATGATTAAAAAAATAAAATAATCTAATAAAATGAAAAATAATGATAAATTCTGAAAAAATAAAAAAGATTATAAAATTCTGAAGAAAAAAAAATTCGAAAAAATTAAAATTCTGGAAAAATGAAATTTTCGAAATTTTAATAAAAATTTTGGAAAATTTAATTAGTATATATGTCGAGCTTAAGTTTTTTCAGTGTTTTTATTTCCAAAAAAATTTCCGGGAATTTTGTGTATTTATAAACCGAGAATAAAGGAAAAAATATGTGTATTTATAAACCGAGCTTAGGTTTTTTGTGTATTTTTCGAAATTTCGAAATTTTCATTAGTATTTTTTCCAGGAATTTTTGTGTATTTATAAATCGAGAATAAGGGAAATTTCGAATATATACTAATCAAAATTTCGAAAAATACTAATGAAAATTTCAAAAATTTCATTTTTTTTTTAAAAATGATTAATCTTTTTAATTTTTTTCGAAAATTTCGAAATTTTTTAGATATTTTCCAGAATTTTTATTTTTCATTAAAATTTTATTTAGAATTTTTCCAGAATTTTTATTAAAATTTCGAAAATTTAATTTTTCCAGAATTTTAATTTTTTTTAGAAAATTTCAAAATTTTATTTTTTCAGATTTTTTTAATCTTTTTATTTTTTCAGAATTTAGCATTATTTTTCATTTTATTAGATTATTTTATTTTTTTAATCGTTTTTAATTTTTATTAATTTTTCCAGAATTTTAATTTTTTTCCGTATTTTTTTAATTTTTTTTTCCATTTTTATTAATTTTTCAATTTTCAAGAATTTTTTAATATTTTTTACAATTTTTTTATTAATTTTTTATTTTTCCAGAATTTTAAAATTTTTTATTAATTTTTCAATTTTCCAGAATTTTTTAATATTTTTTTATTAATTTTTCATTTTTCCAGAATTTTTTAATATTTTTTAATTTTTTTATTAATTTTTCAATTTTCCAGAATTTTTTTCAATTTTTTTATTAATTTTTCATTTTTCCAGAATTTTTTAAAATTTTTTTAGTTTTTTTATTAATTTTTCATTTTTCCAGAATTTTTGCAGGGATCAAAAACTATAAAAAAAAAATTTGCAGGGACTAAAACCAAAACTGACCTATTTTTGCAGGGATCAAAAACTATAAAAAAAATTTGCAGGGACTAAAACCAAAACTGACCTATTTTTGCAGGGACCAAAAACTATAAAAAAAATTTGCAGGGATTAAAACCAAAACTGACCTATTTTGCAGGGACCAATACCATATTTAAGCCTTAAATCTTTGTTGATCATTAAATATCTACAAAACCATTTCTTTTACTAGTAAGTAAGCAGAATAAACCAATTGTAATAATAAATAAATAAAACAGAATAAACCAAGCCAATTAACAAAAAAACTGATTAACCTAAATTCGCTAAGGTTTTGTTTGCGAGTTTGGAGGGGATATGGGAAGGGAAGACTTTTTAGGGGTGGAAAATATGAGGGAAAATGGAGAAATCTTTCAAAAATTTTAAAAGAGTAGTTTTTTAGAGAATGAAAAATTAATGCATATGATTACTGTATTTTTAATTTTAAAAATAATATAACAACATAGATTAAATTTGAAGAATTCATATAAACCCTCCAAAGCCCCCCCTCCCATTTTCCTCTATTTCTTCCACTTGCTAATTCCTTTTTTCCAAGCCTTTCCCTCACTTCCCTTCCAAACTCGCAAACAAAGCCTAAGCCAACATCCGTTCGCTTAGCGAATCCTCACTTTTCTGCAACGTATATGAAGCAACTCAAAAGAGAATTTGAAGCATAAGAAGATCAAATAAGGTGGAGAGGCTTGGAAGGTTGGATCATCAATATTTCATGCTATTTCATCTCATTCTCATCTATTTATACTAGCTAACATGAGTATGTGTAGCTAATATTCATTTGAGTTGGGATTAGGTGTAGTTATCTATGTATTTGATGTAAACTTTGATCTCCTTGATTATATACAATCTTTGTTTTATTATATCAATAAAGTTATTTATGTGAACGTTAGTTGCTAGACATAAGGTTAAATTTACAATCGTAAGCCAATGTCGAAACTTAATGTTATTGTCTCGATTAACTGAGTATGACATCCAAAACTAACATGTACAATAGCTCTCTTGTGGTTTGCTGAACACAAAAATGTATAATGAACGACATAAGAAAGTATAATTGAAACATTGAAAAATATATAATCGATTAAGATGATGCATAAAAAAAAAGTGAATAATGTAATTTAATCCCAACACAACCTTTTAATATGTTAAATTTCATAGTATTTTTTACTGCATTTTGTCACAAAACAAACTATTTCAAACTCTAATTGAAACATATGTATGCATTAAACAAATAATGTTATATTATAAAAATTTGAAAAATAACATTTAAATCAAAATTTAACAAGTCTACTAAATTATTAATTATTATGGTCTTTTAAAAAGACCTTATCTTAATGTGATATTATGGTCTTGTAAGTCTATCTATATAGTATATATGTGTTGTGTTGGGCCAACCCTACAAGGCACCAACATCAAACATATATACAGTGATGCTCTGTCCTTGTCCATGTTTGAGCTTAGTTACTCGTGCATTGATTTGTGCAAATTATATAATTGGTGACAAAAATTATTTTATTTTTTTACGGAAAATGTTTCATTAAGCACTTAAATCAGCTGAAAAGTAAATTATTGATCATTGGTGACAAAATTTATTGCAAAAATATTATTACTTAATAAACTTGAACTAAAATTAAAAATGATCTCACTAAGTAGCCGCAGAACTCAACATTAGATTATTTCTCTTTTTAATAAACACAAGTGAGGAAAACCATTACATTACATATACAAATACAAAAGAGTAAGGTTGTTCTCCTCAAAAGGGAAAAGAAGAAACAAAGATGGCAAGAAGAAGAAGAAGCTCTATACTGAAGAACCTCAGAATATAATATATATATCATCAAGTTTGATCAAAAGATTAGGATAAAACAAAATCTCTTATCTTTGACCAAAATTGGTGTGAGTTATGATAAACTCTACCAAAAAAATATAGCTTTAGCCTTTAAAAGCAATTGAACAAGTTTGTTCTGAACATTGAGGCTAATGAGTTCATCAATACCACCTATGAATTGTTGTCCAATGAAAACAGCAGGTACAGTTGGTCTACGTCCAAGCTGAATCAGTGCTCTCTCTATTTGCTGTCCATTTGGCATTTTATCAATCTCAATAACTAAAGGCTCAGCACCAAAACCCCTTATCAGTTCCCTTACTGTGTGACTCATGGGACAAGTGCTTTTGCTGAACATCACTACTGGTTTGTTCTCTGTTAATGATGCCAACAAATCCATTTCTATATATGAAGAAATATTTGGTAGGTAGAGGTAGCTATATGATGATTTAAGTGGATTTTGTTTGTGGAAATTTGTGATTAAGAGGATGTGTATTTATACCAGAATGGATTGTTTACACATATAGGAGAATAAACATCTGATAAAGAATAAACCTTAAAGTTGTGCCATAAATGGATTCCCTTAACCCGCACAGGTTTGCACAGTGGAAATGAGCTACATGCATTTCTATGGAAGGGGGATATTGTACAAGTGTTTGATTGATTCCTAGATAAACTTTGAGGGTGAAAAATTATGCCATTTCCCTCAACGTGAGAACAAAGTGGGTGTACTGCAAACATTAGTCCATTGTCCAATCAACGGATGCCAAATGGGATCGAAAATTCTAGATTATACATAATTTATATTGTAATATCTTTTTGAGATTGTATGAGGTATTAGATTAGATATAAATGTTAGTTATACTGGTTGCTTAATTGCAATAAGATTGTGAAACTTGGAAGCGTCTTGTAGGTAGGTTTCAGATATTATTTTCTCACACACATAATTTGGTGATGTGTTCTTCTTTCTTTATGCTAGCCTAATTGACATTTTATCTTCTATACATAAATATAATAAACGGTTAAATAAAATTCATTATATCTAGTCTTATGGGTATCATAAAGATAATGAATTGTTAAACAATTTTATCCGATACATTTCTAACAGCCTCTGATTTTTCGGTATTTTTATTTTTAAGTTGAGAGTATAGTTAATACATTCCGACTTGCGAGAAGATATTATATATAAACGTTATGTGAAATGCTAACTTGTGTTTTTAGGGCGTATGTTAAAGAACCTAAAGTGAAAATTTTGTCTCGAAAATTATGCTAATTTATTCTTTTAAAAATTAAAAAATAATGTTTTGCAATAAATATTTACTATTCATGGAATTCTTAACATATAGCATGACTTCCTTCAAAAAAAAAAACATATAGCATGACCCAAATGTTATTTATAGTATTAATTAGTTACAGTCTAGAGGTGTAAGTCGTTCAGACAAAACCGATGAAACCGAAAATCTAAACCGAACCAAACCGAAAAGTATCTAATCTTGTTTGGTTCAGTTCAAATCCAAACCGAACCAACCTAAACCGATCTTGTTTGGTTCGGTTCTCGGTTTTTAATTTTAAGATCCAAAGAACCGATGAACTGAACCGATGCTAACCTCACTCCCCATTTTAGTAATAGTATCCCTCCTCACACACACACGTATGATTAAGCTCAAAATTAAAATCCAACATAAAATATCCTTAATTCATTATTTTTCTGTCATCATCATCTCATCTCATCACTCACACTCTATTTCGTTACACCGGTTAATTGTTCTTTCCATCGACTACATAAGCCTTATGTATTCATGCATTATCTTATTATTCAATATGATTTCTATTTTCCTTTTCTCCATTTTTCTCTTATCAATAATTCATATAAAGAATAATAATATGAAGCGACCCGTCTCTAATCTAAACTTTTAGGTTGCCTAAAAATATCAAGGGATTCCAAAATTGTCTTTTCTAGAACCAATGACTGATAACTCATGTTTGAGTAAATGTATCCAACCCAAGTTCTTGGCAATGTTAGGCAGCAGCTTGCAGCCACCCTCATTTGCAGTTAGTTACCTTGGAATCTTAATTGGTACATTCAATTACAATGAGCATTGTCAAAATTATACCAAGATTAGGCTAAATCATCTCAAACATTTTTCTTGTGGATGGAACTCAATTCATCATGGGTATGGAGAGAGTAGATGTATTCTTTACAACTGTCTTCGAGAAGATTTGTACTGTATTGAGAAAAATTAAGTCTCATATTGAAAAAATATATGGACTAAAAAGATGTGTTAATAAAAAACGACATTATTACTCATTATTATACAAGTAGAAGTAAAGATGAGTTAAACCTAATTCAAATTTGATACAAGGCCTGAAAAATATTTATAAAGTTAGGCTCAATCCAAAGGTAAAATTTTAACAAATTAATAAAAAGATTAAACTATGACGTATAATGAGGTGTGTTATTTGAAAACACAACACCTTATAAAATATAATATAAATGTGTGTGGTGTTCAAACCGGCGAGAGATACATAAATGTTAGAAATCTTTAACATAGACACACACTCACTCCAGTCACATTTATAAACAAAAAATTAATTTTTAAGTTCATTGAATAAACTAATGTATTTGATATTAGTTATTCAATAAACCTAAAAAAAATTTCTTTCTTCTTATAAATGTGATCAGATGGAGTGTGTGTGTGTGTGTATATATGTGTGTGTGTGTTTTTTTTTTTCTCATTAGGAAATGATGCTTGTAACATTTCATTCATAATAAAGTGTACGATACATGCTAGTGCATCAGTAAAAATATTGGAGCCAGGTAAGAATATAGCTATATTTGCTAAAGCATGAGCGACCGCTTTGACCTATCACAGACATGGTGTTGGATTTTGTATTTAAATAATTGTATCTTTGCTAAACCAGATACATAATTGTTCAATATATCTAAAAAAAAATTGTTGATTTTTTTATAAATAAGATCGGAGGGAGTAACAAGTAGTAGTACATGAAAAATTGACAACATTCATCTGTATTTTGACATGACAGAAACTTAAGCTATGCCTGTTTTATTTTTTTCTTCACAGCGAATCTAGTCGGTAAGAGGAGTTGTGTTCATCCAATCTTATAACAAGTAGCAATATTTAATTAATGTGGGATTCGCACCAAAGTTAAAATGCCAAATTCCGAAAGTTGAATTGAAAGGTGAGAAAGAAAAGGAGGATATAAAAAGAGATTTTTGTTTTCTTGGGCAGATGCTGCATTAAAAGTAAACTGTGCTGCATAATAATAGCATTTTCTTTTTACTACTTTAACTGGATGGTCCTTGTTTTGTTGATATAATGAAAAATGTACATATCATATATATATAGTGGCCATGCCAGCATATAGGAATGGGAAAAAAAGAAAACGCTAATGTTGCATGTTGGTACCACCGAATTTACTATTTCTTGCACGTTGTTTGTACTACTACATTACTATTACTAAGAGGAGCAATATCAAGATACTAGGAAGATGTTTTGTACTCCTATATGCTTTAAGCTTTATGAGTTTCATTAAACAGTTGTTACTGTATCCTATTTAGCGACTTTTTTATGTACATGTACTACCACATAAGGGATTAGCAAGATATACTATGGAAGGTGCTATACTGTTAATTTACTCCATTATGCAGAGCATATTGTTTTTTATTGAATAAATATTTGATTATATTATATAGTTATAATAATAAACTAAGAAGAGGCTTATTATGGTATGATAGGCATTACTTGCACTATCCATCATTCCACCCTTTCTCTGTTTTAAAAAAAAAAAAAAAAGTAGTTTTTTTTCCTCAAGTATCCTTAGTAGAAAGTTTGAGATTAATTCCGAGGCATGGCGGAACACTTAAGGGATTGATATCTCCAACAAGTACTCTTCAATATACGTCAATAAAGATTGAACTCATAATCACATGTCTAACCGATGTAATTATCTTCCACTGTGTCCCATACATCATGAATCCCATGGCTGAGTTCAAGTATTAAATCTTATTCCCATGTAATCCATTAATGTTTAGAATAAAAATTATGAAATTGTAGCAAAAACTGTTTTTAAAACTGTTTTTTCCATAATTAATTTTAAAAATTGATAATTTGTTTTCAAAAAACAATATTTTTTATAAATTTAACAATATGGGTGGTGCTGGTAGGCGACCGACCGTCGGAGCTCTGCCTCCCTCCCTCCTCCGTGAGATCATCGGAGGTCCAACACATTAGGATATGACGTTTGTCATCAACACCATCATAAGAGAGAACGTGTGTTTAATGGGTAGGACTCTCAACTATAAAATGAGTGTCCATGTATCACGTGTGGTTTTAAATATAACAAGTAGAATGTTAAAGAATGTCTCATGGACATCGGTTAATCTGAGGCAACTATTTTATGTAAACTTTTAGGAGAACATTGTTTTCTTTCTTCTTATTGGTGACATGTACAAACATGTTAGCAAATGTTGTCACTTTTTTTTGCTGATGACAACATGTTGTCACATATTACCCAAAAAAAAAAAATGTTGTCATTATTTCCACAGTTGTGATAAAATGGAAATACATAGAAAAAGATTATTCGATCGTTTGTATTATCTGGAGAAAAGAAATCCATAATATTTGCTCAATATCAACGCGGTTTAGAATTTGCATCAATCGGGATCTAACTTTTTGGTTAGGCATTTTCATTACCAGATAACATTAAAAAATGCACTTTTCATATTTAGACATTATTCCCAATCTTCTACCAAAAGAATTTTCCACGTGTCTGCAACTCGTTGAAACAACCCTTTAATTGGCTATATATATATATTTGGCTCCTTGTTTCAAATTCTGTAACGTCAACTATGTTTCATCAATCTTGAATAAGGCAAATGGCTCAAACCATAATCAAAGGGTCACTTAATCCTTGTTGTGTTTCATGGAACTCCTCCAAATCCGACACACAATACAAGTATCAAATCATGGAATATTTTTTTCGAATAACATTTTTAGACTTTGCTTCTCACTACTGTCAATGTATTAGGGAAAACAAAAGCGACATTATCACAAACTCTGTTTGATTTCATAGTTAGTATTATGTGGAAAAAAAAATTAGTACTGCTCTTACCTGTTGGAACTTGTATTGGAACATGCTACAAGAATGGTAGAACAATTAAGAAGATGATGGTTATTGCCCAAAGAAATTTCTAAGCATGCATTTTTTTTTTTGAAAAGTAAAGATTCGAAGCACGTGTCATTAATACAATAAATTTTAGGTTTGATTCACTCTCACCAGTAAATTATGCCAAATGATCGGTGTATAATCATCTATGAGAGCTACTTTTAACACCCCCCGCGCTAGTTTCTTGCACCGCTCTGTTTTTACCAATCTAGACGGAGAAAAATTTCAATTAATTTCTCGCGTCCATATGGATAAATGTGGAAGAGTTTTAAATAGATTATGTTTCGTGCACATCTCATGAGTGTATACACTTTGAAAAAAAAAAGAGAAAAAAGTGTGATATAATAATTATAATATGTTAATGATATAATAGAAAGAGAGAAATATCTTGACAAAAAAAAAACAGAGAGAGAGAGAGAAATATAATAAAATGGGGTATTGAATGAGTATACGAAATGTAGAGGTATGTATGTATGTATCATTGTTGTTTTATATAAGACAAGTCTTGAATTTTTGGGCTCTCTATTAATTACTGCATATGGAGTCCTATTTACAAAGGGTTAAAATCCTCTCCATTTGTAATTTGTTTCATTTGTTGCAATTTGGAGAATAAATAAACAACTCTTCACCAAGAGTTACAATCTTTGTGGATTTTTTTTTTCAAATCATTGTTTTAACTCATGAATAAAACATCTACGCATGAAAGACCACATCCTAATATTTTAATTTCTTGTATTATTTTATCGTAGATGCCGAGTTTATTGTTATGAACTTTGATAGAGATAATATTGATTGATTTAGAGACGTTTTAGTCTATATTTTTTTATAGGAGAAATTTGTATCTTTATCATTTGTGGATAAAGTTCCTAAATGAAATCTTATATCCTCAACTATGTGAAGTGAGATCAAAAGTTGTCATAGTTAATCCTCTTACAAAGTGCATGTAAAGGAAATTAATATGTGAACATCGAGGAGAAATGAGATTTAAGTCAACTGAAATTAAAAATTGATAGAAGGTTAATCTTTGAAATTGATGATCCCGTAAAAAATGTTTAATGTGGTAAGAACAAGTCACTTATATTAATTTTGTTACCACTAAAATTAATTTCTATTGTCTCTTTTCTATGGTGTACTTGAGTAAGTGCTAAATGTTGTATTATTTAGAGACTATTTTTAACATTAATTTTCATATCTTTAGCATACACTTGATGTCAAAAGGAACCACTTGCATAAAATTTTGACAAAATCTCTAGAGCATTCATGAATATAAAGCGTTCTCACAGCCTATTAGCGCAAAATGACATCAACGACAAAAATATGGGAGGTGTAGCGTGATTGATAGAATAGAATCGGTGTCATTTTAGTGAGAACGGACAACTCTCATTTAACTTTAATTTTTTCAGTTTCCTCTTGCTCTTTGAGATAAAATCGGTGTCATGTATGTTACTTCAGTTCTATACCAGGAATAAATGGTTATATCTTGTGAGATTTGTGCATATTATCTTTAAAGGCAGTCTAATCGACGCTTCAAATTTTGTGCATCTATTATTTGTTGGCTTCTTCCGAGTTGTTGTTGAAAGATGTTGATAGAGTTGTGTCAGTGGCCATAATTTACTACAAAAATTAATTAAAACTATTAAGTATAGTTAACTTAAAGGGACACGAGACATTATTCTTAATTTATTGGGGATGCAATACCCTTCCCAATATAGTACGTATTAGTTTACTGTTTTACATGATTGATTTATATTATGCATGAATTAATGATTAGTAGAAGAAAAGAAACACAAAACCATAAAAGTTTATAGGCCGTATATATAGTATAACATCTTATAACTAAGCATGACGACTACAAAATTATGTTAATTAACTAACAGAGCAATGACTATATAAAAAGTCATCTTATTCATGATCTCTGAAATATTAATGTGAATATATATTAGTTCATGGCTCTTTCTCAAATCCATATAGCTCCAGCATCCTTCAACATAGGTACTAATTGATTCCTCACATGAAGGCTCATGATTTTTTTGGAACCACCTCTGAATTGTTGTCCTATGAAAACAGCAGGTACACTTGGTTTACACCCCATTTGAAGCAACTCACTTTCAATCTGTGACCCATTTGTGATTTTATCAAGTTCATAAACAATTGGGTTGGCTCCAAAGCTACGTATCAGTGATGTTACAGAGTGGCTCAAGCAACACGTACTCTTGCTGAATATCACCACTGGCTTTTCACCAACCATGCTTGTGACTGTGTCCATGATTATGAATATAATAGTATACAAACTAGTGATGATTTGATTTTATGTGTTGAAACTAAGCTTCTTTGAAGTGTTATTTATAAGCTTATGATGATGTTCAATGTGGTGTGGTGTGGTGGGGATTGAATTGTTTTCCATGTGTCACAATAAAAGAATAACCGAATTCATGAGGATTCTTGATAAATGTACTTTTGAACTGTGCTGCATTTGTCGTAGATAACAAGTTGGCTACCTGTAAATTAAGTTCAATCTAATAAAATCCTAAAGTATCTTCAAGAATAAGATTCATGCTTGGCATATTTTCTTTTCTTCTTTTCCAAATCCGTTTATATTTTTGCCGGATCATAACAGGATGGTGTAAACAGTATTTAGTCCACTTGTGAGTTGTCTCATACACATGATTTAGATGGCATTGTAGTGTTTCTAACACATACATATTCTGTATGATTTTGGCCTTGTTTGCTTCCATTTCAGTTAAATTGGGATAAAGTTTCACATCAATTATATATGCGGGTTGTTTTCTATATGGTTGAGCCGACATAAATTTCAACCAATAAATAAAATGTGTAAAAAATGGGTGTGTGCAATTTACACACTGCTCATGCAATGATTTGGAACGTCGGATCATAATTTAACAGTGCATATTTTAAACTTGTGTTTTGGACTTGATTTACAAAGTTGAAACTCTAGCCGGCTGATTTTGATTTGATGGTCAAAATTGTTTGATTGCGTCAAATGTGTAATTTTTTGATTACCAAAAATCAAGATCCTTTTTAAAAATTGTGTTACTCGCACTTAGATTTTTTCTTTTCTAGTAATCTATTATGATGAGAAGAAAGAAGTGGGCTTGAAATAATTAACTACAATGCCAATAGATGAGACTAGAAGGCGCATTGGAATGTTCCGAGTTTTGATACTAGTTTCTCATTTAATGTGAAACTTTTAGTTCACACTTGAGAAGAAATTAATTGTTGTTGGTGATAAAGTGGCATACAAGAGCGTTGAGCAACATACAAACGAGATGAGACAATCCAATTAATTATGTGTTGGTCTTAGGTGAGTGTCATGTCATGGTCACTCGGTAATTTAAACTCCCCTCATTATATGACACAATAGCTTTTTATTTTTATTTTAAGATTTGCAAATCATTCAATTAAGTGAAGTTGAATGCTGACAGAGTTATTTAAGAACGCATTAAATTGTCAAAGCTGAAGATAGGGAACCCTCATTAACTAGACCGTCTACATTAGATGGTTGCTCACTAGGCCCCTGAGTTGCTCAACCTATCGGAACGTTTCTTCTAATAGGGTTTTTTTGCTCATTGGAAGCTATCTTCTGGATGTTTTGAAGGGATTTTGCAGCAATGCAAGGGGCCTGTAAAGCAATTATCTCTTACATAGGGGTGGGCATGGTTCGGTTAACCTAAAAAACCGAACCGAACCGAACCGAAATTTTGAAATGGTTCGGGAAAACCGAACCGAACCGTTTCATGTATGGAGCTAACCGAACTGAACCAAAGTTATGGTTCGGTTAACCGTTTTCTTACCTATGAACCGAACCGAATCGAACCAAAACCAATATTTTGAACCGAAATGTATTTTTTTTATCCTTTTGTGAATTTAATTGTGTTTTTTTATCCTTTTTTTATCCAAAATGTAAAATATTTTTTTATTTACTTTTTTTTAAGAATATAATTTTTTTTTATTAAAAATTCAATGCCAAACAGATGTGCCCTTCCTTCCTATTGAAATTCAGGCATAGGTTATTGGTATTTTTCAGATGTGGATAGTTGATACTAATATGTGAATGAAGTTGACCAACTGGGATATGATGATATGGTCACTTCAAAAATCATATCTCTATTCAAAACAGTTCTCTATAGGCCAAACATATCTTTATATGGAAAGCTATTGGTTATGCTTGTAAAATGCATGTCCATTTTAACCAACGGGGTTGAGTCCCAATTGACAAACACATTTTGAATCTTCACTGGAAGAGATGCTCGTATTAGTGTCTAATTGTGTCTCAAATAGGATTGGCTTCTGTATAAGGATATCCTAAAATAAAATGCATGTGTTTTCGTGGGTAATGCTTTATGCAATTTATACAGACAACCTACCTATCTTGCTTTATTTCCACCATTTGCAATTTAGGATATTAACTTGTCTGGCACTATAGCATTGTTATTCTCATTCCCCTGCTTTCTGTTTGGCATTTATGTGCTTGTTGTGGAGATGGAAAAATTATATTCATTCTGACCTTCAAAGTTCAAATCCTCTTTCTATAGCTTTCACGGTTCGGTTCGGTTAAAATTAGCTGTTTTGAATAAGTTGTTTTTCAAATAAGTTGTTTTGAATAAGTTGTTTTTTTTTATATTTAAAATAAGCTATTTTGCATAAAATAAGCTGTTTTTCAAATAAGCTGTTTTCATAAAATTAGTTGTTTTTAAAATAAGGTGTTTTGCATAAAATAAGCTTTTTAAAATAATCTATTTTAAATAAGTTGTTTTTTTGGAAATATCCAACAAAGAGTTCAAGTGGTTTCCTTAAAAAAAAAAAAATTCAAACGGTTTGGTTCGGTTCAAACGGTTCGGTTCGGTTCAAGATGGTTCGGTTATGGTTCAAGAACTGTTAATAAATTAACGGTTCGGTTCGTGAACCATTATAATGGTTCGGTTATTTTTGGTTCGGTTCGGTTCGGTTCGAGCGGTTCAGTTCGGTTCATGGTTTTTTTTGCCCACCCCTACTCTTACATTATGCCCATGCAGGAAGAGGTTTCTACTAGACATATAATATAATATAACCTTGAAAGGCTAGTAAATAAACATTCTCTTACACTCTGAAAATCATTGCGCTTGGTAGTTATATCCACATTCAAATTACAAAAGTAACGGAGATGCAAACATAAACTTAACACCTATGTTATGTCTCTGAGATGTTATCATTTTGGTTTGGTTCCTTGATTACAATCATAGATTTTTTGGTTGATTCCCGCAACATAAACTTAACACCTATATTCTTATCCTTACTCACTAGTCACTATAACTCAAGTATAAGTTGCATGCGAGTTGCGACACTAGGCAATTAATGATTTGATACGAAGAATATATATTATATGGTGGAAGTGGCAAAGATATAGAAACTAAGATAGAAAGGGAATAAGAATGTGTAATAGTTATTTATATTGGACAAGCGTGACTATGACACTGATAAAGTAAACGAAGTCGATTTTCAGCATACATATTATTTCGACAACGATGTCCTCTCCTAGATGCAAAGCAAGCTTATTATATTCTCCTAATGAAATGTCTTCTTCTTAACATATGTTAAATTTGGTAATTATCCTATATGCGCCAATCAAAACAAGTCTTATCAGTGAAATCAAGCGTTTACATTTATAACCATGGGAAAATTTGCATGTAAATGTCATAGCATGATTGTCAATTTCTGTAAATGGAATATTTGTCCCGGTAGTATAATTTATGATTTTTGTTTTTATTCTACGTGGCAAACTTTGGGGTTAGATGATATTTGGTTTAAGGTACACTTTCTTTGGAATGAAATTTAAACAAAAATATAGCCGAAAATTCCACATGAAGTAAGCCTTTAAATGTTCAAATGTTTTAGCTTTGTCTAATTAAAAAAGTTTAACCTAATACGAATCTAACCTACGTTTTTTTTTTTTTTGTTGAGGGGATGGGTCTAACCAACTTAAAAAGTTTAACCTCTCAACCGGCATTATTTATTTTCCCTCCTACTTGCTACTTAAAAACGTCGTCGATTGTTTTGTTTAAGGTCTATTACTAAGCATTTATAACTCTATTGTGAATTGCACTACAGCCATATGTATTGTTTAATTTAATTGGATAAACTTTATTTCAATCACTTGTGTACGATCAAGTCGGGTTTTACACATAATAGCCATATTAGAATTCATGTGGTCGATGTATTTTTCTATCATCACAAATACAAATAAATAGTATTTGGACGCAAAAAATTATAATACTTCTTTATGTGTGCACAAACACTATTTAATTGATTTTGTGACCGTTTTAGAATTCCTCTTGTGAGATATAACAATATTCTTCAGTGAATCCACATGTGCTATCTCCGGCTATTGTTTAAAGAAAATGTTCGATGATGTATCCATTTGTAAACATATAGCCATTTTCTTTGGTGTTGCAGTAATTAGGTAAGTAAAAGGTTAATCAATACATATTAACCAGTTATAACTCATCTTACAGATCTCAAATAACTCATCTTACAAGTAACCAAAAAAAATAACTCATCTTACAAACCATTACCAAGAATACAGATTATATATCATTTCATTCATAATAAACTCCCAATTTTAGCTACAGCCAGGAGAATTACATCTAAACTTTTTTTTTTATCAACTAGTTGAGAAGTTGGATATTTTAATTTTTTCTGTAGTTCTCATAAATCAAGCTCAAGGCCTTAAGACATCAAACATCAAGTGTTCATTCCTTTTAAAGACAACGTTCATTTCATCCTTAGCAGCACAAACAAAAGCACCTCTGATAGAATAAGTCCACCCGGTTATTCAAATCTAGCTCGCCGCATTAGATCAATATTAAGAAGATTTGCCAAAATCAATCATTGTCAAAAGAGCATTTGATACAAATTTATTCAAATCTAGTTTACTGATCGATATATGAAGATTTGCTAAAACACTCAAAATCGATCGATGTCAAAAGAGCATTTGATAGATAAGCATCCATAAATTATAAATTGTCAATTACAGTTAAGAAATGTACAACTATAGGCACATCCAAATCACAACTAAGTTTTCAATTAACCTTCAGCCATACTCCTGGCTGTTGAGCAAAACGCTACATGGGATATAATAAGCATCCATGTGATATATTTGTCCCATTTGATCATATTGGGATTGGGACCACAGAATTATAATGCTCACCAAGCCCAAAAGCATGCATATGGTAAGAAAGCATGATACTGGAACCAGACGAACCAATACCATCAGCTGATTTATACTCCTTCCCCATCTCCACATCAGGGAAGGACCCTGAAAATATCATAATATGCTTCTTCAGGCAGTGAGTCAAGGCACCAAGCTCTAGTTGTCCTCCCCATATTGCTGTGGATTCTACTTCTTTGCAATAATTTTCAAACTTTTGAGCAATCGATTCATCAGAATCACCTTCAATCAAATTCTCTGACAAACAAAATGGGAGGAAATCCGATGTATGCTTCCTCATGTAAGCAGCTGCCATTTCTCGAAGTTGTTGGTATGTATATGGAGATTTTCCCCCAAAGAGGTGGGCCAACTGATTCTCAACAGCTCTGTAAAGGCAGTGCCCATCAGGCTTTATTTCACACACAGTCAAACCAAGAGGCTTCAACTTCCTTTCGAGTTTCTCATTTTCAACCGTGCGATCACTTATAATGTCATTCTGCTCTGCTTGGATTCTCTGTTCTCTCTCTGCTTCTTGTTGAGCTCTTTTGTCACGCCTCTGTTTGGCCTTGCTGACCTTTGTATTCTCAGGTTGACTACTAACAGATACTCCAGCTATGGCCTTCACCAAATTGTCCATATTGCTCTTTTCATTTCCGTTACCACTGCTATAGCCTAAAGCAGACAGTTCTTTGGCCTGCTTCTCCTTGAGCTTAGCAGAGATTTGAGAAACCTCTTCCTCCACTTGCTTTTTCTTAGCTTTTTGCTCAGCCTTGCTACCTCTAGCTGCTTGTTTTTTCATTTCAACTTCTTTTTTCTGCAGTTGTGATATCTCTTTCCTGAAAATACATGTCCATGTGGACAAATATGCATTGCATGAGAACCATAAGAACCATAAGAACTTAAGAACTTCAGTAGCCCACATGCTTGTCAAATTCAGAAGTCTATGTAAGATCATGGAATATCTGTAAAGTCGCAAGAGTTAACATAATACAAAACAAAGCAAAAATGGTTATAAATATTGCTAATACACTAACAAAAATATTCTTGAATAAATGTAACATCAAAGCTTGTACGTGTATAAAAAGTAAATTCAATATAAAACTCCCTCTTCTTGCAAACCAAACAAGTAAAGGGTTATATCCCCTCCTTTGAACCAAACACTAAATCAGATAATTTTTTTGGAACCAACCTACAAATTAAACCAAGATGGGTTCAGCATACCAAACCTGGATTAAAACCAAGATTGATAGTTTCTAGGGTTTTGTTCATGCTTTCCGGTTCATGACTTCATTCATGCTGGGAAATGTGGGGTTGAGACTCAGGACAACAAATGTTAGACGCGGCTGGGAAGTTGAATGCTACAACTATAAGATGTGAACTGAGAACCTTATCATCATTCTGCTGTTGCATTTTGTTTTTTTTTAGAAAGCATTGAATTCAGTCATTTTGTCTGGGATAATAACCCATTGTTGCAAACCGCTTCAATCATCCTTATATTGGTGATTCCATGTGGGACTATATAATTCTAGTTGAGCCTACCAGAGTTTCACACAAAATGATGTTATAAGCGAGTTAACACAATTATGATACCTAGAGACTTAAACTCCTAGTCAATTCCAGGATTAATGTGGAAAGAGTCCAAAAAACAAATGCCGACAGTGCTAAGGCAAAAGGAGGAAGGAGGAAGGGGTACCCATCAAGCCAAATGAATCAATGAAAGCTTTTTCTATTTTTTTTTAAAATAAAATATAGATCAATAATGCAAATTAAAATTATATTTAAAACTATTCAAAAATTTAGAGGAGCAACCTAGGAAAAGCTCTTGATCAACTTGTTTTCGTTGATTTCTTATTCATTGATGTAAAGGAGAAAAAGAACGGTATCAGTTAATGCATTATTTATCAAGGGCAGCAAGCTCCAGTGTGTTAAAAAAGAAACAGAATTAAAAAAAAAAAAAAAAAAAAAAAACAGACACAATAAAAAGGGCAACCTAGTGCTACAATATAAAGCTTCCACCATCGCAATATCCGTATCCAACAAAGGGTCAGACATGTAGGGTCTATTGTAGATAGCCTTATGTAAGCATTGGCAAGAGACTGATTCCGAGATTCTAACATGCGACCTCTTTGTCACAAGGTGATAGGCAAGAAATAAGTGAGAAATAGAGGGTTAAACCTGAGTGAGTCAGCAACTGACTAGTATGAATTGTAACTAACCTGGATAGTAAGTTAGTTGGAAGGTGAGTGAAATGGAATAAATAGAGGATAGAGGAGGGTAGTAGGCATAGAAAGTATTGGGTGCATTTGTTTCAGCTTTATAAAAATTAATTTCTGTTGATTTTTTTTTTAATTTAAAAAAAAATCTGAAGCTATTTTTGTTTGTTTACTACCCATAAAGCCACTTTTTTTAAAAAAAAAAAAAAAAATTAACTTGTTCATGTGTTACCTCCTTGTTTTTAAAAAACAATAAATTTTGGGAAAAGCTACTCCTAATAGCTTTTCATTTTAGAATAAAAAATGATTTGTTTCAAAATTTTAAAATCCTAAACAAACATTTAAAAATGACAAGTGATTTTTTTTTTCCTTAAAAAATCTCAAACATACTCATTGCGGGACTAAAGGAATTACAGGTCTTTTAAAAAACTGAAGGATTCTTTCATTTCAATGCAAAAAAACAGTATTCTTTTTCTTCTCTCTTCTTATCCACTTCTGTCCTATCACATGGCAACAACTCCAACCATTTAAAAGAACTCTATGAGCACTGCCTCAAAAGAATTGAGCAAAACAACCAAGTGAATGACAAAATTCATGAAATGCATTTTATCTTATATATTGTGACGGAGACCTTTGAAATTTGAATTGGTATTCTAGGCTTGAGGGTCTTGATATAAATACGCAGAAGGTGGTTTTGAAAATGAGGGTTGCATCCCCTAGAAACACCTAGATGGCAACATACTTTGATCCATATAAGTACACGACCACTCTTGCATCTGATAGAACTAATAGCAACCATATATATTGAAAAATAGGAAGAAACGAGCCCCTACGTATTTGATCAACAGAATGAATCCCTAACAAAAACAACAAGTGAATGCTTTCAAATTTCAATACATGGCAAGTATCCTTTCACTAATATAATAAAACCACATCCTAACGTATGTTAAAGGCTTAAAGCTGCGTGATAATGTTCTATTTTCCAACTACGACTCTACCTTAACTTATTTTATCTTGGTTGTGCATGATTTCTGTGTTCTTGGAAGATAAATACATTTCATAGACACAGTGAAACCTCAGTACTCATAGTTTCATGGAGTGAGTTACCTGTGGCGTGCAAGAATTTCATCGCGAGTTTCTTCTTCCTTGTTTTCAGATGTCTTGTCTGAAATCACTTCTTCTTGTACCTCCTCAACTTCTTGGGTATCCTCCATTGGAACAACCCTAAAAATAAAGAAATAAAATAAAGAAATAAAACATCAAATTTTATCATACGATTACTATTGTAAAGTAGTTGATATTCTCTCTGTCCCATCATGTATTGTGATTTAACAAAACCTATTTATCTCAATTTTATTGTCATTTTACAGATCCAACGAAACATAAAATAATTTTTACACGTATACCTTTATTCATTTTTATTGTGCTTTTTGATCAATAAACGATAAAATACCGATTATAAAATCTACATTGTTAGCAACTTTTCTTAAGAAGTGTCCTACAACCTTAATATGGGACAGAAGACAGTAAACAGTAGTTTTCCTTCATTTACTCTTTGATTGTAAAACTAGCATATACTAGATGAACTCTTAAGTATATGATAAATATTCACTGATTACGTGCTTAGTTTAGCTGCTTACCCTCATTGTTCAATAATGAACATTCTAGACCTACATGGCTTAGCTATTTGTGTTAGTTTTAGGGCCTATCTGGTTTGGCTTATTTGAGCTTATCCACCGACATAACCACTTACAAGACTATTTGAGTCATAAACTCATAAGCCCCTTTCAGCTTATTTTCATAATCTATCCAAGATAGCCTATGAAAACAACTTATGGCCTATGAAGCACCAAAACTCCGCAGATTAGGTGTCGACAGATATGATTGCACTGAATTATGTCATTTTCTCAAATTATTGTTTGTGTCTGCATGTCGGTGTTCGTGACCGTGCTACATAGCTTATGCGAAAATAATTTAACTTTAACCTTATATTTTGTTATATGAATTGTTTGCACAGACACACATATGCTATAAGCAGAAAAATAAAGCTGTTCACCCAAGAAGGAACTTAATTTGTGGATGGTTCAGGCTAATGAATGAGTTTGTTTCAAAAAAAATGTAAATTCTTCCAAAATCCTACTAATCAGTGCACCCCATCCAAAAATATGAGGACTGTTCTGCTTGGTGCAGCAGAAAGATTGATTAATCGATTTCAACTCAAAATTAATGAAATTAAATAGTCGAAATAAACCCTAATTAACTACTAATAACAGCGACGCATGAGTGAACCCGCAAACAGTTACTAAAAATTGAATGAGAGAGAGAGAGAGAGAGAGACCTGAAAAAGTTTGTGACTGACGAGCAAGTCCGCCAGCGTTACCCGGCTAGTGAGTGCTGCAACTCCAGTTTGACGGAGCTGCTGTCTTTTGTTGTTTTAGGGTTTGCAAAATGATGATGGGCTCATTGGGCTTGTCTTTTTTCTTTTTGTTAAAGAAAATTGCTGTTTAGGCTTCCATTTTTTTCTCCTAGCCACTCTGAAAAAACCAAAATACTTCCAAAATAATTGCATTTGAGAATTTGTGTGTACTGGTTTAAAAAGTAATTGAACCGCTCTCAAAAGTGTAGAACCACAATTAACAGTTGTTAGAGAGCCGAACAATACTTAAGTGTCGCTTGTGAGAAATTTGAGAAGTCTAAAGAGAAATGTCCTTTGTTAAAAATGATTTTTCTTTTGTCTATGAAAGTTTTTTTTTCCTACCTTCCAAGCTTCTCGTCTGCATTGTTTTAGATTCAAAAAAATCGAAAAATGGAAGATATCTGGATGGTTTTTTAAACATATTTACACCTTAAGGAATATACAATCTAAAATTTTGTAGTGGACGCGAGAAATCAGATGAGATAAAAAAAACTCTCTTTGTTTGTTTAGAACATAAATATTTTTTGAGATGCTAAGTAACATAAAATAGGTCTATACTAATTGTTTTTATAATCATAAAATAAAATATATAAACAAAAACAAAAATATGAAGGAAAAAATAGAAGTTTCCTATTAAATCAAATATTATAGAATTATATATCCACCATTATTTTTATTGATTTAATAATTGTAAATATAAAAGTGGAAGAATGAATCCCCTAAAATATTTTTATTTGCGTAAATATGTTGGTTGTTGACAACTGCTCATTTTTATTGTGCTACTAGCACTTTAAGTAAAGCTCCATCGTCCAAGAAACATTTGGAGTCTAAGAGAAAGATGGAGATATAGATGATGAATACTACAAAGGAGATGAAGAAATGAGCAAAACCCTAATATTGGTCCCAATTAGAATCATTATTATATTGTATAATGATAATGATGAGTCACTGATGCCTTATCACAAACCCTTACTGTCATTTTTACAAAACACATTTTTTGACGAAAACTATCATAAAAGATCAATCAGACTGATGACAACCAAAAATACAATTAAAAGACTAAAAGATAACAAATAGTATTAATTATGAGATCAAAATGAAACTTATAAATATATGAAAGGATCAAATATGTTATTTAGTTTCTCTTTTTACGACCATCTTCCTGATTATACACACTTTAAAATGGATAACTTGGGATCATAATACTTGATATGCAAATTAAAAAGATCGTAGAGATTTAGTTCAAAAAGTCTAACATTACGATGTTTCCAAATTTGTCAGATGCACGTTAACCAGATAAACCTGAAGTCTTTCTTTCGGCACTTTAGACTTTAACAAGAGTCCACAAAATTGAGTAGCATGATTATGAAGATCATTTGGCAAAACATGGAAAATTCCTAGCCAATTTAAAATAGCACTCCAAATGCTCTAATAAAATACTCTCATAAAGTCTTTGCAGCTCCATAGCCACCCAAGCACAATTGAGGGTTGTTATTCGCTTATTTGAGACTTCGTGTCTCAACAACTTATTCTCCTTTACACAAATTTATGAAATAATAAATACAAAAGTTGAACTCATAACCTCTTTAAATCCATGATCTCTATTTCACTTTAACTCTCATGTACATTTCCAAATTGCCACCTTATACCTCAACTTAAATACAACTATAATAAACTCCCTTACATTGCCGGTGTCATTATGTCATATTCTAAGGACTTGATTGTCTTATCAAAAATGATTTATTATTAGCTCTTCAATTTCCAACATGGAAGATTAGTCATGATTATAGGGTGCAGAAAGTAACTACTTCTGTTGTTAAATACACCTTACATTTTTGTAATGTACACATTTCACATAATTTATTTTAACCATATTTTTTAACTAATATATAAATATAATTTGTAGCATGTGAGATGTTGTTAGACTTATTTCAATGAATAATTTCAAAATATTAAATTTCTATAATTTTTATTATAGATTATTAGATATATTAATGGCAAAATTGTATATAGGTATGTGTGAAGTAGTTGATTGTAACCTATATTTAGGAACGGAAGGAATGGTTATAATGTCAAATACGTAACCAATTTTTTTTTTGTTCACAATTCCACTATATGTCTGGTTCACAATCCATAGCCACACCTAAATCTACTCTTTAAAAATTCGATTAATTCTAAAATAAAATTTATCCTGGCCATTTTGTTTTCGAACAATGCTATGTGGTGCGACAAATTATATGTGCGAATTTTTGCGAACGCCCAAAGTCACGTGTGGTTTCTTTCTCATGATGCTTCCCTCAACTAACATATTTTTTCTTTGCTTGAAATAAAAATGATTTAATTTACGTTGGTTGTCGGTGAGAGAAAACACTTAATACTTCAACGGTGATGGTTTTCAGATTTTATAAGCCGTAATCCAAACTAAGAAAAATTAATCCATATCTAGGTAGCTATATCATCTGCACTATTCAATTGCAATTTCAAAAGAGGTGGATCTTATTGAACTCATATTGGATATTCGATTAGGGGTTAAATCCTATAGTTTATATAGAAAGGGACAAGTTTACAGTGGTAGTTGCCTTATGTTGCTACAGCAAGTTTCACATATACAGTAACTGCAGATGAACGTGTGTTGCGACAAGAGAGGTGATGACGTAATGTTATGGAATAAGTCTGGATAAAATGGTAATTTAAAGGAAATCTGACGGCTATGCAAGTTACAAGTCATTCGCGGGAGTAGCACGAAATTTTTTCTCGTGCTTTTTATCATTTTCCTTTATTTTCTCGCATGGAAAATGATGAATAACGCGACAAAAATCTCGTGCATATCCCGCGAATGACCTTGGTGTCTTGATGGGGTCCTTTCTTAAATTATATTTCATACAGAATGTCCAGTTTGTCCTTAGATCTTATGTACCAACTGTGTGACTCAACGTCGGTGCTGCAAAACTCAGCCATTTAAATGTCCATTTTAAAAGTCGCAGCAAATACTTTTTATATAATCAAAGACAAAGTGATTTGATGATTTAGAATCTTATTACGAAATGAAACTTGATGTAATATGAGAGTATGGAAAAGTAGTTCTATTTAGTATCTTTGAAGACATCAACAATGGCAGAAATGAAGACAAGGGCGACAACAACAATGGTGAAGACAACAGCAAAAATAAGTTGTGAGATATGTTGATTTAAGCTATAGTTATCCACAAAGCTCTGCTATGCGAAGCGGTCATGCGATTGAGACAAGGACTTATAAATGCTTTCTCTTTACTTTTTTTGATTTCAGTATTTATTGTTTATTTTAAATAACTACATTGAGTAAAAATAAAATAAAAAATACCCGCTAAGAATGGAAAGCGCACGTGATAGATACGGTGTCGTGTGATTCGTGGGTGCTATATGTCGCACCATATAGCACTGCTGTTTCTCGCATATGGTTTGGGTTATCTATATACGAAAACCGGTTTGTTGTGAATTCGGACAAAATCACACCAATGAATAACAAAGATGTGTGGAGCAAAGGAAGTGGTAATCAATGGATAAAGTGTCTCCAAGCAACAACAACAAAAAACAGATCTAAATCTAAGTGTAGAGCAACACCACAAGCATAATCAAAGCAATAAAGATAAGCAATGAAAGAAAGGAACAAACACACCAAGATGGTAACCCAGTTCGGTCCAATATGACCTACTCTGGGGGAGAGAGCAGCCCTCCAATCCACTAAGATGAAAGTGATACAAATGGGTTACAAGAAATTAGCTTAAAAGCTCACAAAAGAACAAGACCTAATTTCTACCCATTTTCATGTCACCCACACTCACAATGAATCCTAAGAGAAAACACAAAAGGAAGCTTTTGATCCTTCCAATGGTGAAATCTCACTACCCAAGGTGTTTACAATGTTTCCCAACCCAAGAGATCCTCACTACAAAGACACTCAACCCTAAAGTTACCTCCTTTGTAATCCAAGTTTCTCTCTCTTCAAGCTCTCCTTCAAAATCTGCAAAGAAACACTTATATAGCAGTCTTCAGCTGTCAAAATCGTGTCACGTTTGTCCAAATCGTGACACGTTTGATACGTACGACCCAAGGTACGACCAACCTTATCCTGAAAACGTGCCCAGCAAGCCGAAAATCGTGTCACGTTTTCCCAAAATCGTGCCACGATTATACACCAGCAAAACATGCTTTCGGCATAGCCAAAATCGTGACACGTTGATGAAATCGTGTCACGATTTCTCTGTTTCTCAAAACCACAAATTTGAAGCCAAAACAACATTCTCCACCTTGACTTCTAATTTGGTGATGATGTCAGTTTAACCATCAACCACCATGCTGCTCTCTCCAAAAGGGAATTACTCTTCAACAAACTTGATCAAGTCCAAGCAATGCTTGAACCTTGATCTAGGCAATGACTTGGTAAACACATCCGCCGGATTCTCTTCCGATGCCACTTTTTCCACCAGAATCTCTTTTGATTCAATCATGTCTCTAACAAAGTGCAAGCGAATGTCAATGTGCTTTGTCCTCTCATGATACACTTGATGATTCGCCAAGTGAATGGCACTTTGGCTATCACAATGTATCTTCACACATTCTTGAGTAATTCCTAACTCACCAATCATCCCTTTCAACCATATGGCCTCTTTCACCCCTTCAACAAGGGCAATGTACTCCGCTTGAGTGGTAGATAATGCCACCACGGATTGTTGATTTGCCTTCCAACTAATAGCCGTGCCATAAAGAGTAAACACAAAACCCGATAGAGATTTTCTTGTGTCCACATTGCCCGCATAGTCCGCATCAACATACCCCTCTAAAGCGTCTTCATCTTGAGCTGCTCTTGTGTATTTTAAACCGCACTTCAAAGACCCGTTTAAATACCTCAACACCCACTTCAAAGCTTGCCAATGCACAATACCCGGATTTGCCATAAACCGACTCACAATGCTAACCGCATAAGCTAAGTCCGGCCTACTACAAACCATTCCATACATGATGCTTCCAACCCCACTTGCATAGGGAGTACTTTCCATCGCTTGCTTCTCATCCTCGGATTGTGGACATTGTTTTATGGACAACTTTGTGTGGTGACCCAAGGGAGTGCTCACGGTTTTAGAGTTTGTCATTCTAAAACGCTCCACCACCTTCTTCAAATAACTAAGTTGAGATAAGAAAAGTTCACCTTTGTCACGATTCCTCAAGATATCAATTCCAAGAACTCTCTTTGCCGGACCAAGATCTTTCATCTCGAATTCACCATTTAACTTTTCTTTGAGCTTCACAATCTCATCCTTGCTAGAGCTTGCCATCAAGATATCATCCACATATAGAAGAAGGTAGAGAATGACTTTCTCACCCCTCTTCAACATGTACACACAAGAATCATACCCGCTTCTCACAAAGCCGGTCTTCAAAAGAAATTCATCAAACCGACGATACCATTGCCTTGGGCTTTGCTTCAACCCACACAAAGATTTCTTCAAAAGACATACCTTAGACTTATCCTCCACAAAACCTTTCGGTTGCTCCATGTAGATTGTCTCTTCAAGGTCACCATGTAAGAAAGCGGTCTTTACATCCATTTGTTCCAACTCAAGATTGAATTGATTCACAATAGCCATAAGTATCCTTATGGAACAATGTTTCACCACCGGTGAGAAGATCTCATTGTAGTCGATCCCCTCCACTTGAGTAAAACCCTTGGCCACAAGTCTTGCTTTGTACCTAGGACCTTCAACTCCCGGAATACCTTCCTTTTTCTTGAAGGTCCACTTGCATCCAACTACCCTTTGGTGTTTAGGTAGCTTCACAAGTTTCCAAGTTTGGTTCTTTTCCAATGAATCCATCTCTTCATTCACCGCCTTCAACCAATACTTGCTTTCTTTGCTCTCAAATGCCTCCTTGAAGTTTCTAGGCTCCGAGTCTTGCACATCTTCAGCCGCATTTAGAGCAAAACACACCAAGTCCGCATAACCATATCTTCTAGGTGCCGTAATGGTCCTCTTTTCTCTATCTCTAGCCAAAAGATAATCGGGACCCACTACCGGTTGAGTTCCACTTGTATCCGATGTTGAAGCTTCATCTTCCACATCATCTTTCTCTTCATTTGGAAGCTCCACCTCAAACTGAGTTTCCTCCACCATTGTTTCCGGTTCTAAAGTCTCTAGGTCTTTACACTCCATCCCCATACGGGTCTCATCAAAGGTAACATCCCTACTAATCAAGACTTTTGATCCTCCACAAGAGTCCAATTTCCACAACTTGTAACCCTTCACACCTTCTGGATAACCAATGAAGACACATTTCAAAGCTCTAGGATCAAGCTTGTCTTGCTTGATATGCGCATATGCCAAAGCTCCGAAAACCTTCAAAGAGGAGTAATCTGCCGGTTTCCCACTCCATACTTCCATAGGTGTCTTGAAGTCTATTCCCGTTGATGGACATCTATTGATCAAATAAGCAGCAGTTGTCACTGCTTCACCCCAGAAACTCTTAGGTAACCCAGCTCCTAGAAGCATACACCTCACCCGCTCCAAAAGGGTCCTATTCATCCGTTCAGCAAGACCATTTTGTTGTGGTGTTCTTGGTACGGTTCTATGCCTCTTGATTCCTTTCAACCTGCAAAACTCATTAAATTGCTCTGAAACAAACTCCAGGCCATTGTCAGTTCTCAAACCTTTTAGTTTAGTTCCCATTTGATTTTCTATGAGAGTGTGCCATTCCTTAAACTTCTCAAAGGTGTCACTTTTGTTTTTCAAAACAAAGACCCACACTCTCCTAGAATAATCATCAATGATGGAAAGAAAATAGGAACCCCCTCCATGAGTAAGAGTCTTGGAAGGACCCCAAAGGTCCGAATGCACATACTCAAAAGGTCTACTAGAATGATGCATACCACTACCAAACTTCACTCTATGTTGCTTGCCTAGTATGCAATGCTCACAAAATTCTAGCTTGTCCAATTTATCTTTTCCTAGCAAACCTTGTTTAGCTAGTTCAACTAAACCTCTTTCACTAACATGCCCCAATCTCAAATGCCACAATTCGGAATTATTATGAGGTACAACACTAGCTACCGATGCATTACCAATTACTATGGAACCATCTAAAATGTATAAGCCATTCATTTTAGACCCTTTAACCGTAATCAATGCACCATGCGAAATTTTACAAACCCCATGCTCAATTCTAGTGCTATAACCTAGACTATCAAACATGCTAAGGGAAATTAAATTTCGCTTAAGTTCGGGAACAAACCTCACATCCTTTAAAAGGAATTCACGGCCATCAAACATCTTTAGACGAACGGTGCCCATGCCTTGGACTTTGCACGCTTTGTTATTTCCGAGTCGAACAACTCCTCCTTCTTTTAGAGCCAAAGTCTCAAAATATTCCTTCCTAGGACACATGTGATAAGAGCATCCCGAGTCCAAAACCCAACTCTTCTCCGGTTCCCAACTTGTGACCACTAGTGCACCCGCACTCTCATAACCATCTTCATCGGACGCCACCGCAACTTGAACGGAAGAACTACCATTGCCCCCTTTATCCGGGCAATCCTTCTTGTAGTGACCTTGCTTATGACAAAGAAAGCATTTATACTTTGATTTGTCAAAGCCCTTGGACTTAGACTTGGACCTCGACTTCCCCTTGCCTTTTCCTCTTTGCTCACTTCTCCCTCTTGTAACATTCAAGCCTTCACCACCATCATCAACCTTCAAGTCCTTGAACTTGGTCAATTCCTTGGTTCTCAAAGCCGATTGGACCTCCTCTAAAGTAGTGGTGCCCTCCTTACCATAAAGGATGGTATCCTTGAAATGCTCAAAAGACTTTGGTAATGAACAAAGTAACAACAAAGCCTTATCCTCATCTTCCATATTAACTTCAATGTTGGCCAAATCATCAAGAATTTTGTTAAATTCCGCCAATTGCTCCGAGATTGTTTTAGACTCCACCATCCTAAATGAATAGAGTTGTTGTTTCAAGAGTTGCCTATGAGCCAACGATTTCGTCATGTACAATGACTCCAACTTAGCCCACATCAACGCCGCGGTAGCCTCCCTCGCGACATCCCTTAAAACCTTATCTCCGAGACATAAAACAATGGCACTCTTTGCCTTGTCTATCATCTCACGCTTCTCCGCTTGTGTCAAATGTGCCGGCATCGCCGCTTCACCCTTCAATGCTTCTACACACTTTTGTTGTGTCAAAACCGCTTGCATCTTAACCTTCCACAACCCGAAATCATTACTTCCGGTGAACTTCTCGATGTCCCACTTTGAACCCATGATACCAACTTTACCAATTCACGCCTATGCCCCACGGTGGGCGCCAATTGTTGTGAATTCGGACAAAATCACACCAATGAATAACAAATATGTGTGGAGCAAAGGAAGTGGTAATCAATGGATAAAGTGTCTCCAAGCAACAACAACAAAAAACAGATCTAAATCTAAGTGTAAAGCAACACCACAAGCATAATCAAAGCAATAAAGATAAGCAATGAAAGAAAGGAACAAACACACCAAGATGGTAACCCAGTTCGGTCCAATATGACCTACTCTGGGGGAGAGAGCAGCCCTCCAATCCACTAAGATGAAAGTGATACAAATGGGTTACAAGAAATTAGCTTAAAAGCTCACAAAAGAACAAGACCTAATTTCTACCCATTTTCATGTCACCCACACTCACAATGAATCCTAAGAGAAAACACAAAAGGAAGCTTTTGATCCTTCCAATGGTGAAATCTCACTACCCAAGGTGTTTATAATGTTTCCCAACCCAAGAGATCCTCACTACAAAGACACTCTACCCTAAAGTTACCTCCTTTGTAATCCAAGTTTCTCTCTCTTCAAGCTCTCCTTCAAAATCTGCAAAGAAACACTTATATAGCAGTCTTCAGCTGTCAAAATCGTGTCACGTTTGTCCAAATCGTGACACGTTTGATACGTACGACCCAAGGTACGACCAACCTTATCCTGAAAACGTGCCCAGCAAGCCGAAAATCGTGTCACGTTTTCCCAAAATCGTGCCACGATTATACACCAGCAAAACATGCTTTCGGCATAGCCAAAATCGTGACACGTTGATGAAATCGTGTCACGATTTCTCTGTTTCTCAAAACCACAAATTTGAAGCCAAAACAACACGGTTATCTAACCAAACATTTATATCCAAAACCAGATACATGATCCTCCTTCTCCTTTCCTCCAATTTATCTTTTATGTTTTCACCTTTTTCTTCTATTTTATTTTTTACTTTGGGAATATAGAGAAAGATCCGTCGATAGTGTTTTTGGTGCGCAACTCCAGTAAAGATTGTGTCTTCTCTCTCGTTACAAAAGTCCATTTTTAATTGGCGTCACATCATGACAAGTGATTTATCTTTCTTTTTTGTCAATAAAACCTAATAAAAAAAACATTATAATGTGTTTATAACACTCTTTTTCTTGTTGGATAAAATTCACATGAGTCGTATCACTTTATTCTAGCAATCCTCTTGATTTCATTTCCTCATGCGTTCGTCCTTGAAAAATCACATTTCCTCTTTTAAAATAGAACTTTACAAGGTGCTCCAAGCTACCTTAATTTGGTGTTTTTTTTTTGGACAAGACCTTAATTTGGTGTTATTGTATAGGTTATGTACTCCAACATCTATAAATGGTGAACATAACTTTCCCTTGTCCAACCTTTATAATATGTGCAACACAATGTCGTAATTTCTAGGAGTTGATGTAGTCTCACTACCACACCCACTTTCTCCTACAACTCAAGACCTTGAACAGAGATAGACTAGTTTCAAACAAACTCACATTCCAACTTTATCAAATTGAAGCCAAAATTCAAAGTTTAAATGTAAACTGTATGATCTTGATCCAATATGCAACTGTGTGATTTTTACAACAACAACAACAACGCCTTATCCCACTAAGTGGGGTCGGCTACATGGATCAAATGCCGCCATAATGTTCTATCAAAGACCATATTTGGATCCAACTCATTGACCTCTAAATCTTTTCTAATGGTTTCTCTAATAGTTTTCTTAGGTCTTCCTCTACCTCTTTTAACCTGACTCTCCGCCATTTGATCTACTCTTCTTACCACGGCGTCTGCGGGCCTTCTCTCTACATGTCCAAACCATCTAAGCCTATTTTCTACCAACTTTTCTACTATAGGTGCTACCCCCACTCTCTCTCTAATGATGTCATTCCTAATCCTATCATGTCTAGTCTTACCACTCATCCAACGCAACATCCTCATCTCCGCTACGCTTACTTTACTCTCGTGTTGGCTCTTAATCGCCCAACACTCCGTACCATACAACATTGCCGGTCTGACTGCTGTCCGATAGAACTTTCCTTTCAGCTTAAGTGGTACTTTCTTATCGCACAAAACACCTGAGGCTCTTCTCCATTTCAATTCGTGATTTTTAATTTCCGATAGAACTGTGTGATTTTTAATTTTTTTAAATAGATAACTGTCTGATTGCTTAAGCATAGGGAATTCAATTCGTGTATATTGAGTTAAATTTCCAAACTATTATCATTAGAGATCTAAAAGTGTGACATTCACTAATTACCATCACCCTAATTATATCTTATCTTTCTAGCAATTAAATATACTTTGAAGTTGACATTCTCTCTACCCTTGAGTTGATACTACAAATTGATGAAGAATCCCAAATCTTTTGGTTCATGGATATATACAATAATTCTCAAAAAAGAGAATGATCACTCAGCCAAAGCATTTATACCAAAAGCTAGATTGAATCTTATTTATTGAATCAAAAAATAATAAACATTGGGATTTTCATGACACAAACTTTTTAAGAATCTCTGCCCATACCCATAGCCAACCTTACAACTGTTTTTATATTCCATGATTCTGAACCGGGACCAAAGTGGAACAGGAATCAGATTAACTCTAATCTTTCTCCACATCAGACTCAAAACCTAGCAACATACCTAAACGTCCTAATACAAATAATGTTGCAAATTTGGGTAGTTAGTATCAATTGATTACTTTTTCTTAATTGGTAGTGGGTAATTTTTTCTTCATAATTTTTTTTTTGTTGCTCAAGGCATCCTACGACTAGGAGGTAGAGAGAGACTGATCTTTTAAGGTACGAAAATCTATTAAAGGAGTTAACATCTCTCAACAAGTCTTCGAACCTGATTAAGGGACCAAATTATCTACCTATGTCTCACCTTGCATGTTAGTATAATGAAGTTACTTTAGATTAGACATGGTGATTGGTTACTTTCATAATAAATTTGGTTACTGTAGACATGTTAATTAGTTAAATAAAATAACTCTGAATTATTAGCATAATTATGTTACCTTTTCTTCTCCCCTTCTAAATCAATACCAAAACATAAGTAAAGACAATGGATGTATAAGAACATAGCCATGCAGATGACACTAGGCATAATACTAATTAATAAATTCTATTGGATTACATTCTTTTGATAGATTTTGTCCACAACACAGCATTCGTTTTGTTCCATCTACCTATCAGAAGATTGTATATATTACTATACTATAAGATAACTTTATAATAATGTTCATGGTGCTGAAAATGAGACTTTTTTTTTCAGCTAATAAAATAAAGGCCTAATAGCAGTTTTGGCCCCCTATGTTTACTGAAGTTGCGATTTTGACCCCCTAACTAAAATAATTCGATTTTGGCCCCCTGCCCCCTTTGCACTTTTGGCCCCCTAGACTAATTTCGACCAAGTCAATGCTGACGTGGCGCCACATGTGTAATTTTTTAATTAAAAAATTTAAAAAAATAAAAAATAAAAAAATTACACACGTGGCGCCACGTCAGCATTGACTTGGTCAAAATTGACCTAGGGGGCCAAAATTGCAAAGGGGGCAAAACATAGGGGGCCAAAATCGAATTATTTTAGTTAGGGGGTCAAAATCGCAACTTCGTGAAACATAGGAGGCCAAAACTGCTATTAAGCCTAAAATAAATAATATGTGCATATTCCTTTTCCAGCATTGATTAATTGTACGGACATTAACCCCCGAAGATATTTGAATTATTATCATATACAATATGATGCCAAATCCAACTTGTTCATGGCATTACCAGTGTCACCATCTACCAAATGATCAATGAGCATTTGCCTTATCCAAACAAATATGTGAAAGATCTTTCCTTTTCTCTCTCTTTCCTATCCAATTTAACTATAATTATTTCTGTTTTATACTTTTCTATATACTCCCTCCGTTTCAAAATGAGTGTCGCTTTAGCCAAAAAAATTTGTTTAAAAATGAGTGTCGTTTTACATTTCCAATACAACTTTAATTTTTTTCTTCCAACTTTACCCTCAATAAATACTCCAACTTTTTTCTAACACAATTTTCAATGCAACTTTAAGTTTGTCTTTTTCATATAAAATAAGGGCAATTTAGTAAAAGTGTTATGTTTAATGATTATTTCATTACATTCCTTAATCTGTGTGCAATTGGCTAAAACGACACTCATTTTGAAACAGAGGGATTATTATACAATGCAATCCACTTTCCTCACAAATCACTATAAATAAGAGAAGTAACGAAATCTCAAAATTTCACAAGACAAAACAAAAGCCTTAGCAATAAAATAAAACTTTGAATATTTTCAAGCTTCATATTTTTATATATTTAGTAATGGATAGAGTAAAGGATTTAGCATCAAAGAAAGCTGCAGTTATATTTACAAAGAGTTCATGTTACATGTGTCATAGCATCAAGCAACTTTTCTATGAACTTGGAGCAAGTCCTGCAGTGTATGAACTAGACAATGATTCATATGGTAGAGAAATGGAATGGGCTTTGAGGGGTAATTTTGGATGTAACCCTACGGTTCCAGCAGTGTTCATAGGTGGAAAATTTGTAGGATCCTCAAAAGATGTGATATCTCATCATGTTGATGGATCTCTCAAACAAATGCTTATGGATGCAAAGGCCATTTGGTTTTAGTCATAGTTACATTCAGAACTCTTTATAAGATATACACCAAAATTGGTGTATGGAAGAGTTCTGATACTACTTTACAGACAATGTTTAAATAGGACACACCTAACTTTTTCTTGTGTGTCATGTTTAATTTTCACTTAAAGAAGTCTGTATAAAAATTAGTCTTGTTTTTGGTATTTTCTAAAAGGCTTAGCTATGTGTCTACTAAGGTAAAATTTGATCATAATGGAGGTAGAGTGCACGAGGTTCTACCGAATGGTGTCTATCTTAGGAGGGTAGATGTATGCAATATTACTTGTGACCAGCCGTCAGTCACAAGGAAGAAATTTTATCTTTGCGCCAAGACTCATCCCATAAAAAAAAATGTATAATATTGAAATGGTTGAAGGAAATTAAAATCTTTTTTTTTTTGGAAAACAAAATCTCGTATATTGAACTAATGGAAATTAAGGTCTTTAAATACGAATTTAGATGTCACATTTACGTCTATTTGACAGGTGTATCAAACCATACAAGTGAATAAAATGTTTTTATATAGATTATGGATTGTGTTTAATTTAATTATGGAGAAAAGTTGTTTGTACTTGGGTTAAAGTTGAATGGATTTTGGTTTGATTTAGTAACTAAGAGTGAGTTACAAATTTGATTACGAATGATTAAAATCGATTAGAGCTTGAATCCCTTCATTTTCACTATCGAGTTCACAATTTCTCTACTTGTGCAATTAAGTTTGAATTGATAAGGTTTAGTTCAATTCCTTGGCTCAAAACCTCTTATTCCTTTTTTGACTACTCAAGTTCCCTTGGTACGGCCAGCCCTTGAACCAAGGACCTAAAGATTGAGGCATAAACCTCAGACCACTTGGGAGTAGGTGAAACCTCTTATTCCTAACAATGATCCCTAATTTTGTAAGTGATCAATTGTGAGGCAAAGCTTGAAAGAACGCCGACTTATAATGAAGACGTGCAAAAAAAATATTAGGAATAAATATCATGACCAAAGACCAAAGTTCCGGTTATCACAATTTATTTTTTAATAGCGAAGTAATCATAAAATCGATTTGGTAGTGATATTAATGAAAATCATTAGAATAATAGTCAATGATTAAAAACAGAAACCATCAATTTCAAAAATATTATGAGAATTCAATCACATCAAGATTAAATGAGGTTCTTCTTTCTCCTAAATTAGGGGTTCAACTACTCATGATCTTAGACATGACAACAATGAAAGAAAGAGATCATGTAACACATGATCATGATAGGAGTTGTTGAATCATCAAATTTCTTTTTTCAAGGTTGAATCTTCAACTTTCTATCTTGCCAAATTAATGCTCTAGTCTTATTCTTGCAATGCCAAAAATACTATAAGAAATTTATGTCATGCAAACCTATCGTGCGTGTCACCGGAATATTTGTTAAATTCTTCTTGATGATCCTATCATGTCGCCAGGCGAACAATTTGTGTCGTCATATGATATTCACACAAATATGAGATATTGTAAATTTCTCCGTTCTTCGCCAGGCAAGTGTATTGAGTTGTCGGACAATGCCAACTGATCGTGCCTTCTCGTCAGGGGATGGAAGCAGAAGCTTTCAAAGCGAGCTTAACAAAAGTGTGCGCTGCTAGAAGAATTCTTTTTGCTCCATAACTTCCGTTGTATTGTGTCACTCCAAATAATCAACCTATTTAGCTCAACAATTCAAATAAATAAAACTCCCAAAATTGTATGGTTAGCAAGAAATTATCAACACAAAACAATTAAGTTGAGACTTGAGCCTCACAAAAACTAGGAATACAACAACAACTTCTAAATTCAACCTAAATCAGTAATGCTTTATGCTAATAATGAAGAGTTATCACCCATCAATTGATTACTTTTTCTTAATTTGTAATTGGTTAAATAATTTCTTTTTGACGGATTAAATAATTTTTTCATAATGACATAAACATGTTACTTTAGACATGTCAATTGGTTACTTTCATTCTTTCAAAAAAAAAAAAAAAAATTGGTTACTTTCACAATAACATTTGGTTACTGTTTTTTTTTACGAAAAACACCCCATTACTATAGACATGGTAGTTGGTTAAATAGAATAAATCTGAATTATTAGCATAATTATGTTACCTTTTCTTCTCCCCTTCTAAACAATACCAAAACAAAAGTAAAAAATAAATGGATGTATAAGAACATAGCCATGCAGATGACTATGAATTCCTTTTTTCCTCTTCTGGCCTTTGACTTTGCATAATACTAATTTAATTATATAAGAATTACATTCTTTTGTTAGATTTTGTCCAAACACAGCGTTAGTTTTGTTCCATCTGCCTAAGAGAAGTTTTTATATATTCACATTACTATAATAATGTTCATGATGCTGAAAATGGGACCGAAAGAGTTATTTTCAGCTAATAAAATAAACAATATGTTCTTATTCCATTTCCAGCATTGCTTGATTGTTGAGATAGACACCGGCCACCAAAGAGATTTGAATTATCATTTACAATGTGATATATGCTGAATCCAACTTGTTCATCATGGCATTACATTACCAGTGTCACCATCTACCAAATGATCAATGAGCATTTCCCTTATCCAAACAAAATATCTGAAAGATCTTTCCTTTTCTCTCTCTTTCCTATCCAATTTAACTATAATTATTTCTGTTTTATACTTTTCTATATTATATACAATGCAATCCACTTTCCTCACTAGCCACTATAAATAAGAGGTAACAAAATCTCAAATTTCACAAGACAAAATAATATATTGGTAATGGATAGAGTAAAGGATTTGGCATCAAAGAAAGCTGCAGTTATATTTACAAAGAGTTCATGTTACATGTGTCATAGCATCAAGCAACTTTTCTATGAACTTGGAGCAAGTCCTGCAGTATATGAACTAGACAATGATTCATATGGTAGAGAAATGGAATGGGCTTTGACGGGTAATTTTGGATGCAACCCTTCAGTTCCTGCAGTGTTCATAGGTGGAAAATTTGTAGGATCCTCAAAAGATGTGATATCTCTTCATGTTGATGGATCACTCAAACAAATGCTTATGGATGCAAAGGCCATTTGGTTTTAGTTATAGTTTCATTCAGAACTCTTTAAAGCTTTATACCAAAAGTGGTAGAAGAAAGGAGTTCTGATAATATTTTGCAGACAAATGTTTAACCAGGACACGTTTGGTTTTTCTTGAGTGTGATTCTGTATAATTTCAGTTAATATTAAGTCTGTATAAAATTTAGTCTTTTTTTTTTGCATTTTCTAAAAGGCTAATTATGTGTCTGCTAAGATCATAAAATTTGATCACAAGGGTGGTCGAGTGCACGAGGTATCAGGTAGGGTTTGAGGAGTGAGGAGGGTAGATGTATGTGGTATTAGTGTACTACTCCCGCATGTAGAGAGGTTGTTTTCAAGATTTGAACTCTTTCGTGACTAGTCGGTCACAAGGAAGCAATTTTATCATTGCACCAAGTTTTATCCCATAAAAAATGTATAACAGAATGGTTGATACTTGATGGAAAACAAAATCTTTTTTTTTTATGGAAAACAAAATTTGTATATGGAACTAATGGATTAGTATAAAATCTTGATATTCCGATCTAGATTCTATGTCATAGAAAAAGCACATCATTACATGCGGTAAATGATCTTGACTGTTAATTTGAATCAAACGGCTATGATTACACAATAACAGAATCAACTTTAAACGTCATGACCGTTAATTTGAAACCAGACAGTTGAAATTAGAAATAGTGTGACACACTTATTGCACCAGATTCATTTCCTTTATATACAAGGCCTTAAACTCACCTAACTAACAAATTTTCTTTTAACTAACTTATATTAGCTTTTAATAACTAGAAGTAACAAAAAAAAAACAGTAGTATATGCTCAGATATATTTGTTAATGCAACTATAGAATTTCTGGGATTCACATTTAATATAGACACCATGAAAACAAAGAACATTGTTTAGGTTACAGACTCAATCCAATTTAACCATGAAACGTTTTTCCTAATTTAAGAGTGTATATAATATATATAATAAATAGTCATCAATTAATTTTCTTTACAATAAAGTTTGCAGGGTATTGCTTGAATGAAGTAAGGTTGTTTTCCATTGAAATGAAACTCATTGGCTTAGTAAAAAGGAATTAATTCTCCCCTTGTTGCTGGAAGGCAACTAACATTAATATTCCAAGTGTTTAGAGGGCAACCATATATATGTGTTGATTCCCAACCGCACAAATGGGGACCTGGTGCCAGGGAATAGGGATATCATCATAACAATAATATCAAGAAGGAGAATCACTTTGATATATATATATATATATATATATATATATATATATATATATATATATATATATATATATATATTCAGATTTTGTAGTGTGGGACGTGCATGGCACCTATTAATACAGGACAAAAAGGTGATATGCTGACACATATTATGTCTCTTTTATTATTCCTTCACATCCACCACAGAGTAAAGAATGTCTCACACACCCTCGATATAGTGTGAGCAAGGTTTTAGATTATGTCCCAGTTGTATTTCAATTCTTCATAATTGTTGCAATCAAATATCGTTAATCCGATGAATATATACTCGACGTGTGTTTAGTTCTACAGTGATAAAAAAAATGAATAAATTTAGTTAAAAATAAGATGAATGTGAACAACTCTAATCTCTCTCTATATACCATCAATAAAAGAATATTGATCATGATTTCCTAAAATTTCAACATGAATTTCTTTACTACTATTATAAAATACAAGATCAGTTGTGTATCCATAATGTTGGATACAAGATTTTCCTAAAATATTTTACCTGCAGGAGCACTAGTCTAACATACGCTGCACATAGTGACAAATAGTTTATACTAGAATGAGTACTCGTGCAGCCCACGGGAAACAATCTCTTGAATACATATGTTGTTTGATAATATATATTATGATGCAAACTTACATGTTAGTTATCAATATGTTAAATTGAACAATTTGGTTACTGCGAACATGTTAAAAATCACAAATATTATACAACAACAATTCGGGATATATCAATTACAAAGTATTGGTCAATTCAAAAAGGAGTAGCAAAAGGTCAATGTCAATGATATTTTAACACCTTTGTGGCTACATATGTAACTACAAGATAAAATAAAGAGAAATATTAATAAATATATAATATTTAGATAATTGATAAATAAAATATATTGGATATATTGTTTAAGGAAAATGCTACTTCAAGCGAAAATTTCTCTTGCGAAAACATCCCGACATACTTGTTTGTTCTGAATAGTAGTTGAAGCATGTTGCCTTTATTTTTATCCAACCATCCATTATATAGACAAAATAAGATCCAATGGTGGTTGTGCAATCGGGATAGATTCGTGAGCATTTATTTCGCTACATATAGCAATCCCCTTTGTTTAAATATCCAATATAAAACTTTAAACTTAAATCAAATAAAATAACCCCATGCTTGAGAAATATAAAATTTTAGACTTAAATCAAAAACTTAAAATCAAAAGTGGTCATATCTATTACATGAGATAGTTTGTCAGGAGCTAATAATTTGTTCTTGAACTTCTATATATTAAACTAATCACATGTAATATAAATGAGCAATCACACAATGGAAATGAAAATAAATAATATCATGCATTGTTTGACAAAACACCGATAGATTTTAAGGACATGAATAATAATGAGCAAAGTCATATAATATTACTCAACATAGAAGATTATTTGTTATATTAAATTACAAAGGTATATAACCAAACCAAAATATTCACTCTATCAAACCAAAACTAAATATAAACCAAACCAAAATATTTTTGCATGTACGTACCTACCCTATAAATATGACTATATGAAGTTACATGTTGCAATGTTTAATTGATTCCACTCCCACTTCTTCTCAAAAGGCAATGGTTTTCTTTTCACTCTAATCGTGTATTCGATAAGTTCTGCATATAAGTAGAAAGAATCAAACAAGTTCAGTGGATGCAACAAACAGAATCTTATTATCACCGAAAGCAATATCAGATTCTCAGTATTAACCTTTCTCCATAACGATTCAAAGCAGCTGATCCCGAGAACCAGGTATTAATTGACCACTTTCAACATTAAGAAAATTACATTAACTTAATAAGTTACTGTTTTCATTTGTTCATGTCGATCAATGAACAGAAAAATGTTCTACACAAATAGTTATGGACTATGGTCTCACACCTAGTCTAAGTCTACTATAGTTGAAGCATATGCCTGTAAATATGTCTCCCAACTTGCTATATCGAATAAAATCACACACTTATTGAGTATCGTAAAAGCACAACCTCTTTTCAATGTGCTTCCCAAGTTAGTTCCTATAAATACTCTCATTTACCACCATTTCATTTCAAAATAACCTCAACCATCATATATAATTTTCTATCTCACTTAAACTTCCAAACCCAATACAACCATCAGATCGAATTCAGTTTCGATTCGATCTGGTGGTTTGGGCGGTCTAAATAAATCCAAGGTAATAATCTAAACAAATACTATCTCAAACTTAGACTTTCTCTTTATTTATTTTTTCTATTTTATTAATTTATTTACTTTTTGTTTCTAGAAGAACAACTACAAGAACTAGAACTTTTAACAGTATCATCATCAAGATGGACAAAGTGTTGAGGTTGGCATCTGAAAAAGGTGTGGTGATTTTCACAAAGAGTTCATGTTGTCTATGCTATGCAGTTAACATTCTGTTTCAAGAACTTGGGATTAGGCCTATGGTTCATGAAATTGATCAAGACCCTGAAGGAAGGGAAATGGAGAAAGCTTTGTTGAGGTTAGGTTGTACTGCACCTGTTCCTGCTGTGTTCATTGGAGGGCAACTGATGGGGTCCACCAATGAAATTATGTCCCTTCACCTAAGTGGCTCCCTCACTCAATTGATCAAGCCATACCAATCTCGTTCTAATTGAATCATGATACCTTGTTGCTGGAAGAATAAACTGGCTTGTGATTTAGTACATTACTAGTAGTGACTTTAGTATTGTTAGTTTATGTAGTGTTTTATGTATCAAGTGCTTTCTAGTATTTAAATAGCTATAATGTAATCACATAAATATTCTTAATGAAGTTTGATTTATATATGACTGTATCAATGCCTCAGCAATTTGATTATTTGTTTCCAGTCTATACTGATTCATGAAAAATACTTGCTTAAGAACAAACCCAATTAAAAAAAAAAAAAATTGGGACACTAATGTTTTTTTTAAAAAAGAAAATGGTTAATAATGTTAAATGATTTGACTAATTTATTTAACTTTTAACTTCTTTCATTATTTGTATTTGTGTTTATGCAAGACTATCTCCTGATTCGTACAGCTGTTTTCATACTGCTAGCTAAAAAGGGGTTTAAAAATATGTTCCGCACCGCAATCTGATTTGTAAAATCAAGGTTTTTGATATTTCTGTGACTGCAATAAGAGGATGATTATGACTGTATTAGTCTCGTTTGACTGTGATTCTCTGCCTTATCAAGGAACATGATGTGATTATGGTTGCAATTTGCAAATTCTTATCCCCTGACAAATTAACAACTAACATTTGCGTATAAATAATACTGCACACTAGTATAGTGAGGGGCATATCCAGAAAGTTTATTCTATTTCTTTCATGCATCTAAGAAAAAAGTTGCTCCACCTCCTTCACTCTTTTCCCTATCCCTTATTCTTCAAATCAATTTCTAGCAGGAAACCTTCAAATCATTCTGCATCTTGTGAAGAAATATTCTCTGAAAACATGTAAGCTGCTTCACAATCCACCAAAAAACTAAGGGTTTGTGAAGATATTTTCTTTATTCATTTCCTAAAATTTGTGTTAGTTTTAATTGTTAACAATGAGAAAGGAGATTCTCTTAAAGTGAACATTTGTCTTGCATTATCCGAAACAGAGAAAGTGTCACAAGAGCTATTTTCTCAATTTCCTGAAATGTCTCTAGGATTTTGTTTCCATGGAAATGACTCATAAGTATTTCGTGTTTCATCTTCTGATTAGCAAGTTAAAAATAAATGCATATTCTAAAAAATGATAACAAAAAATGTTTTTACAAAATTAACGAAACTAAGAGGTTGCAAAACCATTATGGTTTTGCTTGTCTCTATCTGCATATGCATATATGAGTCAAAATCAGTTTTCAAGTCATATTATTAAGTATCTTCTTTATGTTAATCTCATATCAAAGAGAGGTAGCTTCTCTATGGGCCAAAATGCTGTAAAATAGAAAAGCATTTCAAACTCTGTCTTAGGTTTTTATTTTATATTAGCCCAACATCTTAAAATTCAGGTGGACCTAAGTACCTAACATTAATGTCTCTCATTTATAAATATATTTTGAGGTTATATCTCTTCAGATGATGTGTGAGACTCTGACCGCTTTGCAAAATGTTTCAAGAGAAAGAAAGATATTGTGCTGGCATCAAATTTTTCATCTGTTGGCGTTGCCACATGTTTAAAAGTAGAGGGGAAATTCTATTCTTTTATGGTTTAATGGATTCTTCACCTTTATCCCTGACAAAGGAAGGTATTACATTCCTTACCTTTTCTTATCTTGTGATTATTATTATTCTTTTCTTTTTTCCTCCACAAACAACGACCAATAATCTCCCCACAAATGTGAGTTTCCATCTCTTATACCACGATCCAACACAAAATCCACTATGCTTTCCCACCAAGTCGAATCAGGACTGTAATACTACTTGGTGGGGAGTTCCGGGGTGCGGAAAAAACGACTAATACTCGAAGACCATAAAAGAGATATCATATCTCCATTCAAAATATTAAGAGATGAGTAAATGAGTCATATATTTTGTATATCAATATTTTAGTCATTCATAAACAATGTGAGATTTAATCACTCATAAATTTAACCACTTACACTTAAAACACAACAAATTACGCGAAGGCATACCTTGGCTTAGCCAAAACTTGAACTAGGATCATCCAAGGAGGTACTGCTGTGAAATAAATCCAACAGTTATTGCCATAAGTAGGTAGCTTTGGTGAAACGAGAGAAATTGAAAGAGTTTTAAATGGTTGTTTTTTATACTCTAGTCTTAACCCCCATTTTTCAAAAATAGAAAATAAGTTATTTAATTAGACAAAGAAAAAAAGATTATACCTGATTAGACAAAAGAAATATAAAACTATACAAAAAGCAATCTAAATAAAAGGTAAAATTTCTTGTCTGGTTAAATAATTGATTTGCACGTATTTTTAATCTTATTTTGTTTGTTTTTGTGAGTTTATCGTCTTTGCACGACTTTATTTGTTTTAATTTCATGTCTTGGTACGATGTGTTTTTAAATTTTCTATTTAGTGTGCTGTTTATTTGATTGAGATAGAAAGATTAACTTTCAAAAAGTGCAGATTCAATCGATAACTTTAGAGTTGTCAACATTGCAGATCCAGATACATGTATTTCACAAACCTTAATATAGTCATATTTGTAGTGTATATGGTACTTTGTCGTTTCATGTTATTATTAACATGGATATTGTGAGTTTGCTCACATATCATTTTTTTTCTATTTTTAGCAACTTTAAATTTGTATTGTATCAATGTACTTGTCAATTTAAATGGTAACAATGAATATTGTTTATTCCTGTCAAATACTCCATCCAGTCACTATTATAAGCAAAAATCAACTTTCTAGGTTCATTCATTAAATGATGTATTTAGTCTATATTATTAACCAAATACATCATTTAATGAATGAACCTAAAAAATTGATTTTTGCTTATAATAGTGACCGGGGGAGTAATAATAAAGGTGAAATTGAAATAAAAGAAGGAGAAAAAAAAAAAAATCAAATCCCCGTCATACAGGGCTAACTTGTCGATAGGCACCGTATCTATCCCTTTGCTCGAATGAAAATCTAAGTCGACTCATGATGAAAATATCTTGAAGTTTATTGGCAAAATTCTATCATTTGCTGTTATTATTTTTATTTTAACTAGTAATTTCTAATTCAAAATTGACTAATGTTTGGTTTAAATTTGATTTATTTAGATTGGTTAAAGGATTCAATTTGATTTTAAAATTTGAATTAGGTTTTGATCCAACTAGGATTTAATTGAATAATTTGTTAAGGTGAAATAGGATAAAATTGTAAGTAAGATAATTTAAACAAATGGAAGATGCAAGGATCGATTATTGAAGTTGACAGTGGTGAGAACAATGATAGTTACAATTTAGATTATGCAAGGATGGATTTGATAGTAAGTGAAATAATTCAATGATGAATATGCTTTAATTTGACACAATGATACTTTGATTTAAATTCTTATTACTCAGGCCATGAGCATTCAGGCCATGGGCTATAATGCAACCAAGTAACTTCAAACAACGACTAAATTGAACAAGTAGAGAGCATATAAGGACACAATTGATAATTTTCAACGAACGTTGTTCATCTTCAATTTTGTGTCACTGATGGTTATAACACCTAGTACAATACAATAATATGTTAATAAAAATCAAACAAACATATTATTCCTATCAAATACTTAATCAACTTCATCCATCAACTTAGCTTCCCAAGCATCTCCACTGCCACTCTCCTTACGTGTGAAGTCAATCTTGTCCTCGAAAGCTCTTCACTAGTGCCATTCTTTTTAATATGTCATAGTTCTTCAGCTTCATCAAATCATACAGAAAATTGCAATAACGAGAAAAAAATCATTACCACCGTCTCAACATTTATGAACAAAACCAACCCATTTTCATAAACCTTTGGTGAAGGGCAGTTGTAGAATGGTCTTCTTGGGTTCTTTAGTGAATTGACCTTTCACATAACACATCTTTTAAGACACCAACCATCAAATATGCTACACTCATTAAACATGGAGGTTGAAAATGAAGCTCGACTTTGAAAACTTTCTTTAAACACATGACCACCATCCATCATTTTGATTTGAGCTTGAACAACTTTTATGAAATACAAACTCCATATTTGAGATTGTTAATGGGGGATCGAAAGAACTAGGGTTTCAAATTTTTTGGAAGTGAGAAAGAAAGGAACTGTTGGAAATCTATAAAAGATCATGAAAAGTTTTTTTAAAAAATATTAATGCAATTTTTTTAACAATATAAAATTGTCCTTTGTTTACGTACAGCTAACATGGAGGTCAACATCACAAGTGAACATCTAACATCAACATTTTTATGGATCCAACTAAACATACTATGTAAATTGATTGATAGACCATCCTATCATTGAGAGACTTATAAGCTATTTCGATTAATTAAAGATAAAATTAATCGATTAATCAAAATCTATGGAGGAACGAAATTATATCACCATAATTTTTCTTAAAGATAAAATTAATGGATTGATCAAAATTTAAGCAACCAACAACTTCCGCACCAAACCAAAACAGCGCACGCAAAGAATAATAGCGCAGGCAACTATGCAACACACATTGACGTGGCAGAATCCGAGTTTGCAAGATAGATCCGTTTGCAGAGAATAAAATCACTCTCCGTCTCATCTCGTGACTTTTCTTACCCAGTACTGTGGTAACCGCTATCTATCTCTACTGTAGTATTGTTTAGTGTTAGATCTTTCTCTCTCTGTTCAGATATACATAAAAAGAGAGAAGAAAACAAAACGCAGTGAAGAAGAAAACGTACACACGTCACACTCAGATCTCTCCTTCTTTAATACAACTACAACAACACTTTCACTTCTTACTCATTCTTCCTTCCATTAATGGGTTCTTGACCAGGTATCATCTTTTTCATTTCTTTGCTCAATTTCACTTTTACACAACCTTTTCTTGCTAAATTACAATTCAACTCATGTTCTTGTTTATTTCTTTAGATTCTTTAATTTCGGTTCCAATCTAGGGTTTAGTAATTCAAACATTTAGTAATTCGATAGCTTATATATTAATCAGTTCTGATTTAGTTTTTTTTTTTACAGTTTTGCTAGTTTATTGAGAATCGATTTTGATTTGAATTCTGTTTGATCTGTTTCTATATTTTGATTTTTTTCATGTTGCAGTGACATATCTAGTAAGGATTGTTTGGAGAAGTAATTGGATCATATGAGGTGTTCATTTAGTTGGATTGCTTCACCACCTATCATCAATTCAGATGTTCAATTTTTCCAAGCTTCTTCTAATAACCATATTTCCCTCAGAATCACACAGGTAGGTTAGTGATGTCGATTTCTTTGATAATTGAATTGCGAGTACATGGATTGGAGTTGATGGAGTGGGAATTCTTTTGCAGGTGAGCAAGGTGAAACCATATCGTTTGATCCAACAACAAAGTACCGTTTTGCAGCTCTGCAAGCTTATTAGAGGTGGACTTAGATTATCATGGCAGAAGGAGAGGAGCGTATTGAACTTAAATTCCGCATATATGATGGAACCGATATAGCACACGATACTTATCCAGCATCTACTACAACTGTGGGTGCCCTTAAGCAAAAGCTGATTGCCGAGTGGCCTCAAGGTTAGTCATCTTGGTGGGGAGTGTTTGTGGATTAAACTATTGTTTTAATTCTCTGTTGATGCCTTTCACAACAATCTGGTGATCTTATACTCTGCAAGTTAATATCAAAATGATCAAAATTGATGTTATCACATTTTTTTTCGACTCAAAAAATTGATGTCACATGAAATATTGATTTGATGTTAATTTTTTTTGGAGGACCAAGTTAATGTTAAGTGTGTACTTTAAGCACCAAAACACTAGTTCAGTCTTTTGCCAACATTAATTTTATATTAGTAGACAGTTGATAATTATTTTTCTCCTTTTTACTTGATCATTGTTTTTTTTGTTCTTATGGATTCCTTTATATTGAATCATTGTTGTAAGATACTACATTCTTATTGTATTCCATAAGAACTCATTTTAAGCGGATACTATACCTACCTTTTGGCGACCGACTGTAACCAGCTATTTTTTTTGCTGCATAGTTGAGGCAATAACAACAATTGTGCCTTGCCCTATTAATTTCCATGAAGCATCAATTAAAAGTTTGCATTCTTTTCTCATTACACATATCAATCCTTTTAGTTACAGAAATGCACGCCGTTTTTCTGTAGCTCTACTTGTGAGTCGAGTATTCCCATCTCACTTGTTCAGCCAAAAAATAAAATATACTCACATTGTCAATATTGCAGATAAATGACTAATTTTTTGTTATTGATTAATAATATTTATATCCGTACCAATAAGAAAAAATACATATATGATATATCCATTATCCACGAATAGTTTTTCATTTTCTCCTGTCTACCACATGTTTGCCTTACCATTTAGTGCAATCTTTCGTTTGCAGGCAAAACAGTTACACCAAAGTCAGTTAATGATATAAAGCTTATACATGCCGGTAAAGTTTTGGGAAACAATGAAACGCTTGCTGAGTCCAGAATAACTATCGGTGACATCCCTGGTGCTATTACCATGCATGTTGTAGTACAGCCTCCTGTAGCTAAAAAGAAGACAGGTTTGTTCAAAAAATTTATCTGCCCTTTTGCTAAAGCAGTATGGCTTGTGTCCTGGTACAGGAATTGCATATTAGTATATAATAATTTGGAAATATAATTTTAAGTGGTTGGAATCGTGTGATAAATACATTTTCACTTCAACTCTGAAATTTTCAACAAAACTCTAAAATTTATCAAGTAAGCAAAACTCCCAAAAGATGGAACAATATTTGAAGTGATGATGTTACGATTTGTTTTGTTTAGAATCAGACCGATCAACTAATTAGTTATTAGAGGCAGATGAAGTATATCATTTAACAATCATCTATTATATTTATTAATTATATTATATAAAAGTATATATTATCATTTTTTATCGGAAAATTATATATAAGTTTTGTGGGATCACCTTGTTGCAATGCTTGTTCAATATATACCCAAGGTATTTGACAGCAGAGTTTTAGGGGGGGATATATGTTGCTGTGTATGCTCTGAGTACCAAGTAGTACTTGTACCGACTATATTACAATTTTCAACTAACATATAATGTATTGGGTATTCAAATTTGTGCAGTTATCATTTAATTTCGTTTATTGTAGGTCATATACAGTGTGTAGTTTATCTCTTACCCCCTTGTCAACTTTTGTCAATCTGTTTCCATATCTCACTTCACAGCCTGTAAAAGATGTATATATAAACATTTTATTATTTCTATCTAACCAGTAGTCTTTTTCATTTAACTTACTTTCATAGTTAGTCGTTCACCACCTTTCAAGTGCACAGACATACACACCTGTCAAGTGCACAGACTATTTTTATAAACAAATAACTTTCGCTAAAACATGCTAAAGCTTAGAAGACACAACAGTAACAGTAAATCTGTAAAAATATGCTTACAAAAATAATATAATTCTACTAGAAGATCGAAGGGCTCTCTGTAAGTTGATTAATTTTCGACTTGCATTACTGTAATCCATTTAGTGATTTATATGTAGTTGCCTTTGAGACGCATTTTTAATGTTTGACAAACCTAAGTGATATATTGCTATATTTTTCATGTGCTTTTCCCTTGGCTACTTCGCAGAGAAGGAGAACAAGCAAAAGACAAAGTCATGTGCATGCTCATGCACTATCCTATAGATTAGAAAGCATACCTTGTGGCTGCCCTTGAAGATAAGGTTGCAATTTTCCTATTTTCAACTCTGGAGGATGATGTATAGGCGTTGCGCTATCCAATAGTATTGCATAAAGACGTGTCTAGCTTTGTGAAATCATTGTTGCTTGCTTCTATTAATGTCAATTTTCGTTGCTAGTTTGTCTTCAGAGTGAAATCAGATATCAACATTGTAATATCTGACCTCAACAAGTTCAATAAGGGTGTTGCAGGCTACAAACCATGAGTTGCTATATAATTCCAGCTCATGCGGCTTTTTTTCTTAGGTGCCCATTTTGTATGGGCTTTTAGTTTAATGTTTCTATTCAGCGGGCGTGGTTATTGGCAAGAACTTATTGAATCCATCGTTTGGGCTCATAATAAATTAAAAGTTGCTCCTGCTACTCAGCCTAGAGCCTTGAGCATTGTACAGGGACGTGCTGTAGGAGTAACCCACAGCATTCGATGAATGCATATTTGTTTGGAAGTGTATATTTTTAGGGGGGGCAATTCCCCCCTTCTATATGTATGATTTTGCTGGTGGCATTAAATGTATCACGTCAATGTTTAATGCCACGAGCATATCTTATCAAAATGGGTTGGCTTAGTGGAACCTCGTTAGATTAACTGTGGACAAATATGTACAAGGATACCATGGGGGCCTGGTTCAAACACTAACGAAGTTACATGAGAAGAGGGTGAATTGTTAAAAATCGCTATCCATGAAGGAGGAACTTGCGGATTTACATCCAAAACAAATTCTATCATGGAAAACTCATTTAACGGTGTCTTCTCTACAGAATTGTAAGGTTAATACATTACCATTTGAAATGCTAATGCTTAAAGTTTAAACCGACTATTAGAGTATTCGACTTTTTATTTGAAAATTGTTATAGTATTTGACTTATGGTCAAAGTAAATTTAGTTTAATTAATTGAGAAATTGTCCTGAATTAGAAATTAAACGGACCCAAACTACTATAACAAATTGAGGGTCATTTAGCTTAATTGGACTAGCTTAGTTGATAAAGACCTTGTTAGTTGTATAATCCTGCAATCAAAAAGTATTTAGAAGTTATCATAAGGCATGCAATTTTCAATAGGATCTTCAGATAGTCCTGTTTAAAGATTAAGCCGAAATATGGTTCAGATAGAGGAGTGGTTTGTTTTTTTTTCAGTTCATCTTGACTTATAAACTTCAGAAAATTAGAAGTTAAATATCAATAGACGTGCGTTCACATTTTTTTCTTTCGATTTTTGTAATTTTTTCTTCTTTCCAAAATGCCATTTGGAGTGAAACAATGAACAGAAATCGTTTAATTGTCTTGTCACAAAAAATTGGGGATTACTATATGATTTTTTTGGGACTGAATCATAGCATGTTAGAAAAACAGTAAACACACTATTAGATTAGAGGTTTGGATTTAAGTTTAGAGAAACGATATTTGTACAACTATTTTCTAACAATTTTTTGACAATTTTTTCTCTCATACTCACATTATCTTCTTATTCTCTCTCTTCTTTTCTCTCTCTCTAATATTTTTGACCAATCAAAGGAGAGAAAACTAAAGTTGTCATAAAAGTTGTACCTAAGAATTGTGCAAATATCATAACATAACAAAAATTGAAACATGAGAGAACACTATCGTACAATTTAGAACTAATTCTTTCTAGAAATCGGTATGTGAATCCCATCAATAGGAATATGAAAGCATTTAATATTATTTTTTTGTGTACAAGAAAGTATAATACTATAATATTTAATTAGCTGCTGAGGTAATATTTCCCCGTCTATTTTTTAGAAGATGGCATAATGACATCTCACCATCAGAGAGTAGAATTAATATCTTCGATACAAAACGGACTTCTAAATAAAAGAAGAATTCTTTGTCAAAAAAAAATAAAATAAGAATTCATCATTTTAATTGTGTATGTTTTCAAAAAAAAAATCATTTTAATCGTGTACGAATACTTTTTTTTAAGGAAATATGAGTACTTTTTTTTATTGATTACAACAAATTCACGTTGTCTAATTATCTGATGAAAAGGGAATTCTAAAAATTAATAGTAAAATTTTTTTTTCTTTATTGAAAACTTAAAATTTGAAATTTACAATATCTATAACAATATATTCGGTGGTTAATGAACTCTGCCAAATACGATTTTTTAAGAGAATTTAGGTTCAATTTGTGGGTTATATAATTTAAGTAAATAATTTTTTACTTATCTTCGGTCTGAACTCCATGGTCTGTTACCTCTAAGAATCCGAGGTTTAAAACAAAAAATATATATGTAACAATATATAAAAGGGCAAATTGCAGTCACCTCCCCTGAGGTCTATTAAAATGACACTGACACCCCCTCCATTTTTAAAACTTACACTAACCTCCCTTAGGTTTTTATAAAATATATTTACACTTCCCTTCTCTCTTAAGACCGTTAATACTCCGTTAAACATTAAACATTAAATTGGGAGAAACTTCTTCACGCGGCGCATTTCCTGTTGTCATCATTGTTCTCAGGAGGAACTTCTTCAATTGATTTTCTTGAATTGATCAGACATACCAGTTCCTAGATTTGCATGAACATCAATATTGAATTGAAATTACTGAAGAACATTGCAATTTGGAGAATTATTAATATGGAGATAAAGAAAAAGAAAATGGGAAGGGTTTTGTTGTAGATGGAGTTGATTTTTTTTGTTTTTGTTTTTGTGAACTATGAAATTGAAATTAACGAAGAAGAAATTGCAATTTGGGGGAATAATTGGATGATCATATGGAGATGCATCACATAAAACTTGATCATGAGCTAATGGTTGTGTCTCACATTGAACCCATATGGAACTGATGGTGAAAAGTAACAAGGATCCTTTTTGTTTTCTGTCCGATGGTGACCATGGAACTGACGTAAATGAAGGGAAGGAAAAAAAAAAAAAAGCAAATCATGGAACTGAAGTAAATGAAAAAAAAAAAAAAAATTAACAGAGCATTAACAACGTTAAGTGGTAAGGGAAGTGTTAATCTATTGGGTTAAATATGTTTTTGGTCCTTATAAATATGTCAACTTTTCGTTTTAGTCCCTCTAAAATTTTCCTTCAACTTTTAGTCCCTATAAAATTCTCAATCTTCACTTTTGGTCCCTCTTTTAAAGTAAACTCATATGTAGAATTCATATTATTTAATAAAATTTTCCAGAAAAATTCAAAATATTATAATAATCAATCCAAAAAAAATTCAGAATTTTTTAACAAAACATGAATTTAATATGAATTTTTATATATTTTACTGTTAAAAATTCATATTTTATTTGTGTTTTGTTAAAAAAATCTAATTTTTTTAGAATATTTTACACATTTCTGCAAATTTTCATTAAAAAATACAAAAATTAAATTAAAAATAGGGACCAAAAGTAGTGATTGAAAATTTTATAAGGACTAAAAGTCGAAGAAAAATTTTAGAGGGACTAAAACGAAAAGTTGACATATTTATAGGGACTAAAAACATATTTAACTCTAATCTATTTTATGAAAACTCAAGGGAGGTTAGTGTAAGTTTTAAAAATATAGGGGATGTCAATGTCATTTTAATAGACCTTAGGGGATGTGAGTGTAATTTACCCTATATAAAATGGATAACATTTATATTCGTTTTTTATATTGATTTTTTCATTCTTTCAATTATACCCTTAAACGAACTTGTCTACAAAATGTTGACGATGCATATGAGAAAAACAAACCTAATAGTATTTGCGATTTGCTTGAACAAACCATACATATCAGGGTGGCGATTTGCGATACGATTCATCCACAAAGTGATATTGCGACTAGTAGCAATTCCTTCAATTGAATCATCATCACTCACTTACTTTGTTTTTATGTGACTTTAATTGTGCTTGGATTGTTTCCTTGAGCTTTTGGTGTCCTTTTCATTGATGCGTGTTTCAATTCACAACCACATCTTTTGCATTAGTTTGGTGTGGGATATGGTGTGCTAAATCAAGTTACTCCATGTGATCTTTTGTAGTTATTTTGTCCGCCTTTGATTGTTTATTGGTGCTGCTATTGTTCATGAAGAACGATTGTCCGTCATTCAGAAATTAAAGATGCCCTTTACTTGTTTGATAAATTGCTCATGAAGAACGAGCCTTGTTTTCCTTTTTAATAAGGAGTATTGGTTTTTCCCTTTTAACAAGGAGTATTGGTTTTCCCTTTTAATAAGGAGTTTTTGTGGCTATTAGAGACAATGAGTTGCATAGCTTGGAATTGTCGCGGTCTTGGAAACCCACGGACAGTTTGTGCGTTCAAAAAGCTTTTACGAGATAAAAACCCCACTTGTGTATTTCTTTCAGAAACTAATAAAAAAAGATTTTGAGATGAATAAATTTCGAAATATACAAGGTTTATCTGGGATTGTTGCTGTTAATTGTGTTGAAGAAGGTAAAAGGCGTGCCGGTGGTCTTGCAATGTTTTGGAAGGAAGGGGTTGAAGTATAGGTATTATCCCTTTCCTCTAATCATATTGATATCTTAATTGCTATTGAGGATGGAGATGAGAAATGGAGGCTTACTGGGGTATATGGTTTTCCGGAATCTCAAATGAAGTATAAAACATGTGAGTTAATTGACCGTTTAGCATTGGTGGAAAGCACCGATAAATGACTGGTAATGGGTGATTTCAATATGATTCTTTCACATGACGAGAAGGAAGGTGGAAATTTTGGTAGCTCCCAATTGATTTCAATGTTTCGAGACACCCTTCAAAATCATAATCTATCTGACTTGGGTTTTGAGGGTGACAAATTTACTTGGCATAATAGACAAGATGGTGCTTCTAATATTAAGGCTCGCCTTGATAGGATGGTAGCTACACCATCCTGGTCCTCGTTTTATCCTTCGGCTTCAGTGGTGCATTTAACAAGGTATGCTTCAGACCATTTGCCTTTGTGGTTGCGACTTGTTTCTAGGAAGCCAAAGAAAAAACAAAATTTTCTTAAACTACAACGATTTGAAGAATGTTGGTTGCGTGATAGTGGAATTTTGGAAGCAGTTAAGGGTGCTTGGGAGATGGCAGGGGATTCTATGTCTGATAAAATCAATCATTGTGTGAATGACCTTTCTAAATGGAGTAAAGATCGTTTTGGCGATGTTTCCAATCAGATAAAAATTACTCAAGAGAAGTTGGATAATCTTAATAAACAATCTCACCAAGAGGGAGTAATGTCTGAAATTAGAAAAATGGAGGCTAGATTGAATGATTTGCTGGAAAGTGAGGAGATTTGGTGGGCACAGAGGTCTCGTGCTCTGTGGTTAAAACATGGAGATAAAAATACAAAAAAATTTCATCAAAAAGCTTCTCAGAGAAAATCTAGAAATTGGGTGGATACTATTGGGGATGACCATGGGGAAAAATTTGATGATGAGGAAGACATTGCTAGAGTTTTTAATAATTTTTTTCAGGATCTTTTCTCTACCAATCATCCTGAAAGAATTTCTGAAACTGTGGAAGTGGTCAAAGATAGACTGTCAGATTCTATGCGTAACATATTGGAAGCAGAGTTTACAGAAAATGAGGTTTTCTTAGCCGCTAAAAACTTAAAGCCTCATGCTGCTCCAGGTCCTGACGGAATGTCTGCTTTATTTTATCAACAGTTTTGGAGTATAGTTGGTAAGGATGTGACTTCTTTTGCTTTGGAGATTCTCAACCGTGGTGGAAATCCTAGTGACATTACTTATATTTGCCTCATTCCGAAAAGGAAAAAGCCCAAGGTGCCAGGCGATTTTCGACCTATTTCTCTCTGCAATGTAGTTTTTAAAATAATAACAAAAACAATTGCAAATAGGTTGAAACTGATTCTTCCTGATATCATTGGGAAATTTCAAAGTGCTTTTGTACCGGGACGATTAATCACTGATAATGCTTTACTAGCTTTTGAATCTTTTCATAACGTGAGGAAAAAAACAAAGGTAAGAAGGGGTATGTGGCACTAAAGTTGGATATGTCAAAGGCATGTGATCGTATCGAATGAATTTTTTTGATAAAGGTACTTCAGTCTATGGGTTTTTCACAAAAATGGCAGAGCTTAATTTTTAATTGCATTTCCACGGTATCTTTCTCTGTGTTGCTTAATGGAAGTTCTTATCAGAAGTTTTGTCTTCAGTGTGGTCTCCGTCAAGGGGATCCTTTATCTCCTTATCTATTTATCTTATGTGCCGAAGTTTTTTCTGGGCTTCTAAACAAGGCACAAGAAGAAAAAAGTCTTCATGGAATTAAAATTGCTAGAGGGGCTCCAAAAATTAATCATTTATTTTTTGCAGATGATAGCCTCATTTTTTGTAGGGATTCTTTTCAAGATGCTCAAACCATTCAGGGAGTGCTTAATTCTTATCAATCTGCTTCTGGTCAACTTATCAATTTGGATAAATCAGAAATCTCTTTCAGCTGAAATGTACCTGATGATCGTAAAATTTTGTTCCAAGGATGGATGCAAATTAAGGCTGTTGAATGTCACTCGAAGTATTTGGGGTTACCGGCTTTTGTTGGTAGGTCTAAGAAACAAGTTTTCAATTTTGTCCAAGATAAGGTGTGGAAGAAGAGGTTGGAAAGAAAAATTTCTGTCAACTGCTGGGAGAGAAGTTTTAATCAAATCAGTGGTTCAAGCAATTCCTACGTATGTGATGAGTTGTTTTCTACCAATGGGTTTATGTGAACATATTGAAAGCATGATTAGCAAATTTTGGTGGGGGAGCAAACAAGGCGAGCGTAAAATTTATTGGATTAAATGGGAGACATTATGTAAAGAAAAAAAAAGAAAGGTGGAATGGGGTTTAGAACATTTCATGATTTTAACCTTGCAATGTTGTCTAACCAAGGTTGGCGAATTATGCATAATAACGACTTATTGATCTCTCAATGTTTGAAAGCAAGATATTTTCCTAGAAGTACTTTCTTGAGAGCTTCAGTCGGTTATTGTCCAAGTTATACTTGGAGAAGTATTTTGCAAGCTCGTGTGGATGTTATTGAGAAAGCGGGTCTTTGGAGAGTAGGGAATGGTCACCTAATTCATATATGGGAGGACAACTGGCTTCCTTATCAAAATGGTCACAAGATTTGGTCACCAAAACCTTCTAACTATGATATTATGTTTGTTTCAGACCTCATTCATGACGATATTCGATGTTGGAATTCTCCTTTAATTAATGAAACTTTTCTCCCCTTTAATTAATGAAACTTTTCTCCCGATTGTATAGGGATTGAAGAAACTCCACCTTGTATTTCTGCAGTCTTGGCTTTTGATTTATTGCCAGACTTTTGTTAATGAAATTTTATTTTGTTGGAACAAAATGTGTTTAACAATGAACCTTAAAGAGTTTTGATGATAACAAGGTATTAAAAATTGTAAATTGGACTAGCTAATATTTGTTCAAGTGTACAGGACCATAATTATAAAGTTACATCATCATTGGTTCTGAATGAGCAAATAAAGAGCAAAAGAAAATGAAGCTTAGATGATTCTGAAGAAATAGTGCTCCTGAAGTCAAGCTGCTCCTGAAGAAATAGCGCTCCTGAAGTAAGCCACTCCTGAAGAATAGTGCTTCTGAAGACAAGAGGTCCAGAAGCCACATCATCAGAAGCTGCGTCATCAGAAGCTGCAGAAGTCATATCATCAGAAGCTGCATCATCAGAAGCTGCCTCATCAGAAGCTATTTCACCAGAAGCTGAATCTCAACTGGATTTGCAAAAGATTCAAGAATTGAAGAATTATCAATGCAAAAGCTGTCCATTGGATTCGAAAACACAAACAAAGGATTAGTGGAATTTTGCAACGGTCATTTCAAAGGTGTTTGAAGGCTTGTGCTTGCATTTTGGACGAAAGCGTTGACATTGTACTTTGTACGAATTGTACAACCACGTTCTCCACTACTCTGTTTTGTGTCCACGCTTCAAGACAAGAAAACAGCTCCAGAATACGGTCTCGCCTGCATATATGTTCCTTTGGATAAGGAATGGATTTCAAATTGGTTCTTCATAGGACAACAACCAAATCAGGCAATAGATCATTGGTGAAAGATCAAGCTTCAACAACGACTCTTTGGTGCGCTGGCAATTTCACAACGTCTCTTTCACACCTCTATATAAAGGAGTGAAGACCTAGAGATTTGGTAATGCAAGAACGCTAAACGAAAGACTCACAAGATTTTCACAAGTACCAAACCTCTGCTGAAATTGTTCTGCATTCACTTAGAATTTCTGTGTCTCAAAGTCATATCTTAGAAATTCTTAAGTCCATTGAGTCTGTATCTGATTTGTATTGTGAGCACCTCTGATTGTATATCAAGTGTTCAACCTTAAACAATTTTCTGTGTAATTTTGTTTAGTTAGGAAGTCTCTAGCAGTTGTGCTTGAGCAGGAAGTCTCTTGATTGTGTTCTTGAGCAAAGGAAGTCTCTTGCTTGTGTGCTTGAGCATTGGAAGTCTCTTGCTTGTGTGCTTGAGCATTTGTAATCAGATATTACTCATAGTGAAATCTCCTTGGAAGTGCAAGGGGGACTGGACTACTTCCGGATTGTGGAAGGAACCAGTATAATTGCTTTGTGTCGTTCTTCTTCTCTCTCTCTGTTTTATTCCACTGCATTTAGATTCTGATTATCACTTCAGAAGCTGTCTCACCTAGCTTCTGATCAGTGTGTTCAGTTTTTAGGAGAAAAGAAGAATTTTTCAAAACACAATTCAACCCCCCTTCTTGTGTTTTTCTCACCTTCAATTGGTATCAGAGCCTTGGTCTGTTGTGTAACACTTAACCGTGCAACAGTCAAAGATCTGAGAAAAACATGTCTACTCCTCCTCCTACTGGTTCTAGTGATACTAGCTATAAACATGTCTCACATGATTATAGTGATAGTAAGAAAACCAGTGTTGGAAAAGTTCCAAAGTTCAATGGAGATGCTGAAGAGTTCTCTTGGTGGAAGACCAACTTTTACAGTTACATCATGAGCCTGGATGAAGAATTATGGGATATTCTGGAAGATGGTGTTGGTGATTTAGTCCTTGATGAAGAAGGAGCTGTTGTGGATAGAAAGAAACATACTCCAGAACTGAGGAAACTTTACAAGAAGCATCATATTATCAGAGGAGCCCTTGTCACTGCCATACCCAAAGCAGAGTATATGAAGATGAGTGACAAATCCACTGCTAAAGCTATGTTTGCTTCTCTCTGTTCAAATTATGAAGGGAGCAAGAAGGTCAAAGAAGCAAAGGCTCTCCTGCTTGTACATCAGTATGAGTTATTCAAGATGAAGGATGATGAAACTATTGAGGAGATGTACTCAAGGTTTCAAACCTTAGTTTCTGGGCTACAGATTCTAAAGAAGAGCTATGTTGCTTCTGATCATGTAAGCAAGATACTCAGAAGCTTACCTGCCAGATGGAGACCAAAAGTGACTGCCATTGAGGAAGCTAAAGATTTAAACACTTTAAGTGTCGAAGATCTTGTTAGTTCTCTCAAAGTTCATGAGTTAAGTCTTAATGAACATGAGTCTACTAAGAAGAGTAAATCAATAGCTCTTCCATCCAAAGGCAAGTCATCAAAAGCTCTCAAAGTGGTTGAATCTGAAGAGGAAGAACAGTCAAGTTCAGATTCTGAACCAGATGCTGCTGAAATGGCCATGCTCTCAAACAGACTTCAATATCTGGCCAAGAAGAACAGAAAGTTTCTCTCCAGAAGGGGTAACTCCAGAAGCTCAAGGAAAGAAGATCAGAATGGATGCTTCAACTGTAAGAAGCCTGGACACTTCATTGCTGAATGCCCTGATCTTCAAAGAGAAAAGTCAAAGGACAAGTCAAAGAGGTCTACATTTAAACCAAGCAAACTCAAGAAGCAGATTAAGCAGAGTTTAATGGCAACCTGGGATGATTTGGGTAGTGAATCTGGATCTGATAAAGAGGAAGCTGATGAAGATGCAAAGGTAGCTGTTGGGTTGGTAGCAACAGCAACTTCAGAAGCTGGATCAGATTCAGACTCAGAAGATGAAAACGAGGTATATTCCAAAATTCCCAGAGATGAACTTGTTGAGTCACTTAAAGAACTTCTTACACATTTTGAAGTAAGAACCAATGAGTTGAAGGATTTAAAAGAAAAATATGCTGATTTGGTACAACAGCAAAAATCAACTCTATTGGATCTAAAAGCTTCTGAACAAGGACTTAGGGGCTTTGACTTCATATGTAAAACATATGAAGATCAGCTCAGGTTCTTATGTCAGAAGCTACAAGAAAAGTGTAATGAAAAACCTTTAAGTAACCATGAAATTGCTCTTGAAGATTTTATTATATCTGGCATTGACAGAAGCAGAGTAGCTTCTATGATTTATAGCATTTACAAGAACAATGGCAGAGGAATTGGTTTTCCAGAAGTGAAACTTGAGAAAACCAATCTAAAATCTTGTTGTGAATGCATCAAGGAAGGTGTGAAAACATTCTTTGTACCAGAAGGGGCTGAGTTGGAAACTGTTGTTCAATCAGAACCTGAAGCTTCTAGTCCTAAGGCTAAGATTACTTCAACGCCAAAGAACTCTAAGTCAAAGGCTATGATCAAATCTGATTCCAAGACTTCAAAGTTCAGGATCCTGAAAAGATCAGAACCTATTCCTCAGAGTCTGGTGAAACCAAAATCTGGGGTTCTGAAGTCTAAGTTTCAGAAGAAGATAGTTACTGCTTCTGAAGTACCAAAACCTAAGGTGATGGTTAATCAGAAGCAACCCAACTCACAGCACAAGGTACAAGAAGTGAAGAGTAAAGCCTTAAGTACTAACCTTCCAGGACCCATAGAACAATGGGTACCTAAATCTAAAAATGTCAATGATGCAGGTATGTCTAAGAGCAGTGCCAAAGCAAAGATCATGGTACCTAGACAGCGGTTGCTCAAGACACATGACAGGAGACAAGTCCATGTTCCTCAGCCTAACAATGAAAGAGGGAGGAAATGTGAAATTTGGGGGCAACCAGTCAGGCAAGATCATAGGTACAGGAACTATTGGTAATTCCTCTACCTCAATTAATAATGTATGGTTGGTAGATGGTCTTGAACATAACCTTTTGAGCATTAGTCAATTTTGTGATAATGGTTATGATGTGCTTTTTGAAAAACCCAACTGTACAGTAATCAACAAGAAAGACAAATCCATTGTGTTCAAGGGAAAGAGAGTTGACAATGTCTATAAAATCAATTTTTCTGAATTGGCTGATCAGAAGGTGGTTTGCCTACTATCAGTGAATGATAAGAAATGGATGTGGCACAGAAGGTTGGGACATGCTAACTGGAGGTTAATCTCTAAGCTTAGTAAGTTACAACTTGTGAAAGGGCTACCAGACATTGACTATCATTCAGATGCACTCTGTGGTGCATGTCAGAGAGGGAAAATTGTGAAATCATCTTTTAAAACCAAAGACATTGTTTCAACCTCAAGACCTTTAGAATTACTCCATATTGATTTATTTGGACCAGTGAGTACTGCATCCCTATATGGAAGTAGATATGGATTAGTCTTTGTTGATGATTACAGCAGATGGACTTGGGTGAAATTCATAAAGAGTAAAGATGTTGCGTGTGATGTATTCAGTAGCTTCTGCACTCAAATTCAATCTGAAAAAGAATCAAAAATTTTGAAAGTCAGAAGTGATCATGGTGGAGAATTTGAAAATGAGCCATTTGAAGCTTTTTGTGAAAAACATGGAATTTTCCATGAGTTCTCTTCTCCTAGAACACCACAACAAAATGGGGTTGTAGAGAGAAAGAATAGAACTTTACAAGAAATGGCCAGAACCATGATTCATGAAAACAATTTACCAAAACATTTTTGGGCAGAAGCAGTGAATACAGCATGCTATGTTCAAAACAGGATCTATATTAGACCTATTTTGGAGAAAACAGCATATGAACTCTTTAAAGGAAGAAAACCCAATATCTCTTACTTTCATCAATTTGGATGTACATGTTACATTCTGAACAACAAGCTCTACCTAAAGAAATTTGATGCCAAGGCCCAAAGAGGAATCTTTTTAGGTTACTCTGAAAGGTCAAAGGCATACAGAGTGTATAATACAGAAACACTCTGTGTTGAAGAATCTATGCACGTTAAATTTGATGACAAGGAGCTTGAAGATAAAACTTCAAAGCAAGGTGAAAGTTTTGCAGAGATACAGGTTCCTGAAGCTACTCCAGAACCTGATCAGATAGCTGAGTCTGAAGATAGTCCAGAAGCTGAACCCACATCAGAAGCACAAGATGAAGCTGCTTCTGATGAAGCACAAGATGGCTCACATCAAGCAGATCCTCCCAGAAACACATTCAAACACAAGTCTTCACATCTTGAGGAGCTAATCATTGGAAACAAAGATAGTCCAAGAAGAACAAGATCACATTTCAGACAAGAGGAGTCAATGATTGGACTAATCTCAATGATTGAACCTACAACAGTTGATGAAGCACTTTCAGATGATGGATGGATCCTAGCTATGCAAGAAGAGTTGAATCAATTTCAAAGAAATGATGTGTGGGATCTGGTACCCAAACCTCAGCACAAGAACATTATTGGAACAAAATGGGTATTCAGAAACAAGCTGAATGAGCAAGGTGAAGTAACAAGAAACAAAGCCAGGCTTGTTGCACAAGGGTATAGTCAACAAGAAGGCATTGATTACACTGAAACGTTTGCTCCAGTTGCAAGATTGGAAGCAATCAGGTTACTTCTTTCCTATGCAGTTAATCATGGCATAATATTATATCAAATGGATGTCAAGAGTGCTTTTCTAAATGGTGTCATAGAAGAAGAAGTGTATGTCAAGCAACCTCCTGGATTTGAGGATATTAAATATCCTGACCATGTTTTTAAACTGAAGAAATCACTATATGGCTTGAAACAAGCTCCCAGAGCTTGGTATGATAGACTAAGTAATTTCTTAATCAAAAATGACTTTAAAAGAGGACAGGTTGATATTACACTCTTCAGAAGGACCCTTGGGAAAGATATTCTTGTTGTGCAAATATATGTTGATGATATAATATTTGGTTCTACTAATGCATCTCTTTGCAAGGAATTTTCTGAGTTGATGCAGGATGAATTTGAAATGAGCATGATGGGAGAGCTGAAGTTCTTCCTTGGCATTCAAATCAATCAATGCAAAGATGGAGTGTATGTTCATCAATCAAAGTACACAAAGGAGCTTCTGAAGAAGTTCAAACTTGAAGATTGTAAAGTGATGAACACTCCAATGCACCCTACGTGCACCTTAAGCAAAGAAGATGAAGGAGCTAAAGTAGATCAGAAGCTGTATAGAGGTATGATTGGTTCTTTGTTATACCTCACTGCATCTAGGCCAGATATTTTATTCAGTGTATGCTTGTGTGCAAGATTCCAATCAGATCCTAAAGAATCTCATATGACTGCTGTCAAGAGAATCTTCAGGTATTTGAAAGGAACAACTAATCTTGGACTCCTTTGTAGGAAATCCTTAGATTATAAGCTAATTGGATTCTGTGATGCTGATTATGCTGGTGATAGGATTGAAAGAAAGTCAACCAGTGGCAATTGTCAATTTCTGGGTGATAATCTTATATCCTGGGCTAGCAAAAGACAAACAACTATTGCTATGTCTACAGCAGAAGCAGAATACATTTCAGCTGCAAGTTGTTGTACACAACTACTTTGGATGAAACATCAGTTGGAAGATTATCAGATAACTGCTAACAGTATTCCCATTTATTGTGATAATACTGCTGCTATTTGTTTGTCTAAAAATCCAATTTTGCATTCAAGAGCCAAGCACATTGAAATCAAACACCATTTTATCAGAGATTATGTTCAAAAAGGAATTTTAGATATACAATTCATTGATACTGAAAATCAATGGGCTGATATATTTACTAAGCCTTTAACTGTTGAAAGATTTGATTTTATAAAGAAAAATTTGAACATGCACTTTGTATCTGATTAAATGCTTGCTTGCTCCTGAATAGGATTTTAGGTTCTGAAGTTAGTTCAGAAGCGGTAGTCCATCAGAAGCTCTCTATTGAGGTTCTGAGGAAAACTCGCTTCTGATGATGACGTCAGAATCTGAAGTCCAGAAGCTGGATTTGTTGCTTCTGAATAGTTGAATTAGTGGAAACGTTGGAAGTTACCTTTTAAAAAGTAACTTCTGGCCCACTAACTTGGTAGTTACTATGTGAACTTCTTACGTGGCCTGTATGTGTTGGTGTATAACTAAAAGGGCAATGATGATTTAATAGCTTTGAAAGTACTTTTCACGCGCCCCCAATTTTGTCATTAATGTTATGTTTGTTTGTCTCTTTTGAATTGCAATCGTTTTACTTTTAACACTTTGACAATTCACACACTACTCACTCACAACAAACACATTTGCTCTCAAACCTCTTGCGAAGTAAGCGCATTCTCTCAACCTTAGAACCCTAAAATCTTCATCTTCTTCAAATCTTCGTCAATCATCAAATGGCATCATCAAGCTCAAAAGTTTCAGAATCTACATCAAACAAGCAAAGCGTATCAGAATCTGGGTCCATCTACAAAGAGAAGACTATGGATATTCCATGGAAATCCTTAATCGTCCAAGTAGAATCACCAGTGGACTTCACTTCACTCAAGAAGTACGAAGTGGACATGGAAGGCTACGTAGAAACTCAGAAACTGTCTGGCTACTTCAACATGCTAAATGGGCCAACATATGTGAACTTGGTCAAAGATTTCTGGTTAAGGGCTGAAATTGTCAATAGAAAGCCTGTGAAGGCAGCGGATAAACCAGTTGGGTCGAAGAAAGGAAAGAAGGAGATTGAGTTGAATCCCACTTCCTTCAGTAGCCTTGAGATAAGGTCTGAAGTGATGGGTATTCCTGTAATCATCACAGAGGAGATAGTTGCTAAAGCTTGTAGAATGGATGCAGAAGGAAGGTTTCAAGAAATTGTTAAGAAGGATGATGTCCTGCTGCAAAACTACTACAACACTCTTCTGGGTGAAAACAAAGATGCTAAGCCTTCTGAAATGGAGATTCACAATAGAATGTTGGTGAAATTCAGCAACGATTGCTTCTTTCAAAGAGCAGGTGGGTCTGATCAACCCAACAACCAACAGAAGCTAGCAATCTATTTCATGACCAATCTGGAAAAGATAAACTTTCCAAGATATGTATTGGATCATCTCTGCTGGGCTATTAATGAAAGCACAGTCAAAGGAAGGAAACAAGTGCCCTATGGAAGATTGCTCTCTGAGATCTTTTATCAAGGGAAAGTGCTGGATTTGTTGAGAAGAACAAGGGATGCTTCTGATAAATGCTTCGAAGTTTCTACTGCAGAGAAGACTATCAGTAGCAAGACTTTGCATTCAATGCACTTTTTCAAGACAGCTCCTAAAGATGAGAAATGGTTGGAGTTGACCACAGAAGAATCTGAGATTATCAGGGACTTTCCTTCCATAGTTAAGGAAAGTAATCCTGAACACTTAGCTAGATTAGTAGCTGGGTACGTCTTGGAGGAAGATGCGAGGTCTCAGGAGGAAGCTGCTCTTGCTAAAGGGAAAGGCAAGAAGGCCAAAGCAGTTGCTGTGTCAGAAGCTGCTGTTTCTGATGCACCTAAAGGGAAAAGGGCCAGAACTAGTTCTGAATCTGATGCTGCTCCTACTAAAGGAAAGAAGGCCAGAACCAGTACTGAGTCAGAAGCTGCTATTGCTAAAGTTGCTAAGTCTGAAGCTAAACCTGTTTCTATCAAGGATAAAGGAAAGATGCAGAAGATTGGTGCTGCTTCTATTCCTCAGAAGAGAAGAAAAGGTAAGGCAGACTTGGTAATCACTCAAGAGCAGCTGGAGGAAGCTCTTGAAGAAATGGAGAAAGAAGAGGCTGATCCCAAGCTGAAGAAGAAGAAGGCTCCCCTTCAACTTGTGAGTCCTATGGTTGAGATGACTCCAATAAGGAAAAGGATGGCAGATGAACGTGCTTCTGAACTTATTTCAGACAAAAAGGATCTAAAAGCACAATACACTCATCAAAGAGATGAAAAGCTCAAGGCCTTGGGAATGGAAGATTGTGATAGGTACTTCAAAGAGAAATTGGCTGAAGTAAGAGCCATTGCTGGTAAGTCTACTGAAGACAATGAGGATGAAGAAATGATGATTTTTATGGAAGATGCTCCAGAAGAGGGAACTTCAGAAGTAGTTCCTCAAGCTGCTGGTCCACAGAAGATCACTTCTGAAGCTAGCCCTGCAGCTGAGGTAATCCAGATTCCAGTCACCTCTATCTCCATTTCACCTTCTTCACCATCAGTACCTGAACAAATAGAAGACACTTCTGTCTTAGACAATCTTGCTCTCCACTACTCAGGTGAGTTACCTATAGACAAATTTACCTCAGAAAAGGCCTCTGAAGCAACTCCAGAAGCAGCTGCTTCTGAAAACGTTGTTTCAGAAAACCCCCATCAACAAACACCTGAACCACATAAACCCACAACACCCCCACAATCACCAACAGCTACCATTGACCCCCAACTCAACACTCAAACATCAACTTCACCACAACAACCACCAACTGAAATTGAACACTCCCCACAACCAACTCCCATGGATGTTGACATCTCTCTAGTCAATGTTCAAGTCTCAACCTCTACCACTCACATTGCCTCTGACCAGCCTTCATCTTCAAACACTCAAACACACTTTACCATTCCAATTCCTAACCCTTTTCAAGATTTGGAAATCAGTGATTCTGATCTTGAAATCCTTGAACAACCACCCACAAACATCCTGGAATCTGGATATATTAATTCTGAGCTTCTGACAATCCTTAGTAGATTGCATAATCTTGTGGATCAACGAAGGACAATTGATCTCACAAGTGCATATGAAGACTCCTGGGCATCTCTTCAGAACCGGGCAGCTGAGCTTATTGAAGAGATCAAGGCTAAATGCATCAGAGTCAAGCAAGCATCAGTCAGAAGGCTAATGGAAAATCTGAATCAGAGTCTTAGAGTAAGAAGTTCTACACTGCTCCTGGCAAACCAGCCTTTCTTCTTAGAAACGGATTACTTGACCAGAGAAGCAAGGTTGTGTAAGCTTCTGAAGAAACAGATGGCTCAGCAGCAGCAAGAAGCTAAGGAAAGGGAACAAGCTCATCTCCAGAGGCAACAACAGCTTGAAGAACTGTTGCAGAAGAAGATTGAAGAAATGGAGGAGATGAAGAAACAACAACAAACCAACCCTTAGTTGCACACCCTTGTGTTTTTCTTTTTGTTTGTTGTTTGTTTTAAATTCCTAGTCCTTGCTTCTGAAACCATCGTGTTTTATTTCTCTATGCTTCTGAATGCTTACTGATTCTGACTGTTTAGCTGCTTCTGATATTTTAGATATTCATGTTCATATATTTTTGATCTGATTTATTTAATTAATTTCTTGTATACTCTCTTTTGTTTGAGTTTTTCTCAAATCTTTTTGTCTTTTATGCTTATTTTTATCTTTTTTGATAATGACAAAAGGGGGAGTATATGTGACAAGTATTTAAAGGCTCTGAGCCCCATTAATGGCATTTGAAATTTTTTGAAAAACTTCTATCATTTTTTTACCTTATTGGTATAAGCTATGAACGAACGAAGGAGTATCAAAATTCAAGTAAAATTAATTGAACCATTCTTCTTATCTATAAGTTAATTCTTTCAATGATTCAATTTTGTTTTTAAGCTCTGATATTCTTTATTGTGCGAAAAATGAATTTAATTAACCTGGATAGAACTTAGGGGGAGCTTACAAACCTCACCTTAAATACTATCAGACTCAGGGGGAGTTTGAGCTTACAAACCTCAGATTCTGAGCTTACAAACCTCAGAACCCCAAAGTCAACTTGTTAATTAGATTAACAACAATTGATCAATTTTAAATACTTTTGTTTGTCATCATCAAAAAGGGGAAGATTGTTGGAACAAAATGTGTTTAACAATGAACCTTAAAGAGTTTTGATGATAACAAGGTATTAAAAATTGTAAATTGGACTAGCTAATATTTGTTCAAGTGTACAGGACCATAATTATAAAGTTACATCATCATTGGTTCTGAATGAGCAAATAAAGAGCAAAAGAAAATGAAGCTTAGATGATTCTGAAGAAATAGTGCTCCTGAAGTCAAGCTGCTCCTGAAGAAATAGCGCTCCTGAAGTAAGCCACTCCTGAAGAATAGTGCTTCTGAAGACAAGAGGTCCAGAAGCCACATCATCAGAAGCTGCGTCATCAGAAGCTGCAGAAGTCATATCATCAGAAGCTGCATCATCAGAAGCTGCCTCATCAGAAGCTATTTCACCAGAAGCTGAATCTCAACTGGATTTGCAAAAGATTCAAGAATTGAAGAATTATCAATGCAAAAGCTGTCCATTGGATTCGAAAACACAAACAAAGGATTAGTGGAATTTTGCAACGGTCATTTCAAAGGTGTTTGAAGGCTTGTGCTTGCATTTTGGACGAAAGCGTTGACATTGTACTTTGTACGAATTGTACAACCACGTTCTCCACTACTCTGTTTTGTGTCCACGCTTCAAGACAAGAAAACAGCTCCAGAATACGGTCTCGCCTGCATATATGTTCCTTTGGATAAGGAATGGATTTCAAATTGGTTCTTCATAGGACAACAACCAAATCAGGCAATAGATCATTGGTGAAAGATCAAGCTTCAACAACGACTCTTTGGTGCGCTGGCAATTTCACAACGTCTCTTTCACACCTCTATATAAAGGAGTGAAGACCTAGAGATTTGGTAATGCAAGAACGCTAAACGAAAGACTCACAAGATTTTCACAAGTACCAAACCTCTGCTGAAATTGTTCTGCATTCACTTAGAATTTCTGTGTCTCAAAGTCATATCTTAGAAATTCTTAAGTCCATTGAGTCTGTATCTGATTTGTATTGTGAGCACCTCTGATTGTATATCAAGTGTTCAACCTTAAACAATTTTCTGTGTAATTTTGTTTAGTTAGGAAGTCTCTAGCAGTTGTGCTTGAGCAGGAAGTCTCTTGATTGTGTTCTTGAGCAAAGGAAGTCTCTTGCTTGTGTGCTTGAGCATTGGAAGTCTCTTGCTTGTGTGCTTGAGCATTTGTAATCAGATATTACTCATAGTGAAATCTCCTTGGAAGTGCAAGGGGGACTGGACTACTTCCGGATTGTGGAAGGAACCAGTATAATTGCTTTGTGTCGTTCTTCTTCTCTCTCTCTGTTTTATTCCACTGCATTTAGATTCTGATTATCACTTCAGAAGCTGTCTCACCTAGCTTCTGATCAGTGTGTTCAGTTTTTAGGAGAAAAGAAGAATTTTTCAAAACACAATTCAACCCCCCTTCTTGTGTTTTTCTCACCTTCATATTTATCGTCAAAAAAAAAAACTTGTCTACAAAATGTTATATTGTTGATGTCATTAAAAAAGATAAAAGAAATAAAGATATCATCTACTCCCTCCGGTCACTTTTTAGATACATTGGATAATTAATGTGTCTAATTTAAAATAAAGACTAGATACATTAATTATTCAATGTATACATTAATTATTCAATGTACTTAAAAAGTAAAGTTTTGCTTATAATAGTGACCGGATGAAGTATTTGCTATATTGTTGGTTCATTAAAAAAGAAACATTTCTTCAAAAAAAAAATTAAAAAAAGAAACATGATTTGTACAATTTGCAAGTCACAGATATCTACACATATAATTTTAATCAAAATCAAAATATAATGAAAAATATTGTTCGTAATTTACATGTAATAAATGTTGATTATTTTACAATTGTACGTTGATTGTTTTGATGAAAATAATTAAATATTGATTGTTTTGATGAAAATATAGGGAATAGCCACTAATAACATAAAAAAAACATATTTCTATAAAAAAAATAAACCATGAATAACATAACATGTACTATCTTTCTGTAAAAAAAAAAAAAAAATCACATGTATGATTCTTTAAGTGTCTTAAGAAGTTTAAAGAAAAAAATTATCTAAAAAATAATGCATTTAACACATTAAAACTTTATATGAACAATTATTTTCTTTTTTTAAAAAAAGTACTTAAGATCTTTAAAAAAACACATTAAAATTCCTTTGATTTGTTTTTTGAAGTACAACCCGTTTTAATATGTTGCAGGTGAAAAGAGTCGCGGTGTTTAATTTGTCACGTTTTCTCCACAAAAATCACATTAAAATTTGTGTAAGCCTTTTTTCCGGGAAAACCCTTTTTTTATTCTGAAAATATTTTCACCTAAAATAATATTTTATTCCTCTTCAACAATCAATATTGGTGATGATTCACTTCACCAGGTTGTTAGTTGCAACTTGTAACAGTGAAGTGGGGCCCAGACTTTGTTTCCAGCAAGTTCGGCTAAAAGGTCCTTTTGGCTTTTTGTCTAATATGTCCCACAAGCGTAAATATCCGTTGTCCGCGTAAGCTTCTTTTCCGGTCTAGAAAACGAATTATCTGTGTTTGACTATTTGACTATTTATCCTCTAAATTTTAACCCCTTTCCCCAAATCCCAGTTAAGTTCAATCACTCTTTGTGGCTTTGTATTTGACTGATGCTAATAACAAACTATTGAATTATCTCTCCAATAATCAACCAAAAAAAAAATAAAAATGAGAGGATGAATTTGCTTTAAAGAACTCTATAAAATGGTTGCGAAGATTCGCCGCGAAGTTGGTTTTAGTTGGTTGGAAGTGTCTTTTAAAAGAGTGAGTTAGATTGTATATAGATGGATCTTATCAGAGAGAATGATCGGATGATTTTGCCAAATGTTTTAAAAAGTATTGTGCGTGTATGACTAAGCTTTAGTGAGTGTTTGAAGGCCTAAAATATGCGAGAAGGATTGGGTTTCGAGCAATTGATGTTTATGTGGATTCCATAGTTGTTGTTAGTTGCATCATCAATCAACAAGGATGAGAATGTGAGTCTGGTTGACAGGTCGTTGATAGTGCGTATTTGTAGATTGTTTAATCTTGATTAGGAAGTAGTGTGAAACATTCATACATCAAATTCAACTATTGTGCTGATGTTTGTTTTAGCAAACTATGGAAGCTCTTTAGAAGTTGATGTTATAGAAATTTTGATCTCTCATTTAATTTTAATATGTTTTTTTTTTTCTCTTTCGGATTTCGGTCCTCTTTATGATAATTTTTTTTGCCTACAACAAAAAGATTAAAAGTCTAATAAAATCTATAAGTTAGGTATCAACATAATTTTTTTAACCTTTATTCTCTACACACAACTACCTACTAGATTACTTTTTCAAATCAAAGAAGATTATAATAAACGTAAAATCTCTCACTCAGATTTTAACACATGAACATTTATAAATTGAATTCAAACTCAACCACTTCATCAAAGAGTTTTTAAATTTTATCCACAAGATTTGACATGAATAGTTATTTAGGTCATTTAATAGGTGAACACGTAGGTTAACATTGTAGTTACAAGCAGATAAATAATATTTTCAAAACTAATTAATTCTTTTTTTAAAGGGAAAACTAATTAATTTTCATTTACTCTTTTAAAAGACATAAAAAAAAAATAGTTTAAGCTTATTTCAATAGTTTACAATTGTACGTTAATAATTTCATTATAACTTATAAATAATAAATGTTGTAATTCTTGTGACAGATTAGTGTTGTGCATGAGTTTCACAAATGAAGCAATGTTAAATTTCTATACTATCTTTGCATTGTTTTTTATGACTATCTTATTTATGCAAAATATTCTCAATTTTGTTGATGATCAATCTTCTTCTAAAACTTTTTATTATTATTTTTAGTGGCGTCTTTCCTCCCAACCATATTTTATTCATTTACAAGACTCGAATCTAATACGTTTTTTACTTCAACCATATTATTGTAATATTGATATTTTCTACATATTTCATTACTTTAGTTAATTCTTCTAAGAGGAATGCTAGCAACACTCTCTTTTGAGCACTCTCTTTATCATTTACTCTTTTATTGGGTAAAATCAATGTATGCAACACTTTCTCTAGCACTCGAATCTAATACGTTTTTTACTTCAACCGTATTATTGTAATATTGATATTTTCTACATATTTCATTACTTTAGTTAATTCTTCTAAATAGAATCAAATTTCCCAAAATAAAAAAAAAACAAAATATGAAATTACTATAAGTTTCGAACTTAAAAGTCAAAGCATTTCTCTTTCTCTAATGACAACAAAAATGTCAATTCCATTATCCTCACTTCAACAACTTGTGCTTGCTCTCCAAGAAATGAATGAGTCACATGCCAAATCCTCTTTTGCCACTCTCTTCAAACCATATCCTCATTCCACATAACCTTTTCTCCTCACATTTTCTCTCATCTCTCTCTCACACGCTCTCTCTTAAACCACACCATGGGTGGTTCTCCTAGAAACCCTAACCCTAACCCTTCACACAAACTATTTCGACCTTGTGATTATTGTGGCAATTCAAACGCAGTTATATACTGCAGAGCAGATTCAGCCAAACTCTGTTTCTCTTGTGACCGTGAAGTTCACTCCACAAATCAACTCTTCTCTAAGCACACACGCTCCTTAATCTGTGATTCATGCGATGATTCACCTGCTACTATACTCTGTTCTACAGAATCCTCTGTTTTCTGTCAAAACTGTGACTGGGAAAATCACAACCTTTCACTATCTTCACCTCATGAACGAAGGCCTCTTGAGGGTTTTACAGGGTGCCCTTCAGTTACTGAGCTTTTGTCGATTCTGGGTTTGCAGGATATTGGAAAAAAATCTTTGCTTTTGCCTCAGGAAAGTGTAGGAGATGGGTTTGTTGGGTATGAGATTGAAGGACTGTCTGATATGTTTGTTTGGGATGCTCCTTCTTTTGTTAGTCTTGACGATCTTATTTCTTCTTCCCCTTCTTCTCATAATTATCGTGCTATGGAGGTTCCTCCTTTGCCCAAGGTATAATTGATGGATAATCTCTCTCCTTCTTTCTCTGTTTTTAAATTATGTAATAGAAATTCATTCTGTCTTTTTAGGATAATTGATTAGTTTATTATTATTTATTTGTTCAGATCTTGATCATAAACAAGGCATGATGGGATTAGTGCTAAATTAGGAAAGTGAAAACATGATTAGTTTTTGTTTTTGGATTTTGGACTGTTTGGAGATAAATGTAAAAGAACATAGTGAAATTATGTGTATATTTTTTTGTTTTAATTCTCTGATTCTTAGGGGAAACAAACCCTAAGTAATTTGGAGTTCGGCTTTACTAAAAACCCTTTAACCACCCCAAAAAAAAACCCTTTTAACCACTTGAGTTGAACAAATTGAAATTATGTGTGTATTGCTGCAATTTTAACATGTTCTGGTATTGTTGTTATTGAAACAGAACCGTAAGGCTGCTTGTGGTAGACACAGAGAAGAGATTTTAAATCAGCTTCGTGAGATGACAAAGTCTGAGCCCTATGATCCTGAAGAATATATACCATCGGCAAATTTATCTACAGGTTTTGATTGCGATGTAAAGGCTGATATTGTTCCTTCAAATGAGGTAATGCTTCTATTCATTTGTTGTTTTTGTACTGTGTTGTTGATCCTCATTCCTGATAATGGATTTCTTGTTTTAAGACCATTTTCAACCTTTTAATGTTTATTTGTGTGTATGTATAAATCACAGATGACGCCTTGTTTTGCATCTCTGATTCTCTTGATTCAATGCACCTTGTTTATTTTTCCCTCTTTTTTGATTGCTCCTATCTTCACTCTTTTTGGTAAACGAACTTGCTATGGTATTGATATAAGATGAGCCAGGTGGTTGTTATTCTAATTTCTATGTTCTATTGAAAATAGTACATATATTTACTAATTTTAGTAATGTTATCATTTCAGTGGCTCAGAGAAAGTAGCGAGCCTATGCATCAAGTTGTTCCTGTTGATACATCATTCAAAGCTCACACCGAAGAAATTTCACTTAAACATTCTGTATCTTCTGCTGGGGAGCCTCATACCCAGTGTAACAACGGAGGGACGCCTTCAGAATCTCTCAACCACTGTAACAACGGAGGGACGCCTTCAGAGTATCTCAAGTCTGAAACCTTGTCAACTACTCCTAAAGCCGTTCCTTCTCCATATGAGTTAGCAAGTCAAGAAAGGGATTCTGCATTATTACGGTACAAGCAAAAGAAGAAAACAAGAAGGTATGTGGTCGTGACTCCATATCTGAACTCCATACTTCAAGACATTGAATATATGAACACATTCTTTCGTATGATCATTCATTTAATCTACTCATAACTAGAGTCGAGTATTTTTTTTCTTATATTATCGATGATGACTCCCAAGTAATATGGCTTGATCACTGGATATTTTCATTGGATTTTCCTTTTGATATATTTTATTTGAGAGATATCAAGGAAAAAATAATATTATGCAGCATAGTTTTCTCAATTTTGAAAATTGAAGAAGTTCAATGTAGGTTTTTCTCAAAAAAAACTTCTGTTATTTTCCTGTTCCATTTACTGTGAATTGTGGTTCTGTAATTGATCATGGATTTTCATCTCTTTGCAATTTTCAAATGATGGTTGGATTGTTGATCAATGAGCTAGGTGCATGCACATTTAAGATCTTGATGATTGTTTAAATAAATTCATAACCACCCCATGTATTTACATGAAAAACAACAGATATGACAAGCATATAAGGTATGAATCACGTAAAGTTCGGGCGGAGAGCAGGACAAGAGTTAAGGGCCGATTTGCCAAGATAGAGCACTGAAATCATGGTAGGCTGCTACAACAACTTAACGAAAATCCTTGGCTCAAGTCACATAAATTATGTAACATGTCCCTTGTTGTATAGTGAACTTATTTAAATTTTGCATGCGATGTATGATGTTGTGTATCCTTGGATCCAGAGCTTTGATACTGTGCAGTCAAATTGACGCAATACCGTTGACAGTAGTATTATCAGATTTGTTTTGCCTGGCAAATCATCAACTTTATGCTCTGATATAGATAGAAAAACCACATAACAGTTCTGTTTTTTTTTTTTGTATTTGTATTTGAATTGCTAACTTTTGTAGTTTTAGCTGGGGGGAAACACTTGTAAGTTTGCGGACACTACCTGTCCGCATTTTATTTATATATATGCTTGTTTCAGTTTCTTATATTATATTATGGAGCACCTATGGTAGACTTGGAGCAGAAGTACATCAAGAAGGAAGCATTTTGCTAGTTACTGCATTCTGTAGTTGTTCTTGAAGCTGTAGCTTGGAAGGTGCTTATGTTTGGGCAAGGAGTCATATACTTCATCCTGGTCTTCTATTTTTCAACCCAATAAATATTATGACTATTTAGTTTATCGGTGAGTTTAACAAAATCGCGATATATCACTCTGATTTTGGCAAAACATGTATTTGGGAGCTTCAATAAAACCGTGTCATTGTGATTTTGTCAAACTCACCAAATTTACAATCATAGTATGAATGCTTAACCATGTAAAGTTGTAGTTCTAGGCATTCCTCTGAGTTTTATAAATGTGCTGAGATGTATACCAAAAAGAGAAGAAAAAGTGTGAACCCTTGGATTGAAGTTGGATTGAAGTTGGATAATGAATGCTTAGGAATATATTCCTACGTAACCGTGTTGTGGTGTCCTCTCTAGTAATGGGATTGTTTCCCTTTTTGCATTGAATGGAAACAGTTGATGAATGCTCTTACCTACCAAACAAACATTATAACGCAACCTTTTATTTAAGCAAGTCACTCACTCACAGCCTGTAACCGTGTTTTATAATTTATTTATTCAAGGCTTTAAGCAATCTTGAAAATTTATACAAGTGCACTGTCCCTATTTGTAGTGGTAATGTTAAGCAAGATAAGAAATTCACAACACCTCACAAAACTGTCGGCAATCAAATCTCTGCTGTGCATTGTTTTATTCTAAGAAAAGAGATAATAAGTTCGTAGGGTGTAGCCTGTAGCCGCCGTCGGTAGAGACTCGTCTGCTTTAGTACTCCCTCCGTCCCTTAATGTAACCCCCTTTTGTATTTTTCACATTTCTTAAGAAAAGTTGTCAGTGTAATTAATGTGTCTGTTTTGTGTATTAATATTACCAAATTGTCCTTTGTTTGTATGTGTATTAAATTTGACTATTCATATTTCAAGACAAGTTAGTAGTATTAATTAGGGGTATGTTTAGGAAAAAAGTAATAAATGCATCTAGTAATTTGAAAAGGAGGTTACATTTAGGGACAAAAATAAAATCAAATGGGTGGTTACATTAAAAGACGGAGGGAGGGAGTATCTTGGAACATCACATTAAACACATACAATATTTAAAGAAACACACATTTATTGATTACCGAAAGTTCCTTCAGATTTGTAGGCATAAGTTACGTGGAGACAAATCAATCTGTCAAGGTGGCTGAAGATGTTATTGAAGTCTTCAACCATATGCCAGTTATTAGATTAAGCGAATGTAGAAAGTGATTGAGCTCTTGCACGTTAAATTTATCCAATAGGTGACTACAAGAAAAGGAGTGGAGGCAGGTTTTAAAATCAGGAAATTGGTAAAAAAACCTCTTTGAAACACTAGTTAAGAAAAAAAATATTGTGGAATTTGTGTAGTTAAACTCTTAAAATTAAAAATAGTCTTTTGATTACAAATGTTAAGTTCTTTTTATGCCTCTAGTTATTCATGATTTTGGATCTCTAAACTTAAAAAAAAAAACAAGGTTGTAACTTGTAATGCAAAAAACAATAGATCCAGTTGCAATAAATAAATAAATAAATAAGAGCAACAAAAAAGAAACAAGAAGATATATTATAGAAATTAATGGATACGCAAAGTCGGCGTAAAATTGTTTACACTAAACATGTGAAAGAACTATGTAACTTCTTATTTGTTTTATTCGTAAAACATGATGTGGTAAATTGAAGAGTTGTGATTGGATGTCGGTGTATAATAATTTATCACATAAGTCGAGAGAATCTTAAGGTCTGTTTGGTTAAAAAAAAAAATGAGAAATTTTAGTTAAATGTATATTTTTGTTAAACTTTTTTTCTACGATAAAAGTTCCATAAACATAAAACTGAACAACAAAATTTATGAAAAACAAAATTGATGTTCAAGACGAACACATAAGAAAGAGTTTATATAAGTGGAACACCCATATGCCATATATAAACTCTTACAAACTATCAAAGACACCCCCCACCCCATTGAGAGCTACCACCTAAACAAATAAAAATTAAAAAACCAAAACCAAAGCAACTCCAAAAGCTAAAATCAAATCCCCTAAATCAACGCTCTTTCGAACCGCCACTCAGCCCCTAATCCGTGAGAGAATACAAAGGATAAGTTGCAAGTTGGAAAGAGCAAAAACAGAAAGTTGAGAAGAAAGAAGAAGAAAAAAGCAGCTTACCGCAGCGTAGATATGAAAGGCAACTTACTAGTAGAGAGATATAAAATTTCAACAAGACATGCCACAAAAATTGAATGTGTGTTCCATAATAAAAACTCAGTTAAAATTACGGTTTTTTTATTTATTTTAGTCTATGCAAACCTTTTTGCTAGGATTGCAAATTAAAAAACCGTTACTTTTCGTTCATGATGTCAACTTATTGGATGATGTGGCCTGATTTTATTGGACCGCGATTTAGCTATTAACACAATCAATAACAGTTTCAGTTTCAAGCTCAAACACCACTTTGACAAGCCCTGTATCTGCACTTCATTGAATAGCAATAAGAATATCCCCGAAGCTTCCAAGATGGTAGCCAAAACAAACCCCAATTCACGTTAGTTTCTTGGCCAAAAAATATAGCATCACAATTACATTTCACAACCCCTATTGTGTTGATGATTTTCTAGTATTAATACACATTTTAAAAAGCTTTATAATTTTTTTTGTTGAAGAATTTAAAAAGCTATATAATGTATATGCACTCTCAACATTTGGTATTGGTGTAAAATTATCAAAATTTGAGGTTGGTGAAAACTAAGAAAAGTTTTGTCAACCTAATGTAACGTGATATATATTAGTATATGTTGAGAAATTGTGAAACTTGGTGGACATATATAATGAAGACTTAAGAGAGAAAAGTTAAGAAGATTTAAGAGAGTTAAGAAATTTGATTAAGTGCAATTTATCTTCTTCATCCCATAAAAAAAAAAAAAAAGTGTATTTCAAAAACTGTGATTTATGAGAACCGGATCCATAGAAATTTAAAATCATTGTGTATTTTAGAAATCACACTATTCAATAGAGTAAAAGTAATGAAATGTAGTACTTATTATAGTTGACATCACCAAATATGAGTATTGAGTAGTGTTTTTGCTACTAAAAAAAAGTAGTGTCTTGCTTATATTAGAGCTCAGATATAAGAAATTCAAAGTAAACTCTGGCAATTGCCTCATGTACTACGCTATGTTCCATTCATTTATTATAGGCGTAAAACATTAATTTCCTTTCAAGGAGGAAGGTGAAGAAGGTCACATATTGATATTGATCTTAGAGTTAGATCCTCTCATTTCTTGGGCAGCTTAGCTCACCTATACGGCATTACTACATTTACACACTTTCAAAAGCGAAATGACTTAATCAACATCATCATGCATTCAGAAAAAGTAGCATATTTAAGTGTTACTCCTCTTAAATAATTAGACCTACCATCTTCTAAAATAAAATAGGAGACAATAATAGTATTTGCTTCTTGTTTTTTATATGGGATACAATATTTACTACTAGTACTTAGCAAACTCACTTAATAAAGGCATAATAAATTACATATAGTACCTATATTTAATAAAAACAACTTTAGTTATTAATATGAGAAAACAAGATTAATTGACACCTAGAATAAATAACACATTAACAGTAGTAATAGTATATGATCTAGTTTGATCTATAATAATGGAGTTTGAAAAGAGAGTGAGCCACAAGTAAAAGGAAGACAGTGGAACCAATGATAGATAGGACCAAAGCAACAGTCATGTGACGACAATAGGCATCAAATACATTGCACACTTTCATCCATTGCACGTGCGAGTTTCCTTTCTGTCCTAACACTCCCACTGCACCAGCAGCTCCATTGGCTGAGAAGAGTAATGCCATTATAACTAGGTCTAGCATTGTTATCATCAATAGTGCTGTTTTATTTCCACTGGTTCTTGCAATTGTTGAAATCACCAAAGAAATTGCAGCATATGAACATCCTATAGCATTTGTCACCAAGAAAAACCTAAGAGAGAATAAAGTCAGTCACTTTGAAATTACTTAGGAAGACAAAAAAAATATAAAACAAACGAGGCACAAAATCTGACATCAACACTATATGTATATACTGTTTTCGACTTTTATATTATTTTTTCTCTCATCGCTTCTAACATTACACACATCTAAGTTATATTTTATAAAGTGTCGAATACAGATTTGAATTGAGAATGTCCAAATATCACACCTCTTAAAAAATACCAATACATTTATATTCCAAATAGGGAGGAAGGAGCTACGACCAATATGATAAATAAAGTGATGTTGATTGGTTAAGCTTTAATGGGCCAGCTGATTTGATTTGTTAAGTTTTAGATTTGATAATGACAGACTTTAATTAATGGTTTTATTTTTTTCTTCAAAAAAATTAATGGTTTTATTTTTGAAATAGATAATTTTTTTTGTTAACCAATGCATCTTTGTGAAATTGTAGAGATATGATGAATTAATTTTTTTGAAAGGAGATATCACGAGTTAATTAAAATTCATTTAAGATGTTGATATAGTAGAACAACTGTTTTTACCAACTACTAAACCCTACTCACAAGCTTAAGTACATACTATTTGCGTCACATCTTATATATTGATTGATTACTAATGGATTTTCTTATATATTAAAAAAAACCTTTTGAATGAAAAATATACCGTTTTTTTTTTTGAAAAATATACCGTTATTAACTAACATATTATAGTGACTAAAAATAAAATAAAGGTTCAAAAAAATAAAAACACTATGTGCTGAGGATTCAAAACATATTTAGACTCCATTTACTTTCTTAAAACATTTTCAGTATATAGTTTTGAAAATTTAGGTTTATTTTAAATTGTTATCAATGAGATAAAAGATAATGTAGTGAATATTTGGGATAAAGATAAGATGGAAAGCAAACCAGAAACATTTTCAAAAAAATATATATATTTTGACATCTTTTATTTTAAAAATGTAAGATCTGTTTTAAAAAATTGTAAAAGAAAGGTGGTAGTACAAATGAAAGGAAAATGTTAAAGAGTACCCTTATAACATTTGTTAATGAAATAAATTTAGAAATTTCAATTTTTTGTTTTCTTAATTAGTGCTATTAGGGCACTTGTTAACTTGACCTATGAAGGAAAATACAAAACATGAGAACTACTTTCCCTTAACATTTCAAAAACTAAATTATCTAGTGGTGAGAAAGAGCATATAGTAGAGAGGAAGAGATGTGATGAGCTTACACAATAGCAGACATATATTCCCACTTAGCAGTAGCTTTGAATTGCAATGAAGCATATGAAATGACCTTAGTCTCCTTGCCAAAACCCACAATGATAGTAGCAGTGAGAGTAAGCAAGAAACCAAGAACCCTAAGCAACACATCATAAACACTACTTCTAGTTCTCATCTCCATAACCTTCACATCGCTGTGAACTCCATCCACACTTGTCTTTGACTGGTTTCCCATATAGTAAGTACTCTTTGAAGAAGTATAATAAATATTTAGTAGAATAGTTTTTGGTGTGTAAGGAACGTTAAAGTAGGAGTATATAAATAAATAGTAGTAAGATTAGAAAGGAAGATCTATGAGTGAATGAGTAAGGTGGGGAGGTTGGAAATGCATTCAAGGCAACTTGTACGACCCTACATGTATATTTAATGTGTTTCATCAATCTTCTTCCTTTCTTTTTCAAATTTATCTGTCTCACAACGTCTCTGTGGATTCAGTTCCATCACAACTTTTTTTCGTTTTAACATTTTCCTTATAAGGGTACTGATGATAAACATGCATTGAAGTTTATAATTTAAAATGTAGTGGTGCTAATACTTCTGTTACTTTTCGTACACTGCTCGCTCACTCATTGTAGGTTTTGAATTTAAAGCAATATAGCAGTTTTTACTCATTTGTTGCAGTGGCAAATTGTTGACTATGTGATCAAAATCCAACGACTAACATTTTAATTGTTACATAACTTAAACTATACAGTTGAATTATTGTTCATCTACCCAAAGTTTACACACTACGTGAGAGGTGACCACATTCATTGCTCGAAAATGTGAGTCAGCTAATTTTTGATAATATGGCTCTCAATTGCTAAGGCATGAAAATGTGACAGTAGAGGATTGCGATCCCTCATTATAAGCCTGAATGAATAAAACATAGTTAATTTACCACATGGATACCATTTTTGTGAGAAAATGATCAAGACAAGAGCGTGTAAGAAATACATAAAAAATGAATTAAAAACCCTATTACTATACCAATGGCAAAAAGTAGTTAAAACATACGATTTTTTTTTTTTGAGGGAAAAACATACGAATATTTAGATCACCTCTAAAAAAATGATTAGATGAGATGAATACATAAATCTCCTTTTTTTTTTAGGAGGGTGTATATATACGTTTATTTAATCATTATTCTTTTATTTGAATCTAAACTATTTATAAAAATATAATACTATTAAAACTTTGGGTGATAACTTTGTCATTTTTGTGGTCTCGTCTTTGTTTTTTACTTAGTTCAGTTAGATTTATATATGGAGGGAGAGAAGCTCTCTAACCCACTATGAACAAGTCTCTTTGTGGTCTTATCCGTCTCAAGGAACTAGCCATCATATATTTTTTTTGTCAAGACTAGTCTTTATATGATCAAGTGTTTATGCGGCAAAATATATACTAGCCTTCATACTAGTCTTTATATGATCAAGTGTTTATGCGGCAAAATATATACTAGCCTTCATATTTTGCCGCATAAACACCTGTTTTATAAAAAATTGCAAATTTATATTTAAATATAAAGGGATACCTACCACATTTTTATGTTTTGTTTCTTCCAATGTTAACCTTCATTGCATAATCAATTAATTACATTTAATTACTATTTTACATGGAAACTGATCTAATTCTAATTTTAAATTTAAATAAAATCAAATCTAGTTTATAAAATAATCTCAATAAATCAACTTTAAAAGAATCTATAGGCAATTATTTGAGTTATGCTCGATTCCGATTAGTCGGTTGATATTAGCATATGTTATTTGAGTTTCTACTCACGTCCAGTTGTTTTGAAGTATTTTTTCTTTCCTTGATTTCTCTTGAAGATTGTCTAACACTACTAGTTGATTGAATGTGAGATTAACTTATATGTATCGTGTAAAACTTTTTTACACATATATTCAATCAAATCATAACAAATAGATGTGTAGCAATATTTTATGAACTAACCTAAAAAAGTGACATCATAAAAATGATTTGATTGAGCGTATGTATAAAAACAAAAATATACCGTCGGTGTATATAAATTAAATTCAGTTTTTTTTTTTTTGAGACAAAATTCAGTTATTTATAAGTTAGTAGTTGATTGAATCTCGTTCAAAAAATATGTATTGAAGATTGTTTTTCTGACATTCATAAGTTCATAATGACACATGAAAAATACCAAATTGCCCCTAGCGTTAGTTAACTACCGCTGACATATCTGGCAACAGTTAACTGCCGCTGGGTCCCAGCGGTAGTTAACTACCGCTGAATTCATTTCTTCACAGCTTCACCGGTGAAAATGTCTTCTTGTGAAAACAACAGTAATCCAGAAGAAAACAATTCTTCATGAAACCCATAAATTTCTTTTCCCCCGTTTTTTTCCCTTCATTCACTCACCCGCATATATCCCTTATTATTTTTTCAATTTGATTCTTTTTTCTTTCATTCACTCGGTCAACCTCAATCGATACCTTCTTCGATCAATCCAATTCAAAACCTATTTACACCAGCCCCTTCAAATTGTTATTTTTTTTTTATCATACTAGCTTCAAGTGTAGTTCAAACTTCAAATACAAAATCATTCTAAAATTAATACATTAAAACAACACAGACCAAAACCCATTCTTCAAAAAGAGTTTGAGGATTTGAAGTTTCTGGGAAATTGGTGAGAACGAAGCAATTGAGAGTCGATTTTGGAGACGAAACAAGATTCGCGATTCATTGAGATAGTGATGATTCGATTTGTATGAAGTGATTGTGAAGAGGAACAAGAAAATGAGATTGAGGCAGAGGGATTGTGAAAAGTTTAGTTTGTGAGAGCAATTATGAAGTTCGATCGATGCTACGGATCTGCGACTGTGAAGTGTTTGATGGTGAAGTTCAATGCGTGACACATGAATGAATAATTATGCACACAAAGACATTTTCACCGGTGAAGCTGTGAAGAAATGAATTCAGCGGTAGTTAACTACTGCTGGGACCCAGCGGCAGTTAACTGCTGCTGGATATGCCAGTGGTAGTTAAGTACCGCTAGGGGCAATTTAGTATTTTACATGTGTTATTATGAACTTATGAATGTCAGAAAAGCAATTTTCATACGTATTTTCTCTTATTGGGCTGAGAGTACAAATGTTTAGTTTTGGGCTTACTGAAAGCCTAGCCCACCGTGAAATCTTCTTCTTCACGAGGCACCAGCTTTGGTCTCTGTAAATTAGGGTTTGCAATTTGTTCAATTTTCTCTCCTCAATTGCTCTGAACCTCGTTAATTAATCTTCCAACAATGACGAAAAATAATGATGAACGCAACGATAATCATGAAGATAAGCAGAAACAATTGACGATGAAGAAGAATAAAAGGAGGAACGTTTCGAGGTTAGGTGGAAGTGGCCTTTCACTTAATGCTTTCGCTAATGCCAAATCCAATAACAGTGGATACAATCCATCTCTCATAAGTATGCAATTTTCTCTCTTTTTCAGCATCTTTCATAATTTTTGGTGTATAGTAGAGTAATTAATTACTCATTTGAGTTATAGTGTACAGAGAATTGATTTGAGTTTATTGCTGCAATTTAATGCTTGGGTTGGTAATAGTATAGTATACCATATTGTTTTTATTATTTTTGTGATGGATGAGGCAAAAAATTTGTTCCATTACATACCCAAATATGAGCAGAAGAAACGCTGGGATATTGGATAGAATGGAATTGTGTGTATTCCATCATGTTTTTAAATATATAAGCAATTGGAACATAATATCATTTCATTACTTTGCACTGTATTCCGTCCCTTAACACAGAGTAACATAATTCGTTGGTTCCATTGGAGAACCGCGAATTGGTTCGCGCGAACCAATTCGCGGTACTTCCGCGTACTGGTTCGCCGGAATTCGCGTGAAAATTCGCAGCCGCAAGCGTACCGGAGTATCCCCAGAAAATCTGGAAAAATAGATCTAGAAATAGGGAAGAGATAGTTTCTGAAAGTCATGATGAAAAGGAGGAAATAGCGATTTTGTATGAGAAGAAGGCAGAGGCAGAAGATAGATCTTGAATCTGGAAAAAGAGGAGCCGCTGCTGTTAGGAGGAAGAAGATGACTTCTAATTTCTGAAATTAGGTTTTTTCATTGGGCCTCTGGAGTCTGGACAGTAAATGGGCCTTTGTTTGGACTATTTGTATTAAAATATAATGAAGTTACAATTCCTAATCATACCCCCTTTCACAACAAATTATAATCTTACCCATAATAGTGTACCAATTAATACATTAGCGCGTACCGCAAACCAAAATAGCGTACCGACTATGTATACCCCCCACATACCGGATTCTTTGAAGGATGCGTACCGCGTACCCGAACCCGTACCACGTACCGAAGCGAACCACGAATTATGTGATTGTGCCTTAACATTTGTTGCTCGGCTTTTTTTGTTCCACCTTTTTGGGCAATCTTTTTTACTTAACCTCTTTCCCAAATTATTCATCAAATTGTTATTTTGTGTTCGTATTGTTTATATTTTTATTTATATTTATTTTGTAAATGTATATTTTTAGGACTTAGATCTTTTTTAAAACTACTAAGATTATTGGTCTAAATGTGAAGGGAGTCTAACAAGATACGGTAACACTCTTAGTGTGGATAGTGAACCCAAATCCGACATGGTTAATGTACCTAAATATATTGGTGCTTCGCTAGAGCTTGTTGGTAATTCTAGTTTCCATGGTATATAGTTATTGTCCTCCTTTCATTTTCTTCCAACATCTCTCTCCCTTTCTGCTTTTGTTTCTTTGTCCAACGTCGGTATTCATTGTTGCTTCGGCAAATTAGGGACTATGCAATTAATTATGCTAAAATCGTAGTGAGGGGTCTAGCGATCCGTAAGACTCATTTAGGTTCTATTATAATTCATACCTGGCATTTAAAAGCATTGGCTGATTTCACAATTTGAACTCGTTATGTCCTACCATGCAGCAACAAATCAGTGGTTTGGTCAAGTCTCTATTTCAAAGGAGAAGGTAGATGTTGGGATTCAAAGAAAAAAGAATGGAAGTAGGCCATAGGAAGCATGAAGCATGTTACATAAGAAACTTCAGAAGTCATTTTTTAACATTAAGCTACATAGTTTGGCGTTGTGAACATTTGAAATACCATGAGAAGTATTTTTTTTTTTCACATGTCAAGCTCCATTTTAAATTAAAAAGCACCAAGCACGGTGGTCTATCCACGTAATAATGTCGTCGCCGTAGACAACTTCTATGACTAAAAAATCCAGCGAATTCGCTGTATTTATCTTTTTATTTTATTTTTTTGAATGACAAATGTTAGTATGTTAATTGTTAGTTTGTTAATATTTTCCTCCTTGCGAGTACATGAACCTTTAAATGAATTAGGGTTCTTCTTTCCTTAGATTGGCGAGTTTGTGTTAATCATGTCTATGGAGAAGCTAACAAGGTTCCTGATGATTTAGCTACTTTGGGGGTGCTCTTTAGATGATTATTTGGTTATGGAGCAGTCTGGCTCCTTTGTCATAGAGTCGTTGCTTGCTGATGTTTTAAGAGTTTCTACCCCTAGTGTTGTTTCCGTGTAACTTTGTTTTCCTGGGATTTAGTCCCTTCCTTCTTTTTTAAAAAAAAAAAAAATCCAATGAGGCAAATAAGTATAGTACTTTGGTAAAGTTTTACTATTGGCACCTCGCCTCTAGTTAGCTCACGTGATTTTATTATCTTCATTGAATATTTTGGTGATAATCAAACAGTAATTCCTTGCGTTGTTTTTTTCAAAATATTTTATGTAATAAAAGTACAAAAAAACTTCTTTCATTTGGTACTTTCCAATTGTAATTTGTTCTGAAGATGCTATATTTTCTCATTTTATGTGCTCTTTAGAGCATTGTTTTCCTCTCACGACCATTTAAGATTTTCGAACATTACCCTGATTCTGAATATATACCATCACTTTTAATATGATTTGGGATGAGAATGTGGACCGCCATACCTAACTGAAGTTCCATTGCTATATTTTAATATGTCAGTGGTGCACACTTGTCATGGATTTGTTTTTTCTTTTTCAGAGAAGCAGAGGGAGATATACAACAATGCTAAGAAAGTGAAGAAGTATAAGAAGATGCTAAAGCAGCAAAACCAGCAGAATGATCCCTCAGTCTCCCAAAGACATATTGAGGTTTGATATCATATTTGCTGCTTGCCTTGAGATTGTTATTATTACTATCTACAGGTCAAGACCTACCTAATACGTCAGATATGCTGATGATTTTGATTTTGTGTTACCGCTATTTATGGAATTCAAATTTATCCTGTGTCATAAAAGAGAAATTTTTATTTCAATGTTGATCTCTCTGAGGTTCTTCGTGCCTAACATTGATTGATGTTTACTTTTTTATCACACTATTTATTTTCCTCTCTACTTGCTGTTGCAGAATTTGAATGAAACTGAAGAGGACAAGGATAAGAATGAGAGGAGGAGAAGGAAGAAGGATAGTGCTTTTAGTTTGGAAGAACTATACAAGAAGCAGCATGAAGAAAAAGAGAAAGAAAGAATGGAGAGGGAAGCAGTATTCAAGGAAAAGAAGGAACAGAGAGAAAAAGCTGAAGCTCGCAGAAAAATTTTACGGGAAAAAATGTTTAAGAAGACACGAAAAGGACAACCTATTATGAAATACAGAATTGAACATCTTTTGGAGACTATCCAAGGCTCAGCTAGCAACAAATCCTGATTAGTGGACTAGGGAAGAGCCAAATGCAGATAACATCAACATCCCATTTATTTTCATCTGAATTTTGTTGCTGACAATGAGTTACTTTCTTAATTATTGTCAATGGTTGTATCAAATTTTGAACCTTAATTTATACCGGTCATTACCGTTGTAGGCAGTGTGTACAAGTCCAAGCCTTTCATGTTATATAGAAACAGTTAAGAATTGAAACAGAGAACACTTAGCATGAACTTTCTTCAGTTTATTCATTATATAATTGGGTACCTTTTCCCTCAAAAATAAATTGGGTACTTATTTTTAATGATTACGAATCAAACTCGGTACTCTGGATTTACACCACTTACACACTTTATGCATCGACGGTTTGCACGTATAGTTGATTACTTGAATATGCATTTCGTCTTCTAGTTTTCATTTTAAACAGTATCCAAACGCAGGAAAGGTACAATGATAGTTGCAGGTAAGTTTTCTTTCACGTATCTCATGAAGTTTTTTCCAGAAATTTCACTGGTATTTCCATTTCACCTAACAACCTATAGTGGGAATTTGCCGAAGTTGTACAAATGAGATGAGATAGAAATTATGCAATAATCATTATTGGCTTTTGAAAGAGTACCTGCTTTGTAGCTAAACTTATTCTTATTGATGGCACTTTAATGAACTTTAGCAAATATAACAATAAACGACCGCGACATTGCCAAATCCAAAATAGATTATTTTCATTCACTATATGAACGCAGTATAATTGCATAAGTGAGAGAAAACCAAAGGAATAAACATTTAACCGATACACAACAATATAACAATATTAAGATCAACAGAAATTGGTGTTGAATCTCTTATCATAATAACAAAATATAGATTCTGACTAGAAAGGGAGGAAGGAACAAAGGTCAAGGGTAACGACACACCACAAATCTCCTCTTAGGCTGAGGTGAACATATGAGCATAAGAGTGAGAGCAAGAAGTAGCACCATCAGAAGTCCTGTGAAATCTATACATAACTCCGTGCACGCCATCCTTATGTGTGAGTTGCTCTTGTGTGTAAATCCTTCTCTTCTTTCCAAAATGAAACAATAGCAAAATAAGTTAGTGTGTGACCATGGTATTCATGTTATTTTTATTTATAATAAAACTAGTCTTTTCTACAAATATATTGACCTGCTATTGATAATTCCAAGTCTTTTTTAAATATGAATTTATGGCGAAGTTTGTTGAGATAGGAACTTTCATTGTTGTGAGTTGCACCAATTGTTGACTGAATGAAAGGGCATATGATGCAATGCTTACTAAATTTTTATATTCTTTTGCTAGTTGGTAATTTTATTTTATTTTTCTAGTTGGTACTAGTTTGTTTAATATATTCTGATCTCAGCCATGTTTAAGAATTATAAAATTAGTGACAGCCCTTTTTTATTTATTTTAAATTATCAAGTTTCTCTAAATGGAAATTTTCCAAGATCATCCATCCCAACCACAAGTTTAACCTTTAGTCAATTGACTTGCTGTTCACAATTATAGTAAGTTGGTAAGCCCTACCTTCTGTAACTTCTGATTTTCTTACATTCCTTTACATACTTACAAACCAAATAACAAATTTGATTAGGATTATGGTTTCGATTTACATAAACTACTAGTGGGTTCGATTATTTATGTTGTTTGTTTTAGGAGAGGTTTAATTTTAGTTGATAATGACTTTTTTTGACAATATGTTTTCATTCAATGACTAAGGTACTCGGTAGCAATTTCTGGGTTAGGTTACAAAAAAGAAAAATACTAGGGACAATTGGAGCCGTATAGTCAAAGCCAAAGTCTATTAATCCAGTACTAAATTATTACTCTTTATCTCTTATCGTTAGAAAAAGATGCATTTGCTTATTCCTTTGTTTTAAATTCATATTAAAATTAGACTCAAATACAGTACTAACCAACCAAAAAGGTTGATTCCTTAATGAAAGAAACGTCACACTAAATCAATTATTTTGTTGAAATTTTTTTTGAATCAGTATTTTGTTGAAAATTGATTCGAAATGAAACCCAATGTTTGAAATTGAATAAAAATATCAGTACAGTGGTCATATTTTATTAATTGGATAAGTATGACAATTTAGTTTAAACAATTAAAACAACGGAGATTTTTTTTTATCAATGTGAATAACTAAAAGAGCAAGGACCAAAGAGAAAAAAAACTAAGGGCGGAAGAACAGAGTTCCCCCTTAGCATCAACTCTAGAGTAGCTTGAAAGATGAGAATGAGATGGATACGTTGGGGATATTTTGAGCTCATGAGAAAGCGATGCATCCAATTTAGCAAGAGAAGTACAAGAGTTTCCTTTGCGCAAAGTATAAGGAAACACAACATTCCAATCGTGTGACACACAAGAACAAATGTTATCAATAAGAGAAGCATAACGTGAGTGGGTGAGATTCCGTCCTTGATAAAAATTATGTATCTAAATCCTTGTTCTCAAATAAGAGTTGTTTGAGAAACTTACTCGCAAATGATGTATATAAATCCTTGTTCACAAATAAGTTGTAATCCATACGAAATAGGAAGAGGCTAAGGATCAATATTAGTGGTATGACTACAACTTTCCGCAAAACCAGTGATCCAACCATAAACTAAATATCTGATAGGACTCCCAAAGCCTATCTTCCATGGTTACCAATGGAATTACCACCAACATTAACTTTAATCACATTCTCTGGAAGGGGTGGCAATAAACAAACCTAGGATAATGGATAAGAGATGGACCACCAAAAATCTTCTTAGTGGAGTTAAAAGAGAGTAAATTTGGCTAAGAATATACCAAAGAGGGTGATTAATGTCAGAAAACCCTTCATCATTTCTATACTTCCAAATAATCCAACATCCGATGAGAAAATGAATGTTATGATGGCCAGTTGCATGCATCTTGAACAATAAATTGATATCATCTTTATAAGGATCGAACAATCACGCAACACATATAACAAGAAGCATCTGACGAGATGTGATGATAAAAGAGTTAACCAATAATAGGCCGATTTAGTGGTATATGTACTTAAAATAGATGGCTCCCATACAATGAAGTCATCATAGTCGGAATTGGTAAAAATATTTTTCATCTCCATTTTAATATCTTGATGAATCTAATAGGCGTCCATATATGAGATCAAAATCTCACACTCCGTTAATAGACATCGTTAATGAGAGTTTATTGAAGAAATTTCACTAGTATTTCCAATTCACTTAACAACTTACTTATAGTGGGAATTTAATTACTGAATTAGCACATAAGTGAGATATGAGATATGTATAAATCATGTAATAATCTTTATTGGCTTGAAAGAGAACCTACTTTGTAGCTAAACTCATTCTTATTAATGCCAAGTTAATGAACTTAGCAAACTAAATATCTCCCTACTAAGAGAAGCAGGAAACAAGATCCAAAATAAGATTATTTTCATTATATGAATACAATACAATATAATCACGCAAGTGAAAGGAAACCAAAGGAATAAACATTTAGCCGATACACACAACAGTATAGAACAAAATTAAGATCAACTGAAATTGGTGTTGAGTCTCGTATCATAATAACAAACTATATGTTCTGACTAGAGAGAGAGAGAGAGAGGAGGGAACAAAGATCAAGGGTAACGACACACAACAAGTCTCCTCTTAGGTTGAGGTGAACATATGAGCATAAGAGTGAGAGTAAGAAGTAGCACCATCAGAAGTCCTTTGAAATCAATACATAACTCCGTGCACGCCATCCTTATGTGTGAGTTGTTCTTGTGTGTAAACCCTTCTCTTGTGAGAAAATGAAACAAAGGAAAACTAAGTTATGTGTGACCATGGTACTCATATCATTTTTATTTATAATAAAACGAGTCTCTTCTAGTAATTTACTGATATATTGACCTGTGATAATTCCAAGTCTTTTATGAAATTTATGACGAAGTTTCTTGAGATAGGGACTTTCATGATTAAGTTGGTAGTTGTCTACTACTACCTCCGTCCCTAATTATAAGACCCTTTTGAAAAAATAATTTGTCCCTTTTTATAAGACCCCTTTGATATTTTCAAGTACATTAATTATTTCTTTACCAACATACCCTTATTTATTTTGCATTTTTTTCTTCAATCAACAATAAATATTATATTGAAAACATAAATTAACTCTCTCTCTTAAGGATAAAATTGTAAAAACAATAGTAATTATATACAAATTTAATACTACAACCAACTTTCTTAATCTCCGCAATTTTGGCAAAAGGCTCCTATATTTAGGGACGGAGGTAGTATTTAATTGCAAATTTTCCAAGATCATCCATCCCAACCACAAGTTTAACCTTTAGTCAGTTGACTTGCTGTTCAAAATTATGGGAGTAAGTTGGTAAGCCCTACCGTTTGCAATTTTGATTCTCTTACCAACCAAATAGCAAATTTAATGTCATTCTAGCTAGTAATCGTGGATTTTACTCATCTTAATCCCGAACTTACGGTAGAGCAAATCAGGGTTTGATTAGTCTTATGGTTTCAATTTACATAAACTACTAGTGGGTTTGATTAGGCTTAACTTTAGTTGATGAGGACTTTTTTGACAAAAATAAAAAATAAAAAATTTAACAATAAGTTGATAATGACCATTGACTAAGGTACTCAGGGTAGCAATTTCTGGGTTACGTTACAAAAAAGTAAAATATTAGGGACAAGTGGAGTCGTATAGAGTCAAACCAAAAGTCTATTAATCAAGCACTAAAACTATTATGCTTTACACCCTCCGGTCACTATTATAAGCAAAAATCTATATTTTAGATTCATTCATTTAATGATGCACATGGTCTTTATTATAGACCACATACATCATTAAATGAATGAACCTAAAATGTAGTTTTTTGCTTATATTAATGACCGGAGGGTGTATCTCTTATCATTGGAACCCTTCAAAAAAAATCTCTTATCGTTAGAAAAGATACATTTGCATACTCTCTTGTTTTTAAATTCATCTTAAAATTATATTCTAAAATACATAGCTAACCAACCAAAAGGGTTGATTCCTTAATGAAAGAAACGTGACACTAAATAGTTCAAACAAATGTTTTGTTGAAAATTGATTCGAAATGAAACATAATATTTGAAATTGAATAAAAGAGAAATATCAGTACAGTTACTTTCTTCATTGGATAAGTGTGCGATTTAATTTAACGATTTTTTTTTTTTGAGCAATTACACATCAGAGCCTTACAAACAAAAAAAAAAATATCACACATTAGAGCCTTGAAAAATTCACTTATTAGAAAGGAAAAAAATATAGGAATCAAAAACATGGTTAGACCAATATTTTACGAATTCAACATTATGGGCTTAGTATGTCAACATCTATTCTTTTCTTTCTATTTAAGGGAATTAGTCACTTTAGTCCCTGAGTAAGAAAGGAGTCGTCACTTTAGTCCCTGAATGCAGATAAATTGCAAAATAGTCCCTGAATGTAGACTCTGTTAATCAATTTAGTCCCTGAATGCAGACTCCGTTAGTCAATTTAGTCCCTGAATGTAGACTCTGTTCGTCACTTTAGTCCCTGAAATTGACCAACAGAGTCTACATTCAGGGATTGTTTTGCAATTTCTCTGCATTCAGGGACTAAAGTGACTACTCCTTTCCTATTCAGGAACTAAAGTGACTAATTCCCCTTCTATTTACTTGTTGAATTATGCTCTTCCCCCAACACAATTTGCTCGCGCCCAGCATGTTTTCCAAATATACCCCTGCGTGAGTTAAGTCACGCTGCGTGACTTAACTCACACACCTTATAATCTCTGCGTGACTTAAGTCACGCACCATTGAACTTTTGTGCGAGTTAACTCACGCATGTTGGCCGGTGGTCAAAACTGAAGAACAAACGTTTTTTCACTTTGGTCAGGTTTTCAACATTCAATTAACACGTTTTTAATCACTTTTACACGGTTTTTTTTTTTGCCATATTTATGGTAGATACAAACTAGGTTATCATTTTTACCTATAAATACCCTCACAAACTTCCTCTTTTCCTCACATTATCTCCTCCCACTCTCTCCCCCTCTTTCTCTTCTTCTTTTTTGCTTCTATAGTCTCTAGGCTCTTTATGCCCCTTTAGGTATATAGTAGCGGCTCTTGGGGGAAATCGTGGTCAGTCGAGTTGGGGTAAAAGACATCATCCCTTGAGGTAAAATTAGGTTTGCTTCCTTTTACTCCCAAAATCTTTTTACCGTGGGTAAAAAGAATCATCATGGGGGTATAAAAGGAACCAAATTTAAATTTACCTCAAGGGATCTTGATGTCTTTTTCCCCAACATGACTGATCAATATTTTCCCCAAGAGCCATTGCTATACCGAAGAGGGTAAAAATAACTTTTTACCCCAATAGGGTAAAAAGATAATAAGTAGATTAGTGAATTCAAATAAAATATATGTATTGATTATTGTAATATTTGAATGATATTAATAAAACGAGAGTTATATTTTTAATTTTGTTTTTTATTTGTATTTATATTTGCATTTATTTTATGTTTATGATTATGTATTGAATAAATAAATATTGAATAAATAAAATCGAATTTATTTTCTAATTTTGAATTTATTTTAAGTGCATAAATAAATTAGAATGTAGCAAATAAATAATTTAGAATAAAGTAAATAATTTAAGTGAAAATAGTAAAAAAAAAATTAGCCACTGTGCGCCACTTAACTTAACTTGCGCCACTTAACTCACACCACTTAACTTAACTTGCGCATTATTTTACGCTTACGCTAGTTAACTAGCGCAGGGGCATTTTGGGCATGGCTGCAGGGCGCGAGTGTTTTGTGTTGGGGGAAGAGCAGAATTCTTACTTGTTTCTAGGGGTGGCAAAACGGGCTCGGCCCGTCGGGCCAGCCCGTTTAACCCGCCATTTTAGGCGGGTTGGGGTGAGATTTTGAGCCCATCTCTCTAGTTGGCCCGCCCCTGTTAAGCCCGCTGAAAAAGCGGGTCATAGCGGGGTGGGGCGGGCTGGCCCGCGGGCTTATTAAAATTTCTTTTTTTACTATTAGTGACCGAAATTTTAATTTACACATCTCATAAACAATTGGGACAAATGATACTAACCCAGCCTCAAATTGTCCCACTCTCTCTGATAGTGATAAGTGATAACTGATTCACCACTAGTCCAATACCTCTAGAAAAAAACTGATTCACCACTGCATTATATTGAGACTTATTTATGTTGTTGGATTTATTTTGTAATTTGTTTTATGTTGGATGTATGGTGGATTTATTTTGAGATTTGTTTAATGTTAGAGTCTTTATATTGAATTTATTGTCTTTATAATAGCAGCGTATTTGTTAATAACAATAGACAAAAAAATATTTAAAAAATAAGACGGGTCAGCCCGCCAACCCGCTAGTCCGCCTTTAGGCGGGGCGGGGTATAAGTTTGAGCCCACCCCCTCAACTTGGCCCGCCCCGCCCCAACCTGTTTTTGGCGGGCTAATAGCGGGCTGGGCCTAAACGGGGCGGGCTGGCCCGTATTGCCATCCCTACTTGTTTCTAATATGAAGTGGGGAAAGCCACACTAAGTTTACAATTGTCCACTATATGAAACACATCTAAGAAAAGAATTCCGCTTTTTACCCAATCAAAAATGCTCATTCCCAACTGAAATGATTATAATGCCCCTGTGTGAGTTAACTCATGCTAGTGTAAATCTCTGCGTGAGTTAAGTCATGCATATTTAACACCAGTGTAAGTTAACTCGCGCAGAGGTAGTTTTGGAATTTCAGTTATGAAATGAGCAAAATGTGTTGGGTAAAGAGCAGAATTCCTAAGAAAATTCAACAAGCGTTGAAAGGCCGTAATTCATAAACATATGTAACTAAAATCACTTCACGAACAACAAAACTAGGAGAAAAGTGATACCAACATTATATTGGAAAAATCAATGTGTCTCTTTAAAAAAAAAATTGAGTTCGATTCTAAGTAATCCGTCTCGGAGGCTCCCCAACCCCAGTGGCGGAGCCAGCGAAAAAACTTTGGGATGGCCGTTCATTAAATATCAAATAGTTCACGTCCTAAAGAGTTCTCAATGTCATCCGGGTTAACTCTATTAACCTTTGAAACAATTCTACAATTGACAATGCTCCTCTTAATGTCTAATGAGAAACAAAACACCAGCAACATACACATCCAAATACAAGTACAACAGTAAACCATAAAACACTTAAAAAATTGTCATAAACATCTATCAACATCAACAATTTTGATACACATCAATGGAATCCTGATCCATTTTTGTTACTGCTATGATATAAAAAAAAAGTACATATTGAAATTCCCATAAACAAAAGGAAATTGAAAGGAATTATTATCTGATTGCATGCCTGCTACAAGAGCATAATCTTTAGAACAAATGAAGACAAATTTCCATTCCTAAAAATTGTGAAATGAACACATAATAACTCCCTCAATAAATTTGAAGTGACATCCTTTGAACACATGCTGCAACAATGTTTGTATGCCTTCAATATATTTTAGGGTTATGGAAAAATTGAAATTGAAAACCAAATCAAAAATCAAATTCATTAACAAACAAAAGAAAATCGAAGCAGGGTTGTAACTAAACAGATGAAGGAATCAGAGATACACTTACAATTTTTTAACAGTTTTAGGGTTTGTGGAGAGATTGAAACATGAAAAATAAGAGACAGAGATTGATACAGAGAGTATACGAAGAATTCGCTGGTCGCAGCCTGAGTGGGAAGAGTGAGTGATGTGGAACTGAACTCGTTAGGGAGAAAAAGAGAAAAAGCGCTTCTTTCTGGTTCTGGAGAAAAGAGTACTGAGAGTGGGATAGAGAGCGAGTGGCATGTTTTGTAATATTAAAATTAACTCAAGGGTATTATAGTAATTTCACCAAATTAATGGGTAGGCCATGGCCATACCCAGTCCTCACGTGGCTCCGCCACAACCCCATATAAAAAAGAAACAAATGTCTCGCTGGAAGCTTGTTGATTAGTCTCATAGCAGACTAAATTGACTTAAGTTGTGAGAATACCATGATACGAGGTCAAAATCGTGATTACAATTTGTTACCAAAAAACGACCAAGGTAAAAAACAACTAGCGATTTAATTGACACGGGTTACTAATCTCATTACATAATTTACAATTCATTATGCTTTTGTTTCGTGTTTACTAAAAAAATTACTCTCTCTATCCTAAATTATATGACTTTTTGATCATTTCTTAATTAATGTTGTACAGGAAAGAGAAATTATAATTAATTTTACAAAATTATCTTTCATTAATAGCATATTTCATCCGGTCATTATTATAAGCAAAATTTGACTTTTTAGATACATTGAACAATTAATGTATCTAATCTATAATAAGGACTAGATACATTAATTATTCAATGTATCTAAAAAGTCAAATTTTGCTTATAATAGTGACCAGAGGTAGTATGAAAGATAAATTAAAAAATTAAAAAATCAAAAAAAGTGAGAGTAATAAATAATCAAAGATATAATAGGAAAAATGGTATTTAATACTTCGTTGATATGGTAATTCAATTTATAATTTGAAACAATTTTTTTTTTTCCAAAGCAACCTTTTTTTTTTGAAGGGTCTCCAAAACAATTTACTTATGACAAAAATTTTCTTCGAATCGACTTAATTTTAAACTGAGGGAGTGTACTTGTTTGAACGTTTAAAAGAAGAAGTATAGGAGTAACTAGTAAGTAATAACTGGGCCGGAGCGTGAAGATACCCGTAAGTAATACGACGTCGCAACGAACGTTTTTTCTCTCTTCATTCATGTGCTAAATCGCGCTTTTTCATTTCAGCGTCTAAAGTTAGGTAAAACCCCAATCAGCTTCGATGTCGTTGCGATGCCCCCAAATTGTGTTGTCGAAAAGCTATTTTTCATATTCGTTGCTTTTGGGTTTTGATCGAGTAGTTTTTTTTTTTTTTTGGTGTTTTAATTGAAGAATGAATTGAATTGGGGTGAGTTGATGTGTAGCTGATGACGAAAGTATTATTGGCATGAGCTATAACAACAATCTGCGCACCGTGAAATTGACACGGGTTGTTACAGCTTTGAAGAATGTGCCTATATGCTAATCTGAAGCATCTTCATCTTTGTCTTTCATCCTTTTTTTCTTTAATATTTGCGTATTTGATGCATTAATTCCACGTATTTCATTTTATACAATCTCATTATTATTTGAATTTTGAAAGACATTTATCATATTTAGGACGAGTAGCTTATGCTAGTGAAACATATATATATTTTTTTGAATTCGAAGTATGCGATCAACAATAGTTATAACAATAGTTTGACTTTGACTCTAGTTGGATAATAATTTTCACTTTCTTTTGAAAGCTTGGTTCTATGCATCTTCTAACAGGAGTCTATGATTCAATTCTCGTGCTGCATGCTGTGGTTTTCTGGTCTATGTGGAATTGATGTTTCCTCTGCATATCTGTTGGTGTTATTGTTTTTGTTTCTGTTATTTTTTATTGTTATTGAAATTCCTGTATTTCTATCCTCTATTAGTACTCTTTGTACTAATGGGCCTTATTTAATCTTTAATCGAATTCTTTTCTGTCTTGGCAAGAAAAAAAGAACTTTATTGATCCAAATGGCCACAGAATTCGCTTCTATAAGGTCTCCTACTCATATGAGTTGATATCCTCTTCATTTAATGGATACTTTCATTTGGAGGGACGTAGACAAATGAAATTAAATGATAATTTATTTCAGTGTCTATCTCTCTCTAAATGGAAGTGTCCATTAAACGTAGAGGATTTCAACTCGCTCATATGCCTCAAAGGGAGTTTGGAGTTGTGGAAAAATTGGTAATATCATTCTTCAAATTTGTAACTAGATAGCTTGCCCAACATTAAACCTAGAGCTACTGCTCATGTTGATTTCCCAGGCTGATCCGTAACCAATGTTGGCTTATTCTTCATTAAGTCAGACTATAAATTCCTTCATTATAAGAAATCAAGGGTTGGCGATTCATATTCTATTTAGAATTTCAAAGGGCCTCCTTAAAGGATCCAGTCATGACTAACTTCTTACACATGAAGATTGGGATTAGAAGGGGCATGACAACTAGTGATGACTGCAGAGACATAATGACCAGGTTGAGTCTATAATGCATTTGTTGAAAGATTGAACGTTGTTTAGGAATTTTGGAAAAAGTCGTCTATCATGATTATTTACTGTTGTTAAATTTTGATCATAGGTTAATATCAATGTGTTGAGTGGAATCTTTCCAATGGCAACATTGATTCAACTTATCATAACTGGCACTTTGTTTTCTCTTTTGATTTGGATGTTGTGGAAATACCAAAATGCATTTGCTTTTTTATTTTCAAACTTATGCAAAGGAGCTTTTATCAAAGGTTTCCATAGTATGTTAGGGGGCTTATTTGAAATCCTTTAGGAGTTTTTATCAAAGGTTTCCATAGTATGCTAGGGGGCTTAATTTGGAACCCCCTGTTGGAGCTTTTATCAAAAAAATTCATAGTATGTCAGGTTCTTGACATGCCTTGAGCACTGAACCATGGAGTTTTCTTTTGGACATTAGGTTATCACGCAAAGTCATCTTTTAGTGATGTTTTTCTTAGATGGACTCTAGGGTTGTTGTGAATCTTATTGATAAAGATAGCACCTTCATTGCTTACCTCAAATCCTTTTTTTCTTAAGTGTTCTCGTTGCTTCAACTGAATAATTGAAGGCCTTTTGTCAGCCATATGTATCAGAAAGCAAATATAAGAGATGGACTTCTTGTAGTCACTCAACAAGGAACAATAACAATAACATGAACTTCTTGAGCAAATATTAAATTTAGCTTGTCCGACTTTTGCAGGTGTTGGGTATGCAATTTTTCATTGGCTTGGGCTATCCACAGCATTACATAATGGTGCATTGCATCTAGATCGGTTTGAAGGATTAATCGGTAATGGGAGAACATTTTCAAAGCGGGTTAGTGTGATTTGGTTCGCATGTTTTGGGTGAATTTGGAAGTCTAGACACGAGAAAATATTTCACAACAGAGATATATGTATGGAGAAGTTGGTTGAGTAGGCTAAAATGCATTCGTGGAATTGGTTGAATATCAAATCAAATTCGTCCAATTGCACATGAATCCAAGGATTTGCCTCAGTTGTATCATGACTTGAATTGGATATATAAGTTTGGCAATGTCTAGAGGCAGGCTTTAGTTTTGGAGTCTTGTAGGATCATTTAAAAAGCTTTAGTTTTTCACTTGGTTCTTGCTGTCAATGTTAGTATTGGAGTAGTTCTCTCTGAGCATTTTTTCAGGAGCAGGTGCTGATTCGCTACAGTTAGAGCAGATTTGGGTTTAATTGGTTGCAGTCCGATATTGTTGTCATTGGCTCATTGCTAGGGATGTTGTGTGGCTTGATGCAGAGCCTTGTTTATCTGGGAAATTCATAGCACCGTCGTAGTCGACCTTATTACATTTGGTGCTTGTTTCTGATCGTCTCCGCATTTTGTGTGGTATTGGCTTTCTATTGTTGTGCTGCTGGTGGGGTTTGGGTGTTCTGGTCTCATTCTATTAGTTTAAGAGACTGGAATTGGCATATTTGATAGACAAATGCTTTGGTGCCTCTTGTCCTTCAAGGGTGTAAACTAATTTGTCAAAAGTGTAACCAAATTTAATCTGCTGCCGATTTATGAATCTACAGCAAGTTGATGACAATGTGTTTTTCAGGATCTTTGGGGGCATTGGATTTTTGAGGTTTGATGCAGTCTGTTTTGTTCATCAGCTCTATGTTTCGTTTTGTTCATCAGCTCTATGTTCCGAAACCAAACACACAATAGTAAAACTATTATGAACTACGTATGAAAGCGGCTCACTAGTCTATTTGTTCAACAGCTGGTCAACAGGATCATTTGATTGATCGTTGAAGTGACAAAGTATATTTGCCTGGTGCTGAAGTTGGAATAGATAGATTGAATTAATTTGCCAATATTACATAAATTCTGTATACTGAAACGACAGAATCCATCTGAACCATATATCTTGTTTGATTCATAGGTTTGAAAGGTAGCTAACCATGCACCCCTTTGACTGTTAGTTTTTGATTCATTCTTAATTCACTCAACAAGAAAATTTGTTGAATGTTACATTACATCCCATATATATGAGTCAATTTTGTAGCTTTGTGTACTCGTCATATCACAGTCACATAAAAGGAGCAAAACAAATAAATTTTACTACCCTTTGGCCTCATAATTCATTCTGCTGTAGCTGAACCTTATTCTCCCCAGTTCCTTTGCCGTGGTGTAATTTGGTGCTGCAAAGATAGCCAATTAACCATATGGGACCTGGTGGACCAGGAGGGCCTGGTGGACCCGGTGGGGGCCTTGGACCTGGCGGGCCTGGTTGGAGTCCTGGGCCTTTTGGGCCCGGTGGACCTGGTTGGGGTCCTGGACCTGGCTGGGGTCCACCTGGACCTGGGGGCTTTTTTGGTGGATTTGCTAATGGTTTATGCAGCTTCATATCTTCATGGTGAGTTATAATTAGACTCATAATTATGATGATGATAAACACAAGTTCTTTTGATTTTGAAAGAAAAAAGGTGTATTATGTTGTTTTGTAGATGATTAAATTAAATTTTAAAAACAATAGAATGAGTTACTCAATCATGAATGATTTTCATTTAGTAGCTAATGGATTCTGTTCTAATTAAATTTGAATTCCTCAATGCAGCCTTTCCTGCTTATGCTGTTGCTGGTTGCTACAAGATTGCTTCGGCGGTCCACCACGAGGCCCAGGCCCTTTCTAGTACCAGGATTGTCATTTACTCGTGTTTTTTAAGTTTGTTGTCTGCACTGAACTGCTACTACTATTTAAGCTGGATCAGTAAAGTTGAAGTTTCACTACACGCTGCCTAACTAGTCATGTCCACTGTTCAATTTTAATGTTATATGATGACCAAAAATTAGATTAAATAAAATAAATTGGTGGTTGTGTTACCTAACTTTCATTCTAGCTTACCGTTTCTATTTAATTATTATTACCTTAGCATTTTTTTTTCTAACATATTTAACATTAAGTCCGTGGAATTCGGGTCATATTACCCATCCGTGGGTCAAAAAAGAGGTACTACTGGTCTGGTACAAATCACCAACGATAAATTACAAATTTTACAATACCGGCGAACAAAACTTTCAGGGAATATTTTAACTCAAGTGTACGAATGTGAAACAATTACACAGATGAAGCAGCACTATATCAATTAAACAGCGTGATTTTATTTTTGAACTAGATGATTTTTACCTCAAAATCAATTTAAAGTGCATCATCTCTACACACAATAAACCGAATAAATCTACATTGAACGGTAACGTTTCCCAGATGCACTAGATATTGTCCACGGAATGAATTAAGAGTTTTGCAAAGATGAATGTCCACTTTTGAGCAGTGGTTGCTCCTAAGAGTAAAGAAAGAGAAGTAGGGGCAATTAGAAGTAATTGGTAAGTTTTATGTAGAAAAATTTACATTTTTTAGTTTCAATGTGTTGAGTGCATCTCAAGGCATTTGTTAACATTTTTCAAAGAAATAATTAACTATGTCTTGCCATTTCACTTGTTAACTCCACAAACACAGTCATCCCAATTGTCAATCAAATTTTGTTATAAATTGTTAGAGACGTTGTAAATAAGATTCCTATCATAAAATTTGAATCATGTGATTTATGGACAAGTTGTGATTCATGTTATTCATCCAAACAAATCGAGATTTAATGATTCATTTCTAAAATAGATACACATAGAATTTATATCTCAATTAAGTTCGGGTTAGTAGTATCAAATCAAAATACAACTCACACGTATCATGCAAGAAAATCAAATTAAACCATATGAGTGCTGCTCTAGAGTATGGTTTTTAATATACTTCTACTTTTTGGCCTTCAAAAGAAACTACTACTTCACATGAACGTTGCGATAAAAAATGAGTGATGATACATGTACACCCATAGGTGGCATACACAATTAAACTTCCACATAAACATGTGACATGTGGCCTAGACTCCACAAATACTTTGTCCCTCTTCCCTTTCATCCATCTCTCTCCTCTCAAATATGTGGGGGTGTATGAGTGGTATGAAAATATAAGTGGTCTACCAATCATTTTCCTAAAAAATAGTACAATAATTGACTAAATAAAGTGTGAGTGCGTGACATTGCGATTCCAACCGTTATATCAGTATCTTTCATATCTCTCTCTCTATGTACGCTCCGTCACGTTTGTAAATTCATAACCCACACGGCCATACCCACATGATTTTTATTACATTCGAATATATTAATCATCCATCATATGCTGGTCTTATATTTTGGATTAATTAATTGACAAATCATATTCTTAAGTATAACTATTACAATCTTTCAAAAAAAGTATAATTATTATATTGTATGATATTATTGATATAAGATTAACTTTCACTATGTGTATCTTTGTTTTGGTTCCGTTTAAAGCAGCGGCGAAGCTAGCAAAGTTTTCATGAGGTGGCCATATATAAAGCAAAATAAATTATATTTCAAAATTAATAGTAAATTTTACCAATAAACAAAAAAAAAAATCAAAGAATATTACTATCTTTTGGGTGCTAACCCTCCGGTTTTTAGGGGACGAGATCAAATATTAATCCAAAGTTTGATTGAAAAGTAAGTAAAATCAAACAAAAAAAAATTTCTACCTAAAATTGAACTTGGAGTAGCCAACTATATATTATTAGGGGTAGCTAAATGTAAATATACACCTACTTATTCAATATTTTTTTTCTCTTTGGGGGTAGCCATAGTCACCCCTTGGCCCCGAAAGCATACGCCCCTGATTTAAAGGAACTAAAATTGATTGAGGAGATGTAGAATTGACTATGATGTTTAGTTTTTGGCTTTCTTGCCGAGTTGAATTGATTCTACCTATTTTCACATACAAATTTTATAATTCATTCACTTTTATACAAACGTATATAAACATAAATAAATTTTAATTTAAAAGTTTTATCAAAATCAATTCTTTCCACCGTATAATCAAACAATTAGCACGCCTAATATTGATATAGAAATGTTATTGGAACAACCCTTTACTAAAACAACTTGTTAGACAATCAAAATACATAAAGAAATTTAGCATTTGCACAAAAAACATAATGTGAGTACAAGAGAAAAAGTTGTTACAAAGTTGTCGAACAATGATGGTTCAAATATCATTTCTCATATTATTATTGATAGGAAAATGTTAACTTGTGCCCATGGGGCATAAATTAAGAAGGCAAATGTAGAAAGTTTTTCTTAAAACTTGTGCATTCAATGTCTTAAAAGTTGCAAAAATTATACTTTCAATATAAAATTTATTTTTAATTTCCTTTTTAAACTCTTTAACTTGTGTCTCACAAGTTAGCGAGTCCATCTTTGCTCCATTTACCTTTGTACCATTTACCCCATTTACCATCATGGATGTGTGACATGTGGCAAAATAATATCCAACGGTTGAAATAAAAAAGGCAACAATAAACAAACACACATGTGATTACTTCTAGAAACACATCTGTCAATCTCCATATCTTTTTCCAGAACCTGTTGCTTGTTTCAAAACAGAAGAAGCTTGAAACCAACCCAATTCCATCAATTTCATTTCCGCCCAAATTGCCAAACTTTCATCCAAATTGAGTTTAGAATGACTGCGTGAAATCCATTAGGCCAATTTACTTGAGTTCACAACTAGCAATGGTAACAACTAAAACATTGTGAAATCCAAACTTTCTCGTTAGTTTTTAGTGCTAATTCAATTCATTCGGTGGCTTCCCTTAGTTTATTTTATTTAATCGAAACTCATAGCACTCAAAGTAGGTGGAACAACATCTGATTTTGACAACATCTGATTTGAAGAGAAGATTTGTTACGGGGAATACAGGGAAGAGTGAAGGTTTTGCTTCGTCGGAGGACGGTGGCTCCGTCGTTTCCTCCGCCGGATGTGGTGGTTTTTGGTCCATTTTGAAAATCTAAAAAATCAATTGTGAAGGTCGATATCGCTTTTTTCCAGAACCTGATTGCTAAGGATTTTGTTTTATTACCTATTTGTCCCTTTTTAATTTCAACCATTGGATATTCTTTTGACATGTTTCACACATCAAATGGGGTAAATTGAGCAAGCATAAATGGAGCAAAGATGGACTCCAAGTTTACATGACCCTTATTGATAATACTCCCTCCATTTCACAATACTTGTCCATTTTGAAGAATAATTTTGTTTCACTTTACTTGTCACTTTCAAGTTTCAATGTAACATTAATTATTGGTTTATCAATAATACCCTTACTTATTTATTGTAGAGAGAAATAATGAAATGAAATAATAAATGAGTAAATGTATTATAGAAAAAACACAAAAAATTTCATCAAAAATGACAACATGTATTTGATTCCTTAATATATGTAATTTCTTCAAAATGGACAAGTATAGTAAAACGAAGAAGTATATACTATGAAGTAGTGGAAATCCGGATTTGAGTCCAACCCGTATGTAACAGAACAGGGTGAGGTGGTCGGTTTATCCATGATATTAAATACACGTGGCAGACTATGATAGGTAAGGATTTGAGAAGGAGACAAAATAAATTGAAAATTGAGAATGAGAAAAAGTAGTGTTAAAAAGAGTATTTATGGTGCAACTTCCCTCTGAGTTCCTCGAGTGGACGCTACTCCACCACTATTTGTTTCAGAACACAGAAGAAACCACTCTAATCTCACACCAATTTAATCAAGTACGTTCATTCCCATTTTCCTTCTTTGTTTTTACATTCGTTTTACGCAATGTCTATCTTTATTCTTTAATTCAGAACAACCTTCCCTCCTTCTTCTAATCCATCACTCATTTTTAGTAACTTCCCTTTCTTCTTTTTATTTCCATCTTTCGGTTCATAATAATCTAGTCTTGTTGAAATGACGGGAATGCCCTTGTTCTGTTCTGTGACATTGTGTTTATCTTAATAATAATCGGTGCGTGTTGTTACTTGACGGCACGCGAATTGAATTCTGATTATTTTGTTTTGTGTTTTTCATTCCAATCTTATCTTGTCGTTACAACATAACATTATACAAGTGTTTCAAAGCATGTGAAATTCATGTTACTTTCTCTCTTTTTGTTGTTTAACATATAGGGTTTTGGGGTTAACCAAGCAAAAAAATAGTGACGAAGAAGAAGAAGAAAAAGATGGCTGGAATAATGAACAAGAATCAACAATCAAATTGGTGGTGGCTTGATAATAGTCACACTAACAATACTAAACGTTCCCCTTGGCTTCAATCCACTCTATCTGGTATGCATTATTTATAACAATCTCTTTATTTAATGACTTATATATGTGTATTCAATTCAATTCAATTCAACGATGCTTTAATAATTCAGGAAATTGTTTTTCATGCCTTTGGGACATTGATGGTTGGTCTCATCAAAATCAATATTTTTTATTTTAAAATAAAATATATTGTTTTGCATCTCTCTGTCCCAAATGCGTGAACGTTTGTTTCCCCGAGCAGAGAGAATCCGTATCTGTCTTTGCATTTTTACTTTAGTGATTTCCCCCAAAATAGATCCGTTAGTAGTTATCAAAATAAACTTAGGTAGGTGGTGTGAACATATTAAGAGAGTAGATTAGATGGAGGATACAAGAAAAACTATAAAAGAAATTACTAAAAAATATTTAGAGATTAATGAGTTGAATAGAAGTATCATTTATGATAGAATATTATGACTAAATTTGATCTATGTAGTCAATCCCAATTAGTGGAATAAAAGTTGGTCGTTGTTGATTTGTAGTGCTCATAGAAATTATTGTGTTGATAGAAAAGGAGGAATGCTGGTCTAAAATAATGTGTTGATACAAAAGGTCAAAAGGTTGTAGGTTACCGTTGTGATTTGTTTGACTGTTGTTTTTAACGTTCTTTTCTTGTCCCACCTTTTGTCTTATGCATTTAGCCGTTGGACACCTTTATTTGGTTTCAGCGTGACTTAGTCTTTGTATGCAAAAGTTTAGGTGGGTTCGGCTCCGGTCACCATCAGGGTTAGGGCACGCCTCCGGGTCTAAAGGGTATTTATAGAGGTACTTACAGATCACCCACCAACACTGCCCTCACATCGGCAGAGGGAATCGAACACACAACCTTCTGCAAGGAAGTGGTCCGTTCCTTACCAACTGAGCCAACGTGTGTTGGTGACTTAGTCTTAAACTATGTTTTGTCCTAGCTAGCAACAATTGATTTTATAAATGAGTTTGATTTTCATATATCCTCCGTGTAAAAAGTTCTACACTGTAACAAATAACACTTAGTCATACTATCATTGCTCTATGTGTAATGTTAGAAGTAGTTATGATTGAGTGAAGATCTTCTCCATTTATAACTTTTTCCATTTGTTATAATTTGGAGAGAGATAGACACATAAAAAAATAATGATGGTGGGATCCACTTAGTGATAGGACCCACCACCTTTTTTTTTTTTTTTGTCAATCTCTCTCTAAATTGCAACAAATGGAAAAAGTTATAAATGGAGAGGATCTTTACCTGTTATGATTAAAGTTAAACCTTGAAATAATCTTGCAATTATGATTGATCCTCAATGTAATTTTTTTTACACTTTGAGTGTGTATGAATTAAATCTTGTATAAAATTATAAAATTTATTTTGGTTAAAATTTAGTACTATTGTTATCTATTCATGTTTAAGTTAAAATTCACTTTGTGGTTGTAATTTTTCTTTTTGTGAAACCCGAATACTCAAAAATGTGCCAAAATAAATCAATTTTATGATTCAAAAATCACCTTTACTATCAGAAGTGTATTCAAACATGCACTTGTATATATTTGGTATGCCAGAATCTTTTTATTTGTGCCACATGAAAGTTGTATTACGGAAGAGATAAAATTGATGTGCGACTCTGTTCCATGTTTATTGCAGAGCTGAACGAGAAGACAAATGCAATGTTAAAGTTAATTGAAGAAGATGCAGATTCCTTTGCAAAACGTGCAGAGATGTATTACAAGAAGCGACCCGAACTTGTTAGCATGGTTGAAGATTTCTATCGAACACACCGCTCGTTGGCCGAGCGGTATGATCAAGTGAAACCCGACACTGGAAATGGCCACCTCGTGTTAGGGGGATCGCCTTTTGCTTCAGCTAAGTATCAGATAGAGAAGTTGATGAGTTTTGCAGACACTGGTTACGATACCTATTCTGAGAATTTTGACATAGACGAGTCTATGGAATCCGAAGTTGATGATCCCGAGCATGAAGAAAAAGAGGTGGCTAAATTTCATCATAACTACACAAAAGAAGAGCGAGTTTCGTCTGTGGCTGTCAACGACGAAGTGATGAGGCTGAGAGACGAAATTAAGAAAATAAGCCAAGAGAACACGGTTCATAAGGAGCAATTGAAACAGAAAGATGTAGTTTGTGATGAAGTAATGAAGTTGAGGGAAGAAATAGAAAAACTAAGGGGAGAGAATGTGGCACAAAAGGAAGAGCTCAAGCAAAAGGATGAAGAGAAAATAGAGGTGATTAAACAACTCAGTTTAGCAATAGATATGTTGAAACAAGATAATATGAATATGAGAAGCTTCATTACTAAAGAGTCCGCAAAGAAATGGAAGTTCCCATTTGATTTCAACAAATTTGGAGGAGCATTTTCTATGAAATTGTTCAATGGAAATCCAAGGAATCAGCCCAGTGTTGAACTCTCTAGATGTGGTTTACAGACTCACCAAATAGCATAGTTATGTATAACATTCTTATTCTTATAAAATATTTATACAATAAGTTCCTAGTCTTAGATTCATAGTTTGTGTGCTTATAATGTTAATTGTATTTTTTTACACGTGCCCTTTACTTGCCCAGTTATATGTATTCCAATTGTTACAATTTTTTAATTCTTTATGCATGTGGTGACTGTGTTTTAGACCACCTTAAACCCTGTTTATGTATTCTTTCAAAAAAAACCTTGTTTATGTATGTTACATGCTACATTGATGTCATTTATGGACTTCAATCTATAAACAACATGATGCTAATTACCATTTTACAACCGTTTTTTATGAAATTGCAAAGTAAAACTTTTACGATTAACCTAACACATTACACATCATTCACTTACCCGTCTTTAATCAATAATAGTTCAATCAATTCCCAGATAGTTAGATGGTGATGATAAGTAGCGATGACAATGGGTACCCAATGGGGAGGGTAATATAGTACCCTTCCCCATACCCGTGTTTGTAAAAAATGTCATACCCGAGTCCGTACCTGTAACATCCCAGACTGCTTTTAGGATTGCCGACTAACCCCACAAACCAACACGAGTCTTTTCAGCATGCTTTGTCCTCACTCACATGCTTACCGGGAAACTTCCCGGTAGGTCACCCATCCAAGTACTACTCCAAGCCAAGCACGCTTAACTGTGGAGTTCTTATGGAATGGGCTACCGAAAAGAAGATGCATCTTGTTGATATGGGTAGTACCTAACAATTCTTATAAGCCTTCCTTCAACCATGTAGTCCATACCTACACGGCCTCCGGATCCCTCTCATTCCGATGTGATTCGGTTCCTCTTATTAACGTGGGGTCATCCTTACGGATAGTGCCCGTTCCAACTGGCGGGAACCTTTCGTATCCAACTGGCGGGATATCGAAAGCCACGTCGTGGGTGTTACATGCCCACCAGCTTCCGCCTGGTTCGTCCCCGAACCACACCGTACTGGGAGAGGTCTGCTCTGATACCATTTTGTAACATCCCAGACTGCTTTTAGGATTGCCGACTAACCCCACAAACCAACACGAGTCTTTTCAGCATGCTTTGTCCTCACTCACATGCTTACCGGGAAACTTCCCGGTAGGTCACCCATCCAAGTACTACTCCAAGCCAAGCACGCTTAACTGTGGAGTTCTTATGGAATGGGCTACCGAAAAGAAGATGCATCTTGTTGATATGGGTAGTACCTAACAATTCTTATAAGCCTTCCTTCAACCATGTAGTCCATACCTACACGGCCTCCGGATCCCTCTCATTCCGATGTGATTCGGTTCCTCTTATTAACGTGGGGTCATCCTTACGGATAGTGCCCGTTCCAACTGGCGGGAACCTTTCGTATCCAACTGGCGGGATATCGAAAGCCACGTCGTGGGTGTTACAGTACCCTCGTGGGTAACAACTTTAGTGTCTTTCCCCATACCCTATGGGTACCTAAGTGATCATACCAGTACCCATTACCCGCACTTTAATTATAAAAAGACAATAAAAACATCACAATTGAAATAAAACTATGATCCAAAATATTTTAAAGCAACTCATCAAATAGTAGAAATCGTAGTATTTAACAAATAAAAAAACATCCAAAATATTCCTCGAAAATTAAAATAAAAACATTTAAAATACATATAAAAAAGTGCATGCTAAAATAAACATCAAATTGATTTAAACCATAAATTTGTAGCTCGTGAGCTTATGAAGGTAAGGATGAAACGATTACCGTATTAGTTTTTAGGTTTAGGTTTATGCTTAAATAGCTAAATAAATTAAATAATTGTACACCAAAAATAAATAAAATATTTATTATATTATGTAAATATGTATGTGCGGGTTGCGGGGCTGGGTAGTATAGTGCCCTTACCCGCACCCATACCCATCTAAATTTGCAGGTAATTACCCGGACCTAAGACCATATCCATAAAAGCGGGGTTTTATCCTACCCATTGCGAGTATTTTTTGCGGATGTCCATCGGATCTGGGTCCAATGTGAAGAACCTACTCCTTACATTTCTACGTCTGATAATTCAGGTATATTTTATTAGTGGTATTTTAAAAATGTTTGAGTATAATCCCATGACACTAGCACATTCTTTATGAGTAAATAGTCAATTATGTAACGCCCTCCTTTTTATTTAATTATTTTTATTAAGTTAGAGTCTATTTATGTGATTTATTTAAATATGTGAGGTGTTAGTATTTTATTAAGTGGCATTATTCTATTATTTATAAGAATATGAGAATTATTAGAGTAAGTAGATTTGGAGGTAGTTTTGAGATTAGATGTCTTTTTATGATTTAGTCGATTTATTTTGATGAGTGGTATTTTGTTATGTTATATGTTGGTATTTACTAGCATAATATATTTGTTATTTGTTAGAGATATATTTGTTATTTGGTGTAGAAATATATTTGTTATTTGTTAGAGATATATTTGTTATTTGGTGTATAAATATATTTGTTATTTGTTAGAGATATATTTGTTATTTGGTGTAGAAATATATTTGTTATTTGTGAGAGATATATTTAATTTAGAAATAAATAAGATTATGAGGAGTAGTTTTGAGGTGTAAGAGAAATAAGAAGGTGTTACAAATAGAGAAGCTTAGGTTGGAAAGAGTTTTACGTTAAACCGCTTTTTGGAGAAAGAGGAGAAAGAGGAGAACTCAGAGAGAGAGAGAGAGAACCCTAGGAACGAAGAACGCTGCTTTGATTTCAGAAAAACTATCTAAGGTAAGGGTGAGACTGTCTTTCACTAATATTAGGTCTGTGAATCATTAGATTGCATCTAACATGCTTTAGGATGAGTTTGTAAGGAGGGAGTCTTTATTCTTCATAAGGGTTGTGTACTCATGTGGGTAGTGAAGGGTTTTGTTTTCCATTGATTTTTTTCGTAATCTTTTGATGATTCTTGTTAAATTAATATTCTTTTACATTGCTATAATTATATGTTTGATTTTTGTTTCTGATTCAATCATTAATTTAAATGTGATTTGTGTATTTTATGACTTGAATATATGCTAAGATGTTCATGTCGTATGCCTCTGTGTGTTCGAGAATTAATTTAATTGTGAGTTCGAGAATTACCGATTGAATTCGGTAAATGTAATTTTGTGAAGAGAGTTCATGACATTATAACTAATCCCATCAATAATTTCATACAAGTCGTACACTAATATATATGTACATGCCCTTCGTATATATATAAGTTAATTGGATAAAAAGAGCCATTTGCACTAACATGTATAAATATATATAGCATATGTGTACATGTTTTGTGATAGATTTCTAGTAGATTACTTGAAGCTGCCGAAGTCAATTAATTGTCCTGTATATACAATTGTGTGCAGTGAAGAATAATTGCCACCATATGAATTATGATAAACCTTTTGAGATCATAGTTATAATGAAAATTGTTTCTATTATTTTTAGATGATGTTTTATTTGATGATTAGTATTAATGTGTTATTTGAAGATGTGTGATTTAAAGATGGGTTATATAAAGATGTGATATTGTTATTTATGCACTATGTGTGTTAATTATGATGCTTATGTTGATGCGATCTTTAAAAATGTTGCCGTTTATCATTTGATACTGTTAAGTTATGATGCTGATATGATGTGACTTTATAAATGTTGCATATGTTGTTGTTGATCTTATTTAAGATGTAAATGTCGGTCTAAGTCAAAGAGTTTGTTAAGTCGTCGAGTCGTTATGAAGTCATCAAGTTGTTAAGATGTCATGTTGTCAAGATGTTAAGATGTCATAGATGCTCATGAAGTTTCTAAGATGTAAGATGTTGAGTCCATGCATACTCATTTAAAGATGAGGGCTCATGCCCTGGAGCTTTTGCTCAATCACGACGATGGAGCTTTTGTTCAACCACGACGATGGAGCTTTTGCTCAACTACGACGATGGAGCTTTTGCTCAACCAGAGACGAGGGCTCATGCCCTAAGAGCTTTTGCTCAATAAGCGACGAGGGCTTATGCCTAGATTGGTACCACATGCATTTGCATTTTCATGATGATTCAAGATGGTTTAAGACGTTAAGAGTTGCATAGTCGAGTCTAGATGCATTGTCAAGTCAAGTTGTTCAGTTGTGATGTTTTAACGAATTACTTTGTGATGCCTTTTAGTATGATGATATGTGACGATGATTGTGACTGCTATATGATGATATATTGCTAAGATGAAATGATGATGTCTATGTATTTGATTATAATTGTTAAATTATAAGATGTTTATATTGTTAAATGTAATTTATGATTTACGAGCTTAATATTATTGTTTGAGAAATCTCACCCCTTCTGCTTGAAAATGTTGCTCTTCGTATGGGTAACTTGCAGGTAACCAAGAGTAGGCGTGGTCGTGAGTGGACTCCTCACAGTGTGTCCTTAGGTGCTCTGATACGTAACGGGATGGAGATTTTGATACTATTTTCTGTTCCTTTACGTATTGCTTTTGAAGTTTAAGAATTATTATTGAACTAAGATTTATGAGACTTTTATGATGAGGCCTGCGTGCCGAGACTATTTCTATTGTTAAACTAAATCCGCTGCGAAGTTTTTAAATATTATGTTGATGAATTTTTGAAGGATAAATCATTATCTATTTTGTTAAGATTTTATGAATAAAGAGATGTAGCATTCCGTTTATGTGAATTACTCTGATAATTTATTATGAAATTTTTATGTTGGGAAAACGGGGTGTTACAAATTACACCCCTGAAATTGTAAGTTTCGTCAATTACCCCCCTGAAATTAACAAAACTTCAATTACCCCTCTGAAATTGCACAACGTTAATCAATTTACTCCCTCCGTCAAATTTTTCTGTTAGTCAAGATGATGTTTTGCAAATACCCCCCTGAAGTTTTGCACTTATGTTCAAAATGCCCCCTGAACTTGAAAATTTATATATTTTTTTCTTATCCTTAAAAGTGATTGCATTATCACTGAATTGTGGAGCATATTAGCTAAATTTTGACGGTATACAACCATATATTTGGCAGTATGGTAGAACAAAACTTAGCTAATATGGACTAATTATCCAAACAATGTAGTTTAAGCCAATCCTTTTAAGCACATAATAAAAAACACACCACTCACTAAAATTACTCTATCTAAACAGACATTGAGGTTTCTCTCTGTTTACGACATTAAGGAATTCTAGCAATAGGAAAGTGAATCTATGAAAATTTGACTAGTTAAGGAATTAATAATCGAGGCTCCAACTTCTAACAATCTTAAGACAATACTAACTACCTGCAAATATGATTAGAAAATGGTAGCTAGGAATATATAGAATCCGGAAAATGGTAGCATATATTGCCACATCCTTTTGAAACTTATTGTAGATTTTACCAAATACTGCCAATTTGTTCTACCATACTGTCAATATATGGTTGTATATCGTCAAAAACTTAGCTAATATGCTTCTCAATTCAGTGATAATGCAATCACTTTTAAGTATAAGAAAAAAAATATAAATTTTCAAGTTTAGGGGGCATTTTGCACATAAGTGTAAAACTTTAGGGGGTATTTGCAAAATGTCATGTTTACTAACAAAAAAATTTGACGGAGGGGGTAAATTAATTAACATTGTGCAATTTCGGGGGGGTAATTGAAGTTTTGTTAATTTCAGAGGAGTAATTGACGAAATTTACAATTTCGGGGGTAATTGACTATTTACTCCATTCTTTATGGTACATGTTACAACTGCACTATTCAAAAAACATGAATGTCTACTAAATGCAGGATTCATTGGATCATTGACTAGTTGTCCTATTAAATGTTAATAACTTATTTTAGTTTTTTTTTTGGTTTACAAAGCTAAGAAGTAGGGATGACAAAAAAATCTGTACCCGTGGATATCCGCGGATAAAATCCATCACGGACGCGGAGCGGATACCTTAATGAATATCCATGGATAAAATAAACGGATATTTTAACTATCCGCTAATTAATGGATACAGATGTGGATTTATTGGTATCTGCACCCGCAGATATCCATACCCGCTATTAAACCGAATAAATTACATAAATAACCTTAATACATTTCAAATTCCTAAGCAAAAAAAACCTTGGTACTGTGAGTTGTTATTAGTTATTACACGACTTTTCAAGTTTGTATTACACTCCTTTAAAAGATAGTAAAAGTGGTCGGGATTGTTGAAGCAATAGGCTTTATCTTTGTTGAATATGATGAGTTTTATTTATACTTTTGTCAAATCAAAGAACTTTATTTTTATTAAATGAACTTTATTTATGTTTTTGTTGAGTCAATGATCTTTGTTGTTATTGTAATGTATGAATATTATGTTTTGCTAAAAAGAAAAGAAAATGCATGTGATTAACTTTGGTTATTAAATTTCACCTAAAAAAATTAACAAATTTTTTTAATTTTTTATAAATGTTAACCATGGATATCTGTGTAAACCCGCAGTTACCTCAAAATCTGTTGATTACCCGCTAAATGGATATCCGGATAGGGTACATATTTCATATTTGTCCAACGGAGCAGACGCGGATATCACACTATCCGCATCCATAAATATCCATTTACATCCTGGCTAAGGGCTAAAAAACAACATAAAAAACGGAAAAGAAAAAGACTACAATCCACAAAATCAAATCAAATTTACATAAAGTCTGTGAAGAGAAGGTCTGATAAGCTTGGCAGAAAAATACAAGCAGTGGCGGAGCCAGGATTTTTCTAGAGCCTGGGCAAAATCCTAGTATTACCACACCTGGGAACCTAAATCCTTGGCAAAATCTGCAGGAAATGTGTTTCCATAGGAAAAGCTCAGGAAAATCTGCAGGAATTAGCCCAAAAATCCGCAGGAAAAGCTCAAAGTTGTAGTAATCTCAGGAAAATCTGCAGGAATTAGCCCAAAAATCCGCAGAAAAAGCTCAAAGTTGTAGTAATGGCTGGGCTGGCTACAAAGGAAAGTTGGAGCTGAGCCTAGGCACTAGCCCAGCCTAGCTGGGGGGTGGCTCCGCCCCTGAATACAAGTGTTGTCGCGTCGATACAAAGTTTGGGTAATAAGTCATTACAATTATCTTCTTCACCAAGGTTGATGAGATCTTTTATGTATCAAATTTGTCAAATCTAGGAGTGGACCCCATTTAGATATAAACATAATGGAGGTTGATTGGTTTAGTAAATACACCATCCGGTCACTAATATAAGTAAAAGTTTGATTTTTAGATTCATTCATTAAATGACGTATGTAGTCTACATACGTCATTTAATGAATGAATCTAAAAATCAAACTTTTGCTTATATTAGTGACCGGAGGGTGTAACATCATGAAAATTCAACCTCTTAGCCAACAAATGACCTAGCATGCACCTCGACAAGAGTGATGTCAGAAGTGTCTTCGATGTAGCCAAAAAAAAAACTTAAAATCCAAGATCTAGAAGGATGTCGCAGTAAGCCATTATACCAGCTCTTACGGAAGTTCTAAAACAGTTGTCATCTGTACTTGCAGAAAAGTACAATAATAGAATCTAAGTTTAGACTGTTTTTGAGATGCCTTGAGAGTGATTCTAAGGGTGGTATTTATAGCCTCCTTGTGGACTTGTTTTAGCGTGACTTCAACCCAAGAAAGTTGGGTTTTTGGTCTTTTAGGTGGTTTCTAGAAGTTTCAAGAAGCTAAGAAAGGCGGCGCCCTAAGAAGGGCGCGCCTAGGCCTCAGGAGCCTTTCTGGAGGGCGTCTGAGCCTTTCTAGAGGGTTTTTAAGCCTTTAAGAATATTATGACGGTCTACAGCCCCACAAGCACGAGTCTTGGAACAATGTGAAGTGATGATTTAAACTGTATTGCGTAGATCTGATTTAGATAGGTATTTTATATGAGGGTTCTTGTGGTCCCTTTCTAAGTCTCTGTGAAGTTATTCTGATGGTCCATCATCAATAATAGTGCAAATGTGATTAGAAGGAATTTTGTTGTTTCTATTCCTCTATTATCTTTATGTTGTTCTTTGGTTTGATTATTTATGTTTCTACACATAAATTTAAAATTTATCTTTGCTTTATACTATCATTACTTGGACCGTTTAGTTTTGGTTGTCTTTGTATTTGTCTCACACGTTTTCTTGGTGTGATTGATGTTAATCACACAAGGTTTAGCAGAGACACGGAAATGTGACACGAACAATGTGGAAGACAGCTATAGTTGATTTTTTTTTTTTTTTTTTAGCAAGTAGATGTAGTTGATAATATGTCGTTTTTTCATATTTTTTTTCATAGTTGGTAAAAGTCTACAAAGATCACTTAAACTGCCATCCTTTCTCAACCACAAAAAATAGAGAATTATCAATTGGGAATCAAAAACAAATTTGGTGAAATCAAGTTCCCTACTGCATCTAACGTTGTACTATAACATATTTCTCTTGTTTCTTGTTTATTTATCATTTTCCTGAGTAGTACAAACTTAAAACCAAGATTAAAAAAAAAAAAAAATTAACAGAATGCATGAAGCACCGGTGATAATAATCGGAGCTGGAACATCCGGCCTAGCCACGGCAGCTTGCTTAACAAAACAATCCATACCTTTCATCATTCTCGAAAGAGAAAACTGTTTTGCTTCTTTATGGCAAAACTACACCTACGATCGTGTTCATCTTCATCTAAGAAAACAACTTTGTGAGTTACCACACTTTCCTTTTCCACCTTCTTATCCTCACTATGTACCCAAAAAACAGTTCATAGAATATTTAGGTAACTATGTCAACAACTTCAACATCAACCCTATATACAACAGAGCTGTTGAGTTAGCAGAGTATGTTGATGATGATGAGAAATGGAGGGTTAAAGCTGAGAATAAGAGTTCTGGTGAAGTTGAGGAGTATTCTGGAAGATTCTTGGTTGTTGCTAGTGGTGAAACAGCTGAACCTCGTGTACCTGAGGTTGAAGGGTTGGAGAGTTTCAAAGGGAAAGTGATGCATTCAACTAGGTACAAAAATGGAAAGGAGTTTAAAGATGAGCATGTTCTTGTTGTTGGTTCTGGTAATTCTGGTATGGAGATTGCTTTAGATTTGGCTAACTTTGGTGCTAAACCTTCAATCATTGTTAGAAGCCCGGTATTAACAAAATTCTATGTTCCTTATTCTTTTTCTCCCTAATTAAGTGCATTAGATCTTTACTAGTTTAGGCTAAATTATGGTCCGTGATTTGCAACATGCAGATTCACATCTGCGATTGATTGATTTTGATAGTTGATTTGAGATAGGATTTTAGAGAAAAAGAATCTCAAAATTCAACTATGAAAATGGCTATGTAATGTAAACAATCCTATCTTAAATCAACTATCAAAATCGACCGTAGCAGCGTGAATCTGCGTGTCTATTGATTTTTATTTTATTTTCCGTTTTATTTTAGTCCCTTAAGGTACAATCGTCACACACTTTTGTCTATTTTGTGAGTTTTTCATTTGTGTCTGTCAAATGTTGTTTCCTAGTGTCATTTCATTTTGGTAAATTGGTAATTAAACATCTGACTTGACAAGAAGGAGGAAACATTTGACCGACAAAGAGCTAAAGTGCTGTAACTTAATTTTTATTTTTGCTAGTTGGTTTTGGAAGGTTTTAGAGGCTAAGTTTATATTTTGATGTATATTTGATATTTAAAAAAAATTAAAAGAGCATGATATTATATATGATATTATATGTTCATGTATCATGTTGTTCATTCAATTTTATTTTTTTAAATGTCAAATGTATCTTAGTATGTGTTTGCTTTGGCAGTGGGAAATCCACGTTCAGCCAAAATCGCAGTAACAATCCGCGTTTGCAGCAAAGCTAAGAATATTTGCTTCTTAAAATCACGGTAAAAACAGTTCCAAAGTGCGGATATTAAAGCTGAACCAAACAACACATGCTTAAAATGTATACTTAATCCTCCAAAGGTTTTCCCTCCAAAATTCAACTTGCAAATCACCCTAAGTGACCAATAAAAAAAAACTCAAATGACCAACATGTCTATCCTTTGTAACTTACGACCAAAATGCAATTTATCTACTTAACTTGTGCAATAATGTATTGTTATGCACATGTAGGTTCATTTTCTTTCTAGGGATATGATGTATTATGGGGGCGTTTTGTTTAACTATCTGTCACCAAGCACGGTGGAGAAACTAGTGGTGATAGCAAGCAGGATTGTGTATGGAGATCTGAGCAAATATGGTATACCTTTTCCTAGTGAAGGCCCGTTCACCATGAAGATGAAGTATGGCAAGTTTCCTATAATTGACGTGGGAACTGTCAAGAAAATCAAATCTGGAGAAATACAGGTATCTATGCATGTAATACAGATATATAATCTTACTTCATGATACTGTTATTAACACTAAACAGGAAATGCCTAAATACTGATCTCTCTTGGAATAAGCACATGACATGCATAGATGGATTTCATAAACGTTAATTACTTTATCTTTTGCCCAAATTAACATGTTTGGATTGACTGATTTGCATTTATATATAAGCACTTGTGAATACATTAAGAGGTTGAGTGATGCGGCCATACATATATGGAAACTTGACACATTAATTCTTTATGTGATAAAGACATAGATTGACGAGTGGCATAATATTATTTTGTATATATGTAGGTGTTGCCAGCAGAAATAGAGAGCATAAGTGGTAACCAAGTGTTGTTCCGTGATGGAAAATCCTACCCATTTGACTCCATTATTTTCTGCACTGGTTTCAAGAGATCAACTCATAAATGGCTTAAGGTATCATATTTTATGGAGTACTACTTCTTTTTGGTACAATATTTGCTACTTTTTTAAATAGAGAAACCTGGTATATTAAAAAGTATATATGGAAAAACCTGTTAAGTCTGTTATACCAATGTTAGTCAAGTTTAACAAATTATGCAAAGTACCTTGCAAAACACTCCTTCCGTTCTCTCTCAAAATAGGTGACTTATTTTTTTTTTTAAAAATGACTGATCTCATTTCAATACAACACTATTACCACTTACATCACTTTCAATTCAATATTTTTCACTTTGCTTTTATGGTAAAAGTGAATAGACCAATACATGATAAGGATACTTTAGCAAAAATATATTTCTCTCTTCCATTTATATACTTTTTTCTAATCAAATCAGTATGAACTAGTTAGTTAGATCAGTTATTTTGAGACAGAACGGAAGTAGTAGTTTACTATTTAGCTATACTGATAGAATCATGGCGACTTAGACAAAATCACAAGACACTTTAATTTGGTTGAAATTTCAACGTATATATAATTTTTGCCAAGATGATTTTGTCAAATTCATTGTGAATTCAAATATGCACTAAACTTATGAGTATATAGTTCATTATAACATATTTATAAATAGCAATCAATCAACCAATCAAAATAATTGTATGTTGAATCATATATCTAAGATGGTATGTGAGCTACTTTGCATAATTAATCTAACTGACTAATAATAATAGCACTAATTAATTTAAAAGATTTCTCTATTGTAATATAGCCCTTGATTGAATGCAGTGTCATGTTCAATCTAAATTAATCTAGTGTTCATTATTTTGAACAGGGTGGTGATCTTTTGAATGAGGATGGTTTTCCAAAGCCTGGTTTACCATACCATTGGAAGGGTAAGAACGGTTTTTACTGCGTTGGGTTGTCAAGGAGGGGATTTTATGGAGCTAACCTCGACGCTCAAAATGTAGCAAATGATATTGCTATGCTGGTTCCTCAACATGAAAGAAATTAAGAATTGGGAGAGTCATGTCATATGTTCTGTGATTGGTTTGAAGCAGAGAATGTAATGTGCCGATTGTGTGCGATTTAGGATGGACCATAAATTAAGGTTTAAGAATCATGTGTTCATAATTTATAATTTGTTGTTCATAATTTTATTGATAATTTAGGCCTTGTATACCGATTGAAATTCACCCAAAAGTTAAAACTGTATGTTTTCTTTCTTCTTCTTCTTTTTTTTTTTTTTAATTCCGTTCCTATACAACATGAATATTAAAAATTAGATAAAAAAAATGATTAACTGTTATAAATTCTGCCACTTTTGCAGAAAAAATTTGTTCATAATTATTTCTAAGTTTTAAAGTTCAATGCAACCTTCCTTGAAAAAAGTTGAATCCAACCTTAATTGTTGTTATGGAAAAACTAATCGTTCTCGTGAGTATAACTCAGTTGATAAAGACAATACATTGTAATATGTAGGGATCAGGTTTGAATCTTAAACAGTCCATTTATTCACCTTCAAATGTGAACTTTAACTACTAGATTACTTAACAAAAAAAAGACAATTAATTAACTTAAAAGTAAAAATTAATTAATTTCAAAGAAATATAGAAATAACCTTAATACCTCATGAATGAAATATAAACAAAAGTGATAGTTGAAATGTTAATATGGTGAAAAATTAAATCCATATACATCAACTTTTTAACTATATTTTTTGCTTATATTTTATTTTGGATGAAGTAAAACGACAAACAAAAAGAAAGAAAGTATTAGTGAAGTATAATCCTTTTCATGTTTTAAAAATGTTCTCTGGATCCCTTCTCCTGCGCTTTTTATATTGAAAAATGTTAAGCATTCTCCTGCTTTTTATATTGGAAAATGTTAACCTTGAACATTAGTTAACAAAACAAATATAAAATTATTATCACCATCTCAAAATATAAGATCCTTTTAAGTTTTTTATTGTTCATTTTTATAAGATCTCCTTTCAAATTTTAAAGTGCATTAATTAATTCAATAGAAAGGATAAACTTTCTTAATTAATTATAAGACCCCCTTTTTATTTGCTTCTGCAAAAATAAAAAGACCCCTTTTTGTTTGTCTATCTCATAAAGAATAATTTTGTAAAACAATTGAAATTATCAAACAAAATTAGTACAATGAATGACTAACTTTTTTAATTTTCGTGTTTTTTTTTTCAAAATGGTCCTATAAATAGGAACGAAAGGAATATTAATTTAAAAAATAGTGCAATCAACTTTTTAATTGTTTAAGTCCTTCAAAAAAACTTTTTAATTGTTTAAAATTATAATTTTCAATGCAAATTTATATATTTTGTCTTCTCTAACGGTTAACATGAACCTTTTATGATTATTTTTTATTGTTTAACATTAAAGCATGGGGACTTCTCAATCTGGACTGTCACTTTGTTGATTTTCATCACAAGGGCTTTCAAAATCAAAGTAATCAAAGAAACACATTAGTCTCAATGGTTACATTATATATTGGAGATTATATCCTCTCAGTTTCTACGGTTATAATAGGTTAATGCGTAATGTATAAAGTGGAGTATAATATCTTCTTTATATACATAGTTACATGACCATAAAACTTTAGTCAAATATGAGAAATGGAGAAGAAACACATAGCTAGTGTCACTTCCTAAACTTCAAAGGATGTTTCAATATCAAGTCTTTTTATTTTGTCATGATTTGAATTTATCAAAGTGAGACAACCTTTATATAGACTCAACATATTATAGATTGGCTGTTTCAAATTGCACTATTGCAGCATACTACATGCGTAACCAGTCCTCGGGGTATAGAAACCTTAACATGCAAGCAGCATCAATTATTTCACTTTGTAGCTTTTTGAGTTGCTTATAATTAGCATGCTCTGTAGTAAGAGACACTTGCTCTGAATGTAAAAGGCAGAGTCTCAATCAGTCAAAAAAAAAAAGGTACAAGGAAAAGGGCTAACCTTAAGGGTAACCAAAATATAATAAAAACTAATAATAATTTGGCATGTGATTGCGTAGACTAGGTCGTAAACCTCTATAAATTGGTCTGACTTATTTCTACCCCTAGTTCCATGAAACCAAACTCATACGTACATACGTACATCTTCGTCTCTCTCTTCATCATTTGAAATCTAAGTAAATTGATCATTGTCAGTTACAAACTTACAATTTCCTCCGGTTGTTTGCTTCATCTCATCTTATTTGGAACTTGAGAAATCAGCTGCACAGTAGTAATCTTAAAGCCTAAAAAACCATAAAAAAATTATATAAAAGCATAAATAGCTTACGGTTCCCAAAAGCAAATATACTACATAAGTAGTAGGAGTATATGATTAATTTCTTCACTCTCAAGATAACTTAAAGATGACATCCCCTCAAAAAAAAAAAAAAAAAAAAACTTAAAAGATGAAATGTTCATTGTGTTGGACACCTATTTTATTTTTTTTATGATAATAATAATAACAAGAGGAATGTTAGAGGGTGTGACCCTATCATTTCTTTAATAATAAATAATACAAATATATATACCTGTAGGTACATACAAATTACAATGGTAAGAGATAATTTTATATTTTAAAATATCATTTACTTTTTTTACTTTATAAAAGTATTGTAAGGGGAATTTTGTTTCTAATTATATGATTAAAGTTGAAACGATTTTTATTCAACATGATGTGTTTATAGCTAACATATTATTTATCTAAAATTATAAAAAGAAATAAGTGAGAAAAAGAAAACAATTATCCTGTAGTATAAAAGTTTTTGAATAAGTAAATGATGATTCTAAATTGTTTAAGTTATGTCTACCATATCAAATTATTTTTAAGCAATAAATTTATCATTTATTCATTTCAATGGTACAACTTTTTAGGATAAAAAACGGCAATAAGCACTAGTAACAAAACGGCAATTAAGCCTATATATTTATACTTGCGCTTCATTTTCTCATCATCAATATATTACCTTGTCTATAATAGCCATATATATATATATATACACAATAGATGGATCAAGAAAACAAAAAAAGAGACGAAAAAATGAAGAAAGAGAATGAAAGAGTGATAGTTGTTGGAGCAGGCCCTTCTGGTCTCTCAGTAGCAGCAAGCTTAACAAACCAATCCATTCCTTATACAATCCTCGAAAGAGAAAATTGTTTTGCTTCACTATGGAAAAAATATTCATATGATCGTCTTCATCTTCACCTCAAAAAACAATTTTGCGAGCTTCCTCACAAACCATTCCCACCTTCTTTTCCATCATACATTCCTAAACAAAAGTTTTTACAATACTTAGAAGACTATGTTGCTCACTTCAAAATCAATCCTCTGTATCACAGAACAGTGGAGAATGCAGAGTATGATGAAGGTTCTGAGAAATGGAAGGTGAAGGCTATGAATAAGGATTCCGGTGAGGTTGAGGAATATGAAGGAAGGTTTTTGGTTGTGGCTAGTGGTGAAACTAGTGACCCTTTTGTACCTGAAATTGAAGGGTTGAAGAGTTTTACCGGGAAAGTGATTCATTCAACTGGGTTTAAGAATGGGAAAGAATTTAAAGATGAACATGTTCTTGTTGTTGGGTCTGGAAATTCTGGAATGGAAATTGCATTGGATCTTATCAACCATGGTGCTAAAACTTCAATCGTTGTTCGAAGCAAGGTAATTGTTATTTTCAACTTCTATTTGATTTCACTCACAAATGAAATCAAAATATGTTCTGTTATTTAACTTATGCATGCCAAATGTTTTTTGTTTTGTTTTCCTTTTAAGATGCACACATCAAATTTAAAATTTATAGATTTTTTGTACCATGTGCTCTGTCTATAATTTTAATTTAGTTATCTCATCAAATTTATACCTACAAATCTGTATTTGTAATCTATTGTAACAAAAAAAAAAACTCTATATTTGTGATGAAATATATCAGACTATAGGCTACCGAGTAAAAAACCTTTTTGTTGATGATGAAACGGGTAAAAAGTTTTACTCGTTACTAATTCAATTGTATTTGATTATACTCAAATATTTCTTGAGACATTTTATTTGCTTCCCCAATATTCCCTTCACGGAAGATGGTAAGATTTTGTATAGAATTGCACGGATATATATGGGATAAAAACAGAAAAAAATTATATATTTAAAATTGTAACACGTATAGTTAGCACAAATTTTTTTTAGAATAAATATATAAATGACGGGATGAATGAGTGGTCTTTGAACTTTTTATAATTATTAACTTTTTTGTTCTTTGTTAGCTGTTGATTATACGTAGGTGTGAAGAAAATTATATGATTGTGATTGATTATGTAACTTTGGTTAAACTATTGCTTAAAAGAGTACTATTAATTAGTTTGCCTGTCACCCTCAGATATACTTTATACTAATAAATAATATAAAGTGCATACAACGAATACAATGTAATGTGCAGGTTCACATTTTGTCAAGGGGCATGCTGAATTTGGGGTTGTTTCTGATGAAGTATTTGTCAATGGAGATGGTGGATTCAATGATGGTGATGCTTAGTAAAATGGTTTACGGAGATGTCACAAATTATGGAGTTGGTAGGCCCAGCGAGGGTCCCTTTTATATGAAGGTCAAGTACGGCAAGTATCCTATTATTGACGTTGGAACCTTTCGCAAAATTAAGTCTCAAGAGTTAAAGGTACGTTAGCAATAATTGGCATTGGTTGCTTTGGTGTAACTTGAAAGTTCAAACTTTCAATCACCTAAAATTTGCCTAATATGGTTTCGAAGTCAATTTAGTCCATAAGTTATCATTATTTCATCAATTTAGTCTCTAAGCTATTAAAATCAACTAAAAATTCCTTAAATTATGTACTTGAATACATCAATTTGGTCCATAAACAAGTAAAATAAAGGATTAAATTGATGGATGAAACAATAGTTTAAAGACCAAATTGGTATTGGTATGGATAATACATAATATATGCAAGGTCCGGGGTTCAAACCCCGGCCACCACAAAAAGAAAGATCAAATTGATGAGAGAGTGTTAGTTTCAAGACTAAATTGGTATTTATTTGCATAACCTCTTAAAAGAAATTAAGAGGTAAATACCAATACTATATTGAATATATTATTTGCATAACCTCTTAGTAGAATATGCAAACATATTTGCATAACCTCTTAGTAGAATATGCAAACATATTCTACTATATTGAAATCCACAAGAAGTGGATAAGTTGATTTGGCCTCCTCAAGATTTAATGTACAAGCTCTCTTAGCTTCAGTCTCAAGATCCACAGGACGAAGTGTGAGACTATAAGGTGTATTTGGGTCAACCAAACCAATCTAAAATAATAAACAATGTAATTAGAATGGCTTAATGTTAATGAACACTATCATTAAATCAAAATAATTTGGAAATAATTTCATGTAAATTAAAATAAATTAATAATAATAATGCATACATCTTCAGCTAGGTAAAAGAAAGATGAAGCAGCAAAAAGTATTCTCTGTCCACTTCCTCCTCCACCACTCCAAATTCCACCAAAAGTGCAATTCTGATAAGGACATGGATAGTTCAATTTAAGTGCCTGACGAACTATCTTTTTGCATTTTTTAAAACTGGCTCCAGAAGCAGGGGCATTGGCCTTAAATTCTTCTCCAGCATATGTGTATGTCCCTTTGAAAAACAAAATATTTGTTATTGATTCTAAAAATAGCGAAATTAAAAAGGTAAAATTGAAAATCGACCGTATTAGTTTTTTATTTTTAAAACTCGGTATCTGACCTAACGATCGGCTAAACCAAGAGTTGTTTTAGTCAACTTAATCTCTTAAATAATAAATAATTTGATCGAAGATATTTTCAATTTCAACAAACAATTTAAAACTCAATAACTTGTTAAAATAACTTGTATTTACCATCAAATCCAGCTAAAATGCAAGGGTTAGGAGAATTATGAGTGACCTTCAAAATCTCTGCCCCTGAAACTAACACTCTTAAAAGAAATTAAGTGGTGTTAGTTTCAAGACCTAATAAATTTGTTTATGCAAAGAAATACCAATAGTTACATAACCAATACCTAAAATAACATTTAGATGGGGTATTTATTTGCATAAACAAATTTATTTAAGTGAAAGGTTATGTAACTTTTTTTTTGAAAGAAAGGTTATATAACTATAAACAAGGTTGAATGTCATTTTACTAAAAAGATGGAAAACTGACTTCAAATGTCAATTCCCCTTGCAAAGTACCTCACTTGAAGAATGATTCAGATTCAGATAGTGAATAATGATATAAATTCACATATACTAGTATTGAGTTAGTTACACGAATGAGTTTATTTATATCTGAAAAGTGCAAAAATATAATTGCGCTAACTTTGTTTGTTGTTGTGACGTGACGAATGGGCATTGTGTTGTATGTTACTTTAGGTTTTGCCGGTAGAAATAGAATGCATAAGTGGCAAGAATGTCCTTTTCAAAAATGGTCAATTGCACTCTTTTGACTCTATTATTTTCTGCACCGGCTTCAAGAGATCTACCCACAAATGGCTTAAGGTTTGGAAATTTTCTTGTCTTTTTTATTAGATCATTTTTAATTGTATTAAATATTATTTTTATTAAATATTAAATTTTCTTTTGATGATGAATAGATCAACATCAACAACAGCAACAACGGTAAAATGAAGGTTAAAAAAAAAATATAGTTTTTAAGACTCTTTATTTTAATATATGTTACATGAAAATGGAAAATGTAGAAACCAAAAGAAATGTGGCCATATATACTTTGACGTATGTTGGACTTTATATATAATCTAATTAATTATTTTTTGGTAGGGGGATGATTACCTTTTGAATGATGATGGTATTCCCAAGCCAAGTTACCCCATTCATTGGAAGGGAAAGAATGGTTTGTATTGTGTTGGACTATCAAGGAGAGGTTTCTATGGAGCTGGTGCGGATGCAAAAAATATAGCAAATGATGTGAGATCTATCATGCAAAATCTATGAAGTTCAGAAACAGTATTAGAGATGATTATGATGATTCATCCGCATATCGTCGTGATCGTTGATTAGATGTCAGTTGAGGTTAGAGAAACTCGAGTAATTTATAAAATAAAGATCAAAGGAGAGGAAGAGAGAAAGACTCAAGTATAAGCTTCAAACATATGGGGCTCAATACAATTTTGTGTAATTTTTCTTCCGTGTATGAAAAGAATTAGAACTTGCTCCACAATTTATTCACTTTTTAATTTGATATACTTTTTAATTTGATATATTTGTTCCGTCAAAGAAATTGATATATGTTTTAAAAGTATGCTCCAATTATGTGATTAAAATGTGTTTCAATCCATTTTTGTATGATTATGTTATTTGAAAAAAATTACTCTCACGTTCTTATAACTTAATTTTATATAACAATTTAGTTATTTTTCTTTTCGGTTAATGTCTTTTACGTTTTTGAATGTTGGCATTGTTACTCTTATAATGAGGTTTTGCTACAAATTTGTTAAAAAAAAACCGATGGTGCAATAAAAAAACATATATAATGTCCCTTGACCCTTGCGAGTTGCTACTCTAAGATGAAGAATAAGTCATACGAGAGGAAAGTACTAAGCCATGCTTCATAATCACCTGGGGTTGATGAGATTACTTAAATCGCTATGAGACAACGTGATTCTGACGAAGATAATGTTTTTTTTTTTTTTTTTAAATTTGGTTTAGGATTTGCTATTTGTTGTCTTTATGTCTTGTTTAGACCTAATTAAAAATGGTTAAGTTGTTAGCGGGGAACATAAAATAGTCAAATTTATGGTCAATCGATTTTTCTTTAATCGATAAAGGATAGTCGAATCCAAGACAACTAATTATAAGATAAGCGAATATTTCTCAAGTCCGTTTAAGTTCACTCTTATCGTGGGAGTGCCAAAAATAGGGAAAAGTACACGGAACTTGACAATTCAACATTTTGCTCATATTTCGTGTTTGCAACACCATTATTAACGAAACATATATCTTCATTAAGGGGTGATTTGTGTAAAAATCAATTCTACAGCTCTATAATTAATTTTGACACCTCAAAAAAGTGAAACCAAGCATACATTAAGTGTATGTTTGATTATGTTGTGACGCACAAATAGCTAACTGCGAAGCGATTTATTATTTATAATTTTGTATAAAAAGAGGGTCAAAGCTCAATGAAAATCAACCTAGATGGAAACTAAGGGAGGAGTAATCTACAAAAGGTGAAGGGAAAATACTATCTTAGCATTTAAAAATTCATAAAAAAAATCATTAAAAAATATGCAGTGACAAAAAATGTAGACGGCATTTTTTTTGGAAAACTATAAATCTATAAATTTTTGTATAAAAATTAAGGGTTAAATATGTTTTTGGTCCCTATAAATATACTAACTTTTTGTTTTAGTTCTTTAAAATTTTCCTTCAACTTTTAGTCCCTATAAAATTTTTAAACACTACTTTTAGTCCCTATTTTTAAGTAATTTTTTTTATTTTTTAATGAAATTATGCAGAAATGAGTAGAATATTGTAAAAATCTCTCCCAAGAAAAATTAGATTTTTTTTATGGTGTCCGGGGTTCGAACCCCAGACCTTGCATATATTATGCATTATCCCTATCAACTGAGTTAAGTTCACGAGGACAAAATTATATCTTTTTAACAAAACGTAAATTAAATATGAATTTTTAACTACAAAAAATATAAAAATTCGTATTTAATTCATGTTTTGTTAAAAAATTCTATTTTTTTTTGGAGAGATTCTTATAATATTATAAATTCTACATATGAATTTACTTTAAAGGAGGGACTAAAATGATGATAAAAAAAAAATTTGGGGACTAAAAGTGGAAGAAATTTTTTAGAGAAACTAAAACGAAAACGTTGGCATTTTTATAGAGACTAAAAGTTTTAATATTTAACCTAAAAATTAAAACAAAAAGTTTTAATATTTATATTGAGTTATTGAACAAACACAGGGTGAACATATTTAACTTTTTGTCTTTCAAAATTATTACCCTGTCCTTGGAGTAGGCCTAATCCAGAAAATTACTCCTTTCGTTTCAAAATGAGTGTTGTTTTAGCAAAAAAAATTGTTTCAAAATGAATGTCATTTCCAGTTTCCAATGCAATAATAACTTTTTCTGGTCAATTGTACCCTCCAATTAATACTCTGCACACTACTTCCAAAGTATTACTTTTAAAACTAACCAATAGTTAATAAGGATAATTTGGTAAAATAATCATTCTCTTTCTTTTAATCATTGCATTTTTTAATATGTGTGTAAATACCTAAAACGACACTCATTTTGAAACGGATGGAGTAATAAAGTTTCTGAACGAATGGCTCATATTATATTGGCAGTACCTGTCCCTGTGCAATTGCTTCTTTATTTTTCTAGTCGAGCAAGCGGAGAAGACAACAACATCATCTATAATGTCAAGCTTGAAATTGAATCTAGTTCATACCATCATTCTATCTCCCCGCAGCATCATCCCATTCACACCATCTTCCTCCTCCGTGACAGTAACATTCACTCACCACCAATACGCTTCTTCTTCATCTTCCTCTTCACCAAAAATTGTCCACACTACTCGTACCCATTCACATTCTCATCCATTTCCAGAACCCGATGACGACCAAGTTGAAGACCTTCGTGTTCCCCCTCATTGGTTACTCCCAACCAATGCCTCCCAGGTAGGTACTCTTTTCATTCATTCCTCTCAAATTTTAGAAACACGTAGTTGTACTTGTAGCTGAGATGTTCATGTTAGAATTGGTTACATATTGTTAAGGTAGTTACAATTGAGTTATGATTAGTTAAAAGTTAGTTAGAATTAGTTAGCTTAGACCGACGAAGGACACGTCAACACGGTAATAATTTGAGAAAACAGCATTGTTGAAAGTAATCACATGTGTCCGTGGCCTTTCGGTGTTGAAATCACTAGGTGGTTAGGATCACTATAAAAAAAATGTATCCTGCGCTCATTTATATCTTCATTAATTGTTTTTTTTTCCATTCACAATTATTAGGAATCAGAGTGGCTTAGGGTTACTTTACATAAATGGTTGGATGATGAATACTGTCCTGAGGAAACAAATGTGGAGATAAGCAGAGTTGCTGCCAAATCCTACTACAATTCTTTGATACGGAAACAAGCTGATTTAGCTGACATTTTGTTGAATATGGCACGTGAATTGGAAACCATTTCTTATAAGGAAAGTTTTCATGGGGCCTACACATCTGCAAATGCGGCTGTAAACCTAATCGCGCAGCGGATTGAACAATTCTGCCACCCAAATTGAATTTCATAGCTCCACATGGTTTGGTTTTTTCACTTCTATTGTATAGTATAGTCTTGTAACTTGTTTCTTTGTCCTAGAATTTCCTAACTCACTTTTTGGTGACTCTTTCATGTAACACTGAATTTATTATCAATTTATGAACTCAAGTGAGTTTTACATGTTATCCCAGTTAAAGAGTTTAATGAGAAATCTTGTTTGAGATGTTTAGTTTATTAAATTTAGTAATCTATTTTTAATTTCTGTACCCGATTTAGTGTTTGGAACCTTGGACTTGTGAATCTTATGGTGTTTATTTCAGTTTTCTGTTGTGTTTTAAGGACTCAATTCATTCATCAGAAAGTTCCATCCAAACTCCAAAGTATGCATTGGTTAACTATTTCCTTTTAATAACCGATTAAGACACTTAATTATTTTCTTTTCAAACTCGCCTTGCTTGCTTAGTCATTTTTCAAAGAGCTGTGATATGTCTTACTAAAACATGGGGACCATAAAGGCTTTTTAAGCATAAGGAACCAAAGTTTTTTGCATAGTTTTTTCATAGAATCCAAATGAATATAGTTTTATGTGATATAAATCACACTGGTCTGGCTGTGTACTACGGTGGTTCTTTGATATCAATCAGTAGACAGATTCCAGGCTGATTTAAGTTATACTCCCTCCGTCTCACAATAATTGTCTCTTTAGCATTTTTTATTTTTCTCAAAATAATTGTCACTTTAGAATACCAAGACAACATTTATTATTTTTTTCCATTATTATACCCTCATTTATTGAATTTCATCCAACTTAACTACTCCACTAACTACAATTAATAAGGGTGTTTTAGTAAATGCAACTAATTTTACCATTGAAATCAACACAATTAATCATTTCCCTAATAATCGTGCACAAACCTTAAACGACTAATATTGTGAGACGGAGGGAGTATTTGTTTAAGCATCTTCGAAAGTGGAAATTTTTTTTTTTCTGACCCTATTGCCAAAAAAAATGAAATATTTGACCCCCTTTGAAAATTATTTACCAAAATGACCCACTTTGGGATTTTTTTTTTTTTTTTTTTGTCTTTTTCCCCATTACGGCCATTTGAAATGGCGGTAATGGGTCATTTTCTCTTGCACACCGCCTGCTGCACCTGCTTTGTTCAGTTCTTGTCTTTTTTTTTTAATTTTTTTTATTCATTACGGTCATTTGGTTTGGCCGTAATGGATTTTTAATTTTTTTTTTCGTTTTTCCTTTTTTTGAGCACAATATATGTATTTATTAATGTAAATAATAATAAATAAATAAGTATTAATTATAATTGTAATAAATATTAGTTTATTAATTTAAATACAATAATTATATTATACATAGCACAAGGTTTACCTCAGCTTGAAGACTAAGATAGTGTGTCAAGGTTTCTTCCTGGTTCTTCTTTGTATAAGTTTACATGAAGTGAATGACGTAGTTATTGATAGAAAAATGTAGAGACTAGAGCACTTACTATGCTAACTCAAAAAATTTACCCCATGTGAATTTTGTATTGAACAAAGAATCTGAATCTTGTCATGCATTATAAGACTAATGCATGTCAAGATTCAAACTCCATGATCAGTACAAAATTCACATGGAGTAAATTTTTTGAGTTTGTATAGTCTGGGCTCTAGTCTCTACATTTTTCTATCAATAATTATGTCATTCAATTCATGTAAACTGCTTAATTAATATAATAAAAATCACAAAACTGCTTAATTTCTTTAAACTACGAAATTTGATTGAAGGTAAAAAAACAAGTCATAAATACTTATAAAAGATAGGTTGAACACATAATACATAATGTTCATCCGAATCGTATATACTTTGAATGGTATTGGAACTTTTTTGGAGAACGTCTGTATCTTTCTAGAGAAGCACTATTGGCAAATCCAATGGCACGCTGTGGAATGATTTTAGGAGGTTTGCCGTCACACTATCCCGCAGCTCCAGAAACCAATATGATGCCAGATGCAGACATGTGGTCAGATACACATCCACTAAACAGCCAATTCATTACACCTTCACCCCCTTACTTTGACCAAAGCTTTAACCCATCCACCAACTACAACTACAGCCAAACTTACCAATCACCACCACAACCCACAAACCCATTCTCACAAAACTCCCCAATTCCATATCCAACTTATTCTCAACATAGTCATCATGGAGAAAGCTCTCAAATATCAAACCATTCATTCGATGACTTTAATCCAACTCAAAACACCCCACAAACCAGTTACCGTGACCAATCACAATACACCTCTTTCAACCTACCAACCCCTCCACAAAACGTACATTATCCCCAAACAAACTACGCACCCCAATGGGCACCACCACATACTAATACCATAGAAAGTCTGGCTGCAGGGTTTAACGAAGATGATTTCATCAATGAAATTTGGACGAACTCTACTCCACAAGTGCAAAATGACGTCACTATGGAAACTAATGATGAGGAGGTCGAAGAGGAAGAGCCTGAGGAAGTGGAAGAGCAAAACCAACGACCCGTACGAAGAAAAAAAGATAAATTATGTGCTACGGGAGGTCATAATTTAAATTGGCGTAATTGGTTTCGAAAGTAGTTTTTTGTTTTTATTTCTAATACTATAAATAAAATAATTAGTGTTTTTAAATTAATATTTTTTTATCATTATCATCAATATTTATTTATTATTATTTGTATTTAATTTAAAATAAATATATTGTGCTCAAAAAAAGGAAAAACGAAAAAAAAATTAAAAATCCATTACGGCCAAACCAAATGACCGTAATGAATAAAAAAAAATAAAAAAAAAAGACAAGAACTGAACAAAGCAGGTGCAGCAGGCGGTGTGCAAGAGAAAATGACCCATTACCGCCATTTCAAATGGCCGTAATGGGGAAAAAGACAAAAAAAAAAAAAAAAAATCCCAAAGTGGGTCATTTTGGTAAATAATTTTCAAAGGGGGTCAAATATTTCATTTTTTTTGGCAATAGGGTCAGAAAAAAAAAAAATTCTCGAAAGTGTGGTTCGGGATCCCTTAGTCAATGACAACAGGTGATACACTGATACATATGTTATTATAAAGACAAAGATTCATGTTGATAAAAAAAATGATTGGTTACAATTTTGATTGTGAGGTTTCTCTCACATGCATCAGTGGATGTAATAAGATTGATGTAGTCTGAGAATCGTAGCTTTGGTCATCTATTCAAGCTCGACTGTCACTATTAGCATCTTTTTTATGCACTAAAGTCAAAAGGTAAATAGGAAGGATCATATTCTTCATTCTTGTATGTCAATATATGAAGTAATGAAGGACATGAATTGACTGTGTGGCTCAACACAGTTCGTTGTGTGTATTCTGTTGGCGGAAATTTTTCTGGTTCAGTCAATATTCTCATTTGAATCTGGTATTTATGTCAGGCTTTTTTTTAATTAAAAGAGCATAAACCATCATTCATAAATGTCACCTCAGAGGAAGAGTGAAAGCTCTTACACAGGCGGCCATGTGTTCCGTTCCAGTTTCTTACTAATGTAGTATTACTAATTTTCTAAGTGTGTGTTTGTTTCCGTAGTGTGTTTGTTCTGAATGCACAGTTGTTGACATCTACTAGGTGTAGCTTCTAAGCAGCCGCGCGGCGCGATTCAGTGGCACCGTGATTTTTTTGTTTTTCCAAGCACGCATTAAAAGTGTACTCCCTCCGGTCACATTTATAAGCAAAAAACACTTTTTTAGGTACATTGAATAACTAATGTATCTAGCATGTAAATGTGACCGGATACATTAATTATTCAATGAACCTAAAAAAGTGTTTTTTGCTTATAAATGTGACCGGAGTGAGTATGTGTTTTCTCGGTTGAGAGCTTCAAAAGCTAGTCTATTCCACGAGAAAGACTTGTGTGGACCAGGACCACACAATTGAGTTTGGTCACACACATAGTTTTTTCTTTCTTTCTTTACTTTTTCCATTTTCTCTCTCTTCTCTCTTCTCTCTTCTCTCTCTTCTCTCCCATTTCTTTGGTTGTGACCACACAATGGGGTTTGGTTCCTGGTCCACACAAGTATTTTCCCTAATCCACTTCTTTTGTAGATACATCTCTATTCTAATGTGTACTGAAATGCAAGACAACAGTTAAACAAAGACAGGCCAGTTATCCATTGCTTCCAATTTATTTCTCCTTATAATTCACAACACTTAATTTAGTTTTTTTGTTTTCATAAATAATAATAGGCTAGATCACTTTACAACAATTTTAATGTCTTCAAGTTTGATTCATCAGTGCCATGTTATGCTAAGCAACTGTGAAATTGTCGCTCATTTAACAGAATGAGATGTCTCATTTCTTCTTCTGCTTTTCTTCAAAATACGTATAGATGCAAACATTATTTAATGTTGAATGATACGAAAATCAATTTTTTAGTTAAGCTGCTAGCTTACCGCTGCCATGGTATTCTAACTTTATTAGAAGGATATTTGTACTTGTTCTTGATAAAAATAAAAGTTCCATCACCACCTCATTAATATTACTTCTTAAGAAGTCATTTCATCCATCTACAATCAAACTGTAGGGTGCTCTGAGAGCTTCAGTCACTCTTGCTTTCCCTACAGACTGAATTCAAATGCCATGCGTTCTTAGTCCCTTGAATTGGCATCCAACCTTTTGGTATGAAACTAACCCTGTTCAGAGATGCTACTCACATGGCATGATGTGTCAAGAACATTGAAAAGGTGAATTTGACTCAACTTTAAGGGGATGTTTGGATCGACAAGTTAATTGATCACTTATTAAGTGTTTATTGTATAAAGCCGTATGTGTAAGATGTTTCTACAATCAGATAGGGAATAAAGGTAAACTCCGCACAAGTTCTGAATAATTTGTTATTGCAAGTTATCTTGGAGAAATTAGAAAAATAAGCTGAAATCACCATATAGTTATATAATGAGCTATTTGTAATGAGTTTTGCTTTTCCAACCTTACATATTTATTATTATTATACAAGTCTAAATAAGCTCTTTCAATCCACCCCTTTAAACAAGCTTTAAAAATTGAAAGCAGAATATCTTTCTAATGCACTTGATCTGGTGCAGGAAACTCCAAATTCTTGAAAGATGTGAAACCTCCATCCACAACCAAATTATGCCCGCTGATATACCTAGCATCATTAGATGCAAGGTAAAGTGCAGCATTAGCAATATCATCGGGTTCACAATTCGCTCCTTTCAGGACACCAACATTACGAACAATTTCTACAAGTCGCTGCAAGTCAAGATGTGGATATATCTGATCCATTTCGCTCATGACAAAAGGAGTAGGAATAGCAAAAGGCGATATACAATTGACTCGGATTCCATGCCTGGATAGCTCTGAAGCCATGGATTTAACAATGCCTATAACCGCAAACTTGGATACAGAGTATGTATGCTGCGCCATCCCTCCAATCACACCAGTGACGCTGGCAGTGCATAGAATGGATCCAGTTCCACGCGGGATCATTACACGCGCTGCATGCTTGATGCCAGCCATAACGCCGCGAACATTTATTTCCATGACTTTGTCAAAAGATTCTAGATTGAGGTCAACAACGCTTGGAGGAGTTTTACAGGGTATCCCTGCATTGTTATACATGATATCAAGTTGTTTGTATTCAGAAATGGCGAAATCAACTGCGTCAGATATGTCTGATTCTTTTGTGACGTCGCAAGTTATGAAGGTAGCATTAGGTCCTAGTTCTTTTGCAGTTTCTTGGCCAAGTTGTTGTTGGATATCAGCAATAATTACTTTTGCTCCATTATTGATGAATTTTGTTGCTGCAGCTTTTCCTATTCCACTAGCTCCCCCAGTTATCAGTGCTACCTTGTCTTGTAGCTTCCTGGACCACCACATCAGACGTGAATGAAAGGCATTAACATTAAACAACAAAGATCCTTTTGATAATATTTACTTAATGTTGAGCATCATTTGATCATCCTCTATGGTTTCTTTTGGCCTAACCTCGGTCGTTGGATTAATCTAATGACTAAGAGTATTATATCATGGTTGTTAAATTAATCCCAAAGTCAAGAGTTTGCCGAAGAGGTTTCAAAGGCGATACAGTATTCAGTTCAGGGTGTCATTTTTTATCATAATAAATAACAGTTTGCCATCTTATAGATAAATAGAAAAAGAAAATGTAAGCCTAAGACAGAGAAACTGAAGGATTGTTTGGCCATACCTTCCAGTCTGAGTAGATAATAATTTGTTGAAGCTCTCAGCAAACAAAGGCCTTGAACAGGGGAGATTTTTTCTGTTTTCAACAATTAGCAGAAAAAACGTAAGCTGAAAACTTATTTACAACTTGGAAATAATCAGAGAACATGAAGGAGGATCCAAAGTTATAAAATAAAATATACAGTCACTCATTCAATAGAGAAGTTGAAAAGTACAAGCAGAACATCTTATACTTCATTTTTTAATCATCAAACTGAAAGTATAGATAAGAGCATAAAAATGAAGTGTGAAACCAACCTCAAACAAATGCTTAACATGACTTTCTGCCAAAATGAATCAGATCTCACACACTGGAGTGTAATGTAGTTTGAGTCCCTATGAGACAAATAAAAATTAGAGAGAAAAAACAAGTTATTTGCAGTGCTTGTTATAGAAAAAGTACTGCAAGGGTAATTTGGTCAACGTGCCAACGAATATATGCAAATTATATGCATACCCCGTGATATTTTTTGGGATAAGATGCATGGACTACATTCATAGAATAATTTTTATTTTTTGGATAGTAATAGAATATTTTGTCACCAAAGCTTTTTGTCAGTGTATTTTTTTTTTTTCCAACAAAAACAAATGCATCATAGCATTATAGAATAAGTTTTCCTCGACATCGATGTAATATTCAAAGGACATTTATGATACAGTCAAACACATTTACCGCTGATATGGAAATAAAAAAAATGAATATTATATTAAAAATGAATATTATATTAAAATGCAAAAGGGGCATTCCGAGCAAAGCTTTTTGTCAGTGTATTTTTTTTTTTCCAACAAAAACAAATGCATCATAGCATTATAGAATAAGTTTTCCTCGACATCGATGTAATATTCAAAGGACATTTATGATACAGTCAAACACATTTACCGCTGATATGGAAATAAAAAAAATGAATATTATATTAAAAATGAATATTATATTAAAATGCAAAAGGGGCATTCCGAGAATTGAACTCGGGACCTCTCGCACCCTAAGCGAGAATCATACCACTAGACCAAATGCCCATTTGTTGTTCCTCTTTCGAATATATATGTATTAATTACTTAATAATTGCAATCATTTTCCCGCTAAAAATTTCCGCTTCATATTCCCAACAATTTTGATTTTCCCCTCTCCATTCATACATAAATTCTTATTCTTTTCCATCTTCACCCTCATCATCTATGTTATCAATCTCATCATAGTGTTAGGGTTTTACTTCATTTTCACTCTCATCAAATTTATCATCCATATTACACTGTTTGTAATTTCAAGCAAGTTTCACAACAACAAAAAAGAACCAAAGGATTTCTCAATCCAATGGCGAACACTCAACCTTCATCTGCACCTTCTGGTAATTTTCGATTCTTCAACGCTTCTCTTTCTTTCATTATTTTTATTTATTTATTCTATTTACTTTATTCAATTTTCTCGTTTTCTGTGCGATTTGAAGTTGTTCAGAAACTGCGATTTTTTTACTTTCTGAATGTACTATTGTAGTTTGGTCTTGAATTTTGTTTTTTAATTATTATACCTGTTTTTGATGGATCAATCTCAATCAGAAACTAAAATAGAGATTAATCCACTTAATCTGATTAATTAAGTATGTTCGATTTCGTATCATCCACTGTGCAGTACTGCATTGTAAAATATGCTGCAACATGTTGATTTGAAAAATGTAGTAAAAATTAAGAACTAATTGTGAACTCTATAGCACCGACACTTGTGAATGAAGCCGGACTCCTACACAACACCGACACATGTAATTACGTTCAATTAATTCATTTTTTCAAATTGTTACCGGTGTCTACATGTCTGTGTCGTGTTTGGTGTTGGTATATGTGACAGTGCTTTGTAGATTATGATATTGTTGCCTATGTTTCTTTTTGTTGATTATTATGGAATATTGTATAGATAGAACTTCGTTAGGTTGATAAGAATGTTGATTCAATATGATTAGGAGATGAAGCTAAAGATGCAAATGGAAATGAGAACCATCAAGAAACGGAGATTTTTGAGGACACCTTAGTGGTCGATGGTCCATTCACCGAAACTGGGTTGGAAAATCTCGATCTTAATAATACCGAGATTGTAGAGGATTCAGAGCCTGTAGAGGATATGATAACTGGTATAACATGTGAGTATGAGACAGAAGTGGTGCTTGATAGCGAGGACGAAGAAATGAATAATACAGGCAAAGTGACAGTTGGTGAAAGATTTCTTCAGGATAAAAGTAGTCCAGCGGTGAACAATTCTTCGGTGCTCTTCAAGAAGAGATTGCCTAAGTTACCATGTGAGCAAGCAAACTCAAAATCAAATGTCACAGCTTGTGGGAAATCTGGTACTGGTATGTGTTTTTTAACTTTTATCACAGCCATTTAACATTAAGACAGTTTTTTGTATTTTTGATAAAAAAATTGTTGTGAACCATTCTTGCTTTGACTTACCATAATACCTTATTAATAAGTAGTTGACTGAGTAAATGCAATTTCTAGAGCTGTTCATGAATGATTGACTTTTATAAAACATAATGTGCTTGAAGGTGACAAAGGAGCTTCAATTGATGCTGAGAGATTTGATGACAACAACCATCAATGTCTACCTGCTATGTCATATGATGCTCACTCACCAACCGTAGCTGCACTAGGTTTCGTGGATCAGTACTTGTCGTCAATAGATGTGGATCTATTTCAAGGGTTTCAAAATGGAAAGACCGCTATGGAGAAATCACCTCAAGTCTCGAGTGCGAGAGGGTCAATTAGTCTGGCTAAGAAATTTAAAGCTCGAACTCAAAATGAAGATAAAGACCCTTTCAAATGGGCTGACAGTAATCAAAATTTAAAAGAAGCTGGTATTTTCTGTAAAAAACATGAAGCATCTTTCAATTTTGGAAGCCATGGACTGACCTATAAGAGAAGAAGCCAGAAAAAAGGTAGTCGTCTTCAGAACCAAGGAAAATGTGGTGCAAGTAATGGATGTGATGAGAACCAAGGAAACTATAGTGCAAGTTATCAATGTGATGAGAATTTAGTCCAAGAACCAACAATGGCAGCTGACAGTAATAACTCTCTCAAGGAGTTGTATGCTGAGTCATGTGCCGCAAGAGACAACGTGGATATTTATTCTAGTTTAGCACGTACAGAAGACATGTCTGATATTGGCTTAGACACTCAAATAGCTGCTGAAGCTATGGATGCTTTGGCCAATCTGTCCCCTGCCGGCTTTCATTTCAGTGATACTCATCAACCAGAGAAAGTGTTTGATGCATCTTTGAGTTATTTGAAACAAGCTCATCAGAAAAATTCTTCATTTAAAGAGAATCCTGGTTCACATTCTATTGCACTAAAATCCGACATGCGAAATGTATCTTCTTGTAGGTTCAGCAAAGTAACTTCTAAGTCCGCTAGCAAGCAAGGAAAATGTGGTGCAAGTAATGGATGTGATGAGAACCAAGGAAACTATAGTGCAAGTAATCGATGTGATGAGAATTTAGTCCAAGAACCAACAATGGCAGCTGACAGTAATAACTCTCTCAAGGAGTTGTATGTTGAGTCATGTGCCGCAAGAGACAACGTGGATATTTATTCTAGTGTAGCACGTACAGAAGACATGTCTGATATTGGCTTAGACACTCAAATAGCTGCTGAAGCTATGGATGCTTTGGCCAATCTGTCCCCTGCCGGCTTTCATTTCAGTGATACTCCCCAACCAGAGAAAGTGTTTGATGCATCTTTGAGTGATTTGAAACAAGCTCATCAGAAAAATTCTTCATTTAAAGAGAATCCTGGTTCACATTCTATTGCACTAAAATCCGACATGCTAAATGTATCTTCTTGTAGGTTCAGCAAAGTAACTTCTAAGTCCGCTAGCAAGCAAACTTACAATCAAGACTCAAATCTTGTCTCAGGGGAAATGGAAAAAATAATGGGAAGTAAGTTAACTATTGAAGGGGAGTTCAAAAATATTACCAGTTCATCAATATGCAGTGAAAGTGTATCACATGAAGAGGTCTGCTTACGAGGAGAGGGTATGATTTTTCAACCTGCTTCCAAAGAGCCCAAAATCCAGAATAAGAGCAGATGGAAAAGAATGAAACATCAACCAAGCCATTCTAGAAAGAAGAACAATAGATGGACAAGAATGAATCATCGACCAAGCCATCCTAGAGAGAAGAACAATAATGTTGAGGAGGATACTATTAAATATAAGAGGAAGGGAAAGTGTTTAGTGGCAGATCCAGTGGTGTCAGACGTTAAGGCTAAACGTCTTAGTTTATCTACTAGCTCATATGGTGTGGCTAGGAAGAGCAGTTTGAACCACCAGGTTGAAGTTAGTCCGCAGATATCAGTTACCAGCAGTTTTTCAAAGATTGATTCTTGGGATTATCCAAAAGGACCAAGAGGAAAAAGAAAGCGAGCTAATGCCCCAAGAGTTTTGGGTATTGATGATAAAGAAAACAATTTCTGTTCCACTAGAAGTCTAGAGGGCCGAAATGCTGTGCGTAAATCTTGTCTTCTCCCAGTTTCAGCTGGTGATGCTATAAAATTTGAAAACCTGCATGATATGCGTCCCTTGTTGCTGGCACATGTTGAAATATTATCAAACAAGAGTGTTGTACAATCAAGTTCAGAAATTTCTGCTTCAGTTGCTCCATGTGAAGGCATAAAAAATTCAAATGCTAACCATACACGCAATGAGCACCGCAAAAAAGCATGTGAGAAAAACCTGCCAAAGTCTTCACTTTTGAAGGAACTTAGCAGGTTAGGTGTTCCCAAATCCACATCAGAAATGATGAGTAAAGATTTGAGACATCGAAGAGATATGACAAATGTTCGAGTTCTGTTTAGTCAACATTTGGATGACAATGTCCTCAAGCAACAACAGAAGGTAAATTATTGCTTTTATGTTTATCATAGGAGATGCTAAATGTTGTGATTATCGATTAATGATGTTGTTCTATCCTCCTTGCAGATCTTGGCACGTCTTAATATATCTACTGCATCAAACTCAATGGAAGCCACTCATTTCATAGCAGACAAGTTTGCACGTACAAAGAATATGCTGGAAGCAATGGCTCTTGGGAACTTAGTATTGACACACTCATGGCTTGAGAGTTGTGGACAAGCCAACTTTTTGATTGATGAGAAAAATTATGTTTTGAGGGATATGAAAAAGGAAAAGGAAATAGGCTTTAGCATGCCAGTTTCTCTTGCTCGAGCAAGACAAAAGCCACTCCTGAAGGTATTTGTATTATTGTATAAACTTCAGTTATGCTAAAATTCTTATGCGCTCTTGCCTCAAAATCTAGTTGCTTCGCTCTGCAGGGTAAACGAGTCTACATAACACCACACATCAAACCTAATAAGGAAGTAGTTGCAAGCTTGGTTACTGCTGTTCATGGTCAGGTATGCCTATTCATCTATGCATGCCACTCCACAGCTGCAATTGACCTGTGGTTTCAATATTAGGTGTTTTGGATTATTTCTTATGTCGTGTTCATCACATATTCTTTATAAATTGTTTTTCATTCTTCAGCTAGTGGATGAAAATCAGATATTTGCAGACAAGAATGATAATATCTTAGATGATCTATTGATTCTTTCTTGTGAAGAAGACTTTGCAATATGCCGCCATTTCCTTAAGAGAGGTTTTGAATCCTTCCATCTTGTCAATGAACAACGCAGTTGCGTTTTAACCTTTATTCATGTGACATATGAGAAGACTTAAATTTGCAGGAGCTGCTATTTACAGTTCGGAGCTTGTTCTGAATGGAATTATAATCCAGAAGTTGGAACTCGAGAGGTATAATTTGATATATGAAAGTCATTTATCCTTCATATTGATGATATGATATTTAGATGTCATTTGGAACTTTTGAGGTATAATGATATAATATTTGGAACATGATATATTAACCTAACTATACAAAGGCTACCTTTGATTTGTACTATGTTAGCTAGATATCTCCCACTATGATGAACCTAATATTTTCATTCTTGCCAGTTGCCACTCTTGAAGTTGTTGTATCTGAACTAGGTACGCGGTGAAGTTATATTATCTCTAAAGTGAACAAATATAGTTATATTTGTCCTTCATTTTTGGTGTGTTAAGACCACAAGGCACTTAAGGGTGAAAACACTCTTGTTCACTTAGAGATAAATTAACTTTGGAACTTCGTATATATGATGTAGCAAGTCTATTGTTTTGCGCTCTAGAATAAGAAAAAATGCACTGTATTTTTGATAAAATGATCATTAACGCATCATCCTGACAATCTTGTTAAAATTTAACATTGCTGTGAACTTCATCTTTGGCAGGCATAAACTGTTCGCGAATCAAGTTACAAAGAATAAACTAGGTAGATGTAATTGGTTTGGGAAGGTTTACAGAAGGCGTTTGAGGCCTGTATCTTGAGAATAGCTCATTTCTGAGGTAATATTACTATGGTCTACTGAATTGATAAAAACAATGGCCCTTTCTTTGTCAGATGTTTGTTTACGTACAGATGCTACTTGATCAGTTACTTACAAATGCAACTTAGTCTCCTTTATGTTGTTTTGAGCCATGTTCAAATCAAGTGACTCAATGACGGCAAATGATATCTATGGAATGCTCTTTTTTGCAAAGGGAGCCATTTTAATGTAATATAAGTTGACCAAGGTGTGTATGGATTCTGATTTTATCTTTAATAGATAATATGTTTTAATTTTTATTTTCTCATGATTGCAACTGACAGCTTAGCTTTGTGTCAAACACTTTCTGATGTGTTATTCTAAAGCATAATATATCACTGGGACACCAGAATGTGATCCAAAGAGACGCTTATTCACCTTTTGTTGGAGATAAGTTGTGTAATTTGTGAAATATAACGACTAAAATTTTGTTCATTATTGATCCGTTCAAATCATTGAATGTTTAAAGTTAATTAAAGAAAAAATTATTTTATTTATATAAGGCAATTTCCAGTCACATCCCAAAATAATTTATCAATTGTATTCAAAGTCACAGCCCTTGCAAGTTTCAGTAGTCTACATGAAATAAGTTTATGTAAATTGAGTTTTTTATATAGCATGCTTAACATAGCTCATGTAAACTCAATTTACGTAGTTTTTTAACATATGAATTTTAAGACATGTAAACTTAGATTGCGTACATATACAATTGCAATTTCATTGTTATCATTTAATTTTAATTCAAATTAGGTGTAATGGGAAATTTTCAATTAGAAATTGTTCTTATAATTTAGATGATTTCATTTGAATTCTATCTGCGATGAATATAAATACTACACAACCTTGTGAGTTGTGAGCGAGCTAGAATGTAGCCACCAGATTTCATTGGGTAAGGATACTTTCCAGCATGAAGTTGATTGACACCACTAGTCACTGATTTGGATTCAAAGTAACACTGGCCAAGTTTTTTCAATGTACCAAAATATCAAACTTAGATCATCAAGGTTGACGAGCAAGTTGACACTGTAACTAACTAGCAGGTATGAAAACCAAATATGCAAATAAAAAAATTTCATTAGAAGGCCTAATTGGATATTCACGAGGCAAAAACTAAAACTGGAAAATTTCATAGGCCTAATTACTGCAAACCAATAATGTTAAAGCATAAGTTAAGACTAAAGCCAATTTTAATTTGGATTAGCTTCCAACTTATGGGAACTTTCGAATTCAAATATATGTATGGCTCGGTATAATATATGATATAAGTGTTTAGAGATAGATCTATCATTTTTCACATACAAAAAATAAATTGTTTAGAGACAGATCTATCATTTTTCAAACGGCCGTGTACAGTGGCAGCGTTTGAAGGCCAAATATTTAAAGTCATACTACTTCACTAAAATTTTAAGAAACTTCTTTGGTATGTGAACAAGATTTTAACATTTTCATTTTTTACTCCTAAAAAAAGTCACCCAAAACAACGCATCGCCATAACACTTACAAATTGCACATTATGATATGAGTGGCCATTCAATAAACTCCATGACAGGTTCACAAGTCCCACCATGTCAAAATAATTACGATTATTCAGCACAAACATGAATTAAAGACACAGCAACCAAGTAGCCTAAAAACCCAAAAATCAGCAGCATACACACAACAGAAAAATAAAAACCAGAAAAATCAGCAGCAAACTTCAATGTTGCTATCAATTTCAACCCCCACCTCCCCAAAACATAGCTGAACCACTTGATCTCTCCTATGGTAATTTCTGGAACTTCCAAGCACAATATTTAGTGCACAGTCTATATCCAAGAATAGTGACCAATCCTATCTTCAATTTACAAATGGCAATTGACAGTTTCATTCCATGGACTATCACAACACAGACTATCATATAATAGCATATGCACACCATCAAAACCATCATCTTACTGAATACCGCATCAGAACCTCAAGAAGTGATGCAATACAAAACATCCACCCAGCAGGCCACAATCCAATTCTTTTCATAGACATAGAGCAGGACAGTTCAATTTCATACAGCACTACAGCAGCATCAAAGGAAAGATGGCATTTGCAGCGTAATAATTCAATTTCATACATCAGTACCAGAAAAAATACCCAATTCTTTTCATATTGTAGCATCAAAGTAGCAACGACAATAAATCAATTCAATTTGCATAGGAAACTAATTCAATCACAACATAAAAGTACCCAATTCGCATAGAAAATCGATTAAGGAAGGATTGAACTTATTGATTCCTGAGGGACAAACAGAGACGACAACAGACAAACTGCGTGACGCCAGACGCACACATTAGAGACTGGACAAACAAAGACACACAGTGGAGAGGGGGGGACATTGTGTCACACACGCAGGCAAACGTGCACGGAAGGAACAGTACACAGCCAGGCGGCAAAACATGAGCTGGGGCAAATGGAATGGAGTTGCAAAAGGAGAGCATGGGTATGGCGTCTGCAGGACAGTGGCTGGTATTTATGGTTGGAGTGTAGGGGTTATAATTTTCTTTTTGGAGTGGTCGTGGCCACCATATGTCCTAACTAAGTTCCGCCAATCGTGGTGTACTACTACGACTAAAAGACTTGAACTTACAATGGCATCTACGAATTCTTTACAGAGGAGAACAGCTGGTGGTGGAACCTTTGCCATCAAATTCAACGATTTTGGGTATCAATCCATTTACTGAACATATTTTGTTAACAAAAGGAATTCATCACACTTTACAAGAAACAGCAGTGCTCAGTATCAGTTTTCAGTATTTTTTTTTTTTTTTGGTGCAAGTTTTCAGTAAATTTTTACAAAGTTATTATATCCAAGGAAAATTCTAGGCAACTAAAAATTCTTTCACTCAGGAATAGTAATCCGTACAACTTTTCCTCACATCCATGCCGCTTGAGAAACTACATTCCAAAAATCTTAAAATAATGTTGCTACAAATACAAGATGGCAAATAAGGGTCCCCCAATTGATCAATTGCTGATAAGAAGAGCATAAAAAGATATAATCGGAACTCCCATGGACCATGGCAAATATAAAACTTGCAGTCAATGTGAGAATCTATGTAAATAACTAACTCCCTCTGCCAGTTACCATAGGAAACAGCAAGAATAAGTATTGTATTAGGTACTTCCATACAAAATAGCATTATGGCAGACCAGGTTAGTTATTTCCCTCAGGTGGTTGAGTGTTGGCATTGTAACTTTCATAGCCTCCGGTTGATGGTGGTTGTGTGTTGGCATTGTAACTTTCATAGCCTCCGGTTGACGATGCTGATGAATTGGCTGGATACATTGCTGATGAAACCATGGGGGGAGCGCCATTGGAGGCTGGTGCTGCAGTGTTTCCAGGAACCATCGGCGGTGGAGGTAGTGTCGGCGGCCTAGGAAGGGTGTTTGTTTGACCAGGTACTAAGGGAGCACCAGGTGGAGGTAAAGTTGGTGGCATGCCAGGTGCAGAATAATATCCTCCTGTGCATTCCAAACGAAACCAGTTACACCACATGAACAAAGCAACTAGTTGTTGATGCTTGAACATGAGCACAGGCACAATTTGACTTACAATTTTAATTCAATAGAATAATAGATTTTTAAAAATTGAGAAAAGCCAAACAACCAAGTAACATAGTTGGAAAAATTGAAATTCCCAAGAAAATGAAAGTCAATCAAGTAATTTGCAGTGAACCATCAACATACTCATAATCACATTCGAGGTAAACAGAATAAAAAGAAAAACTATATCTGCATGTAAAATGAGGGAAACAGATGCTTCAATGAAAAGAGCGGACGAGTGGTAGAGATGGTATCTACCTGGTGCAATAGGACCTGGCCTAGGCATCATCATAGGTCTCATCCCTGGGAATAGTTGTTGTCCACCAAAGCCTGGAACACTTCCAGGAATTGGCAACCTTGGTGGTGGCAAGATGGGCATAGAAGGCCTTTGAGCCATCATGGGATTAAAAGCTACACCAACTTGCTGAAACGCTGCAGCTTGCCCGAGATGTTCCTTAATCCTTTGATCAATTAAACTTTGGGTTTGTTGCTCTTCAAATTGCAGGTAGTATTGCCTCACATTTGCCTTAAAAGATGAAAAGACATTAACATCACAGATACAATGTAAAGCACTTGTCTTAAAAGATCAGAATGAAACTATAAGCCTTAATACAATCATCTTGTCGTCAATAGTCACAGTATATTATTATATATCCTGACACAGTTTTGTTTGGCAAGACACAATTTTGAGCTTATAGTCATATGAGCTTATTGTAAAATAGAGAGAAAAGATGATAAGCTTTATTATATATCCTTACGAGCATTTTTTTTAACGGGATTTTTTCATGAGTTTATAACTTATTTTTACTAGATTATAGCATTTTTTATAAGCTAATTCAAGCAGCTTAAAGCTTATCATCTTTTCTCTCCATTTTACGCCTGATATCTCGATTGAAAAAAGTTAAATATTAATTAAAAATATCTTTTTTATATCATTTCATGTTTATAAGTTAGTTCAACCGCTAATTTTACCAAATACTACAAATTTATCTACAACAAGCTATCAATTACCCACTATAAGCTAGCTTATCAGCTATCCACTATTTTTTACCAAATAAAACCTTAATATACACATTATAAATATACTAATTTGTCTTGAGAGATGAGAATTCAAAGTTGGACACATAACACATTCATACACAAAATGGCCGCATTAAAAACAATGCTGACTTTTCTTAATACCATGTGAAAATAGCAAAAAATAACTTTTTTATTTGAAACAGCAAATGTTAGTATTGTTAGTTTTTATGCTGGATCTGGAGATTGAACCCAAACCCAAGACCTTCTTATGACACCACTAGCAGAAAGAACATACAATTAAGGAAAAGATAGTATTTCATATTCCATAGTACCTTGTGTTTGTAACCTGAATTATGTTGCTTTCTTACAGATGGCTGCAAGAAACAAAGAAAACAAAGTAAAAATATGTAATTGTGATGTGACTAACAACCTTTTCATGGAATTAAAACAAAAACTTAACTTTCCATCAAAATTGTATAACCCTAAACTTACAGAATCGTGGGTCAAGTAGGTATCGCAGTAGTCACAGTAGTAGCTGCAAATTGGAAGGAAAAAAAAAAGTGAGTGATTGAGGAATAATAACATGAATTGAATTCAGATGAAATTTGAATAAAGAAGTACCGAGGCATCGCGGTTTGAATTGTAATGGCTCCTTCTCCTTCGAGAGCTGACCGATCAGTGATGATGAATTCGAAGAAGAAACAGAACAGAAAACCCCTAAAACGCTATTACTTGCTTGCTATGGTGTAGTGGGGGTAAATTGAAATTAAAACCCTAAAATTTTAAAGTGAAAATAATCTATCTATCTTGGTTTTTGTCAAGGTAAAATAATCTTCCTTAAAAAAAATTCAAGGTAAAACAATCTATCTATTCTTTTTATATATATAGTAATAGTATAAATTTAATAAAATAAATTAAATAATTTTATCCGATAAAAATTGATTAATTTAAGACTCAAATATGTTTAGTCTTTAAAAAAATATCAACTTATGATACGAGTTTATTTCAACTTCCTACATTGTTCGTTACATCCATCAGAAGAATGATGAATGTATTTTGGTGGGGTCATGGAGGTCCAAATGATATAGGCATTCATTGGTTGTCTTGGGAAAAATTGGCTATGCACAAAATACATGGGGGCATGGGTTTTAAGGATTTATTGGATTTTATCTCGCCATGCTTGGTAAACAAGGTGGAAGCTGCAAACGGAACCCATGTAACATCTCATACTGCTTTCAGGATTGTCGACTGACCCCATAAACTTGGTAAACAAGGTGGAAGCTGCAAACGGAACCCATGTAACATCCCATACTGCTTTCAGGATTGTCGACTGACCCCATAAACCAACACGAGTCTTTTCAGCGTGTTTTGTCCTCACTCGCACGCTTACCGGAAAACTTCCCAATAGGTCACTCATCCCAAAATTGCTCCAAGTCAAGCACGCTTAACTGTGGAGTTCTTATGGATTGAGCTACCGAAAAGAAGATGCATCTTGTTGATATAGGTAGTACCAAACAATTCTTAGAAGCCTTCCTTCAACCATGTAGTCCCATACCTACACAGCCTTAGGATCCCTCTCATTCCGATGTGATTCGGTTCCTCTAGAAACTGTCGGAAGCCGCTCATTGTCGTGCCTTGTGCACTGGCGACCACTCCCCTGTCCTCGTCAACGGTGGGTGTTACATATGCCCACCAGTTTTCGCTTGGTTCGTCCCCGAACCACACCGTACTAGGAGAGGTCTGCTCTGATACCATTTGTAACATCCCAGACTGCTTTCAAGATTGTCGACTGACCCCACGAACCAACACGAGTTTTTTCAGCGTGTTTTGTCCTCACTCGCACGCTTACCGGGAAACTTCCCGGTAGGTGACCCATCCCAAAATTGCTCCAAGTCAAGCACGCTTAACTGTGTAGTTCTTATGGATTGAGCTACCGAAAAGAAGATGCATCTTGTTGATATAGGTAGTACCGCACAATTCTTATAAGTCTTCCTTCAACCATGTAGTCTCATACCTACACAGCCTTAGGATCCCTCTCATTCCGATGTGATTCGGTTCCTCTAGAAACTGTCGGGAGCCGCTCATTGTCGTGCCTTGTGCACTGGCGACCACTCCCATGTCCTCGTCAACGGTGGGTGTTACAACCCACCTCTCTCGTCTCTCGTTGTTTAAAGCAAGGTATTTCCCATCTTGTAATTATCTTGCTACTAAGTTGGGTCACAATCTGAGATACATATGACGTATTCTTCACGCTCGTTTCATTGTTCGTGGAGGTGTTCGATAGTGTATAAGCATCAGTTCTTCTATCCCAATCATTGATCAACCATCGCTTCAAAATGGTCGATGCATTGACAGCATTGTGCTTAACACCTCTTTGTTTCGAGATTTTACGGTTAATAGCCATATTGATGATGCGCATAAACAGTGGAAAGTGGAGCTGAATCATCAAGTTTTTCGATAGGATATGACAAATGATATTATTGATACGCTGTTGATTCCAAATGTTTCGGAGGACCGTATAGTTTGGAAAGCGGAAAAGAATGATATTTACCTGGTAAAAAGCGCTTACAGACTTTGTGTTAAGGAACTAGTAGATACTTCGCTTCTGAGACGACTAGGTTATTGGTCAAGTATATGGAAGTTGAAGGTACCACCAAAAATCAAGAATTTCATATGGTGTGTGTGTCGTGGTTACTTGCCAACAAGGGTCCGGTTACAAGATAAAGGAGTTCAATGTCCTGTGAACTGCGTTGGTTGTAACGACGAAGCAGAGGATTTAGCTTTTTGGTGTCCTTTTTCTATTCAAGTGTGGCGGCAGATGTAACACCCCGTTCTCCCAACAACGTAATATTAATTATTATAATCAGAGTAATCACACAACGGAGTGTCACACTACTTTTCAAAAATTCATAAATAGAAAATATCTATTTATTTAAGGCCAACATAAAGAATCTTAATAAACTGCAGCAGAATAATTCTTTAAAATATAATTTCCACCAAAATTCAACATTAATGAAAATCTTGGCACAAAGGCCCCAACATAATTCAACTTTATTTTCAACAACGATAAACTCTAATAGCAAGTCTTTTCCAAAATATGTGATACATAAAAGAATGAGAAGACATTCGCAACGATTTCCCCATCCTAGTATGTATCAGAGCCCTAGACACTTGAGCCGACCAAACCTACCAGTCATCAGTACCTGCACATTACCCACGGTCGAGGCAACATATACGCAGAAGGGGTGAGAAACTTATCCAATAATAATAATATATAATTCATCAAATTAATGAAATCAACAAGCATATCACAATAGACGTCATTAATAATGTATATAAATAAACACATAAGCAACGACATAATTATTTTCAGCAACAAGGTACAGCAACAACAACAACAACAACGTTATCCACAACGACACCGACAACTCGACAATGCGACAACGACAACAACTCGACAATGCTACAACGACAACAACTCGACAATGCTACAACGACAACAACAACTAATGCATCATGCAGATGGTACCAATCTACGCGCGTTGAATGCTAAGCATTCCAGGGCATAAGCCCCCAACAAATTGGATGGTTAAAACATCCCAGGGCATAAGCCCCCAACAGGTGAATGATAAACATTCCAGGGCATAAGCCCCCAACGGGTGAATGATAAACATTCCAGGGCATGAGCCCCCAACAGATGTGAGTATGCAAATGGACTCAACTTGTGTATATCAACATACAACTCCAACAACGACTACAACAACAACATATGTGCCTACAACAATTATGACACACTCCCCAACTTAGACATTAGATGATACAACAACGTCAACAACGGAGGACAACAACATAGCATATATATAAAATCAATTACATTCATCTCAAGATTCAAAACATCCTTCAAAAGCAATTAAGTTTTGATCAATATCACATAATCCAAATACTCATAAAACATCTCAACTAAGTCCCTAACACTTAAGTTTGAAGTTGGGAAACCAACCATAAGTTTTGGACTAACTTGGGAATAGTTATTCTAAGTTTTCTTAAATTTTTCTGAAGACCCACCTGGACTATTTTTATCGTAACTCAAAATCTACAAATCTTTTCCACTCCAAACCAAGGCCATTATAAAGCTAACTTAATTATCTACAACTTTCATGTTTACATCAAAAGCCAATTCAAAACAGAAATGGGTGAAAAAGCACAAAAAACACAGAAACCGAAGTTCTGTTAGCACGAAGAAACAGAACGTTGGCACGGCCCGTGCCATGCACGGCACGGCCGTGCTCGATTGACAGCACAGCTTTTTCTTCGTTTTTTCCGTTTTCACCATTTTGCGCATAAAATTCAAACCGTTAAGCGGATTTCAGTGCCGTTTTCGCCTACACGCTCCTGACATTTCCCTCTATCATAATCTACAGAAACATTCAATTTTCCACCACTCAAAAAAAATCGATTTTTCCAAACCTCACATAATCACTTGTCTGTAGAACATTCAGACACCGACGTTTCAATCGAAAGTCCCAATTTTCAATCCTTGATTACCCAAAATGCGTTTCAACAGAAGTTTTCAGGTTCAATTGGGCAATATAACAATCAAATAACATACAACATGCATCAACAACACAATTCATCATATTATAGCCATTAACCTAAAACTTTCTAACCCTAATACCAAAACACCACAATCATCAAAAATCAGAATTATATATATTATTAGTGAAAGGAATCCCACCCTTACCTTATCTCAGCAAATTCTACAGCAAAAACGGTTGGATTCTCTCTTCCTAGCTCTTCTCCTAGCTTTCTCTTGGTTCTTCTCCTCTTTCTCTCCAAAAACCAGTTTTTCTAATGTTTGTACGTGAAAATGTTTCTATCTCTTTTTCTTTCTTTTACTCCCAAAAATATAACTCTTTTCTTTTCTCACTTAACTCCCTTAATTTCTATTTAATTTCTACTTAATTCCCATTAACCAAAAATAAATACTAATTCTACTTATTTCTATTTCTCCTATTATTTCCACAAATAATAAAACCACATTCATTTAAATAATACACAACTCCATGAATCATATAATAAAATAGCATCACACCATATATCACATAAGAATCATATAATATATATATTTCACATAAAATCACATATATATAACAAATAAAGTCATATAAAATATTCACCCATCTACTAAAAATAATAGAATAAAAATGGGGCGTTACAACTCTCCCCAACTTATAGAATTTCGTCCTCGAAATATTACCTCAAGCAAACAACTCAGGATATGACTCCTGCATCCTACTCTCCAACTCCCAAGTAAGACTTTCACCAGTTGCTCCTCCCCAAACAACTCTCACTAGAGGTATCTCTTTACCTCTCAATGTCTTCACCTTGCGATCATCAATCCTCAAAGGTAAAGTCTCCACCGTAAGATTGTCTCTAACTTGCACATCATCTATAGGAATAACATGTGAAGGATCCGCTACATACTTCCGAAGTTGCGACACATGAAACACATCATGCAAGTTCGAAAGATGTGGTGGCAAACCAACTCTATAAGCCACCGTACCAATTCTCTCAGATATTTGATAAGGACCAATAAACTTCGGAGTCAACTTCTTGGACTTCAATGCACGACCCACACCGGTCATAGGAGTGACTCTCAAGAACACATGGTCACCCTCTTGAAACTCAAGGTCTTTCCTACGCTTGTCATGATAACTCTTTTGTCGACTCTGCGACTCTTTCATATGCTCTCTTATCATCTTGACCTTCTCTGTAGTCTGCTGAACTATTTCAGGTCCAAACACAATACTTTCACCCGACTCAAACCAACATAAAGGAGTCCTACACCTTCGACCATATAAAGCTTCGAAAGGTGCCATACCAATACTTGAATGGTAACTATTGTTGTACGTGAACTCTATCAATGGTAGGTGACTGTCCCAAGCTCCACCTTGCTCAAGTACACACACCCTCAACAAGTCTTCTAATGATTGAATCGTTCTTTCTGATTGACCATCTGTTTGCGGATGATAAGCCGAACTCAACTTCAACTGAGAGCCCAAAGCTTCTTGCAAGCTTTTCCAAAATCTCGAAGTGAACCTCGGATCTCTATCCGACACAATACTCGACGGGACACCATGCAACTTCACAATATTATAAATATAAATCTCCGCCAACTGAGCTACTGAATAAGTGATATTAATAGGAATAAAATATGCCGACTTCGTCAATCTATCGACAACGACCCAAATGGCATCATGCCCTCTTTGAGTGTTTGGCAAACTCGTCACAAAATCCATGGAGATGCTATCCCATTTCCATTCCGGCACATCTAATGGTGTCAACAAACCAGCAGGCTTCTGATGTTCAACTTTCGATTTCTGACAAGTTAAACAAGCATAAACAAATTGCGCGACATCACGCTTCAATCCAGACCACCAAAACAGTTTCTTCAAGTCATGATACATCTTTGTAGCTCCCGGATGGATACTCAAGCTACTTCTGTGACTTTCTTCTAAAATCAACTTTTTCAATTCATTATTATCAGGGATACAAATCCTGCCTCGGAATCTCAACACTCCTTGATCATCAACCTGAAAATCACCATCTGCAGTCTGATTACTGGCAACCATTAAGTCTACAAATTTCACATCAACCTCCTGGGCTTCTTTTATACTCTTCAAGAAATCATTATTAATTTTCAACATACCCAACTGTACACTCTGAGGTGCCAATTCACAAACAAGACTTAAGTCTCTAAACTGTTCCAGCAATTCAAATTCTTTCACCATCATAGCCGACATGTGCAACGTTTTCCTACTCAAGGCATCTGCAACCACATTAGCTTTACCCGGATGGTAATTTAAGCCAAAATCATAATCTTTCAACAACTCTAGCCACCTTCTCTGCTTCATATTCAACTCTTTTTGATCAAATAAATATTTCAGACTTTTATGATCACTAAACACTTCAAATCTGGAACCGTACAAATAGTGTCTCCAAATTTTCAACACAAAAACCACAGCAGCCAACTCTAAATCATGTGTAGGTTAGTTCTTCTCATGTACTCTCAATTGTCTCGAAGCATAAGCCACTACCTTGCCATCTTGCATAAGCACACCACCTAAGCCCAACTTGGACGCATCACAATATACAACAAAAGGTTTATCTGGCTCTGGTAAAATCAAAATTGGAGCCGTCGTCAATCTTCGCTTCAACTCATTGAAATTACTCTCACACTGAGCATCCCACACAAAAGCTTTACCTTTACAGGTCAACTGAGTCAATGGAAGTGCCAACTTCGAAAATCCTTCGATAAATCTTCTGTAATAACCAGCCAAACCAAGAAAACTTCTAATCTCTGTAACTGACTTAGGAGTCTCCCATTGTGATACCGCTTCAACCTTCGACGGGTCAACTGCAATACCACTACCATAAATAATATGGCGAAGAAAACTTACTTCACTTAACCAGAATTCGCACTTTGACAGCTTTGCATACAACTTCTTTTCTTTCAGCACCTGCAACACAATCTTCAGATGTTCTGCATGCTCTTCTTCAGTCTTAGAATAAATCAAGATATCATCAATAAATACAACAACAAACTTATCCAGAAAAGCATGAAAAATTCTGTTCATATACTCCATGAACACACCTGGCGCATTAGTGACACCGAAGGGCATCACTTTATACTCATAATGGCCATACCGTGTCCTAAAGGCCGTCTTCTGCATATCTTCATCCTTCACCTTAATCTGATGGTAACCTGACCTCAAATCAATTTTACTAAACACGTGAGCACCCACTAATTGATCCATCAAGTCGTCAATTCTCGGAAGTGGATACCTGTTCTTTATCGTCACTTTATTAAGCTGACGGTAATCTATGCACAATCTCATGCTACCATCCTTCTTCTTCACCAACAATATCGGCGCTCCCCAAGGTGAGACACTCGGTCTTATAAACTTCTTATCAAGCAATTCTTCCAACTGCTTCTTCAATTCTGCCAACTCGGAGGCTGACATACGGTAAGGAGTCATCGACACAGGCTTCGTACCCGGTACAAGATCAATCGAAAATTCAACCTCCCTCTCTGGTGGCACATCTGGAATCTCATCAGGAAAAACTCCAGGAAATTCATTCACCACGGGCAATCTATCAATTATCGACTGACTCTCTACAGACAAATACGCCATCAAGGAAAACATTAAGTTTCCATCATGCTCTAACCGCTTCAGCTGCTTGGTAGATAAAAATTATGCTCCACTCTCTTCTTCAGCAGAAGAAAAGTACACCGTTTTCTAAAACAATTAATATGAACATGGTTGTACTCCAACCAGTTCATACTAGGGATTGCACAACAAACAAAAAACAACAATCAGGACAACAAGGACAATAAAAAATTGTCACACAACACTACTAGGCTCGACACGACTCTACTAATTGGCCGGACGGACCGACTTGCTCTGATACCAATTGTAACACCCCGTTCTCCCAACAACGTAATATTAATTATTATAATCAGAGTAATCACACAACGGAGTGTCACACTACTTTTCAAAAATTCATAAATAGAAAATATCTATTTATTTAAGGCCAACATAAAGAATCTTAATAAACTGCAGCAGAATAATTCTTTAAAATATAATTTCCACCAAAATTCAACATTAATGAAAATCTTGGCACAAAGGCCCCAACATAATTCAACTTTATTTTCAACAACGATAAACTCTAATAGCAAGTCTTTTCCAAAATATGTGATACATAAAAGAATGAGAAGACATTCGCAACGATTTCCCCATCCTAGTATGTATCAGAGCCCTAGACACTTGAGCCGACCAAACCTACCAGTCATCAGTACCTGCACATTACCCACGGTCGAGGCAACATATACGCAGAAGGGGTGAGAAACTTATCCAATAATAATAATATATAATTCATCAAATTAATGAAATCAACAAGCATATCACAATAGACGTCATTAATAATGTATATAAATAAACACATAAGCAACGACATAATTATTTTCAGCAACAAGGTACAGCAACAACAACAACAACAACAACGTTATCCACAACGACACCGACAACTCGACAATGCGACAACGACAACAACTCGACAATGCTACAACGACAACAACTCGACAATGCTACAACGACAACAACAACTAATGCATCATGCAGATGGTACCAATCTACGCGCGTTGAATGCTAAGCATTCCAGGGCATAAGCCCCCAACAAATTGGATGGTTAAAGCATCCCAGGGCATAAGCCCCCAACAGGTGAATGATAAACATTCCAGGGCATAAGCCCCCAACGGGTGAATGATAAACATTCCAGGGCATGAGCCCCCAACAGATGTGAGTATGCAAATGGACTCAACTTGTGTATATCAACATACAACTCCAACAACGACTACAACAACAACATATGTGCCTACAACAATTATGACACACTCCCCAACTTAGACATTAGATGATACAACAACGTCAACAACGGAGGACAACAACATAACATATATATAAAATCAATTACATTCATCTCAAGATTCAAAACATCCTTCAAAAGCAATTAAGTTTTGATCAATATCACATAATCCAAATACTCATAAAACATCTCAACTAAGTCCCTAACACTTAAGTTTGAAGTTGGGAAACCAACCATAAGTTTTGGACTAACTTGGGAATAGTTATTCTAAGTTTTCTTAAATTTTTCTGAAGACCCACCTGGACTATTTTTATCGTAACTCAAAATCTACAAATCTTTTCCACTCCAAACCAAGGCCATTATAAAGCTAACTTAATTATCTACAACTTTCATGTTTACATCAAAAGCCAATTCAAAACAGAAATGGGTGAAAAAGCACAAAAAACACAAAAACCGAAGTTCTGTCAGCACGAAGAAACAGAACGTTGGCACGGCCCGTGCCATGCACGGCACGGCCGTGCTCGATTGACAGCACAGCTTTTTCTTCGTTTTTTCCGTTTTCACCATTTTGCGCATAAAATTCAAACCGTTAAGCGGATTTCAGTGCCGTTTTCGCCTACACGCTCCTGACATTTCCCTCTATCATAATCTACAGAAACATTCAATTTTCCACCACTCAAAAAAAATCGATTTTTCCAAACCTCACATAATCACTTGTCTGTAGAACATTCAGACACCGACGTTTCAATCGAAAGTCCCAATTTTCAATCCTTGATTACCCAAAATGCGTTTCAACAGAAGTTTTCAGGTTCAATTGGGCAATATAACAATCAAATAACATACAACATGCATCAACAACACAATTCATCATATTATAGCCATTAACCTAAAACTTTCTAACCCTAATACCAAAACACCACAATCATCAAAAATCAGAATTATATATATTATTAGTGAAAGGAATCCCACCCTTACCTTATCTCAGCAAATTCTACAGCAAAAACGGTTGGATTCTCTCTTCCTAGCTCTTCTCCTAGCTTTCTCTTGGTTCTTCTCCTCTTTCTCTCCAAAAACCAGTTTTTCTAATGTTTGTACGTGAAAATGTTTCTATCTCTTTTTCTTTCTTTTACTCCCAAAAATATAACTCTTTTCTTTTCTCACTTAACTCCCTTAATTTCTATTTAATTTCTACTTAATTCCCATTAACCAAAAATAAATACTAATTCTACTTATTTCTATTTCTCCTATTATTTCCACAAATAATAAAACCACATTCATTTAAATAATACACAACTCCATGAATCATATAATAAAATAGCATCACACCATATATCACATAAGAATCATATAATATATATATTTCACATAAAATCACATATATATAACAAATAAAGTCATATAAAATATTCACCCATCTACTAAAAATAATAGAATAAAAATGGGGCGTTACAGCAGACTGGTTTATAGAATGAAGTTTTTGTCACAATTCAGCATAACATTATCGTGGAGGAAGCTATATTTTTGTTGCTTCACAAATTGCAGATCGACCTCCAAAAGAGAATGGCAACCGTGTTATGGAGCCATTGGAAGCACCACAATCTCAAACTCTGGCACAACAAACATGAGCTTTGTGTTCATGTTGTTGATCGTGCTCAACATCTAATGGATGAATGGCTGGCAGTGCAAACTCTTCTCTGCAGGGTTCAGAACAAATGGGAGTAAACTCTCAGCAGGCTCCACAACCACCAATTCAACAAGCGATTCCTGCACCAGTAGTTTCCTCTTCATGGCATAAATCGCAACGGGGTAGGATGAAGTGTAACGTCTATGCTTCCTTTTTTCCTTATGGAACCATACTGGTATTGAAATATGTTTACGTGATGCAGAGGGTACTTTTGTACTTGTGCAAACTATGAGTTTCCCAATAAAATATTTTGTTGATGTGGGTGAAGCGCTTGGTTTTTTTAACACGCTTCAATGGATAGCAGACATGCAGTTTGATAGTGTAGAATTTGCAATCGACTTGAAGGTAACATATGGTGCCTTTAATTCCAATCATCGTGAGGCAACAAAGTTTGGCCAAGTCATTACAACATGTCAGAATCCCTTTTCGACTTCCATTACAAACTCTAGGGTAGAGTTAGTCGGCAACAAGCAAATATGACTACACATGTTCTCGCAAGCGAAGCCATTTTCTCAACTAGTCCCAAAATTTACTTTGATGTACCTAATTGTACTGACTTTATTATTATTAATGAAATGCTATAACATTATTTTTTATCAAGTTTCGTTGTTTTATCTCTAATTTTTCTTTGTAGGAACTTCCAAAATATTCTACAGCCAGTTTTAAATGGTCATACTTAGATTTTTTTTCTTAACAAAAATAACTACTTTTGCACATAATAAAAAAAACATTAAGTCTCATTTTATAATGTAGTAAAACTTCGATACTTTTTTCCCCAAAATATTTTATTTATATTATCATTTCACATATATTAAAAAAAGTGTAAAAATAAATGTGAGATAATAACAGTTTTATAGAAGTACTCTTATAATGTATTGGTCTATTTATTATTATCATACATGTAAAGTAAAAAATTAAGAATAATGCATGTAATATTAATTAGATGGTAGAATTAGAAGAAGAAGAAAGTAATTAATGTTTTATTGAAAAATGTCAATTGTTTTGGGACACATTTTTTATGTAAATAGATCAGTTATTTTATGATGGCAGGAGTAAAAAAATAAAATATATTTCCAAGTTATTAGCATGTAGTTTCTACTCATGTTTAGCGGTGACTAACCTTTGTTGAGAAGTATGTGGAACACATGAGATGATTCTCCCAATAGCGAAGCTGGCCAGGTTTTCATGAGATGACCAAATATTAACGCATGCAAAGCCATAGCTACACCCTTGGATTCTCCCTTGCAATCATATTCTCCATGCACAAAAGTGAGGGATGGAAAAAAGTTAAACTAGGTCGCTGAAATTGACGTTGAGGAGATTTGGATCTAAGATCTTGAGGAGAAACACACTCTAAGGAATCAAGCCAACACCATCAAACCAACCAAGTGAGTTGATAACTTCAGACATACATTTTTCTGGCTAAATTACATCAGGGGTCTTTTAAGTTTGCGGTTTGTAACAAATTGGTCCTCTAAGCTATTTTGATCACACATAAGCCCTTTAAGTTTGAGGTCTGTAACAAATTGGTCCTCTAAACTATTTTGATCACACATAAGTCCTTTAAGTTTGAGGTTTGTAACAAATTCATTTTTTAAGTTATTTTGGCCAGACATAAGTCATTTAAGCTTGTAAACATTTTCAATTCAGTCATTCTATTAACTAAACGTTACAAAAACGATGATGTGACAATTAAGTGTACGATTTGGCAACTAAGTTTATAAACAATGGACATTAGGATGTAAATTTTCATCAAAGGAAGAGTTCAAGGAAGCTGTTATCAATAATTTTATGTATAATGGCTTCGATTTGAGGTTCATAAAGAATGACAATGAGAGGGTCAGAGTTGGTTGCAAGGATGGATGCTCTTGGATTGTTTTATATTCTAAGATGTCCGATGAAGATACATGTCATATCATACACTTAACCGTCACATCATCGTTTTTGTAATGTTTGGTTAATATTAATGACTAAATTGAAAACGTTTACAAACTTAAAAGACTTATGTGTGACCGAAATAACTTAAAAAACAATATGTTACAAACTTCAAGCTTAAATGACCCATGTGCGAAAAAAATAATTGAAAAGACTTATCTATTACAAAAGTCAAACTTAAAGGACCCCTAATATAATTTAGTTTTTTTTTTATCATGACTTCAAACAGACACTATTATAAATAATATGATAATTTTTTTTTTTTTACCTATAACGTTAACATATTATTGCATCATGGATTAAAATATTTTTACATTACTAGTTTATATAGATATTTAAAAATACTATTAAAATTAAAACCCATCAATTTCATCCATATATAAGCACTCCGAAAGAGACAAACATGAGACAATGTGATGCTGAAAATGTTTATTGCAAGGATTTTACTGTTTTTTCCTGTTTAGGAATCCCCACACAAGGTTGTACAATATCATTCCATTGCAAATAATATAACAACAGTCACTGTCTTTCTCTATGAGATTATGTTTCCTAACATGCACAATAATAAAAAGGGACCCAATTGGATATTGATTTGAGTTGGTCCAATGTTGGTGGCGAATGAAATTGCAGTGGATAATTAGTTCTCTTTTGCATCAAAGTTGAAAGGGAATTGCTTTTATCTTCTTTTACAAATCGTTGTCATTTTTATTTTTTATATTTAAGTGGTTGAGTTGTTATCATATGACCACGGAGACTCTGGGAAATATCAAATGTTATATGATTCCCTCACTCTTCATCAACAAAAAGGTAAATAAACGCCCTTTCCACAACAATTTGATGTCTTTTTTTTATTTAATATGTAACAATTGACGTCCTTTTTTATTGACCTGAAAATGAAATTAAAATAAAGTGAAAAACCATTATCAACTATATATCTTTTGCTTTGTGCGAATGATCCTGGTTTTCCACTTAGATTTGGAGCATATTATAAATGAAGACTACGGAAAATTTTATCAACGGAAAAAATAACGTTTTTCATTTGTTGAATTCGTGACGCATTGACAAATTTAAATCAAAAGGTACATCAAGTGGGTTCGATCGGTTGGTTAACTTAGGACCTTATGACAATCTAACCATGACATTTTTTAGGGGAATCTAACTATGCCATTTTTTTTTTTAAGCATAACTATGCCATTTTTTTTGTAAGCTGGGTTTCTATTATTCACATGGCATGTGCAGTGTAGATTCTAATTCTTAAACATTAAAAACAAAGAGAACAACAAAATTAGTTTTTTTATAAGCTAAAATATATTGATGGAAATGAAAACAATGTTTGGAGGACATAAATCAAATTCAGAAGAAACAACGTCAACAAAAATAAAAACGAACTGAACCAAACAATCGATCTCAAGTGGTTAATGAACTACAACAAATGACAAATTATTTAGGAGAATTTAGGTTTGATTTATGGATGGAACAATTTTTCCTATACTGTACTTACCTATGACTGAACTCCAGATTACCCGAGCTCAATTGTTTTTTTAATCTATATATGTATATAAAAGGAATAAGGCATATTCGACTAACTTTTTCATTCGTTCATTTATATTATTAAACAATTTTGCATGTATTATCCGTCTGAACGTATGAATGTGTGTGTACATATAGATACAACTCTTTTAAAGTGAAAAATTAGCAACTCACTTTAAAGTATAAAAATATATACGGAATTTTTTAATCAAAATCAAAATTTTATGAACACGAAAGTGTCATTTAAACGATTGTGGTAGTAAAATCCACAGCTATCATTCTACCGTTGCTCTTGTCAACAAAAATAAAATCATTCCTTCTATTGTTGTAGTCTTGTTGCTTAAACATGTTCGAGGTCCACAAAGCAAGTAAGGGCAAGTGCTTGAGCTTGTGTTAGTTAAGAATTTTTGTACAACGAATTTTTGAGCAAGAAAGGATAGGAGTACAATATATATATTATAAGAGGGAATTTATTTTAAAAAAAGGAAAATGCTAACTTATGCCCTTAGGGCATAATATAAGGATTTTAAAATAGAATTAAACAATAAATATTGTATTGAAAAGATAAGTTTTCAAGATTTTAAAATTATGAATGCACAATTTTCAAGGTTAAATTTCGTTAATTAGTTTCTTATTTTGTGCCCTTAGGGCATAAGTTAACGAGACCCTTTTAAAAAAGGTGGCGTAGGATTGGTGCCGTAATTACGGATAGGGTAAATGAAGTGAATAAAAAAGTGAAAGCCCTTTTCTTGTCCTGATTCGTTTTGGACATTGGCACTTTGGTAGAGAAGAGAGAGTGATGAAGGCAACAACATCCATCAACAATTTGCGCTGTCTTGGCGGGACAGTCTGGCATAATAGTGGTAATACTTATCTTTATACCTCATTTTTCTTGCTTACTACCACAATACCCTTTTTCTGCTTTTTACTTCTATACCCTTCTATCCATCTTTGTTTCAAAGAAAATGTTAACCCTACAAGAACCATAAATAATAAGTATTTATGAAAAAATATGTAATTAATGTTTTGAAAATCAAAATATTTAATTTTTCAAAAAATAATTGTTTATTTTACAATGTTTGAAGAATACATACTCGTTAACAAAATCATTGTTCTAAATATTTCATTCCACTTATGAATAAAGAGGATAATCAAATGATTAACTTCAACTGGTTAAATGAATTCTCTTATACATTAAAATAGAATAAATTTTAACTAATAGGGACTAGACCAATCAAACACCCCATTAGTATGAATTCTATCTTTAAAATAATGAAAAATAAACTATTTTTAACTTGAATGTAATGATGCAGAATTATTCATGAGATTCGTTTATTGTTTTTTTTAGATGTGCTGGATTGGGGTGATTATAAGCGATATGTACATGTCAATGCCGCGTTAGAATCATTTAAAAACTATTTTAAATAGACTATCATCGTGATGCTATTATGATGAATCTCTTGAGGGAATCCAAATTTGTTTTATGCTTAGAACAATTTTTTATCAGACTTTACTTACATTCCGACTAAACTCCATATTATCGAGGTCTCTTTATTTTTTTTTTTTGTGTTAACCATCTCTTAGAGGTAGGGACCTCGGTAATATGGAGTTCGGTCGGGATGTAAATGAATTATGATCAAGGGGCGTCGCATTGGAGTTCAGCAGCAACACAGTCGTAGTGTGCATGTGACAGGCATAGGTGAACAACACTGTAACACAACTTGGGAGAAACCGAATGTTGACTGGCTGAAATGCAACGTTGATGTCGCGTTTCACAACTCCATTGCAAAAATTTCTTTCGGTTGTTATACTCGTAATTCTAATGGGCAGTTTATGAAGGCGCAAACGATGTGCCAACAATCACATGACATTTCTTGAAGGTGATACAATGACATCATTGAAAGCTATCTGGTTTGTTGAAAGTAACAGGTGGGAAAAGGTTATTTTTGAGTGTGACTCGTCGTCTACATTGGTGAACGCCTTGTCGTCCCATTGTCATGGCAACTCTGAATTTCAGACTATTTTAACTTGAAAGTGAAGTTTGTTAGGAGATAAGTAAATATAGTTGCTCATAGTTTAACTTGGACGACTTGTTCTTGGACTAGTCGCCGTGTTTTTGAGTTCTATCCTCCATATATTGAACAATGTTTAATTAATAATATCAATTAAAAGTAAGCTTTATGTAACAAAAAAACTAATTTTATAAACAGTCACCTATATATTTTCCTTCATCCACTACCTAGTGCCAGACATCTCTCTTTTGTAGTGATGAATTTTAAGCAAAGTCAGCATGCTGATTCTTTACAATTTGACGGCGTTAGTGGCTTATAATGCGCCTTTCTTCATGTTTAAGTAGCTATCTTGGCTCCTTAAAAAAAGTAGCTATCTTGGTCGGAGCTCTGAAAACCCGTTCATCTTGGATTGCCAAAATTGCGATAAACCGTTATAATTTTGATGAAAATTACATTTTGGATCTTCCTCAAAATTATCTTATCTTATAACAATGATTCCACCAAATTCTATGTCTATAAAAACATATATATCTAGGACTCGTTGATTTTAAGATAAGATTTTTTTTTTTTTTTAAACCGGGTATTTTCTGTAAGGCTTTTGGGAGTTTGGAGGGAAAGAAAAGGAAAGACTTTGACGGGTGCAAAATATGTGGAAAAATAGAGAAATCTTTCAATTTTTTTAAAAGAGTAGTTTTTTAGCGAATGATAAATTAATGCATATGATTTCTTGATTTTTAATTTTAAAAATGTTATAACAACATAGATTAAATTTGAATAATTCTTATTAACCCTCCAAAACCCCCCAAAATTCTTCCCCAATACAATTTTTTAGTTCCTCCAAATGAGGATGATTTTGTATTATGAAGAAAAGTTAACCCCCAAAGCCATCCTCTATCATCTTCCTCTATTTCTTCCACTTGCTCATTCCTTTTTTCCTAAGTCTTCCCCTCCCTTCCCCTCCAAACTCGCAAACAAAGCCTAAATAACCGTAAGGACTAATTTCTTGAGGGAAAAAAATATCAATGGATCACAACGTTTTTTTAGATAGGATTGAAGACACTTGAATATTTCTGAAAATGATGATTTCTATTTGTTGTTTAAATATGGTAGAATCAGGGCCATTCTTTGGGGAGTGCAAAGAGCTCAATCGAGCTGGGCCTCCCAAAGCGATGAGGCTCAAAAAAAAAAAATATTGCTCAATGTCCCCACTCCCACTCGAAAAAGAAAAATAAACATGTTTCATCTTTCAATTTCTAAGTAAAAAATCATGTTCCATGTTTCTATTTCTAAGTTAAACATCATATATTTAGTAAAAATAATTGCTAATTTTGATTTCGGTGGCTAATAATCATTATACAAGTGTTATTTTCAATTTAAATAGAAAATTAATCTTTTAAAAAAATTGTGCGTTTTTTTATTAGGAGCCTATTTTTACTACGAGAGTCGAGCCTCCAATTTTATAGGGACGGCCCTGGATAGAATATAGGGTCAATACTTTCTTCGCCAATTTCTTTCATGATTTTTTAAAAATTAAGTATCCTTTATACTACTACTAGTATATTGTTAAAAAAACAACACTTACATATTTTATAGGAGTATAATAACATAGAGATAAGGGTTGACCAAAAAGAAATGTATAAAAGACAGACAAAACACCAAACCAACAAAGTGTCATTACTCAGTTGAATTCTCAATTGACCAACTCACCCTTACTCCCAACCTACCCTTTCCCACTTTAGTCATGGAAAAGTGAATTGCATTTTCATGGTGATGAGTGATGACAACAATTGTCCCTAAACTTGTACTTCCAACCCATCCATCACTGTGTTTCGTGGAAATTCACTTTTCATTCTCAGTAACATTGTAAGATGACCGTTAACTTCAGGGAATTCAGTTGGACTTGGGTACTCTGTCTTGCTAAAAATGGAAATATTGATTTATTTTTAAAATAAAAATAGAGATTAATGAGCACAATATTATTTTATAATAAAAACCAATAGCTCTTCTGACCACAAAAAGAAAATAATAGTTAATACTAATACTATATAAGAAAGAAATATTTATTTCTTTCTAATTAATAAGTGAGTAATAAAAACTATGTCAAATACAATTCACGGTCCTTTGAGTTTCGTATTTATATTTTTTTTTGTTATAAATTGGTCATTTAAATTATATATCTGCATCATTATCATATTTTCATCAAACTCGGTTAAAGTGTTTACGTGGATGTTTAATGTGAAGTTCGTATGTTCAATTTCACCACACTCAAAACTAGAGTTCATACATGTATTGTTCGATCTTGATTTAAAACAAAATTATCTTTTACTTGATTTATAATACTTTTGATGAAATATTTATCTGTAAAATTAGGTTTGAATTCAAAAACAAAATAAAAAAATGTGTGTAAGTAATCATGTATGATGCCATAAACATTTTTGAACATATCACCTCAATATTAAATGATAATTTATACTTCTTAAAAGATAGATTTGTAACAAAAAAAACTTAATAATCTGACTTGTTATAAACATTCACCTTTTAAACCATGGTTTAATAAATACAATATATTGTAATTATAATACCAAATTTTTTATCAAAACACAAAAGTATATCCTTAAAAAAACACAAAAGTATATACATTTAAAAATTGTAGTTTACATATTTTTTTATATGATACACTACTCATCTTTTGTCTTAATGAAATATTTATTCAAATCAACCTACATTCTCATATGATAAATGACAACTCCACTTACAATTTTTTTTTTAGAACGATAATTTGCAAAGATATTTATATTTATCTCTTTTTAAAGAAATTAGCAGGATTCGAATAAATTATTTTGGAGTTCAAGGCTTCAAGCCCTAGACAAAACTTTTTGAATTTTTCATACCACGTACTACTATTAAAATGAAATGAAACACCTTTTTTTCTTATATAAGTCAAACAACAAAAATCCACATTTATTAGTTTTTTTGTTGTTTCTTGATAGAAACATTTATTAGGTTTTCATCACTACTTTTAGTATTTTAATGAAAAAAAAAACTTAGTTATTAAACAAAAGAATATTCTAATAATTTGCCAATTAGGAAGAGTATATTGAGGACAGCTAGACATACAGCACTGTGTCGAATCCACTTGATAAGTAGTGGCATAATGGTAAAAAAAGAAGAAAAAATGTCGCGAACATAAGGTTATAATAATTAAAAATATGCAAAGAAATATATTGAAGATCCAAATTCGCCATAATTCATCGTCCAAAAGAGAGAGAAAGAGAGAGAGTACCTTGTCAATTTGCATCGACGACCCCCAAATTACGAAAAACCAAATCTCAGAAAGAAGAAAGAAGAAAGAAGAGAGAGAAAAAGAATTTCTTTACACGAAACTTCTTGGACTCGACATTAATGGCGGAAACAAAGGAAGAGAGTAAATCTAACAACGAAGAAAGTGTGAAATTGTTCGTAGGTCAAGTACCGAAACACATGACGGAAGATGAGTTACTTACATTGTTCAAAGAATTTGCTATAGTTGACGAAGTCAACATCATCAAAGACAAAGCTACACGCGCTTCTCGAGGTTTTTTTTTTCTTTCTTAATTTCAAATCTCGCATTCTCCGCTAATTCTTCAAATCTACTAGTTTCTTTTTTTTTTTCAACCCTAATTTTCGTGTTTTTTTTTTTTGTAGGTTGTTGTTTCGTGATTTGTCCTTCTAGAGATGAAGCCGATAAGGCCGTTAATGCGTGTCACAATAAGAAAACATTACCGGGGGTGCGTTTAGTAATTTTCTTTTGTTTTTATGCTGTTTAATTCAATGTGGATCCGTTTTTATTCAATTCATATGATTGATGATTCTGATATAAATAGCTTTGTGACGACTACTACTACTAGCTTTTTACTTTAACTAGTAATGAATGTCTTAATTTGTGTGTATATACTTTTTGTCTAATTTTAGCAATTTATGTTTTGGTGCTTATTGCTATTTTTGGGTAACCCACTCTTATAGCTTTCATCACTGTTTTTAATGTCTTCCCCCATATACCCTAGTGTTTCACATTTTTGGTTATTTTTGTAACTTTTCATAGTTGTCACTATAAAACATTGACACAAACACCATATATGACACTGATAATAATTTAAGAAAATGGACGGGGTTAAATGGTTAAATGTAAGTAATCATGTGTGTTTGTATCGTGTTAGTTCTACTAGGCTGGGCCAAGTTTGTTATTTTGATGAACAAATAATGATGCATTATTGAACAGATAAGGATGATTGGTGAAAGTTGCTAGAAACTTTGAATTAATGCATGAAACCTTGTCAAAGAAAATAGTGTTCAAGATTTTGCAAGTAAAAATCAATTATGTAATTATTGGAGAAATAAATTTCTATAATTAAGTTTAGTGGCGGAATTGTGGTCTGGAAAACACGGTGACACAATTGTTGTTACTGTGGGTCTAACAAAATTGTTTTGACATTCGACTCTTATTTGCGTTTCATTGAAATTTTTGGGACTTTTTGACCAAGTAACCTATGAATGAATTACGTTAACTGGCAGGTGTCCATATAGGCCACGCTCCATTTTAATTATGTCACTAATGCCTGCATGATAAGTTGCGTTTGTTAATCCTCCAAGTAGTTGTGATACAAATATGCCTAAAAAGCCGGATACTATTGAACATTTTGACGACTTGATTATCCAAGGCTTTGTTTAGAACACTGAAGTGTTGGTGTTATGAATTTTATTTATTACCACATTATTTTGTATCATTATTCTTCATTCAGATTGGGAAGCAACATGTTTTTTGTTTCTAATTCAGGCATCTAGTCCATTGCAAGTGAAGTATGCAGATGGCGAGTTGGAAAGATTAGGTGTGATATATTTTTATGACTTATTTTAATATTTTAATGAGCAAACAATTTCTGATATTCATTCATGTGCTGAAATACCATTTTTATATCAATGACATGCCTTCTTTCATAAGTAATTATCTTTTGTACTTGAATTCAGAACACAAACTCTTCATTGGCATGCTTCCAAAGAACATTTCTGAAGTTGAAGTATCTGCACTTTTCTCCAAGTATGGAACTATAAAGGATTTACAAATTTTAAGAGGTTCTCAACAGACAAGTAAAGGTGCTTATTTTACGGCTTAATTCATTCTTTATTCTTTCTAGGTTTTGGCTTTCCTTAATCACAATTCACAAGGCTTATTCATAGTTCTCTTACCATGTTGTAGTAGGTTGTGCATTTTTGAAGTATGAAACCAAAGAACAAGCTCTTGCTGCTTTGGAGGCAATCAATGGAAAGCACAAAATGGAGGTTGGTGTTTATTAAAGCCATCACCTGAATTTTTAAATTTTATTCCTATTTTTCATTTTTGGTAGTAGCCAGGTTAATTGTGTAATATAATGTATTTTATATGGACAAATAGAGAGTTAAATGAAAAAAAAAATGTACTTCATTCTATACAGAAATAGAAGGCAAGTGGGCAACAGGTTGAACCGCTTATTCTTTTTGGATGGCTAAAAACCAATCATTTTAAATACAAGATGAAGGAATAGAGAGAATTAGATTTCTTGTACAAGATGAAACTATAGTATTTTCTGAATGATACTACTATTTAGCAATATAGTGGTACTATATACATCTAATTCTATTGATACAATGAGTGCAAGTTATAGTTGAAACCCTGACTAAGATGGCATGAACGGACTATTTTAGATAGATAACATGCTTTTGGTTCCTTGTATGTGGTAGAATGGAGAAGTGCATGCCTTCAACCTCAGTTACAATTTTAGTTGTAAATGGTCTTTGCAGTATATTGGACCTTCAAGCGGCATTCAGTCACAAAATCTTGTTGGTGAGCGATGTGAACATTTAATCATGTTCAGATTTCATTGTAGACCTGCAATTGTTATTTCAATTTTGTATCCCTGTCTCAAAATGGAAACCTAATGGTGGGTTTGTTCCCTACAATGGCTTGTATAGGACATTGTTCCACACCTAGGTTTTACCCGTTAATAATTATTTATATGACAGGCTCGAACTTGATCCAAGTTTGGAAAGGGAAAATCAAGCTCTGGCTTGTTAAACTTCTTACATGTTTGCAATAAATCAGCCCGAGCTGAATAAATCTCAAGACTGGGATTGTTTCCCATGCACACAAACCTTTGTGCACTGTTTCAGTCAACATATATAACTATAATATATGAAAAATATAAGATATATGAATAAAAGCTCATGATGTCGCAAAAATGTGTCATAGTTGAGTTGCACTAGCATCTTATTTTTTCCCAAGCACAAATTATTTTCCCTCTTGGCAAACTAGTCTTCACCCAAAATTACTGATCAGATGCTAAACTTCATCTAGACACCTTTTTTTGTCTTGTGTTTGCATGACCTGGAAGTCATTTATTATCATTTGGTTTGTATGTTCTCTACACACATGACAAAATTTGACGGTGATGCGCTAACTTGACAAGTACAACTGCAATCTGATATATGCTGTCATGTATAGGGTTCAAGTGTTCCCTTAGTTGTCAAATGGGCTGATACTGAAAAGGAAAGACAAGCCCGAAGAGCTCAGAAAGCACAGTCTCAAGCTTCTAATGTGGGACATGATTCTCAGCATCCTTCATTATTTGGAGCCATGCCTATGGGTTATGTTCCTCCATATAACGGTTATGGCTATCAGGTTAGTTCTATTATAATAACACTACAAGACTAATTCAGTTTTTTTCCTTAATTCATGCAGTTCTTCTCCATAGTACTGTCGTCCATTCAAAAATCATCACATTTTTGTATTAATGTTTGTTAGTTTTCATTACTAACATCTTGATGAGTTATATGTGCGTTGACATTAATTTTCTCTTGATAGGCTCCTGGAAGTTATGGGCTCATGCCGTACCGCATGCCGCCACCAATGCAGAATCAACCTGGTTACCACAATATGATGCCTCACATGAATCAAGGAAATGCATTGCGGCCAGATCTCGGCCCCAATATGAATCCTAGAAACTATCATGTGCCTCCTGCAAGTTATGTTGGCTCTTATCCTGCTGTGCCAGGGTTACAACATCCAATGGCATATCCTGGAGGAATGATTAGTCCAAGACCTTTGAATAGTCCTCCTGGTTCTGTTTCACCTTCCGGTGGAAATGGCAACTCCGCTACATCATCAGGGTCCAGCAAAAATTCTGGTGGTGGTCAAGCTGAAGGTTTCTTATTTCTTACTCGTGCTCTGATATAAACGAATGCATACAATTATTCATGTTGATATATTTATATTCGGTGTAAATACCTTTTTAGTCCTTTAACTTATTTTTGAGGTTCAATTTGGTCCCTTAACTCTAAAATGAGTCTATTTGATCCCCTAAGTTATGTCCGTTAACACAAGTTGGTCATTTGTGAAAACTACATAGACGCTGTTAACTAGTGCTGATGTGGCATCTTCTTCGCCAAAGCTAAGCCTTTATTACTATTTCCCTAAACTGGCACAAACACCGTTATCAAACATTGCAAGTGACCAAATTTACTCATTTTAGAGATAAGAGACCAAACCGAACCTTAAATTAGGCTAAGGGACCAAAAATGTATTTAAGGCTTTATATTTTTACAATAACTATTCCTTACAACGATAAATATTACTATATTTTCACTTAGGACCACCTGGCGCAAATCTGTTTATCTATCACATACCTCAAGAATTTGGAGATCAAGAGCTTGCTAATGCCTTTCAACCATTTGGTAGAGTTTTGAGTGCTAAAGTTTTTGTTGACAAAGCTACCGGTGTTAGCAAATGTTTTGGTAAACCTCTGCTCTTATTAGTAATGAATTTGATGGATTTTGTGTGGAGCTTGTGTTTGATGAGAGCTCTCATTTTCAGGGTTTGTAAGTTATGATTCCCCAGAAGCTGCTCAATCTGCTATTAGTATGATGAATGGATGCCAATTAGGAGGTAAGAAATTAAAGGTTCAGCATAAGAGGGACAACAAACCCGGTAAACCTTACTGATGAACACAAACAATGGAATTTGTATAATTCACATTGTAATTCACGACCAGTCTAATGTTAATACAATTTGTAATTTCTGTAACATGAAAGTCTATTTAGACATTGATTATTAATTTATTGATTTTTCCCTCATAATGTCTATCTCTATTGATTGTATTATTCTTTGAAGTTTCATCTCTAGACCCAACCCAACCACCCTTGGTATATGACTACTACCTAATTAATTACCATTTTTATGCTTTAGAGTAGAACTAATTCAAACCATGTTGTCACATTCGTATGAATGAATTTATATCCATTACAAATGATATTTAATGTGAAGTCAAACTTTATAGTTTCACCAAAAAAACGTAAGAATACACAAATGTCAATAGCGAAATAAATAAATAATCATCATTACTAGTAAAAGTCCATTCAAATTATCATAAGATACTTTTGGCAATTCATTTTGAGTAAACGCATGACTATTTCAATCTAAGTAGTCAAATCCCCTAAAAAAAATCTATGTAGCCAAATCTCATGAAAATCAATCAGAATGACCTAACACAAATGGAAGATGCTTGTGATCTTTAATAATTTAGTTGTAAGTTCGATCTTAGGTTGTTACAGATGAGAAAATATGTGCAGGGAGATGTTTACTCTTTATAGTTTATATAAATCTCAGTTATGAGAGATTAATTTCGACAGATGTGGGAAGGATACCTTATTTTACACAAAAATGTCATGAACGTCATTGTTCAAAAACATGAATGTCAAATACTTGATTAAAACATCATAGGATTAGTTGATGGCAATGACAATTACCCACACGCTTAATAGATGTATCTTGTCTGTCTACCACAAAAGTCAAGCATGTCGATTAACATAATTTTCATTGTTTTGAGAAACAAGTGGCCTCCCACCAACTGTGGTCCATTTGTTTCAATTTTTCTCCCAACTCAATTCAATTAGCAGCTACATGTTTCACATGCAATGTCTGTCGTTTTTATTTCCTTCATTTTCTGAATAAAAAAAAAAAATGCTATCTACGTTTATTTTGGAATGTCACAAGAAAAAAAAAAAAAAATCCAGACAGGGTGTTGCTGGATAAAAAGGTTTAAAAAACAATAACTCTTCAAACCGTACGAGTGAAAAGAGAAATGATTGTGTTTTTTTTTTTTTTACAAAAACAAATGATATTCATTCATTCAAATTGATAGAGTACATCGATATAGTGCAAATTCGCTAAAAACAAAAAGGATGAATCTGTGAATAGACTCATAGTATCCATGTTAATAGCATAAAACGATAAAGTACAAATTCCTACACATATGAATATATTCAAATCTCCGGAATAAACATGTCTTCGGATCTGCAACGTGGATGACGTCAAAGTCATTGATTGGATCTGCACTGGATCAAAGTTGATCTAACAATCTGAACCGATCAAATACCTGAGAGAAACAAGAAAGACAAAGAAGGTCGCACAAAGACAACGAACAAACCAACGTCGTACGAAGACGACAAAATCACAAAATAAAAAACGAAATAGATGTGAAAATCACTTATTTTAATAAAAGGGAAAAAGAAAAACGAGTTAGAGAGGTGATTTTGGGTCAAAAATTGACCCTAAATCACCCCTCTTTGGTGAATGAAGGAGAAGAAAACTAGAGTTTTGGTGACGGCTCACAAGAGAGAGAAAGGAAAAAGTATGCGAGAAGTGAGAGAAGTAACAAGTTTATGTATTTTTTTCTTGAAAGTGAGAGAAGAGTGTGAAATGATTTTGTGTTGGTATATGTTAAATGCGATTATTTGAGAGAGAGTTTATATATACAGTGCTTTAAACTTTTCAGTGAAGATGTGATATTTAATTCACTTGTGTGATTCATAAAAGATCGATGCGCTGATTCACAATCTCTCCTCATGACCAACATTTTGTATAAACAATTTTAGACAACTTTTTAAATGGTTAACCTAGCTCAAATTATTGGTTAATTACATTTAATATATAGTTAATTGATATACTCAGGTCAAAACTCATTAATCATCAACATAACTTCATTAACCACGAAGTGAAAGGAGTCACTTCGTGGATAGGACTCTTGTGGATGATGTCTGGCATAAGCATATTCCTCTCAAAGTGTCACTGCTGGCTTGGCAATTTCTTTGCAACAGACTACTGACGAAAGACAACTTGTTAAGGCGGGGTGTTCTTGGCTCTACAGACATCACGTGTGCAGTACCAGGGTGCACAAGTACGGAAACGGTATCTCATTTATTTCTTCAATGCGACACTTCTAGAGAGCTTTGGTCCAAAGTCTGGAACTAGCTAGGTATTTCTTTGGTTACACATGTTCATCTGCGACACCACTTTATTCAAGTTTCCACAATGGCGGGCTTGCCAAGATCTTCACATTTATTTTTTTTAGGACAATTTGGTTTGCTACAGTTTAGGTAATCTGGAAGGAAAGGAATTACTGTATATTCCAAAATACAGCCGCTACTTCCATTGCTCTTCTGGAAAAAGTCAAGCTAAATTCGTTCTTATGGATAAAATCTAAGGAGACTTCCCTTTGTTATAGTTATACTGACCGGTGGAAACACCCGCTTTTGTGTATGGGTGTACATGTGTAATTGTTTTGCTGTTTTTGTTGCTGCTGTTTCTTTAGCAGCATTGTTACTGTGTAAATACTTTCCGGTGTTTCTCCTTTTGCACGCCTTGAGCAGAATGAATCACCGTGGTTATTTTTTTTTTTGTGTAATCACCATGGTTAATTAATATCTCATTTTGATTTGTTCAAAAAAACTTCATTAACCACGAATTTGAGCATGAACAAACTCACTCGCAAAAACAATAGTGGGTGAAAATATTTAGTACCCTCATCGGTATAAAATATAAGAAAAAAAGAAATTGATCTCAAACATAAGAAAATTCAATTACCTTCTTTTTTTCTTTTCTTTTTTTAATGTTGTTGTGTCTAAAATACTCTCAAATTAATATAAATTATATATTTTCATTCTTTCTTTCAAGTATATATATATATTCAACGACTCTTCAACTCTCTCGTTTTTTTTTTTTTTTTTTAAGGAATGACTTATTTTTACGAGTTAAATTCTTTTACATTTAACTGAATTTCTACATAATTAGTTTAAAAATTAGTTAATTTTGCTTATAATTGAAATCGTGCCGATTACCATTTTTCTCCTACCTATGTGGTTTAGTTCCCTATGTTGAACCGTGTACCTTCCCAAAACTGGTAGAACACAGAAAATATAGGTCAAAAGTGACCAAAGATTTTTCTAAGTTGGCTGCCTTAAATAGTTTCATGTAGGCTATGCTGCCCATAACGTGTGTTAGCATCCCCATTATCAAACATGGAACTAACGTGAGTCGTGAATATAAGCCAACATTCAAATAATCAAACCTAAGAATGGAAAATGTCACAAACATCTTACCATTTGGGTTTTGCCTTAATTGTGACTTAACTTTTAAGCACAGCAACTAACAGTACTTAATTCTTTAATTGTTTATTTACATACAAGACGAAAATAAAATGATAAAAATATGTAGATAGAAATAAAAGAAGAGAAAATAAAATCAATAAAATGAGATAAATTCCTACACACTCACATATTCTCAACACTAAAGGGAAAGATATGTAAAAATAAAGAGTAGTACAAATTTATCTTATTGAAAAGAAAGTGAACACGTCAAACCTAAAATCTCTTGAAGATGGTGTGATGAATGACCTATGAATGTCGGACTATTGTCAGGAGTCTTTATCTTGGATTGCAATGAGCGGTACCTGCAAAGACACTCCAATTGTTGATCTATTAGGTAGTTTAGGTTAAAATATATGAGTGTTATGACAATGCCTCTAAGTTAGTATTTATAATGTGAGTTTAATGTTTTGATCCTTAAACATTTACAAGGACAACTACAAGTAGGTCATGAGCGAATATCATTGGTTGTAAACTGGATGACCGAAATTGTTCAAAGGGATCATTATTTCTATATAGTCAAGGGAGGCATCCATGTCAAGGTCCTTCTCGAGGCGGGAAGTCGAGATTAGTCATGGTTTGGGTTTTGACCCAAGAAACTGTTCATTCAAAAGCATAGAAAGCGAAAAGAAAAAATTATATTGAGGGTTCGTTCGTAATAGATTAAAAAAAGTTATTTTTATATTCAATAATTTAGAGATTATATAAAAAAAAAGCATAATCTTTTTTTTGAGGGAAAAAAAGCATAATCTATATTGTTTGTTTATCGTAACAATTTTTTTTTAAATTAGTTTATTTGGAAACAACTATATATAAAAAATTGTTATAAAATTGGCGCTATCTTTCGATACTTATTTTTTTCGATACTTATTTTCTCTCTCGTCTAAAAGAATATATATATATATATATATCTATATATATATATATATATATATATATATATATATATATATTAAAAACTACTCATTGCAATTTTAATTTGAAGGAGATTTTAGATTTTTGTTGATTCTAAATTTTTTTGAAAAGCTGTATATTTTTAAATATACTCTTAAAAATGTTTTTTTTAATTGTGATTATTATTTTTATTTAAAAAAGCTATAAAAATGTCTTTAAATCAATGTTACATCTATTTGAAGTCATGTATATTTCATATTAATTTTTGTTTTTGTTTTTTGGGTAATATATGCATTTGATCCATGTAAATATAGTGAAGTTGAATTTCGATCTATGCAATATTTTTTTTTTTGAAAAACACCTTATTAAAAAATTGTTTTAAAAAGTACTTATGACCCAAAAATCTTGCTGATTTGGCACAAATCAGCACACATGTCACTTGCTGACTGTACATAAGTAGTACACATGGCATTTACTGGTTTTTTTTTGAAGAAATAACATTTACCGGTTTAAATAATAAAAAAATGATTTCATTAATTTATTTAAACATTTAATAGTAAAATAGCACAAGTGTCACTTGCTGACCGTACATAAGCAGTAACCGTGATATTTTCCTATTTTTGGCTGTGACTAGAATTTGAACCCCGAACCTTACATATATTATGCATTGTCTAAACCAACTTGCATATATTATGCATTGTCCAAACCAACTGAGCTACCTCATGAGGACCGTGATATTTTACACTAAACGTGTAAAAAAATTAATTAAATCGTATTTTAAAACATTTTTTTTGCATGGGTTTATTTCAAATAATTTTTTGGTCAGAAGGATCTTTTGTTAAAACAAGATTCGGGTTTGAAGGAGTGGGTATAATGAAAATTTCAAAAATTCATCTTTTCACCAGAAGTGGAAAAATAATGAAAAGAATGAAGGCAAAAGTGGACAAAGTGGCAAAGCTGGTGAGAATATTTGTTATCGATGTAGAGGCAAATGTCATTGGTCTCGTACCTGTCGTACACCAAAGCATCTTGTTGAGCTTTATCAACAATCAATCAAAAACAAGGAGAAAAAGATTGAAACTAATTTTGCATATGAAGATGATGATATGGATTTCAATCAACTAGATGATGTTGATATCTTTGAGGATCCAAATGAAAAGATTGATCACCTTAGTGGAGATGGAGATGGAAGAATCAAGAAATAATTTCTTTTTACTAGCTTTATAATCAAGTCTTATGTTTGATTTTCCCAATGTTTTGAATTTCTCAATGTTATGACAATTGCATTTTATGTCTTTATGATAATAATTTTATTTCTTTGTTGTTTAAATAATTACTTATCATGGTGATTTCTTTAAGTTCATTCTTATTCTTGTTGTTTATCTATTTTTACTTTTGTTCGAGAAAATGATTAGAATAAATAAAACATATATTAATGTAAATCTGAAGTTTACATATTATATTAAGTTTTTCGTTGGCAAGACCGGTAGGGTTATCCCGGATCTATTATGATGCGAAAATAGTAAATAATTTCTATGCGCATTTATTAAAGAACCAGCAGATTCTTCAAACCAAAAATATTTGTGCATTATTAATTCCCAAAGAAAGTTGACAATTCGATAGAGCTTATATAAAGTGATATTGTAAATCAATACATCGATCATGTGGATCACTTCGATATTTTATGACTTTGATTGATGCATCAACGAAATGATCACATGTATGTTTGTTGTCAACTCACAACCAGAAGTTTGTGTAATTGTTTTCTCAACCAAGTTGACCAAGAGTTTGTTTTGTTTTATGAGTTATTCATAAAGTATTTTATAAGTATCAATTATCAATTAAAATTGATATTAAACAGCTTGTAGCATATGCTCATGAAATGGACTTGAAGATCCGTTCTTTAGACGTCTAAAGTTAATTGTATGATTGATACTTATGAGGCCATACCTTCTAAACTCTACTTTGGGAGTCAACAAACATGTATGTTGATATATATATATATATATTGATTCGCATCAAGCCAACAAGTTACCATACGTAAGTCCTCCCCTGAATTTATATTTTGGTTAAGAACTTAATATTTCTTATCTAAGCAAATTTTTGGATGTGTTGTGTCTATCACAATTGCTCCAATATAATGCACTTAGATAGATCTTGAAAGAATATTGGGAAAGTATATTTGATATGAATATTCATCTATTATAAATTGTATTGAGCCAACTTGTTTACAGCCCAGTAGGTTGATTATCAATAGACTGATTAGTTTTCCCAATATTAGGGGGAGAGAATAAGCAGCTGAAAATGTGAACCTGAAGTTCAAATGAATTATTTGAAAGGAAATATTATTGTCTCATCTTGATCCTCAAAATATAACTCGTTTGCAAAGTTAAACAAATAAAATAGCAGCTGCTAATGCTCCAAACGAAATAGATGTCCCTGTCGGATTTTTGCAAATGAGTCCCAACCGTGCATGAAGCATGGTAGATCAGTTCCGCATATAAAATCCTCAAACAAGAAAAGGAGCTAAAAGGAAAGATAACCCAAATGAGGATGTGTAAACTCTAAAAGAGTCATATGACATAATTGATATTTTAGTTCCAGAAGAACTGACCAGGTACCTGAAATTTTTGGAAAAGAAAGATATCTCGATAAATTATGTCATGAATGGAATGAGGTGGAACCAAAATATAACTCAACGTTGACGATGTTTTTGCATATAATATAGCGCTATGTGTGATAAGTGATAATGAGGATCATGAATTAAAGTCTATAAAAGGTTATAGAAAAGGAAAATATTTGCAGATGGAAAGAGACAATTCCAGTGAAATCAAACTCGCTTTGCAAAGCTAAACTTTTTGGACTTGTAGTCCGCACACTTGAAGATGTGAAGTTAATTAGATATATACAATTTTTCGCGCGAAAGAGAATTACATTGATAAAATACATATGTAAAGAGTTTGATATGTTCACCGGAAGTAAGATGATATATGTCTATCATTTACGTTTACGAGACATATTCACCTGAAGTGAATTCAAGAACTTTTTCTTGCTGGATTAAGTTTAGTATCACATGAAAGGCTCAATTTATATGAAAGATGTGTTGCATTATAGGTGTATGACTCACATGATAGTGATGAGTATATGAAACTCTCTGAAAGAGTTAATTTTCGTGAGATATTGAAGAAATGACATCGTATGTCCATTTTAATGTATTTTGTTAATTATATGTATTGTGGTATTTTGTTTTTTTTTTTTGTCAATATTAGTAAATACAGATATCAAGACAAAGTCAAGCATACATTTTGTACCTTAGAGAAACAATATGATCAAGGAATTGGAGAATGTTCTTTCAAACTCAATATGAAGATAATATCTCAAGCACTGCTCATTTGGAGATGAGTATGGAGATAAATCAGATCTCTCTTCAAAGTCACCGCCAAGTAAAGCTTTTGAGTAACTAGAATAGAAGACGAATTGACTTTATTTGTCTCATATACGACTGTCTTTATGAGGGGGAGACATAAATGTGTTCTGCACTCTTTTTCCCTTAACCATGGTTTTATCCCACTGGTTTTTTTGGTAAGGTTTTTAACGAGACAGATTATCACACAAAAGGATGTTGTACTCTTTTTCCTTCACTGGAATTTTTTTCCCACTGGGTTTTTCTCTAGTAAGGTTTTAATGAGGCATATCCTTGATGGACATCCAAGGGGGAGTGTTATGAATATTACAAGTGGATGTCCATATAGCAATTGGGTTATTGGGTCATATTATTAGTTTATTGGACTATATTATGCTTGGTCCCCAAGTCATTGGTGCTTGCTTCCCAACTCATTGTATTCCTATAAATAGAGCTCATATGTAACCAAATTGGACATCACAGAAGAATAATATAATCTTCTTTCTTCTCTCTCTATTCTCCCTGCTTCTCTTTATTCTTGTTCTTATTCTAGTAGTCTTTATTCTTGTTCTTATTCTAATAGTTTTATAACAATTATAACATTTTTTGTTGCATGGGTTTATTTCAATTTTTTTTATAGAGGCCAAACTCTAACTTCATTATATTTGTAGGAACCACTTGTGTATTTTAGCCTTTTCTTTTTATATTTTTTCTTATTTATTATAACATTTTTTGTTGCATGGGTTTATTTCAATTTTTTTTTACAGAGGCCAAACTCTAACTTCATTATATTTGTAGGAACCACAACATTTTTTGTTGCATGGGTTTATTTCAATTTTTTTTACAGAGGCCAAACTCTAACTTCATTATATTTGTAGGAACCGTGTATTTTAGCCTTTTCTTTTTATATTTTTTCTTATTTCTTATAAGTGAGGAATTTTTTTGTTTTTTTTGTTTGCATAAATTAAATATTTTCTTTTGGTAGTGGCCGAGGTTTGAACCCCGGACCTTGGATATTTTTATGCATTATCCAACCAACTCAGCTAAGCTCGCAAAGACTTGCATACATATTTTCTAATCCTTATATATGAGATTTCGCCACATGCATAACAGGGAAAATATTAATTTATTTTCGTAATTTTCTGTCTACTTTTCTTTGCTCATATTCTTTCAAGATACATGAATCTTAATACCTTTAGAAGCATAAAGAGTCAAAATCTACCCTAAAAGGGGTTGAAGTATTCTAAATACCAAGAAGGAAATTTCATAAAAAAAAAAAGTACCAAAAGAATGAAAAGGACATTCCTCAAATTAACCAATATTCCAAGAACATCTATTAAAAATAAAATACGAAAATAATTTCAAATATATATATATATATATATATATATATATATATATATATATATTTAAATAGGTCTAAATATGATTCTAGTCCATGTAATTATAACGTTTTTTTGTTTTTGTTTTGATATTTGTTTTTGTTTAGATCTAGGATTAAAAAATTGTTGTTTTTAGTCTGTGACGTATGTGACATTAGGGACTAAAAACAAGAATTTTTTTAAATTTCCAAAGACTAAAACAAAAAACTTCCAAGGACTAATACTAAAATAATGCTATAATAGGAAGGACTGAGATCATGTTTAAACCTTTAAAATATCAAATTATCAATATACACACTTTAAATTTTTTTAAACAATATTTTTAAAGTGGTAGGTATATTTCATATGCAATTTTTTATTTATTTTTACAAGAGATGAGAGCTATTTTTTTTTGTTGAATTGATGTATTTTTAATCCTTGTTACAAAAAGAAGTATTTTTTATCATTAAAAATGAGAGTGTTTAAATTAAATTTTATTTAAATATTATTTACTTTGATCCTTACATGTAATGAATTGGTTTTCCTTTGAAAAAAAATGTAATCAATTGGTTTTAGTCTCACAACGTGGAGTAAAACTATGCCTTTTAGTCTCTACTATAATTAAAACACACACTATTTTTATTAAACGTAAAAATATAAAAAAATATAATATTTGTAAGTACAAAGTTAAAAAGTTTCATAGTTGATGGACTCCACATTTTTTTTTTTTTTATCACAGTATAACTTGATTTATTTTATTTTTCATTTTCTCTCCCTTCCTCTTCTCTTTCTTTTTTAATAAAAAAATAATAATCAGCAGATCTTTTAGACTCATACAGTCTCTTTCTTTGATTCCTAACTTAGTCTAGATTTCATCCAATTTGACTAGAGAACCATGAATTTAACACCTTGGAAGCAAATAGAGTCAAAATCTATCCTAAAAAAAGGTTGAAATGCTCAAAGTACCAAGAAAGAAAATGTACATTCATGAAATTAACTTCAGTATTCAAGAAGCAGATATTTTCAAAATTATCCCATTATTAAATGTTTTTTTCTTTAATGAGAAAAATTCTTTAACTAATATTTTTTTAATAAAACACTCGTGAGGCTTTCCTAAATATAATAATTTAACTTACAATGAATGTTTGAATTCAGGGTCCTCCATGTCTTCTTCTAGAAAAGTGTTGGAACATGTCTCTATTGTTCTATTGGACAAGCTACATAAATTGAGCCAAATCCTTCTGCTTTAATTATAATGACTAATGACTACTACTTACTATAGTCCCATCCAAGCTTTTGAATCATTACCTAGTCACTTTCACAAAAAAGTATCAAACAAGTTAATTAATAGTAGTACTATATATTTTTTATTATAGATACCCTAGTTGATTATAATTGTTGTATTGGTTCTAACTCTTGCACAATTTCAAATCCATTCTGAAATGGACATAAAAGATCCTTATGAATATCATAAGATTCCTTCACATATGCTTATTGAGGCCACTGGTGATTCTGAAGTTGATTCTAGTGATCCAACTTTTGATGAATTTGGTTATGAAATTGGTTGTGCAGATGATGATGATGATGATGCTCAATCCTGTTGCCATGATAATGCTGCTGAATTCAAGGGATATGAGTCTTTGAATGATGAAGACGATGACGAAGATGTGAAGAAGAAGAAAAAAGGTGATGTTCATGGTAATTCATATTGTGAAGATGATGAGATGCAAGAACAGAACAACTACAAGTCCTTTGTGTCTGATGATTCTTCAGACCAAGAGTTTGTAGATGAGAAGGAAAAGAACAGGCTCTTTTGGGAAGCTTGTTTGGCATCTTGATTGTATTCTGATATTTTTCTTTCTAAATCACTTTTATGGATTTCTGATAATCACTTAGAGGCATAGCATCACTTAGATGAAAGCTTCCAATTGTATCTATGCTATTTTTATACTTCTACCCATTCAAAGTTTCATATGTTGTTTCTACATTTTGTTCTCTAATTGATCTAATAATTTTTTTTTTTCATGAATTATGTTTGGCATGACTCATAGTTCATTGATATGTGTCGCTCGAGCGGTAAACATTAGGGGTAATATTGTAAATAGAGTCGTAGTATTTATGGTTTAGACAGAATATTGTAACGTATTGCAGCCGTTCAGTCAAAGACATGACAAAATTGACCAAACTTTGTGACATATATCATGTATTATTCATTTGCGTTTTTTGTGTGTTTCCTTTTGAACCAAGATTGTTTTTCTAACCATTTTTATGTGTTAAACCTCCGGTTCCTATAGGAAGAGGGTCATATAGTAATCCGGAGTTTAGCCATAAAGTAAGGGAAGTATGACCAATAATTGTTCAACCCAATAATCGAAACTCTATTCCACCCATCTTTTAAGAAAACTATTTGGCTTGTTTGTTGCCACTAGTATTGATCATAATCTTGTTACATAATTGGTTTATTTTGTTTACCTTTTATGTTAATATGTCTTGTTTGATGAGATTCAAGAAAGTTAGGTAAAATTTACTCTGGTATTTTTCTTTGACTGTTAGCTGGGAAAGAAATGTGGGCGGCAAGCTTAATAGATTGCAAGCATTTGGGGTTTAATATGGCCCCACATTGGTTTAAAGTCTTCCCATCTTGATCAAATTCTGATGCTTTTAGTTTTTTATTTATATAAGCAATGGTTTTAATGAATAATAATAATTGCCATATAATATAACATGTGATCTTAGAAGAATAGTTTAGTATTACTATAATATTACCATTACCAAGTGTGATGAAATAGTCAAATTTCACATATTATTAAACAGCGTGCAGTCTTTACCATTGAAAATAGTTGGTCACACGTTTCAAATTAATTTTAGGAGTTGATTCCTTTGGAATAGGCTTTTCTCAGAGACCCTATGCAAGTATACTACGACCAATACGTTTGGATTGGATGCACATGTTGTGTCCTTGTGGATTCGGATTGCACAATCACACAGTCAGAGTCGGTACATCGGTGGCCGTTGGATAAAACGGGGCGTTATAGATTTAAAGATGGATGGATAAAACAGGGCGTTATAGATTTAAAGTTGGATAGTTTAGTTTTTTAAAACATCAAAATCTGTATTTAAATCTGAACAATCCGATCTCAATCCTACAGACACCATTGTGTTAACTGTGTGAGTGTGTGGATTGTTGACTGATGGCAATTCAATTCCTTGCCCTTGTGTCCCAATGCTTTTTCAATGTGCATTCATTTATAGATTTTACCAGCGAGAGTTTGAGTTTCATAGGTGGCTGATAGGTTTGTTATTATTAGTTAAGAAATCAAATAACAGACCCATCAGTGGCACTGTGATATTTTAATTTTTCAAACAAAATTTGACATAGTATGGTAAGTAAAGTGAAAAATCAAACCATTGATGTATTTAGTGGTTGATATAACTACTTAGTACATTTTAAAGTGACTTGTGAAGTTTAAAAAGCAAACTCTTTACATTGTAACGTGAATTAGACATAAATGAATCCATAAAATTTTGATCATGAACGACACACATAACTAGCACCATTTTTAGGCTTAATCAATCTCTCTACTCCCTAAGAATAGATTAACAAGCACAACTTCTAACCTAGATGAAATTCGTAGCTAATGTATCCAAATAGTTTAGTATATTTGGACACATAACATAATCAGGTCAAATTCAGCACTAAGCTGAACATAACTCTACAATCCAAAAACAAGAAAAACCTACTAATCAAGTATACACAAGCACCCCTTGCTTGCAAAACACAAAATCTAAAACAATTCACTTAAAACACTCCTGACAACAAGAAGCTCAAATTCTTAATTAGATGCAAACAAAGGCAAGAGTGAAACAGAATCACTAAATTTATCTACCATCTCCACATCATTGGTGTCTTTACTTTCTATTGATGGACTACTTGTGTCAGCATTTGATCCCTCAGTTGTTGTCGAGCCGTTTCTATAACTGGAACTCAGACAGGAATCCTCAGTTTTGGTAGGACTCTCTAACTCTTCTTGCAAATGCTCTGCAGGTTTTTCTTTTGTGAATCGTTTTGTCTGAACATCATCCAATTGTTCTAAGAAGCATTCTTCTATCTCACTTAGAGCAGATGCAGCTTCTTCAATGTTGTGGCTGTAGTCAACATGATCATCATAATCTAACTTGGTTCTTTTCAATTCACCGCTAGTATACATTTCTTGTTGACTGTCATATTCATCTGATGAATGAGATGACATGGATGAATATTCTGCTGTTGCTGTTTCTTCGCGGTCTCGAAGTGTCTTCAATATCAGTGTTTTCAGTAAATTCATCACTTGGACCGCATGCATTAGAGCAGTTAGTGGATCAGACATCTGTTTTCATGAGACAAAAAATGAAAATGAAATTAAAAATAACAATTTCTCAGTTTGCATAGTGATCATGCATGTGTAATATATACAGGCTAAAAGCATTAAGCATAATTTCGTTTGGCATAAAAATATTTGACATGCATACTATATCATTTACACACAAAAATGTGGAGTGGACAAATAATCTGTAAAATAAAAGTACAACATCACAAGAATAATTGATTAAAAAGTTCATAGTTTAAAGTTCTAATAGAAAGAACTACTGCACAACTCAATGACGCTTAGATGAGATGACTCAAGCATGGAAATGCAAAAACATTAAAACTTTAGGGGTGAGTTTGACAGATTTAGGTTGTGTGCAGTCACAATCTTGTGACTTCACGTAGTCGGTATACGGGACTGTGATTGCATAAAACATTCAAATCCGAGGTTGACGATTTGGATCCCACATGATTTTATTAGGCTCTGCGATTTCTTGCAGGGGATACATGATTTATACACACAAAATGTGCAAGCACATAAGCATACCTGAGTCATATTTGGAGCAAAAACCATAGCAATATTCCTAGCATCCATTTTGTTATAATCCTCTTCAACTACAACATCAGCCATAAGATCAACAGCCCAATTAAGCAAAGCTGATTCAACTGGTTTCAGCTGCTTCACAAGCTCAACAGATTCTTCTTCAGTGTTGCATTCAAGAACTTCCTCAGGTGAAAGTCCATCTAACACTCCTGAAGGAAGTTCCCTAAACCATGCTTTAATTAAGCCAGCCAAACAATGTACATCAATGTCATTTGGCACAATGCCACTATTCAATTGCTCCCTCAAATGTTCCTCTTCACCATTTTCTGGATTTATACGAAATATTCCTTCAGCCTGAAAATTCATTAATTAAAAAATGAAAAAAGAGGGAAAAATATTTTATAGTTGGTTCACATAATCTGGAAAACTGGCATATATCATAAATTTTGTACTTACCTTTAGTCCTCCCTGTGAGTATAACCTCTCCTGCATTAGTAACAGAATAGTGGGGACACTGTTTCCTTTTGAATCATAAGAACATTGCATTGATTCTGCTGAGACACCAAACACACTAACACTGCAATTATTCATGATCACAAATCACATCAGAATATGGATAAACATTAGTTAAAAAAAACATGATTTAATAATAGCTTTTGGAAAATTTTAATTATAGCAATTGGTTCTAAAGAAACAGTAAATAAAGATACCCAATCATTAAATCAAAGAAACTTATTGTAAGTAGTGGCATAAAACGGCTTGCATTTTATGAAAAAGTAAACGCAAAACAAAAGCATTAGAAAATATTGAGATGAACTTTTCAAATCCTACATTACCGTTATGGAAACTTTTCATCATCAAATAAAGGCAAATCTCAATAACTTGGCTTTTAATGCAACCATTTAATTACTAACTTTTACTTCACTTTTCTCTCAACCAACTGAAAAAACCTCGTTGAAGGATAATATGAAAGCTTTAATGCTAACTCAACACAGAGAAATAAACGTAACAAAAAAAAAAAAAAAAACACAGAAATAAACCACCAACAATAAAATCTTACCCTAAAAAAATTCAATTTTTTAGCATTTTAATCAAACCCCATTGAAATGTTACTACAAAACTAAATTAGAAACCAACATTTGGTTAGTCCAAATGGAACCGGATTTAGATCCCTTAAGTAAAATCTCGAGTTTGAGCAGTGCGGATGAAAGTAGTCGGTGGCCAGTCAGTTTTCCCGGTGGAGATTATCAGTTGGTGATGGATATTTTGCATCAATAACATACTATAAAACACAAAACAAAATTAGAAAAAAATGAAAAAGAAAAAAGTAAGGTACCTAGCACTAGGAACAGGAGCAGGAACATGAACTTCAAGCTCAAGAGGAAGACCCAAAAACCCATTAAAACGATCAAACGTGACATGGCTAACATGCTTAACATTTGTAGGCCATCCAATCTCCATTGGATGATGAACGGCGGAGATTACATCGTCAGGACTCTCCACACTACAAGCAACCATTGATTTCTTCAAAGCAGCTAACATTAACGCTGCTGGCGACACTTCTTCCCCGCCGTCTCTGCTTCCTCTTCTTCCCTTCACACTACTACCACCACCGCATCCACCACTCACCATCACTGGTCCTCTCATCTTCTTCTCCACACAAACACTATCTTCTTATGAGTAGAGAAAGAGACAAATTTTGATTTTGAATTTGAGGATGAGTTTTTGATGTTTTTGTTGGGTTGTGTTGCGTAAATGAATGATGTTTGTTTTTGTGTGTGATGGGTTATGTTATGAAGGCTCTTCTTGTATTACTCTTGTGAACTTCAACGGCCACTTGTTTTTCAAATTTTGGTTAACTTTATCTACAGTTCCTTCTTTGTCCTTTTTTCCCCTCTAGGTATATTTATATTGGCTTAAATATGGTATTGGTCCCTGCAAAATAGATCAGTTTTGGTTTTAGTCCCTGCAAATTTTTTTTATAGTTTTTGGTCCCTGGAAAAATAGGTCAGTTTTGGTTTTAGTCCCTGCAAATTTTTTTTATAGTTTTTGATCCCTGCAAAAATAGGCCAGTTTTGGTTTTAGTCCCTGCAATTTTTTTTTTTTTTTATAGTTTTTGGTCCCTGAAAAAATTCTGGAAAAATGAAAAATTAATAAAAAAATTTAAAAATTCTGGAAAATTGAAAAATTAATAAAAATGAAAAAAATTTAAAAAAATACGGAAAAAATTAAAAATTATGGAAAAATTAATAAAAATAAAAAACGATTAAAAAAATAAAATAATCTAATAAAATGAAAAATAATGCTAAATTCTGAAGAAAAAAAAAAGATTAAAAAATTTTGAAAAAATAAAATTTTAAAATTTTCTAAAAAAATTAAAATATTAAAATTCTGGAAAAATTAAATTTTCGAAATTTTAATAAAAATTCTGGAAAAATTCTAAATAAAATTTTAATGAAAAATAAAAATTCTGGAAAATATCTAAAAAATTTCGAAATTTTCGAAAAAAATTTAAAAGATTAAACATTTTTAAAAAAATGAAATTTTGATTAGTATATATTCGAAATTTCCCTTATTCTCAATTTATAAATACACAAAAGTTCCCGGGTTATAAATACACAAAAATTCCTGGAAAAAATACTAATGAAAATTTCGAAATTTCAAAAAATACACAAAAAACCTAAGATCGGTTTATAAATACACATATTTTTTCCCTTATTCTCGGTTTATAAATACACAAAATTCCCGGAATTTTTTTTGGAAATAAATACACTGAAAAAACTTAAGCTCGACATATATACTAATGAAATTTTCCAGAATTTTTATTAAAATTTCAAAAATTTTAATTAAAATTTCGAAAATTTCATTTTTCCAGAATTTTAATTTTTTTCAGAAAATTTCGAAATTTTATTTTTTCAGAATTTTTTAATATTTTTTATTTTTTTCAGAATTTATCATTATTTTTCATTTTATTCGATTATTTTATTTTTTTAATCATTTTTTATTTTTATTAATTTTTCTAGAATTTTTAAATTTTTTCCTTATTTTTTTAAATTTTTTTCATTTTTATTAATTTTTAATTTTCGAGAATTTTTTTATTAATTTTTCATTTTTCCAGAATTTTTTAAGATTTTTTAAATTTTTTATTAATTTTTTAATTTTCCAGAATTTTTTAATATTTTTTTATTAATTTTTCATTTTTCCAGAATTTTTTTATATTTTTTTTAAATTTTTTTATTACATAACTAGGGTCAGGGACTATTTCCAAAAACAAAAATTTTGCAGGGACTAAAACCAAAACTGACCTATTTTTGCAGGGACCAAAAACTATAAAAAAAATTTACAGGGACTAAAACCAAAACTAGCCTATTTTGCAGGGACCAATACCATATTTAAGCCATTTATATTCTACTCACACATTTAATTCTACCTCCCACTCCACATTAAGCTCCTACTCAAATTAAATATTACTCCATATCAAACTAATCACAATTTGGGTTTTAGATTTCAATAGGACATACCAGCATTTTAAATTAAATACTACTACCTCTTATTTATATTAACTCATTTATAAAAAAGAAATCACAACATTTTTAAGACTATGTTTGACATGGTCCAGTCACAAACTTATAACATATTAACTCATATCACAAAAATAGTTATTTTTCTTACCAACTTCTATTTTTTTTTAACTACTCCCTCCGTTTCAAAATGAGTGTCGTTTTAGGTGTTTACACACATATTATGAAATGTAATGATTAAAAGAAAGAGAATGGTTATTTTACCAAATTATCCTTATTAACTATTGGTTAGTTTTAAAAGTAATACTTTGGAAGTAGTGTGCAGAGTATTAATTGGAGGGTACAATTGAAAAGAAAAAGTTATTATTGCATTGGAAACTGAAAGTGACATTCATTTTGAAACAATTTTTTTTGGCTAAAGCGACACTCATTTTGAAACGGAGGGAGTAGTTTGCAACGTTTTTTTTAGCAATTTGTTTCAAGTAGTGTATGAACTTATAACTTATAGTCATTATTTGTCTCTCTGTTTTATCATTATGCTTTATTTTTTCATTGAAAAAATATTTTTATATCATGAAACACTACACATTTAATATGTTGATTTATTTTTGAAGGAATTTAATATGTTAATTTATATCTGCTAACTTAGTCCTCATGAGCTTAACTCAGTTGACATGTACAATGCATAATATATGTAAGGTCAGGGGTTCGAACCCCGACCACCACCAAAAAATATCCGCTAACTTACTCATTATTCACTATAAGTTTATGATCTAATTGTTACCTTATCCGCAATTTTTACTACCAAATAACAACAAATAATTTATCAAGTCTTGTGCTTTATCAATTTATTGTTATTAATCATTGTTATTAATCAAGTCTTGTAAACAGTAAATAAGAGAAAAGAAATAGGCATGAAAAATTAGTTGAGATTTAATTAATGTGACATGTGGATATCAATGGCCTAAAAAATGAAGATATGAAGAATGTGGTAAGTGGCCAATAAAGGAAAATAATTTGTACTCGTTGATTTTTTTTTTTTTTTTTTGTTTGCTTGTGGAAACATGGATAGTATAGGCTATAGCATTTGCTACTAGCTAGTTTTAGTTGGTAAAGGTGATATATATGGAAGTGAAAATTTAAGGCAACGAACTTTGCATGTCCACTCACCATGGGTTTCATGGATTGACTTTGGACATCAAATCTGTAAACTTACTTGCTTTTAATTTAACTCAGTACAAATACAATTCGTTTACAGTGGTTTGATTTGATTTACTATCAAAATCATGAAATTTAACAAGTAAAGAATAAACCATCATTAAGCACTTGTGTAGTTATGTTTTGATGACATGATGTGGTGGGTGCAATGATAAATTATCAAGTTCCAATAAATAAATCATTGGAGAGCTAATAAGTGATCCCTGCTTGGAGAGATTAATTCGAGTTTATGAAAGAACCGTTGCAAAAGAGAAAGAGGGAAAATGAAAAAGATTACTATATTTTTTATGGGGACTCTTGTGAAGGGTGGTTACTGCTTTTTTGCTACAAAGGGGCTCCTTGCTATTATTATGTACGTTGTAGATTATTGTGTTGTTAGGCCTGTAACGAATAGTTGTATCATCTTTTTCTTTTATTACTTCCTCTTATTATTGGACACAACTTTTGTATAAGGTAGGTCCTTTTTACTAGATTCTAATTGCTTTTTTTAGAACATAACGTTTACGTTACAACCGCTAGCTGCACCACCCTGGCAAATTTTGAAAAGAAAAAAAAAATGGTTCAGGCTTACGGCTACTTAGGATTAAATGGCCCAAGCCTTAAACAACTAAAAGAGGGTCAAAATACGCAAGGACCAACCTTTTGATGGTTGCTCTTTTGACCCCCTATTTGCATTTCATTCCTTCAAAAAATATTTGGAAGTTATCTTTCGGAACCTTTAAAAACACAAAAAACATCGTTTGATACTTATCTCCCAAATGATTTGCGCATTTTTAGAGGGTCAAAAGCGCAACCATCCAATCATTTTGGATAGTTGTGTACTCCACCACAACACAACAATGTGGACAAATTTGCCTATAGGCTATATCTATAAGGTATCATGTGGATGGAATCATGGGACGGGTAGGACGGACCCATTCAACGAGAGATATACGGGTAGCACTTTGGTGCCATTAATGGCACCGTGACATTAAATCTGGGTCATTAATGGCACCAAGATAGATGTGTTGTGTGGCCCAGATGCAATGACAATGTGTTTGTGTGACCCAGATTTAATGGCACGGTGTCATTAATGACACCAAAGTGCTACCCGAGATATACTAACATGAATTTTCTGGAATTTTGAGAAATTCAAAAGCAATATATATTGTTCGATAATACTTTGTTTTAATTATATCAAAAAGGCTTTTGTTATGATTTATATGAATGGTGTTTACAACTGTTAGCTTGTTTAGATGCATTTGACTCTTGAGGTAGTGTTAAGAATTTTATTTTTATTTCCTTAAGTTTGTTTTGTATGCAAGTTGCGGTCTTTTACAAAAAAAAAAAAAAAAGTATCAGAAATGGATTATATTATTGGCTTCATGTTTGATGGAGCAAGTTTATGCGTAGATTTGAAGTGTTACATTCAATCTTGATGAAGTATTTAAATTGTCGGAGGCACCTCTCTGACAAGTATGATCATAAAGATATGCCCTCAAAAGGCCAAACATGTTTATGATCATATGCATGCAGGGTCTTCGAATAAATACCAGCAAGTGCTAATGCCAATCATTTATTTGTTTCTTCCAGCAAACTACAATGAATTTGATGTTTCGAATGTTAAAAGCGATTAGTACACATTATGTTAATGTGTTAATTTTGGTGGTTGAGCAAATAATTCTGGTTGTTATCGTGATCAAATGTCAATTACTAAAGTATTGAAAGACGGTATTAAAATTTGATTTAAATAATGAGGTCAATGCTGTGAGTGTCAACGGCATCACAACATTCCATTTTTCTTTCAAACTTAAGCTACCAAGATTGTCGTCTATAGCCGTTCAGCCCGGTCTCGGGCACATGGTTTGCTCAACACTCAATCATGATGTTTTATCTCCACCAAAACCAATCAATTTATATTTGCATCCAGTCACGGTTTTTTTCTTTCATTATTCCTTTTACAACTCGTGTTTTCTTCTGATCTATTTTGTGTGTATTTGTTATTTCAAATTGATTGACAAATAAACATTGAAACTCACGCCCAACAAATAAAAGGGTTGGAGTTAGTCCTCGTGAGCTTAGCTCCGTTGGTATGGACAATGCATAAAAATACGCAAGGTTGGGATTCGAACCCCGGCCACCACAAAAAAAAAAGGTTGGAGTTAAGGCTCTGACCGACATCTGATCCAACAATTGCAATGACTCTCAATCTATTTTAAATGCATGCATGTATACACTCAATCTAACACAAGCAGGATGCAAAGTGTGTGATTGTTGTAAACGTTAAATTCCAGAATACCATGCATTCAATTCCTACTCACTAGAAAACAATTAGGGTGCGTTTTTGTTTAACCTTTAAAAAATCTAGGGATCTTATAAAAAAAAAAACTAAAATTAATTTCATTTTTTTTAATAACTTTTCATTTTAAATTAAAATGATTTTTTTTAAGAAAATATTTTTTTTCAAAAATCCTAAACAAACACTAACAAAGAGACAAAAGTGATTTAAAAAAACAATATTTAAAAAAAAAAGCTTAAACAAACGTACCCTTAGTTTTCCGGTAAATAATAATTTTGTTTATGACATTTTTAGGCAAAATTACTCTTATGGTCCCTCAACTTAATTTCAGATAACGATTTCGTCATTTATCTTTTTTCCACGTCATTTTCATTATTCTGATCAATTTGAATATGAATTTTGAAGTTTCAAATGTGGTTTTATTTGGATATTCCATTCATGTTTTCATTTATATTTTTTATTTAATGCTTGGGACAAAGAGGACAAAAATAATGTCAAAAAAAGATAAAAGACAAAATCGTTATATGAAATTAAATTAAACGACGCCGAATGTAATTTTATCCTTTTTTATCAGCGATGTTATTCATCGCGAAAGAAAACAAACTAAAACCATTACGGATGCATGTGTTATAGTGATAATGGCTTAATGGTATAATTTTGTAATTAGTGGAAACGTAGGCAACATGCTAGGTAAGCTGAATACACTTCTCGTAATCCAATCGTGAAACATATTTCAATATACATAGCATTATTCTTTTTATCAGCGATGTTATTCATCGGGAAAGAAAACAAAGTGAAACCATCAGGTAGGCAATATGCTAGCTAAGCGGAATACACTTCCCGTGATGCAATCGTGAAACATATTTCGCTATACATAGCATTATTCTTTTTTTATTATTATGCATAAAATGCCTAGAGTAAGAAACCAAAGAAAATGTGCCTAAAGAAAATAGAGATATCAATGATCTATAAGTAGAGTCCCCTAAAAAAATGATCTATAAGGACAAGCTAAGCTCCAATGTACATGGTCGAGAAGTGGCTAATAATTTAAGATTGAAGATTCCATATGCTTCCATACTGCTAATTTCGTTTAAATTTTAAGGAACCATGTTTCCATACACCAACACGACTTCATTAACTCGCTGGTGTATAATCAATCAAACCAAAACAAACAAAAGATAAAAATTAGAGTTGACCACAACACGAAGCATATATATGACAATGTAATATATTAGTACAAAGGGCTGGAATTTTGTAACCACAAACATAATTGAGCTATGTTTCAAGCTAGCTGACTTTTTTAGAGTGCCAATACCAAATTAAAGGGAGAGTGAGTTTTTCAAATTTAATTATATAGACCACATTCTATTTTTAAATTAAGACATATTCTACGTTTCCAATGGTAAGTGGTAGATGATTATCTTAATCCAATTGATAGATGTACATGCCAGCCATGATTGAAGTTGCAAGTAATTATTTTAATTAGTTCGAACATGGCAAAATTTCAAACGTATTTTCAAATTAATTAATGTGATGCTTAGCTGCTTAAATAATCTTTTGAAAAATGACATGCAATGCCTATAAAAGGGAGCAATTGCATTGAAGTTAAAGCATTCAACTCTCTAGCTAATTAAGAGTTTAAGAATAGAGAAAAACAAACATACACAAATTAAGGATTGATTTAAAGATGAAGATGAAATTCTTCCTTGTAGCTTCTATGGTGCTTTTCTGTTTCATTGGGATTAGTGAAGGAGGCAGCCTCAGGAAGAATTTTTATAAGAAGTCATGTCCTCAAGCTGAGGAGATTGTTAAGAACGTAACCCTACAACATGTCTCTTCAAGGCCTGAGCTGCCAGCCAAGTTGATAAGACTGCATTTTCATGACTGTTTTGTTAGGGTAAACACCCCTTGATCTTTACAATTTTAGCTGACATTGTCTATATTATATTTATAAAAGTTAATGTTAATGATATATTTATAAAATTCTACTAAGTGACATGCATATCTATGGTTGCATTTCAGGGGTGTGACGCATCGGTTTTGTTGGAGTCCACTGCTGGTAACACTGCGGAGAAAGATGCCATTCCTAATTTATCATTAGCAGGCTTTGATGTGATAGAAGACATAAAAAAAGCTTTGGAGGAAAAATGTCCAGGAATTGTATCATGTGCTGATATACTCACATTGGCTACTAGAGATGCTGTTAGTAATTAATTAAGATAGCTAGCCATTAATTTATACATATTCTTATGCATGAAGCATCCTGATTTATTCATTCATATTTACTATTACAGTTTAAGAATAAACCAAATTGGGAAGTGCTTACGGGTAGAAGAGATGGTACTGTGTCTAGAAGCATTGAAGCCCTGATCAATATTCCAGCACCTTTCCATAATATCACACAGCTCAGACAAATCTTTGCTAGTAAAAAGCTTACTCTTCATGACTTGGTTGTATTATCAGGTACAGTTAATTAAATCTTTTTTTTTTAAAAATGCATACAAAAAATAAACATTATGCATAACTTGTTTACCAAGCTACTTAAAATATAGTCTAAGCCATGCTAATTAACCAATTTATATTAAGTAGCACGGACATAGAACAAACATCGGACATGACATTGACGCGTGGACATGTATGTAATGAGTTGAGAAAATATAGGTTGTTGTATATGACCACATGTGTCGGTGCTACATTATTCAAACAAACTAGTTAAATTAACATGTTGGATATATGTATTTATAGGAGCACACACAATTGGAGTAGGACATTGCAACTTATTCAGCAACAGGCTTTTCAACTTCACTGGAAAAGGTGATCAAGATCCATCTCTGAATCCAACTTATGCAAATTTCTTGAAGACCAAATGCCAAGGCCTAAGTGACACCACCACAACAGTAGAGATGGATCCAAATAGCTCAACAACATTTGACAATGACTATTATCCTGTACTTCTACAAAACAAGGGTCTCTTCACATCAGACGCTGCTCTTCTAACAACCAAGCAATCCAGAAACATTGTTAATGAATTGGTTTCACAAAACAAATTCTTCACCGAGTTTTCTCAGTCAATGAAGAGGATGGGAGCTATTGAGGTCCTCACTGGTTTGAATGGAGAAATTAGAAGGAAGTGCTCTGTTGTTAATTAATAAACGCAGAGTTCAATTAACAACTGTTTCATTTTTCTGAATTTAATTTAGTTTTAATTTTTATTATTTTGTCGCCAAATTGTTTCGGGTTGTGAAGTTGTATGTCAATAAGTTGCATGTGCGCTTTGTGAGATTCTTATAAGTATTCAAATTTCAAGTAATGAATAAAGGTGTTGTTTTATGATGCAAATTGCCACTGTTACCTCATTCATTTAGCACCATTTAATTTGTGTTCTCTATGAATATTCAGAGTGGTTACCACTCTTAGACTTTTATCTCGGATCCTCGTATGAGCAGGGTTTAAATCATGTTAAAGCTGATATAGAATACTGTTACTTTCTCAAACTAGATTAGGGATTTTGAACGATTCAGAGAATGAATGATAAGAAGTCAATTTTTTCTTTAATGATTATGATCACTAGTTTACATTGTGAATAATTGCTATTTATACAAGGGAATTTACAACTAACTTCAGAACTAACCCATTACTTGATTTACAAGTAACCTTACTAACAAGCTAACTTGTTTCTTAACAAGCAACTTACACAACTAACTAAACTGATTTTGAAATACAACACCTAATACACCTCCTTAACAAGCTAACTTATTTATTGAGAAGAAAATACCATTCCCAATCTTCTTCTAAGTTATTCAAACATGCTAATCTTCAATGGTTTTGTTAGCAAGTTTGCCACTTGCAGTTCTGTCTTGCAAATTTTCAAGCTAAAGTTTCTCCTTAGTTGCTTGATCCCTTAGATAATGGACCTAGTTTCTATGTGTGCTTGCTCCTACCACGAGAAACTAGATGTTTTGCAAGATCAATCGTTGATTTACTGTCTAGCAACAATCTCATCTTTTCCTCTCCCTTCAAGTTCAGCTCTAGCATCAACATGCTCAACCATTGAGCTTGACAAGCAGCCATTGAAGTTTCAATATACTCTGCTTCACAAGAGGATAGAGATACTACTGCCTCATTCTTTTAACACCATGAGATTGGTGTGTTCCTATGCATAAATAAATATGCAACAATGTTGTTCCTTTCACCCTGTCACCACTTCAATATGAATCAGAGTATGCAAACACCTTTTGCCCCTGACAGTTATGGTTCCTAGCATACAAGATTCTGAGGTCTTTGGTTCCTTTGACATACCAAAGGATATTCTTCCATATGTTATATCAGGCCTAGTGTGACACATATCTCAATGATTCAACTATCTGCTTATATAATATTGCATCAATTGGTTTTTTATCATTATCAGTAACCAATTTGATACATGTTTCAACTAGTGTCCCACTGGTTTGCATCTTGCATATTGAACCTCTTCAATATATATGTTGCTTATTTTCTCTGATGAACAAGCACTCCTTCTTTTGTCATTTTAAACACCATTCCTAGAAAGTAGGATAAGACTCCAAGATCAAACATCTCAAATTCCTGCATCATGCTTCTTTTGAAATGAGTCATTTATGATTCATCAGTACCAGTCACAATCATGTCAGTAACATACAAGCATGCAACAAACTTATGCTTATTTGTTGAATTCCTGCAGTATATGTCATGTTCATTTACACATTTCACAAATTTTTATTGGAAGTGTGAAACCATCTATCTTCTTATTCCATGCTCTAGGTGCTTGCTTCAAACCATATAGAGCTTTCTTCAATTTATAAACAGTAATTTCCTTTCCTTTTATTTCAAACCCATGTCATTGACTTGCATACACTTCTTCTAGCTCTCCATTTAGAAAAGTTGACTTACATGGGTCATCCCTTGCCACTAGCAACTGCGACAATCGATCTGATTGTCTCAAATCTAGCTACACGTGCATATACTTCATTGTAATCTAGGTCATGTTTTTGGAGAAAGCCCCTTAAAACAAGTCTAGCTTTATATTTTCATACTACACCATTTAGCTTCATCTTGGTCTTATAGACCCATTTCACATCTAAGCGTTTTTCATCTGAAGGCAGCTCTACTAATTTTCATGCATCATTTTTTTTCAATGGACTTCAGCAAGTAAGGCTAATTGCAGTAAGTCACCATCGTCATTTACTGCAAATCAGGATCTCTAACACAATCTTTGTGGATGTTGAGTGTGTTTATTGGATCTTCTTACACCTCATTCACCTGTGATCACTTCTTGCTCAGTTTGCTTTGAGTCAAAGAAATATAATTTCCTGCCTTTATTAGGTACATTGCTCTCCAGGTGCCAACCTCGTGTTTCATAAAATCTCACATCTTTGCTAAACATTATCTTCTTGCCTTTAGGACCATAGAGCCTCTATGCACCAGTTGTATGATAACCTATCATCACCATAAGTTAAGCTTTATCATCACTAAAACTCACACAGCTGTGAGGTCCTCCGGGTTGAAATTCGGGTGAAGGTGTCCAGGCTAGCAATATCGGGGTTTGGTGTTTCTATGAGCTACTAAACTAAAAGATGCATAAAAGTAAAGTAAATTAGAAAGATCGAGGGATAAAATTGCATAAAAAACTTGTTTGATTGATTGATTGTGTGTGTTTTATGAAAATTGTACAAGTATGATATTATAGGCAAATCACTAGTCTTACTGGCTAAAACATTGTGGCCTACAAAATTTAGTATTCATTAATCAATTACGCAGGTAATGCGTGATGATTCTTCTTGTTGGGAGTACATAGAACCTCATGTTTGGCTTGATCTTCCCTCGTTCACGGCATTTTCTGTTTCCTTTATCCACAAGTGCTTTCTCTCCTCCTGTGCCTATTGTCGGTTTAGTTTTTTTTTGGTTACATTTTTTGTCGGTTTAGTTAGTGGCGCTGTATAATGGAAAACAAGTAAAATGCCCAATTATCAAATTCTATCGAGTTTTGACTTGAGAAAAATTTGAATAATCCGTATTCAGTTGTTTCTGAATAATAATACTATATAAGTACCAACAGTTTAATCATAGCTCCTCTTCATCTCTATTATTATATAATTTGTTGGTTTTAGTTTTTCTGAATAATACCAACAGTTTAATTAATCCATTTTTTTTTCACTATTTCATATATTTCAAATATAAGTAATTTTATAATATTGGTATATGAATTCCTTCCTTGAAAAATAATATTGGTATATGATTTTTTTTAAATTATAGATAAAATTAACCGAAAATCAATCCGACCTAAATCATATTTATCAGCTTAGATTATTTTTGAAGGAGAACCCAAACCAAAGTTACATGTGATTTTAATATTTCCATCGAATAATTTTTCAACGATCCAAATCACACTGGAATAATGCAAGTGATATCAAAACTATCCATAAACTTCAATTATAATGCAAAAATTAATTCTTGAACAACATCTTAATGCATGCTTCAGAAAGCTTTGAGGTAGCATAGCATGAAAGAAGTTGTTCTAGCGGTGAGCTTATATGTGTGTGTGTTTCTATTATATACATACATTAGCCAAAGTTGGGTATTTAGCTACAATGCTTGCAAAAGCCATCTCCAGCAACCATGAACATAAACATTTCAAGAAAGTCTCAATACCATTATTTGAAGTATCATCACACATAAAATAATGAATTCTCATAAGTGCTATCTCCAATAAATTAAAACATTAACACACTGGATCAAAATGTCAGCTCATTTCCGCAGTAATGCGACGAGAAGTAATGTATAATTAACCAACATATAAACATTGTGTGTGCAATGGAATGCATGCACTACATTACTGTCAAGAACCAGGACATATAGTACATGATTAATTTGCTATGGTCCTGCATGAGCCCCGAGCACCTAGACACAACATCAAGCAGCGCTAGCCATGGACTCAATAAGGATCTGGTAACCTTCAGGTACAGCACTCTGTATCTGCACACATTCGGTCAACGCAGGAACATCAGCAGACACATCCAAAACCCTCGCTAATACAAGAAGAAGATGAAAATCTGAAATTCGCTTCACAAATGGAAGATTTTTAGTCCGTTCAAGATGATTCTTCAGTGCCATCGCAGTCACTTGAGTATTTCGGTTCTCAACGGGAAATGTTGACGAAAGAGGACCCTGCAATTTGGTAACAACACACTCATAAGTTTCACAATATTTTTATAATTTACAAAGACTAACAGATAGAATTTGTAGTTCAGGCATGGATGACATTGACACGACAAGCGGAAGAGGCTTCAAATAATATCTTATATCATATCAGTATCGACCAATCACATCATGACATCCAACCAACAAATAAATCATCGCAATAACTTTTGTCATGTTAGCAGACCTTAAGGGTATGCTTGCGATTGGGTTTTGGAGAGCTTAGTCTATATCTTGATGTGTATTTGAAAATTTTAAAAATTAAGGAATGGCATGATAAATAATCATATAATATTTAAATCCCTCTTTTAATTCAATTTAGAAACATTTTACAATTTGCTTAATTTAAAAATGCAGAACTAAGTCTTGCCCTCTACCCAACTTGCAAACATAGCCTAACTGTTCTATTTCAGTTTTTTGGGTGTGAAGGAGGGGGTCCAAATTTTCATTCTTAGTTTCACTATATCTCAAACAGCATCTTTCTACAGAAGACTCCAGACAGTCCTCCAAATAAAAGATTTTCATGGTATTGGAATATGCTAGAAACTAATGATTTTTATGACATTGCTAAGGTTACACAAAACATATAATTGGTCATGTCACAAAGCTATACAGAAAAAACAATTGGATCATAAAACTCCAGACATTTATACACTTCTTTTGACATTTGTTACTTCATTAAAAAAAGAAGAGATATACAGTCAGTAATTTGCAATTCATATTGTAAATAAACTTGGCTAATCCAATTCAAAGAGAGGGACTTTTTAACCTAAACTCAGAATACCAAGTAGGACAACTATTTTCTAACGAGAGCCTTCGCAGTAGCGATTAGCAGGCTCAGTTCAAATCATTAGAGTCACCTTGGAAGATTAAAAAAATCTAAAAGAAATTAATGCTGGTGTTGATATCCCACTAAGCTTAGACAAAATTACAAAACAGTATTTTTCAACAATTATTAAAATAGAAAATCTGAGGGGGAGCATTGGCGCAATGGTAAAGTTGTTGTCATGCGACTGAAAATCTAGAAGTGTCCAGAAAACATACACACACAAACAGGGCAAAACAAAACCAATATCATAGTACGAAATTTCCACATATCGCACCCATTTCATACAACAAACATTCACGAACAGCTTCTGAATTAACTGTAGCTTCTGTAAAGGGATAGAATGAATAGCATTCCAAATATATTGGTAATCAATTTCATCCTTTCATGAGAAGCATCAATTCCCAAGTTTGAGATAATCAAATTCACTTGTTATTTAATCATCCCCATATATTTTAAACATTTTAATTCTTTTTACATTCAATATATTTTTGAAACTACGGTATTTTTTTTTTAATAAATTTGGTTGGTTTATGACATTTATATAATCTTGATACTTGAGTTCAAATTCCATTATCCTTGCAATTTTATTATTACATTCAAATTTATGAGGCAAACCCATAAATAATTAAACTTTTTGGGCCATACTTATTACATTTAAATTTACGGGGCAAACCAATAATTAAAGTTCTTTTTGGGCCAAACCAACTGTGAGTCATTAATAGCTTTTTTGCCAAGACAATACTTGAGCTGCAGCTCCAACGAGCACTTATTCCCATATTAAGTATTTACGGGCCGTTAACAGCGCGCTATAGCGGGGTAGCATAGCGTAGCAGCAAGAAACCGCTACAGTAAGCGTCATAGCTGCCGCTATAGCTGCTATAGCGGTTTGCGGATTCTGAACCACTATTGGATTTTACCATGAAAATCCCAAATTGACCCTAATTTTAAAACCATTTTGAGGGCCTTTTGGGGATTTTGTATAAACCCTAACATTTTCTCAACTCTCTCTTATCACGCCACAAAACACACGAGCTTATGTGAAAACACGATCTGGGTTTCACTTCCTTCTCACACGATCTGCTACCATACATCTATCTTCCTCCGTTCTTTGTCCTATTTTTAGTTCCTTGTTTCTTTTTTGTTTTCAATTTTTCATTTCCTCTTCTCTATTTTTTCTTTGTTCCTGTCTTTTCGTTTATGGTTCTTCTGTTCTGTTTTTTTCTTTCTTTCTTCCTTTTATTGTCTTTTCTCTTCTTTTTTTGTTTCACTGCCATTTGCTTCTATCTCTGTCCTTACATTTGTCTTTTGTTTGTATTTGGATTTGAATGTAATGTTTTGATTAAGACTTGTGGATGTTTGAGTGTTTTGATTTATGAATGTTTCATGAGATTTGAGTGTTATATTTAATATGTGTTTGTTTATACTTTATAGTATTGTCTATGTAATTTGTCGGGAAAAAAAAAAAGGTCGAACAGTGGCCATCCCACTATACGCTATCCCACTATCCCACCTTTGGGGTCGGCCGCTACGCGCCGCTATCCGGGATTGACTACTATGGGGAATCCCACTATCCGCTATCTAGGGGTGTGCAAAGTTAAAACCAAACCAAAACCATAACCAATATTTGGTTTTGGTTCAGTTCCTAAACCCATTTCACTAAAAACTGGTTTTTTTGTGAAACCAGTTCCGGTTTGGATTATAACCGGTTTGAAACCAGTTCAGACTTCAGATCCGTTTTATAAAAAAAACCCAATTTCTTTACTTGACTCGGTTTTAAACACCATCTTCTGAAAAACCAAAAATTCATATAGAGTGAAGAAAGTATAGAACCTTGGATCTAGCAGCGTTGTTGCAACGACTTGAATCTTCATAACCTTCGGTGGTGACAGACGGCGAAGCGCCGCCGCTCCAAGAGAGAGGAGTGGTAGGACTACATCTAGTTGAAACAGCACGGTCGCAGCGAGAAACGGAAGCGGTTAGCCTCGATCTTGAACGCCGTTGTTTGTGTCCCCAGGAGAACGATACACCTCGAGATTTGGTCTCAACAGGTTGCTTCAGCCGTAACAGAAGCTCGACGACCACCGTGTCATCTTTCATCGCCGCTCTCATCCATTCATCGTTGAGCAATTTGTGATTTCAGAATCAATTTTCCAGATTTTATGTTGGGTTCTGAATTGTGTTCACACTAATAGCTTTTCTCAGAAGGAGAATTGAGAAGCAATTTTCCAAAAGATAAGGAGAAGTGAGCTACGTTATGAGAGAAGAAGCTATTTGTGCAATCCAGATTAAAATTTGGAAGAAAGAAAGAAAATGGCAAAATGGTTAAAATCTGGATCCGAATTTTAACCGGTTTGGATATCCAACCCGTTTAAAATGGGTTGGTTGGTAACCCATTTACAAAAAATCCAGATATTTTAAAGTGGACTGGATATGGTTATGGGTTTGGGCCTAAAACTGGTTGTTATGCACACCCCTACCGCTATCCCACTTTTGGGGTCGGCCGCTGCGCCCCGCTATCCAGGATTGACTACTATGGGGAATCCCACTATCCGCTATCCCACTTTTGGGGTCGGCCGCTACGCGCCGCTATCCGAGATTGACTACCATGGGGACAAGCCCATTATTAACTAACCTAAGTATTTAGTACGTAATTTTGCCTATTGTTTAGGAATTTTACAAGCAACGGATTCGGTCAACGAACACTTATTTCCATATTAAGTATTTGTCGACCAAGCCCATCATTAAATAACCCTAAGTATGTAGTATGTTATTTTGCCTATTGATTAGAAATTTTACAAGCCACCCCCACATCGGCGAGCATGTCATCTTCGTTGCGTCTTGGAGCAGTCTCTTCGTCACATTGTTTTTGCACCATCTAAGCACTGAGCAGTACCAAAGATGAGTACAGAGCGCAAAAAACAAGGTATGTACTCGGTACACGTACTTATATCTAATACATACAAAGTACATACTCCTAAATTTAAGTCGTACCCATGCTTCAAAGGCCGTATCGCAACTACTATTGTCACTAGTAGTGTGGCCGTATAATTAGACTACTGTTCGTCGTGGTATAATTATTCACAAACATCACAGGACAACAAAAATTTCCCTACAGTTTTCTACATCGACAATCAGATCTGTAATTTTAAACCTAGTCGCATTTTCTCGCTCATCTTCTATGTTTAAAGTTAAACCAACAAACATGGAGAATTATTCCCTAACCTTTCACTCCGCTGATAAATGGTCCCCTCACATTTTCTCGCTCATCTTTTATGTTTAAAGTTAAACCCACAAACATGGAGATTTATTCTCTAACCTATCACTCCTCCAATAAACGGTTCCCCTCATATTTTGTCGCTCATCTTATACATTAAAAGTTAAGCCCACAAACATGAATAATGATTCCCTAACCATTCACTCATAATCAAGACAAACTATTCTTTTAGAGCATCCAACACAAAAACAAGAGTCAAGTTCTAGTGGGGTTATGCATTTTGGGTCTGTATGAATTGGCTTATTTGAACTTATCTACTAACATAAGCATTTGCGACACTATATGGGAGAGCTTATGAAAACAACTCATGACGTGTCCATAAAATATTTTCATCTTATTTTCATACAAAAATAGTTTATACCTTATATGGAAATAGTTTAACTAACATTATTTTATCTTTTGTTTGGAAATAGCTTATGCATGAGCGTTTTTTATGCTATAAGAATTTATTTAAATTGTTTATTATCCAATTAGGATTTTTGTGCATCTCAGAATACAAGCAAGCCTCATAATTTATCTAACATGGAATAATGACAGTAAAAGAGAATCACAAAGACAGTAACAGAAACAATAGCATGAAGTAAACAAATGAGGAAAACAATGGACATAAGAAATACCTGATGATCAGAGATTTTAACAACAACCAAGAAAAAATCATTATCAACCTCTTTAGTATCCTTCACACCAACAACAACATCCTTCTTCATAATGGACAGCTTAGGATCATGATCCTCCTTAACCTCAGTATCAAACCACCCTTCCTTAAACAACCTAATACAAACATCACTCATCTGAAAAGCTTCAAAATGAACATCAGCACCACCCATTTCCTCATTCACCTCAAGCTTGACAACCGCAGTAACCCATTCCTTCAAACCACTCTCAGCATGATACTCAGCAGCTTGCAGGACTTCCCTATAAGATAAAGTATAATCCTTTTTATCCTGACTCACACTCTGAGTAAAAATAAACCCAACCCTCTTCATCCCTAACCCAGCTGCAATCGCTTCAACACACTTCTCTTCTTCGGGATCCCTAAAAAACAATAGATTATCCTCCAAACCTTGTTGCGGGGGTTCATATATAAAATTCACCTCAACCTTTCCTTCTTCAGTAACAGTACCATACATAAACCCACCCCTTTTCACAGCAAAAGCAAGATTCTCATTCACATAATGCTGAAAAGCATTTGCACAATCGCGATCAAATGAAACCAATTCACAATGTGGATTCTCTTGGCGCGAAACACGCATCTGTTTCGCAATGAGATCATCCATAGTCATCTTCTTACCGAATGAACCAGCGGGTGAGAAAGCGGTTGGACCTTGAACCGTACGTTCGCCTTCGTAAGCTAAGAAGATGATTGAACCGTGAGAGAGGTTTAACACTGTTAAGGGAGTGTTAGGGTTTGACATGTCGGTGAATCGGAGAAGATCTTCGAGGGATTTAGCAAGGAGAAGGTTTTGATTGGTGGATAGGGTTTGGTTGTGTGTGGGGATACGTAGTTGTTTTTCGATGATTGTTTTGAGGTCTGAGACAGTTTTGTTGTTTGGATTATCGAGTGTTACTCGTTCTAGACCATCGCGGCTTCGAATTCTGAGCATCATGGTTTCTGTTTTGGGATTTGTTTGGCTGTGATGTTATGATTGAGAAGATGAAGAGCGAATTTATAGAGATGAATGGAATATAGAAGAGTTGAGAATAATCGATTATGGATTGCTTGTTGCAGTGGAAAAGCTGCAGAGAACGAAAAGAACTTACTTACTTCACCGCGCGTCGAGGAAGAAAGGGAAAGAAAGTTAATACGATACTGATATTGTATAGAGTTCAATCTGAAGCAGAAGCACCGTCTGATGTTATCGCACTATACATATGGCCCCACGTCTCAATGATCATGGGCTCATTTAGGGCCTACAAATCTTTATCCTTGGGCCTTATAGCTCTATTCGAAATATACAAGTATTTCTTTTCCCACCTTCAAACTTTTTTCACTGTTCTATTTAAGATTATACAATCCTAAAAAATAGAGGATCTTTTGGATTATATAATCTGAACGTATGATTTATTATAAATAAAAAATTAATGTTAAACTCAAGTGATTAATGAACTCCATGTTATCAGACCCATATTTCCCTAAATATTTTGACATTTATCTTTATTTTAGATTTTAACTTGGTCCTACTTTTATTGTGTCTTGAAATGGTACTTAACTTTGTAAAATTATATGTATGTTCACAAAAAATAACTTCGCTAAATTATATTAATATATGATATGATATGTCTTTAATTTTTTGTTCCAGCATAATCTTTAACTTATTTTGCAAATCCATATTTACAAGTTCCTCATTTTGTAATTTTTTTAGGTGTTCGGGGTTTGAATTTTGATCCTTACATATATTATGCAATGTGTCTACCAGTACCAGCTAATTTAAGCTTGCAAAGACTTGTAAAAAAACAAAGTAATACTCCTCGGTCCTTGTGCCAAAGTAATACTCCTGTCTCCTTATTAATAAATGAATGAATAATTTATGTTTTAGTATTATATTATACTTTTATTATAAAAAAAATTACAGTATCTTTCCCTTGTATTCCATTTTAAATTAAATTGAACAATAAAAATAAACAATTTAACGTATTATCGTGTACAGATTTTAAACCACAGCAAACTTAATATATATTTTTTTATCAAAATTGAAATAGAAACAAGAAAACAAATCAAACCAATATAAATAAAATAGTATTCCAAACAGTATTGATGAGGTTGATAATTTCAAGCAAAATACAAATTGAATATGATTTCAATTTTTTTTCGAATGATTGATAATGATTTTATAATAACACAAAAACTACAATTGAATGTGATTAATCATTCGTAAAAGTTGTGTTATTTTGTGTTTCATTTTTACTTATACATTTTTTTAACCATCATTGATAAATATAGCTACATCAATAATTAATTTGTCCTAGATATAAAGATAGAACGTATTTTTGTAACATCCCTACTTGTAGAAAAAATTTAGTGGGCACAGAAGGATTTAAACCATGGACTTGTGAAGAGGTGGAAGTTCGTTAGGAAACCGAAAACATAGATCAAGTAATAAGAGTTTAGTCTGATACAGAAAAACCTCATGCATGCTGAAACTTGCAGAAGTATACACACAAAATGGTGCTAAATGAATGAGGTAATAATGGAAATTTGCATCATAAAACAAGACCTTTATTTATTACTTGAAATTTGAATACTTATAAGAATCTCACAAAGTGCACATGCAACTTATTGATATACAACTTCACAACTCAAAACAATTGACGACAAAAGAATAGAAATTGAAACTAAATTAAAACCAGAAAAGTGAGATTAACAATTGTTAATTAAACCATCAGTTAATTAATTAACAACAGAGCACTTCCTTCTAATTTCTCCATTCGAACCAGTGAGGACCTCAATAGCTCCCATCCTCTTCATTGACTGAGAAAACTCAGTGAAGAATTTATTTTGTGAAACCAATTCATTAACAAGGGTCCCTTTAGTTTGGACCAGTATATGTTTTGGTCTAACTTGGACCATTGAAATTACCTGGTATCATAGGTTGTGTTTCAGTTGTCCCATACCATACACCCTATAAGCCAACAACACACTAGCAAACCATTTTCTTCATTTAATTTACAAAGCTATTATTTATTAATTATTTTATTTACATATTAAAAATCAATTAAAATAACTTCCTCCATCTTCACCATCAACCCTGCCAATAGATTCATCACAATCCATCGCCAACACCCTTAAAACTCAACCCAAGTCTAAAATTAGAACACCATCCTCAAAAGGTAGTTATTGGATTCACTAAGTGCTCTTGTTGTTTGTCAAACTCATCAGTTTTCATCATCAATATTCTTCTTAATGAAGAAAAAGTCCAGAACTTACCCATAAAGTCCCAAAAAAACTCAGGAACAACACCATGGTTGGATTCAAGCACATAAACAACATATAAGGCAAAAACCCAAAAAATCTTCACATCAAACTTCATTAAACTCATATCTGTTTGTAGCAAACATCACAAGCGAGGGAAAGTTGATTTGGAAAACGAAATTGTTGAACGACGATGAGAGAAGAGGAAAAGGTAGTGGCCAAAGCTATACTTGGAAGCCATAGATTCAAATTTTTTTAGTAAAAACTCATATTTGAAATTGCTTCATGCAAAGCTCATGTCTTTCTTATTTCTATTTGTTGCAGAATTAAATGTAAGAAATCTATGGTTTCATATGTTTAAAAACCCAAATCTGTAATTGCTTGTCCTGAATCCATGGTTTTGAATTTTTTTATGGTTATCGAACCATGATTCCAAACCAATAGCGCTTGCTATGAAGAGAATGGATAAAATTTGATTCATGAAAGATTCACTAAAAAACAGAGTTGTGGTGATGTTTAGTTGCAAGTGTAAACAAACTAGTTGTGAATTTGTGATGATGATATAAAGTGATGGTGGTGATGAATGTGTATGTGGTTGTTGGTTGTTGAAGACGAAGATTTGATGAAGATTTTTTTTTAATTAATATTAATATTGTGATATATAAATAAGATAAAAATATGACAATAGTACTACTGTGCGGACGGTCTTAGAATAAGCTTGTATTGTATCTAACTTGGACATCAGGTAGTGGATAAACAATCACAACTGTGTATATTAATTAATATTATATCAAAGGCCAGAATTCAACTGGTCCAAGTTGAACCCCAACATCCACTTGTCCAAACTAAAATTAACCCATTAACAATGTTTCTAGATTGCTTGGTTGTTAGAAGAGCAGCATCTGATGTGAAGAGACCCTTGTTTTGTAGAAGTACAGGATAATAGTCATTGTCAAATGTTGTTGAGCTATTTGGATCCATCTCTACTGTTGTGGTGGTGTCACTTAGGCCTTGGCATTTGGTCTTCAAGAAATTTGCATAAGTTGGATTCAGAGATGGATCTTGATCACCTTTTCCAGTGAAGTTGAAAAGCCTGTTGCTGAATAAGTTGCAATGTCCTACTCCAATTGTGTGTGCTCCTATAAATACATATATCCAACATGTTAATTTAACTAGTACTGGTACACTTCAGAATATGTATCTGTGTCCGTGACTTAAATTATTACATCTGTTGGTGCAAATGTCATGTCCGATGTCTGTGTCTTGAAATGTGATTGGATAACTTCGTGAACAAGTTTTATAATTTTTTAGAATGAATTTGTAAAAAGAAAAAGATTGAATTAGATATACCTGATAATACAACCAAGTCATGAAGAGTAAGCTTTTTACTAGCAAAGATTTGTCTGAGCTGAGTGATGTTATGGAAAGGTGCTGGAATATTGATTAGGGCTTCAATGCTTCTGGACACAGTACCATCTCTTCTACCCGTAAGCACTTCCCACGTTGCTTTATCATTAAACTGTAATAAAAATATGAATGAATAAATCAGGATGCTTCATGCATAGGAATATGTATAAATTAATGGCTAGCTATCTTAATTAATTACTAACAGCATCTCTAGTAGCCAATGTGAGTATATCAGCACATGATACAATTCCTGGACATTTCTCCTCCAAAGCTTCTTTTATGTCTTCTATCAGATCAAAGCCTGCTAATGATAAATTAGGAATGGCATCCTTCTCCGCAGTGTTACCAGCAGTGGACTCCAACAAAACCGATGCGTCACACCCCTGAAACGCAACCATATATGCCTGTCACTTAGTACAATTTCTAAGCTACAAGAGAATATATCATTAACATTAACTTTTATAAATATAATATAGACAATGTCAGCTAAAATTGTAAAGATCAAGGGGTGTTTACCCTAACAAAACAGTCATGAAAATGCAGTCTTATCAACTTGGCTGGCAGCTCAGGCCTTGAAGAGACATGTTGTAGGGTTACGTTCTTAACAATCTCCTCAGCTTGAGGACATGACTTCTTATAAAAATTCTTCCTGAGGCTGCCTCCTTCACTAATCCCAATGAAACAGAAAAGCACCATAGAAGCTACAAGGAAGAATTTCATCTTCATCTTTAAATCAATCCTTAATTTGTGTATGTTTGTTTTTCTCTATTATATTCTTAACTAGCTTGAGAATTGAATGCTTTAACTTCAATGCAATTGCTCCCTTTTATAGGCATTGCATGTCATTTTTATTAAGAATATTTAAGCTGCTAAGCATTACATTAATTAATTTGAAAATACGTTTGAAATTTCGCCATGTTCGAAATAATTAAAATAATCACTTGCAAGTTCAATCATGGCTGGCATGTACATCTATCAGTTGGATTAAGATAATCATCTACCACTTACCATTAGAAACATAGGATATTTCTTAATTTAGAAATGGAACAATTAAAATTTTATAACTCTTTAATTTGGTTTTGGCACTCTAATAAAGTCGGCTAGTTTGAAAAGTAGAAATAGAACAATTAAAATTTTATATCTCTTTAATTTGGTTTTGGCACTCTAATAAAGTCAGCTAGTTTGAAAAGAGTAGAATACATATATAGCTTAATTCTGCTTTGGTTAGAAAATGCCATGCCTTTGTACTTTTGTTTATCACGGTCATTTGCTTCCTATCTATGAAACATATACTCATACACAAATCGGCACTAGTGCAGAAAACACTTTTTAAATCGGGTGAAAATGACTTTTTAAATCGGTTCATGATCCGACTTATAGGTGGCCGATTTAAAAAACTGTCTCTGATTTTAAGTCTCCACCCTTTACCCGATTTAAAATCGTTACATTTAAATCGGTTCACCCCATTTAAAATCCTTTAATTTAAATCTGTTGATACCATTTAAAAAATATTATCAAGAGTCAAAATATTTTAATTTAAATCGGTTCACCCCATTTAAAATCTCTCTATAATTTTTTTTATACACGATTATGGTACTGAATATAATGTAATAATAAAAAATTTCATGAATATAGCCACTAATATGAAATATCATATGATCAAATTTCATATCAAACCTGTCATTGTTACAATATCAAACAAATCCAAAGTCACAATATCATAAAACTAAACAAAAGCTAAACATTGTTTCAAAGCATAGTTATTGACATAACTAAATTACATCAAAGTCTTTCCAAAATAAAACTTGCACAGCGTTCTTGAACATTTGTCATTTCATCATCGGTAGAGATGGTTCGAAAGGGTACAGCTGACTGACTCTGTTCATAGAAACTTCAAATCTGACTCAAGAGATCACAATCAAAAGTGGATAATAAAAAATAATGCTTAATTAGTGCTTACCCCTCATACTCAAAACCAATATCCGGCAATTTATCCTTGCTAACTTGAGAAAGATAGTTTCTGAGAAAGAGTCCACGAACAAGGTTCTGAATGCCACGGGCACATCTCTACAAGATCCTTAAGAACATCCTTAGCAGGAGCTTCTTTCGATTTAATGTATACAAATCATACTGTACAGAGGAGATACCTGATCATAATCATAAATTCAAAATCTCATAAGCAAGAAGCATACTAAATAGGAGAGAATAAATACACACAACTGATACAACTTCATAATTTTAATACTTTTAAACCCTTCTCCTAAAGAAAAAAGAAATCAACCTAACACTTTTCAAAATATAAACAGGGAATTAGTAACAGTATGCTTATATTGATCGAACAGTGAAGGATTTTGCGGAACGTCAACAAGGTGAACACGTGGTAAGCTTGAGTTTTCTTTGGGAACCTTGTAGCAACCAAGTTACAAGTGAATCAATAGATAGTCTCCAGACCTTAACTAAAAAGCATGAATCAACCAATTCCCCAACTTAATAATGTACAACCAACACCAATATTCATGGATCTACTTAACCAAAATAACTAAACCATCACAGATCAAAACGACAATAAACACAACACAGTCGAGCGAAAAAAACATTTGACTAGGATTTTTCGCGATATAATTTCATAAACATGATTTAAACCTTTACTACTGTCAAGAAGCATAGACGATATATAGACTTTTAAGACAAATGAATGAGAAGGAATTGAGAAAGATGTGCTATGGAGTTAGACTCACTTTTTGCGCATTATTATTGCCCCAATCAACTGCATGTTTAATGGATTTGCAATTGTCAGTGTCCCATATAAGCCAATAATGTTGCAATAGCTGTAGGCTTCTTATGAAGAAATCGTAGTATCGAGGCTTCACTAATAGTGTAGGGGAATCACAGGCTAGAATGTATTTCTCACTCACAGACCACGCGTATCCTTCAATATAAACTTTGTATCTGATATATATCAAGGAAAATCACAGACCACGCGTATCCTTCAATATAAACTTTGTATCTGATATATATCAAGGAAAATCAAATACATATATATTACATTAATTTAAATATACATGATGAATGGGATAAAAAAAATAAAACATACGTGATATGAAATGAAATGGAACTACCTACCTATATGTACATTGGTCTGCCAAGTTTGAGTGATTGAATCCTTGTTGATACTCTTTAATCCAATCCTACATATTTGTGAAAAAATATCATCATTTTGTATACTGATATGTGTGTTATAAGTTATAACTTATGAGAAAGCCTTTAGATATGTTTGTACCTGCTGAAATAAACGGAGATTCCAATCACTCTTTGAACAGAAATAACAGGAAGTTGGAAGCATTCTTGGCTTCCTACATCAGGTAGATAAGTATGTATCAGAAATAACTCGGACAGTTAGGTAAAAAGCCATTCCACTTTAAACTCACGGTCCTGAAGAAAACTGTGAACCATGGCTCTATCAATTACTCTAACATTGACATTGTGTATCAGAAAGAATAAGATACAGCATTTGCTGAAATATCTAAGGCAGATGTAGACACTATAGCAAAGACACACTACATGACAAATCCATAGTCATAGACTCATACCTATAACCATACGCATTCACCTGGAATTTACATTTGTATAATACTCCATACTCCATAGTCATAGACTCATAGTTATTGACAATATAAGGGAATTATTATTTTATTATGTGTTTCATTATTGGGCCGGTCTTACTTCATTGTATCTAGGAAGGGTGAGAGGGAGGCTGCCGGAATGGGAAGGGAAAGGCAAAGGGAGAAGGAAATAGTGAGACAAGGACTAAAATAAAAGTTGTATAAAGTGATGTCTTAAGATGCATCAGACACGGACAGAATGCTAAAGACAGGGATCAAAATGAATAAAATATATATAATAGGTGTGCATTCAAAAAAATCAAAAGGACTACAAAAAAAGAGGTATATTATAGAGACCAGAAACATATTTAAGTCTATTTTATACATAAGTTTGGGCTAAATATGTTGTAATAAAGTAAATGCATCCTTTCGAAGATAATAATTTGAATTATATTTTCCATCTTGGGCCATGTTTTCAACTGAATCTAAAAACATTATACTGTTCAAAATAAAAAGAACTTTTTTGAACAAAAAGTAAAAGAATTTTACCATAATCTTCAAGGGGGCGCTGTCCATGGTCTCCAAGAACAGCGGTTACTAATTCCATTGATATGCACATATGGTTTTTCTGAAATAAAAGATATTATTAATGTTCATTTCTTCAGCTTGAACAAAACTAATAACAAAGTTAAATGAAAATAGCAACAGAATACTATTGTATATCAATTTATAGTTATACATTGAATGCAATTAACAGCCACATGAACTAAATCGAGTGTAAGATGCATTTGATTACACTACCACAGAACCTAAGATGCTATTAAATTTCATCCTTTCTTTATAATTTCACCTCAAGAAAATCATTAAATTCAACCTGTAATGTGAATTTACTAATAGTCTCTTGACTCCATGAATTACATGTTGTCAAATCAAATATTTTCTTGTTCACAGAATGCTATAATCGCTGGCAGAAAATCATGAAATCAGATAAGAAGATGAAGAGGAAATTTACTCTTTAATGATAGCTTCGTGTAGATCTTCGAGATGAAGATTCTTCTACTTCAGATCGCAAACCCTAGATTTGGCAATCCATCTACTTCAAATCGCAAACCCTAGATTTGGCAATCCATGAATCGCGTTTAATTGAGAATAGCAATAACCAGAGAATCACACAGGAGGAGAATCTAAGGGGTAGAAGGTGGAATCGCAGCATGGTGCGGCGCTGCTTGGTGGTGATTGAGAATCTAAGAAAGAAAGGTTCGTGTTGTGAAGAGACAACACTCGCGTTGTGAAGCCTGAAGAGAGAGTTCAGTGTTTTTTGTTTTATTTTATTAATTTGTTTTTAGTTAATTTAATAAAAAACCTTTCTTTTTTAAGTCAGGTGGGCCTATTTAAAATCTATCTTAGTTAAAACCTTACCACCAGCTTATGTTTTTAAATCAGGTGGATAACAACCTATTTAATATCCCTGTGTTAAAAAGTGTTTTTTCTACTAGTGCGGTAATAATTTATGAAAATGACTTAATTTAATGTGTGTTGGTGTTAGACACGATACGTATCTGACACCGAAACACGCCTAACACGAGGAATATATGTGTTTTATAGCTTCGTATCTGACACCGAAACACGTCACGCCTAACACGTCTAACCGACACCTGACTTAATTTAATTTTTAAGCTATCAGTTTTGTTTTTATTTATTATACAAAAGGTGTTTATAGAGTCGTGACGGTGTATGCATGGAAACGTGGTTCCTAGAAATTTATTAAACGAAGTTAGATAGTTATGCAAACATGGAATCTTCAATCTTAAACTAATAGTCACTACTCGACCATATACATTGAAGGTTACCATGATAGATTATTATTAATGAATATTATTACTATTTTCTCAAAAAAGGCATTTTTTTGGTTTCTTTCTCCATGTATCTTATGCATAACAAAGACGAAATTGAGAAGGAAAAAAAGACAAACTATAAGCTATTTCAAATAGTTGCTTATCTTTAAAAAAAAAAAAAATTACTTCTAATAACTTATCAAGTAACGTTACAATTAGCTAAAAAAACTATAACCTCATTTGATAATTTGTTACCAAACAAATCTATTATTATCATATAAGTTTATAAACTATAAGTTATCTACAATAAAAATTAAAATTGAACTTGTCAAATTGAGGTTTAGCTGGTTGTGTATTATGACAGTTGTCTCTACAAGAAATTTCAAGTTTCGAATGTTAAAATTTACTAACTTATTTGTATACATTATTATGTTAATTAATTTGGTGGTTATGCAAATAATTCTGGTCGTTAGTGAGATCAAATGTCAACGACTAAAGTATTGTAATTGTAAGCAAACCGGTAGAAGAATTTATAAAAATTGATTTAAATTATAAGCTCAAACCTCTTGACTCTTGTGAGTAGTGTCAACGGCATCATCACAAACATTCCATTTTTATTTCAGGAAACGCTACCAAGTTTGTCGTCTATAGCCGCTCTCTCATGCACATGGTTTGCCCAACACTCAATCCTCCGCGAAGACTAATCATTTGTGCATCCAGTTTTTTTATTAATTTTTTTTAGCATCACAGTTTTTTTAGGGAATATATGCAATAGTTTGTTAACATCTAAGAATAAATAAGATATTAGCCGAGAACGACGCACAATTGAATTTAAGGTTATCCGAATTTTCGTATATCGAGTGTGAAAAACTACTGACTACGGATTATTCAAATTTTTCTTAAGTGTCTACTTAGGATCATGATAGAGATAGAGACGAAGAGGAGTTGGGTGAGATCTGTTTTCAAATTATTTTCAAACATGGATCCTATCAAATTCCTATTTGTACAAATATAAGTGGTGCAAATGATCTCTCTTTTTATTCAACTGCATATGTACGAAACATACTTCACTTTCACTACGTATTAAAAATAAACATCAAAATTAACGAATGTGCATGGTTAACATAAAATTACAGTGTGTTTTGTGGTCCTCGTAAACTTAACTCGGTTAGTAGGAACAATGCATAATATATACAAAGATCGGATTCAAATCTCAACCTAAATTTTGGAAGATTCGATTTATCACAAAATACGTTCGTTTGACATGTATATGTCACGATCTTTCAAAATTATATCATTCATGATACAATTATTTTACTATTAAATGAATGTGAGAGAGGTGTTATGAAGCCAAGTAGGCATGACAACAAAACTCATACCCGTGGTTACCCACCCAAACCAAACCCAATTTGACGGGTTTTTCCTGTTTTGACTGGGTATGGGTTTAGGTTTTCCCCGATTCCAAAACACGGGTGTGGGACGGGTAACGGGTATATAGGTACCCACCCCAAACACATACCCAAACCCGTCCTGAATGCAGAAAACTATTTTATGTTGATATGTCATGTTATTTTGTTTAATAATTGTCGTGTTATAAAAACTACCATTGATATTTAAATGAGCAACTAAATTAATCGATCTAACAAATGTTAAAGTGAGCATATTGTTGGATAATGCATTGCAACATTTCTCTAGGGGTTGCAAAAAACTTCTATTTTTTATTAAAAAAATTATTCAATGTGGGGACAAGGATGGGGCGGGGATACCCGAACCCGTTGGAGACGGGGTTGAGGTTCAATTTCCCATCCCCGTTGGGTATGGATAGGGTAACGGGTAAGTATATGACAATCGGGTATGGGGACGGGGAATGTAAAACCCGTCCCCACCCCGCCCCATTGTCATGCCTAAAGCCAAGTCTCTAAACAAAAGAAAGAATTATTATATTAAATATATGTCTGGATTCTTTTCAAAAATTGAAACATATCATCATACTCACAAAAAAAAAATGTTAGCATTAATTCAAAGGTTAGAACATCATCTAATACATGTACTTGACAAATAATTTATTGTTAGAACATAATGTCGTTCAAAAATATTATGATAAGTGAACATCTAAAAAAGGAAAAATTGTTAGATGGGAGATTGAACTAACTGAATGTAATTATTAAATCTCGCATGTGAAAGGAGATAAGAGTTTGTTTGAATTACTTTAAAGGTATGTTTGTTTCAAGGGAAAGAAAGTGGTGAGGAGAGAAAGGTGTGGGAAAGAAAGTCTTTCTGTTGTTTGGAACTCTCTATAAAGATGAAGGAAAGAAAGAATTTTTGTGGGACCCACGTTGAAAACTTTTCCACCCACGTATGAACCACTTTCTTAACTCTTTATACAAAATGTCCTTAATGTCCCTATTTTTAATCTTTACTCATTTTACTATTCTAGTTGTTGTCTTTTTTCATTTATTTTTTTCAATTCTAACACTAACTTCTTTTTTTTTTATAATAATTTGCTGCTAACGTTTTGTTAGCACATATGGTTGTTTTATGCCACATTTTATTTTTCCACTAAAACTATTGACAATTAGTTTATATATGCTAACATATTATTTTTGTTTTACTTGTTAAAAAAAACATATTATTTTTGTTTAAGGGTATTAATGTCAATTACTAAATTTAGGTCTTTCTTTCCTTCAACCTTCTCTTATACCAAACAATCAAAACAATCCTCTTACTTTCTACTCTCTTTCTTTCCTTAGACAATCTTTCCTTTCTCATTCTTTCCTTTCACTTTTTTTTTGCATCCAAACAAAGCCTAAAGAGAATGGAACAAGACAAATAAGAGATGTTGATCGAGGCAATAATCAAAATTTGAGGAAGCTCAAGGTTCATAAAAAGAAGAAGCAAGAAAAGCTCGATAAAAGTATTATTATTTGAGAATTAAATATAAATTTTAAAATCACATATCAAAAGAGAAAACCACTTTAAAAAAATTAGAATAAAAGTAGAAACCAATGAATGGTATGCAATATTTAATTTAATAGACCATTTTCAAAATTTTAAAATGATATGTTTAAAGAAGCTCCACAACGCTCAATAAAAATGATTTGTTTAAACCACCACTTAGATTATTTGTAAAGCATCAAAAGGAATAGTAACTAGGGTTATCAGACTCTACATAGACTAAAAAATGGTATGTACACTTGATTTGTAAAATTGACTCGTATGTGTGAGCGTACGTGCACGTGCTCCTCTCTCTCTCTCTCTCTCTCTCTCTCTCTCTCTCTCTCTCTCTCTGTGTGTGTGTGTGTGTGTGTGTCTGTGTGTGTGTCTCTGTGTGTGTGTGTGAGGAAACATATACGATAATGATATCTATATACAAAAATAACGAGAATAAGTAAAAGCTATCATGTAAACATGAAATGGTTTAGATTAAAATATCACTAAAGTGAGTCATGCGACGTTGTCATTATTATATAATTATAATTTTTATTTTGTCAATCTACATAGGCTCGAAAACACGATTCGTACACTCAGACTCGTAAAGTCGTATGGGTCTATGAAAGATTATAAATGACTTTAAAAAAACCCTACAAACTAGTATATATTAATCTCCTTATTTTCTAAAGAGATGAAAAAAAGTTATATTATTCCAAATATTAATAGGAAAAAGCTTTTTAGTGCGACAGGTCAATGCACGACAAACAACGAATGAATAGTAACCTTTGGATGTGCTTTGGATGGTTACTTACGTTGACTTTTATTTATTTAAAAAATATGATACCACTGCCCTTCATGTATCGTGTGCAGGTCGTGTTTAAAGTTTTCGCACTGTATAGCAAAACTGATATTAATATTGTTGGATAGAAAAACTTAATGAGTCATTTGATGCATTTATGTCACCTCCTTGTTTTTGAAAAAAATGGATTGTTTTTAAAAGTTGATCATAATAGATTTTCATTTTAAAGTTAAAATATATTTTTTTAGTTATATCTTCGCATTTTGTTCATATAGATTATTATTATTATTATTATTATTATTATTATTATTATTATTATTATTATTATTATTATTATTATTATTATTTGAATTAATGTAACTTTTGTTCACCTTTTTATGTAGATTTCATTACGGCATTAACCTCGCGTATTTCAGCTAGTGACGCCATGTTTGCTCTAAATGCATTGTTTGTCGGGGTTACTTATTTTGGGATGGGACTCAAATGAGTCCCTCCAACAACATTATCTCAAAGCCAGAGTGCATTCCGGGCACAAACACAGTAAAGGAGCTTGTTGTGTTTCATATCATATCATTTGTTTCATTTGTCATGTCAAATGTCGTGGCAATTGGAATTAAAATCGTCCTTCAATCATGCACGCCTACCGTAACTCATAGCAAAACTCTCAGAGTTTTCATGGCGTTGTGTGTCGTTCTTTCTGTATCCGGCTACACGTTTACGTTTCTTGCAATGAATAATGTAGCACAAATAAAACTAGGATTAATTGAATGCGGAGACCCTCGCATGATTATTTCTTTTATCTCGTTGTTAGTTCCTGCCCCTGTCGTATTTTCCGTTTGTATTACCATTGTAGTCTACATTTTTCATGATTTATTATCATGTCACAATTATGTAATAAATAAAATGAAATGAATGATAAAATAAAGTTTATGCAGTTCAACACCACTCTTTGTATATAATTTTTTTGTTTATTTATTTTATTTTGATAAACCCCCCAAATCTCTTTATATATTTTTTTTATTGTTAATGTTGATTGTGAAACCTAACCTAGACCTTGCTCGCAAGACTGTTACTCCTCTTGACCTAATCAGGTTTATTATTCTTCTGCTCGTTTTATTTGAATTCATGTTGATAATTTTATGCGACATCTTGTGTCAATTTTTTGAACGTAACAAATAGGTATACAATATGTTTTTTTTTTTTAAAACGTATATACATTTTTTAATTAACATACATGTTTTCATACATAAAAAAGTGATTTTTTTGGACAAACATGTTATATTTGAGAATATTTTTTTGTGACCTATATGGTAATTTTATATTAAAAATCACTTTTAGATAGTTGTATCCAAACAAACTAAAATTCATTTTTTTAAATGATTTTCGACATGGTAAACAAACATAAAATAGATTCTGATTTTTTTAAAAAATCTCTAAAAAATCATTTCTAAATTATTTTATGTCAAAATCACTTTTATTTTAATTTTATCTGAAACAAACGGGCCCTTAATCTCTCTCTTCTAACAAAACAAACAGATAATTAATCAAGGAGAAAATTATGCATTTATTAACAAGTTTTGAATCTCCTTTATATTCAATTGACATGACTACCATTAGCTATATGACAAGTGTTCTCGGTAAATTATTTGCAAAGCATAAAAAGGAATAGTAGCAAGGGTTATCAGACTCTACATGGACTCAAATATGGTATGTACACTCGATTTGTAAAATTGACTCGTAAACTCATATGGTATGTACACCCCAGCACACACATATGTGTGTGAGCGTGCGTGCATGTGTGAGTGAGTGTGTACGTGCTCGTCTCTCTCTCTCTCTCTCTCTCTCCCCCTCCCTCTCTCTCTCTCCCCCTCTCTCACCCTTAATATGAGACGAGAGAGGGTTAGTGAAGCTCTTCTAAATCTAGCATTTATTTATAGAGTGAGACGATGAACGTCATTTTCGAGTGGATGGTTTTCAACACTGGACTTTCTCATATGATCAATAAAGACGGAAAAGTTATCTAAGAAAAATATGGAAAGACATGTATAGTGCAAGATGAGTAATGAATATTGTTTTGTTAAAAGAATAAATGTGTGAAAATAGCTTTGCAAAGGAAAAACGACATCCCTTTAAAAAACCATGTATATCAAGGTGAGCAATGGCCATAATTCCGATAAAAGTGAAACAATAGAAAAATTAATCTCATACTTTAGAAACAATCGTCGAGATAAAAACTTCAAGAAATAAGACATCATTTCAAACATTACTTCAATCATAAATCAATGCAATTAATCAATTCTACATAAAGAGATGAACAAAAATTATATCAAAATATTACTAATCTTTATGTATTTAACAAAATAAAAGAACCCAAATAAAATAAATATAAAAAACACTATATATATATATATATATATATATATATTGTTTTTTTGAAGGAAGGAACTCATATACCAATTTATTAAATTACTTATATTTGAAATAGTGAAAAAAAAAGATTAATTAAACTATTGGTATTATTAAGAAAAACCAAAACCTAGGAATAGTATTGTAATACAACAACTCATTATAGTCAGGATCCGTTGACACTAAGTGTAAGTCAAATGACTTACACCAAATTTAATCCATTCCAGTCGATCAATCCAATGGCTTACAATATTTTGTACGTGAGTTCTCGTGATCCCTTTTTCTCAGTCACATGTGATCACACAAAAAATTTCCATAGTATCTGCTGTCGCTTGTACAACAACAACGATGAATAATAATTTGGCAGATCGATACTATTCAATTGAATGATTTATCAATTTTGATTTTCTATTCAATAGGAAATTATAACTAATTAAAAAATACATGTGACCTCTTTTCTCGATTTCTCGTCACCAAGCTTTTGCATCCGTCGGCGTCGTTTTGACGATAAAGGCCACAGAGATCCTCTTTCTATAATCCATTTTCGAGGGATCTTTAAGAACAATTATAGGGATTATCCCTGAATTAAAGTATGAGATTATTAGGTTGTCAATTCCCTGCATAATGAAATCTGATAAGGATCTCTAATATGTTGCGATCAAAATCTCTAAACAACTGGTATTAATTTATTTATTTTTAAATATTATTAATTAATCCATGAAAATTCAAGGTTTCAAGGAGAAGAAGAAAGGAGAAGCACGAAAACAATGAAGGCGGATATCTCATTTTGGTTTGTTAACAAAAAAAATGAAGCCGGATATCTCTATTTGATCGAGTGATCCTCTATTTTGCTCTTTTAATTTTTGCTTTGTTGCGACATTACGAGCCTTAGGATTGATTAGTTAACGATTCAGATTTGGTGTAAGTCTTTTCGTGTAAGTCTCACATATATATATATATATATATATATATATATATATATATAAACACACACACACACATACATGAGACATGATCCGTTGACACAATGAATTCGTTGACACCAAACTATTAACCGTTGATTTCATTTGATCTGAAAGTTTATATTTGTTCAAATAAAAGTACCATCTCACCATATCTTTTGAGATTTTCATGCCATAAATATTCATATTTTTTTTTTGGAATAATACACGAAAGCAGTTTTTTTCATTTGTGTTGATTTGTCACTTCAAATTACCCGTTCATATTGATTACACTTACTCTAAAAAAAGAATGATTACACTTTTTTATACGGGTTAAGTCTTTAGCTCAATTGGTATGAACAATGCATAAAATATGCAAGGTCCGGGGTTCGAACCCCGGCCATCACAAAAAAAGAAAAAATACGGGTTAACTTGACTGGACCATCTAGACCATATCCGATGTCTCGGATCTTTATTTAATACAATTTTCGTTTGTTTAAAACAAAAATTATCATATTCTTTATTTAATACAATTTTCGATTGTTTAAAACAAATCCGATGTCTCGGATCTTTATTTAATACAATTTTCGTTTGTTTAAAACAAAAATTATCATATTCTTTATTTAATACAATTTTCGTTTGTTTAAAACAAAAATTATCATATTGAAGTAACATGGCCCAAACTCAAATCTAATACGGGTTAACTTGACTGGACCATCTAGACCATATCCGATGTCTCGGATCTTTATTTAATACAATTTTCGTTTGTTTAAAACAAAAATTATCATATTCTTTATTTAATACAATTTTCGTTTGTTGAAAACAAAAATTATCATATTGAAGTAACATGGCCCAAACTCAAATCTATGATCAAATATGTCCATTTAATGTTGTCTTTTATCGTATATATTACAGTATAGTATATTGTCTCGGATCTTTATTTAATACAATTTTCGTTTGTTTAAAACAAAAATTATCATATTCTTTATTTAATACAATTTTCGTTTGTTTAAAACAAAAATTATCATATATGTCCACACTCAAATACAGTATAGTATATTTGTCTTTCTCTTTTTGTTTTTTTTTTTGACAAAATATTTTATAGAGAGCTAGTTAGTACTAGTAGTTAATATGTTTTTTTTTTTGGGTACATGTTAAGGGAGTTAATATGAATATGATTATCTTATAAAATTGGTAAAAGGAAAAAATGAATTAGTTTTTTTTCTTTGCCAAATAAAATAGATTTTTCGGAAAAAATAGGAATCACGGTAGAAAAAGAACGGAGGCGTATCCAGAAATTCTCGGTGACTCTGGGTTGAAAATTATACTTAATATTTGGCGGGAGATATAATAATTCTCTCTCTACTTTCTACTCTATTCTCATCGCTCTCTAGTTCCGTCGTCGTGTTGCAGAAGCTTTAGGTCATGGAAGATCAACCTCCACCTTCCGAAGTATCAACTCGTCGTTCCGTAAGTTTCATTTATCACTCTTCACTACTTCATTTTCCCCAAACTTGCTTCGATCTAACCTAATTTCGTTTTCTTGTTTTTCTGTTTTCGATTCAAGCAGAAGAGAGGTAGACCTCCCAAGCAACCGCTGAAGGAAATCGACGCCGATGTGGATATGGCGGAGCGAGAGACTTCGCCGGAAGATTCCGACGAAGCTCGTCCGGTTCAGAAATCGAAGCGTAATCGTGTTAAAGAAGGAACTACTAGCACTACGCTTAAACCTACTGATGAGACTTTGATTGGTAAATTAAACACTCTTTAGTACTCTCTAACTACTTCAATTGTTGTTTAGGGTTTCGAATTACTTCATTGATTGAAAATTTCAGCTGCAACACTTTATTGAACTGAAATTACGATCTGTTATTTATTTTTCTTATGCTTATTGACACTGTAGTTAACTACTTCAAATGTTAGTCCGTTGTTAGAATTTAATTTTCATGTATTGTTTAGTGTAAAAAGTTTTACACTGTTAGTCAATCACAACCAATCATGTGTTACTTTTGAAGCAGTTAGATAAAATTCATGTCTATAATGATCAGACAGTTATGATTTACTGTAAAAATCCATGTTTAGTGTAAATGAATTAAATCATAGTCATTATCTGGTATTTATTTTTTCTATAATTGTTGCTACTTTGGTTGGTTAAATTGTGCAATAGTTACTTTTGAAGTTTTTTCTTGATTGGCAAATGATAGTTAGTAATTCAAGGATCATAGACAAGGTTTCAACCCTGAACTTTAGGCTTAAAATACCTGGGTAAATAGTTCACCAACCAAACAACCTATCTGGGACCTTTTTAAAAAAGTTTTTAGCCTATGATATTTGTTTTTCCATTTTTAGAGCATTGTATTGACCGTGGTTGTAGATTTTGTTATGCATTAACTGACCCGCTTCTGATTTACTGTATCTTTTTTTCTTTCTGTAGAGGCAATCAAAGGTAACGGAAAACTTATTCCTCATGTGGTCAAACTTTGGGTTGAAAGCTACGAAAAGGATCCAAGATCTGCTATGGTTGAACTCTTGACAATGCTGTTTGAGGTACAAAAGTTCACGGAGTGTTAGGGTGTGACATATTTTAATTTTATGTGAAAAATGTAAGGCCTAGAGTAGGTATTGTAAAAACTTGGGAACTTTATTATTTCATCATTGCTTAAAGATTTTCAGGGGAAGTAAATTATCGTTATCAATCTTGGAACACTTTCTGATAGCAGCAAAATGAAATTTTAAATGGTGTAGGCATGTGGAGCCAAATTTCACGACAAAAGGGATCTCATGCATGAGATTGACGTTGATGATGTTGTTGTTGCTCTTGTCAACTGTGCTAAAAGGGTATAAAACTTGCTCTCATTTAGCCTATGTCTGGTTTTGCATTTGCACCTTTCAGATTTACGTTTGTCATTTGGTCATAAATTATCATGTTTTGTTTCTAGTTTTATAATTAACTTCAGTCCCAAAATCAATTCTATATAAAAGCTAATATTTCTAGCTTCGACAATGACATGAAATAATTCTAAAATATATTAATATATTACACCCACAAACACAAATGAAAGCAATTCTGATCCAAATTATCCAAACATAAATTGATAAAAATCACTTTTTCGTGGATTTATCCAGACATAGATCACTTTATGCTCAACTCATTTTCAACCAAAATCAAATTTATAAAATCAATTCAGTCAAAATCAAATTTTGTCACCGCATAACCAAACACACTCGTATTATTTGTTCACAGTTGTCTTTAATTTTTGTATTTATATATTTGATAAATTCATAGTAGTAGTAGTAGTAGTATGCCATTTCCGAGCTTCAGCCTCCTCTTTTGATGCAATGATCAAACTATGAGCTAGATGCATGTAGACATTTATCCTTTCTTGTTTACCTTTGACATTTTAGGGTGAAGTTGAAGATTATCAAAATTCCAAAAAGAAGGAGTTTAAAAACTTCAAAGAGAATCTAGAATCATTCTGGGATAATTTGGTCCGTGAATGTCAGCATGGACCATTGTTTGACCAGGTTTTATTTGACAAGTGCATGGACTACATCATTGCACTTTCATGGTTAGTATGACTACCCCAAGATTCTGATTTTAGCAATATACTCATATATGTACATATATATGATGACTTATGTGCCACTGTACCTATGTAGCACCCCTCCAAGAGTTTATCGTCAAGTTGCTTCATTGATGGGTCTTTCGTTGGTCACATCATATATAACTGTTGCTAATATGCTTGGTGTACAAAGAGAGACTACTCGTAGACAATTGGATGCTGAAAAGAAGAAAAAAACCGAGGGGCCTCGGATGGAGTCACTAAATAAAAGGTTTTCAGATATGCACGAGAAAATAACACTGTTGGAAGAGATGATGCGCAAGATATTTACTGGGTAGGAGTTTGCGAAACTAAATTTCTTTTTTCTTTAAAAGAAAAAGAAAGTAGCGGTCTATCATGTAGTTCTTTTGTTCTTGTGGCTGTATATCTAACATGTCCATGTAATGCTTTTTTGAAGGTTATTTGTGCATCGCTACAGGGACATTGATCCAAATATTAGAATGTCATGCATTGAATCACTCGGTGCATGGATCCTGTCATACCCATCACTTTTTTTGCAGGATTTATACTTGAAATATCTTGGGTGGACACTGAATGATAAAGTAATTTTTTATATCTCTTTTAATTGCTCTTGTCCCATACAACTTTCTACTTTTTTCGTTTACATTTTGCCCTACCCTCCAATTTGTAGAATGCCGGTGTAAGAAAAACTTCAATAAGAGCACTGCAAAATCTCTATGAGATGGATGATAACATACAGACCCTTGGTTTGTTTACTGAGAGATTTTCTGGCCGGATGATTGAGCTTGCTGATGACATTGATGTTGCTGTGGCTGTACAGGCCATAGGCCTTGTTAAACAACTGTTTAGGTCTTAATTTCAAACCTTTTTTGATGATCTATTACTTTTCTGCTGGTGAGTTTGCATGCACATGATTTTAAATTGAGAGTTGGTTTCTTGGTTTATGCAGACATCAACTTATCCCTGAAGATGACTTAGGTAATTTGTATGATTTGCTGATTGATGATCCTCCAGAAATCAGGCATGCGATTGGAGCATTAGTATACGACCACCTGATTGCTCAAAAATTTAATAGCTCCCAATCAGAATCAAGAGGTCTAAAGTCTATTCATAAATTTTTCTATTTAGCACAGATGCTTTAGCTTTGACCAAAGACAAGAATATTGTTAGGAACCCAAGAATTGGATTTTTTAAAAAAAAAGAACACTTTTTATTAAGAGCGGAGGGAGGAGAAAGAATACTACCCTGATCTTAAATATAGAAGTCAAACTGTATTTGGCCCAAATTTGAACCAAATTCATTTTGACTTTTGCTTATAATTAAGACCAAAGGGAGGAGGAAATAACAAGAGAGCTATCCCTCCTACACTGGTTGTAGAACCAATCAAAACTAAGATATGTCAAAGATGATTTTTAAGGTAATGAGAATCTTTACTTATAGACCCCCTATATAAGAGAAAGGGACAGGATCACAAGCAACTAACTTACAAGAGAAAAACAAAATAAGTAAACATTTAACGAACTAATTATCCCAATTCTATTTCGTAACACATGTGATAAAACCGATTTCTTTACAGGTGGAAATGGCAATGCTTCTGAAGTTCATCTTACAAGAATGTTGCGGATTCTGGATGAGTTCCCACCAAATCCAATTTTGACTATTTATGTGATTGATGATGTGTGGGATTACATGAAAGCTATAAAGGTATGCCTATGTAACTTATGTGAATATTAGGGAGGATGTGTTGTGGAAGAAACTGATAGCTTCTAATTTCAACATCTGCAGTTTTGTTTGGCCATTTGCTTATGTATCCGTGGACTGAATTTTACAGTCATAGGATATGGTAATTGATATGAGAAAAATATGAGACATACAAATAGAGGGAAGTAAGCAACCTTTAGAGACCCGATGCCTGCTTAGATACATAAATTAATTTCACTCTTTCATCTAAATTTCTCCGATTTTTCCCCCTCAAAGTGCATGCTTATTTATCTGTTATAAATCATTTGTTGACTATCAGCCATCCTTTTGGGGTTAAAGGAAGGATTAATTAACCCACTTGGGTTGGCACAGTGTTATTTGCTTGGGACCTGGGAGTGTGCTCCTCCTCAAGGTCTCAGGTTCAATTCTCATCGGTGTCAATTTAGGTGGGTTAATTTAGCTTCTTCAAAAAAAAAAAAAAAAAGAAAAGATTAATTACTTTTGTAGGTCAGGTCTATGTTGAACAATGTTACTATTTTGTCTCTATTCTGGTGTCTGCACAATGTATTTGTTGAACCTGCTTGCTTTGTTATTGCTGCCCTCCTGATATTGTACCAAAGAATAACAGCTAAATCTTTTTAAATCAGATTCATCGATGTGCTTGACTGAGTAATATTATATGGTTTCTTGACAGTACTAAATATTTTGTTTGCAGGACTGGAAGTGCATCATATCCATGCTCCTTGATGAAAATTCGTCAATCACTGACAAAAGTAAAACAAACTTGGTTCGTCTCCTGTGTGCTTCAGTGAAAAAGGCTGTTGGAGAGAAGATTGTTCCTGCTATTGATAACAGAAAGCAGTACCACAGCAAAGCCCAAAAAGTTTGTCTCACTTTGATTTTCACTTTTTCGATCCAAATCCTGACTTCTTACTTTTAATTTTATCCCGGGCTTTGATGTGTATTGCATTTGACGCTTAATGTTTATCTTGGGAAATAAAAGTTTTCACAATCCATGGTTTTGTATACTATGGCTAATTTTGTTCTTGCTGTATTTCTATAGGAATAGGAATATGTTTAATTAATTCTGTATAAGAATTGTCAATTTTTCTACCTTCAAAGTGAAAATCTCTGATTATTTCAGGCATTCGTTGTTAAATTGTTTCGGGTAACAGAAAATATGCTAACTGAATGCTTGACTAGTAATGATTCTAAGAGTACTCTTTGTTGTTTTGTTTGCGTTGTTCCTGTACTGGTGATTGCTTAACGTTCTTTGTGCTACTAGGTTTGTTTTATTGTTTTTGGTGACAGACTCTAATCCCTTCTCCAATAAATGACAGGAAGTATTTGAAAATAATAAACAGGATATAACTGTTGCCATGATGGAGAAATACCCCGAACTCTTGCGGAAATTTATTTCAGATCAAGCTAAAGTGTCATTGCTGGTCGAGATTGTTTTGTATATGAATCTTGAATTTTATTCTTTGAAGAGGCAGGAACAGGTTTGTGTATCTTTCTTGCAGGTGCTTTTAGTCTATGTATGATGTTTCTGAAAAATTAATTAATGCTTGCTTTTTCAGAATTTCAAAAATCTCCTCCAGCTTATGGAAGATGCATTTTTGAAGATTGGTGACAAGGACCCTCTGAGAGCTTGTGTGAAGGCAATTAATTTCTGTTGTGTAGAAAGTCGAGGGGAATTGCAGGATTTTGCTCGAATCAAGTTAAAGAAACTCGAGGTTAAAATTATTAAAAATTTGAAATCTGCAATTAGTGACGTAAAGGTATGCTCATCAGAACTCAAATGTCATGTTTTCTGTTACTTTCGGATCTTGTAGGAGAAACTTAACATATAAAGATGACACTGCAGGCTGGGGGTGATGAATATTCTCTTCTTGTAAATTTGAAAAGGTTGTATGAACTTCAATTGTCTAGATACGTGCCTATCGATAACCTATATGAAGACATTGTAATGGTGCTACGTGATGTTAGGAATATGGAGGATGAGGTAAGTAAATGGCTGCTCACAGATGGTGTTATGTTTCCTGTGATATTCTTATTTGGGTTTGGTTAATTTTCTGCCTGTTCCCCTTTCAGGTTGTTGGTTTGCTGCTTCAGAACATGCATATTCATCTGGCTTGGAGTTTGCAGTCCGTGATAGACGGAGAAAGTGTTTCTGATGCATCATTAACGTCTCTCCGGTCTAAGCGGGATACTTTGTTACAAGAACTTGAATACTATGTAAACTTCGCAACTGACAGCAACGAAGGGGATAAAATTGGAAGTGAACTTGCTGGCAGAGTAAGAGAACTCTGACTTGTTTTCCTTTTTCTTTCTCTAGCGTAAATATATTATGTCTTGAGGTCTGAAAAAGTGTGTTATTTGGCAAAGGTATGCGCTGTGCTTGCAGAAGTATGGTGCTTATTTAGGATGACAAATTTTAGTAAGACAGGGCTGGAGGGATTGGGATATCGGCCTAATGCACATGTGCTTCAGAAGTTCTGGGAACTTTGTCAACAACAGCTTAATGTTCCAGGTAACTCCAGCAAATATTTTATGATGATGGACTATTCATCTTATGTTTCTCGATTTTTACTTGAAACTAATTATTATATTTGAGACTGAAAATATTGTATATTCATTGTGTATAGATTCTATAGAATGAGGGTAAAGAACAATATATAAACATTAATCTGACCTAAACAATCCCTCAAGATAAGAGTAAAGAATCAATAAGAAAGGAAAGGATCTTGTAAAATACAATTGCGATAATACCTCGTCTCAAGGGTAGCAATAATATTCCCATTTCTCTATATTCTACAATATTTCAACCATTACGAAATGACTAAATTCCTATGAAGCGCGGACTCCGACACGGACATGAACATCGCCACTGCTAATGTAAAAAACTTAGGACACTGACACCACTACACATATATTAATTTATTTATTATAATTAAATAAAATATTAATATTATTTATAAAAGATCTAAATTGAAATCAAAATATATACAAGTGCAAATAAATTGAGCAATTTATTTTGACAAAAAAAAAATAAAATTTGAGCAATTTATTTCATTAAAAAAAACAATAATATTTAACACATCTTAAACTCTTGTAAGATGTGTTTGAGATTTGTCCAAGGAGAGTATAAGGTGTGTTGAAGAATAGAAAAAAGACAATTTTGTTGGGATGCTTGTCTTAGTTTGTTCGACACGTGTACGGGTGTCGTAAACCGATCCAAGGAGCGTCGAAGCATTAATAAAACAAATTATTTTAGGACACCGGTATGGGATTTCCGACATGTGCTATACAGGTGTCATGCGAGTGTCGGACACTGCGACACGTCTAATGCTAAGAGGTGTCCGTGCTTCATAGCTAAATTCTCATTGGCTACTGTCTCTAGGTTAAACTTGGCATTTGAAGTTCAGTTTGCTTATTAAATTTGGATTTAATACCACTAAACACTCTCATTGATGCATCTTTGATCCTTCACATTTATTTCTATTGTGTGCTCGTCTTGTTTATAATGCTAGAATTCTGTTCACTTGCCTATCCATTTTTAGATGAGGCAGAAGATGACGATGTAAACAAAGATGTAACCACAGAATACTCAGAGGAGACAGATAGATGTGCTGTTTTAATTGCTGCTTGCAAGCTGATTTCTAGTGATGTTGTCCCAAAGGTAAATTATTATTTGTTTTTAGTTATGAAAATGCTAAATTCTTGGCAAAATAATTTTTCTTACCAGTGAAATTTATTTTGATGCCAAAATTTTGGCTATTACTAATGCAGGATTATCTTGCTCCCGAGATTATTTCTCATTTTGTAATGCATGGAGCACGTGTGGCTGAGATTGTAAAACATCTGATCACATTGTTGAAAAAAGGAGAGGATGATTTGGCTGCCATTTTTCTTGAAGCACTTAAAAAGGTAATTGTTTTTCTGGATGTTGGCTGATATATATACACAATAGATAAAGTAAGGTTGCCTTATGAATTATGAGGGTACCTCTACTAGTGATAAACAGTTGATATTTAGCCACGTGTCTAACTTAAATTTTAATATAAATACCAAAATATTTCTGTATTTTGTATTTGAAGGGGGACACACGGCTGATATTGGCCTCTAATTGTTACTAGGTACCGGTACCCTAATAACAAGAAAAGGCACAGGAAAATGAATAAAATTTTATTGTTATGGAAATATTGGCGTCTTCCTCATCTTATTTTGATTTGTAATGATTTGTATGTCCTGATTACCTTCCAAATCTTATAATGCTATAATTAGTTTAGTGTTGAGACATTTCAACATAGGATCACTTTTTTTTCTTTCTTGAAAGAATAATTTGCTGTGCTTCTTTCTTTACAAGATTTATGGATTTTTTTAAATAAAAATTTGAGCTGATAGGAAATGCGGTGTCTGTCTTCCCACCATCCCTCTTCGTCAGAGGGATTGTTAGTAGGCCTCCTATTAGGCATACTTATGTAAGGTGCAGGCCCATTACAAATGGCCCTGCCTAGTTAGTTGTTTGTGGTATTTGAATTAATAGAATAAGAGAAGGGAAGGATAAACATTCAGGTAACTAGTATTTGGTGGTTGGAAAGTTACCATCGGTTTCTTTTCTTTTCCGATCTCACTGTTGTGCGTCTTTATTTCCCTTGTTTCGGTGACACAAATTATACCCAGGAATAACTTACCCGGAAATAAAAATATGAAAATTTGATTCCTGGGTATTTTTTAAAAAAAGTGTTTGGCGAATAAGTTGACATTCTTGGGAAAATTGGAAGTTACAAATTTTTTTTAAAAAAAAATCTTTGTAGGATTTCATGGGAATGCACATTCCCACCTTCTCACATGGGAATAAGGGAAGTTATGAGAAGTTACTTCATTCCCAGGAACTTTTATACCCAGGAATATTTTTTTCTCAACCTTATAACAAACATTGGTATAATCATTCCCTAGCCATGTATTCACAGGAATGTCATTTTTAAACTTGAAACAAGCACCCCCTAATTTCTCAAGTATTATCCAGTAATCATATAGAGATGACGGACCAGCTCTAACAGGGATCTAGCTGTTTTATATCCTCCCCTCCTCTTTTCTAATTGTGCCCATGTTTATTTTGATAGGCATACCATTGGCATAATGTCAATAACTCGGGAGATGACAATATTTCATCAGAAAACTCTTTCTCAGAATGTAAAAATCTGGCTGTTCAGCTTTCTGGAACTTTTATTGGTGCTGCCCGGAACAAGTACAGGTCTGACATTTTAAAACTTGTCAAGGATGGTATTGAATATGCTTTTGTAGATGCTCCAAAACAATTGTCTTTTCTGGAAGCAGCTGTGGTCCATTTTGTGTCAAAACTCCCTGCATCAGATGTGTTGGAAATGTGAGTTTGCTTCTCATTGCTCGTGCCATTCAGAAACATTTTCTTATTTTTTATTTATTTTTTGAATGGTAAATAGAAACATTTGCTTCTGTGCACATTTTAACCAACTTCTTTATAAAAATAGTAAGAAGGATCTTGAAAAGCGAACAGAAAATGTAAATAAAGATGAAAATCCCAGCGGCTGGCGTCCCTATTGCACATTTGTTGAGGTCTTGCGGGAAAAATGTGTGAAGAATGAAGTCTTTCAAGGTAGTTTATGCAGTTTCTTCTCTATATTAATTATTACACTGACCGGCAAACTCTTATCATTATAAAGCAACAACCTGTTAGGTCTCTACTGAAACCAAAATATATAGTTTATGCAACAAATACATATACAGTTTTAAAAGTTCCTTTAAAGTCAAGCGTAAACGTAAACAATACTCATTAAAGGATACCGAATACTCAATTGTTTATGAGCAGTTCATGATTTGATGTAGTTACTCTTTTCAACTGTAGCAAATAAGGAAGCAGTTAGTGTTGATAGTCAAGTTTCTAATGATGTAGTTACTCTTTTCAACTGTAGCAAATAAGGAAGCAGTTAGTGTTGATAGTCAAGTTTCTAAATGAGTTAATATGGTTGGCTATTGAGGGATAAATCAAAGTAAAGACACTGTTAGATGTTTAAAAATGGCTTTGTTGTTGTGGTATACTATACTGATAGTGAAAGTGAATATCATGTGCAGTGCAGGTGGCGGGCATATTAGTTTATTAATGTGTTCAAATATGATTTGTCTCTATTATTTTAATCAGGCTATTCTTGTTGGTTTGTTGCTTTTGCTGGTTCTTGTTGGTTTGTTGCTTTTGCTGAATGAACCTCATATTTCTTCAAGAGCTTTCTGCAGTTGTAATTCTCTGGCTCTGTTTGGTAAAAATAGCGGATAGCTGATAAGTTAGCTGATAGCTTTTAGCTGATAAGCTAGCTAATGGCTTTTAGCTGATAGCTGATAGCTGATAAGCTAATTAGAGTGTTTGGTAAAATTAGCGGTTCAACCAGCTGATAAATGTAAAATGACATAAAAGGACATTTTTAATTCTAATAAAATTATTAAATTATGTTCTTAATATATATATTTTACATATTATTAATTTTTTTCTATTTAAAAAAATATTATTTTTTTTGTTGAAGATTCATTTTAAACTTATTCCATTTCAGTTTTTATACTTTAAAAAAAATAAATTATAAAATTTTATTTTGAAATAAAAATTGTTACGTGAACATTTTTTTATACATAAAGGGAAATGTGGGTTTAATTATTAAATTGCTTCATGGAAATGTTGAGCAACAGAGCGTAAGGCATTGAAATAGTTACCATTCTGAAACGAAATGGAGGCAAGGCGAAAACATAATAAGTGTTTTTATATATAAAGGGTAATGTGGGTTTTAATTAAAATGTTAAGGGTAAAAATGGAACAAAATATGATAAGCTAAAAGCTATAAGCTCAAACGCTACTTGAAGTAGCTTCTGAAAAATAGCTTATAAGCTCGTGAAATAAGCTATAAGCTCATGGTGAAAAGTGTTACCAAACATGACTTTTTTTTATCAAACGAGCTTATAAGCTAAAAGCTAAAAGCTCTTTTATGGGCTTACCAAACAGACCCTCTATGTTTTTGTTGAAATCTGGGGCCTAACTCATCCTTACAAAACCGGCTTGTAAGGTGAGGAGTGCCTCCTCTTTATAAACTCTGATCAAGCTTCCTATCTAACCGATGTGGGACTAAATCCACCCCCTCAAAGACAAGCCAACATAAGGCAACTAGGGGCAGATCGCAATTAAGGTGGGATTACCAACACACCCCCTCACTCTCGGGGCGGGATTTCCAACAGTTTTCCATGTTGAACATCTTTGGTCATGTATTTTCTCTCGTCGTAACTGTGAATTTGAAAGTTCTCTTCGGGAGATAATATTCAAAGTTGGTTACTTCTCATACGAGATAAGCAATGCAACTTGATAACTGCTTATGGGTATAACTGTATAACCTTTAGATTATCAAGACAATTCAGTTTCGATTTGTCTTCTCTAAAGTAGGAATTGCTCTTTAAAAAGTTAATACATGTGCATATATTTCTGTAAAAAAAATTGCACGTGCATATATTTTATTACAATCTTGATCCTTAATTTTTTTTAATCAATGGTTGTTTCACTTTATCTTCTAAGGTTACCCCTAACTTTAGAAGGGCCAAATTCATCATGCTTGGGTGGGATGCAAATGGTCTTTGCTGACTCTATTTGAGCACTATGGTGCTTGTGAACTGAAAGTTACCATTTAGCCGCATCTTGCAATAATTTTATTTTTTAGAATATTAGTAATGAGTAAATGATAGTGTAGATATATCTCCTTTTCTTAGTATTTTATGTGACTTTCGATGTCGGGATTTGGTATATTTAGTGTAAAGACTAACAGAATAATCATTTTCAGATGAAAAAGAAGGGGTTTCTGTTAAGCGTCGGGGTCGTCCACGGAAAATGCAAAACATACCGGGAAAGAAGCTTTTTAACGACCATAGCTCAAGTGAAGATGAGGATTCAATTAGTGCATCCGAAGAAGAGGAGGAGGATGAAGACGTTCCTTTGATACACTCAATCAGGCGCTTATCAAAGTCAAGGCTGCTGGGACTTTCTAGGGAAGAAAGCAAAGGTCAGACAAAGACAGGGAATTCTGTGGGAGCTGTAGATAATATATCTGCTTCAAGAACACCAGGTATCTCATATTAGCAAATCAAGATTTGGATATCAGTTGTAGATCTAGATGCTTATTGAATAGAGATATTCATACTACAGTTTAAACCAAATTTGCATGTCTGACCTTTGAAATAAATTTTGCTTCCATGCTAAATTGTGACATCTTAGCAAATATCATTGAAGTGCTTGCATGGTATTTTTTTCTTATGTTTGGTAGAAAAAATTCATGTTGTTGTTTACATACTGCACTGCTTTTTCTTTTTTCTCCCACGGTGGCTGGGGAATTTTCTTTACAACTTGTCTTCAAAACTTCGCTAGTGACTCAACTGTGTTTCATGATTTTTTTTGACCGAGAGTTTTGCGACCTTCATAAAACTCTCCTCTGAAACGAGATTGTGATGATCACGTGACTGATAGAATACTGCTTTGCATTATTTTATATCAGGTTAATGTCCTGTTGTATATTTTCTTTTAACCACTGTTATTGTTTCTTCCATTGTGCAGGGGCATCAAACTAGCCTTCCAAAGTTGGAGGAAAAAAGTATTTTTGCAATTTGGCACATATTTATTTACGCTTGTTTTTTTACAGTAATTTACCGCAGCTGTTAAAATTAGCCATACTGGTAGTTTGTAATTCAACTTGCTTTGTTCATGGTAGTGAAATCTACCCTATTAATTAAAGATTGCTAGCCTTACCGGTGTAAATGTTCGTGAAACGTGTATGCTCTTGACGGTCAGTCTGAACTGAATAGATGCCAATATCTTCTCAGAATTTCAGTGAATGTAAACGTTATTATCTGTTTTCAAGCAGTTGCCAATATCTTCTCAGAATTTCACTGTGAATGTAAACATTATTATCTGATTTCAAGCAGAAAACTTGCAAACCTACTATCATCACTTTGCACGGGTTACAGTTGAATCAATTTAGTCTGTAGTTTCAGTTAAAGGTAATAGAGTACCTACAAAGAAAAGAATAAGTGCTCAAGGAAGAAACTTGTTACAAGTACCTATATAAAGCATAGTTGGGTCATTAGATTCTTTGACCAAGGACTTTAGCTAAATATGAGGCCGGGAACTCAATTTTGAAGGTGTTTCTACCAGATTTGGATCCTCACAATTTCTTTACATCTCTCTACATCTTATTTATATCTATCTTAATTATTTTCTTGCTCCCAGTCACCCCATTTTATCTCAATCTTCTCTATCCCTTCACACACATTCTGTCTGTTGGAGAGGGATGTTTGTGGGAGAGGATTTAAAATCGTTTCTACCTTCTTTCCAATCCGATACATGCCACCACTTTTTACAGGATCTAGTTTTACCTTTTCAATTTTGAACTCTAGCTTTTGATGTTGCATACCCTCCATAAATATCAACCTATTTCTGTTTGCATTCGTATTTGTCTGTACAAACACAAACGTAGAAGAAATTAAAAGATCAGTTGTTGGTGGATGTAGGAAGATGAAAGCAACTCACATACTCTCCTATTTCCTACTCCTTTGGTTTTCTCTCACCGTATCAGCCGCAGATAGCTCTTTCTAAAAGAATTATAAGGTTGATGCGTTGATTCGGAGGAGAAACATACGAATTAGACTGTGAGAAGGAGAGTACGAGTTAAACTCTATTTACCAACATAAACACCAACTCCCGTAAAAAAAATTATATAACCCACTAAATCTTAATAATTGCTGGTAATATAATAATGTAACAAATAAATAAGAAATATATCTCAATGTTTTATATTGTTTATGCATCTTTTTATAGTCTCTCACTGGGAACATAAAACGCTGTAGAATTTCTAATGGTTTGTAAGTTTTGTGTGGCTTATATGAGTTAACTTAAAAAGAAAATACAGTAGCAATGACTATCATCAAGTATTCAACTGATTGCTGTTGAATTTCGTTTCTATCATTATGTCGGACTGCACAACACATGCATAATACATTCACATTGTTTCTTCATCATTTCTCATTCGGAACGTGAAAATTCATTGATATTCTGTTCTGAGGATAAGTGGATTGGCCTCTAATTTTGTAGCACTGTGCAACGCCCATGGGATGAAAATTCCTGAACATTGGTGCCACAAGAGTGTCCACATGAACAAGTGCTATAAGGAACCGTATGACATTGGAGTGCAAGGATGGCACTTACATTGTTTATGTGCAGTTTTTTTTTTTTAAAGATAATTTTGATATAAATAATTTGAAGATTATTGTTTTGGTCAATTCTATGTTGCACAAGTGAATCAAGTCTTGCATCACGAATAATGTAATTTTTATCATTTGATCAATAAATCTTACCATTAAATTAAATGATATATGATGTGACTTATTCATCAAATAGTGAAGAAAACATTGCGTATAATGCAAGCGATCTAATTTCTACATGTTAGACAAAACTTGTTTTTTTAAAGATATTTTGAAGAACAAGTTTTGTCTAGAAATAACACATTCTTCTTCAAAATATCACATTTTTATGTGTTATTTCACAGTTTTGACTAGACTTAAACCGATAAATAGAGAGTGTATATTTCCCTCAATTATATTAAAATGGACTTTCAAAGTCTAGTCAAAATTTCTTTTCATTTTTATTTTTTTAAAAAAAAATATAAAGATAATATATTAGAATTTTCTCTAAAATCAATATTAGAAATGTTTTTGTTTTAAGAATGAAAAGCCCAGCCCAATGACAAAAAGCAAATAGAAAAGCCCAATAAGAAACCCTAGGTTCATACATACATAAAAAAACAAGATATAACACCATTTCGTATCAGACAGTGAATCGGCTGCGACGCAAAAACCCTAGAAGGAGAAGAAAGATGCCGGCTGGTCATGGTTTGAGATCTCGCACGAGAGACTCTTTCTCTCGTCCATTCAGGAAGAAGGGTACAATCGCCCTCGCCACTTACCTCAGAACCTATCACATCGGCGATTATGTCGATATTAGGGTTAACGGTGCCGTTCATAAGGGTATGCCACACAAGTTCTACCATGGGCGTACCGGTCGTGTCTGGAACGTTACCAAACGTGCTATTGGTGTTGAGGTTAACAAACAAGTAAGATTCTCATCAAATCTCATTTCCGAATTTTAGTTCTGTGGTTTTCTTTGCAAATGTTCTCAATCACTGTTTAGAGTTTTCTACATTTGAAATTTAAGCTGTTTCTTATTGATTTATTGTATTTTAGGGTTTATGATTTTCTATGCGGATCTGTGTGCTTTAATTACATTTTGGTTCAATAATGTTTATTATTGTTCATTTTGTATTGTTTTATTTTCTTGTTATTTAACTTAATGATACTTCATTTCAGTTTTGATGAGTATATTGTATTATATTATTTTTATTTCAAATGAATTAAGTAAGTATTTGGATTTTGTAAATTTACTTGTGGAATTTATGCTGTTTCATTTTGAGCAATTTAGTAGTTCACTGTGTATGATTTTTTATGCAAATTTGTGTAATCGATACTTTTCATGTTGAAGTTAGAGAATCTTTTGTTTTGTTTAATTCATTCTGTGCATGAAGCCCATTTGATCAATGTAATTATATGTTGTTATTTATCTGGTTCATTTTGTAGTGTTTGCAAGAGAGTTTATCAGGTTCTTGCTCTGCATGATTTTTAGTATATTGAAATATTGCTATTTGTGGTTCAGGTTAGGAACAAGATTCTCAGGAAGAGAATCCATGTTCGAGTGGAGCATGTTATGCCATCTAGGTGCACCGAGGAGTTCCGTTTGAGGAAGATTAAGAATGATCAACTTAAGGCTGATGCTAAGGCAAAGGGTGAAGTCATTAGCACCAAGCGCAAGCCAGAAGGACCTAAACCTGGTTTCATGGTTGAAGGAGCTACATTGGAAACTGTTACTCCAATTCCATATGATGTGGTTAATGATCTTAAGGGAGGATACTAGTCATTTTATTGTTCCTAATGTTTTTTAGACTGTCTTATTTTGTTTGGAATTTTGTGAAATGTGAAATCGAGGAGTCAGTTTTTTGTGTTGTTTATTAAGTATTATGAATACATCTAGATTTTCAATTATTATCTTAATTATATCTTTTTAATAATGTGGTTTATTCGTATTGCTTGTGGGTCGTGGCACTGATCGTTACGATGGGTATCTTTCTTCATCTATGGATGTAGAATGCGTTTGTTGCGTTGCTGCTGACGGGATTTTCTTCACACTAATTTATTTGAATATGTTTTAACAATAGTTTACAAGTACTTCATACAATTCACTCTATTAGAGATGGTTGTTTCATGCGATTTTGCTCAAACCAAATTGAAATTTATTATGGTCTAGGAAGCCTAACTCCGAAGGAATGATGTTTGAAGTTAAACTGGTTTAGCAAAACTGTATTTGAATTCTATGACAGGAAGTCCTTTAAATCAGTAATGTCATGCAATACTCCGTAGGTGAACATTAAGGAGTACCTAAATGTGGGTTTTAAGCATAAAGTTAGTGACGGATAAAAGATGTTTTGAAGTTGAAAAGATCTTTCTTTTCACAGGGTTTCTAGCATAATTTCACTAATCCAACTGATATCTGTAACTAGATAGATAGTGTAAAAGCGGTGCGTAGAAACGCTTGGAATGAAATTGTTATGTAAATAAAAACGCTTGTAATAAATACTATGGCACATTAGAACAGGAAAGGAAAAGGAAATGGAAAAACAATAAGCAAAAGCGCCATAGCAATGAGAAAATGAGGAAATTCTGAAAATGAAGGAAACAACACGAAAGGTGAAGGGAGCAGCAACAGAGGTAGAAAGAAATCTAATAAAGAAAAGATTTTAGTGCTTCAATTTCTAAATGTGGGGTAGTTTTGTTGATGAGTGCAACAACAACAATGTACCAAAAATAAAATATGATGAAGCTCAATTTGTTCATGATGATGATTCAGATGTTGTGATGTAGATGACAATTACCAAACTAGAACCTGATCCTACAGAATGGTGGTATTTTGATACTGAATGCTCAAATCAGATGACTAGTCATAGGGACTGGTTTTGTGAACTTGATGAAAATATCAAAAGAAAAGTGAAGTATGCAGATTATAAAGCGGTGATGGCAGAAGGAGTCGGAAAAGTAGTGATTCAAAGAAATATGGGAATAAATATCTAATTAGTGATGGTACTTTATGTTCCCGAAATGAAGTGCAATATGTGAAACCTAGAGCAACTGTTATAGAAGGGTTACTCCACAAGAATGAAGGAAAATCATAGGGCAAATGTCTTGATGATAAAAGGAATCTAATCTTGAAGGTATGTTTGTCAAAAGAGAAACTTGCTAATATCTTAACAAAAGCTTTGAAAACAAGTATATTCGAGGAGGAGAGGAAAGCCAGGGATGTGCAACTTAGTTGTCTTGAATTAAGGATGGTGTAATGTAGAGTAACTCAATTAGCTTAATTGCCTATTATTTTAAGAGTGTAACTAACTGAAACTTAGTTAATAAGTTATTAGACAAGTCACTTTCTATGTTATACTAACTGATATAAAAGATTAGAACATGTGTAACTCAATAGGGATACATCAATAACTTTTTTGATATCTTATTAGTTCACTCTCTCCTTTAGCATTTTACAATCCTTCATTCTTCTGTATTACATGTGTGTGTAAATCTCTCTTGTGAGATTCAAGTGCATGTGTATGAGTGCGCTTTCAAAGTGTTTTTCCCCAGCAAAAAACATAAGGAAAATGCTATTTATCTAGAAAAATAGCATCAAGAATTTTTCAAGACACGTGTGACAAGTTTTAATTGCATGATTTATTTGTCCACTTTCTATTTTTCAGTCACACCTCCTTGAATTGTGGCAAATAGTGCATTGTGATTGGTTGCTTTTTATTCTTGAAGAATTCTTGATTTTTTTTCTTCTAGAGATATAGCATTGCTCAAAACATAATAGTTTATAAATAGAAAAATGCTATACATAGCGACACTTTCCTTCCCGAAATCTTCACGAATAACGTGGATGTCTTTTTTTTTTTTTAAATATTAAAAGATTAATAAAATAAAAACAAGACAGTAAGATGCCCACTTCCTGAAAATTAGTAACTCACACACCTTGTTTTACGCTAACCCTATTCTATCGAATGTTTAATATTTGGTAAGACTTATTAACCACACGAGCTCAATCATTTGGTTCCAGTTTTTAGTTTATAGTGGATATCTTATAACTTGTATCGGTTTTATATACTACTTCAAATAGTTTTTTTTTTTTTAGGGAACTTCAAATAGCTTATAGCTTAATGTCTATAACTTATTGTTTCTCTCAACTTTATCCATATTATTTTAATTGTAAAAAACATAGCTTTTGAATGTCATTTCATATGCATCTTACTAGTCCAATTGTTAATTTGATAAAAAAATGAGTACACTACAAATTTAATCACCTAATTCATCCATAGGATAAAATATTGCACATTTGTCCCTAATTTCATACGCATCTTACTCGTTCAATTGTTATAAAGTAGCTTGTCAACTATCTCTTATTCCCTTCAATCTTTACTATAAGAAAAAATTGTTTTTTTAGATATATTGAAAATCAGATACATTAGTTATTCGATAAATTTAAAATGTCAATTATTTTTATAATAAATCGAACAGGGTATTTTTTACTAAACCAAGTCTTAACAATACCTATACTTATACTCTATTTTTATTTATTCCTTTTAAAAAGAAGACTTATTGTTCTTCTTTGTATATTTTAGAATTACAATTGGGATAATATCTAAGTAGTTACTTAGTTAGTTAATTAAAATAGTGTTGGAGTCCACAACTTTTATCTCAATAAATAGAAATAGCGAAATTATTAGATTAGATGTTGTCGACATGATTAGAAATTCATCTCTTTTATTTATATGCACGAGTTTTCAATGATTATTATCATTTTATTTATCTAAAAAAACAGTGTATGTTGATAACATCTAATTCAACTCACAATGCTGAGATAATTAAACTATCATTTTACATTATTACCAATATGGAAATTCAAAATCTTTCCTTTCCTGTGTAAATTTTTAGACATGTTTACATGAAAGAAAATAAATCAATGTCCGACAATAACATAAAAGAACTGATCCTACATGACATCTACAAACACACTTGGCACTCCTGTCACTTCTATTCATAGGATAAAATATTGCACATTTGTCCCCACGCTTTGTAATGGACAGTTTTTTTCTATTTTGAGACAATCCCCAAAGGGCAAAGTTTATTCAAGTGTTGATATACATAATGAGTAACAGCAAGTTTATTCAAGAAAGATACTAATAAAAGGTGGCATTTCACATGGGAAAGGCCAATCCTTTCCCACCATGGGAAAGTTAATTTCATTCACTAGATCAAGTAAAGAACATAGTCTTATCATGCACTCTCAACACTAGATTTTATCACTATCCTCCATCATCAACTCTCTCCCTCATCCCCACCAACCCACCATCGGCAACACCATCAAAATCACAGTCCCAGCAACATCAAACTGATGGCCCAACTCTCCATACCATTTTCATTCTTCAGAATCTCTCTATTTTTTTTTTCTCCCTAATTGAGCATGAAGTACCGAACTCTTCTCTGCAATCAATGGATAAAGCTACACACAAAAAATGGGTCTTGATTTTTTCATATGGGTTTCGAAAATGTTACTGATTTAGTGTGATTCAAAATATGATTTAACACCCATTAATAATAATGGTAGAAATTATATACACACATTTATATCAACGATGAATGAAGAGAAAACAATAAGAACATAAAATTAATTTGAATGAAATTAGAATGGGAAAATGTAATTGTTGTGAGGAAGATGAAATTTGTGATTCTGGGTTTATGGAAGTGAGAAAATTTAAGCAAGGGGAACAAATCTAAACCTCCCACACTTATGTTGAAATGCTAGAAATGGTGAATCATAGATATTCTTGTTTTGTAAAATGGTGATTCAACTATTGGAATGGGAACAGTGGTAACTAGGTGGTTTTGGATTTTGAGAGATTGCTGGTGGTGGTGTTGATGGATGAAGGGAGGACGAAGGAGAGAGAAACTGTTGGTGGGGATTTGGTGGGGATGGGTGGACGGATGGCTGTGCGGTGGTTTTAATGGTGCTTGTACTGTTGCTGGTGGTGGGTTGGTGGGGAAGAGGGAGAGAGTTGATGATGGAAGATGGTGATAAAATATAGTGTTGAGAGTGCATGATAAGATTATGTTCTTTACTTGATCTAGTGAATGAAATTAACTTTCCCATGGTGGGAAAGGATTGGCCTTTCCCATGTGAAATGGCACACCCTAATAAAATTGCAAAGTTTATTCATTCAATTCAATTCAAAATCAAAATTAAGAGAAAGAAGAAAGCAGTCAAATTTGAAATCCAACCAAGAGTGGCAAAAAATTTACTGGACTTAGCAGAATTTTGACTAAAAAATGTCCGATGAGGTAAATAATCAAACTTTATAAAAAATCATTTTATACTGAATATAGACATAAACAAATACAAAATAATTATAGCCTCATCTATCTCTCTTCTTTGCAATTCGCATTTTTTTTTTTTTATGCAATTACTTTCAATTTGTCTGTAAAACCCTAATTTCGATCCCTTTTCCTCTTTCTCTCTCTAAAACCCAATTTTATCTCTCTAACAAACAAATTTCGATCCTTTTTCACAGTCTCAATCCGATTTGTTGCTCGATTTTCTCATCCAATTTCAATTTCCCTGAAATCCCCAATTAGATCCAAAGGTGGCTTTAAATTGAATTAGGGTTTGAATTGAGGTGATTCAAGGCTGGCGGGTATTGAGGTGAAGTAAATGGCGGATCCGCCTGGTATCCGCCACCATAAAAATTGCTTGAATTACGGTGTTGTTACCATTGATTGTTGTTGTGGGTTACAGTTTTTGGATTACGGTGAAAAGTGAAGAATGCTGAACGTGCTGCGTGTGCATCTTCCTTCTGATATTCCCATTGTAGGCTGTGAGCTCACGCCTTATGTGCTCTTACGCCGGCCTGACAAGACCGTTACAACCGACGATGTCTCCGAATCCGCTCCATTAGATGGTCATTTTTTGCGCTATAAGTGGTCAGTGTTTCTCAATTCATTTCCCTCTTTTAAGCCCTGTTTGGATAAATAACTTCATTGCATAAGTGCTTATCATAAATAAAATAAAGTCAAAGTGTTTATCATATAAGCTATAAGAAGATATGGAGAGTTGTTTGATAAGCTCAAATACGTTAATCTGAACATATCCTTACCTTAAGTTATGTTTTTTTTTTAATTTTTTTATGGTCATTTATTTTGTCTAATGTAAATATTCAATTTTGAATTTTGATGACTTTGGGTAGTTAATTCAGTTGTTTTTGCTTATGTTATAAAAAATTAATCCAGTATCTATCAGCTTATCAGGTTTTTCTTCGGTTGGCAGAGTAATACTTTGAGCTTCAATGTAATTATGTTTGTTCTTTAGAGTTTTTGTCGTTGGTCTTGTTTATTTGCCATCAGTATGAATTGAGATTTCATGTATTAATACTCCCTCTGTCTCAAAATAATTGTTTTTTAACATTTTTTCTCTATCTGAAAACAATTGTCACTTTATAGCAATGCAACATTTATTTTTTCTCTGTCTAAACACATACTTGAATTTAATTTAACTTAACTACTCTACTAATACTAACTACAATTAATAAGGGTATTTTAGTAAAAGATATTAATTTTATCATTGAAATCAACAGAATTAATCATTTCCTTAAATATCGTGCACAAACCTTAAACGACTGTTATGTTGAGACGGAGGGAGTATATGTTTAGTTTTGGGTTGGAAGTAGGCATAATATAGGTGTTCAGCGGGTTTCTTATTTTTTCCCATTCACCGTCAATATGTTTGTTGAAACAGTACAATCAAATTTATTTATTTATTTTCCCCCATTTTATTGATCTTGTTTTGTTTGCATTGTTAATGCCAGTATTTTCTTTGGATAACGAAAGCTCGTGCTAAGATTGTAGTTTCTGGACTATTTCCTGTGTAATCTATATTTTGTTACCTTCTACTTTACTTTTCTATGCAAACTATTTTGCATCATCATTGCTAATTTATGCGATCATTCAAATATTCTCCTGTGTGTACTTCACTGGCTAATGCAGTATTGCATGGCTTATTTATCTTCACATTCATGTCCCAGGTCTTATCCTTTGCAGTATCAGTGTGCACATGATTTTATTATTCACATATATTGAAATTCAAGTATGCGTTGTATATATTATTGTTTCGCAATAAATCACGTGCCTTTTAAATTTTAGCCATAAACACCAACAGGATATAGAATTTCTCTTTCACTGATATCATTGTGGAGAATGGAGATGGATATTTTCGTGTTGGTTTGTACAAATGGGATTGGTTATTAGTTCTCCTAAAGTTTTTATATTGTTTTTTAACTGTGAAATGAATCCTACATTTTCTGTTAGGTATGGTTGATCATTATAACTGTCGTTTTTTGATGGTAACTAAACAAAATATAAAGCATAAAGTCTAATTATACTACAAAATCAGTATGGGGTATGCTTTCTATGTAATGTAATCAATGATTCAGCATGCTTGTTGGGTGACATCTTTTTCTGGTCTTTCATGAAATTTAGACATCGATAATTATTGAAGATTATGGCATTATGGGCCAAAATTTGGGCGAGTGTTGCAGAAATTTAATTAGTGGATAAATTTGGTTACTTAAATAATTGCTTATGATTATTTTGATTATGTTTAAGACCAATTTGATCTAGAATACCTTTTATAATTTTCCTGTTGATCTGATATAAAAGTTGAATTTTTTACATCTCCTATTTAACAATATCATTTGATTTGGCAGGTATCGTGTACAGAGTGATAAAAAGGTTGCTGTTTGTAGTGTGCATCCATCCGAGCAGGCCACATTGCAGTGCCTAGGTTGTCTTAAGGCTAAAATACCTGTTTCCAAAAGTTACCATTGCAGTCCAAAGTGTTTCTCAGATGCATGGCAGCACCACCGAGTCTTACATGACCGTGCTGCAAGTGCAGTTAATGAAAATGGAAATGAGGAGGAGGAGGTATTTGGGAGATTTAATAATTCTGGGTCTGGGTCAATCAATACCAGCTTATCCTCGTCTGCTTCTAGTGCTAACCTGACAAATGGGTCTGCAACTGTGTATCCTACAACTGTTTCACAACGAAATGGCGGTGAAACTTGGTTTGAAGTTGGACGATCAAAGACATATACCCCATCAGCTGATGACATTGGTCATGTCCTTAAATTTGAGTGTGTTGTAGTTGATGCAGAGACAAAACTTACTGTGGGGCACACAAACACTATACTAACTTCCCGGGTCATTCCAGCTCCCTCACCTATCCCTCGCCAACTGATACCTGTTGACGCGATGGGTAGTTTGGATGTGGACGGGCGTATAACATCATCAGGAACTTTTACTGTTTTATCATATAACATATTGTCTGATTCATATGCCTCAAATGATCTATACAATTACTGCCCGTCATGGGCTCTATCCTGGCCGTATCGCAGACAAAACTTGTTACGAGAAATAGTTGGTTACCGTGCCGATATTATTTGTCTCCAGGAGGTATATAAATGTTATTTGTCTTTGGTTCTATTGTTGAGAAACTTAATTTAATAAGTGTGCTGATATTCAACTCATCTTATTCAAGATATTTCTGGGTTGATGTTGAATAAAAAACATCTTCTGTTTTATTGTTCCATATGAGATTGATAGTCTCCCATTAGTTAGAAGAGTGTATGTTAGACAAAATAAGGGACTTAAAGGGAAGTTAATAACTGTAACAGCTATCATTGAAGCAGCAACAGGAGTTATTTAGAAGAGTGGAAGTTAGTTACTTGAAAAGGATAAATAGGAGTCAGTTAGTAGTGAGAAAACAGTTTGCTGTATTTCATATTGTGTAGGAGAGAAAAGGCCTCGCAAATGTTTTAGAGAGTAGATTCTCATTTTATGTTTGTTCTCATTTTGTAATCTGGTTTAGTTCTTTCCCCATTGGCAGAGCTCAACCATTTCTTGTGAACAGTACAAATAATTCAATTCAGTGAATTACCAGTCTTAACATAGATGTTTTTGGATTGCAAAACCTTGACTGATGTTGCCTTTGGTATTTTGTGGCCTGTCCAATTTTCTTTTTCTTTTAAAATCATTTGTGAATGAACTCAAGTAGGTGGATTCTTTTGGGCCGTGGTATTGTGGTGGGGTGATCCAGTTAACCTTAGTCATTTTGTGATAGAATACATTTCTTACCCCGTTAATCTAACTCAACTCAATTCCTCGTATTTGTATGTTGCATCTTATATTCTAATAGGCTCTCTATCAGCTAACATGCATTCTGCTTGCTCTCAGGTTCAAAGTGATCATTATGATGAATTTTTCGCTCCTGAACTGGACAAACATGGCTATTACGGTCTTTACAAGAGAAAAACAAACGAGGTTGTGGCAGTATTCTGATTTCTTATAGTTTTAAACTCATAAGTTTTAAGACTTTTTTATATTAATGTATTTACGGTGGGTTCACAGGTATATAATGGCAACATAAATACAATTGATGGTTGTGCAACATTTTTCCGTAGAGACAGATTCTCACATGTGAAGAAATATGAGGTTGGAATTTGGTTTTATGTGTGCAGTAGTACTTTTTTAAGTTTGTACGCTATAATTATTGTTTGCTTGCTTGCAGGTTGAGTTTAACAAGGCTGCACAGTCTTTAACAGATGCCATGATTCCAACCACTCAGAAGAAAATTGCCTTGAATCGGCTGGTTAAGGTAGCTTATTTTACCAAATATTGCAGCTATGTTTTCTGAAAGTCATTGCTTCTTGGAACCTGTACTTACAAAGTTTTCTTTATATTTTTAGGATAATGTCGCACTAATAGTTGTTTTAGAAGCAAAAGTAAACAATCAGCCTGTTGATAATCCAGGGAAAAGGCAACTTCTGTGTGTGGTATAGTCTCTTAGCCTGCTTTTATTTGTTACTCTTAGGTGGTCTTGTCTACTCATGCCTTCAAGGGGAACAATGTGCGATACTGTATTTTATATCTACATTGCATATGAGTTCAATTTTTTCCTTTCCATTTTCCTGTTTTTAGTTGTACCATGTATTTTCTTTTGAATAATATGCCCTTTTCTACTGTCATGCTTCGTGAACGTTCTTTTCTTGTGTATTGTCAGTAAAGGTTGTCATTTACAATAGAAACGAAGACTATTCTGGCAACTTCTGAGGTGTATGTTTGTTTTTCTTCAAAAAAATTCTAAAGAGATAATGCTATATGCGTGGTTCAAGTATTTAAAAAATCATTATTCATATATTCCTCATTTGAAGATGTTGTATTTCTCATCTCTCCATGCTTTTTTCTTTTTTTGGTTTAGATTAAAACCTTTTTATTGGTGATATAAATATCTATTACTAACTCTCATGTTGCTTGTGGGCTTTAGGCAAATACACATGTAAATGTCCACCAAGATTTAAAGGATGTCAAGCTCTGGCAAGTAAGTCATTTCTTTTACTTGTTATTTCTGACCGATGTGTTTATTTTGAATGCAACATGTATTAATTTACTACCCTTTTTAGGTGCACACTCTCTTAAAAGGATTGGAGAAAATTGCCGTCAGTGCAGACATTCCAATGCTGGTTTGTGGAGATTTCAATTCAGTTCCGGGAAGGTTTGATTGCTTCTCTTTTTCGATACTTTTGTTCTGCACGAGTTTCTTATCAGAAATCTGTTTTTAAAGGTTATGTTTTGACTTTGTTGTAGTGCTCCTCATGCACTTCTTGCAATGGGCAAGGTAGACCCATCCCACCCTGATTTAGCAGTTGACCCACTCAACATATTGCGTCCTCACAGCAAATTGATTCACCAGTTGCCACTGGTAATGTATAGCAACACTTGGAATAGTTTGTCTAATATTATGTACCTTTTCCAGGTCTCCCACTGTAATTGTGCTCTTTCCTCAATTTTTGGTCCTGATTTTATATTTATTGGTTGTGGGCTGTTGGTTAATTACATTTTCAGGTCAGTGCTTATTCTTCGTTTGCAAGAACGGTTGGTCTTGGATATGAGCAGCATAAGCGGAGAATGGATAGCTCGACAAACGAACCTTTATTTACAAATGTCACTAGAGATTTTATTGGCTCTCTTGATTATATATTTTACACAGGTGAGCTATCTTGCAACATCATCTCGTTTGACTATTTCAACATCCTATTTGCCTTTTATTTAGTGAATGTTTGGTGGTTTCAGCGGATTCATTGGTTGTGGAGTCATTATTAGAGTTATTGGATGAGGAGAGTTTGAGGAAAGACACAGCACTACCTTCTCCTGAATGGTCCTCAGATCATATAGCTCTCTTAGCTGAGTTTCGCTGCTGCAAAAATAAACCCAGGCGATGACTCTTAACTAATAAGGTACCATTATTCCTCCTCTTCCCATATAATCTCATTTTCGCATATACTTTTGCATTATACGCTTTATTTGCATTGGTTTTTCAAAGGTCAAATTCTCACTTACCAATCCTTTTATGGAGAGATCTGTTTTTGGCATTCATATTTTTATGTTTCATTTGATGGACACCTTATTGATTTAAAGCATTTTTGTACATGGTTGTTAGATCAGGATTTGAATTGTGAATTGGAAGGCCAAGTTTTCCAATTGAGTCAAAATGTATCATGAATCATACTATGCATGATTATTTACACCAGTATTATGTAACCTTTTGCTTCAAGACCGCACTTTACTGAAGTGCTGGTGGTTTGTGTCTGTTTCTGTCTTTGGTTTTGTTTTGCTTTAACATCCCATTGGACAGGGTTTGAGTCGGTTTTTTTTGTATACCTGGATGGCAAGATGCTTCAGTTCATTATTGATGTCAGGCTTTTGATTTTTGTAGGACAGATCCAGTGACACGTAAAGAAAAAATGTTGAAAGAAGCAACTCGTTGATAAGTTATTGTTGTAAAAGTAGTGGCAGATCATGCCTTTGTCTTTTTCTCAGGTATCTCCGTGTGGGGTTCCCTGCAATGATCTGCTTTGTATCATGCCACCTTTGTTTTATAGAAAAATATGATAATGCCTTACTGATATGCCTCCTTCTCCCACCCCCTCCCCAATCTATTTATTTCCTTATTAACTGAAAATTTCTTCTTATACTTTCACTAGCTCAGTACATGTAGCGATTTGCTAGTGATCCCATCCTCAAGCCAGTCCGATTGTGCGGCTGGTGAGCTTAGGGCATTGGTATCTCCAATAATTGCAGTGATAATCTTCACAGTTAGGTTCTTTTGTATCTGCCATGTTCATCACTAAGATATCAAAGTTGAAATGCTATACTGATATTTTTTGTGGGGTGAACTTCTGATATTTAAAATGCACTGAAACACTTACCAATACAGGGTGAGTTTTCTATCATGGAATAAAATATCTTCACAGCATAGATTTTATTATCTTTTCGAATGCATTATTACAAAGGACATTAAAAGTCTAGTACCTGAACTTTCCACCCTGCCTCTAAAATATTGATATTGATGGCAAATGAAAATTTGCTCCATGTTTTCTAGGTATGATGTGATTGGAATGCACTTCTAATGTGTTTCAATGACATAATTGATCTGTTGGGATTACCCGTAAAATTCAAAGAACTCATTATTGCCATAAAGTATTTTTTTATTGTCGTTGAGGGGAATGTTGTTAGATTGTCAAAGATGCTCCGCAGTTACAGCTACTACCGAAAAAGCAGAATTACTTTAGTGATGTTCCAATTATCATCTTTTGAGGGACTTTTTTTTTCTTTTCTTGAATGACAAATGTTAGTAGTTAGTTTGTTAGATTAATATTTACTCCTTTGTTAGTAGTTAGTTTGTTAGATTAATATTTACTCATTTGTCCGAGTTTGAACCCTGTACCTCCAACTCATTTTCCCTTAGCTCGATCCAGTTGAGCTACCCAACCTCCTCAATTGTACGTCATTCAATTGTAAGTTGCATATTAATATTATTCAGTTTCTTTCAGAATTGGGACGTGTTAGTTTATAACATCACAGATGAAAATGAAAATTGTTATCTAGCACTAGTACTCACTAAATTGAGAAGTGACATCTGATTAACATTTGAAACTGTTACGTTCTTTGGGCACAAGAGTTTGGGTTTTGGATGGAACACAGCGCTTGTTGCACTAGTGCGCAAGCAGTTTCTGATAAACTACAAAACACTATACTTTTAAGATGCTAAAACATTGTTTGAAATTCTAATGGTATCTCATGGTCCTACGTATCCTCGAGATGAAGACAGTGAACTCATTAATGTCGGTTTGACAAATACAAGCGGATACAAATAAGTGTTTCACAACTTCACTCGTATTTTTTCGAACTAGCATTGATTACATCAGCAGCTGAGACTGTGATGATAAGGAGATCATGCACCTTCTGCTGGACGATACCACTGTATATAAGTGTGTGAACAATATATGTAATGTGAACGAGTGAAATTATTAAAGTGGGATATAATGGTGATGATAACCAAGAATGATTTGGTTTAAGTGGTAAGAGACTTAAATTAAGTAATGAGAGATTTAATTTACGACTCGTGTATGGAGAAAATTAAATTGGGAGGGGGAAAGCCCATTTCATGTGTCTAATGTTATTCAACGGAGATTAGTCATTTTAAATTATGGTGAAAATTTTGTGCTAATAACATTATAACCAAAAGAAGAAGAATGATGAGGACAAAATAACCTCAAACTATACTTCCACAATGTTAGGAATTAGTGCTCGAATTTTAGCTGAGAGATATTTTTCATATATAGTGTCATACGCGATTTCCCCAATGGAAAGAATTTGTGGTTAATAAAAAAGAAGCTAAAGACATGCATGCTTATTGAAATATGATTAGAAAAAATTTGTTTGGTTATAACACTTTCAAATTTGACTATAAGCCATCTATAAATATCCCTTTAGCCACATCTCTTTATCTCTTTATGTATCTGAATATACTTAAATCTTTAAAGAGGTTAATAAGTATTTGATTTATACACATTATAACTACTACTAATAATAAGAATAGTGATAAGTATTACTCTGATTTATGGGTGACTCTAATGTGCACTTCAAAAAGGAGGTCCAATGTTGAACATTGAAAATTTCAGCTGTTATAGTAGGTTAACATGCCTTTTCTTTTCAAATATTATCTTTAAAAAAAAATAGACTTTTTGTTTGAAAAAAAATTGACTTAAAAAACTACATTATTAAATAAGGAGTGCCTGCAACTCAAAAAATACCGTGCATGCTTGATATTTTTTTGAAAGAAAGATGTTTGACATATGTTTTGTTTTACTCTATCATATATGTGTAATTGCACCTTTTTAGTCCCCTTAGTTTTAGACGTAGTCCTCTTTTGCATTCACTAATCTCCCATGTACATTTTGACAAAAAATGCTTACGTGACTAATTTTATTGTCATCTCCATGTGTTTTTCATGTGTTTTCAAACGTGAAAAATTAACGTTGTTTTAGAAAAAAATCCGAAAAATAAAGAAGAGAAAATCACTCATCTTCTCTCTTACCACACAAAAAAATAAAGTTGCACAACCTCTCAATGTGATTTGCATGTTCAGAGTTGTACAACAACTGTCGGATGATATTTGGGATGGTATTTGGAATAATTTCATCATTTTAAGCTATAGTGCAACGCTTTCTATGCTGTTGGAAATGCCGTATACCTTAGAAAGTGGGAAGTAGTGTTTTTTTTTAGTGGCAAGCAGTGTTGTTGTACCTTAAATTTTCAATTGAAAATAACTACGTCTACATGTTATAAATGTTGATTTCAAACAAAAAACAGAACTCTTAGCTTGTTAGTTTAATATGCAACTTTATTTTTTAATGTTAGAGTGAGAGAGGAGATGAGTGTGTGAAAAAGAATGGAGGTTTGATTTGGAGGAAGAAGGTGGATTTAGTGGAGTGACTTCCTTTTTTTTTTTTTTAATGTTATTTTTCCACATTGACAAACACATGGAGACATCATATCATTAAAGAGACATCCTTATCATGGTTTTATTATTTGAACAACCATTTTGGTGACAACTTACGAGACAACCTTAGATTTACAAAGAAAAAGTAGATATTGACAGGCAAAACTAAAGCAACAGAGAGATAAAGTAAAACATGATGTGAATATGAGAAAAAAATTAGTCACAAAATGATTGTACAAATATCATTAAAATTAACCCGTAAGTGTTTTTTGGTCAAAACGTGCGTGAGGGACTAGTAATTTAGTAAATGGAATGGTGTAAATTTGATGAGTCAAAATCACTCATTTTAAATTTGAGAGATCACACAATTCTAAAACTTAGGCAACCAACAATGCAATTAAGTCTAACACATATTAGTAATTTCTTTTGATAGAATATATTTAGTAGTTATGAAGTTTTTTTTAAGGATATAAAGTATATTTATTTTTTATTAAATTAGTATGTATAAATATCTGCATCAATGCATTATTATATGCAGGGGTCGGGGTTCGAACCCCGGACACCCCACTTATTCACCTTATACCGTGAATTCTAGCTACTAGGCTACTTGACAAAAAAAAATATCTGCATCAATGTTTAGTTTTCAATTTGGTGATTTTGGAGACAAAACATTGATGAGTATTTTTTAACCAAAACCACAAAACTAGAGACTAAACAATGATGGATTTTTTTTTTTTAAGAATTAAACTTAATAATAGAATATTTTATATGAATTAAACATGCATTTAAGTGTTTGCATTATAAAGATAATCGAATAAGTTTTTTAGTGAAAAAAATAATAGAAGAAAAAACACAAAGCAGAAAGTAGAATGAAAATATCATAATTTGGGTTACTTGCTTGGATGGAAATAGATCATTTATTCCAGGGTTCTCTTCCTTAAAAACATGAGAAGGAAAATATATCATTTATTCAAGCCAAAGACAAACAAGTAACCCATCTATTTTTGAAGCTGTTAGGGTACACATTTTTGTATTGGTAAAGAATTGGATAACTAACTAACTAAGAATCACACACTCTTCTTCAAAAATAAAAGAAATTCCAATAGCATGCAGTGCTACGGTGGGTTCTATTCTACATGAACATTATTAGAGATACCAATGTTCAAAGAAAAATATCTCATGACAATTGCACTTTTCTCTATTATAGGAGAACTTCAAAAAGAGCAATATATTAAATAAACTAAATCATAGCAACAAATATGTTAACGAGTCCTACAACTTGAACAAAAACATACAAAAACATGAATGAGGAAGGACCAAACTTTGCCTGGATTTACCCTGTATGCCACTAAGTGCTAAGATATAATTGGATTTGGAGGGTCTTCACTTCATCTTCTCATTATCATTTGTGAATATTGTTATGCAGTTTATGCGCAGATGCGCATATATATATATATATATATATATATATATATATATATATATATATATATATATATATATATATATATATATATATATATATATATATATATATATATAGTACATGAGAGCATCTCTCCCTTGCTATGACATACTAGTTAGTCTGTGTATGTATATATAAAAAATGTTTGGTGGACACTCCTTTGGGTGTATACACGTTGATGGAAAATGATGTCGATATAATAGGACGGAAGAGATAGAGATAAAATAAAGTGTAAAATGGCCGTATAAATATCATATTGATATTCTATTGCAATTTAGCTATGTTTGTCCAGTATCTCAAAATAGTTTGGTAGGACATATACCAACTAATATACTGTTGTTGGGTGGCGTTTAGCCTGGGACAGTAAACTTGTTTCCCAGGATGGGAAAGTTACATTTTAAAGGGCACGTGGCAGTTACCACCGGTTGAGGCAAACAATAAAATATACCTTCTGCCTTTTTCCTGACCAATTTTCTGAACATGCAAACAAAGAAAAGCTACGCCTACACACTAGTGACTAGTAGGTACTAACCCTGCTCATTATTACTCTATAATTAAAAATAATTCCAACAATAATTTATTAACAAAACTAAAATAAAAATTCAAGATCAATTACGTAGCCCATTATTATTCTTTTAATCAAATAATTTCAATAATAAGGAGTGATTAGTTAACAAAATATAGTGGGTTTTTTTTGCAAAAAAGAGAAAAAGAAAATATAGTCTGTTCAAAACTAATTACGTACTCCCCCTGTATTATTCTTAAAATCAATATTAATTAGGTACGGATAAAAAAAGACTACACAAAAATAAGATATACTGCTAACAATTCTCCTTGAGCTTATTACCGAACTGCTTGACTTATTATATTAACGTACTGCTTAATTTAAAATTTTACCTGATAATTTTGTCAATTTTTTTGGATTAAATAAGTTTTTTGTCTTTATAAATGTATTAAATTTTGGTTTTCGTCTCTAAAAAAATTTTGTTTTATGTTTTGTTCCTAACGAATACAATTTTAACATGATTTGACCTTTTTTTGAACATAATATAAATATATAAATGTTGAACAAAATAAAAGGACATAACATGCATACAATTTGAACATAAAAAAGTTATAATTTTAACATTTACATGAAAATAAAATGGTTATTAAAAACCAAAAACAAAATATTTTTTTTGCGAGAATGAAAAACATTCAATTTAATTTTTTAGAGACCAAAATCAAAATTCGTTATATTTATAGAGATAAAAAACTTATTGTCCTTAAATCTGTCATAAAGTCGATAATCCGAAAAAAATTGTCATGTGCAATCCTTTCGTTTATGTCTCGCGATCAAAACCCCTTTGGAATCGTCGATTTTTGCTACGCAAATCGCCATATTGTATCGGGTCAAACATACGGGTCGTTTCAACCCGACTTCAACCCAGACGGGTGAAGAAGACCCATGGCGTGTTTTCACGCGCGCCAAATCTTAAGAAAAAAAAAACAGTTTTTCAGAAAAAACAAGATAAGAAACAAATTAAATAAATAAATAAAACAAATGATAAATGGTTATTAAATGATTTTCGTGGGGTCCACATATTGGTCACACAATACTCAACAAAAAGTATCAACCATTACCAGGTAATTAATCCTGGCCATCCAAATATAAAACTATTAAATCAATGGCTAAAAGTGCAACTTTCCCATCATGGGAAAAAACTATCCATTCCCATACTAAACTCCACCACTGTTGTTGAAATACATGTATTAATTATTAAAAAGATTCTAAAGACAGAAGATCTCTTATACATATATGTAACTAGCACATGTCACTGCATCTATGCATAATCAAATTAAATCCATACTAAAAAACAAGGGGGGACAGGGACAGGGGTTTCTCCATCTACATTGTTGGGGGGCAATGGTGTTATAAATTCGGACATTCAAGTTATTTATTTGTATGAATAATAATGTTCTGATGAATATGAATTACTTTTTGCTTACACTTTTGCTCTGCATATACATGTCAATTAAACAGTAGTAGTGAGACGACAATATATATAGGACAACATGCAAGACAACTGTTGCAAGTCCTTTTGAACATGAGGATTATAAATTACAATAATGATATTTATACACCTTATTTTTTTCAACATTTCATTTTATTTTTATATTTTTATTCTTATCAGATCACCAATACATTACATCTATAATATCATTCTCTTTATCTTTTTTTTCTCTTTCAATTTAGTTTCCAGCTGACTTTAACGCTTTAGGGATCGATTGAGCGATCACTTAATGATAGTTTTTTAGTAGTGTATAATTGTTAAATTTCAGATAGTTACACTTCTAATTAGAGAAATGATATTTTGACAACCACTTTTTGACAACTTTTGGACAACTTTCTCTCTCATACTCACATGATGTTGTTATCTTCTCTCTTCCTTTTTCTCTCTCCATTGTTTTTGACCAATAAGAAGTGAGAAAAACAAGGTTGTCAACAAAGTTGTCATCAAATGGATGTCAAAATATCATTACTCCTTCTAATAACTTTATAACCTCTAAAAAAATTTATACAGAATACCAATTTATAAGTTCAACCGTTGAGCCTTGTTATATTATCTTGAGAATCTTACATATGATTTTTTTTTTTTGAGGGACTTACATATAAAATTTTAAATAATTTGAGATTGTTAGTTATATCATTAACTAGGACACATTGATATATAGTAGAAATACTTCAACGGTTGAATTTATAAAATTCGTATTCTACACAAATTATGTTAAAATTTGACATGTGGCTTGAATGAAAAATACCGACTCAAATTATGTTTATCCGCATAACTGAAGAAATATTGTCATACAAACTTTTAATTTTTATTTTTCACATTTTACCACTTCATTTGAAATTTGCTATTTTCGTCTGTTTTGTTAAATTCTCTCCCAATTTTGTAAGAGATGTTTTGTATTTTTATGACTAAATAAAGAATAAATTATTATTTTTTGTTACAAAATAAAGAAGGATTTTTAAGTATATAAATTGCTAAATTTTCCTTTAACCCCCACCCACACACACCTTCATTCCACTTTTTTTTTGTCAAATAGCCTAGTGGCTAGAGAAACTCACTATAAAGATGAATAAGTGGGGTGTCCGGAGTTCGAACCCTACACATTCATTATCCCTTACCAAATGAGTTAAGCTCATGGGACCCTTCATTCCACTTTCTTATACAAATGAATTTATTAATTAATGAATGATAAGTGTATTGTTGAAAGATGCGTCAATATTAATCATTTTTAATGGAATTTTTTTTGTTGACTGACGAAGCATCAATCACCATTATTATAAACTAACATAAAATAAAGTGAAAAATATTGAGTTCGAACTCAAGACAGCATAAAAGATATCTAAACTAACAATGTCAGGTTGGGTGAAGTCTTGAGATATTTTTAATGCGATTTAATCGGATGTTTCTTAATAAAAGAAATCAGCACAAAGATCACAAAACAAAGAAGAAGAAAAAACAGCACAACTGCATAAGTATTAATTTTCCTCTGTTCTTTTACTTTTCTTTTACTATTTTCTAGTGTATAAAACTATATACAGCCAAAATTGCATCATTGCTTTTAAAATTATTAGTTTGTACCATATATATAGGTTTAAATACTTTTTGTCTCACATAATTTTTCTAACTCTCATAATGTGCATGCATTGACTTTTTTTTCCAAAGAGTTGTAGGTTTATACTCAATTAATACTCATGTTGCATCATATCAAATGTTAAAAAATGCATTAATGCATGTAACGTGATTCAAATTCAATCCATCTGAAATCAATTAGAAAAATGAATTATGTGTGTTTTAAAACATTATTCTTTTTTAAATGTACGGAATCAGAGTTGATACCAGTAGTGAAAACAGTAGTGAAAAAAGATATGTTCAGAGTCTGGCCCTTGTACTTTTTGTTTGCACCATTTAAAGGAAAACCAAGTCATGACAAGAATAGCTTGAAGGCATAATTGGTGAACATATGCATATACTCCGTATGTCGCAAAGGATCAGTCAACTCATTCTGCTTGTTCTCAACAACTAACATGTGATGTGATGTGAGGTGTGTGTTCACGAGTTTAGAATTGTTCACCGGCACTTTAAACTTTCAAAAATGCTTCAAACGCAGGGAATTATCGTTTGCTTCTGTTCTGAATGGTAGTTACCGACCACCGTTTGCTTGTAAACTTTTGAAGTTTTGTCAACTCAACTATGGTCTTTGTGCCATCCAGGCATCCACCTCTTGGGAACGCTTTACGAGCAAGCTATTTGTTACTACTCCCTCCAGTCATTATTATAAGAAAAAGTTGACTTTTTAGGTTCATGAAATAATTAATGTATCTTATTATAAATATAGACTAGATACATCACTTACACAATGAACAAAAAAAGTCAATTGTTTCTTATAATAAGGACCGGAGGGAGTACTATGTAATGTAAATATGGTTTCACCATCGAATTATAGTTAACTTCTGTTGAGGCATTTGCAAAAATTTAAGGTGTTTGTGAACAATTGTTAGATGTTTAAAGAGCATTTTTCGAGTGGGTTTTGACCCACCATGTTAGCCAATCCAAGCAAATTTTGTAAGTTTGAGTTGTCAAATTTTATAAGTTTGAGTTTGTTAAAAAATATGTATTTTTTTTTCTGTCAACCTGAATCAATCCAACGTGGTAATGAGTGAGTTGATTCGGATTCGATCAATTGTTCATCATTAGACATTTTTTTTCTAAAATTGTCCAAAAATATATAATTAAATAATATTTTATTTCATAAATTTTTAGCACTCATAATAAATTATATAATATAAAATTTTAGCACTTGAATTTGATTAAAATATTTTAAGATTAATACATAAAAATCTTAAATTATATTAATAAAGTTATCAATTTTTTTGAACGTGTTGGATTCATGCGTTTGAAATCATAAACTCGTTATTCGAATTAAATCCTTATAGGTGATAAAATCAATGTTATTTTTTTTAAAAAAAATGTTACATAAACGATAATTTGTGAACAACGGAATTTGACAACTTTATAAAAGATTAATGCAGTTCACCTACATTTTTTTTTGAGGGGTTCACATACATCTTTTGTGATTGATTCAATTGAAGTGTTAAATTTGATAAATAAATGAATAAATAAATATATCAAGTGTCGTAATCTATTTAAATAATTATTAAATACTATTGACAACAAAATTAAGCATGATTAATATTAGATTTTTAAGTGTTTGAACCTACATGTAGTTGGATAATCGTTGCTAAAATATGCGAGCTCGATAATTGGTTAGACTTCTATAGACCGGGTAACAACTAACAACCTTTAGCTTCTCTAGCTTAGAATATGGGGTCCTAAAGTCAAACATGCTTCTTAAGTTTTGGACTTTCATAGATTCTTTCAAGTGAAATTCTCTAAATTTCTTTTTTGCTTTTTTTCTTTAAGAGGTGCTAAACCCACAAAAATTAATAAAATCGAGCTAAGACTACTTGTAATAAAAGTGTCAATATCATTTCTCATTTGAAAAATGTGGAGATCCAAATCATTTCTCAAATGACCAACTTTAAAACTTAACCAAATTATAAAAGGAAATTGACAAGTTTAAGGGAGTTAAGTTTGAGGTGAAATAAATGCAAAACAAAAAGTAGGTAGAATTGAAAACAATGATTTAAAACATCTGACCCAAAGGATTCAACTATTCTTGATATTTAACTTATCATTAATCATAAAATAACTATGAATGTTGATTTAATTCTTGATTTAGAATTCCACAATGGGTCTAAATTGAGTCATTGATCTCTAAACCCAATAAGATTTCGAATTTTAGTTGTTTTAGTTTTACGATGGAATTAAGATCACTTACCAACCAAAATACCAATAATTTGGACTTAAATTGGGTGTCATGATCTGTAAAACGAATAAGATTTTGAAACACAACATGGTGTATTGGCGTTAACCGTTTAGCGGCAAAGTTAAGAAAAGAGTAATTAGTTGATGGACCGGTAGTTTTGTGGTCGTTAATGTGGCAACAAAAAAACCTAAAACCCTTCAGTTGTCGTGTTGTGTTTGGCTTCAATAGGTCCCAAACAATGAAACAATTTTGTGAGGGGGGTACACCGCTTATCCCCTCCTTTTTAAAATTATCAACCTTTGATTTTGCTAACGAGTGTCCTAAGATCACTAATAGTTCAATTTTCAATGCATTGAATTTATCAAAAAAAAATTATAAAAACTTCATATTTAAGGTTGTTAAAATGTGTCTTTAACACATTTGTTAGCATTTTCCCATATACAAATCTAACCGGAGACACCATAATCAATTGGATCCTAAAGAAAACAGATATTATAGCCATATACGAGTACTACCAGAGCAATAGGACTAGGGGTGTGCAAATGGGTTATCCAAACTGATCCATACTAGATTTATGGATACAATTTGGATCAAAAATCTACTTTCACAAACAATTTGGATTTTTTTAAAACTGGTTTGATACAATTCAGTCTGGTTCAGTACTGGTTCATGGTACCTGAACCGGATTTTGTTACGAACCGGTTTTTGACTGAACCGGTTTTCCATATGAACAGTTTTTTTTTTGCCCGAACCGTTTTTTTTGCCCGAACCGGGTTTTTTTTGCCTGAACCGGTTTTTTTACTTGATTTTTTTTTCCCGTTGAAATCTTTGGTCCACACACCATGTAAACATAATTACAATTTAGAAGTCGGAACATATAAATCTAAACATAGCAAATGATGAATGCCCTTCTCCATGAGATATTAAACATAATGTCAAATCATCGTAACTATTAAAAATATAATAATGGATATCATATGCAAAACTTGGCAATAATCCAAGTCAAATAGGAACAATTATTACAATGATTGAGTTATTAAACATAATGTCAAATCATCATAACTATTAAAAATATAATAATGGATATCATATGCAAAACTTGGCAATAATTCAAGTCAAACAGGAATGCCCTTCTTGCCCATGCTATCCAAAAAATTATTGAGAGCTTGACATAGACCAACAAACTTCAAGAGGAAACCATCATTGCCAAAAAGTTTGACATATCCAAAACACCAGGAAGAGGATTCTTTCTGAAATGAAAAAAGGCACAAAAAGACAGATAAGTGATCATGAAATTGCAGGGATTTTAGCAATAGTATATGAAGGGATGTCATATGACAAGATTAACGTGAGATAGCAGACAACATCTATATAAATGGTAACTTGTAGGAACATATACATAAATGACATTTACAAACTGTATGCAGTTAATGAATCCAAAGAATGAAAACCTAAGTACAACACTTTTCAAAGTTTGACACAGGAATCACATCAACTGCAGTCTAGTCTTAAAAAATATCACACTGCAAGCTACCTCATTCACTATTCTAACTAAAACTTTCATACAGAAGCAGTTAACAAAATTATCGATTATCCAAAATTACTTCATAGTGAAATTACCATATGTATCAATGGTAACCGATTATCCAAAATTACTTCATTATGAAATTACCATATGTATCAATGGTAACTTGCAGGAACATGTATATCAATCTAAACATAGCAACCAATTTTTTAAAGAAATAATTTAGAAATATAAATAATTACCATTCAATCATCTTCAAATGCAGTAGAAGTAGACGAAGTTGAACAACTAGGGCCCTCTTCTGATTGACAAATGTCTACAAAGGATATAAAAAAATTCATTATGCTCAAGTATAGTAAGTAATAATAAAAATAATTCATGTATCAACTTGTTCTATCATACCTTGCTCAAGCAATTCAAGATTCTCAAAATCTTCTGTTGTAATCAAGGATGAAGATGCTCCTTTGAGCCAATCTTGAGTGCATATAAGTGCCTCAATCGTGGTAGGTGTTAAAGAGCTACGATATGGGTCAAGAACTCTCTCACTTGTGCTAAATGCAGATTCAGACGCCACAGTTGTAATAGGTATAGCCAAAACGTCTCTTGCAATTTTTGCAAGAATTGGATATCGGCCAGAGTTAACTTTCCACCACTCTAGAACATTAATCTCCATATTGCGCTCAAGGATTTCATTCAAATAAGTATTCAACTCATTATCTGATGTGCCACACCCATCTGAAAGATAAAATTCTGAAGTACCGTAAAGGTCACTATCACCATTAAAAGCTTGCGGCGCTTCTGAATTACCTCGAGGATGCATAACTCTGTTATAATATTCTTCATAGAGAGACTTCAAACAAGACTCTAACATTGCTATCAAAGCATCAGAATCAACCTTATTATAAAACCGCCTTATCATCCAACCAGCCAATCTCACCTTACGTCTAGGGTCGAATACTAAAGCAACCAATAGCATCATGTTAAGGTTCTTGTAATTTCCCCAATATTTATCATATTTCAGTTTCATTGTTTGAGCCATAGTGCGAAGATGAACATCCTCAGAGCTGCACATTTCAACTATCCTTTTCCCAATATCAAGGATCTCAAACATATAAATATTGCTTGTTAAATAAGACGAACCTGATATGCGTACAGTAGCATCATAAAACATTTTCAAGAATGGAAGGATTTCCCTGACACGTTTCCAATCATCTTGAGTCGGCACACCTTTTCCCTTCGATGTCAATTCATTCACATACTTCTGATCCAGAAAACATAGCTCTTCAAATGTCTTCTCATGTTTAAGTGCAGCTGCTAGCATCAAATATGTTGTGTTCCAGCGAGTCTCAACATCTAAGCAATTTACACAAATAAAACATCTAAAACAAACATTCTAAAAAACCTATTTGATTCAAAATCGAAAACTATTGGCCTAAATGATTCAAAAACGAAAACCCACAATGCATAAACACAAGAACAAAAAGGAAAGATAATAGTTGTACCTGAAAGTGTGAAGAAAGCAGCTGAGATTTGTGAAGAAGTTGAAGAATCACGTTTGGAGTGGAAGAAGCTGAGATTGTGGAGTTGGAGAATCGCGTTTTCATATTTTGGAGAATCATGAGAATCGCGTTTTGGAGAATCGTAAGAATCGTGTTTTCAGTTTTCAGATTGTGGCTAGGGTTTAACGTGTTTTGCAGGGTTGAAAAGATAAATGGGTATCCGACCCGTTTTAATTGGTATCCAACCCGGTTTGTTTTTTTTCAAAATGGATTGGATCAGGTCAGATGAAAATGAATTGGGCTTTTCTAGTTTGGTTCACCAGATTTACAGTTTGGTTCAGCTAATCCAGTTTTTATGCACACCCCTAAATAGGACTCCATGTCACCAACACCATACGCTTTGAATGATATGATGATCTCTCACATCTTAACAAGCTAGCTATCAAAGCAAATACAATTTTAGGCTATGTCCCTTTCTTTTATTTATTTATTCTTTTGTTGCAAATCGATAATCCCTTTCTAAGTTCATATTAGTATTTTTACGCAAGTTCTTAATAGTTTAACCACCAACAACAACCAAAACCAATACAAAAAATTAACAATCAACACCAAAATCAAGACAAAAAACACAACATATTTCTTTTTAAAAAAACACAAAAAACACAACATAGCATCCTTACAATGGATGAAACCAAAACGAGATCCAAACTTCTATTATTTGTTACTGGAACCTAAACCCAAAAAAAAAAAAAAAAAACGCATCACATTCTCTTCCTTAACCGAGTCCCGATAAACACCCAAAAAATTGCTTTACTTCAACAATCATTTAGATTCGACCACCAATCGGTCCTCGGTCCGTTGAAGAATACACCAAACAAGTTAAAAAACTTGAGTTTAGAACTCACCGTCAGTCTCAAACCAAAAGTGATCGGTCAACTAGACTCCCTAAAAAAAATCCCTAAGGCACTGATTATTACATGTACTTAGATTAAAGACTAAATTGTAAAAAAAGTGATAGTTTACATACTATTTTGATGGTTTATTCTAATTTGACATTATTCTTCGTTATATTGTAATTGATAAGAACAACAACAATTGTAGTTTTAAGCTTAAGCTTACAATGGATTTAAACACCTCACCATAGCTGACAGCCATTGACCATTCAGTTTCGTATGGCGCCAAATAGATCGATTTTGGAGTCCTCTGGCCATTGTCTTTTCATGTATATCAAATATCCTTCTAACAGATAATTGATAGCAACCTTTTACCATTCAACTTTTCAGCATGAAATTGTAAATCAATAAAAACAAGCATTGCAGCATGACGATTTATGTTGGACTTGGACATAATTAACAGTATTTTTGTTTCTTTAATTATGAAAATGGCTCAATCCTTCTAACAGTATTTGATAGTAACCCTTTAGTATTCAACT